>NW_027131307.1:0-1200000 GCF_026122565.2 Emydura macquarii macquarii | reverse complement strand
TTACACATAACAGCATGGCAAATAGGTAAAGGAACTTTCCTTTGCACGTGCCTGTATGTAACTTGATGGTGTAAATATTTCTCGTTCAGTTAAACCTGCATATTTGCCAAAAATTGTGAATACAGCATAGCTTCTCCAGCCCTTAGCACCCACAAATCAATGGCCTGGGTGAAAACACTGACAAACCCATCAAAAGGTAATCGTAGGGGTGGAAAACTGACAGCGTGAAGGCAGGTAGAATGCACCATGCTAGAAGCTGCAACTTGCTTCTAAATTATCAGAGTAAATTTATTGCATTGTATAGCACACTCTGAATAAATGTTAATAATAATAATGTACTGTGACGCCGTCCTCCTCACGCTTTTTTACGTACATATAAACTGTTTCAGTCAAGACTGAAAGTGGAGTTGGTTGATGACACTGAGAGTAATTGGGATGAATTTCTTGGTGGCATTTTATTTTCTTTGTGATCTAAACCAAACATGACAACCAGAATGTCACCCTTTCGACTACTTTGAAACAACGGTTCCAGAACAAGTCTCAGAGAAATATATGGTAAGTGTATTGAATTATGAATTATTGAATTATGATCAGCTTTCATGTCAATATGTTATTCTGTGAGCCTTCATTTTACAAACACAACCCCTTCTTCATTATTTTGCAAAGCTAACAAATTTTAATGAACTCTGTGAAGAAGACTACAAACAGTACAGCACAAATTTGAAATCTAGAAAGGATGCTGACACTGCACTGGCATTGAATAATATTTTTAAAGCACAAGAGAAACAACAAATACAATATGCTGGAAGAAAGATTTCTAAATATGGCAAAATAACATTTGAGGTGGGGACTGTATTCTGTTACTAAATGTGAGAAAGAGAACAAGAAAGGGAGGGTCACTGAAACCTACTATCATGGACCATACAAAGTTACTAAAAGTTAAATTGCAAACCATGTCAGAAAACTTTTAGGAACTACGGACAGTATCTCCCACTTAAAACCATTTAAAGGCCCTGCAACATTAGGTGCTGAAAACACATGATGAAATCATTGAAAGGGAAACTGCTGTTAGGGACACTGAAAAAAGAACCCCCTAGAACACACTGGAGAAAGGACTGGCAGTGTATCTCACAAGACTCATGACAGCACGGTGATAAATGTAGAGGTCGGAAACATGGGAGTGCGTAGTGGAAGAACTTGCAATCAGCGAACAAAGCAACGTTGATGACACGCTTATGGAGGATGGGGAAGACAAAGAATGGGTTCTGAAAGCTAAAAACCACATAATTTATTTTTCATCTATTTGTGAATATCCTTCGAGCATGTTAAAAGTTTTCTGGTAGAAATTGCAGCATTCACAATGGTAAAACAGAGAAAAAGGAAACTATTACTATGCATGTAATATGTGTAACATTTTCGTTTTAGTACAATTAGTACAGGCCCACAGTCATACAAACAGATTGGAGGCCAAAGTGAGAGATAACAGTTTGCATGGCAGTTCTTTTCATGACCTGAAGCCAGGAGGATGGCTGGCTGGCTGATGAGGTACGTTTTAATAGCAGTAAACATGTCTGGTGACTAGCTGTATTTGGCAAATGTAATTTGATTTTAAACTATTCTTTCACCATATTTTGTAGGTTATTGATGTGTGTTTGTGCTGTGTGACCAAGAAATCAAGTGAAAAGGTAGGCCACTTATTGAGACAGTACATGGAAATATCAATTATATCAATAATTAAACTATCTGATGAATATGGGGGAAAATGTATTTCATTCCAAATAGCCTCAAAGTGTGAATATTAACCTCTACTCGCATTCTTTCACTGTTCTTGCTGCTGGCAAACCTGTACTCATAAGCATTTTGAGGTGTAGCCTGGAAATACAGTCCTTAACATGTTTAATGCCACCTAACATTTGCTATACAGTGGGGCCATGACTTCAACACCAGTATGTGCAGTGGTTATTCAGTGTTTTAAGTATGCAAGACAGAACACATGCAGTCTTAAAAACAAAATGGTTTGTAATCTGCCTTACATATTGTAATCATAACACTAACGATCCCTTGCATGTATGTATGTATGAACTGCAATATGTTCGTGTGCCACAATGATGAACCCCTTTAAAAACTTTCTTGACTGTCAACAGGTACAAGCCATCTCATCAGTCGTTTCCACTAACATTCTATCAGGCAGAGAAAGACAAATGAATCTGAAGAAGATAAATGTTAACAAGCTTTCCTGACCAATATGGGAAAAGCATATTTTCTTAAACTCAGTGAAGCAACTGTTAAGAAGCATCAGATACAATGGTATGTTGGGGAATGAGTAATAATAACCATGTAATGTAAGGACATAATGAAATACAGTGTAATCCATATTGCATGATTTGCTTCACTGTCAACTCTAATGGCATTTCTCATTTGTTAGTGGAATTATGCAAACTGATATATTATTGTTTCCTCTCAACACAGCTAAGCATTGGATTATTGTGGTAAGATGTTTTTCATTGTTACACTTTGGGATATTCTGCACTACATGTAGTACTGCACAACAGGTTTCAAATACAGCTGTGTAGCAGTGACCTACTTCCCTGTATTGTGGGATTTCAAGAAATTCAATACATTTAAATAAAAATGGACCTTCAGTGTAACTCTTGAAATTCTGACTTGCTTTTTTTTTTTTTTAAAGGTAGTGTGGACACTGCTATGATGTCGTTAATGTAAATTTAAAAAATATGGTCTGTACTGCTTTCATCCAGGAATTCACAATATGATTTAGTCTTCTGTGTTAGTGATTCCTTACAAGTGAGAAAATCCGCATGCAATGTTTTGAGAAAGCATTATGAAATAGTTGACATGATCATATTACCAATAACATATGTATTTACATTTACAGATAACATTGATGGAAAGCAAAGAATTGTTAATAATTGGCCCCTTGTGTGATGAGATGACATATGAGAAAACCTTCCTGAGGAATTGGAGGTGATTGTCAGTTACTTATTTTCACAGGTCACATGTACTGTCAGTGTGAAAGTATTTTCAATAAAAGTAACAATGTGGCTAATACCTTCCTGGTAGCTTCACTGAAGATGGGCATGTAGCATGAGTGTGAAGGTGTTATTAACAAGATGGGACACAGGCAATCAAGTCATATATAGTGTAAGACTGACAGGATAATGTGAAATCAACTGTATATATATATGAGTACTATGTTGTTGCACACATACAGTAAACAGAGAAAGGAGTAGTATGTTTACAAAACTGAAATAAAAAGCAGAACACATTCATGTAGCTGCCTACTGTACTCTCTACAAAGTTCAGATCCTTCATCTACCGAGAAACTGGGAACTCCACAATGGATTGGAAAACAAAAATTTTGGAACACAACAAACAAACTGATGGGCAAACTGCGAACTACTCATCCTAAGGGTATTGAATCCAAAATTTTCTTTATTATTTGTTATCGATGTCTAATTATGATGTGTTTTCTAAATAAAAGTGTTATTGGTTTGCAGAAACATATTTCGAGCATTGAAGACATGAGTACTGTTGAAACCACACCAAAAGCTCTAAATACGTTTAGAAGAAAAATAGCAATTGTTTTAATTATGGAGTCAGGTAATAACTTTGTTACCTTATACCAGCTGAGCCCAGAATAGATGGGAAGATAACAGGAAGAGTGGAATTATGTCACATAACAAACAGTTATCTGAATACACCTTCAGTGGGTTATGTCACAGGTTTGGCTCTATAATGGTGACAATGTCTGAATAATGTCTTCAGGTACTGAAAAATGTGAAGAGTTTGAATGCTTGCTATTGACAGACCAGTGACATGTAATTTGTGATCATTATAGCCACCAGCAGTAAAGTGAAAGTTAGAGAAAAGTAGACTGGACTACCAAATGTAAATCTTATTATAAAGGCCCCCCAACCATATTTGCAAGCCTGTTGCTTAATTTAAATAATTGCCATTAAAGAATACATCCAGATTTGTATGTAGTGTTTTGGTCACCCCATAATCATCAGTTGAGTACATTGTATTGATTTTTCAGACAGCGTGGAAGAGTACTGTGATATACTGCAATTTTGCCACTTGCCCACAAAAAGCTGATTGCATGATGGTAAGAAACACAAAATTATATGAGAAACACACACCATACCATGGAGCAGATATGTAATTATTTGTAGTACGATAATAAAAATCATAGCCTAATATTTAGCCAGTTACATATAGACTCAATCTAATTACCTGCCTAAGGATCAGGATTCTTGTAATAATTCCACTCTAATAATCATTTTCACTGCTGCCAATACCAATCTCTTAAGTAGTGATTGTACATACAATGAATGAATAATTTATGAAATTGTACCAGTGAATAGAACTGATAGTTATCATTACTAGATCTGTGAATTAATTTGTTCATCTATTACTTATCAAAGGTCCAGTGTAAGTCTTGTAAGTAGTTGGCACATATGCCCTGCTTTCCAGAGGAAACAAATGAAGAAAACCGACATGATGAGAAGAAAGAATACAGGTGCAACAAGTGTAAGTAGTTCAGATGTTTATCAAATGTGCACACTGTATAATTGTTTTAATTGAGAAAAATTTTTTCTTGGAGTAACATCTGGAAGATAAATGAAAATAGAAAAATTGAATTTTATCATTCGAGTACAGAAAAAAAGATGTTTATTATGCTATCTGTACATGTTTACATGCTTGTTTTTGAAGAAATGTTGGAACAAAAAATAAAATGTTCTTGATTATATACCTGGTTACAATAATAAAACGTTTAGATTTTTAAAGAAATACTTCTACTTAAGGCTATATTAGGCATAACAAAAACTTGTTGGAATGAGGATAATCAATGAGACACAGTTAATACCAGAGGAAAAAATATATCATAAGGACACAACAGGTCGTCCTGGTGTGGAATTGGCACTATACGTGAAAGAAAACATACAGTCAAATGAAGTTAAAATTTTAAATGAACCAAAATGTAAAAGAGAATATCTCTGGATAACTCCATGCTTCATTAATAACAATATATCTGTAGGGATATACTACCGACCATCTGACCAGGATGATGATAGTGAAAGGCTATGGGAGATTACAGAGACTATAAAAATAAAAAAGTCAACAATAATGGTGGATTTCTGCTATCCCCATATTGACTGGGTACGTCATCTCAGGATGAGATGCAGAGATAACATTTCTGGACACCTTAAATGACTGTTTTTTGGAGCAGCTAGTCCTAGAACCCACAAGAGGAGAGGAAATTCTTGCTTTAGTTGTGGACCACTGATCTGATGCAAAAGATTAATATAGCTGAACTGCTTGGTAATAGTGATTATACCAGAAAAATATGTCTTTGGGGAGAGAAAAACTACAAGGCAGACCCCCCAGCATTTCATTGCAGAAAGGGGAACTGCACAAAAATGAGCAAATTAGTTAAACCAAAATAAAAGGTAGTGCACCAAAAGTGAAATCTCTGCAAGCTGCATAGAACGAGTTTGAAAAAGACACCCTAATAAAGGTGCAAAGTAAATGTATACAACAAATTAAAAAGCACAGAAAGAGGAAGCAAAGTAGCACCATGGCTACGTAAAAGAAGCGATCGGAGTAAAAAAGGCATCCTATAAAAAGCGGGACTAGTGGAGGGAAGGAGAAATGAGGATGAACTGCAGCAGTGGCAGTGCACGAACAGAACTGGAGAGGCCACCTAAGAGTGTGAAGAACAGCTGAGTTAGCAGGGACCCAAAAAAC
This sequence comes from Emydura macquarii macquarii, assembly GCF_026122565.2. Taxonomy (NCBI): domain Eukaryota; kingdom Metazoa; phylum Chordata; order Testudines; family Chelidae; genus Emydura; species Emydura macquarii. The sequence continues at coordinate 1,194,234 of NW_027131307.1, read as the reverse complement.
CCCAGGGGTGTGTGTGTTGTCCTTGGGCAGTGGGAAGCCGGCGGGATAAACCCGCAGCCAGGGCGGGAGACAGCGCACTGTGACACGGCCCGTCAGCCGCTCTCAGAGCCGGGCTCCCGGACCGCTGCGAACGGGTCAGACTGCGCCAGGCGGGACCCGTTCTGCTAATGTACAGACTCGAAACCTGACACCCACGGCCTGGCCGGGCGCGGCCGCGTTAGTGCCTGGCCTGCGCCCGCTACCTACCCCGCCGCGCCCACTGACAGGGAGCAACTGGGGGCCGCAAGAAACGTCCCGTCCCGCGACAGAAATGGCGGTCACAGAGTCTGACGAGCAGCGGCGGGGCGGGGCGGACACCAGTTCGGAGTCACGGGGAGTTGCGGGCCGGGGCCGCCCCTTGCCTGCCGCACAGGGCACGTCGGGGCCGCAGAGCCGAGCTCCCTCCTCGCGGGCACAGCCCGGCTCCCGAGCCCTCGCCGCCGGGAAGTTGGAAGGCGTCGCTTCATTCAGCATCCCCCCCCCCGCCCGGCGGCGCGCTGTACTGCCATTAGGCCATAGAGACGAAGGGTGGGAGCCGCTCTAGCCGCGCGCCACGGGCGCTTGTTGCTTGCTGGCAGGGTGTGGGTGGGTGACCCTGACCCGGAAGCGACCGCGAGCGAGGGGCGGTGCTGGCCGCGTGCGCTACTGCCCCGAGCGCCGCTTGTCCTCGCTGCCCAGCCTTCCTGTCCACGCCATGGCGGTCCGCGCCAGTTTCGAGAACAACCACGAGATCGGCTGCTTCGCCAAGCTCACCAACTGCTACTGCCTGGTGGCCATCGGCGGCTCCGAGAACTTCTACAGGTCAGAGCGCCCGGGCCGCCCCAACCCCCCGCGCCGGGCCCGGCCTCGAAACACCCCCCCCCAACCCCCCGCGCCGGGCCCGGCCTCGAAACACCCCCCCCCCAACCCCCGCGCCGGGCCCGGCCTCGAAACACCCCCCCCCCCCAACCCCCGCGCCGGGCCCGGCCTCGAAACACCCCCCCCCCCCCCCCGCGCCGGGCCCGGCCTCGAAACACCCCCCCCCCAACCCCCGCGCCGGGCCCGGCCTCGAAACACCCCCCCCCCCCCCCCCCGCGCCGGGCCCGGCCTCGAAACACCCCCCCAACCCCCCGCGCCGGGCCCGGCCTCGAAACACCCCCCCCCCCCAACCCCCCGCGCCGGGCCCGGCCTCCAAACCCCCCCCCCCAACCCCCGCGCCGGGCCCGGCCCGGGCCCGGCCTCGAAACACCCCCCCCCCCCAACCCCCGCGCCGGGCCCGGCCTCGAAACACCCCCCCCAACCCCCGCGCCGGGCCCGCGCCGCGCCGGGCCCGGCCTCGAAACACCCCCCCCCCCAACCCCCCGCGCCGGGCCCGGCCTCGAAACCGCCGGGCCCGGCCTCGAAACACCCCCCCCCCCCCCGCGCCGGGCCCGGCCTCGCACCCCCCCCCCCAACCCCCGCGCCGGGCCCGGCCTCGAAACACCCCCCCAACCCCCCGCGCCGGGCCCGGCCCGAAACACCCCCCCCCCCCCAACCCCCGCGCCGGGCCCGGCCTCGAAACACCCCCCCCCCCCCCGCGCCGGGCCCGGCCTCGAAACACCCCGCGCCGGGCCCGGCCTCGAAACACCCCCCCCCCCCCCCGCGCCGGGCCCGGCCTCGAAACACCCCCCCCCCCCCCAACCCCCGCGCCGGGCCCGGCCTCGAAACACCCCCCCCCCCCAACCCCCGCGCCGGGCCCGGCCTCGAAACACCCCCCCCCCCCCAACCCCCGCGCCGGGCCCGGCCTCGAAACACCCCCCCCCCCAACCCCCCGCGCCGGGCCCGGCCTCGAAACACCCCCCCCCCCCCAACCCCCCGCGCCGGGCCCGGCCTCGAAACACCCCCCCCCCCCCAACCCCCGCGCCGGGCCCGGCCTCGAAACACCCCCCCCCCCCAACCCCCGCGCCGGGCCCGGCCTCGAAACACTCAACCCCCTCCAACTCCCCGGGCCGTCTTCCCCAGCTCCAGTTGCCTGTGGCTGGCGGCAGGTCTCTCGGGGTTTGTGATCAGGTTTCCCTGTCTGCTTTTCACTTAGTGCTGGGCAGCCCCTTGCGTCCCTACAGCACATACTACTTCTGTCTTGCAGTCTAGGTTTGCTTGGAAGTAGAGGGTGGTGGTGTCTAATCCATGGAGGGTTGCAAAGAAAGGGGGGTGGTTTATTCACACACACATGCTGATTAGGCTTAATGTAGAGGTAAACTCAAAAAATGTTGTCTCTAGTTTTTGTTACCTCACTGGTCTTCCCTTTATCCAGATCATTGATGGATACATTAAACAGCAGGGGTCCTAGTACAGACCCTAGAGCTGTCATTCTTGTTTTCTAACCCATGACTGTGTGTCACCCCTCAGTCCATGAGTACTTAGGCCTTATCTCCACTGTAGTGTATTGTCAACATAAACAGTGGTGTACATACAACAACCTTCCTTTTGCCAAGAAAATAAAACCACCTTGATGAATGGTGTGTGTAGAGCTTTTTGTGGCAAAGTTTTATCGACAAAAGTGTTAGTGTCAAGACACTGCGCTTTGTTATGTCACTGTAAATGGCCTCCAGCAGGTGTCCCACAATGCCCATCCTGACTGCTCTGGTCAGCAGTTTGAACTCTGCTGCCCTGTACCCAGGTACACAGCCATCCACCTTCCCCTTTTAAAGGCCCAGGAGTTTTTGAAATTCCACTTCCAGCTTGCTCGGCATGGAGAGCTCACATTACATCTTCCCAGCTGCTTCCCATGGTGGCTCTACACAGCAGTGTCCCACTTGGAGCAGGCTGCAGCTGTTGGATCTGCTGAATATATGGGGAGAGATGGCTGTGCAGTCCCAGCTCCACCTCAGCTGTAAGAACTTCAGTAGCTACGGTCGGTTATCTTATGGCATGTAGGAGAAGGGCTCCAAACGGGACATGCCTTAGTGCTTTGTGAAGATAAAGGAGCTGAGACAGGCATACCAGAAGGCAAGGAAGTCAAACCGTTGCCCTGGTGCTGCTCCGAAGACCTGCCGCTTCTGTAAGGAGCTGGATGTCATCCTCAGCGGCAACCCAACCTCCACTCTGAAGAGCCCTGTGGGTACTTTGGTGCAGCTGGAGAAAGCAGACTCAATCCCAGGGATGAAGTCGTGGATGAGGTGGGACAGGTGACAGGGTCATCTGGTACCATAGGGAGCCAGTACCTCTTCTTGACACTGGCGGGTTCGAGCCAGTCCCAGCACTCCTGTCTCTGGTGCACATGATATAGGAGAGGGGAGCTCTGGTAAGTGATCTTTCTGAGTTGATACTGCTCCGTTATATGAGGTAGAGCTGTTCTTTGCTTTGTTGAAATGGGTGAAGGGATAGAAATGTACAAGAATAGCTGTTTGTGTGTGCTTCTCATTCCCCTGTGCAGCTAAGCAGTGCTGTGGAAAAGTGTGTTAATGCACAGATCTCTAAGAAACTTACCTGGAGGTACTTGGCAATCCTCTGCCAAAGGGTCCTTGGCAGAGCTACTTTGTTCCTTCCCCCATTGTAGGAAATTTTCCTGTGCCACTTGGCAATCACTTGTGCAGGGAGCATATGGACCTGGTCTGAAGCTGCTCACATACTGAAGATGCACGTTTGCATCCTTGCTTACCCTCAGGAGTGAGATATTGGCTTCTATGACCCCCACCTGTGGAAAATGGTGGCAGAATTTAAAATTTTGTCCCAAGTTGCTTGCAGTGATCCCCTTAAAAATCTCTTAGACCCTTTGCCCCATTGTGAGCTTCTCTCCCCCTCGGGCTGAACTCGCCATGTTAAGGAGTTGGCCGAGCTGTGTGCTTGCCAAGGGATAGTAAGAAAGAGGTGTATTTTACTGTAATGATTCAGTGCTGTGAGTGCACTAAAAATCATGCTTCTGTTTGTTTTTTCTTGTTCTTCTGCAGATGTGGCCTGCAGGGGAACCCCCTACACATGTTGGAGCGCCTCTGCCAGATAAGGAAGTGAACAAGGAGGACCTATTTCTAGAAGTGCTCCAAACCTCAGAGGCCAAAAAACAAGAACACAGGGTGTTGAAAGAGACTGTAAATGAAAATTATAAAATAGATAGGCAGGACAGAAACAAGAGCCACGAGCGAATTTTAATGGGCCAGAAGGGTATGATAAAGGTGATGGAGGACCGAATCATAGAAGATTAGGTCATCTAGTCAAACCCCCTGCTTAAAGCAGGACTAACCTCAGCTAAATCATCCCAGCCAGGGCTTTGTCAAGCCGCAGCTTAAAAACCTCTAAAGATGGCGATTCCACCACCTCCCTAGATAACCCATTCCAGTACTTCACCACCCTCCTAGTGAAAAACTTTTTCCTAATATCCAACCTAGACCTCCCCTACTGCCACTTGAAACCGTTGCTCCTTGTTCTGTCATCTGCCACCACTGAGAACAGCCTAGCCCCATCCTCCCTGGAACCCCCTTTCAGGTAGTTAAAGGCCGCTATCAAATCCCCCCTCATTCTTCTCTTTTGCAGACTAAACAAGCCCAGTTCCCTCAGCCTCTCCTCATAAGTCTTGTGCTCCAGCCCCCTAATCATTTTTGTTGCCCTCCGCTGGACTCTCTCCAACTTGTCCACATCCTTTTTGTAGTGGGGGGCCCAAAACTGGACACAATATTCTAAATGCGGCCTCACCAATGCCGAATAGAGGGGAATAATCACTTCCCGTGACCTGCTGGCAATGCCCCTCCTAATGCAGCCCAATATGCTATTAGCCTTCTTGACAACCAGGGCACACTGCTGACTCATATCCAGCTTTTTATCCACCGTTACCCCCAGGTCCTTTTCTGCAGAGCTGCTGCCCAGCTCGTCGGTCCCCAGTCTATAGCTGTGCATGGGATTCTTCCTTCCTAAGTGGAGGACTCTGCACTTTTCTTTGTTGAACCTCATTAGATTTCTTTTGGCCCAATCCTCCAGTTTGTTTAGGTCACTCTGTATCCTATCCCTACCTTGCAGGGTATCTACCACTCCCCCATTCCACTCATGGGAATCTCTTTTTCACATCTCTTAGCGACGTAAATTAGATTGACTTAAGCGGTAGCGTAGACCTGACCTTACTAGCTTCCTGTGAGGAACTTTGTCAAAGGCTTTTTGAAAGTCCAGATAAATTAAATCAGCCTCTTCTTTATTCACTGTGTTGCTGACACAGTCAAAAAATTCTAGTAGTCATTTTAACAGGAAGTTAATTCGTGTTAGTTCGGAAGGCCATGCGGGTCTAGTGGACAGGGCACACTGAACTGGGACTCAGGAAGCCTGAGGTCTGTTCCTGACTCCGCTATTGACCTACTAGGAGACTTTGGGCAAGTCAGTGAACTTCTCTGCTCCTCTGTCTCCCCATTTGTAAAATGAAAGTACCCACCTTTGTAAAACAAGGCATGACCATCCAGTCCTCCTCCTCAGGCATATTGACTTAATTTCCCTTGGGATTTGAGTCTCTCTGGATTGAATGGGATTCTCTGTATATGTCATTCTTTGCTTTGCAGCATCATTCCACTGTTTTTCTTATTCCAGTATCTTTGAGGGGGAGCTATCTGAGACCATCCCTGTTGTTCACGCCTCCATTGCTGGATGTCGGATCATTGGGAGAATGTGTGTGGGTAAGTCGTCCTTCAGGCTGATACCTTTGTGGTGTGCTCTTAATGGGGCTGGGATGTCATTTAACACGATTTAACACTGTTGTTCTGCACTATAAGTCAAATCATTCTGTAACTGGATCTGGCCTAGGATCAGCCCATGCCCATATTGAATAGGTTAGAGTTTGAGCTGTGACAAATAGGGATAGTAGGAGACCTACAAAGGTTGCAGACACAGCCCCGTGAACCCAAAGGGGCTTGTCTTCTGACTTCTGCGAGCAGAAGTTGTTGAGAGAAGCCAGGCCTGAGGGTAGTGTAAAGGAGTGGAACTGGGAAGATTTGTTTCCAAAATCAAAAATGTATCAACTTGAGAATAAAAAAAAGCGTAAGGGGGAGGGTACTGTGACATATAGAGGTTGGCTTCTGTTGTGGTGGTGCGGGAAATCATATAACCACTCATCTGCAGCATTCACATGCTTCTACTTGTGGTGGGGGCGGAGTTGCATGTCACATAAGTTTCTCTTGCTGATAAATCCCCAAGGACTGCTCTGCTTTGGTGGGCATTAATGGATCAGCTAAAGCATCTAGCTATTACAAATACAAACTGCAAAAGCATCTTTTCTCCTTTCACTTGCATGTAACCCAGACACAGCTCTTGTTTTTACAATCCATTCCAGTGAGAGGAGACAGAATGTTTTGTACCTTCTCAGTTGGTCTGGAGAAGCTTTTGACAGATCTTGATTATTATTGCTCTGCCACATTAGGTAATGAAATGAGCAGAGTTGGAAACACCAATTAGATTTAGTGGTCTAACATTTCGTTTCTGATTAAAGGGGGAAAAATCGGTGCTTCTGTTCTTTTCACTTCAATTTGAAGGTTTTGGGTTTTTTAAGGTATTACCCTCCGCTTGTGTTTTATGTTGGAAATTCAGGTCTTGTTTGCTCTTTGAGACCTCAGTCACTGGGGGACTAGTGAAAAGCTGAAGTAATAGGGGCCAAGAAGGGAAAGTGAATTTTAATCAGACTGTTTTAAAACTCTTTTTAATAACACCTACTTAACATTTTGGGGAAAGGTTCTAATACACGGTCTGCATAGTAAACGCGGCCTGAGACTCAGATACCCCTCAAGTAAACCATGATAGACCAGATTGGACATTCGTGATGTGTAAGGTGTTTTTTTTTAAAGGCAAAAATATCTTAAAAATAAAAAAACCCAAATCATTCTTTTCAGGGATTTTCTCCCTCATAAAGAAACAACAGCAACTAAGGGTACATCCACACAGTGATTAAAAACTGTGGCTGGCCTGGCTCAGGGTCTCCTTCCCCCCTTGCAGTGTCCCAGAGCTCAGGCTCCAGCCCAAGCCCAGCCATCCACACAGCAATTTTTCAGCCCAGACTCCGAGCCGAAGTGAGTTGGGCCGGGCCAGCCATTGGATTTTTATGGCAGTGTACACGTACCTTAAGAGGCCCAGTTTATCAAGAAAATGCTTTGTACATTATCTTTAAATTGCCCTGCTCTTCAGAGAGTAAATCTTACTGTGCATCTTCAATAGTTCATGTGGCTTATAAGTAGCCCACTCGTCATTTTCTGCATTGTCACCCATTGGGCAACACCATCTGTGCTCCAGGCTCACTTGTACAGTCATTTTTGTCAAATTTAGCAAAGCACCTAATCCTCCTCCTTATTGCACAAAACAATGGACTTGGCTAGAACTCATACGAAATGGGGTGTCTTAAAAGGGCGTCTACTGAAACCACACTTCTGTCTGAAAATGTTTTTCTGCTTCTTATAAGTAACACCTCAGATTCCTAGCACTGAAAGATTAGTGAAAAGTTTGTTTTATTGCTGTCTGCTTGACAGCACTTCCCCCCCGTTCGTATAGCTATCACAGCAACAGGGGAGGGAAAAAGATACTTGTAACACTCCTGTTGTCCCCCACATGGAAGGGGGCACCTCTTAAAATTCTCTAATCAAGTTGACAAAATCTCTTTAAAGTTAAAATGGGCAAATCATTTTTGCTTATACTTAAAAACAAAAAAACCCAAAAAAAACAAAAAAAAAACAACCAGACAAACCCACCCATCTCTGAGCCAGAGCCCAGATAAGTGAAGTATCTTAAAGGTGACCTGCAAATGGAAAACCATATCATTTTATGTTTCTTTGTGATTGATAGAAAAGGAGAGTGTTATTTTTAAAAATGTTATGCTTTTTTTTTTTTTTTTTTTTTTTTTAAATAAATCAGGTCTTGTCTCTGCTGTTTTTGCTAGAGGACTCTCCCAGTGACTGGGGAGCTAAGGGTGTTCTGCTTCACGAGATGCAAACATGAATAAATCAGGGGAAATGGGATTTTAATCACTGTTTAAATCTGGTTAGCATCTGTTTAACTTTAGGGGACTAAGCTCTTCTCTCGTTCTTCCCAGAGTCCACAAACAAAAACAGAAGAACTGTCTTTCATGCGAAAGCAAAACAAGCAGAAACAAAGCCTTTCAGGTTTTGCATTAGATGGCAGAAAAATGGCACAAAAAGCAGTTTTTGTTGGTCACTGTTAGTGTTTCTGTGGGGGAGGGGGAGCGTGTTGAAAGTTGTCAGCAACTTAACCTAGGGTTTTGCAATGGCCTTACATTGGCATTGGCTACTGGTGAATGCATATAGCCTCTTATGCATCTGTCAGCATTTTATTTTTGCATATTGGGGACGATGTGCTATGTCCCCATCTTTAGGGCTGCTTGGGCACAAGGCGGCTATTTTAGCTTGTGACCCCAGATTTGCTAGGTGATTTGGAGATGACTGGTCCCTGGCCTGAAGGGCCTCGCCAAAAGGATACAACAGAAGAGGGATTGTTTCAGATGTCACTATTTACCCTCTCTGCATGTTCAATGCTCCCTACCTATGCACTTTTTCCAGTGGATATTGGTTTTGTTGATGAGCCATGCCTGTGGGCTGGGTTCTGCCATGCTCACTGTGAGAACCTTGTTGTGCAGTTGACTACAGGCAGTAACAGTGGTGCCACCAACCTGTCACTGTTTCCTTATTAACCCTTTTCTAATCCCCCCGCTGCTCACACATGCATCTTCCGGTCTCATTCTGACCCCCCCGGTGCTGGTGGGTTTTTAGTGGGAACTTTGCCTCAGCCGTGCTGAAACCTGTGTATGTTGGGGGAGGGGCTGGGTGAGCCTGAGGAGCCCAAAGACCAAGTTGTGTGAAGGCTAGGAAGGGGACAAGCCCAGCGGGTGAACACCTTTGACCTGGTCTGAAGCAGAGCTCCTTTTTTCTCCTAGGGAACCGACATGGACTGTTAGTCCCAAGCAGTACAACAGACCAGGAGCTTCAGCACATCCGCAACAGCCTGCCAGACTCCGTACGAATCCAACGGGTGGAGGAGCGGCTCTCCGCCTTGGGCAATGTGACCACATGCAATGACTACGTAGCACTTGTCCATCCAGACCTTGACAGGGTAAATGGCAGACCTTTAAAGCGAACCTTATCCTAAAGCTGGACCTTACAATTACTGGATATTGGTCTGAATGTTTCCAGTTCATGCGAGTAACACAAGGCTGCATGCTAATAGCACTGTACAGCATGGGAGCTTACCTAGTCTTTCGGTCGTCACAGTAGAGGAATGGCAGAGTTGGCGTCTGCTCTGAAAGGCTGCCTCAAGATTCAGCTTTCATTGCCTTTCATTCAGCCTTATTTAGAGGGCAGATAAAAAAGACAAGCTCTACCCTGAAGAGTTTACGATCTAGTGTTCGACATACTGGGACTAATGGCGGGGGTGTAATAGGGAGGGAATGGAATGAAGGAGAAGAAGGGCCATGACGACACTATCAGGTGGTTACTCGCTTTAGGCATGTATGCATCTGGAAGGTTAACCTGCAGCTGATTTTTTTCATCCGGATGCACTCTGGACAGTGTGGATGAGTGGGATTTTAGGGGTTTGAGTGAGGGGAGGGGTGGTGAGCTTGTATCCCAGTATAGGGACAGCATGGAAGAAAGCAGATAAATGGAAGTTGGGGACCAAGAGGCACAAAGGCTATCGTGGTGTGGTGGAGGGGGCATGGTAAGAGATGGTTACACACACAGGCAGGAACAGAGATGTACACCACTTTGAAATGAATAAGAGAATGTGATGCAGTTGAAAACAGGCAATCCAAAGGGGGTGGAGGCGTAATACAGCAAGATAGGGTGGGGCAGATAATTGGGGGCAGTGGTTTGATTGGACTGGGTTCCAGGATTGTGGGTTCCAGGGAGTTCAGACAGAAAGGTTGTGGAAGTGAAATGGGAGATAAGAGAGTTTTAGCTGTTGGGACTGAGGAAAAGCTTCTAGATCCTGAATTCTGTGTTTCCTTGCTAGCAGAGTGCACCCTGTATTGTGTTGGCTGGTTCCTACCAAGTGAATTTCCACTATGCCTGGGAGCCCATGGCCTGCAGGTTTAGCATCTCCAACACTTCTGTGCTTACTAAACAAGTTCATTACTGCAAACCAATTTGGTTCTTGGTCTGTCAGTGTAGCCTGATTTTGGGTGTTTTAGTAATTTGAACGGGGTTATAGGCTTGCCAGTTGCTCTGGTCAGAAGATAATGAGGTTCTTGTCCCGGAATCAGGCTCCAGAAGAGTTTTATAGGGACCCCGGGGTGCATGACAGGAAAGTTCACAGTGATAGCCAAATTTGTGTAATTTTATAAACTTTTTTATTAAGATAACATAAAATGATAGACAAATGCCTGATTAAAAGAAAATGAATAATCTAACGTATGGGAATACAGTCTTATTTTAGAGACTCATGTGATATGTATATCTCTATGCTATGCTTTGGATTAATATACTCTGACCCTTTCCTGATGACCTGGTTGAGAGAGATGTTGTTTCCTCAACTCTTGAGTAGAGGGGTAGAGAGCTTAGGCAATGCTCGAGGACTAAGAGCTGTAAGACTAAGTGTAACACTACAAATAATACTAAGTATAAATGAAGAAAAAAATCTTAACAGTAACTAAAGAAACTTCAAGAAGGAGTAGCTGATGATTGATTGCCCCAATTAATACGATTTGCCCCTTTTTATACCCTGAGCAATATGGGTCCTCCTAAGTCCAAACTTGGATTCTTCACCCCCAAATTATTAGGGCACACTTATTCTATAGGCTGGTAGGTTCGTGCGTATTAATGACATATCCTTATCCTGTCCAGATGGTTCCAGACGGTTTGTTTATCTCACCTTTGTTATTTCTGGCCCTTTTGTGGGTTCTGTGGTGTACCTGTGAACTTTACTCGGGGCATAACCTGTGACAGCCCCCCCCCGGTTTTGATGCCTCCTGACTTATCTAGGATAAAGGTTATAACCATATATGTCTTATCCTTTAACTCATCATTATTTATCTGGTCCAAAGGTCCCAAACATACGTATGCTAACTGCCTTAGCTTTTATACAGTGGTATTTTGGAAATACTAATCCAGCAACTAACCCCCAGTTAACAACAGAGATACTAATTAACAACTAACTCCCCAGTGCTCCAAATAGAGTTTGGCTGTGCCGGAGTGCATGGCTGAAAAGCTAGAAGCAGGCCCCTGAATGAGGCTGGGCTCCAGGGTAACTGCAAGATGCAGCAAGTAAGCAAGTGGTAAGGTATGGATCATCAGGAACTGCCAACAATGTGCACCATAAGGGGGGGGACAGAGGGATGGAAAGCAGCCACCACTCCCAGAGAGCAGTGAAGAAGAGATCAAAGCCATTTTAAACAAAGGTCCTATTGCTTGGGACTAAACGCAGAGCAGCAGAGGAAATTCCCAGTGAGCAAGAAGGAGTTTGCATAAGCTGTCAGCCTATGCAGCCAGAGATAAGACAGCACTGAACAGCTAACCAGCTTTTATAGGGCAAGGGCCATGAGATAAGCAGTTACGGCAAATAACCAAGACAGGCCTGTAGGGTACCTTGCATTACAGCTGAAATACTTTAATATAACTCTGACTCTATTATAATAAAACAACCATCTATAAGGAAAGATATATATGCAAGCAAGCAGGCTAGTCCTATAGGCTACTTCAGTTATCATAGAATATTAGAGTTGGAAGGGACCTCAGGAGGTCATCTAGTCCAACCCCCTGCTCAAAGCAGGACTAATCTCAAATCATCCCAGCCAGGGCTTTGTCAAGCCGCAGCTTAAAAACCTTTAAAGATGGAGATTCCACTACCTCCCTCGGTAACCCATTCCAGTGCTTCACCACCCTCCTAGTGAAAAACTTTTTCCTAATATCCAACCTAGACCTCCCCCCTGCCACTTGAGACCATTGCTCCTTGTTCTGTCATCTACTACCATTGAGACCAGCCTAGCTCCATCTTCCCTGGAACCCCCTTCAGATAGTTAAAGGCTGCTATCAAATCCCCCCTTATTCTTCTCTTTTGCAGACTAAACAAGCCTAGTTCCCTCAGCCTCTCCTCATAAATCTTGTGCTCCAGCCCCCTAATCATTTTTGTTGCCGTCTGCTGGATTCTCTCCAACTTGTCCACATGCTTTCTGTAATGGGGGGTCCAAAACTGGACACAGTACTCCAAATGCGGCCTCACCAATGCCGAATAGAGGGGAATAATCACTTCCCTCTATCTGCTAGCAATGCTGCTACTAATGCAGCCCAATATGCTATTAGTCTTCTTGGCAACCAGGGCACACTGCTGACTCATATCCAGCTTCTTATCCACTGTTACCCCCAGGTCCTTTTCTGCAGAACTGTTGCCTAGCCAGTCGGTCCCAATCTGTAGCAGTGCATGGGATTCTTCCATCCTAAGTGCAGGACTCTGCACTTGTCCTTGTTGAACCTCATCAGATTTCTTTTGGCCCAATCCTCCAATTTGTCTAGGTCACTCTGTATCCTATCCCTACCTTCCAGGGTATCTACCACTCCCCCTAGCTTAGTGTCATCTGCAAACTTGCTGAGGGTGCAATCTACCCCATCCTCCAGATCATTAATGAAGATGTTGAACAAAACCAGCCCCAGGACTTACCCCTGGGGCACTCCACTTGTGACCAGCTGCCAGCTAGACACGGAGCCGTTGATCACTACCCATTGAGCCCAATGCTCTAGCCAGCTCTCTGTCCATTTTATAGTCCATTTGTCCAACCCATACTTCTTTAACTTTCTGATAAGAATGCTGTGGGAGACTGTATCAAAAGCTTTGCTAAAGTCAAGGTATATCACGTTCACTGCTTTCCCCACATCCACCGAGCCAGTCACCTCTTCATAGAAGGCAATCAGTTCTTCTCCTGCGGCCATTTGTCTCCTTTACTTCCTCACTTAGCCAGTTTCTCTCTTTAGGACAGTTTCATATTTTCCCTTCCCAGGATAATGTTGGGGTCCAACAGGGTCCTATGTCCTTAAGTGAAGGTGTCTAGGAGAAGTGAAGTGCAGGGCCTATGAGTCCCTTTTGGAGGGGCTGCACCTTGGAGGAATAGCTCCTTGTCTCCTATGCTGCTGGGCATCTACCACTCTGTCCACAAAAACCTGATTAGCAAACTGCCCAGAAAAGCATGTTCTCTCATACACTCATTCGGGGATGATCTTGTGGCTGAAGCTCAGTTCTGCAAGTCAGGAGACTTGATTCTGTTCTTAGCTCTGCCACAGACTCCCTGTGTGATGTTGGGTTAGTCATTTAGCCTTCTGTGTTTCAGTTTCTTTAGGAGAGAATACCCCACGGGTGTCTTACTCATTCATCAGACCAGTTGGGACCAGTGCTGTACAAATGCATATGAGGGAAGGTTCCCTACCTCACAGAGCTTGCAGTGTATGAAGAATCTAATGCTCTAACTTGAAAAATGCTTTGAGATCCTTGGATAGAAGATGATGTGCGAGTGCAAAGTATTGGTGGAGGCAATATTTGTTGCTGTTTTCTGTTGTCTGAGTGTCTTTCCTTTCTAGGGTGTCGCACAGTCTGTGTTCCCCTCCCTCTGCTTACACAAGGTTATGAAGTAGTCAGCTACTAATCAGATTGTCACTGAGGGCTGCCAAAGTCTAGTGCTAACTATTGGATTTGGTACCCATGCTTGAAAGAAGAGACAATGTAATTCTTTCTTACACCTGTTCCCATTGAGCAAATATATATTTCATTCAGCACCTGAACTGGGGAAAAGATTCTCTCTCTGTGCTGGGGATCTCACCTGTTGAACTCTTATTATTGCTTGTTTTGCCTTCGGGCCTCATTGTGCTAAGCACTGTACAAACACAGAACAGAGATGGTCTCTGCCCCAAAGAGCTTACAATTTAAGTATAAGGCAAAAAAGACAGTTAAATACAACAAACAGATGCGGGGGGTAGAAGGAAACAAATAGACAGTATTGGTCAGCATGATAAGCGGTGGTCTCAGGCCACCAGCTGCCTAATTTGTTTTTTGAGATGTCACAGTGGAAGGGAGCATGAAGATCGACAAGAAGGGGAGATGGCTTTGTGGTAGTTTGAGTTTCTTCCATGTGTATGGGCGGAAGCAGGAAGGGGCTTGTTTGAAAATTTAGCAAGTGGGTGGAGGAGGCCACCCATTAACTCCATTAATGGCCGAATGGAGTTGAGTCAACATCTTGATAGGATGAGAGATGCTAAGTTGGGTGGGAATAGGCTGTGAAGGGCATTGAAAGTGAATGCAAATACTTTGTGTTTGATGTGATGGAGCCGGGGGAGCCTGTGAAGGGATGCAAAGAGGGTGACATGGTCAAAGGGAGGAGCCAGGAAAATTCACCTTTTGCAGCAGAGTTTTAAATGGATGTGAGGTGAGATGGGATAAGTCAAGGTTGGAGCAGAGGAGGGTGCGGTAATTGAGATGTGAGATGGTGAGAGCCCAGACAAGGGCTTTAACTGTGGGGATGAAGAAGGGCGGTCTTAGATCTTTTGCAGGAAGAAGTGGCAACATGCAAACACATGGGTCACACAGTCTTGAGGGAGGGCTGCACTAACGAGGATGCCCAGTCATGATAGGCCTTTGTGTTAGGGAAGATGGTGTTACCCACAAGGTGAGGGAGGATTTTTGATGAAAGGTTAAGATCTGTGTTTTGGCCATATTGAGCTTAAATTGACAGCTAAACACTCATGAGCAGCCATGATAGACCATCTGAGGTTTTAGTTTGAATAGGAGACATCAAGTTTGGAGTGGAGAGGTGGGTCTGTGAAGAATCGAACATAAAGATGATAGGTGAAGATTCATAGATACCCAGGCCAGTAGGAGCCACGGTGGTCTAGTCTGACCTGCTGTATAAAACAGGCCAGAGACCTGTCCCAAAATAATTCCCAGAGCAGATCTTTTAGAAAAACATCCAATCTTGATTAAAAAAATGTCAGTGATGAAGAATCCATTACACCGTGAGTAAATTGTTCCAAGGGTTAATTATTCTCACTGGTAAAAATTTACACCATATTGCCAGTCTGAATTTATTTAGCTTCAACTTCCAAGCTGACCAAGGCATGGATGGGCAGGCAAGATCGAAGAAGACGAGCATGGTTGACAGTGTTGAAGTCGGCTGGCAGGTCAAGGAGGTGAATGATGAAGTGCTAATTGCTTTTTGTCGTTGGACCTAAGAGCAGATTTAGTTAATATATCCCTAAAATGAAAATCTGAGCTCTCAAAAATCACAATAGGTGCTTCCAAAACACTTTGAGCAAGTTTTCTCCAGAGCATAGCTCCACTCCCATCTCAGCTCACTTGGGGTTTTATGTAATATTCTGATTTCTGAGATAACATTTGTGCCAAGGAGACACACTTCTCATTTTATGTATTTACAGGAGACTGAAGAGATCTTGGCAGATGTGCTCAAAGTAGAAGTTTTCAGACAGACTGTTGCAGACCAGGTTCTGGTAGGAAGTTACTGTGCTTTTAGTAACCAGGGAGGACTTGTGCACCCAAAGACTTCAGTTGAAGACCAGGATGAGCTCTCTTCACTGCTGCAAGTCCCACTTGTGGTAAGGCATTTGCAGACTTGTGCTTTCTCTCCCTTCCCACCCCAGAGTCTTCTGACTGTTGGAGAGGTTTCGATTGTCTCATCTATACCTTTCCCAGCCTCCCATGTTTTATCCTCCCCCACTGAATATCTGCATTGGCTGCTTCTTTTAGCTTTTATCAATTAGCTGTGTAGAGTAATTCACATGACTTGTCAGTTTCACTGCTGCCCACATTAAAAGAAGCTGTGCCCTCTCCCTGCTACTAACAGGCTCTCAGTAGTGTCTCTTTCCTCCTCCCCATCTGCCGAAATAACCTGTCATGTCTTCCTGGGACCAAATGCACCAGCTGCCAAAACCTCCCACTTCTCCAGCTTCTAACATGCTGCATGTTTCAGTGCTAAAATCTCTGGCAAACAAAGTTGAGGTAGTAAAATACTTATAATTTAGTATCAACCTGAGTGCTGCTGTGATAGTGTGCTGATTGTACTGGGCAGCGAGGGGGAGAAGATGGCCTAGAAGGTTGTACCACAGAGTTCAGGGTTCTGCTGCCTAAGTGAAGTTGAATGTGCTGCAATAGGACACGTTGCCTTTTCACAACATATTGCACTCTAATGGCTAACAAGGGAGATCTGCCCTATTGCGTGTTGTCATCCTCTCGGAGTGTGGAGAAGGAGTGATATGATTTGGCCTTTAGTGGCCTTTTTAAAATTCCAGTGATAGAATTGTGTCCCCTTTGAACCAGGTGGTGGCTAGCTTGTCCCGGGTCAGATTTGTGACTTTCAGCGTAGCTGTAGAGTTTAATTTCTGTGCAGTTCATTTCTTCTCTGGGTTTAATGGGTTGTTGCTTTTGCTCTTGTTCTACTTTTCTTTCTTTAAAGAGGTCAACTGTCCTGGTAACTCTTTCAGTTTAGTTTTTCAGAAGTATATTTTCCTCCAGCAAGAGCTCTGTTGCAGCACTGCCTTCAGAAGCTGTCTTGCTTTATTTGAGCCTGATGTTAGTAACCACTTACCTAGACGAGAACTTGCTTCAATTGCTTTGAGATCAGCGGTCTCTGTAGCATAAATCTGGTGTGCAGCAGTTGGGCTCAAAGGGGAAGTGACAGCTCTTGCTCTGCAGACTTCATAGGAAACCCAGTGCTTTCCAGCCCAGCCGCCATGCCCTAGGAGCACATGGCAGAGATTAGGAACCTGAACTAATCAGACTAACCTGCCTTTTGAGTGCTTGTTAACAGTTCTGTAAATCTAATGACATTTAATTTATGGGGAAATGATGGTTAAAATAGGTTAAAAATGATGGACCAAATTCTGCTATTAGTCTACTTGTTTTTTCAATGACACCTTAAGGTACAAAAAAGAATTTTAAAAATCTAAAACTTTTCACTGTAATACTTTTTACATTTTGTACTTTGTTCACTTGGATGATGATGATTATATCTATGAAAATAAGGCCCGGCTTGATAAAGCCCTGGCTGGGATGGTCCTGCTTTGAGCGGCCTCCTAAGGTCCCTTCCAACCCTAATCTTCTATGATTCTATGAAAGTTAGAGCCACATTCACATTTGTGTTATAATGCCATGCCAGGAATGCAATGTTTGGATTACAAACAAAGCCCTTGTTCTCATTGGACAATTTTTAAGCACAGGTTCTACTTCGAGTGATTGCTCATATCCATTCCAATATAGGTGATTGCGCACCCCGTGCTCTGGTTCCCGGGCCTTTTTCCCCTTAGCAGGCTCCGTAGGGTTGGCTTAGGCGCCCCCTGTGACGGATCCTGGAACGTCTGCCTCTTGCTAACTAGCAAGTAGCATCCCCTTTGTATAGCATTCTGTTTAGATAAGTGACTGTTAATGCTAATAACTATGCTACTTAACAACTAATTAAGTGTTAGATAGATAGATAGCCCTCAGGGGCTTAAGGCTGGGCTATGCCTGGCTCAACCGGCTTCAAAGCCTGCACAGCTTGCGGCAAGGCTTTCCCCGTGAGTGACCCTCATGACCGCTGCCTTGGAGAGCAGCATAGAAAAGACAGATGCAAGATCTCTAAGGCCTCAAGCCATGCACCCAAAAAGAGGGACTCGTGTTTAAAGGCCATATTTTTGGAGTCTGCGCTTCGGCTAGACTCTGAACCAGCGCGTTCCCCTGCGGCTATGAGCGTCTCCTTGGTGCGGAGTGCTCCACCGGCACCAATGTCGACCCGCCCAGTGCCAAAAAGGAAGAGGCAGCAGGACACAATGTGCCAGGACTCCCCCGCACTGCCCGCCCAGCCTGGGGGGAGTCAGGAGATGCACCAGCCGCGTGCCGTGGAGATTACTCCGGCACCTGCATCTCCTCGCAGGGGGCCTCCCCCGACTCCTGGGGGTGGGAGAGCGCACCTGCAAGGGCCGTCGACGCCGGGCTGCACACGCCCTCATGGGCATGCCTACGCCTCCGCCCCCTCGGCCGAGGGTGCAGGGGTCGGCGTCTCAGGGTAAACCCGCGTTGGGTGGCCCCGGTGGCTGGCGGAGACAAGAGTCGAAGTCTCCCCCCAGACGGTCAGGGAGGGTAGAGAATGCAGGCTCCCCTCCCAGCTCCTGCACCGAGTCGTCGAGCTCCTTGACACCGCGGCACCGAGAGCGGTCGAGAGGTTCAAGCACGAGGCGATGCCGATACAGTTCCGCCTCGTGCGGGGGGTCACAGTTCCAGCTCTAGCACTCCAGTACCGAGTCCAGCTTGGCACCGGTCCAGATCCCCGGCACGCAACCTGACGCAGATCCTGGCACCCGAAGGCACCGAACGCGCTCGGCACCAGTCCAGATCCCCAGCACACAGCCTGGCACGGATCCCGATTCCCAAGTCCAACACGCTCAGCTCCAGTCCAGATCCCCGCCACCGGCGAGGAGTCCGGAACCGGAACACACAACAGCACCGGACCCGATCCCCGGACCGTAGTCTGGCGAGGATCCCGGTGCTGAAGGACTCGGCACCCACAGCGGCAATGGCACCGTACCACCGATCACAGTTTTCGGAATTGGCACCAGCACCGAGACGACGACACCGCTCCCAGTCCCCGAGGGGGAAGAGCCGTCGCAAGACCTTGTCATCGTCTCGGGGCTGGTCGTCAACAAAGGCGGGCAAAGGCTGTGGATACAAGAGTTCCAGCGACTCGGGGTCCCGTGACCATCATCGGGAGGTATTCCAGTCGGTACCGATGCCGGCACCGGTGTGGTCACATGGACTCTGGCAGTGGCCATACTGGGGGCCTTGAGGGACCCAGATGGGCCAAGGTACGGTGTCGGTCCACTCCTCAGTGGCCCAACCTGCACCCCCCTTCCCCGCCCCGAGCCAACCAGACAAGGGCCATTCCTTGGAGGAGGAATCGGACCCTGGGGAGGGTCCCTCCACAGGACCCCTCCCACAATCCTCCTCCCCTGACGATGCGGCTGCCAGGGACCATAGGGCGCCAGTTTCTGACTTTAAAGCATACCAGGAACTGCTCCAGAGGGTGGCTAGTAATTTGAACCTTGAGCTCAAGGAGCTGTCTGAGGAGGAGGACCCCCTCTTTGGTGTCTCGGGGTCAGCAGGGCCCTCCAGAGTCGCCCTGCCAGTACATGAGAGGGTCTTGAAGCTAGCCAAGGCCCTCTGGCAAACCCCTGCATCGGTTGCCCCATGTCCAAGGGCGCCGAAAAGAAGTACTATGTTCCCGCAGAGGAGTTTGAGTATTTATACACCCACCCCGCTCCGGGTACTGTCATTGTTGATGCCGCCAATCAACGAGAGAGGCAGGGGTCCCAGGACAATACCCCCAAGAATAAGGATTACAAAGAATTGGACCTTTTCGGCTGCAAGGTCTATTCTACGGGGGCCCTACAGCTGAGGATCGCCAATCATCAGGTGCTCCTTGGCAGATACAACCTGAACCTGTGGTCCTCCTTACAGAGGTTCGTGCAGGCGTTACCACAAGACCAGGTGGGGGATTTCACTACGGTGATTGAGGAGGGTGCTGCAGTAGCAGGGGCAGCTCTGCAGTTGACCAGTGATGCAGCGGACACCGCTAGCAGAGCGATGGCGTCGGGCATCGTGATGCGCAGGTCTGCTTGGCTGCAGTCTTCCAGCCTGTCACAAGAGGCCCAGCAGTCCATCCAGGACCTACCCTTTGATGGTGCTGGCCTCTTCTCAGAAAAAACAGATGATAAACTGCATGCCCTCAGACTCTAGGGCTACTCTGAGGTCCCTAGAGCTTTATACACCACAGGACTCGAGGCGCCACTCTCGACCTCAATCCCAGTGCCAGCCCCAGCCTGCCCCTAGGCTGCCGCCCAGAGCCGCTCAACCCAGGAGGGGTCGAGACAGATACAGGCCACCCCACTGCCGCGACCACCAGGGCTCCTCGGCAGGCCCCAGCAAGGCCCAGCCAAGGGGAATAATAACAAGTGGCAGTTTTGAGGGTGCGCCCGAGGGTGGCACTTCTCCCGTCTCTCTGGATCGAACCCTGCCCTTTGCCTACAGACTCCGGCCGTTCTACACCGAGTGGCGGAACATTACTTCGGACCACTGGGTCCTCGGTGTAGTCCGCTGGGGCTACCCCCTCCAGCTTACAGCCTTCTCCCCGGACTCTCCCCCTACCCCATCCCTCTTCAGGGACCCCTCTCACGAGCAACTCCTTACACAGGAGGTGGATTCCCTCCTTTGCCTTGGAACAGTGGAAGAGGTTCCTCCACGGGAAAGGGGAAAAGGGTTTTACTCACGTTATTTCCTCATTCCCAAGGCAAAAGGGGGGCCTGAGGCCCATATTAGACCTCCGCCGTCTGAACAAGTTCATCAGACGCCTCAGGTTCTCTCTTCGAGTGATTGTTCATATCCATTCCATTATAGGTGTGTGCGCACCCCGTGCACAGGTTCCCGGAACTTTTTTCCCCTTAGCAGGCCCCGTAGGGTCGGCTCAGGCGCCCACTGGAGTACCGCGTTCATGCCGTGGTACATAGGGTGCTGCCGACCCCGCGGGCCCTCAGTTCCTTCTTTCTGCCTGTTGACGGTTGCTGGAACATTGCCTCTTGCTTTGCAAGTCGCAGCCCCTTAGTACTTAGTTGTTTAAAACAAAGCCTTCAGTAGTAGATAGTTAGGAAACCCTCAGGGATTTTTCTTCGCGTTGGGCCATGCCTGGCTCAGCGGGTTTCAAACTTTGCCCCAAGTGTGCTAAGCCTGTCCCTGTGAGTGATCCTCACTCTTGCTGCCTCTGATGCCTCGGGGAGCAGCACCGCAGGGATAAATGTAAAATATGTAGAGCCTTCAAGCCACGCACCCAAAAGGAGAGAGAAGCGTGGCTGAAGGCTATTTTGATGGAGTCCGCCCTCCATCCGGACTCCGAACCAGCGCGTTCACCTGCGGCACCGAGCGTCTCCTAGGTGCGGAGTGCTCCACTGGTGTCGTCGACCAAGGGCCCGGCACTGAAGCGCCGCAAAGACTCTGCGCACCGAGACACACCTGCACCACCGACCCAACCCCGGGGGAGTTAGGAGTTGCCCCAGCCACGTGCCGTCGAGATTACTCCGGCACCGGCATCTCCACGCAGGGAGCCTTCCCCGACTCTGCGGAGTGGGGTAGTGCCCTTGCAAGGACCATCGACACCGGAGGCGTTCGCCGTGGCACGCGCCCTCATGGGCCTGCCCATGCCTCTGTCCCCCCCTCGGCCGAGGGTTAGGGGACCTGCATCTCGGGGTAAACCTGCGCTGGGTGGCCCCGGTGGGTGGCCGAGACAGGAGTCCAAGTCTCCCCCCAGACGGTCAAAGAGGGTAGAGAGTGCGGGCTCCCCTCCCAGCTCCGGCACCGAGTCAAGCTCCTCGACACCGCGGCACCGAGGGAGGTCGAGGAGTTCACGAAGGACTACCTCTCAATCCTCCGTGGAAAGTCTGGCTTGGCACCGCAGCACACAGCACCGGTCCCGATCCCCGGCTCCCAGCCCGGCGCGGATCCCGGTGCCCTACATGGCGGCACCGGCACCGCAGGCTCCGGCGCTACTCCTGCTGCCTCCGGCACCGACGCGCGCGTCATCCTGTGGTCGGTCCCACTCCCCGCGGTCCCGCTCCTCTGGTCGGCGCTGATCCTCACGCCGGCACTGACGGCACCGCTCTCTGTCTCCGGGGGGCAAACATTGATGCAAGTCGTCAAGAAGGAGGAGACACTTGGGCTCCAGCAGCTCCTCTCCACGCCGGCACTGCACCGACGGCACCGACGTTTGCCGTTGTCCTCGTCCTCCAGGAGCCGCTCTCCCAGAAAAGGGAGTAAGCGGAGATCCAGCGGCTCCGGCTCCAGTTCCCAGCACCGGGTGTCCCAGTCGGCACCGATGCCAGCTCTAGCGTGGCCTCAGGGGTCTTGGCAGTGGCCATATTGGGGTCCCTGGGGTACACAGGTGGGCCAGGCTACCGCCTCACTCCACTTTTCTGCGGCCCCGCGACCACCTCCTCCTGTGACCCAGCAGGATAAGGACCATCCCTCCGACGGGTGGTCAGACCCAGAGGAAGGCCCCATCACAGGGCCACTTCCTCAGTCGTCCTCCTCGTCCCCGGATGATGTCACCTCCCGGGATCGCAGGGCTCCATTACCTGACTTTAGAGCTCACCAGGACATGCTGAAGGAGGTTGCCAGCAACTTGGGGTTAGATCTGAAAGAGCTCTCAGAGGAGGAGGATCCCCTGTTCGGGGTTTCTGGGATGGTAGGCCCATCAAGAGTAGCCCTCCCCATCCACGAGAGGGTTCTCAAGGTGGCGAAGTCCCTCTGGCAGACCCCAGCCTCAGTTCCCCTTACTGCCAAGGGAGCCGAGAAAAAGTACTTTGTACCCACCGAAGGGGTGGAGTACTTATATAATCTCCCTGCACCATGTTCACTGGTAGTGGACGCAGTGAACCAGAGGATAGACAGGGGGGTCAGGGTAACACCCCCAAGAACGAAGAGGCCAAAAAACTAGACCTGTTTGGCCGCAAGATCTACATGACGGCATCTCTGCAGCTGAGGATCGCAAACCACCAGGCGCTCCTCGGGAGGTACAACCTCAACCTCTGGTCCTCGCTGCAGAGACTCGTCGAGATCCTCCCGCAGGTCCTACCCCAGGACAAGGCTGCGGACTTTACGACCGTGATCAAGGAGGGCGCTGCAGTGGCAGGAGCGGCCCTGCATTCCTCTAGTGACGCAGCGGACGCCGCTAGCAGGGCTATGGCCTCGGCCATAGTGATGAGAAGGTCCTCGTGGCTTCAGTCGTCAGGGTTGTCCCAAGAGGCCCAGCACACCATTCAAGATCTCCCTTTCAACGGTGCTGGCCTCTTTTTGGACAAAACTGATGACAAGCTGCATGCCCTGAAAGATTCCAGGGCCACGCTGCGGTCCTAGGGCTCCACACCCCACAGACCTCGAGGCGTCAGTCTCGGCGTCAGGCCCAGCGGCAGCCTCAGCTGCCTCCTAGACAACCCCCCAGACCCGCTCAACCTAGAAGGGGTCGGGAGCAGTTCAGAGGCCCAAACCGCCGCAACCGTTCAGGGTCTTCGGCGGGGGCCCAGTAAGGCCCTAATAAGGGCCAAAATAATAAAAAATCCTTTTGACACTGCGCATGAGGGTGGCACTCTTCCTTTCCTCCTGGATCTCAACTGGCCCTTTGCCCACAGACTCAGGCCGTATTATGCTCACTGGCAAACCATCACTTCGGACCGATGGGTCCTTGGTATTGTCCGCAGAGGCTATGCCCTACAGCTGACAGCCTTCCCTCCAGACTCCCCTCCAGACTCCCCTCCTACCCAATCCCCCTTTGGGGACCCCTCTCACGAGCAACTCCTCACTCAGGAAGTCTGCTCCCTCCTCCAGCTAGGAGCGGTGGAGGAAGTTACCCCGCGGGAAAGGGGAAAAGGGTTTTACTCCCCATACTTCCTAATCCCCAAGGCCAAAGGGGGCCTGAGGCCCATTCTAGATCTCCGCCATCTGAACAGGTTCATCAGACGCCTCAAATTCCGGATGGTCTATCATTCCTACCCTAGATCCAGGGGACTGGTATGCTGCCCTCGACTTAAAGGACGCATATTTTCACATTTCTATCATCCCAGGACACAGAAGGTTCCTACGCTTTATGGTAGCTGGTGCCCACCACCAATTCGCAGCCCTGCCCTTTGGCCTTTCTTCCGCCCCAAGGGTATTTTCAAAGTGTATGGCAGTAGTAGCGGCCCCTCTGCGCCTCAAGGGAGTTCAGATATTCCCATACCTGGACGACTGGCTGATCCGGGGCAGGTCCAGGGCCCACGTCAGCAACAGCCTGGAGCTCACGTGCTCAGCATGCACCAACCTGGGGCTGCTCATCAACGAGCAGAAGTCCATTCTCGCCCCGGTGCAGCGCATAGAGTTCATTGGGGCCACACTAGATGCCAGCCAGGCCAGAGCCTTCCTCCCAAGGCCTCGCTTTGAGACGATGGCTGCCATAATAGACAACTTCCACAGGTCTCCCACGACGACAGTCAGGCGATGCCTCCAGCTGTTGGGACACATGGCAGCCTGCATGTATGTGGTGAGGCTGGCTCTCCTCAAACTCAGGCCTCTTCGGATGTGGCTAGTCTCAGTGTACGCCCCAGTCAGACACCCTCTGAACAGGATGGTCACATTGCCCACCCCAATATTGGCTTCCCTACTGTGGTGGAAGGACCCAAGGGAGGTGTTGAAGGGTGTTCCCTTCAGGGAGGTAATACCATCGGTGACTCTGATCACGGACGCCTCAGATGTGGGGTGGGGAGCGCACATCACTGGCAACCTGAGCACCCAAGGGCGCTGGTCACCAAGCGAGATGTCCCTACACATCAATGTCAGGGAACTCAGGGCAGTCCGCCTGGCATGCAAGGTCTTCCTCCTGTTCCTCAAGGGCAGAATGGTACAGATCCTAACGGACAATACAGCAGCCATGTTCTATATGAACAGGCAGGGGGGTGCGCACTCCTCGGCCCTATGCCAGGAGGTCATACGACTTTGGGACTTGGTGGTGAGGCACAACTTCCACATATCTGCCTCTCACCTCCCGGGGACCAGGAACGATGAGGCGGACCACCTCAGCAGGTCGTTCCTTCCCCGACACGATTGGTCACTGCACCCAGAGGTGGTAGCTTCCATCTTCCGCAGGTGGGGTGTTTCCCACCTGAACCTGTTCACGTTGTCCTGGAACAGGAAATGCCCAAGGTTCTGCTCGCTCTGAGGTCGCGAGCCAGGCTCCATCTCCGACGCGTTCCTTTTAGACTGGACGGGGGCCCTCATGTATGCGTTTCCCCCAATTCCCTTGATACCCAGAGTCCTCTTGAAGATCAAGAGAGACAAGGCGGATATCATATTGATCGCCCCAGCTTGGCTGAGACAGTATTGGTTCAGCAAGTTGCTGGACCTGTCCATAACCACGCCCCTGCTGCTCCCAAGGCGTTAGGACCTGCTCTCCCAGGACCCAGGGTCGCCTGCTCCACCCGGACCTGGACTCCTTCCATCTGACAGCTTGGAGATTCTCTGGCTAACGGAGGGAGAGAGAGCCTGTTCCATGCAAGTACAGCAGGTCCTGCTTAGCAGCAGGAAACCTTCCACCCAGGTGGTGTATCGAGCCAAGTGGAAGTGTTTTACCTGTTAGGCCCAGTCCCGGGGCATCCTATCATGCTCCTCGCCAATACAGGCGATTTTGGAGTACCTTCTTCACTTGAAGCTGCAGGGCTTAGCCCTGGCCTCCCTTCGGGTGTACCTGGCGGCCATCTTGGCCTTCTACCAGCCGATGGAGGGCAGATCCTTGTTTTCACACCCCATGTCATCTAGGTTCCTTAAGGGGGTGGAGAGGCTATATCCCCAGGTCCACGACCCGCAGCCTCCCTGGGACTTAAATCTGGTCCTCACCATGCTGACAGGACCCCCCTTCGAGCCCATGGCGACATGCCCGTTGCTCTTCCTCTCCTGGAAGGTGTCCTTCCTAGTGGCCATTACATCAGCCAGGAGGGTCTCTGAGATAAGGGCTTTAACCTCAGAGCCCCCCTACACGGTTTTTTATAGGGATAAGGTGCGACTGAGATCCCACCCGGCCTTCCTGCCGAAGGTGGTGTCCCAGTTTCATTATAACCAGGATATCTTCCTCCCCGTGTTTTTTCCCAAACCACACGGTTCGGAGGAGGAGTGGAGATGGCACTCCCTGGGTGTCAGACAAGGCTTGGCCTTCTACATTGAGTGCATCTCCACCTGGATCATCGCCTGCATCAAGACCTGTTATGAGCGGGCAAAGGTGCCGCTTCCAGGAGCTGTAACAGCGCACTCAACCAGAGCCCAGGCCTCATCGGCAGCCTTCCTGGGAAGAGTGCCCCTTCAGGACATCTGCAGAGCAGCGACCTGGTCGTCGGTCCACACCTTCACGTCCCACTACGCCATCGTGCAGCAGGCGAGAGAGGACGCGGGGTTCGGCAGAGCCGTCCTGGCAAGGGTAGTGCAACGCTAACTCCTACCCACCTCCAAGGTATGGCTATTTAATCACCTATAATGGAATGGATATGAGCAATCACTCGAAGATAGAAAACAGGGTTACTCACCAGTAATTGTTGTTCTTCAGGATGTGTTGCTCATATCCATTCCACACCCACCCTCCGCCCCCACTGTCGGAGTCGGCAGAAAGAAGGGACTGAGGGCCCGCGCGGGTCGGCAGCACCCTATGTACCACGGCATGAGCGCGGTACTCCAGGGGGCGCCTGAGCCGACCCTACGGGGCCTGCTAAGGGGAAAAAAGTCCCGGGAATCTGTGCACGGGGCACGCACACACCTATAATGGAATGGATATGAGCAACACATCTCGAAGAACAGCAGTTACTGGTAAGTAACCCTGTTTTCCGCATGGTTTCCCTAGCCTCCATTATTCCGGCTCTAGATCCAGGGGACTGGTTTGCTGCCCTCAACTTAAGGGACGCTTATTTCCATATTACTATTCTGCCCGGTCACAGACGGTTCCTCAAGTTCATGGTAGCTGGCTCCCACTACCAGTTTTTGTCCCTACACTTTGGCCTCTCGTCCGCACCCAGGGTGTTCACAAAATGCATGGCGGTGGTAGCGGCCCACCTACGCCGCAGAGGGGTGCAGATCTTCCCCTACCTGGACGATTGGCTGATCCGGGGCAGGTCCAGAGCCCACGTGAGGAACAGCCTGGCACTTACCTGGCACCAGACTTAACCGCACGGAGGAGGAGCAGAGATGGCACTCGCTGGACGTCAGACGAGTCCTGGCTTACTACATCGAGTGGACCAGGACGTTCCGGAAATCAACGCAGCTGTTCGTGGCAGTGGCGGACCGGATGAAGGACTAACTTGTCTCCACCGAGCGCATCTCCACCTGGATCACTGCCTGCATCAGGACCTGCTTACGAGCAGGCGAAGGTGCCGCTTCCAGGACCTGTGACAGCGCACTCAACCAGAGCCCAAGCCTCGTCTGCGGCCTTCCTGTAGAGAGTGCCCCTGCAGGACATCTGTAGAGCAGCAATATGGTTGTCGGTCCACACCTTCACGTCCCACTATGCCATTGTGCAGCAGGCAACAGAGGACGCGGGCTTTGGCAGAGCTGTGCTGGCAAAAGCGGTTAGACGCTGACTCCTACCCACCTCCAAGGTATGACTATTTAATCAGCTCTGTTGGAATGGATATGAGCAATCACTCGAAGATAGAAAACAGGGTTACTTACCAATAATTGTTGTTCTTCAGGATGTGTTGCTCATATCCATTCCACACCCACCCTCCGTCCCCACAGTCGGAGTCGGCAGAAAGAAGGGACTGAGGGCCTGCAGGGTCGGCAGCACCCTATGTACCATGGCATGAGCGCGGTACTCCAGGGGGCGCCTGAGCCGACCCTACAGGGCTTGCTAAGGGCAAAAAAGTTCCGGGAACTATTGCACGGGGCGCACACTCACCTATATTGGAATGGATATGAGCAACACATCTCGAAGAACAACAGTTACTGGTAAGTAACTCTGTTTCATTCCTCACCAATCTAAATGTGAACAAGGATGATCCAGTGGATATAGTGTACTTGGAGTGTCAGAAAGCCTTTGACAAGGTCCCTCACCAAAGGTTCTTAAGCAATTTAAGCAGTCATGGGATAAGATGGAAGGTCCTCTCCTAGATCAGTAACTGTTTAAAAGAAAGGAAACAAAGAGTAGGGATAAATAGTTTTCAGAAAGGAGAGAGATAAATAGTGGTGTTCCCCATACTGGAACCAGTACTTTTCAACATATTTATAAATGATCTGGCAAAAAGGGGTAAACAGTGAGGTGGCAAAATTTGCAGACGATACAAAATTATCGAAGATAGTTAAGTCCAAAGCATACTACGAAGATATATAAAGAGATCTCACAAAACTGGGTGACTGGGCAAAAAAATGGCAGATGAAATCCAGTGTTGATAAATGCAAAGTAATGCATGTTGGAAAACGTAATCCTAACTATACATACAAAATGATGGAGTCCAGATTAGCTGTTACCATTCAAGAAATAGATCTTGTAGTCATTGTGGATAATTCTCTGAAAACATCCACTCAGTGTGCTGCTGCAGTGAAAAAAGCTAACAGAATGTTAGGAACCATTAGGAAAGGGATAGTTAGTAAGAAAGAAAAGATCATAATGCCATTATATAAATCTATGGTATGCCCACACCATGCAGTTCTGCTTGCCTTGTCTTTAAAACAGTATATTAGAATTGGAAAAAATACAGAGAAGAGTAACAAAAGTGATTAGATCATTATGAAACAGCTTCCAAAGGAGGAGAGATTAAAAAGACTACAATTGTTCATCTTAGAAAAGAGACGACTAAGTAGGGATATGATAGTGGTCTATAAAATCATGAATGATGCGGAAAAACTGAATAAGGAAATATTTTAACTCTTTCACAAAACACAAGAACCAGGGGTCATCTAATGAAATTAATAGGCAGCAGGTTTAAAACAAACAAAAAGAAGCATTTCTTCACACAACACAAAGTCAACCTATGGAACTTGTCGCCAGGGAATGTTGTGAAGGCCAAAACGATAATGGGGTTCCAAAAATAATTAGATACGTTCATGGAGGACAGGTCCATCAGTGGTTGTTAGCCTAGATGGTCAGGGATGCAGCCCCCTGCTCTGGGTGTCCCTAGCCTCTGACTGCCAGAAGTGGATGACTGGATGGATCACTGATGATGACCTGTTCCATTTATTCCCTCTGAAGCACCTGGCATTGGCCACTGCCGGAAGACAGGATACTGGGCTAGATGGACCGTTGGTCTTACCCAGTGTGGTCATTCTTATATATGTTGAATTGGGAGCTGATCTAAAGTTTAGCAGTTGAGCAGAGGGGACAAGAGGCTGGATGTGGGGAATAATGGCTGTAAATTTTCTCCTGCTCCTCAGGACCCTGGCCTACATTTCAGCAGAAGTATATATTTAAATTGCAGCGACATGCAGAGGCTGCAGTCAGGATTAGGGCCCAGTTGTGATGTACAAACCTTGTAAAAAACAGTCTTACGCATCCAGAGGGTGTACAATGTAAATAGACGAAACAAGAGTGTAGAAAATAGCGGTCAGGGTTGTGGAAAGGAGGAAAATGAGGGTAACAGGATTAACATAAGGTTGTAGAGATTAGCAGTGTGTTTGTAGGCTTCAGTTTTATAATAAATGAACAATTTATTCAGTTTGGAAATGCCTGGAGGATGAAGAGGTAAGCACTAGCAGCCAGCATGGATTTACCAAGAACAAATCATGCCAAACCAGCTTGATTTCCTTCTTTGACAGGGTAAGTGGTTTGGTGGAGTGGGATAATATGGTTGACATAATATACCTGGACTTCAGCAAGACTTTTGACACTGTCCCATGTGATATTCTCATAAGTAAGCTGGAGAAATGCGAGCTTGGTGGAACTACCATTAAGCGGATACAGAATTGGTTAAACAACCACAAATAAAGAATAATTATGAATGGAATGATGTTGGACTGGAGGCAGGTATCAAGTGGGCTTCCACAGGGATCTGTTCTGCATCTGGTGTTAACATCTTTATTTATGACCGGGATGTAGGAATAGAGAGCATACTGATCAACTTTGCAGATGAAACAACTAGGGGGGATTACCAACACTTTGGAGGATAGAGCTAAAATTTGGAGGGATCTTGATAAATTGGAGAACTGGGTTATAGACAACAAAATGAAATGCAACAAAGACAAGTGTAAGATGCTACACTTAGGGAAGAAAAAACAAATGCACATATACAGAATGGGGGATAACTGGCTTGGCAGCAGCACTGCTGAGAAGGATCACAACCTCAACATGAAGCAGCAGTGCGATGCTGTTGCAAAAAGCAAATGCAATTTTGGGTTGTATTAACAGAGGCATAGCATGAAGTGATGATGCCACTCTACTCAGCGCTGGTTAGGCCTCAGCTGGAGTACTGTGTCCAATTTTGGTCACCAATGTATAGAAAGGATGTGAAGAAACTAGAAAGTATCCAGAAGTGAGTGACAAAGATGATCAGAGGGATGGAATGCAAGCCACACAAATAAAGGCTGAAGGATTTGTATGGTTAGTTTGGAAAAGAGGAGGTTAAGGGAGGTGGGTGAGGTTCTGTGGCCTGCATTGTGCTCCTGTAGACTAGATGATCATATTGGTCCCTTCTGACCTTAGAATCTGAGTCTATATGACAGCAGTCTTCAAATAAAAAAGTTGTTCTTTCTTGCCGCAGAGAGCAGGACAAGAGACAATAGGTTCAAATTGCAGCATAGCAGATTTAGATTAAATCTCAGGAAGAACTTCCTAATTTTAATAATAGGAGAAGAATGAGGGGGGATTTGATAGCAGCTTTTAAATACCAGAAAGGGATTCCTGGGAGGATTGAGCTAAGCTGTTCTCAGTGGTGGTAGATGACCGAACTGGGAGCAATGTCTCAAGTTGAAGTCGGGGTGGTCTAAGTTGGATATTAGGAAAAACGTTTTCAGGAGGAGGGTGATGAAGCATGGAATGGGTTATGTAGGCAGGTGGTGGAATCTCCATTCTTAGAGGATTTAAGGAGTGGCTTGACAAAGCCCTGGCTGGAATGATTTAGTTGGGGTTGGTCCTGCTTTGAGCAGGGAGTTTAACAAGATGACCTCCTGAGGTCTCTTCCATCCCTAATCTTCTATGATTCTATGAGGACAGTGGAACAGAGTGCCTAGGGAGGTTGTGGAAGCTCCTTCACTAGAGGTTTGTAAAAACAGACTGGATAGCTATCTGTCTTGGTTGGCTTCAACACAGCAAATCCTGCATTTTAGCAGAGGGTTAGACTAGGTCAGTGGTTCTCAACCATGGATACGCATAGGTCTTCCAGGTGGTATAACAACTCATCTACATATTTGCCTAGTTTTACAACAGGCTATATAAAAGTACTAGCAAAGTCAGTACAAACTAAAATTTCATACAGACAATGATTTGTTTATACTGATCTGTATACTATACACTGAAATGTAAGTACAATATTTATATTCCAATTAATTTATTTTATAATTATATGGTAAAAGGAGAAAGGAAGCAATTTTTCAGTAACAGTGCTGTGACATTGGTATTTTTATGTCTGATTTTGTAAGCCAGTCGTTTTTAAGTGAGGTGAAACTTGGGGTATGTAAGACAAATCAGACTCCTGAGAGGGTGTAGAGTAGTCTGGAAAGATTAAGAGCCACTAGATTAGATGACCCTTGTGGTTGGTCCCTTCTAATCTATGGCTCTCTGAATCTAGGAACTTTTAAATGCTAACAAATTTTTAACAGGCCATCTGCCCTCCTATTATCATAAATACTTACCTGTTGTATTCCATGGATCTCAAGTTTACTGTGGGTGCTCACAGTACAGATAGGTCTAAAAAAGGGATCTGTAGGAAGACAGTATAGTGGCTATGGCAAGTGATTTGGGGAGGCCATGCCTAAGGGGCAGCATGGAAGAAGGTGCAAAGGTATGTGTTAGAGATTTGGGCAGTGATGATTGCCACCACTGATGGAGTGAAAGGAGCAGGTCTTAATGTGCTGAAGATACGTGACTGGATAAGTAGAGAGGAGCTAAATTGTTACAGGCCTTGAAGGAAAAAACCAGAAGCTGGTGTTTGAGGTAGTGGACAATGGGGAGCTAGAGGAGGGACTTGAAGAGGATGTGAGATGACCAAAGAAACAGAGCAGGAAGATGGTTTTAGCAGAAGTATTTTGGTGCCAGACAGGAGGTGGTGGCAGTGGCAGTTGAATGTCAGGATGGAAGATGTGGGGCTAGACAGGAGCCTGCTGTTTTGGATGAATTTTGAGAGATTAAGGTGTTCTTGACAAATGTTTAAAAAAAAAAAAAAAAAAAAAGTGGAGGGTAAGAGATGTGCATGACAGTATGTGGCAAATATTTTCAGAAATGGCTACTAATTGGTGGGTATCCCACTGGTGACACTTCAAAGAGCTTGTCTTTTCAGAAAGTACGGCGCTCCCACCCTCTGAAAGTTAGACCTAGTAAATGGTAACTTGGCATTTAAATCACTAGAGATTCTCAAATCGTGGCCTGTATAACCCTGTGACCTTCAATGATGCCCTCATTCTCCCCTTTTCCTATTTCTACATTTTGTTGCTATTGCTTGTTGTCATGGCTTTATTCAGCACGTACATCATATGGCAACAGGCTTAAAATAAATAATTCTTAGCAGGGAAAAATGTCTCTTATTTGACCTGTAAATTTTTTCCAGTCTTTTTGATCATGAAACTTCCTTATCCAAACTAGCCTGTTAACACACCTTTATATTAAGCAGAAACAATGGGCCTTCAAAATGCTGGTGTTGCTACACAACTGTGCGCCTAAATGAGACTTGTGGCCTGACGGGTGAGAGGTGACCTGGCACCCTGTGATCTCAACCAGGAGCTCTGTGCCTGTGCCTTTGAACTGATCATACCCTCATCTAGGAAAAGGGAAGAAAGCTGCTTCCAGTCACCACTGTCTCTTAAACAGAATTTTAAATAACCAAATATTACATTGTCCCCGATGTAATAGATGCAAAGAGTTGAACCGTATGTGTTTACATTACTCATGTGTCTGCTTATGGATGGAACATACATGCTTCAGCCCCCATCAGTTTCTTACCATCAGAGGAGGTAACCTATTCAAACAAGATGGTCTCTCTCATCGTAAATTGTTGTAACCATTATGGTGGCAGGAGTTTTAAGCTCATGAGACTGCTGGAGAGTTTGGGCTGATTTCTTTCCTGGTGACTAGCAATTAGAAAAAGTACTGTTGCTATCACTGTGTTAGTGTGCTGATCTCACTCCCTGTTTGTCTTTGCCAGGCTGGAACAGTAAACCGTGGCAGTGAGGTCATTGCTGCAGGGATGGTTGTGAATGATTGGTGTGCCTTTTGTGGGCTGGACACAACCAGCACAGAGCTATCTGTTATTGAGAGCATCTTCAAACTGAATGAAGCTCAGCCAAGTACCATTGCTACCAGTATGAGAGATTCCTTGATTGACAGGTAGGTGGGATCGCATACTGGGCATGTGCATCTTCAAAACCTGTAAAAATGTTGGCAAGGGCTTGCAAGCCAGGATTTGTTGTCTAGGATTCATTTCTTTCCATTAGTTTTTCTTTAGATTCTTAATTTTGCCTAAAATTAAAAAGATATTAGCCCTTTAATTTCTTTAATTCTTTCTTGGAATTTTTGCTGTTTGTCACATTCATAGGCATGCTTAGGACTCTTATTAACTTTATAATATTATAAGGGGCACCATGTGACTAATTCTCACTATAATTATGACCGCAGAACAGTTTCCAAGCTCTGTCATCAATTTTCACACATTCAATTTCTAGACAATTTTGTGTATGGGCTGAAATTTTCCATGCTTGTTCCCCCTGAAGATTAATTTTATTTTTGAGGAAAAGCCATTTTTGAGTACAGTGAGTGAAAAGTACATTCATTACAAAAATTTTGACCATAGTGTTTCAGAAATAGTAAAAGAAAAGTGATTGAAGCTTGAACCTTTGCCTGAAGATAGTCTTTGTTAAAGACTAGCACTTTTGCTTGGTTTGGAAGGGAAACAATTGGTTTTGATTAATCACAAGTTCTGAAAATTTGAAAACAAGGAGCTGAAGATGTGCGCTAGATTTTTCCATTAAGCCTGTATGCACATGCATGCATAGCTAAATAGTGCACTTCTCAGTGGTGTGCTGGCATTAAACATTCATAGCTTTTAAAATGACTGAATTGGTTTTCTTCAAACTGGACTGCAATTTTGGGTCTGTGAGATCTGCAAAACTATCCAAGTTTGAATAAAATTCGATGGTTTAAAAATTCTTCATGTTTAAATTCAGCACATTCACTGTGATCTGGGAACCATCCCTCCCAAGGTCGTCCTGAACCAAGACAGTTTTTCCCTGGCCAGTACCCTCAAACCCCCTTATTTCCCTAGCCTGTGTGTACTAGAAGGCTTTTATCAGGTTAAACTAATCTAACACCGTAACCATTTACACAGCAGTGCTAGCAATGACCACCACCATTGTCAGCACGTGCTGCGGTTGGTGGATGAGTGCCTACTGTTGGGACTTTGGTGGGCAGTTCTTGCAGTGCAGATGCAGCTGTGTAGCCTGGACCTTGACTTTCACTGACTGGGCCAGTCTCTGTTTGAGGACTGACAGGGACTTCGCCAATGTGATAGTGGCTCTACTGAGGAGCTGGGATTTCACAAAAATGCCCAATTAAAAAAAACACCAGGGCCCAACAAAGGGTCAAATGTCTTTCTGCTGCCTTAAAGGCATCTAAACCAGTGTACTTCCAGCTGTGTGTGCAGTTTCAGTAGGAGGCGGAGGTCCTTGTCCTGGCCTGAGTGGGCTGTGGTGTTGTGGTGCACCATGTTCCTCCCCAGTGGTGGCTGCAGTGGTCCTATTAATCAGAGTTTCTCAAACTGTGGGGGGCGCCCTGCTGGGGGAAGGAGGCCAGCCCTGGGCAAGCCCTCACGGGTGGGTGCAGGGGGGGAGCACCACCCAGCCTTGCTCTGCCCTGAGCTCTGCTCTGACCCCGATCTCAGCTTCAGCCTTGGCACCCGGCTCAGGCCCCATCCCGGCACCCAGCCCCCGCCTTGACTTGCGGCCTCAGCACCAGGCCCCAACAGTGGCCCAGCCCCAGCAAGGGTGGGGTGGGAGGTGCAGACTGTTGTGAGGGGGGGCCCAGGGTAAAAAGTTTGGGGACCACTGTTGTGTATGACATTTGTAAGAGATTTTGGAATCCTTTCAGATGAAAAGCCCTATGAAAATTAATTTTCCAAATGAGCTGGAAATGTACAAAGACTAGACGCCGACTCTATCTGCCCATATAATTACGATTGTTCCTGCTTTATAAAATTATAGTTGTGGTGCCAGAGGTTGTTGACAAGCTACAGAGATGAGTCCCTGAGTGTTCATAGTTCAGTGGTTGGGTCCTCCCTTCCTCTGTGGCTCCTTTGTGCCACTCCCATTGAAAGGCCCCTTTTATGGCAGCCCACAGGAATGGGCCTGGGGATATCCAAGGACACAGTTCCAGGTTGCTGCTCCATAGCCCTTGGTGCAATGGGTGGGTGCAACTGAGCATAAGTTAGAGCAACCCTGAGGCTCCTTGTACTTTCTCAGGGGGGCTAGGTAGGTCCCCAGACCAGGCTAAGAATGCTGGAGACTTACCAAGTTCTTGCTGGCCTGGTGAATCTGGCCTTACTGCTGGCTGTGCGCGCTCATTTGGTCCAGTGCACTGTTTTCAGTATTACTCAATCTATGTAACTTTACGTTCTAAGACCCCTAACCCCCAGGAGTCACAGGGCAGAAAACTGGTAAGTGAAGCAGTTGATGTGCTTGCAGCTGGGGATGCCTGCTGCCCATGCCTGCTCTCCATTCATTAAACCTAATTTCTGTTTTTTTTTTCTAGTTTGACATGAGAAGCGCTGCTCTGACCTTCTGGCTCTGACTGAGCCAACTCATCTGCTTCCTGGGTTACAGACACCTGAACCTTCCACCATCATTTCCGGGGTCTCTGCACTCGGTGGATGCCACATAGCCAACGTTTTTGGTGTTCTTTTTAACTGCTACCTGCTACAAAAACCTGGCAAACAGCATGAACAAGTTATAAATGCGAAATGCTCTGTCCCCTCTGTCTGCCGTTTTCCAGTCCTTTCAGTAGTCTCAGCACTGCAGAAATCTGTAGCATTAGAGCTAATTCTGGGGTTCTTACAGCAGCTAAAGATGCTTCTGTTCACCCTTCAGTTCTGGTCACCCTCCTTGCCAAGGATTTGTTCTCATATGAAAGGGAATGGTTTTCTATCACATAACAATAAATTTAAAAACACTTTTCAGTTGGCTTACTGAAAAAGCATAATGCTTCCTATCTCTTGTTGCTAGACTGTTGTTCCAGGCCGGATGCCCCTAGGTTCCTATGCCCTGGCTGTAGCTTTACAAAATAGGTCTGAGGTTGCCAGCACCAAAGATTGTGGATATCTCTGATGCCTTCTGAACTCAGCTGCTCTCTGTCCTGAGTGGGTATCTTGAACCTCTGCCTTTGGAGTGAGGAAACAAGCTTATCAAAGGGCAAATAGGTGTCAGCTCTGCTTACAAGCTCACATCTGCCTCCTAAGGGATCACCCAGGAGTGGTAAGGAACCGGTGGGGCAGTCAGGGCACTGAAGGCCAAGGGTGCCTCTGGAATTCACATTGGAGAGAAAAGATCAGGTGACCCTATCCCACCCAGCTGTTTAGTTCATGTACACTTCTAACATGACTTGGCCTCTGGCCCCCAGAGTGTAATAATGATGCTTCCTTGTCGCTGTCAGATAGACACGCTCCCCATACCCTCACTGACTGCTCCTGATTTTCTCCTGTTTCAGATTGCAGAGGAACTCCTGGTTTCCCATTACTAAAGACTTGTCAAAGACAACAGCTTTGACACTCATTTGGGCAGCTCCTGTGAAAGAAGCTGCAGTTAGAACAAATGGCTGTGAGCCTTTGCCCGGGAAATTGGGCACTGCCTTTCCCCAGAGGCGATTAACAGAACTTGCTCCTTGCACCTTTGATGTGTTTGCTTCTTTAGGTGGGAACGCAGGATTGGTTGGCATTCTCAAAGTGTGTTGCTTACACACAGACATGGCTCTGGCATGGCCCTTTGCCAGAAGCAGCAGGGCCTATAGCTGTCCTATTTGATACCTGCCTTGGGGGGATTTCTCTCGCTTAGTGGTTAAGGGAGTTTTATGGCCCCTGTGTGCTGCAATAGCAGCACAACCTTCTTTATCATGAAGACAGGAAGATGGGAATTAAACTCTTGTTATTGGGCCTCAATACATAGGGCCATATTCTGATACTCTTGTGGCGTGGGACTGCTCAGGAGATGAGGTACTAGGTGTAAGGGTAATAGTCTGGCCTGTACTTTTTGGATTAAAATATATTTAGTGCAGTTGTATGGTCAGTTTGACTATGAAATGAACAAGATTAGATCGTTTGCTGTCTTCTGCAATGCAGTTTCTGAGACTGCCTTTTTCCCACTGCCGCTAATAGATTATCTGGTTCTGTTATTGCCGTGTGTGTGTGTGTGTGTGAGAGAGAGAGGGGGGGGGGAGAGAAGCTATATATGGATTAATGAGCTTCTGCTACCTAAGTGGTACTGCCTTGGGGGAATAGCCAGCCACCAAACTGGACCTTCTCTCATCCCCTGATTGTGCTGCTTCTTTGCAGAGAGTAACCTCCCATAAGGCTGGGCTCTCCCACATCCTGTGATTCATGGGGGGATGAGCTAGTGAGACTGAGTTGCTCTGAATGGATTGACTGATGATGTGGGGAGAGACTAGCATATTTGCCCCCGCCCCCAAAATGTACTGACTTGTGTGGAACCACTGACCAGCAGCCCCTGGCTTCTGCCCCACGAGCATTTGATAGAGCTAAAAGACTGTCTTCCCCTACTCCTGGCATATATGCATGACCTGTGGCCTGGTGGAGTGTGTATTCAGGTTCTCCCAGTGTCTCCTTACCTGCCTTTCACCACTAGCTGTATTTGGTTTGTTCTTGTTGCAGATGGATTTAAAGCAGGAGTTCTGTACCTCTGCCCTTCCTGAGGCTTTGCTCTCATCCTTGGACAGGGAAACTTCCCTTGATAGAGCTCCTGTTATCAAAGGGCCCACTTCTCTCTCTCTCTCTCTCTCCTTCCCTTGTGTGTATCTGTTTTCATCTGAGGCTGAATTACAAACAGATGGACTTTTGGGCAGTGTCCTTTTGACCAAGGCATGAGTGGGATGCCTCACATTCCCAGAGCTCTTCTGTGTGTTCAGAAATGGAACTGCATGAGCATCCCACTCAGCAGCCAAATTCTTTACAAAATGTCACTTACTAAAAATTAGAAAAGGATTTAAAACAAAATTGTTACCTCAGCACACCTCAATCTGAAGTTGCCCCAGACACCATACTAGCTTGTCTGCTTCTTTTACAGAAACAGCTCCCAGCTCTGAGAGCAAATGGGTCACACTCCATCCAGCTTCCCCTTCTTTGGGATTGCCTTAGGTCTCTTGTTTTCCTGCCCCTCCTTTTGGCTCCATCCACACTGTGTGGCTGGATTCACTAGCATAGTCTGGAAGCCAGGCTTACTCAGGTATGGGGCTTCCTGCCCTGCAATCCATCAGAGGGATTCCCCTCCATCTCCTGTCCCAGGTGCACGTACTTTTGGCTTTGAAGGGATTATTTTAAAGTTCCCTATGGCTCAGCCCTTTTTCAATTATAATAAAATGAGTGAACTGTCTCCCCTTAATCCTCGTGGGTCTTAACTGCACTGAGTGCTTCTGGAATATGATATAAACTATCAAAGCTCAGTCTTTTTGGACACTTCTGTGTAACTAACCCTGGCTTCAACCCACCCCTCAATGCCACCCATATGCGCATCTCCCATGCGTCGTCAGTGCACAGTAGACCCCCTATTCCACTGGCAAGGAGCTGTAGTCCCCCAGCTCCACTGGTTAAGTCAGGCTTGTGGCAGAGAAGAAGTAACAATCCCCCTCTTTCCCCTTCTCTGGGGGAGGGAGTCATGTCCTCAAGGGCAGGGCTTTCAGACAAATTTAGGAGCTGGCAAATCCACCACTAATTCAGCAGCAGGAAAATGCTAATGTGTCACCTCAGGAGGTGCAGGTTATAACAAGACAGTGGGTGAGGAAGGGGCAGGGGTTGATGGGCTCTGCAAATGGGTCCATAGAAGGGGTGGGCCCTGTGACTTTGGGCTGGAAGTGCAATATAACTGACAATCATTGAAAAAGAATGAAATTGGCTTAAAAATCATCAGATTCTAAAAAATAAATGTTGGATCTTTTCTTTGCCTTAGGGCAGAGGTTTTCAAACTTTGTCATAGTGAGCCTCCCTGAGTTATGAAAAAAGGACTACGTCTCCCCATAGTTTACTAAAACAATATAACAAATTGAAAATCATGTATGTTGCAAAAATGAATAAAAGTAGAGATTTGATCAATTATAGATCAGTATGAGTTTCAGAAGTATTAATTTTAAGTTAAAAACAGTACAAGTGGAAGCAGCTAAAATAAAACATCACAAACATTTTAGGAAACTTGAAACCAAACAATGATCTATTCATTCGATATGATATCCATCAATCCTATCTTATCAGTGGGAGGGGGCTTCCTTCAAAGTAGTAGAATTGGGGGTTTCAGTGTTGAAAGGAAGAGAGGTAAATCATCTTCAACAAAAAGCTGGGAGCTATCACTGCAAATTCCAAAACGACATCCCCTGTAAAGGCCTGTGTCTTGGAAAAAATTATTTGATAGTTTAAAAAGCTCTTTGCCAATTGCTTGTTGGAAGTGGATGACAAAACAGAAATTAATCTTTTAATTCTGTTCCTGGTGCAAAAGGAACAGTTCTACTTTGAGTGATTACTCATATCCATTCCATTATAGGTGAGTGTGCACCCCATGCACTGGTTCCTGGAACTTTTTTCCCCTTAGCAGGCCCCATAGAGTCGGCTTAGGCACCCCCTGGAGTACCGCGCTCATGCCACAGTACATAGGGCACTGCCGAACCCGCGGGCCCTCAGTTCCTTCTTTCCGTCTGTGACGGATCCTGGAACTTTTGCCTCCTGCTAACTAGCAAGTAGCACCCCCTTCGTATAACATTCTGTTTAGATAAGCTACTGTTAATTAGTTGTTAAGTAGCATAGTTATTAGCATTAAGTGTTAGTTAGATAGATAAGATAGATAGCCCTCGGGCTTAAGGTTGGGCTATGCCTGGCTCAACCGGCTTCAAAGCCTGCGCAGCTTGCAGCAAGGCTTTCCCCGTGAGTGATCCTCATGACCACTGCCTCGGAGAGCAGCATAGAAAAGACAGATGCAAGATCTATAAGGCCTTCAAGCCACGCACCAAAAGGAGAGGGGAGCACGTTTAAAGGCCATACTTATGGAATCTGCGCTTTGGTCAGACTCTGAACCGGTGCGTTACCCTGTGGCACCGAGTGTCTCCTCGGTGCGGAGCGCTCCACCGGCACCAACGTCAACCCAACCGGTGCTGAAAAGGAGGAAGCGGTAGGACACAATGTACCAGGACTTGCCCGCACCGCCCGCCCGGCCTGGGGGGGAGTCAGAAGATGCATCAACCGTGTGCCGTGGAGATTACTCCAGCACCTGCATCTCCTCACAGGGAGCCTCCCCCGACACCTGGGGCTGGGGGAGCGCACCTGCAAGGGCCGTCGATGCCGGAGGCATTCGCAGTGGCACGCGCCTCCGCCCACCCCTCGGCCAAGGGCTCAGGAGCCGGCGTCTTAGGGTAAACCTATGCTGGGTGGCCCCGGTGGGTGGCAGAGACAGGAGTCAAAGTCTCCCCCCAGATGGTCAGGAGGGTAGAGAGTGTTGGCTCCCAGCTCCTGCACCGAGTCGTCGAGCTCCTTGACACCGCGGCATCGAGAGCGGTCGAGAGGTTCAAGCACGAGGCGATGCCGATACAGTTCTGCCTCGCATGGGGATCACAGTTCCAGCTCTAGCACCCCAGCACCGAGTCCAGCTCAGCATCGGTCCAGATCCCCAGCATGCAACCCGGTGCAGATCCCGGCGCCCAAAGGCACCGAACGCGCTCGGCACCAGTCCAGATCCCCAGCACACAGCCTGGCACGGATTGCAATTCCCGAGTCCCAACACGCTCAGCTCCAGTCCAGATCCCTGCCACCGGCGAGGAGTCTGGCACCGGAACACACAACAGCACCAGTCCCGATCCCCGGACCATAGTCTGGTGAGGATCCCGGTGCTGAAGGACTTGGCACCCACAGCGGCAATGGCACCGTACCACCAATCACGGTTTTCGGAATTGGCACCAGCACTGAGACGACAACACCGCTCCCAGTCCCCGAGGGGGAAGCTCCGTCACAAGTGGCCCAACCTGCACCCCCCTTCCCCGCCCCGAGCCAACCAGACAAGGGCCATTCCTTGCAGGAGGAATCGGACCCTGGGGAGGGTCCCTCCACAGGGCCCCTCCCACAATCCTCCTCCCCTGATGATGTGGCCGCCAGGGACCGTAGGGCGCCAGTTTCTGACTTTAAAGCATACCAGGAACTGCTCCAGAGGGTGGCTAGTAATTTGAACCTTGAGCTCAAGGAGCTGTCTGAGGAGGAGGATCCCCTCTTTGGTGTCTCGGGGTCAGCAGGGCCCTCCAGAGTCGCCCTGCCAGTACATGAGAGGGTCTTGAAGCTAGCCAAGGCCCTCTGGCAAACCCCTGCATCGGTTGCCCCATGTCCAAGGGCGCCGAAAAGAAGTACTATGTTCCCGCAGAGGAGTTTGAGTATTTATACACCCACCCCGCTCCGGGTACTGTCATTGTTGATGCCGCCAATCAACGAGAGAGGCAGGGGTCCCAGGACAATACCCCCAAGAATAAGGATTACAAAGAATTGGACCTTTTCGGCTGCAAGGTCTATTCTACGGGGGCCCTACAGCTGAGGATCGCCAATCATCAGGTGCTCCTTGGCAGATACAACCTGAACCTGTGGTCCTCCTTACAGAGGTTCATGCCGGCGTTACCACAAGACCAGGTGGGGGATTTCACTATGGTGATTGAGGAGGGTGCTGCAGCAGCAGGGGCGGCTCTGCAGTTGACCAGTGACGCAGCGGACACCGCTAGCAGAGCGATGGCGTCGGGCATTGTGATGCGCAGGTCTGCTTGGCTGCAGTCTTCCAGCCTGTCACAAGAGGCCCAGCAGTCCATCCAGGACCTACCCTTTGATGGCGCTGGCCTCTTCTCAGAAAAAACAGATGACAAACTACATGCCCTCAGACTCTAGGGCTACTCTGAGGTCCCTAGAGCTTTATACACCACAGGACTCGAGGTGCCACTCTCGGCCTCAATCCCAGTGCCAGCCCCAGCCTGCCCCTCGGCTGCCACCCAGACCCGCTCAACCCAGGAGGGGTCAAGACAGATACAGGCCACCCCACTGCCACGACCACCAGGGCTCCTCGTCAGGCCCCAGCAAGGCCCAGCCAAGGGGAATAATAACAAGTGGCAGTTTTGAGGGTGCG
Source organism: Emydura macquarii macquarii (assembly GCF_026122565.2). Lineage (NCBI taxonomy): Eukaryota > Metazoa > Chordata > Testudines > Chelidae > Emydura > Emydura macquarii. Next base: position 1,152,207 of record NW_027131307.1, on the reverse strand, counting down.
CCCGAGGGTGGCACTTCTCCCATCTCTCTGGATCGAATCCTGCCCTTTGCCTACAGACTCCGGCTGTTCTACACCGAGTGGCGGAACATTACTTCGGACCGCTGGGTCCTCGGTGTAGTCCGCTGGGGCTACCCCCTCCAGCTTACAGCCTTCCCCCTGGACTCTCTCCCTACCCCGTCCCTCTTCAGGGACCCCTCTCATGAGCAACTCCTTACACAGGAGGTGGATTCCCTCCTTTGCCTTGGAGCAGTGGAAGAGGTTCCTCCAAGGGAAAGGGGAAAAGGGTTTTACTCACGTTATTTCCTCATTCCCAAGGCAAAAGGGAGGCCTGAGGCCCATATTAGACCTCCGCCGTCTGAACAAGTTCATCAGATGCCTCAGGTTCCGCATGGTTTCCCTAGCCTCCATTATTCAGGCTCTAGATCCAGGGGACTGGTTTGCTGCCCTCAACTTAAGGGACGCTTATTTCCATATTATTATTCTGCCCGGTCACAGACAGTTCCTCAGGTTCATGGTAGCTGGCTCCCACTACCAGTTTTCGGCCCCCCTTTGGCCTCTCGTCTGCACCCAGGGTTTTCAGAAAATGCATGGCGGTGGTAGTGGCCCACTTGCGCCGCAGAGGGGTGCAGATCTTCCCCTACCTGGACGATTGGCTGATCTGGGGCAGGTCCAGGACCCACGTGAGGAACGGCCTGGCACTCACTTGTGCGACATGCACCAGACTGGGGCTGCTCATAAACAAGCAGAAGTCCACCCTCACCCCACTGCAGCGCATAGATTTCATCGGGGGCACCCTGGAGGCCACCCAGGCCAGAGCATTCCTCCCATGACCTCGCTTCGAGGCCATAGCTGCCATAATCAGCAATCTCCACAGGTCCCCCACGACGACAGCCAGGCACTGCCTTCAGCTGTTGGGACATATGGCAGCCTATATGTATGTGGTGAGGTCGGGTCACCTCAAGTTCAGGCCTCTCCAGGCGTGGCTGGCCTCTGTGTATGCACCAGCCAGGCACTCGTTGAACAGAGTGATCACAGTTCCCCTTCAGGTACTGTCTTCCCTGTATTGGTGGAGGGACCCAGGAGAGGTTCTGAGGGGTGTTCCCTTCAGGGACTTGGCACCGTTGGTGACTCTTATTACGGACACCTCGGATGTGGGCTGGTGGGCCCACATCAGCAGCGATCACAGCACCCAAGGGCTCTGGTCGGCATGAGAGAGGTGTCTCCACATCAACGTCCGGGAGCTCAGAGCAGTCCGCCTGGCCTGCAAGGTGTTCCTCAGATTCCTGAGGGGCATGATGTTCTATATGAACAGGCGTGTGGGGGGGGTGCTCCTCGGCCCTTTGCCAGCAGGCCATCTGACTTTGGGACTTTGCGGTGAGGCACAACTTCCACATATCTGCCTCTCACCTCCCGGTGGTCAGGAACGAGGAGGCGGACCGCCTCAGCAGGTCATTTCTACCCCAACACGACTGGTCACTACACCCGGAAGTGATAAGTTTTATCTTCCACAAGTGGGGTGTTCCCCAACTGGAACTGTTCGCATTGTCCTGGAACAGGAAATGCCCGAGGTGCTGCTTGCTCCAGGGTCGTGAGCCTGGTTCCATTTCTGTTGCGTTCCTTATAGACTGGAAGGGGACCCTCATGTATGCGTTTCCCCCCATTCTGCTACTGCCCAAAGTCCTCTTGAAGATCAAGAGAGACAAAGCGCACATCATACTGATTGCGCCATCCTGGCCGAGACGGCACTGGTTCAGTGTGCTGCTGGATCTGTCCATTGCCCTGCCGCTCCTGAGGCGTTACGACCTGCTGTCCCAAGACCGGGGTCGCCTGCTCCACCCGGACCTGGACTCCCTCCACCTGACAGCATTGAGACTCTGTGGCTGACGGAGGGAGAGAGAGCCTGCTCCGCGTAGGTCCAACAGGTTCTGCTGGGCAGCAGAAAACCTTCCACTCAGGTGGTGTACTGGGCCAAGTGGAAGCGGTTTACCTGTTGGGCAGAATCCTGGGGTATCCCACCGAGCTGCTCGCCCATACAGGCGATCTTGGAGTACCTGCTACATTTGAAGCTCCAGGGTCTAGCACTGGTCTCCCTGAGGGTGCACTTGGTGGCCATCTTCGTCTTCCACCAGCCGATGGAAGGGAGGTCATTATTCTCACACCCCATGTCTGTCAGGCTCCTTAAAGGGGTGGAGGGGCTATATCCGCAAGTCCGTGACCCGGTGCCTCCCCGGGACCTGAGCCTGGTCCTCGCCATGTTGACAGGACCCGCCTTCGAGCCCATGGCTACATGCCCGCTGCTCGTCCTCTCGTGGAAGGTATCCTTCCTGGTGGCCATCACATCGGCTAGAAGGGTCTCCGAGATAAGGGCCTTGATCTCCGAGCCCCCTTACACTGTCTTTTATAAGGACAAGGTACAACTGAGACTCCATCCGGCCGTCCTGGCTAAGGTGGTGTCCCAGTTCCACTATAACCAGGATATCGTCCTTCCCATGTTCTTCCCAAAACCACACGGGTCGGAGGAGGAGCAGAGATGGCACTCGCTGGACATGAGACGAGCCCTTGCCTACTACCTCAAGCAAACACGGCCGTTCCGGAAGTTGACGCAGCTGTTCGTGGCGGTGGCGGACTGGATGAAGGGTTCACTTGTCTCCATCCAGCGCATCTCCGCCTGGATCACCACCTGCATCAGAACCTGCTATGAGCAGGCGAAGGTGCCGCTTCTAGAAGCTTTTTCAGCGCACTCAACCAGAGGCCAGGCCTCCTCATCGGCCTTCCTGGAGAGAGTGCCCCTGCACGACATCTGCAAAGCAGCTACCTGGTCATTGGTCCACACCTTCACGTCCCACTATGCCGTCGTGCAGCAGGCGAGAGAGGACGTGAGCTTCGGCAGGGCCGTACTGATGAGAGCAGCTCGCTGTTGACTCTTACACACCTCCAAGGTATGGCTATTTAATCACCTATATTGGAATGGATGTGAGCAATCACTTAAAGTAGAAAAGAGGGTTACTTACCAGTAATAATTGTTCTTCGAGATGTGTTGCTCATATCCATTCCACATCCACCCTCCGTCCCCGCTGCCGGAGTCGGCAGAAAGAAGGTGGTGAGCGTGGTACTCCAGGGGGCGCCTAAGCCAACTCTGCAGGGCCTGCTAAGGGGAAAAAAGTTCCGGGAACCAGTGTACGGGGCACGCACTCACCTATATTGGAATGGATATGAGCAACACATCTCGAAGAACAACAGTTATTGGTAAGTAACTCTGTTTTTTGAATGAACAGCTGTGCAGCATTTGAGATAGCGGTAGCCTCATCTCTGTGAATGGAGTAATATGGGCTTTCACAGACACTTGTAGGAGCTGGTCTTTTACATCAGTGGCCCTTGTTGCAATACCATGTGAAACTGTCACTGGCAAGTGGGATCACGTCTAGCTGTGATGCTGCTTTCTCTGATGTCATCACCGCACAAATATCCTTTGCAGCTGGCAGTAGTTTCTCACCTATGTTGTGCAGCTTACCAGCTTTGGCAATACGCAAGTCACATGGTAAGACACCTCATTCGCCTTCATGTTAACGGTGCTGTACACTCCAATTTTTTTTGGTCCTGTTAACTCATTGCCTTTCTCTGAAAAAACAATGGGCTTAGATAGTAAAGTAGGGTGTCTTGTTTCGAGATGCCGGAGTGGCTTGCAAGGGCGTGTACTATAGTTTGCTAGTACTTTGCCGCATACAACACAGGTTCGGTGCATCGTTAAACTTGCTCTAGATAAAGCCCAGTTTGAAATAAGCTTTGTCATATTTTCGGTTTCTGTGTTTTGCTGGAACCTCCACTATTGCCCTCACTTCTGCTTGCGTTATATGCTTTGCATGGACCTCTGCATGAGCCACAGCTGGAGCTATTTTAAAAAAAATCATGGCTTGCGCCTCCCGTTCTACATTCCCATGTCTCCCCAAGGTTTTCTGCGTTCTAGGCTCAAACTCGAGTCATAATTTCAAGCTTTTCTCTGCACCCATGAGGGACAGTAACATTTTTCTTAATGACGGCTGAGATTGCTAGTTGGGCTACGGGAGCTGGGGCTGTAAGAGAGACAGCAGATCGCACCGTCCCAGCAGCACTGTGTGAGCAGAAGGAAAGGGGCTGTTGCTCTGACAGAAGGGGCACGAGGGGACTCTCTCTGAATTACCCCTCTGCTCTCCCTCCTGTCTTTGAAGAATGCTCTCTTCCCTCCCCCCCCATCTTTTTCACTCACATCTCTTGGGGGATTCCCCCGCTGAGTGCTGTTACTGGGAGCTGACCCTGACCCTGGGCAATGGCAGGGGCAAGGGGCGGCTGCAAAGAAGCCCTGTGTCTGAGCCTGATGGTGAGTTCTCAGCAGCAGGAAATGGAGCTCAGCTGGGAAAGCGGCTCCTCTTAGCCTGGGCTCTGGGGTATTGGGAACAGCTGCTGACGGGAGGGGGAAGGAAGAATTGCCTGACCTCATTCTGGCTTGGTCTCCCTTCAGGCCCCTCTGGGTGACAGTGGGCTGGGTGCTTATAACAAGGAAAACTCCCATCTGCAGAGAACTCACAGTCCAGGGGACATGGGACACAACAGGTGGATGAAACAGACTAAGAAAACAAGTGCCTTAGCTTCAAGCCACTCAGTGCCTGGCCTCAGAATACATAAAAGAGTCTAAAGCTTCAGGGTGAAAACCATGCTTCTCAGGCACAATGAGCTGGGCACTGCAAGGATAAAGCACCTGTCAGTAAGAGACAATGCTTTCTGGGAGGCCAGTTACCTGCCAGACAGGGTCCAAGAGCCACCACAAACGTCATAATCTGCTCTGAGAGCCAATCACACCTCTTCCCTCTTGCTTTAGGCAGTGTGAACACATGGTACAATGCACATGCTGTACATTGGATTTATAAATGAATCCCTACAGAACAGGACTGAGGGAACAGGCTGAGAAAGAGAATGAACTGCAGATGATGGATGTCGGTCACATCACGCAAGGCATGAGTGGACGATGCTCAGTGCTTAGGGGCTGTATAAGATCCTGACGAGAACAGGACCAGGATCGCATGGGCTGGGCGGAGGAGGTAGGTAACCAGCGTATAGCAGCAAGGCACAGTCCCAGCTTGCTATGGGGCAGCAGGAGTGCACTGCATGGTTCCTGGCAGAGGTAGGCATATAGGAGGCAGCTGCTAATGGCATGCTCATGGCACACTGCCCCTTATATCCCCTCTCTGAGGCCTGGGCTATGTTTGAAAGCTTTACTGGCATAGCTTTGTCTATTAGGAGTGTGAAAAAATCTACCTTCACCCACCCTGGCCTTCACCTGACATCGCCAGGCTGGCTAAACCCCAGTCTAGCTGCAAAAGGATCTGAGTCCATACCCCCCAAGTCCCTTCACCCCACTGTCTGCCTGATCCCTGGGAAGGTTAACTCCCACTTTCATCCTGGGTCACTCAGGACAGGGCTATAGTGTCCCCAGTGTGGGGTTCTCTCGCCTCGGTGAGTCCCTGCCCCAGAGCACTACACAGAGTTTAAATCAAATACAATTTATTAAACAGAAATTGTAAACCAACTAGGGAAAAATGGAATAGTTAAAGGATCCAGAAACTCTGCACCCTGGGCACAGGGACACCTTAACCAATGCTCTCGGGCATGGCCCACACAGCGGGACACCTGCTGTGCTGGCAGCTACACACCCTCAGGCTCTAGGTGACAGGATGCTTCTCCCCACCATCAGTGCCCCCCGTCTGTTGCGTTCACATCCCCCTCCACGTCTGACCCTCTCGTGGCAGCATTGCCCTGGCCCGGGCCCTCTGCCCAGCCGCTCCTGCGTTCAGCTCCCACGGTATGCGTTACCCCAGGGAGCACCCCTTGCCCTGGCTGCTCTGTGCAGTAGCACAGGAAGAGGTGCTGTCCTTAGGGAGCCAAGGGCAGCCTCAGAGTCTGCTGGGCACCCTGAGGGGAGAGGAGAGGCACTTGTTAGAGCACCAGAGCCCTGTCGGGTGGGGGAGACTGGCAGGGCACCTGTGCGGAGGAGGGGCAGTGTTGCCAAGAGAGGAGGGGGCAGAGTCACATGATTGACATGTGAAAGGCCCAGAAAAAACCCAATAGGGAATGAGATGTCCTCCCCTGGGAGCCCTGGCAAGATGCGAAACCATTTTGGTGCAGGCTGGAGCCAGCCAGGACTGGAGGGGTGGGGAGCTGCGGGGGCCCAGGCCTGCATTCAGGGTCACTGGACAACCCGCTTCTGAAGAACCTGGCAGCAAGATCCTGCAGCTTGGCCCTTTCCTGCTCCAAGGTGGATTTCAGGGTACAGAGCTTTGTTGGGAAAATGCCCTGCATCCAGGTGGAGTTAGTGCTTCGATCCCCCCGCTGAGATCAGCCACTGCATGGCCAGCCCGCTCTGGCTGCTAGTCCAGGGCTGCCACCTGCTGGGAGTGTGGCTGGGAAACAGATGTTCGGCTTTGTAAACAGTACCGTGACCGTTGTGGGGAGGGGACATCCTGGGGCCAGCAGCAGCCTGACTCCTGCACAAAGAGGATACCTACCAGCAGCGATCATCAGCCCCTCTGCAGTGACTGGAGCCATCCCTGAGCCTGAGGCACGGTCATGGAGTCGTCACCAGCCTTTAGTCAGTCAGAAAGTGTGGGTGGGGGACACCTGGGTTTTACTTTGTTGTGTTACCTGCTGCCGGGGGGTGTGTGGGGGGGGAAACCATCCTCTCCCACATGCGTGTCTTTGTGGCTGCCCTGAGCCACGTCAACCAAGGTGCTAACTGCTGCACAAACAACATTGTGGACATGGGGTTTGCTGTATCAGGGCACGTGACTGGGGAAATTCACGGTATTGTCAGCATGGGTAGCAGTGACCCAGCGAGTCGTGTTTTACCCTGGGGTGGCACATTGACTCCATGGTTGATATCATTGCTACGCTGAGTATAGTGTGGGTGTGGGGATGGGAGGCAGTATTTCTTGGGTGGCTCCAAGTCTCTAGCATGTAAGTGGGGATTACTTTGGGGTTACACTTTCTCCTCCCTGGTGCCACTGCCCAGTAGGCGCAGGTGGGAGCGGGGGAGGAGGGGGGCGCCACTGAATAGTGTCCTATGGGACATTATCCACTGCTGAGCAGGAGGTGGGATTGAGAGGAACCAAGTCCTATCCAGCAAAACCCGGCAGGAGACTGGCACTAAAGGCGGTAACTGGCTGGACAGCGGTGCTGCACGTGGGACATAGCGCGCTTCGCTAGCTCACTTCTGGCCCCACGGCTCCTGCTGCAGCTTGGGCCTTGCTCCTCGCTGCTCCAGCTCCTGGCTCTGGGCTGCTGCTCCAGTGCCAGCAAGTTCTGCTCTGTTCCTGGCATCCCCCAGGTTCTTGACTCTCTCTGGGTCTGCCTGCCTGGTCAATCCAACTAACGTGGCACACTGCCCTCTCCACACTGGTCCTGGGGAGTCAGTCTCAGGATCCTGACACCTCTTTGGCCTCTCCCAGCTGCCCAACCAACTGCCCCTTACGTTTCATTATGGGCTGTGATCCAGGTGCAAGGGGCAATGGAGGGTGGGAGGGAGAGGGCTGTGAACTAGTGATGGGGGTGGAAGGGTAAAGGGTGCAGCCAGGGGGAGGGGACTGTGACCCAGTGCTGGGGGGGGGGGAATGGAGGGCAGGGCTGTGTCCCAATGAAGAATGGGGAGCTAGGGCAGAGGGCTCAGACCCATTTAGGGACAGGATTTATTTCTTGGCGGAGAGGTACAAGTGCAACATCCATTCAGGTTTTGTTTTGTTTGGGGAGCTGCAGGCACGGTTGGGGGACGTTTGCAGACGCAGAATTTTAGTCCCCTCCAACTGGGGGCACTACTCACAAAAGCTCCCAGAACGTGTGGGGAGGGGCCCTGTGAGAGGTGGCTCTGTGGGGGAGTCTGGGGATCTGGTGGGGAGGGGCACTGCACAGAGGGGAATCTGGGGGGGGGGGGTCGTGTTGCAGAGCAATGGCTGTGGAGGAGGAGGACAAAGAGGGCCAACATGGTGTCTCAACAGAAAATGCCTTTTCCACAAGGGATTTTGCTGAGACTTTTCCATTTCCTGTTGGGTCGGGTTGCTGTGACTAGAAACATTTGATTTGGGTCAGTTCATCATTAATCCAAAGTGCTGGGATGCCATTTACCATCTGGCTGATCCACATCTCCCACCATGCCCTGGGGCCTCCCTGGTTGCGCTGCTATGGTGCATCATGGTGGCGGTGCTCCCACAGTGGTGCCCAGCCCCCACAGTACCTGAACGAGACATCCCAGGTGGCCCCGTGCCAGCTCCAGGGCAACTGGTCACTGTCGCATGGCCCCGCTGGGCCAGGGTTCGACCTTGCCCAATAAGCAGTGTTCAGATGTTTCTGGTCTGTGAAAAATTGCAATTTGCAGCAAAGCACATGCAATGTCAAACTTTCCCAGTGGCTGCAAATCCTGAGTTTTGACCAGATTTATTTGTGAGCCTGTTCGCCACAAGCCAGCGGGAATGGGGTGGAAAGGAGGGCGGGGGAGGGAAGTGAGCTGCAAGCGTGCAGGCTGGGAACCAAGCCTGATCCTGCATTGCTGACTTGCTGCTGTGCAGCCACCCAGTACCTGCTACCATGAGTTAGGCTGATGCCATGGACGGGGGTGTGTGTAACCAACGGCCTTATTGGCATCAGGAGCATATGCTTACATATGTGTTTCCACTGACACAAGTACCTGGGGGGGGGGGGTCACAGTGGAGCAGCAGCTGGATATGAGCCAGCAGTGTGCCCCCTGTTGCCAAGAAGTATAGTGGGCTGCATTAGTAGGAGCATTGCTAGCAGATGGAGGGAAGTGATTATTCCCTTCTATTCGGCATTGGTGAGGCCGCATTTGGAGTATTGTGTCCAGTTTTGGGTCCCCCCACTACAAAAAGGATGTGGACAAGTTGGAGAGAGTCCAGCAGAGGGCAACAAAAATGATTAGGGGGGCTGGAGCACAAGACTTATGGGGCGAGGCTGAAGGAACTAGACTTGTTTAGTCTGCAGAAGAGAAGACTGAGGGGGGATTTGATAGCGGCCTTTAACTACCTGAAAGGGGGTTCCAGGGAGGATGGAGCCAGGCTGTTCTCAGTGGTGGCAGATGACAGAACAAGGAGCAATGGTCTCAAGTGGCAGTGGGGGAGGTTGGATACGAGGGGAAAAAAAAAAAAAAAAACCTGTTTCACTGGGAGGGTGGTGAAGCACTGGAATGGGTTACCTAGGGAGGTGGTGGAATCTCCATCCTTAGCGTTTTTTTAAGGCCTGGCTTGACAAAGCCCTGGCTGGGATGAGTTGGTCGTGCTTTGAGCAGGGGGTTGGACTAGATGACCTCCTGAGGGCCCTTCCAACCCTAATTTCTATGCTTCTATGACACCAATTCTTGGCTTATACCTAGAGCCCCGCGTGGATACAAAAATTTGGATCTGCAGCCACTCTGCAAAGATGGTGAACAATACAGCCTCATCTCTGGATGCAGCAATCTGTGGTTATAAAGCGGTACTCATTCCCTGCCCCCTTCAGCGTGTGCTGTGGTGAGTAAGGGCATGCAGCTGCAAGGAACTACGCCTAAGCTCTAACTTTACTGGGGCAACACACAGCCTCTGCTCACATGAGTGCTGGACTGCAGACACCCTGCTCTCCCCCTGAACCCCAGACAGAGCCACGGTAAAGGCCAAAATAGCACAAAGCCCATTCATGTGTCAGGTGAACACTTGCCGAGCTTTGAGATGTTTTCCCTTTTCTGGTCAGCGCCTCATGCAGCGACCCTCATTGTGCTGTGAGTAATTTCCCATAGTGCACTGAGCAATGTGAGCAGCGGCTGTTGTGTATGGTTCTCTCTTTCTTTCTCACTGGTTTGTGACCGTGGGAAATTACGTGTATATTTTTAACTGTATGAATTTAGTTTTGTTTATGTATGTTCTACGCGGGGCTTTAATTAACCAGGGCAGATTAGCAAGGACCCCTTAGCATTCCTAGGCATGAGCAATGATGCAGGGTCAGGACCTTTATTGCCAATTATCACTGAAAGTGAGATCAAATTCTGCCCAAATTTACACCAATACAACACTGGAGATTGCAGTGCTGCATGCTTCTGCTCACATGAATTTGGAATAGTCACTTATGCAGCTCGTCCCAAGCAAATGCCAGGAAAGCCTTCATCCAGGTACTACTCACACAGTCATGTGTTTTTAGATGTCGGATATTTTACAGCACCTTTGGTTTAGTTATGACTTAAAAAGTTTGGGAAACAATTATTGGCACTATATTTCATATCCATAGCCAGATGACCTTAGTAACATGAATGCAACTGTATGGCTGGGGGGCGGGGCGCTAAAGAAATAGCTGATGTGTTTTAAAAACATCTAACAATAAATGACAATAACTTTTCCATTCATACTAAGGTCAGAGAGCATGTGATCTACCAGAGTCAGAACGAAGGGATGCAGTTCAGCCTGCCCGTTACCAAGCTCCCATTTTAGCAGATGCAGATTTGCAAACGTAAAACATTGTGCACAGTTTTGGCAGCACTTGTTGTCCCAAAATTTAGTTGTCAACTGGCTGAGTCCCAAATTGTACCCACAAATTAGGGCCAGTGGCATATGTGACCTAAACTGTGATTGCAAATAATTAAGAGCAGAAAACTGTGACTACTATTATTTGTACCAGCATAAATAAAGGCCAGTCTCAAAATATGTCAGCAGCCTTACCTTACTGGCAAGGGCGATACTTGGCTTTCTAATAGGATAAAGCAACCATTTCGAACCCTGATGGTTCAGGAGCTAGCCAGCCTTAAACCTGTTGCCGGTCCAAGACTGACCACATATTGCCCCATATTGAAAGGTTGTGAATTTTTGGCTATGTTTTTTCAACTGGTATCTGTCTGAAGCTGCTCAGTGGCACAGTAAAGTGCATGGTGAATGCAACCTGTCACATGGTGCTGGAACTTACAATGTGAGTGTCAGCCCCACATGTGTAGTACACATAGCAACGTGGGGGGAGGGAGGGTTTAGTGATTAGGTCTGGCCTTATTTGGTCCTTTGTTTGTAGTCCTTCAGCCATCAGGAGCCTCCATCAGATCTTTCACTAATATTCAAATGTGTTACGTGTCCTAGGTCTCCCTGTCCTGGATTTTATAATGCTGATGAAGACACACAGCGTTTCTTGGCTACTGAAGTGAGTTACAAAGGCGAAAATACAGTCTGAGACCACACAAGGTGCAATTCAAATAAGTCATTGACAGTTAGATGGCCCCCTTCACAGCAGTGTCTGAGCACACTCCAGGAATATAAAAGGAGACAGACACTGTCCTGCCCTGCCTTGGCATCATAATACTTATAACCCGAATCATGTACGAAAATTAACAAGTGAAACAAACTTGGAGTGCCTCATTGAGTTTAAGACCCATGTTGTCCATGGTTGGATGTTAATCAGATGTCCAATGCTTCTTGCGTCATCAGCTGCACTCTGGTGGAATTCAGCCCTTGGCAGAATGCCCACTTTAGGACTGGGCATCCCTCACATTCCAGTTAAGTGCTCAGAACAGGGCACAAGTGACATGTAAGTGTTGTCTAGGCCTTGTATGGTCTTCTCTGCACAGAGCTGAATGTCACTTTGAATGTTAACAGAAGTGCTGCTTCCATAGTTAGTTAATATACTGTTTGGATATCAGCATGGAAAACCAGATTAAGGACGTCTCTAGTTAGGACATGACATTCCCAAGTATGCACATTTACTACAGGAAAGAGCAGACAACTGCCGCCTGAGACGGAGATTTGTCAAAGATCAGTACCCAACAATTCAGAGATTTATCCAGACCTTATGTGAGTCGCATACATCTTCAGAACTGTGCCAGTCATCTGGTGAGAACAAGCTTGCTCACCATACTGTGCCATGCCCTCTTTTGGCCCCAGTCAGATACTTGGGTGTGAGGAAGTTAGTGAAAATGAAAAATAATTCTCAAAGATATACTGTTTTCAACCTCTGAACAGTTTTAGGGTTCAAGTTTTAGGCACAGGCATAATTCTTTATCCAGACCATGCCACCTAAATATAAGGAAGATCTCCCTCCAAACAAGCATTTTCATTCTCTTGAAACCTGAGACACAAATTTCAGAATCTGATTTATACATACCACATTTCATCTTTTTCCAGAATTTTGAGATAAAATACAGCAGAGTTCTTATATCAATTATTAATTGTTTTGGTAACAATTTATTGTTTGTGACTGATGGGAATCTCAAATAGTGCTAATATGACATTTAAATATTAATTACATGAGAGGTTCTTAAAACAAAAGCATTTAGGACTGTGTTAACATTAGGGGGTGTTCTGAGGTTTGTCTTGTACATAGCCCAATTGAGGAGCTGCTGTTACTATTTAATATTTTAGCTTGGTTAGCGTTCCTTGAATTTGTAGCCACCACAGACTTACCTCCTCCTTGTGCACTGTTATTATTATGAATGTACAAAACATCTGACCAGCAGGTATTGGAAAACTGTAGCCAGGTAATTTCCTGGGTCCTGTAATAAACTAAGATCTTTTAGAATGACTCAGCATCAGCATGTCTTCTTAAGATACTGAATTGTTCCTATTTCATAGATTTCATCATCTTATTTAATTTATGAGACAACTGTAAAAAACCTGGTCCATTTAGATGTGGTTAGCTACACTGGAGAATGCTGGGTTTAACAGCGAGCACTAGGGCAGGGCACTGAAGAAGGTTTCCCAGGTCAGTTGAAAAACATTTCAATAAAATTCCCCTTGCAGTCTGTGACACTCACAAGGGGGCCTGTGGAGAATGGCACAGCAAGACAGACATATGACTGAGGCAGTAAGAAGGAAAGAGGCTCCACTCTGCAAGGCCACCTCTGTTTTTCCTGCTTCTTTCAGTCCCAGAATGTCCATGACTCATAATAAGTCACTTGATCAGTTTTGTTTGGTGGACTTCTAAACTCATCTTGTCAGCTATGAGCTGAAATGTGTCATACCCATTCCTGGACAGGTCGTTTGTAATAGGTAACATTTTGCTGCACTTCTTTGTTTTTAAACTGGAAGATTGTATAAACCAAGACAAGGATACACAGAGATAAAATGCAAGGGATCACTACTGCAATTGCATTTACAGTGCTAGGCACATCATTGATTGTCACCATAATATCCACATCATCATAGGGGAAACGTCTTTCTTTGCTTTGTTCAACTTCTTTTTGGTTGCAACCCATCCAGTCTTTGAGGATTGACCGAGGGTAACCTGGCTCCACACTGAGCCTCTGGTTATCAAACTTCCAGTACTCCTTCCCTTTGTAGAAGTAGGTATAAACTAGGAGACAAAAGAGAGATCACGTCAGCCCATGACATGCAGAGACTTGAAACAGAGTGGGTGCGAGGAGATAGTGAACGGAGTTTCACTTATAGTCATTATTTCTCTGCCTAATGGTAGGGACGCTGTGGCAGCAAGAAAACTGTACATAAGGAATCTCCCATGGCAAGTTTGGCAATCACAAGGCAATTTCTTGATTTTACAAGCATGTAGAGCAAATGTTTACGGGACAAACCAAGAAGCTGATTTGCTGTTTATTTGGAATTCGAAACTAAGCATTCAATGGGAAATGATGGTCTACAAAGCACCAACCAGCTTGCACCAATGCACTGTTACAAACTATTCAAATATTCTGTGTGGAACAGCAGCTGCATTGATTTGCTCTGGTTTGGATATTGATTTGTTTATATTTTGTTTCATGTAAGTAGCTCTGCAGGGGCCATGAAGGAGCGGACCCTGGGTAGGACCAGCTCGTTGGAGCACACCTTTTTAAAGATTTGGCCTTGATTATTGTTGGCCAGTGCATTCAAGCGTTCCCCTGCCGTTGCTGAAAGGCGGGTGCCTTCAGCTGCTCGTTGGCTGATGTAAGCTTCCACGCTCCAGATATGTCCCATACCCACTTTTCTTAGTCTTTCTCTCCCCAACTTGTGGGAAAAGGGCAGGGAAGATTCTAGCTCCCCCATCTTCTAGGCTCATGCCCAGCTAGCTCCCACTCCACTCCTGTAGGGGGATATATCCTTACTCCCCTGCCCAACATGACGAGAGAAGCCTACTGCCTCAAGGATGTCTGCGTCCTCTGCAGAGGACAGACTCCACTCCATCCAGCTGTTGCTCTTACCTAGTTGTCTTGAGAAGAGTTGGAGGATGGAGGAGACAATTCAGATAGCTAAATGCAGGCAGGGATGGAGCAGTACCTATTGATCATAGTCCCCAGGCAGGGCCCCTGAGGCTGGGCACTAGGTGCAAATGGAGCTTCCCCCAGAGCTTGCAATACACACACATGACTTAGTCATGAAGAGAGGGTGTGTGTTCGAATGGGATGGGAAATATATCAAATTACTGGGGCTAGATTCCCAGCAGGCCATAGGTGCCTATCTGCCATGTTAGGTGCCTAAATCATACACTCAGGCCCCACTGGGATTCACAACACATTGTTCAGCTGTAGCAGTTTTGCATTTTTGCAGTAGAAGTTCCCTAGGCGCCCATGTTTCTGCTGTTGTGTGCACGCTGTAGTCCACATGGCACCTAAGCCCCAGAGCACTCCACGGATCAGGGAAAGAAAGGTGTTCTTCCCCCTAACTTGCCTGTGTGGCCCAATCCAATACGCAGACCCAAAGCTCACCTACCAAATAGGCTCCTACAGGCAAACGTACACAAGACCACCATGGGGAGGGGGCCCTTCAAGCCTGATTGGGGATACTCAGCTGGGATGTGAAGCCCCCACTCCAACTCCCACCTCACCTGCAGAGGAGAAGGGCTTTGAATAGGGATCTGCCACTTCCCAGGTCAGTGGCTTAGCCCCTAGGCTATGGGATATTCTGGGGGGCTCCCTCAGTCTCGCCTGGTGAAACTATTCCACTGTGAATAAATCATTTAAAATTGGTGTGAGAGCTGGGAGGGCGGGATCCTAGCTGTTTCACCTCCACTGGGAGTGCCCCACCCACCAGGCTATGCAGGCATTCTCATGCCCATCTCTCTGGCCCAGTGACTCGGTCATGGCTTAGCCAAGCGTGGAAGAGCTTCAACACGAGAGACTGAGGGATTCCCCCCATCAGAATATCCCATAGCCTAGCCCTCACCTGATTTCCATTCAAATCCCCTCTCCTCCTCAGGCAGAGGGGGCACTTAAACCACGGGCCTCACATCCTATGTGAATCCCCTAACCAGTGGGTTCCTCTGCCCCCCCTTGCTAACACGTCATGCACTTAGCCTGGACTTAGACGCCTATCTCTGAGAGGGGTGGAGCTTAGCACCCCAGCCTGGACTTGGCACCTCCCATTGGCTAGTTCAGGTGAGTAGCTGCCTAGCAAGTGGCTGTTATGAATCCCATTCAGAACTGCCCAGCTCTCCCCACTCACGACATAAGTGCTCAGGTGCCTAACTCAGCCTTTGGGACTCCCAGTAGTTATCTAGACACCTAGAAGTTAGGTGTGGTGATTCCCTGTCTAGCATTCTTGGTGAAGCTAGCCCTCTGTGACCATCCTCTGCAGCCACTGATGTCAGAGCAACCTTGGGAGTGCTGAGGCCTGAATTCCAGCTCAGTAAAAGCATTGGAAACAAACAAACCCCCGAGCTAGGTGAACTGTTATTAGTCTGACAAACATGCAATAATGGGGTATACGTACAGCCTTCTTTGCTGATAAAAGCTCCTTGTGGGGCCTTTGGGATTCCCCTCCACACAGTGATGGGCTTTGGGTAGCCTGGGTCAGTTGCTCGCTTGTCCTCGTTGTATCGCCAATACCTGTCTCCTTTGAAGAAATAGGTTTTGCCAACTGGCTCCCATCGCAACGCTGTGTCAATGCCTTCCCGGGGGAGACAGCTTCCCAGCTCCACCAGGCTGTGTGGGTATCCTGGCTCTGCAGTCACTTCCTTAAAAACCCAGTATTTATCACCTAGGTATGAGGGGGAAAACAAACAATCCATGTACTGAGATCTCAGGGCCTGTAACTGAACGTCAGGTTAGGCACACAACAAGGGATGTGCTTCAGAAAAATCACTTGCCAGACGAATCACAGCAGTGTCCCCAAATTGTGGACTATGGCCCTCTGGTGGCCATGGCTGCAGAGAGCTGGCTGGTCACATGGAAATAGTGCACCACCTTATTTTCAGCTCAGAGAAGCACAGGTGCAGGGAGAGAGAGATGGATGAAGAGCAAAAAAGAAACAAAAGTGATTCACTCGTAACACAGGAACAGGAGGCCACTGAGAGCCTACAAACACAGCAGCATAGTCCTGCGCTGTCTTATGTACCACAGGTCCCGCAGGGTGCTGGGTAGGTGTGAATGGAAGAGAAGGTATCTCTGGGCTCACGTCTCTATTAAGATGTGATACACACTGTCTGGGGGGTCACAGGATGCAGCATAAGGTTAGTGGAATAGCATTCAGCTAATTTATACTGAACCCCATGTGCAATACCATGAAAAGTGATTTATTTTAATCAATCACTGATCAAAACTGGTACCACTCCACACACAATGCAGGTGCTGAATAGTATTCAACGCATCCTGCCTGTTTCCCATGAAGGGTTTTTGTTGTGTCCATGTTTGGCTTAGTCATTACCATGTTAACCGCAACACACACTCCCAGCCAGCCAGCTGGCCCCTGCTGTGTCACCATAAGTACAGTAGTGTCCCGATGTCTCTATTGAAGGCACGTTAGTGCACACATCATGAAAGAGGGGTAAGCATAGTGCCAGCATAAGGAGAAAGGTGGCTGCAGCTTAGGTCACATGCAGACATCAGAGGCCAGTCCTGATGAGACTGAGAGAGCACCTCACAATCAGGTACAGTGGCAGGTGGCAAATTGCTGTGATGAGAACAAGAACTGAATTCCAGTCTTGCTCCTGCTTTAGTTTTCCTTCCTTTCCACTCTTCTGAGACTCTCCCTCTCCCCTTCCCCCAAGTTAAGGGGATTTTGAACAAAGAGGGCAAGTTTACTGCTATAGCAATATATAGTCAGACTTCCAGGAGCCACTAGGGGGCTGGATAGCTTTACAGCTCCCGTCTTCACCTACAATTCACAATCATCAGCAACCACCCGGCTTTTTTTCCTTGTAATTTTTAGCAGCTATTACTCCACAACTCTTTGCTTTCATTTAATACCATTACGGAGGCTGCTACAGCTCCAGACTTTCTGCCTAATCCTGATAAGCAGAAGCTGTCGGCCAGCCCTCTTGTAGGCAGGATGGCTGACCAAGGAGATGCTGTCTCTTTGAGACTAAATGAAATTATGCACCGGCTAAACCAAATCTCAAGTGAACAGACAATGTTGAGAGCAATATCTGAAGCTATAAACTGAGATTAAAAAATATTACCAGTACACTTCAAGCTAATTTGCAAGGCTTGGCATCAAAGTACTTTGAGATCTTCAGATTACTCCTAGACTCGTAGACTCTAAGGTCAGAAGGGACCAATATGATCTTCTAGTCTGACCTCCTGCACAATGCAGGCCACAGAACCTCACCCATCTACTCCTGTAATAGACCTATGACTGAGTTATTGAAGTCCTCAAATCATGGTTTAAAGACTTTAAGGTACAGAGAATCCACCAGCAAGTGAGCCGTGCCCTATGCTACAGAGGAAGGAGAAAACCCCCCAGAGCCTTTGACAATCTGCTCTGGGGGAAAATTCCTTCCCAACCCCAAATATGGCAATCAGTTAAACCCTGAGCATGTGGGCAAGACTCTCCAGCCAGATACTTGGAAAAAATTCTCTGTAATAACTCAGACCCGACCTCAACTAACATGCTTTCACAGGCTATTGGCATATCTACTATTAGTAGTCAAAGATCAGACAATTGCCAAACTAGGCTGTCCCATCACACCACCCCACCATAAATTTATAAAGCTCAGTTTTGAAGCCAGGTAGGTTTTTTTGCCCCCACTGCTCCCCTTGGAAGGCTATTCTAGAACTTCACTCCTCTGATGGTTAGAAACCTGTGTCTAATTTCAAGACTAAACTTCCTGATGGCCATTAGTTCTTGTGTCCACCTTGGTGCTGAACTTAAATAATTCCTCTCCCTTCCTGGTATTTATCCCGCTGATGTATTTGTAGAGAGCAATCAGCTCTCCCCTCAACCTTCTTTTGGTTACGCTAAACAAGTTAAGCTCTTTGAGTCTCCTCGCATAAGGCAGGTTTTCCATTCCGCAGACCAGAATTGCACATAGTATTCCAGATGAGGTCCTGCCAGCGTCTTGTATAACGGTACTAACACCTCCCTATCTTTATTGGAAATACCTCATCTAATACATCCAAGGATTGCCTTAGCTTTTTTCATGACCACATCACATTGGCAGCTCATAGTCATCCTGTGATCAACCAATACGCCCAGGTCCTTCTCTGTCACTTCCAACTCATGCGTCCCTAGCTTATAGCAGAAATTCTTGTTATTAGTCCCTAAATCTATGACCTTGTACTTTCCACTATTAAATTTCATTCTATTTCTATTACTCCAGTTTACAAGGTCATCCAGAGCTTCCTGTATGATTTCCTGATCCTTCGCTGTATTGGCAATACCTCCCAACTTTGTGTCATCCACAAACTTCATTAGCACAGTCCCACTTTTTGAGCCACTGTCAGTAATAAAAAGGTTAAATAATCTTGGTCCCAAGTGTTATACGACCGTGCGTAGGGTAGCCAACTGATAATGCCAGGGTCAGAGCAGGCTGCAAAAGGAGAGCAGATTCTCCCAATCGCTGGTGGGTGACACTGAAGCCCGGCTTCCCAACCAGCCACGAACTGCTTCTGATTTCCCCTCACTGGTTATCATGAAGCCAGTCCACAATTGCCCACAGCCCCCTTTACAGCATTCCAGCTCCAGGCTCCAAATAGGCACCAGGTCCAGCAAAGAGACCAGTTACTTAAACTCTCTACTCTTTGCTGAAAAGGTTCTCTCTGGCCCCAAAGGGTCAGCCACAGCACCAGATCAATATAGATTTGGATCTTACCCAAATATCATGCTGCCAGCCAATCCTTTAGTATCTAAATCTAAAGGTTTATTGTAAAAAGAAAGAAATAAACCATGAGAGAAATGTTAAAGGGTTAAAGGAAATCACAGATATACAAATGATTATGAGTCCATTTGCATCAGGTTTCTGGCAGAAATGTGGAGTTGGAGGCTTGTATAGTTCCCTTCGGTTCACATCCAGTATCTGGACGGGTCTAAGTCCTTAGGTTCAACTGCAGGATGGATACATCCAGAGGTAGGTGTAAGTCTGCAGCTGGACAGGAACAAAGGCAAAATGGATCCTGTGGTTTGATCTTATGTACCCTTTGTCTTTTGGCCATGTGGCCTGTGAAACTTACAGGAGCTAAAATGGAGTCCAGAGTCACGTAAGCAGGTTCTGGTGACTCATTGGTGATGCTGGCTTCTCCCTCTGGGCCCCTTGCACCTGGGAATGCCTTAATGGGCCATTATGCAGGCCATTGTTCTGCTGCCATCCTATCTGGGATATTGCCCAGGCAGCACAATTTGAAACACAGGTATTTCAAATACATCTATAACTTCCATTTCACATATTACACATGAACGTAAGTATTATTATCATACTTAGCATACTATAACCTTTTGAACAGTACCTGACATGGCATATCCCACATGGATTATTATGATTCTGCCATGCTGATGTCACACAATATACTAAATGCCCCCCCACTCAAACCAGCCCACATGACACCAAGATCGATCCCTGAGGAGCTCCACTAGTAACCTCTCTCCAGCCTGACAGTTCACTTTTCAGTATGACCCGTTGTAGTCTCCCCTTTAACCACTTCCTTACCCACCTTTCAATTTTCATATTAATCCTCATCTTTTCCAATTTAACTAATAATTCCCCATGTGGAACTGTATCAAATGCCTTACTGAACTCTAGGTAAATTAGATCCACTGAATTACATTTGTCTAAAAAATCTGTTATCCTCGCAAAAAAGGAGATCAGGTTGGTCTGGCACAATTTGCCTTTTGTAAAGCCGTGTTGTATTTTATCTCAATTACCATTAACCTCGATGTCCTTAACTACTTTCTCTTTCAAAAAATTTTCCAAGATCTTGCATACTTCTGAGGTCAAACTAACAGGCCTATAGTTACCCAGATCACTTTTTCCCCCTTTCTTAAAAATAGGAAGTATGTTAGGAATTCTCCAGTCATACGGTACAGCCCCTGAGTTTACAGCTTCATTAAAAATCCTTGCTAATGGGCTTGTAATTTCATGTGCTAGTTCCTTTAATATTCTTGGATGGAGATTATCTGCCTCCCCCTCCCCCGATTTAGTCCCATTAAGCTGTTCGAGTATGGCTTTTAGCTCGGATGTGGTAATTTCTACCTCCATATCCTCATTCCCATTAGCCACCCTACCACTATCCCCAAGATTATCATTAGCCTCATTAAAAAAGGAGGCAAAGTATTTGTTTAGATATTCAGCCATGCCCAGATTATCCTTAACCTCCACCCCATCCTCAGTGCTTAGCGGTCCCACTTCTTCTTTCTTTGTTTTTTTCCTATTTATATGGCTATAGAACCTTTTACTAGTGGTTTTAATTCCCTTTGCAAGGTCCAACTCTACTTGGCTTTTTGGCTTTCTCACTTTATCTCTACATGTTCTCACCTCCAAGAGGTAGCTTTCCTTGCTGATCCCTTCCATCTTCCACTCCTTGTAGGCTTCCTGCTTTCTTTTAATCACCTGTCTGAGATGCTTACTCATCCAGCTTGGTCTACAACTCTTGCCTATGAATTTTTTTCCCTTCCTTGGGATGCAGGCTTCAGATAGTTCCTGCAACTTTGACTTGAAGTAATTCCAAGCCTACTCCATGTTTAGATCCATGAGTTCTTCAGTCCAGTCCACTTCCCCAACTAATTCCCTTAATTTTTTAGTTAGCCCTTTTGAAGTCGAAGACCCTAGTCACAGATCTATTTTTGTTTATCCTTCCCTTTAGTTTGAACTGAATTAGCTCATGGTCGCTTGAACCAAGGTTGTCCCCTACAACAAGTTATTCTATGAGGTCCTCACTACTCAACAATACCAAATCTAAAATGGCATCTCTTCTTGTTGGTTCAGTAACAATTTGGTGAAGGAATCCATCAGCTATCACATCCAGGAAAATCTGGGCCCTATTATTACTACTAGCACTTGTCCTCCAGTCTATACCTGGAAAGTTAAAGTCTCCCATAATCACACAGTTCCCAGTAGTATTTACTTCATTAAAAGCCAAGGTCTCTATCCATGCCCAAATCAGATCCCAAATCAAGCACTATCCCAGGGGAAATTCTAGTAGTTTTCTTCCCCAATATGATTTTTATGCAGACAGAATCTGTCTTATCAATTCCATCACTTCTAATTTCTTTACAGTCCACCTCATCATTGATACACAATGCTATTCCATCACCTTTGCCTTTATATCTGTCTTTCCTAAACAGCACATACTCTTCAATACTTGTACACCAGTCGTGACTACTATTCCACCATGTTTCTGTTATTCCTATAATATCTGGTTCCACTTCCTCTACCAGTAGCTCTAGTTCTATCTTCGAGTGATTGCTCATATCCATTCCAATATAGGTGAGTGTGCGCCCCGTGCACTAGTTCCCGGAACTTTTTTCCCCTTAGCAAGCCCCGTAGGGTCGGCTCAGGCGCCTGCTGGAGTACTGCGCTCATGCCGCGATACATAGGGCGCCACCAACCCCGCGGGCTCTCAGTTCCTTCTTTCCGCCCGTTGACAGTTGCTGGAACATCCCCTTTGTTCTCTATAGAACTGTTGTTAATAGACTGTTAAACCAGTAAGTAGAGTTAAGTAGTTTAGTAGTTAAGTAGTTAAGTTTTTAGAAGTTAGATAGTAGCCCTCAGGGGCTTCAGGTTGGGCCATGCCTGGCTCAACCGGCTTCTAAGCCTGCACCGTGTGTGCTAAGGCTTTCCCCGTGAGCGACTTTCACGATCGCTGCCTCCGCTGCCTCGGAGAGCAGCACCACAGAGACAAATGCCACATTTGTAAAGCCTTCAAGCCTCACACTCAAAAGGAGAGACATGCACGCCTGAAGGCCATCCTTATGGAGTCTGCGCTTCGGCCAGACTCGGAACCGGCATTCCCCTGCGGCACCAAGCGTCTCCTCGGTGCGGAGTGCTCCATCGGCACCGACCTCAACCCTCCAGGGCCCGGCACTGAAGCGCCGTAAGGGGAAGAACGCTGCGCGCTGAGACTCCCCCGCACTGCCCATCCAACCTGGGAGGAGTGAGGAGATGCCCCAGCCACATGCAGTTGAGTTTACTCCGGCACCGGCATCTCCGCGCAGAGAGACTCCCCCGACTCCATGGAGTGGGGGAGCACCCCTGCAGGGACTGTCGACACCAGAGGCGTTCGCTGTGGCACGCGCCCTCATGGGCATGCCCACGCCTCCGTCCCCCCCTTGGCCGAGGGTGCAGGGACCGGCGTCTCGGGGTAAACCCGCGCTGGAGACAGGAGTCGAAGTCTCCCCCCAGACGGTCACGGAGGGTAGAGAGTGCGGGCTCCCCTCCCAGCTCCTGCACCGAGTCATCGAGCTCTTAGACACCGCGGCATCAAGGGCAGTCGAGAGACTCACGCATGAGGTGACACCGCTCCAGTTCCAGCTCACGCAGGGGTCTCAGCTCCAGCTCTCACTCCTCCATGGAGTGCCCGGCTCGGCGCCGTTCATCATCCCCGGTGCACACCCCGACCAGCACACAGCACCGGTCTGGATCCCTGACACGCAGCCCGGCGCGGATCCCAGTGCCCGCTGATACCAATAGTCGACCACCGGCTACAGCGGCTTTGGCACCGGCGGCTTCGGCACCTTGCAGCCAGTCCCGCTCCATGCGGTCCCACTCCATGCGTTGGCACCGACGGCACCGGCTGCACTGCTCCCAGTCCCAAGATGGGAAGTGTCGCTGCAGAACGTCGGGGCGGAGGAGGTGTTCAAGCTCCGCCAGCAGCTCATCACCACGACGGCACCATAGACGTTGGCACCGACATTCATCATCATCATCCTCTTCCCAGAGCCGCTCTCCTGTCAGGAGCAGTAAGCGGAGGTCCAGCGGCTCTGGATCCCAGACCCGCCACCAGGTGTCCCAGTTGGCACTGATGCCTGCTCCGGTATGGCCACAGGGGCCATGGCAGTGGCCATACTGGGAGCCTTGGGGTACCCAACTGGGCCAGGCCACCACATCGGCCCACTCGTCAGTGGTCCAGCCACCACCCCCCCACTGAGCCAGCCGGATAAGGGCCATCCCTCTGAGGAGGGATCGGACCTTGAGGAGGGTCCCTCCCCAGGGCCACTCCCGCAGTCCTCCTCCTCGTCCCCAGACGACATGGCCGCCCGGGACCATAAGGCACCGCTGCCCGACTTCAGAGCTCATCAGGACCTGCTCAAAAGGGTGGCGAGCAACCTGAACTTAGAGCTTAAGGAGTTATCAGAGGAGGAGGACCCCCTCTTTGGAGTGTTGGGGGCAGCAGGGCCATCCAGGGTGGCCTTGCCTGTACACGAGAGGGCCTTAAAGTTGGCCAAGGCCCTTTGGCAGACCCCCGCCTTGGTTGCCCCTACCTCTAAGGGCACCAAAAAAAAGTATTATGTGCCTGCTGAGAGGTTTGAGTACTTGTACAACCACCCTGCCCCATGCTCACTGGTTGTGGATGCGGCCAACCAGCGGGACAGGCAGAGGGCCCAAGGTAACACCCCTAAAAACAAGGACTCGAAGAAGCTAAACCTGTTTGGCCGCAAGGTCTACTCGACAGCGATCCTGCAGTTGAGGATTGCTAATCACCAAGAGCTCCTCGGGAGGTATAATCTTAACCTCTGGTCCTCACTACAGAGGCTCGCTAAGATTCTGCCCCAGGTTTTACCCCAGGATCAAGCAGCGGACTTCTCAATGGTCATCGAGGATGGCGCTGCAGTGGCAGGAGTGGCCTTGCAGACGGCTAGCGACGCGGCAGATTCTGCCAGCAGGGCTATGGCTTCGGCCATAGTCATGCGCCGCTGCTCCTGGCTCCAGTTGTCGGGGCTGTCCAAAGAGGTCCAGCAAGCCATTCAGGATCTACCGTTGGATGGCGTTGGCCTCTTCTCGGACAAAACCGATGACAAGCTCCATGCCCTTAAGGATTCGAGGGCCACGCTACGATCCTTAAGGCTCTACACCCTGCAGGCCTCGAGGCGCCAGTCTCGGCCTCAGGCACAGCAACAGCCTCAGCCTCCCCCGAGGCAGACCCCGGAGCTGTTCAGCCCAGAAGGGGTCGGGATCAATTCTGGGCGCCTAACCACCGCGACCATTCGGGTTCTTCGGCAGGGCCCCAGCAGGGCCCAGGCAAGGGCCAAAACAATAAAAAGCTATTTTGATGGTGCGCACGAGGGTGGCACTCTTCCTTTCCCCCTGGATCTCGCCCGGCCCTTTGTCCACAGACACAGGCCGTATTACGCCCACTGGCAAAGTATCACCTCGGACTGATGGGTCCTTGGTATAGTCCTCAGGGGCTATGCCCTCCAGCTGACGGCCTTCCCCCCAGACTCCCTCCCACCCCGTCCCGCTTCAGGGACCCCTCTCACGAGCAGCTCCTCACACAGGAGGTCTACTCCCACCTCCAGCTAGGAGCGGTGGAAGAGGTTCCTCCGCAGGAGAGGGGAAGGGGATTTTATTCATGGTACTTCCTAATCCCCAAGGCCAAGAGGGGCCTGAGGCCCATACTAGATGTCCGCCGTCTGAACAAGTTCATCAGACGCCTCAGGTTCCACATGGTTTCCTTAGCCTCCATCATTCCTACCCTAGATCCAGGGGACTGGTATGCTGCCCTCAATTTAAAGGACGCATATTTTCATATCTCTATCCTCCCTGGGCACAGAAGGTTCCTCCGGTTTGTGGTAGCTGGCTGCCACTACCAGTTCTCAGCCCTCCCCTTTGGCCTCTCGTCAGCCCCCAGGGTCTTTACAAAGTGTATGGAGGTGGTTGCGGCCCCCCTGCGCTGCAGGGGGGTCCAGATATTCCCATCCCTGGACGACAGGCTGATCCGGAGCAGGTCCAAGGCCCATGTAAGGAACAGCCTGGATCTCACTTGCGTGACATGCACCAGCCTGGGGCTGCTCATCAACGAGCAGAAGTTCGTTCTCACCCCGGTGCAGTGCACAGAGTTAATTGGGGCACCCTGGATGCCACTCAGGCCAGAGCCTTCCTCCCACAGCCTCGCTTTGAGGTGATGGCTGCCATAATTGACGATCTCCACAGGTCCCCCACGACAGCCAGGCACTGCCTCCAGCTGTTGGGACACATGGCAGCCTGTACATATGTGGTGAGGCTGGCTCGCCTCAAACTCAGGCCTCTCCAGATGTGGCTACCTTCGGTGTATGCCACAGTCAGACACCCTTGAAACAGAGTAGTCATGGTTCCCACGCAGATGCTGACTTCTCTGAACTGGTGGAAGGACCCAGCGGAGGTATTGAAGGGAGTTCCCTTCAGAGACTTGACACCGTCATTAACCCTGATCACAGACGCCTTGGATGTGGGGTGGGGAGCCCACATCAGCGGCAACCTGAGCACCCAGGGGCTCTGGTCACTAGACAAGAGGTCCCTCCACATCAATGTCCGGGAGCTCAGAGCAGTCCACCTGGCCTGCAAGGTTTTCCTCAGATTTCTGAGGGGCAGAATGGTACAGGTCCTCACGGACAACACAGCGGCCATGTTCTATGTGAACAGGCAGGGGGGAGTGCGCTCCTTGGCTTTTTGCCAGGAGGCCATTCAACTTTGGGACTTTGCGGTGAGGCACGACTCCCACATATCTGCCTCTCACCTCCCGGGGGTCAGGAACAACGAGGGGGATCGCCTCAGCAGGTCGTTTCTACCCTGACACAACTGGTCACTACACCCAGAGGTGATAAGTTTTATCTTCCGCAAATGGGGTATTCCCCAATTGGACCTGTTCGCATCGTCCTGGAACAGGAAGTGCCCGAGGTTCTGCTTGCTCCGGGGTCGTGAGCCAGGCTCCATTTCCAACGCGTTCCTTATAGAATGGATGGGGACCCTGATGTATGCGTTTCCCCCTATTCCGCTGCTGCCTAAAGTCCTCTTGAAAATCAAGAGAGACAAGGCAGACATTATGTTGATCGCCCCAGCTTGGCCGAGGCAGCACTGGTACAGCATGCTGCTGGACCTGTCCATAGCCAAGCCGCTGCCGCTCCTGAGGCATTACGACCTGCTCTCCCAGGACCAGGGTCGCCTGCTCCACCCAGACCTGGACTCCCTCCACCTGACAGGATGGAGACTCTGTGGCTGATGGAGGGAGAGAGAGCCTGTTCCATGCAAGTCCAGCAGGTTCTGCTCAGTAGCAGGAAACCTTCCATCCAGGTGGTGTACCGAGCCAGGTGGAAGTGTTTTACCTGTTGGACACAGTCCCGGCGTATCCCACTGAGCTGCTCGCCCATTCAGGCGATTTTGGAGTACCTCCTCCATTTGAAGCTCTAAGGTTTAGCACTGGCCTCCCTCAGGATACACTTGGCGGCCATCTCAGCCTTCCATCAGCCGATGGAAGGCAGATCCTTATTTTCACACCCCATGTCAGTCAGGTTCCTCAAAGGGGTGGAGAGGCTATACCTGCAGGTCCGCGACCCGGTGCCTCCCTGGGACTTAAACCTGGTCCTCACCATGCTGACAGGACCCCCCCTTCGAGCCCATGGCTACATGCCCATTGCTCGTCCTCTCTTGCAAGGTAGCCTTCCTGGTGGACATTACATCGGCTAGGAGGGTCTCCGAGATAAGAGCATTGACCTCGGAGTCCCCCTATACGGTCTTTTACAAAGATAAGGTCCAGCTGAGACCCCACCTGGCCTTCCTGCCTAAGGTGGTGTCTCAGTTTCACTATAACCAGGATATCTTCCTCCCCGTGTTCTTTCCTAAACCGCACAGTTCGGAGGAGGAGCGGAGATGGCACTCCCTGGATGTCAGACGAGCCCTCGCCTACTACATCGAGCGCACCAGGCCGTTCCAGAAGTCAACACAGCTGTTCGTGGCAGTGGCAGACTGGATGAAGGACTAACCTGTCTCCACCCAGCGCATCCCCACCTGGATCACCGCCTGCATCAGGACCTGTTACGAGCGGGTGAAGGTGCCGCTTCCAGGAGCTGTGACGGTGCACTCAACCAGAGCCCAGGGCTCATCGGCGGCCTTCCTGGGATCAGTGCCCCTGCAGTACATCTGCAGAGCAGCGACCTGGTAGTTAGTCCACACCTTTACCTCCCGCTACGCCATCATGCAGCAGGTGAGAGAGGACGCAGGCTTCGGCAGAGCCATGCTGGCGAGAGCAGCTCAACGCTGACTCCTACCCACCTCCAAGGTATGGCTATTTAATCACCTATATTGGAATGGATATGAGCAATCACTCGAAGATAGAAAACAGGGTTACTTACCAGTAACTGTTGTTCTTCGAGATGTGTTGCTCATATCCATTCCTCACCCACCCTCCGTCCCTGCTGCTGGAGTCAGCAGAAAGAAAGGACTGAGAGCCCGCGGGGTCGGCGGCGCCCTATGTACCGCGGCATGAGTGCGGTACTCCAGGGGGCGCCTGAGCCGACCCTATGGGGCTTGCTAAAGGGAAAAAGTTCCGGGAACCAGTGCACGGGGCGCGCACTCTCCTGTAATGGAATGGATATGAGCAACACATCTCGAAGAACAACAGTTACTGGTAAGTAACCCTGTTTTCCTCCATTTTGTCACCCAGGCTCCTCGCATTGGTATACAAACATCTTAATTTTTGCTGTTTCTGCACTCACATTCCTTACCAGATTTGGCACAGTCATTCTACTGCCAATGTTGCCTATTAGACCGGTATCTACACTACCCTTTGTGATATGGTGAAGGCAGAAGGCAGTAGAAGAGTGCTGGATGGGAGATATGTGAGCCCCAGAATGCTCCGGGCCTTGTTCCCTGCTGACTAACTCAGAGCCACTGGGGGCAATTAGGAGCAGCTGAGGCTGATTAAGGATCAGCCAGGTGCTCCATAAAAGGGCTCCGCCCCAAACACATAGGGCACGAGCTGGAGGAAGTAGGAGTGCTGTGCTGTGGTGATAGGAGTACGGAGCTGTGCAGAGGAACAGACTGGAGAGCAGAGCGCTGTGGTGGAGCAGTGAGGAGGAAGGTACCGGCTCAAGAAGCCAGAAGGATGGGGAAAATTAGCCCAGGGGAAGAGTGTGCCGTCTGAAAAGCAGTACCAGCAGCACATAGCTGCTTCTCATAGGGCCCCTGGGCTGGGACCCGGAGGAGCGGGTGGGCCCGGGTCCCTACCCCCTCCCCTGGGAAGATGGGGTGACAGGCAACTTCCTGGCCCACTACAAGCAGGAAGGTGCGAGACCCACGGGAGGGAAGCCGGCCATCAGCCACACCTTCCTCCTAATGTCCATTCTGCTCCCCACTGCTGTGTTCTTTCTTACTTCATTTTCCTCCCTCTCAATGCTAATATCAGGTGTGAAGATTACCTGGGCATCTCCAAACCATCTCCCCCAACTCCCTAGTTTAAAGCTCTCTTAATCAGTTGTATCAGCCTCCATCTTAGAAGTGCATTTCCCTTCCTACTCAGGTGAAGTTCATCCCAAGAGAACAGTCCTCTGTCCATGAATGTCTCCTAGTGAACATACATCCCAAAGCCCTCTTCATAGCATCACTGCCTGAGCCATCTGTTGATCATCAGAATGTTGTCATGCCTTTGTTGTTCTCGAGGGACAGGCAGAATTCCTCTGAAGATCACCTGAGCCTCGATTTCCTTAAGAGTCTTCCCCAGCCTGGCATAGTCTCCTTTGATACGTTCCAGCGAGAATCTAGCTATATCATTTGTACCCACATGAAGGACAATCAATGGATTCTTTCCCCTCTCCAGTTAGGATCCTCTTCAGCCTCAGGTCCAATCCCTTATTTTAGCACCCGGCAAACAGCACCCTCTTCTGTTCTCCGGATCAGCTCTGGTTACAGTCCTGTCTGTTCTTCTCAGCAGGGAGTCCCCAATCACATAGGCCTGCCTTTTCCTGGTGATGGTGCGATTTTCTGGATTCTCCCATTCTTTCTGGGTGCAAGTCATCTCATCTACTATTCTCTTTTGCAATCCTCCGCAACCAGACCTGTATCCTCCTGGGGCTCTAACTTGGTGGTATCTCCATTGGCTCATCCACTCTGTGTATAGGACTAGCTGCTCCTCTTCTTCTTTGCCCTCCCACCTTCAGCAATCACTTTCTGTGCCCCTTCTTCATTTTCCAACTCTGCAAACCTGTTCCTGAGCTCTGTTTCTCCTTCACTAGCCCGTTTTCCCCTCTGCTGGGTTCTCACAGTCACATACTTCCACTGGCCACTTTCCTCACTCAGCATTCTCCCCTCAGATTTCATTGGTCCTGCTTCCATCTGCAGGTCTGGATTTTTCCCTTCAGCCTCCTCATTCCTTTGCTCCATCATCTGCTCAAACCCCCTTATAAACTCAACCAGAGTTCCACATTTATCTTCAACCGTCGAATCTTTTCTTCCATCAGCTTTATGAAGTGGCACTTCATACAAATGTAGTTCTTTTGAGGTTCTCCAGGATCATGGAATCCCACAGACTCCACATCCAGTCATCTTCACTGTCTCTTCCATTGCTTGAGTGACTACCACTACCACCTCTATCTGTCAGAGTCTTTCCCCCATCAATGAGAGACACAAAAACAAAAAACCTCCACCAAAACAACCCCCAACGAGCACCCCAACAATACGAGAATACCACAAACTCCCTCCTCAAACTTAAACTCCCCTGTTTTCAGCTTTTTTGCTGACTCCCGTGCCGCTGCTGGTTTGAGTGGCAGCCTTTATAGGCCCCCTAATTAGGGAAGTCCTGCCCCCTAATTAGGGTCAGCTGATCTCAGTACACCACCCAGTACCAGCTCCTGCAAACTGAAGGGAGAAAACCAAACCAAACCAAAAACAAAGACACACAACTCCACAGAACTCACCCACTGCCCCTAAGGCCCAAGACTAGAGGAAGCTGACAACAGAATCTCCTCACTAGAAGACCCAGTGGATACTGTGACTATAACCTCACAGCAACGGGAAAGAACTATTAAAGCACCGCAGGAGAAGATTAATGATCGCAAGGGATGATCAAGGGGAAATAGTCTGAGAACTGTGGGTCTCCCAGAAGGGCTGGAAAAAGGGAGACAGGTGGTGACGAAAAGAGGGCTTTGGATTCTTCGATCATGGAATGCTGTTCCAGGAAGAAGGATTACTAGGAAGAGACGGGATTCATCTAACGAAGACAGGGAAGAGTATCTTCGCAGACAGGCTGGCTAACCTAGTGAGGAGGGCTTTAAACTAGTTTCGACGGGGGACAGGGACCTAAGCCCGAAGGTAAGGGGGGAAGAGGGATGCCACAAGGAAGCAGAAGGAGGAGGGTGCAGCAGGGGAGGCCCCGATTCATACTGTGAAAGTAGGCCAATCGGCTACTTATCTCAAGTGCCTGTACACAAATGCAAGAAGCCTGGGAAACAAGCAGGAGGAACTGGAAGTCCTGGCACAGTCAAGAAACTACGACATGATTGGAATAACTGAGACTTGGTGGAATAACTCTCACGATTGGAGCACTGTCATGGATGGGTATAAACTGTTCAGGAAGGACAGGCAGGGGCAAAAGGGGGGAGGAGTTGCACTGTATGTAAGAGAGCACTATGACTGCTCTGAGCTCCAGTATGAAACTGGAGATAAGTCAGTTGAGTGTCTCTGGGTTAAGCTTAGAAGCAAGAACAATAAGCGTGATGTCGTGGTGGGTGTCTGTTACAGACCACCAGACCAGGAGGATGAGGTAGAGGAGGCTTTCTTTACTCAACCAGGGAAAGTTTCCAGTTCACAGGACCTGATTCTCATGGGAGACTTCAATCACCCTGACATCTGCTGGAAGAGCAATACAGCAGAGCACAAAAAATCGAGGAAGTTTTTGGAGAGTGTCGCTGACAATTTCCTGGTGCAAGTGCTGGAGCAACCAACTAGGGGCCGTGCTTCTCTTGACCTGCTGCTCACAAACAGGGAAGATTTGGTAGGGGAAGTAGAAGTGGGTGGCAACCTAGGCAGCAGTGATCATGAGATGGTCGAGTTCAGGATCCTGACAAAAGGAAGAAAGGAGAACAGCAGGATACAGACCATGGACTTCAGAAAAGTGGACTTTGACTCCCTCAGGGAACTGATGGGCAGGATTCCCTGGGAGGCTAATATGAGAGGGAAAGGAACCCAAGAGAGCTGGCTGTATTTTAAAGAGACCTTATTGAGGGTACAGGAGCAAACCATCCCGATGTGCAGAAAGAATAGCAAATATGGTAGGCGTCCAGCTTGGCTTAACAAAGAAGTCTTTGGCGAGTTTAAACACAAAAAAGAAGTTTACAAGAAGTGGAAGCTTGGTCAGATGACTAGGGAGGATTATAAAAACACTGCTCGAACATGCAGGAATGAAATCAGGAAGGCCAAAGTGCAATTGGAGTTGCAGCTAGCAAGGGACGTGAAGGGGAACAGGAAGGGTTTCCACAGGTATGTTACCCAACAAGAGGAAGATTAGGGAAAGTGTGGGCCCCTTAGAGAATGAGGGAGGCGACCTAGTGACGGAGAATGTGGAGAAAGCTGAGGTACTCAATGCTTTTTTTGCCTGTGTCTTCACAGACAAGATCAGCTCCCAGACTGCTGTACTGGGTGGCACAGAATGGGAAGGAGGCGAACATCCTGCAGTGCTGAAGGAACAGGTCCAAGACTATTTAGAAGGCTTAGACATACACAAGTCCATGGGGCCGGATGCAATGCACCCGAGGGTGCTGAGGGAGTTGGCTGAGGTGATTTCAGAGCCATTGGCTATTATCTTTGAAAGCTCGTGGCAACAGGGGGAGGTCCCTGAGGACTGGAAAAAAGCAAATATAGTGCCCATCTTCAAAAAAGGGAGGAAAGAGGATCCAGGGAACTACAGACCGGTCAGCCTCACCTCAATCCCTGGAAAAATCATGGAGCAGGTCCTTAAAGAATCCATTTTAAGGCACTTGGAAGAGAGGAAGGTGATCAGGAACAGTCAACACGGATTCACCAAGGGAAAGTCATGCCTGACCAACCTGATTGCTTTCTATGATGAGGTGACTGGCTCTGTGGATGTAGGGAAGGCGGTGGATGTGATATACTTGACTTTAGCAAAGCTTTTGATACTGTCTCTCACAGTATTCTTATCAGCAAGTTAAAGAAGTATGGGTTGGATGAATGGACTATAAAATGGATAGAGAACTGGCTAGAGCATAGGGCTCCACGAGTAGTGATCAATGGCTCCATGTCTAGCTGGCAACTGGTCACAAGCGGAGTTCCCCAGGGGTCGGTCCTGGGGCCGGTTTTGTTCAATATCTTCATTAATGATCTGGAGGATGGGGTAGATTGCACCCTCAGCAAGTTTGCGGACGACACTAAGCTGGGGGGAGTGGTAGATACCCTGCAAGGTAGGGACAGGATACAGAGTGACCTAAACAAACTGGAGGATTGGGCCAAAAGAAATCTAATGAGGTTCAACAAAGAAAAGTGCAGAGTCCTCCACTTAGGAAGGAAGAATCCCATGCACAGCTATAGACTGGGGACCGACGAGCTAGGCAGCAGCTCTGCAGAAAAGGACCTGGGGGTAACAGTGGATAAAAAGCTGGATATGAGTCAGCAGTGTGCCCTGGTTGTCAAGAAGGCTAATAGCATATTGGGCTGCATTAGGAGGGGCATTGCCAGCAGGTCACGGGAAGTGATTATTCCCCTCTATTCGGCATTGGTGAGGCCGCATTTAGAATATTGTGTCCAGTTTTGGGCCCCCCACTACAAAAAGGATGTGGACAAGTTGGAGAGAGTACAGCGGAGGGCAACAAAAATGATTAGGGGGCTGGAGCACAGGACTTATGAGGAGAGGCTGAGGGAACTGGGCTTGTTTAGTCTGCAAAAGAGAAGAATGAGGGGGGCTTTGATAGCGGCCTTTAACTACCTGAAAGGGGGTTCCAGGGAGGATGGGGCTAGGCTGTTCTCGGTGGTGGCACATGACAGAACAAGGAGCAACCGTCTCAAGTTGCAGGGCGGGAGGTCTAGGTTGGACATTAGGAAAAAGGTTTTTACTAGGAGGGTGGTGAAGCACTGGAATGGGTTACCTAGGGAGGTGGTGGAATCTCCATCCTTGGAGGTTTTTAAGCTAAGGCTTGACAAAGCCCTGGCTGGGATGATATAGCTGAGGTTAGTCCTGCTTTGAGCAGGGGGTTGGACTAGATGACCTCCTGAGGTCCCTTCCAACTCTAATATTCTATGATTCTATGAATTTTTATCTGCCATGCTGTCAGGGCCTTTGTCTCTCCCCGATCAGAACTCATGATACCGAGAGTGCCCACCAATCCCTAGCATCAAAACCCACTCAAAATGCAAAGCTGCCGACCAACTGTAAGTTTTTTATACTGCTGTATTAAGGAACGCATTCTTAAAACAGCCTGTGAATTTAACGCTCTAACATGGCAAATGATTTTCCCAGATTGCACCAAGGACGTGGTGAAAAAGAGGGCGAACTTCAACAGATCAAGAGCGCTAGCCGAAGGGTTGATGTGGAGGACTTCATTTCCCTCCCTGCTACTTTCAGAGTTAAAAAGAAAGGCAAGCTTTACCACAGCAGAAGAGGCTGAAAGGATCTGATCTGACCATAGCACTAGACCCCACAGAAGATACAGCCGGGATGTGTTACAACAACTTTTTCAGCTCAGTCACTGCAGTGCTGGGCTTCAGCTCTCAGTCTAGCAACAAACTGGGCAGGGCACAGGCACCACTTCATCTCCTTCTTCCCCTTCCCGCTGCTTCATGTCCCTGAACTGCCCTGGTTTCACAGCTGAGGGAGCTGGCAGGGGAGCCAGGGGTGGGGAGAAGACTTTCATCGCTGATTGAACTTTGACCCTTCTGGGCTCTCCAGTCCAGAGGCAGCATTAGGCCCAAGCTCCTGCTGTTAGCAGGCGAGAGTGTTACACTGTGGACATCCCTGCTTTGTACCTACCTGCCCCCTATGAGTCCAGCGCATTGGGAACATCACCCCCCCGCATGATTCCAGTGCACCGAGAGCATCTCCCTCCCTCCTGCCCCCATGCCATGATTCCAGTGCAGTGGATGCACCTACCCCACACCCCAGGATTCCAGTGCCATCTCCACCCCCTGCCCTTATTACTCCATTGGGTCAGGAGCATCTGCCACCCACATCCTCTATGATTCCAGTGCACCAGGAGCACAGCCTCCTTTGAGATCCTGACTCCAAACAAAGGGCTGCCCTGGACCTGGGGACTCCTTGCATCTGTGGATCAGCAGGGCTCATCAGAGCAGTGTAATTTGTTTTCTGGATGAGGCCTCTTCCTCCTTTTCCAGCCCCATCTCTTCCCCCTGCCGATGATTTTAATCCCCATCTAATCTCTTAGATTATGGATTTATATTACATCTGAAAATATTCAATCCATTGGCCTTAAATGGACACTTGTGAGAGACACCAGATGTAAACCATGTCATGAAGATTTTGGTTTCATGATACAGTAAATCATTTCCATTCCCCAACTGTAAAGATATTTGATCTCCTAACATCCTGTCCAAGAATAATTACTATTGCTGGTTACGAATCACCAAATCACCGAGAATGTGTTATTATGAGACTGTCAATAATATTAGTTCAGGTTCTTTTCTTTAATTTTTATTTTTGTTAAATGAGTTGTAACGAGTGTGCAATGGCATTCACACTATTATCCAGCATGGACAAGGCACTAGGGGGCAAGATGTAGGCAGAACAGTTCTGCTAATGAACCCTTACCTGCAAATAATCCCGTTATGTTAGAATACAGTTATTTAAACGATTTGCATAACTTTCTTGTACACCTTCTACGGACTTGTTCTGAAGTTTAGATGCTAGCATTCTTCCCCCTTTGGTGGTTGTTGTGAGCAGTGCAGAAACCAGGCCCTCTCTGGAGATCCGAGTATTTCTTCTTTATAAAGTTAAAGGAAATCCAGTTACACCCCAGCTGGGTGTTTGGGGTGGTGTGGGGAGTGAGTGATGAGATCACCCCCTTGTAAACAACATGAATTTATGTCCTATTTCTGTTTGGATAAAAGTTATGTATGTGATCTTTGGCCAATTTTGATAACTGTTTCCCACATTATCTTTTACCTTTCCTGGTCTGCATAACCCACCCCCCACTCACATCTCTGGGGTAGTGAATGGGAACCTAGATATATCTTTCCTAGATCTGAAACTAACGATGACCCAAGCAATGACACTATTCTGGCACCCGAGAAAGAAATGTTTGATCCACGCACTCCTTATGGCTAATATTATAAATTATGTTTCCAGGAACATCAAAGGGGTGAATCACCCAATAAAAAGAAAAAGAATTATCACTCATTTAGAAATACAGAAAGCAGATATTATCTTCCTACAGGAAACCCATCTCAATGACTTGGAGGTAGAGAAATTAAGAAGGGGCTGGATGGGAGAAGGGGTGTTTGGCAACTTTTCTCCTCTGCAGCCAAAGGCGTAGCAATATTGTTTTGCAAAAGACTGAATTGACAAATTCTAGATGTAAATAAAGATGAAGAAGGTCGATTGTTGCTGGTGAAGGCTAAGATCTCTGACTCTCTAGACACCCCAATTACTATATATGAACCCAATAAAGATTAGGCAAGTTTATTAAAAAAGTTTTTTCCAAATTAATGAATATCCCACTAGACTCAATCATCATAATAGGAGATTTTAATGAGGTGTTGGATCCTTTTTTAGTCAGGCAGGCCCTAGCATACACAATAATATGCTAAAAACATTATAAAGACTTTGTGGAAGATGTGGGGTTAAAAGATGTATGGTGGTTGAAGAATCCGACAATGAAGGATTTTACTTTTTTCCTCCCCACATTCTACATATTCACAAATAGATTTCTTTCTGATTTCTATGGACCCCATACTTAATAATGAGATCAAGTCTGATGATCTCTGATCATTCACCAATGAAACTACAATTTCCCCTTCCTGAGACAAACTGGAGTTGTAAAAGATGGAGACTGAACACCTCGCTTTTGAAAGATAAAATTTTTCAGAACTATGTCACATCAGAAATTTGTTTTTTCTTTGACATGAATGACACACCAGAGATGCCCCATTCGACCCTATGGGATACATGAAAAGCTTTTATTATGGGCAGGATTGTAAGAGGGACTAACCAGGCTTGGCTCCTGAAATTAACCAAACAATTCTAAAGCTCTGGATTTAGATTGTGCAAACTGCCCCTCCCAAGAAAATCTTTAAAAATTAATCAGTCTTCGGTATGAAATCAATAGATTGACTTCAGCATAAGATGAATTTGCCTTTTTTAGACTCAAACAAACATACTGGGAGTAGGGGGAGAGAGTGGGAAAACTTCTCACATACGGATTAAAAGTGATAGGTCAAAGATCCCGAATGGTATCACTCAAATCAGCAGGTTAATACTAAGCAAAAAGAAATCAGTGATACATTTTTGAAATTCTGCGAGGCTCTTTACACCTGACCCAGAAGAACTGAATAATTTCATTAAACCTCTTAACTTTCCACAAATCTCAGAAGAGCTGCCCCTTGCAATCATAGAAAATAATCACGGCCATGGAAGAAATGAGTCTGGGCAAGACTCTCACCCTGAAGGCCTACCAACATAATTCTAACATAGTTAAAAAAAATAAAATAAAAAAATTCTGACCCCTACATTTACAAAGATACCTTAAAAAAAGATACCTTACCTCCTCCTAGGAGGGAAGCCCTAATTAATGTGCTACTTAAATAGGGTAAGGATGTGCAAAAGTATAACAGCGACAATCACTTTAATCAATGCTGATATAAAAATACTTTCAAAGATACTGGTGAAGAGGCTTGAAAACGTAGACAGGTGTGGTTCATTCCAATCAGGTGGGATTTATTTTTAAAAAAAGGCGTAGTTCAGATAACACATGTCAATTGATTAATGTTGTGGCATTCCATCAATATTCTAGAAATTCCCATAAAATCGTTTCACTCATGCCTTTGACAGAGTGAAGTGGCAATATTTGTTTTGTACCCTGGCTAAATTTGGGTTGTGGAAATCCTTTATTTCATGGATAAAGCTGTTATATTTTAACCCCAACTCCCGTATGCTAACAAATAGCACAACATCCCGCTCCTTTGATCTGCTTCAGGGAACTAGTGAGATGCTTCCTCACTCCTTCCAGTTCAGTTTAGCATTAGAACCACTTGCAATATTTATTAGGGAAAAACCAAGGGTTTCAAGGGATCAAATCAGGGACTCAGGAAACAAAAATCCTTTTACATGCAGATGACGTCCTCTTATTTATTAAAAATCCAGATCAATCGATTCCAAATATCCTACAAATTTGGGTAAATTCTCTGGCTACAAGATAAACTGTGAAAATCAATGAAGAGCTCATTGGATCTAGTTGGAAGTGGTTCTCCTACAGAGACATTTAGATGGTAACAGACAAGCATCATATCTTGGCATTTTGTTCCCTAAGGAAACACAGTCAAGGCTAACCTCATCCCATTAATCATGCAGTTAGCAGCGATTTCACTAGATGGCAGCACTACTTCTCTGCCTTTGGAGAAAAACAAACATAATTACAATGAATGCCCTTCCCAGGATCTTTTCATTCTGAATTCCTTTCCTAGCCATATTCCTGCCTTTTATTTTTACCAAATCGACAACATGTTCAGGTTCTTATTATGGGGTCCTAGTAACGAGCCCAGAATCTCCTTACACAGATTACAGCTTCCGCTCAAAACGGGTGATTTTAGATTTCACAACTTTACATTTTCCCATCAGGCAATAATTCTTAGCCAAGCAGGGAAGTGGCTCATTCTCTTGTGCTGTACTACCCCGGATTGGCTCCAGCTGGAAGCAGAATTGGATGCTCCTTTTTCCCTTTCCAATGCACTTCACTTGGATTGCTACCGGTTCTCTACAGAACTATTACCCACTATTGTGGCAGCCAGAAATATTTGGCGTATGATGTCTCCTAAATTTAAAAATTGCCCCCTTCTATATACCAAGGCCTCTATCTGGGGTAACTCAAAACTCGGAATAGCAGGCAACCTCATCGTCTGGCCAGATTGGATTAGGAAAGGGATTCTACCCATCCGTCAGTCTATTGAAAATGACACCTTCCTCCCTTTTACAATACGAAATGAAAGGATCAAGGTGGAGACTAAGGAAGAGTGGCAACACAGCCAGTTTAAACATGCCATCTCCCAGCTGCTTGGCCCTGATGCCTGCGCTACCCCGACCCACCTGAACTGCTTTCATCTCACCAAATATTAGCCAGATTGCCAAAACTGATGGCAGCACTGTGTGCACAGCTGGCCAGCAAATCTGAACTAAACAGATGCCCTAAAAGCTAATGGGAGGTGGAACTAGGCCAATGGAAATACATTTTAGCCAGTGCTCCAAACTGCTCCTTGGATGGCCATTTAAATAAATCAAGCAGGAAATCCTATGAAGGCAGCACTGGACCCCTCTCCAGCTGTCCAAAACAGGTGCTGCTCAGTTAGACAGATGTGAGCGCTGTGTTTCAGCAGGTGTTAATTTAACCCCTATGCTCTGGGAAGGCTGCTATGCTCATAGAATTTGGACAGAACTGAATTGCAGTACTAATTTTTTCCTATCAAATAAAATTGTTACAAGCTAAACGTGTAATTTTAAACCTAGTTGATATTAGTTGGAAGCTGAATAAAGCTGAAAAACTTTGGCTAGGCAGAGCACTAGTAATTATTAAAAGACTAGTCCTACAAAAATGGAAATCTTCAGTTGAAGATGGGTGCATAGACATTGTAAGCTTGGCCACTGTGGAAAGATTTATATATAGTAACAGAAATACACAAGAAAAATTCTCAGAGATATGGGATGCTCTCCTGGAAGTATTTGAATGATTCTATTAAATATACGGGTCCCCGTTGCCTCTCCCTCCTCTCTGCCCATTTCCTTCCCTCACTCTCTATTCCCTTCCTCTGAATTTTGCTTTTAGTCTTTATCTTATTTTAATAATTCTTTAACTTTAACTAGTTGGGTTTTTAGAAGCAAAATTTGTTTGTAAATTGTGCAATACAAATAATTGATTCATATTTTAACCATTCATATTACATATAATTAAATGTTTAAAGTATAGCTAAGGTTAGGTAGAACCCGGTTAATAAATTATAAGTTTATGTATTATGAAAAGTTTATGTACAGTTTGTTATGTTTGTTTTTCTATATTTTTTAAATCAATAAAAGTTAATAGAAAAAATATGATCAACAGACAACATGTTGCTTAATATTGTTAATTCTGTAAAAAGATAAGTAGCTACACATGTCAAGACAAAATAAGTGTAATGTCTTATTGTAAATGACTGATAAATAATATAATCATATAACCATATAGTATAAATATCATATCATCATATATATATAATCATATAATCATATAGTATAAATAATATAATATAAGATCTTTTCTTTAAAATCCCTGCTGTGACCGGCTGCACAGACTCAGCCACATGCACTTTGGACATGATTGGCATTCCCAATCTGAGAGTGAAAGGAAGTAGGGCTTGAGGCAACATTTCAGTACCCAAGATGTTATACAAGCTTGGCCAGACAGAGGAGGAAAGGGAGCATGTTACTCACTCTCTGCACAGATGGCACTTCTGGGGAATAACAGCCTCCACTGCCTGATTCTTGAAGTGGGAGGAAGGAGAAGTATGAAGCTAACAAGACCAAGGAATCCCATGAAGCGGGAAGAATCCTTGTGCAGTACAGTTCCCTAATGCAGATGGCACGAGTGGGTGGGTAGGTAGGAGCTGTTCTCCATGGCTGTCTGCTGGCATTCTTCAAATACATTGCCAAAGAAGGTGCATCATCCACAGGATTTGCAAAAGTGCTGGCCACTCACAACAGCAGCCACAGTCAGTGGGAGTTGTGGAAGCTCAGCCCCTCTGGCAGTAAGGAGACTGGAAGGATGAGCACAGGGCTGGAAGTCAGGAGAGCCTGATGAATTTTAACAGCAGCTTTGCCTGGTTCCATGGCCTTGAGAATATCTCTGTGTTTTCACACTAGTCCTAACAAACATGAATGAATTTATATTCAAAGTGCCCCATGAGGCAGGGTGGGAAAATGGCATAAAAAATCCTGCCCTACCTCCCAGGGAGTGCTGTGGGGACCAGTTAGTTAGGGCTAGTTCACAAAGGGACTTTGGCACCAAACTGTCACTTTAGACACCTCCAGTCGCAGATTTAGGCCCCAAAGGTATTCACAAAATCCTCACTCAGCTGCCGCCGAACTATGTAGGCACCTAAAATCACTTGGCATCTATATTTATGCTGTGAAGGTTTCCTAGGCATCTGTGTTCCTGGCTCTGGGTATACACACTGCTGCCTGCCTCTAGGCACCCTAAGCTCCAGGGTGATGCACAAAGGGAGGAAAATAGGTGTTCCTCTGCCTAATTCACCTGTGAGCCCAATCCAGTATGCAGGTTCAGAGCAGGCCTAACTCCACACAAACCAGATGGTGGGAAAGGAGCTCCCTCGTAACTTTTTGCCCAGTGGGTAGGGTACTGCCTCAGGATGTGGGCGACGCCAGTTCAAGTCTCCCCCAC
This sequence comes from Emydura macquarii macquarii, assembly GCF_026122565.2. Taxonomy (NCBI): domain Eukaryota; kingdom Metazoa; phylum Chordata; order Testudines; family Chelidae; genus Emydura; species Emydura macquarii. Next base: position 1,111,528 of record NW_027131307.1, on the reverse strand, counting down.
CATCTGAGGGGGAGAAGGGATTTCAGCAGGTAGCTGCCACCTGTCAGATGCAGGCACTAACCACTGGGCTATGAGATATTCTCATGTGCAGTGTCCTCAATCTCTCTTCTTGAAGCTGTTCTATTCTGGATTAAATACAGATACTTTGGAATGGGGAGACTGGATCTTGAGTCTCCCACTTCTTGGGGAGTGCTCTAACCACTAGAATCTAGAATTCTAACTCCAGAATCATGCTCTTCCTTTCTCACTCCTATATGTAACTGGAGCATCTAAAATTACTGGAGACCCTTGAATATTTTGACCATAGTCCCCCAGTGCCTCAGTTCCTGGTTTGTGAAGCCCTCCTTATATAAAAGGGTTGCTGCAAAGATAACAAACACATTAATGTTTGTCAGGGTCAGACATGACAGCAATGAGTGCTATGGAAAAGGCTACAATATTTCTTTCTTGTTCCCCCAGTTAGGAAGAAAGCCAAAGATTTTAACATCTGTAGTCCACATAAGGAGCCAGACTAAAGCTCTTGGTTGTGCAGAATGGGATAGTAATAAACAGAATGTCCTAGAATTCCTTAGATCTATTTATCTCCTCCTACCTTTCCCTAAAGTAGCATGCTCCCTCCCCTGCCTTTCCTGTTGAGAATCGAAGATTCCTTTATAAACTCTTGTTTATAAAACCTTGGTCATCCAGTTAGGGAAACAATACCATGTACCTTGGGTCACTGACCATATGTGCTATATAAGGGAGAACAAGTGTAGTGGCTCAATTTATGGACAATCCATAAACTGTGATTAATACACACACATGATTTGACACACATTTACAAATAGAGAGTTATAAAAGTACTGTTTTGTTCACAGAAAGTTTATGACAAGAAAAAAGGAAAAAACGGGTTGGATATATGATTCATTATGAACAGTCTGACCAGCTATATTAACAAATAATCCGAGTCATTGGTTTACATAGTGGAAGCGCTTCACAGGAAAACTCTTTGGTGAGTTTTTTTTAAATGAAGACTTAGATTAAGTAGAATTTGAAACAGTTTTAAGGTTCTTCAGAGTCACTGTAATCTCTGCAGGGCAACTGCTGGCACTCACAGTAATAAGGAATATTATCTAAAAACTTTAAGCCATTATCCATGAGAGGGGTCCCTGTGTTAAAGTGCTCACTAAGGCCTACTTGATAAAACTTGAGTGTTATAGAAAAATATGTTTTTGAATTTTGAATGAAAAAAGGATCGTGGAAATAATTTTTGACAAGTGAAAAACCACTCTTTAGTCTTTGCTAAATCCAATTGTTTATAAATGGATGGTCAGGTTTGCCTCAAGTATTCAAAACCATTTCCTCTATCTTCAAGCTAAAAAGAGCTTGTAAGAATTAGGAGAGAGGTGTCAAAATTACATTTGTAATGGAAACTAGAATAATGTAGTGAACAAAACAAAATGTGCTTTAATGGATGTGTTGATCTCATGTGCCTCGGACTCTGAATGTGATCAGTTATGTGCTTCTCACCTAGCCCTGATCACAGTGCAGAATAACTTTATTCGCCATTTAAGACAAGATCCACTCCAGACTACATAGACATAAAACACAGTGAAGCATGTCTACTGTTGGTGACACTGCTATATGTTTGGTTTTACAATTAATTCTATTAAGCAACCTCTTTTCATCTAGAGATGGTCGGTGCTGGGCCAAATCCTGCCCTCATTTCCCTGAGGTCAGAGAGTGAAGTGGGTGAAGCCAGATTTGTAAAGGTATTTAGGTGCCTAAAGCTACACATAAGTGTCTAGTTGGATTTTTAAAAGCGCTTAATTGCCTAATTCCACTGATTTAATGACTTCAGTGGGAGTTAGGTGCCAGGGGGCTAGATTCACAAAGAGGACTAAGTCCTAGGCATGCAGGATCCCGTGCCTTGTATGGGGAAGTTAGGTGCCTGTGAAAGGGACGTACAGAAGCCAGCATGGTGAGCAGTGAGCCACATAAGATAGGACATGTAGGAGATGCTGAGGAGTAGAGTGAGACCTAAGCCCTGCCCATCTGTGACAAATGTGGGAATTGTTATGGTATTTTTATGATTCCTATGTGTTCCTATGTTTTTCTCTGGACTTGGCACTTCAATGCAGTGAACATAAAGGGAAGGAATGGAATGTTTGATTCTAGAGTAGCTGCCTGGTTGGAAATCAGGGTCATTAACAAGCTGAACAGAGTCTATGCATGTGACTGGAGGATCCTGCAGAGACAATGGAAACCCTCATGGCCGGGGCATTCCCATCTAGTGACCAACAGTCAAGAGGAGGAGATCCCCTTCCTCCCCCGCATGCCTCTTTGCTGGGAAGCAGAGCAAAAGACTCCTAGCTGGAGAACAAACAGGAAAGGTGTCAAGTGGCTGGGTTAAGAGCTGAGTTCCCACAGACACAGGGGCTCTCTCCTGGAACTGATAGACGAAGGGAAGGACAGAGACAGACCTTTGGTCCACACTGGAAAATTTGACTGGTTTAACTATGCTGGTGAGAGGTGTGAAAAATCCACACACCTGAGTAGCATAGTTAAGCCAGCCTAGGTCCCTGTGTAGACAGCGCTAGGTTGACAGAAGAATTCCTCACTACTGGCTCTTGGACAGGCGGATTACCTGCCCCGACAGGACAACCCCTCCCTTCGGTGTAAGTCGTGTCTATACTGAAGCGCTGCTGCGGCACAGCTTGTGCTGTAGAGTTTTAAGTGTAGACAAGCCCAGAGATGTGTAGACAAGCAAAGATGGCTCCTACAGTAGCATGGCCTGAGGAACCCCCAGGGTTGGCCAGTCTGAACTCTATCTTAACCTTTGCTTCTCTGTGGTAACTAATGACCATCAGATTCTGTAGACCTGGAACTAACCAGTGGTTACCTTGTTTGAAAAGGCTGCCTGGCATTGCTGAGGGTAGGGACAAGCCTCCCATAGGGGTTTGGGACAGCAAGACTCACTGCAGGAAGCCACAGAGATTTCTGGCACCCCAGTTTTGGAAGCCACAGGCCTCTCTTGTGGAGCGGTGTGGGCCAGCACACTGAAGGGGTCACCCCGAAGGGCTGGCTACAGGATGGTGCATAGACCCAACCCTGTGACTCCATGATACCCCAGAGGTAGTTAGGCATCTCCATCTGCTCAGCATTGTCAGCCCTTAGGCACTTAAGTCAGGTCAGCTATATAGGTAGCCTGTGTCCTGCCAGCTGAGAGTGACAGACAATCGCATCCCAGTGTAGTCAATCACTAGGGCACGCTCCTAGAGTGTGGGACTCTCAGGCCAACATTGTTGTTCTGCCCGATTTGAACCTTGGTTTCCCATCTGTGAGGTGAGGTGCTCTAGCCCTCAGGTTGACATGGACCTATCACTCTCTCTGGCTGAAGCTGTTCCACTTCGTATAACTAATGAAATATTCACTAGGTAAGTGAGAGCCTCTGGATTAGGGCACTCACTGGAGATGGAGGAGGTTCAAGTTACAGTCCAGTTCAAGTCCCCAGCCAATAAGTCTTTATACAAAGTGCAACAGCGTCAACAAGAGATTCAGAGAAGCCTCCAACGTACCCAGCAGCCTGGTGGTTTTGACATTCATGTAACAGACCCAGCTAATCTCTCTCTTTCAACTCAGCCAGAGTGGGGACTCAAACCTGGGCCTCCCACCTCCCAAGTGAATGCTGTAACCTCTGGGCTTTTGGGTATGATGAACACAGCCACCTCTTCATGAGCCCCCAGAACATCTACCTCCTAGATCAGGCTCTGTTCAAAAGGCAGCTCAGGGAATGTCTGTTGTGAGAATCCCACCAGGGTTTAGGCATGAGTGAGGGTACCAAGCAAAACAGGAGCATCAGGATTTAGGCAATTTTGCATATTCCCACTGGCAGAAATGTAGGCACTTCTGAGGATTTAGGCACCTACAGGGTCAGGCAGCAGCTGAACAGGGTTCTGAGGCTCTGGTGCCTACAGTAGCACTTAGGTGCCTACGTCCCTTTATGGATCTAGCACACGGTGCCTTTGAAAATGCTACTAGACACGTGTCTGCATCGTTAAGCACCTCTAAAAATCTGGCCACGAGTAATTGGAAGTCAGGGGTTGCGAGGAGTTCAAAGACCTTTCTTTGGGCATTTCCACAAATGTTCCAAGCGGTGCTTAATTTGTGCCAGGCTTGCCGGGACTGAGTCTGGCACTGACTTCCTCCTCTGAGTCTGTCACTCACATGGAGAGACTGTGGCTCCAGCTGGTATCACCCAGCAAGGGGAGGCTGTGGTTGCAGCAGCCCCTTTCTACGGGAGCAATGGATTTGGCAGGGGGTGCTGGGCATTGGGGCAGAAGGGAGGCTCTAGGAGGCGGCCCCGGCGCTGTGGGCAGGGCTCCGCCGGGGGAGGTGAAGCAGGTGGTGGAGCAGTAGGAGTGGGGTGCACAAGATGATCCAGGCGGGGAGATGTCTCTGTGCTCTGGCCTGGGCGGTACTGACCCCACAATGGTGCCCCCACCCCAGCTGCCACAGCCCCTAGCAGCAGCCATGCTCAGGGATCTACAGTGAGAGGAGGTGAACGCTGGACCCAATCCTGGATCCCCTTGCGCGAGGTGTGGAGTGCTGTTCTCCCAGGGGCTTCCTGCTGGGTAGTTGCTTCAATCTGGGTTCAAGTGGCAGGAACTGCAGCCCTTTGTACGGGAACGATGGATCTGGTAGGGTGGAAAATTAACATGCCCCTGCCTCCATTTGTGCTTAATTTGTGCTGGAGTTTGTCAGACCTGAGCCCTGGCACCCCCTTGATTGCAAAGTAAGCACTGGTTCCAATCAATACAATTCTAGGATACACAAGCAAAAATCCCATTTTTCAAAGTGTGCCCCAGAAAGACAGATTAGAATAGTGATGCCATATATATATTGTAACCATACTCTACCTTTAAAGAAAACAAATTTCCCGTCAGCTCTCTCATAGGCAGCATCAATCCTTGAAGGGAGGCCTTTCCAGAACTGTTCAATCTGCATGGGATACCCCTCCTGCACTCGATTGTTGCGCAGGCGCCAAAACCAGCGATCCTAGGAAGAGAAAAAGGACTCTTGGAGTATCTGAACTTTCATACCCTGCAGTCAGCCACTAATTCGAGCATAAAGTGCCCCCAGATGCCATAATGACAAAACTGAGCTCTGTATAGTTTCACTGGTCTTGAGAAGGTGTCCAACCAGTTCTGGTTAGGTTAATAGAAGGATACTTTCTCTTAGCACTATAACAGGTAAGGAACTAGTACTAATCATTGCCATCCTTTCATCAGGGTTCTTGCGTGTGTGCGCATGGGTCCGTCCCACGAACTTGGCAAAAGGCAAGATACCAGTACAAGCAGAGCCTATTATGCATTGTGACATTCCCCTCTGCAATCTGGACTGGTATATTGCTCTGTCACCCCAATCCCCCACTCAAGGAGAGCATCTTTGTTGTGAGAACCTCCACACCTGAGCAACTCACGCACAGCCACCAGCAAGCAAGTTGCCCCCCACTTTGCCCTGACTCAGTGACTGAGTGGCTCTAGCCAGCCACTCATGGGATTATGCAATGGTTTGAGCCCAGCCAGTATCCCTAGGCCCAGATGCAATCCTAGGAACTACTGTCTTACAATGTTCAGTGCTGCCCACTGAACACTGCAAGCTCATAATTAGTTTGTCAATTTAACAAATAAATTGATATGCACCAGCTCTGTCACTTTAACACACCTTGAACCAAATGCTCTGCTTTAGATACAATAAACAAATACATTTCTTAAGTACAGAAAGATTTTAAGTGATTGTAAGTCAGAGGAAAGTAAGTCAGATTTGATCAAAAGTAAATAAAAGGCAAATCACATTCTAAACTAAACTTAACCCTTACAGCAACCTTACAGACTTAGATGATTCTCACCACAGGCTGGTTCGTCTGCCTCCAACCATGTCCTCTCCCTGTGATCAACACTTCAGTTGCTTCATGTTGTTTGTAGATGGGAGTGGAAGAGAGAGAGAGATTGCAAAATATCTCTCCTTTTTAACATGTTCCTTCACTCCCCTCTACAAGGTGAGGTGACAAACAGTGTCCATGTATGGCTCCCTCCTTAACCTGAATCACATGCGCATCCCCTTATCAATGCTTAGACTAGTGCATTGCTCCTAGAGGAGCTGGTTTGTTTTATGCATGCCTTAGTGAGGCATGAACTATCTCTCTGCTCTTGGAGGGTTTTGCCTGAATCTGCTTCAAGCCATGAGACACATATTTGGGAAGATTACAGAGCAAAATCTCATAACCATACACTTGACATTGCAACAAACATACTGCTACAAGGATAATGTTCAGTATTCCATGAGCATTCCAAAAATACCTTACATGACATACCTTGCATTAAAAAATACACAGTTACACACTATAAGAGTGAACATGAATGATACACAATCACACCATAAAGGTGTACATGCAGGTGCAGTGTGTCACATGTATATTTTTCCCGAATTTACAATGAATAATCATACAACTAATCAAGTTCATCAGTGTTGAAGGGGGTCAACTAGTCCACTCTCCTGTACCATGGCTGGGGTTATTTTAAGATGCGCTAATACAGATGGTTACAAATCTTTTGTGGGGAATGTGTTCTCCTAATTCACGAAGTTTCTGTATGAAGAATGGTTAAAAGAATATTAATATGTTCAAGTAGGTTGTTTAAAAATGAGATCGGTACTGCAATGCTGTGTCCAGATCTTGTGACTTTACAATGAATGTTAAAAAATTGGAGAGAATTTAGCAAAGAGCCACATAAAAGAGCTGAGCTTTGGGAAACCCATCTTACAGTGAGAGACTGAGGGAACTCAATTTATTTCATTTGTTAAAGAAGTCGTTAAGAGACGATTTGATCATGGCTTGTAAGAATAGAAAATTTCTGTTAATATAGGGCTCTTTAATCTATCAGATTAGATTTATTATTAATTATCCTCATAATGATCACATCTGGCCATCACAATGTATGACTCTGAACATATGAAGATCATTTTCAATGTGTATGTCATTGAGTAGAAAGTGTTTCATCCATATGAAATATCTGGACCCCACCAGCAGCAGTCACTTCCTGCTGAAAATTTCATTGTATTATCAGACTGGAATACTTCAAAAAGAAAAGCTAGTTTGTACACAGCTGGACATCTTTGTTAACAAGGACACTGTAGTGCTTTTATCCTGAGGGAGGTCTAGTTTTCTCTTAAAGAATAAATTCAATCTGTTCTTTAGTTTATGAGTGGAATTTAATTAAAAGTGGGAACTCTATGGATAACTCCACCCTGCCCCAAACTCATCTTTCCTTAGCTCCCTTTTGCTAAAAATGTCTGGTTTGTTATCATTCACCCTGCCCATATAAATGAAATGCCTTGCCAGGTAGTGATGAATGCATGTTTGACAAAATTAGGTTACAATTAAACCAAGTTATTAACAATAGGAAGAAATAATATTTCCCTACTCTGGAGAGTAGGAATAGGCTACAGAGTGATGTAGACAAATTGGAGGATTGAGCCAAAAGAAATCTGATGATATTCAATGAGGAAAAGAGCAGAGTCCTGCACTTAGGATGGAAGAATCCCATGCACAGCTACAGACTGGGGACCGATGGGCTGGGCAGCAGTTCTGCAGAAAAGGACCTGGGGGTTACAGTGGATAAGAAACTGGATATGAGTCAACAGTGTGCCCTGGTTGCCAAGAAGGTTAATGGAATATTGGGCTGCATTAGTAGCAGCAATCCCAGCAGACTGAGGGAAGTGGTTGTTCCCCTCTATTCGGCACTGGTGAGGCCACATTTAGAGTATTGTGTTCAGTTTTGGGCCCCACACTACAGGAAGGATGTGGACAAATTGGAGAGAGTCCAGCGGAGGGCAACAAAAATGACTAGGAGGTTGGAGCACACGATTTATGAGGAGAGGTTGAGGGAACTGGGCTTATTTAGTCTGCAAAAGAGAAGTCAGAGTGGAGGTCTGATAGTGGCCGCCAACTATCTGAAAGGGGATTTCCAAAGAGGATGGAGCCAGGATGTTCTCAGTGGTGGTAGATGACAGAATAAGGAGCAATGGTCTCAAGTGGCAGTGGGGGAGGTCTAGGTTGGATATTAGGAAAAGCTTTTCCATAGGAGGGTGGTAAAGCACTGGAATGGATTATCTGGGTAGGTGGTGGAATCTCCGTCCTTAGAGGTTTTCAAGGCCCGGCTTGACAAAGCCCTGGTTGGGATGATTTAGTTGGGGCTGGTCCTGCTTTGAGCAGGGGGTTGGACTAATGACCTCCTGAGGCCCCTGCCAACCCTCATCTTCTATGATTCTATTGTACCTGCAATTTTCCCTTGTCCAAAAGGCCACCATTTCCCATAACTGACAATGGGACTGCAGCTATACCTGCCTTCAGTAGAGATGACCACTATGTCATGGAGGAGGATGTCTGTATGTGAGGTATCCCTAGTAAAGCAGACTACTGTCTCCAATTGTTTCCAATAGGAGTGAAGCAACAGACCTTCCTGAGGAAGAAGGGCACCAAGGGTGGGATCCATGAAGGGACTTAGGTCTTGCCACACTGAGTGTCACAGTGCCTAACTTTTAGGAGCCTAGCAAATCAGAAGAATATGCTGCGATCCTCAAAAATGCATGTGGCAGTGAATGAGTGGGCAAGACAGGCGCTATGAGCTGTGAGCCACAACAGACAGCATGCTAGGCAGGGAAGCTGCTTAAAAGTAACCAATGGAAGATGCCAATGACAGGGATACCCTTCCCTCTCTTGGAGACAGGTGCCTAAGTCCAGGCTTCAGGGAGGCACCTATCTCTGCTATTGATTCACAGCTGGGAACCCCTCTCCTGGGGTCTGGCTGCGTAGACACCTATGCTGCTTTTTGTGGGAATGAGTTTGGCACCTGTCTTGTGCCACACAAAATGGCCAGAGGATCTAGGGCTGTTAGTGCCCCCTTAAAAGCTTTAGCCCACTGATTAGAGCTTTCACTGGGATGTGGGAGACCCAGGTTCAATTCCTCCCCATCTGCCTAATCGGGGAAAGGATCTGGATCGGGGTCTCTCACCACTTGGTAGAGAGCTCTAGTCACTGCACTATGGGATTGTGCTCGCTCAATCTCTCCTGTTGAAGCTGTTCCACAGTGGATAAATAAAGAAGGAGAGATTAGAACACAGGGAACTGGACCCAGAGTCTCCTCGGTGCCCTCATCACTGGACTACAGGGTCTCTCTCCCCTCTCTCTCCTCCCCACAATGGCTGTCCACTGTGGATAAATATTTAGAATCATAGGACTGGAAGGGACCTGGAAATGTCATCTATTCCAGCCCCTGCACTCAAGGCAGGACAAAGTATTATCTACACCATCCGTGACTGCATAGTTATTGGGTCAGAGGGAGAGACCAGGATTCGTGAATTCCACTCCCACTCACTAAACTAGGCACTAAACAAAGTGGGACTGCCTCTTGTAAAGATGGCTGCCACTTCCCATTTTTCCTGTTGGAACACAGGGAAGATGGCTGCCTTTTCACTGGAACCTCATTCCTCTAACCCCAAAGCTGCCGTATGTGGTACTACCGGCACAAGCAATCAGAAGGTGGGACAAATGACCTGTGTCAGGCTGCAGCACCTACTAGCCAGGCGTGCCTACAGCGCCCCTTTTAAAACAAACAACACAGCACAACCCTAGAGTGGGTGTTCTCCTTTGGAGAGTCCAGCCTCTTCCCAGGGGCCTGGCAGCAGAGCCCAAACCATCAAACTAACAACAAGTCTTGCAGTAAAATTAATGAACAAAGCGTCCTCCCTAGGGTACATCCTTCCTATCCCTCCTGGGCTCCTGCCTCTCCTCAGACAGCCCATCAAACATAGGTAGCAGCAGAGTGCTCCTTGCCTCCAGGACAGACTACTCGCCACTCCCACTCCTCCAGGTTCCCTTGCCTGAGGGAATGAGGTAGTTCTATCTTCGAGTGATTGCTCATATCCATTCCAATATAGGTGTGTGCATGCCACAGTGCACAGTTCCCGGAACTTTTTCCCCTTAGCAGACCCCATAGGGCCGGCTCTGGTGCACCCATGACGCAGCACATGAGGCACTGCCGGCCCTACGCCCCCTCAGTCTCTTCTTTCCGCCCGTGACGGTCGGATGGATCTAGCACTTGCTCTCTGCAAGTGCCATTCCCATTCTTTGAACTCTTTGTTAATCAAAGTACCTAGTTAGTTTAAGTAGTTGTTAAGTGTTGTAGCTTAGGAAGAAGTCCCTGACGGACTTAAGGTGGCTGGGCTATGTTCTGGCCACCTGGGTTTAACCCCCTTCCTGTCCACCCCCCCACTGCCTGGGGGGACAGCAGACAAGAGTAAGATATGCAAGGCTTTAAACAGTGTGCAGAGCAGAGAGATCAGGTTTAAAGCCTTGCTCCTAGCGCAGCGCTTCGCTCTGTGTCCGGGTCATCCTGCTCCCCCTTGGTGCGGAGTGCACCGTCGGCACCATAGGCACCGGATTCCACTCGGCACGGAGCAGCATCCCCGGTGCCGACGACGAGGAGAGCGCATGGAGTGCGGACACTCCCCTGCACCATGGGTACGGGCAGGGCCGAGGACAGAGATGCACCAGCCACGACCCGTCGAGTCCCCTCCGGGTCTGCATCTCTGTGCAGGGGTCCACCCCCGACTCTTCGGAGTGGGAGAGTGCCCCTACCAATGCAGAGGCTGGCGGCATGAGCCTTGTTGGCTGGCCTATGCCACCTCTGCCCCCCCGTCGAGGGCGAAGGGGCTGGCGTCCCGGGACAAGCCCATGTGGGTCCCCCCGAAGAGCGGTGGAGATGCCCGGTACAGGGAGGATGATCTTCTGCCAGACAGCCACCAGGGGTAAGTGAGGACACTCCCCCAGCAGGTCGGCACTGGAGGCCCCTGCGGCTGCGGGTCTCTTCGGGCGCCGCAGCTGCAGGCAGTGCCAGAGCTCCCGGTGGCAGCGGGGCTCCCGGCGGTAACGGGGCTCTGCCGGCACCGCAGCTCCAGGCGGTGCTGGAGCTCCCAGCAGCAGCGGAGCTCCTGCGGGCAGTGGGGCTCTCACAGCGCCACAGCCCCAGGTGGGGCTGGACTCCCCACGACAGAGGGGCTCCTGGTGGCAGCGGGGCTCTCTCGGCACTGGTGACCTCAGTGGTGCCGGAGCTCCCGGCGGCAGCAGGACTCTGACAGCACCAGACCCTCAGGCGGTGCCAGAGCTCCCAGAGGCAGCGGGGCTCTCCTGAAAAATACAGGAGCCCCAGGTGGTGCCGGAGCTCCCGGAGGCAGCGGGGCTCTCCCGAAACACACAGGAGCCCCAAGCGGGGCCAGAGCTCCCAGCGGCAGCGGGGCTCTCGCTGGCTCCACACTCCCCGCCGGCTTCGCAGCTCTAAGCGGGGCCGGAGCTCCAGGAGGCAGTGGGACTCCAGCCAGCTCCGCACCCCCAAGCAGGGCCAGAGCTCCCAGCGGCAGCGGGGCTCTTGCCAGCTCCGCACTCCCCGCCGGCTCCGCAGCCCCAAGTGGAGCCGGAGCTCCGGCGGCAGAGGGGCTTCCGCCGGCTCCGCACCCCCAAGCGGTGCCGGAGTTCCCAGGGCCAGCGGGGCTCCCGCAGGCTTGCACCCCCCGCCAGCTCCGCAGCTCTAAGTGGGACCGGCGCTCCTGGCGGCAGCTGGGCTCCCGCCGGCTCCGCTGCCTCAAGCGGGGTCAAAGCCCCCGGCGGTAGTGGGACTCCAGCTGGCTCCGCACCCCCAAGCGGTGCTGGTGCTCCAGGCGGCAGCGGGTCTCATGCGGAACCGCAGCCACAAAAAAAAAAAAAAAAAAGCCGGGGCTGGAGCTCCCGAAGGCAGCAGGGCTCCTACTGGCAGTGGGGCTCTACCGGCACCGAAGCCCCAAGCGTGGCCGGAGCTTGCAGCCGCCCCGCAGCTCCACGCGGCACTGGGGTCCACGCGGCACCGGGACTCCACACCGTGCTGCAGCTCTCCACAAGGCTGAGGGCTCTTTGGAGCTCCCCTCAGCGGTAGGCAGCGAAAGCACGGTCCCCAGCGTGAAGAAGGCACCCAGGACCTAAGACAACCGCCTGTGTGGCAGCTCGGGTCCCATGGGGTGGGGGCAGTCATCGGAACAGCCGATGCCCCCTCAAGGTGTCCAAGCAGGCGGCAAAAGTGTTAGTAGGGGTACAGTCCGTGCCCTGGCACAGTCTGAGGCCCATAAGCACCGCTCCTCAGTTGAGGAGTCGGACCCCGTGGAGACACACCACTATGGGTGCACCCCTTCGGCAAGGGGAGCACCCGCAGGACTTGCCCCAGTAGTCCTATTACCCCTTCCCGGACGAGGCAGTCTCTGGGGGCCCCATGGCGCCACTGAAAGATTTCAGGGCACACCAGGAGTTGCCCAAGAGCGGGGCCCCTATCTTGAAGTTGGCTTCCACCATCCTGCATGGAGGAATGAGGCTGGCTAAGGCAGCGCTCCAAACGTCAAACGACGCTGCCACCACAGCGGGTAGGGCCATAGCCCCGGCAAGTTCCATGAGGTCGTGCTCATGGCTGCTACCCTCAGGCCTGTCCAGGAGGTGCAGCAATCTATCCAGAATGCCTAGATCCAGGAGACTAGTATGCTGCCCTCGCCCTACGAGGATGCATACTTTCATGGGTCCATCCTCTGGAGCCAACGGGCTGGCTCCTACCACCAATTTACAGCCTGCCCCTTGGCCTATCTTCGGCTCCAAGGGTATTCACAACTTGAGTGGCGGTAATGGCAGCCCACCTCAGGTGAAAGGGTGTGCAAATCTTTCCCTACCTGGACGATTGGTTGATAGGGGGTAGGTCCAGATTCCCAGTGCAGGTCAGCGTGACTCACTCTGATCCACGTGCAGCAGGCTGGGTCTGCTCATAAACGAACAGACATCCACTGACCCCAGTGAAATGCATAGAGTTCCTTGGGGCCACCCTAGATGCTCCCCAGGCCAGAACCTTCCTGCGTCAGTCATGCTTTCAGGTGCCGATCTCTATCTTCTCCCAGCTGCAGCGATACTCCACAACAACAGCCAGGCACTGCCTACTGCTGTTAGGCCACATGGCAGCCTGCACATACATAGTGAGGCTAGCTCGCCTGAGGCACACACTCAGATATATGTACCGAGCAAACACCTACTGAACTGGGTGGTCCAGTTCCCCGCCTACCCCAGCCTCCCTGGATTGGTGGAGATTCCACAGGGCAGTAGGGAAGGGCGTTCCCTTCATGGAACTGATCCCGTCAGTCACCTTAAGCTCCGATGGCTCGTATGTGGGATGGGAGCCCACATGGGTGCCAACCTGAGCACTCGGGGGCTCTGGTTGGTGGAGGAAAAGTGCTTGCAGGTCACCGTGGGGGAGCTGAGAGCCATTCGCCTAGCGTGCAGGCTGTTCCTCCGATCCCTGACAGGCAGAGTGGTGCAGGCACTGCCGGACAACACTGCAGCCATTTTACATGAAGAGGCAGGGAGGGTCGTCCTCCCTGCCTCTCTGCGAGGAAACTACCTGTCCGTGGGGCTTTGCCATGAGGCACGACTCCGCTGGACTGCATCTCACCTCATGGGGGTGAGGAGCAATGAGGCGGATCGCCTCAATAGGTCGTTTCTACCTCACCACGACTGGTCGCTGCACTCAGGAGTAGTGACTGCGATCCTCCAAAAGTGGGGTGTCCCCCAACCGGATCTGTTTATGTCGGTTTGGAATGCGCAGTGCCAAGGCTCAGCTTGCTCTGTGGTCATGAGACTGGGTTGCTTTCAGATACGTTCCTCAGTAATGGGACAGGGACCCTCAGGTATGCGTTCCCGCCCACTCCACTCCTGCCAAAGGTCTTACTGAACATAAACAGGGGCAGGACAGATGTCATTTTCACTGCTCAGGCCTGACCGAGCCAGCGCTGGCTCAGCATGCTGCTGGACCTTTCGTTCGCCCCGGCCATCGGGCTCCTGAGGGCATGACCGTCTCTCCCAGGACCACGGTCGCCTGTTGCACCCGGTCCTGGATTCCCTGCAGCTCACGGGCTGGAGGCTCTGTGGCTAACGAAGGTAGAGGGAGCCTGCTCAGTGCAGGCCCCACAACTCCTGCTGGGCAACAGGGACCCTTTTACACAGGTCGTGTATCAGGCTAAGTGGACATGGTTTACCTCTTGGGCGGAGTCGCAGGGCATTCTGCCAGCCTCTTGCCTCCGCAGGCGACCCTGGAGTACTCCGGGGTCTGGTGCTGGCCTAGTTGACGGTCCACTTGGCAGCTATTTTGGCCTTCCATCACTCGCTAGTGGGAAGATCCTCGTTCTCCCATCCCACGTTGGTCAGGGTGCTCAAGGGGGTGGAGAGGCGGTATCCCCAGGTCCACAACCCGGTGCCTCCCTGGGATATCAGCCTGGTCCTCTCGAGACTCATAAGGCCCTCCCCCTTGGAACCCATGGCTTCACGCCCTCTGCCACGCTTCATGGACGGTAGCCTTCCGGGCGGCCATTACCTCAGCTTGGGGGATCTCCAAAATTAAGGCCTTGACCTCGGAGCCCTTATACACTATTCAATACGGATAAACTGCAGTGGAGGCCATGCCCGGCCTCCCAGCCTGGGTTGGTTTCCGAACCTCGTTGTAATCACGACTGATCTCTCCCTGTGTTTCCCAAACCACGCGGTCTGGGCTTGGAGACGGCATTCGCTAGACACGAGACGAGCCCTGGCCTGTTACATCGAAGACACGGCCGTTCCAGAAATTGGCGCAGCTCCTCGCCGCGGGCGGGGGACTGGATGAAAGGATCACTGGTCTCCACCCAGCACATCTCCGTGTGGATCACATCCTGAATCAAGTGCTGCTAGGAGCAGGCGAATGTGCCGCTGCCGGGTGTCATCACAGCGCATTCACCCAGAGCTAAGGCCTCATCTGTGGCTTTTCTGGAGAGAGGATGTAGGATTTGGCAGAGCCGTGCTGAGGACAGCTCACCGGTAACTCCTACCCACCTCCGAGGTATGGCTATTTAATCGCCTATATTGGAATGGATATGAGCAATCACTCGAAGATAGAAAACAAGGTTACTTACCAGTAACTGTTGTTCTTCGAGATGTGTTGTTCATATCCATTCCACACCCACCCCCTGTCCCCACTGTCGGAGTTGGCAGAAAGAAGGGACTGAGGGGGTGTAGGGCCGGCAGTGCCTCATGTGCTGCGGCATGGGCGTGGCACTCCAGGGGGCACCAGAGCCGGCCCTACAGGGTCTGCCAAGGGGAAAAAGTTCCAGGAACCATGCACTGTGGTGTGCACATACCTATATTGGAATGGATATGAGCAACACATCTCGAAGAACAACAGTTACTGGTAAGTAACCTTGTTTTTGGCTCCCGGATTCAGCCCTGCTCAGCACCTAAACCCTATGCAGAATTGGCAGCCGGTATTCTTCTTAAACCACCAATTGCTACTCCAGGGCCACCTTCCTTTTCTCTAATAAGGAGAACAGGCCTAGAAAGGGTTATCTTGTTCCCGAAACTTCCACCCGCAGCCTTTGGGCATGTGCACTGCAGGCAGAGATGGGAAGGCAAAATGTGGAGACACACCCAGCTAGCTGTGAGCTCGCTAGTTTGAATAACAATAGCAGTGATGCTGCAGCTGCCTGGGTTTAACTCTCAGTCTTGTTAAGTACGGTGTCTCAGTGTGTGAATTAAATAAATTGGAGCGGATAGTATGGATGGACCCCAGTAAACCCAGACATGTCTGAGCGCTTACTGGGGTCCACTGGCTCCTGGAGCCTCCAGTGCATGACTTCCGGTGGAGGTACCGGGCACAGAAGCAAAGATCATTAAGTGGGGTTGGTGTTCAGCAGCTCTCCAACTACCCCACTGCATGGGGACAGTTGCCCTCTGACATTTGCTGTTTTAAAAAGCAAAACATTCCAGAAACAAATCTTTGTTTAAAAGTGATTATAACAGATTGTGACATTCCCCCCTGCAAACCATTACAAATGAGAAAATACAAAGTTATGGGATGCCACATAATTGTACCTTAATGCTATGGTAGGGAAACACATAGTTAAGGCATCCAAACAACCTTAACTCTCCTCTGTTATTGACACTAGCCTATTCTTATGATTAAACCATTTTAGTAGTTGTGGTCCCAAATTAAATGGCATTTTAACATGTCCAGATTACATTAAAGTATAACCTTAATGCTAAATTTCCTGGGTATATACACATGGTTTTGGAATAATTACAATATCCATATCACATATTTTACTTTAAATTATGTTACACACTGAGCTTTAGCGCTACCTTAATGTAGTTTTTTTCTGGGAATTTCCTTGCTTATTTTAAATCCATAAAAAAATTCATACTCACATGCTAAACAAGGAATTCAAGAGAATGCCATCATGCAATGTTTCTAATTATTCAAAGACACGTAGTGTCAGCCTTACATAATTTTTCTTTTATTTCTCTAAAGACAGATTCTCTGATACCCCAGATCAATACAAACTAGCCAGAGCCCACCAGCCAGGTAAGCTGGGTTTCTAGCTGCTTTGCATCATCACCAGAGCAGAGCAAAAGAGCTGAAGCTAGTGGAGAATCTGCCCCTTAATTTGCAAGTGCTTTATTGGTTTAGAGGGGTGAATTCGTGAGATGGCGTTATAAGAAGGGGGCTGCCCAGTCCCTAAGTCCCAAAGTCCCAGTGCTCCAGTGCATTAATTGCTCTCGCTGCACTCTTGCCTCAGTTTCCCCTGATGTGTGGTGCTACAAGGATGCCCAATTCAGGAGCCCTCCTGAATTGCACTGAGAAAATAAGGCAGTCAACCAGTTATCTCAAGTACCTATACACAAATGCAAAAAGCCTGGGAAACAAGCAGGAGGAATTGGAAGTCCTGGCACAGTAAAGAAACTATAATATGACTGGAATAACTGAGACTTGGTGGGGTAACTCACACAACTGGAGCACTGTCATGGATGGGTATAAACTGTTCAGGAAGGACAGGCAGGGGCAAAAGGGTGGAGGAGTTGCACTGTATGTAAGAGAGCACTATGATTGCTCTGAGCTCCAGTACGAAACTGGAGATAAGCCAGTTGAGAGTCTCTGAGTTAAGCTTAGAAGCAAGAATAATAAGGGTGATGTCGTGGTGGGTGTCTATTATAGACCACCAGACCAGGAGGATGAGGTAGATGAAGCTTTCTTCAGTCAACTAGAGAAAGTTTCCAGTTCACAGGACCCAGTTATCATGGGGGACTACAGTCACCCTGACATCGGCTGGAAGAGCAATACAGCAGAGCACAGACAATCCAGGAAGCTTTTGGAGAGTCTTGTGGACAACTCCCTGGTGCAAGTGCTGGAGCAACCAACTAGGGGCCGTGCTCCTCTTGACCTACTGCTCACAAAGAGGGAAGAATTGGTAGGGGAAGTACAAGTGGGTGGCAACTTAGGCAGCAGTGACCATGAGATGGTCGAGTTCAGGATCCTGACAAAAGGAAGAAAGGAGAACAGCAGGATACGGACCATGGATTTCAGAAAGCAGACTTTGACTCCCTCAGGGAGCTGATGAGCAGGATCCCCTGGGAGGCTAATATGAGGGGGAAAGGAGTCCAGGAGAGCTGGCTGTATTTTAAAGAAACCTTATTGAAGGCACAGGAACAAACCATCCCGATGTGCAGAAAGAATAGCAAATATGGTAGGCGCCCAGCTTGGCTTAACAAAGAAGTCTTTGGTGAGCTTAAACACAAAGAAGAAGCTTACAAGAAGTGGAAGCTTGGTCAGATGACTAGGGAGGATTATAAAAATACTGCGCAAACATGCAGAAAAAAAATCAGAAAGGCCAAAGCGCAACTGGAGTTGCAGCTAGCAAGGGACGTGAAAGGGAACAAGAAGGGTTTCTACAGGTATGTTGCCAACAAGAGGAATATTAGGGAAAGTATGGGCCTCTTACAGAATGGGCGAGGCAACCTAGTGGCAGAGGATGTGGAGAAAGCAGAGGTACTGAATGCTTTTTTTGCTTCAGTCTTCACAGACAAGGTCAGTTCCCAGACTACTGCACTGGGCAGGACAGAATGAGGAGGAGGTGAACATCCCTCAATGCTGAAGGAACAGGTTCAGGACCATATAAAAAGATTGGACATACACAAGTCCATGGGGCCAGATGCAATGCATCCGAGGGTGCTGAGGGAGTTGGCTGATGTGATTTCAGAGCCATTGGCTATTATCTTTGAAAGCTCATCAATTGGGGGAGGTCCCTGATGATTGGAAAGAGGCAAATATAGTGCCCATCTTCAAGAAAGTGAAGAAAGAGGATCCAAGAAACTACAGACTGGTCAGCCTCACCTCAATCCCTGGAAAAATCATGGAGCAGGTCCTCAAGGAATCCATTTTAAGACACTTGGTAGAGAGGAAGGTGATCAGGTACAGTCAACATGGATTCACCAAGGGCAAGTCATGCCTGACCAACCTGATTGCCTTCTATGAAGAGGTGACTGGCTCTGTGGATGTGGGGAAAGCGGTGGACGTGATATACCTTGACTTTAGCAAAGCTTTTGATATGGTCTCCCACAGTATTCTTATCAGCAAGTTAAAGAAGTATGGGTTGGATGAATGGACTATAAAATGGAAAGAGAACTGGCTAGAGCATCGGGCTCAACTGATAGAGATCAATGGCTCGATGTCTAGTTAGCAGCCAGTAACAAGCGGAGTGCCCCAGGGAGCGGTCCTGGGGCCGGTTTTGTTCAACATCTTCTGGAGGATGGGATAGATTGCACTCTCAGCAGATGACACTAAGCTAGGGGGAGTGGTAGATACCCTGGAAGGTAGGGACAGGATACAGAAGGACCTAGACAAATTGGAGGATTGGGCCAAAAGAAATCTGATGAGGGTCAACAAGGACAAGTGCAGAGTCCTGCACTTAGGATGGAAGAATCCCATGCACAGCTACAGACTGGTGACTGATGAGCTAGGCTGCAGTTCTGCAGAAAAGGACCTGGGGGTTACAGTGGACAAGAAGCTGGATATGAGTCAGCAGTGTGCCCTGGTTGCCAAGAAGGCTAATAGCGTATTGGGCTGCATTAGTAGGAGCATTGCTAGCAGATCGAGGGAAGTGATTATTCCTCTCTATTTGGTATTGGTGAGGCCGCATTTGGAGTATTGTGTCCAGTTTTGTGTCCCCCCCACTACAAAAAGGATGTGGATAAATTGGAGAGAGTCCAGTGGAGAGCAACAAAAATGATGAGGGGGCTGGAGCACAACTGAGGGAACTACGCTTCTTTAGTCTAAAAAAGAGAAGAATGAGGGGGGATTTGACAGCAGCCTTTAACTACTTGAAAGGGGGTTCCAGGGAGGATGGAGCTAGGCTGTTCTCAGTGTTGGCAGATGACAGGACAAGGAGCAATGGTCTCAAGGTGCGGTTGGGGAGGTCTAGGTTGGATATTAGGAAAAAAGTTTTTCACTAGGAGGGTGGTGAAGCACTGGAATGGGTTACCTAGGAAGGTGGTGGAATCTCCATCCTTAGAGGTTTTTAAGCTGAGGCTTGACAAAGCCCTGGCTGGGATGATTTAGCTGAGGTTAGTGCTGCTTTGAGCAGGGGCTTGGACTAGATGACCTCCTGAGGTCCTTTCCAACTCTAATCTTCTATGATTCTAAGCACCGATGCCCAAGCTAGCATATAGTTATGGAATCATTAAAAAGCAGTGACAGTTGGGCCTATTAATTGGCTGTTGCAAACTTTCGAGATGTGTCGTATCTCCCTCACACCAGAGTCATTACAAACAGGAGAATTGTTGCATGCAAACTAGTTGTAGAGGAAGGGTGAGTTACCTATGATATCACAATGGCCTCCCTTACAACTTACATGAACTGTTGACTTGACCTTGTCTGTAGCTTATTTAATCATAGCCATTAGATAGAACAACTGTTAACATTTTAATTTAGTTCCAACCTAATTTCTCCAAAAGTAGCCTGTGTGCAAGATTTTAATGAATGTTAACTATGTGGAAAGTTTGAACAGTCTGTTATTCCATTGTAGGAAAATTCAGACAAAGAAAAGACTGATACAAGGTGTTACATTTCTTAAAAGACTGATTTTTAAATTAATTTTAACTCAAATTAATTCTCGTAGATACTATGGTCAGAAAGGACCATCGTGATCATCTAGTCTTGATCTCCTGCACATTGCAGGCCTCATAACCTCACCCACCCACTCCTGTAATAGACCCCTCACCTCTGGCTGAGTTACTGAGGTTCTCAAATCATGGTTTAAAGACTTCAAGTTACAGAGAATCCACCATTTACACTAGTTTAAACCTGAAAGTTACCCATGCCCCCTACTGCAGAGAAGGCGAAAACCCCCAGGGTCTCTTGCAATCTGACCTGGGGGAAAATTCCTTCCCGACCCCCAAATATGGTGATCAGCTAGACCTTGAGCATGTGGGCAACACCCACCACCCAGACACCTGGGGAAGAATTCTCTGCAGTAACTCAGATCCTCCCCATTTAGAGTCCCAGCACCAGCTGTTGGAGATTTGCTGCTAGCAGTTGCAGATTGGTGACATGCCACTGTAGGCAGTCTCATCATACCATTCACTCCATAAACGTATCAAGCTCAGTCTTGAAGCCAGCTAGGATTTTTGCCCTCACTGCTCCTCTTGGAAGGCTGTTCCAGAACTTCCCTCCTCTGATGGTTAGAAACCTTCATCTAATTTCAAGCCTAAACTTGTTGATGGACAGTTTATACCCATTTGTTCTTATGTCCACATTGGTGCTTAACTTAAATAACTCCTCTGCCTTCCTGGTGTTTATCCCTCTGATGTATTTATAGAGAGCAATCATAGCTTCCCTCAGCCTTCTTTTTGTTAGGTTAAACAAGCCAAGCTCTATGAGTCTCCTCTCACAAGGCAGGTTTTTCATTCCTTGTATTATCCTAATAGCCCCTCTCTGCACAGGTTTGAATTCATTTTTCTTAAACATGGGAGATCAGAACTGCACACAGTATTCCAGATGAAGTTGTGACGAAATGAAAATGCTCTTAATGTTTCCTCTGAGTGCTGTGTGTGTGCCTCAGTTTCTCCTATGTGTTATTCATGTATTTTGGTGATGGGACCAGGGTCTGTGATCATTGCAGAGACCACTAGAAGGTGGATGAGCCTTCCCCAGCCACATGCATGCAGACAATAGCCAGGACCCCTCTGCTTTCGGTCAAGCAGCTACAACAAGTTGTGACAGGTCACAGCAGGTGGAAACAAGGAGGGGTGTCCACCTTGCTTGGGAAAGAGACAAAGGACAGGGGAGGAGAAAGGAGGCGTGGCTGGCTGGAATGGCCAATCCTTTGTGGGGGGTGGCAGGGAGCAGAGCCCAAGAATGGGGCTCTGAGGAGACTCCTCAGTTGGTTGCTGCTTGTAATTTCTAATTAATCTGCTAACAAAGTCCTTCTATGCTGTGATCCTGAGAACTAATAAATCCTTCTGACTCCCATGCTGGCTGTGAGTCACTTCTGACTGCAAGGCGGGTACATGGCCCCTTTGGGGCATATAAGAGCTCCCCAGTGTCCCATCTAGGGGACTCACTGTGGGGAAATCAGGTGGAGCAGGGTGCTGAACGCTCCATAGCCAGATTCAGCATGCGGCTGCACTGGTGTGAAGGGACCCGAGGGCAGACTCCAAGCACTAGAGTCCTGACTGGCTGCATCCCGAATGGTTCCAGAGCACTGTTCCTGTGGGACTTCATCACAGAGGTCTCACCAGTGCCATGTCTAATGGTATTAACACTTCCCTGTCTCTACCGGAAATACCTCTCTTGATGCGTTCTAGGACTGCATTAGCCTTTTTCACAGCCGTATCACGTTGGCAGCTCATAGTCATCCTGTGATGGACCAGCACACCCAGGTCTTTCTCTTTCTCTGTCACTTCCAATTTATATGTCCCCAGTGTATAGCAAACATTTTTGTTGTTATTTCCCAAGTGCATGATCTTGCACTTTGCACTATTAAATTTCATCCCATTTCTATTACTCTAGTTTACAAGGTCCTCCAGATCTTCTTATAAGATATTCTGGTCCTCCTCCATACTGGCAATACCTCCCAACTTTGTGTCATACACATAATTTATTAGCTCACACCCACTTTTTGTGCCAAGGTCAATAATAAAAATGTTGAATAAGATTGGTCCCAAGACTGATCCCTGCAGAACTCCACTAGTAACCTCCCACCAGCCTGATAGCTCACCATTCATATGACCCGTTGTAGTCACCCTTTAACCAGTTCCTTACCCACCTTTCAATTCTTGTATTAATCCCCATTTTCTCCAATTTAACTCATAGTAACTAATAATTAAAGGATTAATAGTACTTTGAATTTTCTGAGAATTTACTTCTGTTTTCCAGGAGAACTTACTGCATTTTTTATATAAAACAAAGAGGCTGAATCCTTTCTTGTATCAAAAGGAACTCAGCCTTAACAACAGAGCCGAGACTGGAACCCCCATAATAAATATTTGAGTTTTAGGATATAACCCAACTCTAAGAGCTAGATCCACAAAGGAGTTTACGTTACTAAAGCCCCTAAATTTAAGCTTAAGTCTAAGTTTAAGTGCCTAAATCCAAAATTTAGATCCTCAAAGCTAATGCCTAACCCTGAGGGTGCCTGAATTTCTGCTGGCAAAGTCCCCTGGTGCGTAAATTTTCAGCAGTGGGCATGCATCTCACCATTTAAGTACTGACACTTTTGAGCTACTTGGTGCCTGACTCACATCTACTTCAAATGCATGCATCCTCCCAGCTGTCTCTCCTGCTGGGTCTGATCTGGTCGCTGTTCTCAGAGTATGCATATGCCCACAGAGAGCAGAAAGTTATATGCCCACTCTTTACAACAATTTGCAGTTTTTGTAGAGAGGACTTTTTCCTTATTTATCGGTCTCTGGCAGAGCCAGGCCATCCTCCTCGGAGCAGTGCTAAGTAATGTGTTCAGGGGGCAATGTGGTCTAGTGAATACAGCACTGGATTGGGACTCAGGAGACCTGTGTTGTATTCCTGGTTCTGCCACTAGTCTGCTGGGTAACCTTGGGCAAGTCATGTCATCTATCTGTGCCGCAGTTTCCCCATGTATAAAATGGGTATAATGAAACTGCTCTCCTTTATAAAACACTTTTAGTTCTACTGATGAAAAGAGCTAGGTAGTAGAAAAGAAAGACACCATCAAAATACTGATGTATTCTAGATACAGATTTGTTAATATAGCTTAATGATTACATCTGCTGTATAGGAAGAATTCTACTGAACAATGAGTTAGTGCAAGAAGGGTGTTTCTTGACTTTAGGCTGCATGGCTTTATTAGAAGACTCTGCTATTTGACATCTGCTACATAGGAAGAATTCTACTGAACAATGAGTTAGTGCAAGAAGGGTGTTTCTTGACTTTAGGCTGCATGGCTTTTTTAGAAGACTCTGCTATTTGACATTTTTGCTTTAAAAACATTAAACAACCTGGTTGATTTTTTGTCAAGGATGCAGATAACTCTGAAGGAAAACCAAGTTTGAAACCATCACAAAGAACATTATTTCATTTATGCCCTTCTTTTTAAGCACCGTGCCTAAGTATTAATAATTTTTTTCTGTTCTGCTAAAACTTTCCTTTCAAAATTCTCAAGCTCATTGATTATAGGTCAGCTACATACAATAGAACTGTTTTCAGTAGAGCAAAGCAGAAAATGTGTAATTATTTACAGATATTATTCTTTTCCAGGATACAAAGCTTAAAGAAAACATCATTGGTAAGACAGAATTCTTAGTACCTTGAAAACAAACATTTCTCCTCTAAACAGAGCCACAGTGTTAAAGTTGCCATCACATATGTTGGGTTTCATGCCTGGAGTTGATGGCCTGTCACCTAAAGGAGGCCTAGGGGGTCTTGGCTGTCTCTCATGTTTCCTTTCCGAAGGGGAATGAATTCTGCGCACAGGAAGAGTCGGTAAAGGTCTGGTGGGTTCCAGTGGCTCAGCAGGAGGTCCTATAAAAGAAAAGAAAACTGATTAGAAAGGTGAACAGCTGGAATGCCTCTTTTCTCCTAGGACCTTTGAAAGCCAACACATTGATCAAATATTCTTGCTCAGGGATTCACCAGAAATCTCGCACTCATTCTTACACATTGCACAGACATAAAAAGCCGCTCCCTAGATACAGGAGAGTTGGAGGAAGGGAGCATTCACCTATCTTGAAATGTTGGATTGGTGCTTCCAGTATGAATAACAGGAGAAAAGTCAGAGATATTCTAAAATAATCATAAGAACTTAAAATGAGTTAATGTATTGAAGTGTCTGTTCACAAATGCAAGGAGTATGGGAGATAAGCAAGAAGAAACAGGAGTAACACCAACAACTGCAACTCCTGCTGGGGTGAAAGGCAATCACTGTTTGATGGCACCACAGAACAGTTAAAATCAGGAAGTGAAGAATAATACAGTATCCAATGGAAACTGCCAGGGGAAATTAGGGATGCAAAATGCAATTACCTCAGTTCAGTTTAGCCAGGACATTGGATTTAGCAGAAAAATATCTAGCAGAAAAATATCATGGGGCCATTAATGGAAACACACGATCAGGACATTTTTATCTAATTCAAATGATAGCAGCTCCAGCACCACATTGTCTTTAGCAACCAGTCTGGGAAAGTGGTTTAGAAAGTGACTCACTCCCACTGCCTGCAGCCCTCTGGGTGTTTCGAGTGTGAGCACTGACCTGGCTCATCCAGCTGAGTTTGTGAGATCAGACAGAACAACAGCATCAAAGCATATAACTGGAGAAACATTCAGTGCTGTAAAAACATACAAGGCGCTAACCCCTGTGTGGAGACCTATATTCTAAACAAGGCAATAAACATCCTTTGAGCACATTATATAGAAATGCTGTTAAAAGTAAAAGAAAAACTGGTACAAGCTGGATGAAGAGAAAGGATCTGCTACGCTCCTGGTAAAGTCTGCAGCTGGCATGATAGTAAGCTGAAAGATTGTAGACATGGGACGGGATGTGTGAAGGGAAAAGAAGATGGGGTCTCTGTTTCTGCTGAGAACTGATTTCTTCCACAGATGGATTCTAGAAACATTTGTAGTTGAACACACCAAAATGTGTTTTGCCTAGTTAATTTCAATGCACGCAGACTGGAAAGAGTGAACTTCATCATCATGGGTGCTGCTGCCCCTAGCAGATTATCTCCTGGGACCCCAGGATCCAACATGACACCAAAGGGCCTAAGTTGTCCTGGTCCTGAAAGATATCCTGACCAGGCCACAGAGAGGGAATCAGATGACATCGCCCTTTCCACAGACTAAACACTGAACAACACCTAGGCCACGAGCCTGAGGTTCTGGCTCTCACCTCCTCCCTTGTGTATCATTTTTTCCCCATCACCTAATTTCTCCTAGGAACAAATATTATCTTGGCTAGCTGTCTAATAAGTATCAGGTTTGGGCACCAAGATGACTCCACCCTTTGCAACATCTGCGTAAACATAGAACCAGAAAAGCAGCTAAAAACAATGCTTTAAACCCCCTAATGCTAGTAAAAGTTTGCTAAATCTTGGAGTGGCTAATAAGACCACGTGCAAGGCTTGTAATTTCCCAGTAGAAAGGCTAGAAGTGAAGCAGAGCACCAGAGGCAGAAGTTGCATCTGTCTTTGGTATATTTTTCTCTCCCCTTTGGTGTGATTTTGTCTTGTTTTGTTTTAAAGAAAAGAATTGGATTTATGGACAACAGTTCAAAACCATCTAAATAGACTTTATCTTCTTCCCAAAATGGATAGTTAATATCAACTTAAAAGACTGTCAGATGGGTTTCCCTTATAACAGACTGTATTCAGCTAAAGGGAATAAGGAAATAAGTTACAATAAAATCCTGACTTCATGCTCACACTTTCAAATGTTTCAATGTTTTCTGTCCTTTTTTGTGTTTAATATGATGCTAAAAAGATTAGTAATGGTGGTTGTTCCAGTGGGAGCTCTCAGAAATGATTTGACGCATAACCTCAGACCACGCTGAAGTGTTTAATGTAAAGTAAACAAGGGATTCCATAGCTTATGAGGCTAGAAGGGACCATTATGATTATCTAGTCTGAGCTCCTGCAGAACACAGGCCAATAAACTTCACCCAATAATTTCTATACCAAGCTTATAGTTTTATCTTCGAGTGATTGCTCATATCCATTCCAATATAGGTGAGTGCACGCCCCGTGCACTAGTTCCCGGAACTTTTTTCCCTTTAGCAAGCCCCGTAGGGTCGGCTCAGGCGCCCCCTGTAGTACTGCGCTCATGCCGTGGTACACAGGGCGCCACCGACCCCATGGGCCCTCAGTTCCTTCTTTCCGCCTGTGACGGATCCTGGAACGTCTGCCTCTTGCTTCAGCAAGTAGCATCCCCTTTGTGCATAGACTGTTGTTGTTTAATGGACTGTTAGCGTTAAGTATAGTGTTTTAAGTAGCGTTAAGTAGTTAAGTAGTTAGATAGTAGCCCTCAGGGGCTTCAGGTTGGGCCATGCCTGGCTCAATCGGCTTCAAAGCCTGCACCGTGTGTGCGAAGGCTTTCCCCATGAGCGAGCCTCACGACCGCTGCCTCTGCTGCTTCGGAGAGCAGCACAGAAGAGACAAGTGCCAGATTTGTAAGGCCTTCAAGCCCTGAACGCAAAAGGAAAGAGATGCGCGCTTGAAGGCCATCCTTATGGAGTCTGCGCTCTGGCCAGACTCGGAACCGGCGCGTTCCCCCACGGCACCGAGCGTATCCTCAGTGTGGAGCGCTCCATTGGCACCGACCTCGACCCTCCAGGGCCCGGCACTGAAGTGCCGGAAGGGGAAGGACGCCGCACGCCGGGACTCCCCCGCACCGCCCATCCGGCCTGGGGGGAGTCAGGAGATGCCCCAGACACGTGCCGTGGAGATTACTCCGGCACCAGCATCTCCGCACAGGGAGCCTCCCTCGACTCCTCGGGGTGGGGAAGCACCCCTGCAAGGACCGTCGACGCCAGAGATCCTCGATGCCACAGCACCAAGGGTGGTCGAGAGGTTCCACTCCAGTTCCGCCTCGGGCAGGGGTCGCAGCTCCAGCTCTTGCTCCTCGCTAGTGAGTCCTGCTCGGCACCGATCGACATCCCCGGCACGCACCCCGACAAGCACACGGCACTGATCTCGATCCCTGGCATGCAGCCCGGCGCGGCTCCTGGTGGCCGCCAAGACCAGTCGATCGTCTCAGCTGCCCTCGGCACCGGCGGCTTTGGCACCAGTGGCTTTGGCACCGCGCAGCCAGTCACATTCCACGCGGCCAGCTTCACGGTGGCACCGGCGGCACTGCTCCCACTCCCAAGCTGGGAAGTGTCGCCACAAAATGTCGAGGCGGAAGAGGCGGTCATCAAGCTCCTCCAGTAGCTCATGCCCCCAATGGTACCATAGACGTCGGCACCAGCGGTCATCGTCGTCATCCTCTCCGAGCCGCTCTCCTGTCTGGAGCAGTCAGCGGAGGTCCAGCGTCTCTGGATCAAGACCCGCCACCAGTTGTCCCAGTTGGCACCAATGCCAGCACCAGCATGGCCGCAGGATCCGTGGCAGTGGCCATACTGGGTGTCTTCGGGTACTCAAGTGGGCCAGGCCACTACATCGGTCCACTTGTCAGTGGCCCAACCAGCACCCCCCCCCTTGAGCCAGCCGGAGAAGGGCCATCCCTCCACGGGGCCTCTTCCGCAGTCCTCTTCCTCGTCCCCGGACGATGTGGCCTCCAGGGACCACAGGGCACCACTACTCGACTTCTGAGCTCACCAAGATCTGCTCAAGAGGGTGGTGAGCAACCTAAACTTGGAGCTCAAGGAGATGTTGGAGGAGGAAGACCCCCTCTTCGGGGTGTCGGGGGTGTCAGGGCCATCAAGGGTGACCTTACTGGTACAGGAGAGGGTCTTAAAGTTGGCCAAGGCCCTCTGGCAGACCCCTGACTCGGTTGCCCCTACCTCAAAGGGCGCTGAAAAAATGTACTATGTGCCCCCTGAAGGGTTTGAGTACTTATATAACCACCCTGCCCCAGGTTCACTGGTAGTGGATGCCGCCAAGCAGCGGGACAGGCAGGGGGCCCAGGGTAACATCCCTAAGAACAAAGATTGTAAAAAGTTAGACCTGTTTGGCCGCAAGGTCTATTCGACGGCAACCCTGCAGCTGAGGATTGCTAACCACCAGCCGCTCCTCGGGAGGTATAATTTTAACCTCTGGTCCTCACTGCAGAGGCTTGCAAAGATCTTAGCCCAGGTGTTACCCCAGGATCAAGCAGCGGACTTCACTACCGTGATTGAGGAAGGCGCTGCAGTGGCAGGAGCAGCCTTACAGATGGCCAGTGATGCGGTGGATTCTGCCAGCAGGGCCATGGCGTTGGCTCCACTTGTCGGGGCTGTCCCAAGAGGTCCAGCAAGCCATTCAGGATCTGCCGTTCGACGGTGCAGGCCTCTTCTCGGACAAAACCGACGACAAACTCCATGCGCTTAAGGATTCGAGGGCCATGCTGCAATCCCTAGGGCTTTACACCCTGCAGTCCTCGAGGCGTCAGTCTCGGTCTCAGACCCAGCGACAGCCTCAGCTTCCCCCAAGGCAGCCCCCCAGACCCACTCAGCCCAGGAGGGGTCGGGACCGGTACCGGGCGCCTAACCGCTGCGACCGCTCGGGCTCATTGGCGGGGCCCCAGTGGGGCCCCAGCAGGGCCCAGGCAAGGGCCAAAATAATAAAAAGCCATTTTGATGGTGCACATGAGGTTGGCACTCTTCCTTTTCCCCTGGATCTTGCCCAGCCCTTTGCCCACAGACTCCGGCTGTACTATACCGGTGCAGTTCTCAGGGGCTATGCCCTCCAGCTTACGGCCTCCCCCCCAGAATCCCCCGTACCCCGTCCCTCTTCAGGGACCCCTCTCACGAGCATCTCCTCACACAGGAGGTCTACTCCCTCCTCCAGCTAGTGGCTGTGGAAGAGGTTCCACAGGAGAGGGGAAGGGGATTTTATTCACACTACTTCCTAATTCCCAAGGCCATGGGGGGCCTGAGGCTCATATAAGATCTCATTAGAACTCATTAGATCATATTAGATCTTAGGGCTCTGGTCACTAGACGAGAGGTCCCTCCACATCAATGTCTGGGAGCTCAGAGCAGTCCGCCTGGCCTGCAAGGTTTTCCTCAGATTTCTGAGGGGCAGAATGGTACAGGTTCTCACGGACAACACAGCGGCCATGTTCTATGTGAACAGGCAGGGGGGAGCGCGCTCCTCGGCTCTTTGCCAGGAGGCCATTCAACTTTGGGACTTTGCGGTGAGGCACGACTTCCACATATCTGCCTCTCACCTCCCGGGGGTCAGGAACGATGAGGCGGATCGCCTCAGCAGGTCATTTCTACCCCAACACGACTGGTCACTACACCCAGAGGTGATAAGTTTTATCTTCCGCAAGTGGGGTGTTCCCCAATTGGACCTGTTTGCGTCGTCCTGGAACAGGAAGTGCCCGAGGTTCTGCTCACACCGGGGTCGCAAGCCGGGCTCCATTTCCAAAGCGTTCCTTATAGACTGGACGGGACCCTGATATATGTGTTTCCCCCTATTCCGCTGCTGCCCAAAGTCCTCTTGAAGATCAAGAGAGACAAGGCGGACATAATACTGATCGCCCCAGCTTGGCCGAAGCAGCACTGGTTCAGCATGTTGCTGGACCTGTCCATAGCCCCGCCGCTGCCGCTCCCGAGGCGTTACGACCTGCTCTTCCAGGACCAGGGTCGCCTGTTCCACACGGACCTGGACTCCCTCCACCTGACAGCATGGAGACTCTGTGGCTGACGGAGGGAGAGAGAGCCTGCTCCACGCAGGTCCAGCTGGGCAGCAGAAAACCTTCCACTCAGGTGGTGTACTGGGCCAAGTGGAAGCGTTTTACTTGTTGGGCAGAGTCCCGGCATATTCCACCGAGCTGCTCGCCCATATAGGCGATTTTGGAGTACCTCCTCCATTTGAAGCTCCAAGGTTTAGCACTGGCCTCCCTCAGGGTACACCTGGCAGCCATCTCGGCCTTCCATCAGCCGATGGAAGGCAGATCCTTATTTTCACACCCCATGTCAGTCAGGTTCCTCAAGGGGTGGAGTGGCTATATCCGCAGGTCCACGACCCTCCCCGGGACTTGAACCTGGTCCTCGCCATGCTGACAGGACCCCCCTTCGAGCCCATGGCTACATGCCCGTTGCTCGTCCTCTCTTGGAAGGTAGCCTTCCTCATGGCCATTACATCGGCTAGGAGGGTCTCCGAGATAAGAGCTTTAACCTCGGATCCCCCCTACACGGTCTTTTACAAAGATAAGGTCCGACTGAGACCCCACCTGGCTTTCCTGCCTAAGGTGGTGTCTCAGTTTCACTATAACTAGGATATCTTCCTCCCCATGTTCTTTCCTAAACCGCATGGTTCAGAGGAGGAGCGGAGATGGCACTCCCTGAATGTCAGACGAGCCCTGGCCTACTACATCGAGCGGACCAGGCCGTTCCGGAAATCGACAGAGCTGTTTGTGGCAGTGGCGGACTGGATGAAGGGCTCACCTGTCTCCACCCAGTGCATCTCCACCTGGATCACCGCCTGCATCAGGACCTGCTACGAGCGGACAAAGGTGCCGCTTCCAGGAGCTGTGACCACGCACTCAACCAGAGCCCAGGCCTCATCGGTGGCCTTCCTGGGAAGAGTGCCCCTGCAAGACATCTGTAGAGCAGCGACCTGGTTGTTGGCCCACACCTTCACATCCCACTACGCCATCATGCAGCAGGCGAGAGAGGACGCAGGCTTTAGCAGAGCCGTGTTGGCGAGAGCGGCTAGACACTGACTCCTACCCACCTCCAAGGTATGGCTAGTTAATCACCTATATTGGAATGGATATGAGCAATCATTTGAAGATAGAAAACAGGGTTACTTACCAGTAACTGTTGTTCTTCGAGATGTGTTGCTCATATCCATTCCACACTCACCCTCTGTCCCCGCTGCCGGAGTCGGCAGAAAGAAGGGACTGAGGGCTGCGGGGTCGACGGTGCCCTATGTACCACAGCATGAGCACGCCTGAGCCGACCCTACGGGGCTTGCTAAGGGGAAAAAAGGTCCGGGAACTAGTGCACCGGGCGCACACTCACCTATATTGGAATGGATATGAGCAACACATCTCGAAGAACAACAGTTACTGCTAAGTAACCCTGTTTTTCTTGTTGTGACTGAGCAGATTTTTTAGAAAGAGCTAGCCAATCTTAATGTAAAGACTTTAAGTGATGAAGCATCCACCCCACTGCTGGGTAAATTGCTCCAACAGTTAATTATCCTCACTGTTCAGAATCAGTGATTTATTTCTAGTCTGAAGGATAAAAGGATTACAAAACATGCTTTAGAAGACGACCCGGTCCTAGACCAAATGGCGCTCCAGGTGAGGAGAGTCTTCAGCCCCCCTGTGATGTGCTACCCCATTTATGCCCTTATACTGTGATTTGTGTATCATGCATGTTCACCCTTATAGTGTAACTGTGTATTGTCTAATGCAAAGTATGTCATGTAAGGTGTTTTTGGAATGCTCATGACATACTAAATATTATTGTTATGGTAGCATGTTTCCTGCAATGATATATATATGTACACATATGAAACTCTGCTATGTCATATCCCCAAACACGTGTCTCACATAACTTGAATAGATGCAGACAAACACAAAGCTGAGGTTCCACACTCAGCAGAGGCATGCGTAAAGGAACATTGGACTGGCCTAAGCACCTTTGAGCACTTTGGCTCAAGTGGAAGAAATCATGCCCATTGCCGGACATGGCTGATCACCTGACCCCAGGGAGTCAAGAAAACTTGTTAAAAGAAAGAGGTATCTTCGTCTCAGAGCTCTCCCCTGGAATCCATTTACACAGCAACATCAAGGACTCTGACAACTGCCCACGGTGGAGGGTAAGGGGGCTTGCTGCAAGATTAATCTCAGACTGCTGTGGGTCAGCTAACATGGAGGACTGAAAAGCTACTGAAATATTACGTTTAGTTTAGGATGTGTGTTACCTTTTAGTTAATTGTGGTCTAAATCTCTTGATTCATATTAATCTGATTTATGATCACTTAAAATCTTGCTATAGTCAATAAATTTATTTGTTTGTTTTATCTAAAACAGTACATGTGGATTGAATGTGTGTACAGACTTCATTTAGAGTGACAGAGCTGATGCATATCAATTTCTTTGATAAATTGATGGACAAATGCAAATGAGCTTGCAGGGTGCAGTGTACAGAACTGAACCCTGCAAGATAGCAGTTCCCAGGGTTGCATCTGGGACTGGGTGTGTTTGCTGGGGGTCAGTTCCAGGAGTGGCTGGCCAGAAGCACTTCTTCACTGGACCAGGGATCGATTACTCACAGGAGGCTGGCCCAGGAGTGGGTGGTTCACACAGCAAAGTGAAGTAAGTCGGAACCTAGGAGTGAGGAATTGGGGTGACACAGCTACACACCAGTCCAGATTGCGGGGGGAGAGGGGGAACGTAACAGCCACCCCCACTCCATTTGGCTTGTAGTTCCCATTTCACCACTTCATATATCTTCCTGGTAGGCAGCCTTCCCAGAGTATACGGGTTAAGTTGGTACCTGCTGAATCACAGCGCCAACATTTGTCTGACTTAGAAGCACCTGTTCTGAACAGTCAGAGAGGGGTCTAATACATCCACCATGTCATCTTTGGCAGAATTAATTTGAAATGGAAGTCTAAGGAGCAGTTTGGAGCGCTGGCTGAAATTTGTTTTGGTTGGTTAGCAGAGTTGGCCTAGTTCCTCCTCTCATTAGGTTTTAGCTTATCAGTGTTTAGTTTGCTGGCCAGTTGTGCACACAGTGCTGCCATCAGTATTAGCAATCTGGGTAATATTTGGCGAGATGAAAGCAGTTCAGGTGGGTCGGGGTAGCGCAGGCATCAGGGCCAAGTAGCTGGGAGATGGCATGTGTAAGTTGTATATGTATTGCCACTCTTCATTAGTCTCCACCTTGACCCTTTCATTATGTATTGTAAAAGGGAGGAAGGTGCCATTTTCATTAAACTGACGGATGGGCAGAATCCCTTTCCTAATTCAATCTGGCCAGACATCTCAGATGTAAATTAAGCATTGTGAAGCCAAATACAAAGGAAGTCCCATTAAAATGTGACAGTCAACGGGAAAAACAGATTGATGGGGTGGCAAAGGGGGATGTGATGCAAACAGGAATTTGGGAGTGTAGGGGCTTGGAGTAGTTCCTCCCAGTTAGTGTCACAGGAAAGTCACTCCATCTCACTATGCCACCTAGCTGCTGAGAGCCAGTCAACAGGGGATTAGCACCAATAACAATCCGAAGCCAATTCTCTGTCTGGGGCAGGCAGCAACACAGTCAGGATCAGGCCCTATGAGCAGGGCAGAGTGAAAGCCGTCTGTGGCCCAGCTCCTTGGCTGGGGCATAGCAAAAGCATTGAAGCTCAGGCCCTCAGGCCTAAGGTGGGTAGGCTGCCACTCCAAGGCTGGGGTTGGCAGCAGTGAGTAGGGGGACCTGGGCCCACCCTACTCAACCAGGTCCCAGCCCAGGGCCCTAACAGTGGCGGGGAATCCTGCCGCTGGATCAGCTGGGATCCTGCTGAAACATGCCAACTGTAGTTTCAGCAACACAATAGGACTCATGTCTGGTTTCCCTGGGCTACTTTCTACCCTTAACTCTTTGCGGGGCTTCATCACTCATGGGCCTCAGGCTCCTCAGGTACTCAGCAGCCAGCAGCTCCAGCAGCTCCTCTGGGTATTCCTCCAGAGGAATACAGCTCGGTCCCTTGTCCCTGGTTGGTCCCCAAATGTCTACATCACAACTAAACAGCCTCTTACCCCAAGCCCCGTGAGCCCAAGTCAGCTGGCACGGGCCAGCCACAGGTGTCTAAGTGCAGTGTAGACATACTCATAGTTGCGGGGAAGAGAGGCACTACATGGATATGCTAAAACGTATCTTCCAGAAAGGCATCCAGTCTGGATTTAAAGAAATCAAGAAATGGAGAATCCACCTCTTCCATTGGTAGTTTTTTCCACTGGTCAATTGCCTTCACTATTAAAAATGTGTCCTTTTTTCCAGTTTGCTTTTGTGTGGCTTCTTCTTCCAGCCACTGGTTTTTGTTCTGCTGTTATCCTCTGGGTTAGACAACACTTCAGTACCTGGTATTTTCTCCCCATGGACATACCTAGATGCGGTAATCAAATAATCTTACTTTTCTTTTTGATAAACTAACAGATTGAGCTCTTTAAAGGGCTCTTTAAAGCTCTCTCACTGTGAAGCATTTTCTCCAGCCCTTGAATAATTTTTGTGGCTCTTTTCTCCACAGGAAGCTCATGTTGAGTTGATTGTCCACTATGACCCCTAATTCTTTTCAGAGTCACTGCTTTTCAAGACACAGTCCCCCATCTGTAAGATATGGTCTGCATTCCATGTTCCTAGATGTATAACTTTGCATTTGGCTGTATTAAAACCTATTTTGTTTGAAGTGGTCCAGTTTACCAAGAGAACCAATTATTCTATATGACTGCCTTGTCCTCATTATTATTTATCACTCTGCTGATCTTTGTGTCATCTGCAAATTTTACTTGCAGTGATTATATATTTACTTCCAGAACATTGATGAAAATATTGAATTTCATTGTGCCTACAACTGATCACTGAGGAATCCCACTAGAAACACCCCCATTCAATGATGATTCCTCATTGACTGTTACTTTTCTGAGATTTCTCAGTTAGCCAATTCATAATCCAATCAGCATGTATTTTATTGATATTGTATAGAGCTAATTTTTCATCAGAATGTTGTGCGATACAAAGTCAAATGCTTTACAAAAGTCTAAGTATATTCAATATATGCAATTATTGTAATCTCCTCAACAAACAAAATCAGATTTGTTTAACAAGATCTATTTTCCATAAAGCTATGTTGACTATAATTTCTTATATTACCACCCTGAATTATTTATCAATTAAATCCCATATCAAGTTTTTCATTATTTTGCTTGGGACTGACATCAGGCTAACTGGCTTAGTTACCCGGGTCATCTCACTTGCCCATTTTGAATATTGGCACTGTGACAGAATGTACCCCTGTATTCACCACTACGCACTATTGTAATAATCATTTGAAAACTCATAATTTGCTGGTCAGTATCCTCCTGATAAAATATATGTGGCAACACTGCATGTGAAGTTATAAGATTCCACTGTATGGTATTATTAACACATGTTCCAAACTGAGGTTGGCAAACAGGTCTGTCTCAAACAAAGGAATGTGTGCTCTGCTTAATTTGCATTGAAGCAGTAAACAGAGTCATCAAGCAGGAAGGGAAACAAAGGACGCTCAAGCCGGTGAGAAAGAAGCAACAGGGAACATTCTTCCACATAGATATTTTGTTTCCTGGTACCCAACTGGAAATGATTTTTTTCAAGAGGGCGACTGAAACTATAAAATGGAGTGACGAACACCCAGAGACTCCCTGCCCATCAATTGATAGCCCATGAAGTGACAAAGTAAGCATTCATTATGCTCTGGAGGAAGAGGTCCTGATTTAAGAAGTTTGATCAGTAAGACTGCTAAAAGCTTGTGGTGAGAAAACTTTGCTTTGAATTTAACATAGTTTGTTAAGTTAGGCACCCGTAGCATTTTATCTTTATTTTTCTTTTAACTATTTCTTACTTTTATGCCTCATTACCTGTACTCACTTAAAATCTCTTTGTTGTTAAACAACTTATTTTATCTAATCCACTGTGTTTAAATTGAAATGTCTAAGAAATTCCATTTGGGGTGGCAAGTTGTGTGCATATTATTCCTTTTAAAGAAAGATTGGACCTAATATAGCTTGTATTGTCTAGGAGAGGGCTGGGCAGTATAGGACATACTTTTCTGTGGGAAAATCTAGGATTGGGGTGTGTCAATATAATCGAGGCTGGTTAGAGCCAGAGTGTAACCCAAGTATGGCTGGGAGGCTGTAGTTATACATAAACACTCAAGGTATGGCTTGCATACTGTTAGGCTGCTTGTAAGCAGCCCAAGTAGGAATTCCTTCATTGTAAGGCTCCCAAAATTGCAGGACGGGGTGACACAGCTGCTCATTAGTCTGGATTGTACCCTGGTATGTCACAGGCACAACATTAGCATTCTTCCACTCTTCTGGAATTTCTTCAGTATTTCAAGATTTATTAAAAATTAACATCAGTGGGCTAGAGATCTCCTCAGCCAATTATTTTAAGACTCTTGGGGGAAGTTATCTGGGCCTGCTAATTTAAAAACACATCTCCCTAGTAGATGCTGTTTAATACCCTCCTCAGTTATTAATGGGCTGGTAAGTACATCATCCTCATGCAATACAAGTACATCCCCTCCTTTCCAAATATAGAATAGAAATATTTATTGATTCCTACTGATTTTTCTGCATCATTATTAACAATTTTACCATTTTAATCTAGTAATGGGCCTATACTATTCCTAGGATTTCTTTTGTTCCTAATACACTTAAGAACTCCTTCTTACTGTCCTTAGCCCTGCCAGCTATGGATTTTTCCCTGATGTCCTTAGTTCCCTTATAAATTTTCTGAACTTCATAAATTCTGATTCATATTGGTTGGTGTCTATTTCCCCCTTGTTAGATTTACTGTATGTTGCTTTTTTATTTCTAATTGCTACCTTCATTTTGGTCAGAAAGGCAAACAGAAGAAAATCCTGCTACATTCCACATGAGATAATCCTTAGGGCAGAAGAGCACTCATACAACGCACACCTTTTTCTTAGAGAACACTGTGACAGGGCATACTGGCCCCGCACTGGAGATGAACGGGTTAAGCCAATACTCCTGGCAGCAGAAGCCCCACTCAGTGCCCCTGCTGGGCATACTCCAACTGCTGCAGCAGTATAAAAGGGAACAGCCCAGCTCATTTGGGTGGGGATGCTGAGCAGGAAGGATGCATGGCAGAGGCTCCAGCATCTCAGCCCACGGGCTGCTATATCCACTGCAGGAGTTGGGGATGCCAAGATGGAGGCTTCAGGAACTGGAATTGGTCCGGGGTAAGGCTACTTAACGGCTCTTGAAGAGACAGCATATTTCAGTTTGACCCCTGCTGTCGCAGTGACCACTCCTGGCAGGGCCCAGGGCTTGGGCCCGGTAGAGCAGAGAGGGTCTGGACCCTGCTACCCTGGATGCCATGCCTTCTGGTGGTGCTCCCCCCTTTCCACTCCCCTAGCCGCTACACTGCCTGGCCCTGAATGCTAGAGCTGTCACTGACTCTGGCCGCTAGGCCACCTGGCCCTGAATCTGAGGACTGTCATTGGCTCAGAGCCTAGGTGCCATTAGGGGCTCAGACTGCTAGACTCCACTTGTCCTGAGGCTTCCCACCTGATCCCCTTCTGGGGTGGTGAGATCCACATGCCCTGTGACACTCACATACAACTCTCTCTATGGTCAGTGGTACCAAAAACAGTTGAAAGATCTAAAAGGATCGGCATAGATTTTGGTAAAAAAAAACCTCTTAGCAACAGACCAGGACTGTCTTTGTACCCTAGCCTGGTCTAAAACCAGAGTGAAAGGGGCCACTCCCATCTTGCGACCTTTGGTACTGTAAGATTTAACCGTCCCCAAAAAGGAAGGCTAGAGGCAGGCTGAAAATTAACAAGTTTGGATTTGCGAACTGTGAGTTTTGGGTGTGATTCTCAGATCCAAGTGGTATACTTGTTGGAGGTCTTAAGCTAATATGCTAAAAACAGAATGTCGCCATGGCAGTGTAAGCAGTGGGAAGAGGTATCTGTCCTGTGTGCATGCCTATCTATACTCGGGGCACCTAGCTCCTACTGCTGCTTGCACTGCCAGGGTTCTCCTCTAGTTTTAGCATGCTATTGCACTGACAGTATGTCTCTTTGAGCTGAGAATCACACCCTCAGTTCAAAGAGTACACATACCACTTATCAGCAACAGCATCAGAGATAACAGCTTTGTGACCAAAAGCTTAACAAATGTTTAAGAGATGCTGCCACCCTAATCTCTATTAGACACTGACTAAGTCCACCAACACTGAACCCAATGCTAGGGACGGCCAGTCAGGAGGTATCAGAGCCAAACAGCAGGTTGTAGCTTTATGTTCTCCAAGCACTTTCAGAACATCAATGAGCAAAAATGACAAACTGAATGAGATAAAAACATTGTATCTGTTTGCCTGACATGGTGGAACTGCCACCACAGAAGCAGCTAATCTGGTCTGAGCCTAATCAGTGAAGTAGAAAGAAAATTCCTCACAGCAAGACACGCTAAACTCTGTATATGTGATTAGGCAGCCTGGACTGAGACTTCCTGTGTGGAGAAGAAGAAAACTTTCTTCATCTCCACACAAGCATGGCATAAAACTTCAAAAATTCTGTATGTCATGACTGATCACCTTGAGAGTGACTTCCATCACTGGCACTTTAGCCTCCTCCCTTCATGCTTCATGTGTTGCAGACCATCTGAATACCAAGGTGACCTGTGAAGATAACACAGAGAGAGGAGGCATTTAGGAGCCACTGTGTCGATAGTTGGGGACAAAATTAATCATACTGTCCTACCAGGTTATCGACAGAGTGGTTCACTATCTATACAATATTCTCCCTCAAAGAGCTCAGAAAAACCTATGGGTCTGTTAATCTCTAACAGTGGTCCAATACAGTAGGTCTCCTGCTCTGTCAGGGATAAAGGTGGTCCTTGGCCTCATATCAGAGAAGGTAATGTCCAACTATTCCCCCCTCTGGATTCAATCCCAGAGTAAAAATGAGATCTACAGAATGTGGTCAACTTTGTGTTGAACCATAAACTTCTTAGGACATTCCAACTGATGTCATGATGGTTCTTTCTAGTCAGTTAATCTGGAAAATTCATCATCTGAGTGGGCACTGTCTGCTATGAAAATAAACTTCACTGACTCCATCACCACAGACCAAGAACTTAGTCAATTCAGTTATCCTTCCAAGCAGCCTGCAGACTCGAGAAGACTACACTGCTTCCGTTATACTTGGTCTGGAAAGTTTTCTTTGTGGCCATAGCTAGAAATATTATTTAAAATAAATTTTTTTTTCTGGAGCAGAATTGTGTTAAAGGCTAAATTCTATGATGGATTCATGAAACTCCCAGGGCTCCCTCAGTAACAAACTCCTCCTCATCCACTCTCTAGTCAGGACTAGCAATTTTCATCATTACCTTTAACCCATTTCCACCTTGCTCAACCTACTCTATTTTTGAAGGTCTGGGAGAATAGATAAGCCATGCTCCCTGCTGGCCAACAGACTCAGGCGGTGTTAGTCCAAAGGGGGAAATGAGTCCCAGAAGCAAGGGCCCCATACTGACAGTGCCCTACCACCAGCCCTGTGTTCTTTAAATTGGAGGGCTGTTAAAAGCATGAAAATCAAAGTTGATAGAGTCATAGTTTCCAAGGCCAGAAGGGACCACTGAGCTCATCTAGTTTGGCCTCATGTATAACACAGGCCAGAGAACTTTTCCAAAGTGATTAAGGGGAAAATACTCAGTGTCCTTTGCCCCCTCCAAATGGTCTACAACACTGTAACTATCAGAGCCCAATACTCTCTAAGACATTCACTGCCATCTCCAACAGATACCAACAAGCATATGTATTCCAACATCCTGCTCAACACAAAACCTTGACAGAGACCTCATGCTCTCTTGTATCACCAGATTGGCCTATCTCACTGGCACTGGGTCCATACACACAGCATTATTCTTCCTTAGCATGGCAGAGGTCACATTAAGGTTGTGTGTGAGAGCATGAGTTGGACGAAGCTATGGTGTGCATAGCAGTTGGAGACAGCAATGAATGCCTTATGAAGTGTTGTGCTCTTACTGACAGTATTACCAGCATTTGAGTGTGACAAGGAATGCTGGATATGTTCCCCTAAGCTTTGTTATTTCCCTGCTTCAAAGTTTTCAAAGCTGGGGCATGGCAACGGTCACTAAACGACTGGTGATTGATTTTGTTAGTTTTCTTGTGATTTTTATACAAGGTCAGTTACCTCACAGAGTGCAGGCTGTGTGGTGGCGGGCTATTTTGTTTCCCCCAAAATGACTAGCACTGACCTGCATTTCCAAAGAACCTGCTGTGCCAGGTAGTCCATGTGTCCTAACACAGAATTTCCTTGCCCTGTGCGTGCAGGAAGTCCAACAGTCTCTTGGCTCGCAGGGCTAAGTGAGGGTTGGGGGCCAGGGTAGGATATTGCACAACTGTAGGGTGGTGTGGGGAGTGGCAGGCCAGCGGGGGCTGCTGGGAGGATGTGACTATTGTCAATGGTGGGGCTAGAGGGTGTCCTTTCCCTTCTTTCCCTCAGTTGCTTCCATTTACACACATTAGCTCTTGTGATTTTGGAAATGATTAGACATTAGGTCATATTGCTCTTTTTTCAAACTGGATTTAAACAGTCAAGCATATTAAAAATTACAAGAATAATTTTAAATTAACCTTAATGTTCCGAACAGACAGTGTCACGAAAGCGTAACACCACTTCTTAAGCAAAAAAACTGTGATGCACCCTTAACGCTGGTGTCACTACTGCCCACTGTAAATCAACATCGCAGAGTTCAGTGTTGTGTCGACACACAGGGATGTTGGGAATACAGCACTAACCCAGTTCTGTGTCCCCCCCATTGTCTTAGACTCTCATTACACTGTGCTTGGCGAATGCCTCAGCATTGGCTCTACCTAAAACACTATGTTGCCCTATCTCCTGTGGAGAAAGCCGCCTGATTTTGTGTTGTCTGAATTCCTATCACATTGTATCATCTTCACTATCGTTGTCCAAGGCACTAACTTACTTCATTTTAGAAAGCAGTCACATAGAACCAGCAGAAATATTTAATGAACATCGATCCGAACAGACTAAAAACAGATGTCAATTTCATACCTCATGCTGCTGTTTTGTTTTTAAAGGGGATATGAAAAAAAGGTGAGCCACTGATTTCTTTTCTGATTATGCTTTTTTTAAGCAGTGATAACTAAGCTAAACTATGAGCAAAAAGGAAAGTCTGCTGCTAAGAGAACTTCTTTTCACTAATGACAGTGCTGGTCATATACAGTGAAGTGGGGTTTCAGGAACTTTGCAGTAGCCTGTGATGAATTTGGACTAACCATCCATGTAAAGAGGACAATGGATTATGGCACAAGGTTTGTTGATTGCAGTAGAGGTTTCAATAGTTAACACCATGCTAGAAATTATATGCAAGTTCTGCTATTAGGATTAACTATATTGGATAACTTACCTCTAGACAATGAGTTTAATTCTTGCATTGGAAAGGCAACTATCACATTCAGCCAACTGACAAAGAGCATGTGGGATACCAGGAAACTAACTCTGAACACCAAGATAAGGGTCTACCAGACACTGCTGAATGGTGGTGAGACATGGACCACTTACAGCAGGTCTTAGAGAAGGCTACACGCCTTCTGCACCCCCATCTTTACTGTATTCTAAATATCAAATGGGAAACCAAAGTTCCTGACACCAAGGCAATTGAGAAAACAAAATTGCCAAGTCTAACCACTATTCTCAAACACAGACGTCTCCACTGGATTAATCATCTGCCCTGGATGGATGATGGGCACATTCTAAAAGATCTCCTGTATGGAGAATCTGCAGATGCTCCAAGGCCACTGTGACCAAGGCTCAGTGTCAAACACGTTTATAAGAGGTACTTGAGAACTTTCAGCAGCTAGCAACAGGCCACACTGCAGGGCTGCACTGTCAGGCAGCCAGATATGCTGAAGTGAGATTGCTGAGAAAGAGGAAAGTGAAGAAAGCAAAGAGGAAAGCACAGAAGTATGCCAGCTTCATCTGCTGGCCCTGCCTGCACTATTTGTGGCAAGGACTGTGACTCGAGAACTGGACTTCAGCCACTTGCAATGCTGCAGCACAACACACAGTAAATGAACTGCTTTGTCGCTTGTGCCATAGTCTTTCGAAATGGATGGTTGCCATTGCCATTATAACTAGGCTTAGAAAGATTTTTTTCCCCTCCAAAGTGGCCAATAAAATTCTAAAATTACTATTTCAAATTAAACTTTAACAACCCTAAGAAAATGAAAACTCTAGCTCGTACTTAGTTAAACTGTCTCTCCCATTCCCCCAGAACTTTGACTTAAAGCAGTCAGAAGCAC
Source organism: Emydura macquarii macquarii (assembly GCF_026122565.2). NCBI lineage: Eukaryota > Metazoa > Chordata > Testudines > Chelidae > Emydura > Emydura macquarii. The sequence continues at coordinate 1,069,381 of NW_027131307.1, read as the reverse complement.
CATCCAGAGCTCTAAGCACTTTCAGAACAGCTAAAGTTCACAATAAATTGGAACAGACATTAACGATGATGATAAGTTGGCTCATGCAACTATAACCCACTGATGGTCAAAAACAAACCCTCAGTTACACCCTCTACCCCCACCCAGCACCCCAAATGCCCAAGAAAAAAATCAAGGCTCTGGCAGACCAGGGAAGAAGCAAGTTCTATCTTCGAGTGATTGCTCATATCCATTCCAGTATAGGTGAGTGCGCGCCCCGTGCACTAGTTCCCAGAACGTTTTTCCCCTTAGCAAGCCCCATAGGGTTGGCTCAGGCACCCCCTGGAGTACTGCGCTCATGCCACGGAACATAGGGCGCCACCGACCCCACAGGTCCTCAGTTCCTTCTTTCAGCCTGTGACGGTTGCTGGAACGTCTGCCTCTTGCTTCAGCAAGTAGCATCTCCTTTGTGCATAGACTGTTGTTGTTTAAGTAGACTGTTATCGTTAAATATAGTGTTTAGTAATGTTAAGTAGTTAAATAGTTAAAATACTTAGATTGTAGTCCTCAGGGGCTTCAGGTTGGGCCACGCCTGGCTCAACTGGCTTCAAAGCCTGCACCGGGTGTGCGAAGGCTTTCCTCGTGAGTGACCCTCACAACCGCTGCCTCGGAGAGCAGCACAGAAGAGATAAGTGTAGGATTTGTAAGGCCTTCAAGCCCTGCACGCAAAAAGAAAGGGACGCGCGCTTGAAGGCCCCCCCGTTCCTCCACGGCACCGAGTGTCTCCTCGGTGTGGAGCACTCCATCGGCACCGATCTCGACCCTCCAGGGCCCGGCACCGAAGCGCCGGAAGGGAAAGGACGTCACGCGCCGGGACTCCCCCGCACTGCACGTCCGGCCTGGGGGGAGTCAGGAGATGCCCCAGCCACATGTCATGGAGATTACTCCGGCACTGGCATCTCCATGCAGGGAGCCTCCCCCAACTCCTTGGGGTGGGGGAGCGCCCCTGCAAGGACCATCGATGCCAGAGGCATTCGCCGCGGCATGTGCCTTCATGGGCATGCCCACGCCTCCATCCCCACTCGGCCGAGGACGCAAGGACCGGCATCTCAGGGTAAACCCACGCTGGGTGGACCCCGTGGGTGGCAGAGACAGGAGTCGAAGTCTCCCCCCAGACAGTCATGGAGGGTAGAGAGTGTGGGCTCCCCTCCCAGCTCCGACACTGAGTTGTCAAGCTCCTTGACACTGCGGTACTGAGGGCGGTCGAGAGGTTCACGCGCGAGGCAACGCCGCTCCAGTTTTGCCTTGCGCAGGGGTCGCAGCTGCAGCTCTTGCTCCTCGCTAGCGAGTCCTGCACGGCGCCGATCGACATGCCTGGCGCGCACCCCGACAAGCACATGGCACCGGTCTCGATCTCTGGCACACAGCCCGGCGTGGATCCCGATGCCTGCCGAGACCAGTCTTCGATCACCGGCTACGACGGCTTCGCAGCAGACACAGCTGCTCTCGGCACCGGCGGCTTCGACACCAGCGACTTCGGCACTTCACAGCCGATCACACTCTGCGTGGTCAGTATCGCGATGGCACCGGCGGCACCGCTCCCAGTCCCGGGGTGGGAATTATCGCCGCAAAACGTAGGGGCGGAGGAGGCGGTCATCTAGCTCCTCCAGTAGCTCGTCCCCCCGACGGCACCGTAGACATCGACACCGGCGCTCATTGTCGTCATCCTCCCAGAGCCGCTCTCCTGTCAGGGGCAGTAAGCGGAGGTCCAGTGGCTCTGGGTCCTGGACCTGCCACTAGGTGTCCCAGTCAACACCAATGCCAGCACCGGTGTGGCCGCAGGGTCCGTGGCAGTGGCCAAACTGGGGGCCTTGGGGTACCCAATTGGGCCAGGCCACTGCGTCGGTCCACTCGTTGGTGGCCCAACTAGCACCTCCCTCGCTGAGCCAGCCGGACAAGGGCCATTCCTCTGAGGAGAGATCAGACCCTGAGGAGGGTCCCTCCACGGGGCCCCTCCCGCAGTCCTCCTCCTTGTCCCCGGACAATGTGTCCGCCAGGGACCATAGGGCACCGCTATTCGACTTCCGAGCTCACCAAGATCTGCTCAAGAGAGGTGGCGAGCAACCTAAACTTGGAGCTCAAGGAGATGTCTGAGGAGGAAGACCCCCTCTTCGGGGTGTTGGGGGCGCCAGGGCCATCAAGGGTGGCTTTACCGGTGCACGAGAGGGTCTTAAAGTTGGCCAAGACCCTCTGGCAAACCCCTGGCTTGGTTGCCCCTACCTCGAAGGGCGCCGAAAAAAAGTACTATGTGCCCGCTGAAGGGTTTGAGTACTTATATAACCACCCTGCCCCAGGTTCACTGGTAGTGGATGCCGCCAAGCAGCGGGACAGGCAGGAGGCCCAGGGTAATACCCCTAAGAACAAAGATTGTAAAAAGTTAGACCTGTTTGGCCACAAGGTCTATTTGACGGCAACCCTGCAGCTGAGGATCACTAACCACCAGGTGCTCCTCAGAAGGTATAATCTTAACCTCTGGTCCTCACTGCAGAGGCTTGCAAAGATCTTAGCCCAGGTGTTACCCCAGGATCAAGCAGCGGACTTCACTACCGTGATTGAGGAAGGCGCTGCAGTGGCAGGAGCGGCCTCACAGACAACCAGTGACGCGGCGGATTCAGCCAGCAGGGCCATGGATTCGGTCATTGTCATGCACTGCTGCTCCTGGCTCCAGTTGTCGGGGCTGTCGCAAGAGGTCCAGCAAGCCATCCAGGATCTGCCATTCGATGGTGCTGGCCTCTTTTCAGACAAAACCGACGACAACTGTTCTTCTTCCCCGTGTTCTTTCCTAAACTGCACGGTTCAGAGGAGGAGCGGAGATGGCACTCCCTGGATGTCAGACGAGCCCTGGCCTACTACATCGAGTGGACCAGGCCGTTCCGGAAGTCGACGCAGCTGTTCGTGGCAGTGGCAGACTAGATGAAGGGCTCACCTTTCTCCACCCAGTTCATCTCCATCTGGATCACCTCCTGCATCAGGACCTGTTATAACAGGCAAAGGTGCCGCTTCCAGGAGCTGTGACAACGCACCCAACCAGAGCCCAGGCCTCATCGGTGGCCTTCCTGGGAAGAGTGCCCCTGCAGGACATCTGCAGAGCAGCGACCTGGTCGTCAGTCCACACCTTCACATCCCACTACGCCATCATGCAGCAGGCGAGAAAAGACGCAGGCTTCGGCAGAGCCGTGCTGGCGAGAGCGGCTGAACACTAACTCCTACCCACCTCCGAGGTATGGCTAGTTAATCACCTATATTGGAATGGATATGAGCAATCACTCGAAGATAGAAAACAGGGTTACTTATCAGTAACTGTTGTTCTTTGAGATGTGTTGCTCATATCCATTCCACACTCACCCTCCGTCCCCGCTGCTGGAGTCAGCAGAAAGAAGGGACTGAGGGCCCGCGGGGTCGGTGGTGCCCTATGTAGCACGAAATGAGCGTGGTACTCCAGGGGGCGCCTGAGCCGACCCTACGGGGCTTGCTAAAGGGAAAAAAGTTCCAGGAACCAGTGCACGGGGCGCGCACTCACCTATATTGGAATGGATATGAGCAACACATCTCAAAGAACAGTTACTGGTAAGTAACCCTGTTTTTCAGAGTCAAGAAGCCTTGTTAGATAAGACCCTATCAGCAGCTCCTTCCCATCTATGGTAAGGAGGCTCCAGCTCCAGTGCTCTGCTGAAAAGTACTGTGGCAGTATGGCATGTCCATACCTAAGTCCCTCGTAATGATTTAAAGCCCTGTGGCTTACAATGGACCGAGTTGATTGCACATAAATGACCTAGTGCTGTTCTTCAATTCCTCAATGTTTATCTACTTGTCTGTCTGTCCTTAGTGTGTGTGCTACCATAAAAAAACTAACTAATTATTAAAGAGTAATAAGAGGGAAGAGGGAAGTCTCAGATAACCAGGTCCTGTGGCATAAATAGTTGCCAAAAACACCTTGAAGGTATTATAAAGTGCCACTGATTACAACTAATGAATGGCCATCCAGCATCTTGACAGATGAAAGGAGACACGATAAAGGCGGTCCGTCAGTGGTGCCTGGCAATGGGGTGGGAAAAGAGCGTGATGCGCGAGTGGCAAATCTTCCCACAGTGGCTGCAGGTCCACTTGCGAGATGGAAGTTGAAACACACTCGCTTCCTGTCTCAGCCTGGGCTCTCTGATGGCTCTCCGTGGCGACTGCACCAGTCTTAACCCAGCTTCTCCAAACTGAGCGATTGTGGGCAGGATTTTCCCAGTTATCAGTGGGAATGCTGCATTTCTTGAGGCCTTGCTTGACCTTGTTGCTGAATTGAAGCTTTGATCTTCCTCTGCATGGTGGGCCCTTCTTAAGTTGGCCATAGAGCACAGCCTTCAGCAGACAATTTTGAGGCATGTGCTCCATCTACATAACCCAACCAGCAAAGCCTGCGAACATCCAGTGTAGTCTGCATAGACTGTAGGCTGGTTCTCTCAAGGATCTTGTTATTGGTGATCCATTGGTCCCAAGTGACTCAAAGGATTTTTCTAAGTCAGTGGAGATGGAAACTGTTCAATTTCTACTCCTGCTTGGAGTACATTAGCGGCTTTCACAATCATAAAGAAGGGTACTAAGGACACAAGCCTGATCGACACTTGTGTTCAGGGTTAGCAACTTGTTGTTACAGACACATGAGGTAAGTTTGCCAAAGGTAACAGAAGGTTACCTATCAAAGTTAAGTGAGCTGATGAGAATTGAGCTGAGATAGCAGAAGTGATCCATGTTGTCCAGAATTTCATTATTGACAGATTTTAGGTGGAATATTGGTACCTTGTGACATAACTGGTTTTTTTCATAATTGCCATGTCAAACTTGGTGCATGCATCAGAAACATGTTCACCATGACCTGCAGGTGAATTAGAGACAAATGCAGCATCTGCAAAAAGCCCGAATAATGAGCTGGGTAACATGCCTTCTGCTCTGGAATCGTCTGATATTAAACAAGCTGCCATCCATCCATCCTCGATTTAGTATGTCAGATTGATCATTTCCAAAGGCATACTTAAGAAGAATAGAGAAGATGCCAAAGCCGGTAGGTGCTAAAATGCAGCCTTGCTTCATACCAGTATCATTACTAAACTCGGATAATGAATAGGGAGAGCACCTTTTGTGGACAGCCAATTTTCAACAGGATCTTATAGATGCCATTCCTACTAACCATGTCAAAGGCCTTTTGTAGGTCAACAAATGCTACATAAAGAGGTGCCTGTTGTTCATGGCTTTTTTTCTTGCAACAAGCACAATGTGAAGGACATGTCAGTCATGGAGCGCCCAGCTCTGAACCCAAACTGGCTCTCTAGGTAGACTCTGACCAAGGACTTTGAGTCTTTTCAGCAGGACCCTTGCAAGTACCTTGCAGACCACGTTGAGCAAAGATATCCCTCAATAGTTGTCACAGTCTGCTCTGTCCCCTTTATTACATAGAGTCATTATCTTTTCATCTTTCAGATCTTAGGGTATATGGCTTTTTTCCCCAAGAGGTGCAGAGAAGTGCATAGATGTCACTTGCAAGCTTTCTTCCCCTGCCTTCAGGAGCTCTGAAGATATGTGGTCATTGCCTGCATCTTTCCCAGACACGATCTCTTTGATAGCCTTCTCTACATCTTCAAGAGTTGGTATTTGGTCCAGCTCCTGCATTATTGGAAGTTGGGGAATGGCAGCTAAGGCAGTATCACAGGTAATTGCATCCTTTGAACAGAGTTCTTTGTAATGCTCAGTCCATCGGTTAAGTTGGTTTAGCCTGTCAGTCAATATGGTACCATCTTTTGCCTTCAGGTTTGCAGTCTTTTTACGGAGGTGGACCAAGTGCCTCTTTAATTCTATTATAGGTACCACAAAGGTCTCCTCTTTCATAGCAGATTTGAACAGTGGCGTACCGAGAAACTCTGGTGCCTGTGGGCCAAGCCCATATTTGCGCACCCCCCCGCGCCTCACGCCCCCCATGCAGGGCAGGAGGGGACCCAGCGCCGTCCCCCCCCCCAACTGCCCCAGGGAGGAGGGGGTCTGTACCTGTGGGAGGGAGCACGAAGCATGAAAGAGGCGCAAATGTAGGCTTGACTCCGCTGCCTCCCTCCTCCCCGCACTTACATGCTGTTCGGCGCCCGCCTCTCCCATTGCAGCGGTAGCCTCGCAACCGGGTGCCGGCTTGGATGGGATGGCCTCACCCCCCTGGCCTGGGGAGGGAGGGGGATGGGCTGGCCCTTCATGACACACAACAGGGGAGGGGCTGAGAGGCACCTCTCAGAGCTTCCTGTGCCCTCTGTCCCCCACCCGTTGAGAAGGGCTGGCTGTCACGCCCTCACCAGACTTACCTGCTGCTTCAGCCTGGCACCGGCTTGGATGGGGGGTGGCCTCACCCCCTAGCCTGGAAGGGGCCGGGCTGGCCCTTCATGAGGTGCGCGGGGGGGGGGGCCACAGGAGCGCAAGTGGGAGCAGACACCCCTCAGCCTCCTGCGCCCTCTGCCTGTTGTGAAGGGCTGGCCCGGTGCCCCGCACTTACCCACCACTCAAGCCCTGAAGCCTGGCACAGGCTTGGATGGGGCGGCCTCACCCCCCTGGCCTGGAGGGGGCACTGGGCCAGCCCTTCATGACAGGTGGAGACACAGGAGGCTGAGGGGCAGCTGTTCTTGCTTCCACTTCTGTAGCCCCCTGTGCATCGTGGATGGCCTGCTCAGCTCCCTCCCCCCGACCAGGCTGGGGGTGAGGCTATCCCATCTGAACCAGCGCTGGGCTGTGGGGCTGGAGCAACAGGTAAAGGCACTCCGGGCTGACCCTTCACGGAGGGCAGGGGGCGCAAGAGGCTCTACACCCTTAGAATCATAGAATTGGAAGGGACCTAAGGAGGTTATCTAGTCCATTCCCTGCTCAAAGCAGGACTAACCTCAGCTAAATAATTCCAGCAAGGGTTTTGTCAAGCTTCAGCTTAAAAACCTCTAAAGATGGAGATTCCACCACCTCCCTAGGTAACCCATTCCAGTGCTTCATCACCCTCCTAGTGAAAAACGTTTTCCTCATGTCCAACCTAGACCTCCCACACTGCAACTTGAGACGGTTGCTCCTTGTTCTGTCATCTGCCACCACCGAGAACAGCCTAGCCCCATCCTCCCTGGAACCCCTTTTCAGGTAGTTAAAGGCTGCTATCAAATCCCCCCTCATTCTTCTCTTTTGCAGACTAAACAAGCCCAGTTTCCTTAGCCTCCCCTCATAAGTCTTGTGCTCCAGCCCCCTAATCATTTTTGTTGCCCTCCGCTGTACTCTCTCCAACTTGTCTACATCCTTTTTGTAGTGGGGGGCCCAAAATTGGATACAATACTCTAAATGCAGCCTCACCAGTGCCGAATAGAGGGGAATAATTACTTCCCTCGATTTGCTGGCAGTGCTCCTACTAATGCGGCCCAATATACCGTTAGCCTTCTTTGCAATAAGGGCACACTGACTCATATCCAACTTCTTGTCCACTGTAACCCCCAGGTCCTTTTCTGCAGAACTGCTGCCTAGCCCATCGGTCCCCAGTCTGTAGCAGTATGTGGGATTCTTCCGTCCTAAGTGCAGAACTCTGCACTTGTCCTCGTTGAACCTCATCAGATTCTTTTGTCCCAATCCTCCAATTTGTCTAGGTCATTCTGTATCCTATCCCTACCTTCCAGGGTATCTACCACTCCCTCCAGTGGGAGGAGATTGTCATCTTCAAACTTGCTGAGGGTGCAATACACTCCATCCTCTGGATCATTAATGAAGATGTTTGAGCAAAACTGGCTCCAGCACCGAGCCCTGAGGCAGTCCGCTTGTTACCTGCTGCCAGCTAGACACTGAGCCATTGATCACTACCTGTTGAGCCCGATAATCTAGCCAGCTTTCTATCCATCTTATAGTCCATTCATCCAACCTATACGTCTTACCTTGCTGATAAGAATACTGGGGGAGACCGTATCAAAAGCTTTGCTAAAGTCAAAGTATTTCATGTCCACCGCTTTCCCCGTATCCACAGAGCCAATCACCTCTTCGTAGAAGGCAATCAGGTTGGTTAGGCATGATTTGCTCTTGGTGAATTCATGCAGACTGTTCTTGATCACCTTCCTCTGTTCTAAGTGCCTCAAAATGGATTCCTTGAGACCCTGGTTCCATGATTTTTCCAGGGATTGAGGTGAGGCAGACCAGTCTGTAGTTCCCCAGATCTTCCTTCTTCCCTTTTTTGAAGATGGGCGCTATATTTGCCTTTTTCCAATCATCAGGGACCTCCCCCAATTGCCACAAGTTTCCAAAGACAATGGCCAATGGCTCTGCAATCACATCAGCCAACTCCTCAGCACCCTCAGGGGCATTGCATCTGGCCCCATGGACTTGTGTATGTCCAGCCTTTCCAAATAGTACTGAACCTCTTCTTTCAGCACTGAGGGCTGCTCACCTCCTCTCCATTCTGTGCTGCCCAGTGCAGTGGTCTTTTAGTTATGTTGAGGTGAAGTTTACCTTCTGGTTTCACAGTACAGATCTTTTAAAGATGTAATTGGAGCTGGGTCCTAACAAGAGCATGATTAATATTGGAATTAGCTATACGCAATGATGGAACATGCAATACATGATGTCTGATGTTTCAGGATGAGGTTAAACTAATTCAGTGTCCTGAGTGAGGGTGCCTCCATGTGACCTTGCTGCGCCTGCAACCAGCAAAATACGTGTTCGAGACTATCAACTCAAGAGGCACAAAGCTCAAGTACACACTGGTCATTTTTTTTTGAGACTACCTGTGCCAGGTTGACAAGTGATGTGTCCCCAATGCTTACCCACACGGGCACTGAAATCACCAAGAACAGCAAGTCTGGTTTTTGCAAGGACATTCTTAATGATTTGTTCCAGTTGAAAATAAAACTCATTTTTTTGCTGTTTGGAATAATCAAGTGTTGGTCTGTAAATGGACAGAAATGTTCCCGAGTTCGTGTTCACATCTAGTTGCATGATTCTCTTTGATAGGTACCAGAAATGTACATGCACTGAGAATGGACTTATTGACAGCAAATCCATTACCATGTATCCTTAATTCATTGTCAGGTTCCTCAAAGCAATAGAAGTGATAATTTACTTCATCTAGTGATCCAATTTCTGAAAGTCTCATCTTTCCAAGAGCTGTACTATCAATGCCCAGTTGATGTAGTTCTCTATCAATTATTGTTGTTTTCATAAGTTCATAATCTTCCAGTTCAAGTCCACAACTAAGAACAGAATATCTTGATGAGGTCTGAAAAGGCAAAAGACATTGCCACTGTCTCACCTTCAACAGAACCAACAATAAAAACACTTCTGTTCTGTGTACACTGACACAGCAAATTTTAAGCTACCGGTCCACCTTTGTTTATCCTCAAACATTATCCAGACAGAATAGTTCCAGAGGGGTAGCCGTGTTAGTCTGTATACAGCAAAAACAACGAGAGTTCTGTGGCACTTTAAAGACTAACAAATTTAATATTTGCAGACATAAGCTTTCGAGAGACTTCAGCTCTCTTCTTCAGATGCAGTAATACAGAAAATAGGTAACACAGAGGCATCTTATAGATATCCAGGTGCATTGAGAACAATGGGGGAGGTGGAGTCCGGTACTTAAGACCTAATGATGACCATTGAGTAGGAGGTGAGAATGGGTGAGCAAAGTAATTTACCTTCGGTAGTGAGATAGCCACTCCAAGTCTCTGTTTAAACCCAGTTTGAATGTTTCCAGACAATTCAAGTTCTCCAACAGTCGGGACAACAGAAAACAAACCCTCCAGCTTCAACCAGCAAAATATATCAAATACAGAACCCCAAAAAAGCCAGTTGCTACTGAAGTTAGAATCTGGGTTTTTTTCCAGGAGACAAACTGGAATGCTACATTATTTCCTTTCTTTTAACCAAATTTATTCAATACCTTTTATACCGATGTTGATCAGTTCAGTAATACAGGAAATATTTTACAAACTTATATGAAAAAGAATATAAGATCTGAGGCCTCAAAGTTATTTAGGCACCTAACTCCCATTGATTTCAATGGAAGTTAGGAGCCTAAATATCTTTGCAGAGTTCCTTTCTCTGAACCTAACAGTCTAACTTTCTGCAGATGAACAGTGTAGAGATATGGTGACCATGGTGCCTGAAGAGGCTACACTGAGAATGTTTTCTCAGGGCAAACTGCCAGGAATAGGGAAGACAATCCCCAAAACTGGGAGAGGTTATTGAAAACCTGATTCACCATATGTTAGGTCCACCAGTCCCAAAGGAACAGACATCCCCATCAATATGAATTTCAGATCTTACCCAACAATACACTGATTCCAATCCTTTAATAACTAAAAGACCGGAATGTTTCTTAAGAAAAAGAAAGCAGAATGGTGCAAGTATGTGGAAAGTCCTTAGGTCAATTTCATAGCAGAGATGGTGAGGCTGCTGATTGGTAAAAGTCTTTCTGGAATCAATTTAAAAGATTATAATCCATTAGGCAGTCCAGGTGAAGCATCTGTTCAAATTCTTCTAGGCATTCTTCTGAGCATTCTAGGGTAAATCCAGAGTAAACCTAGAGACCTCAGTCTTGAGGCTTAGACCTTCCCTGTCAAAGTTTAAGGAGGACTGAGGTTTCTCTTTTATAGCTTTTCAAGCAGACTGACAAGCCTCCTCACAGAAACTGTTGCAGCAGGAGCAATCCCGGATGAAGAAGAGAAAGTGTATATTGTTGCTTTGGAACAAAACTTCTATTTCCTATGCATACACAGATAAACCAGCTGCATTCATTTACATAAGGCCACTCAGACTATCCAGGCTTTTCATTACAACATAGATAATTAAGCTTAAGACAATGTAAATAAAGATACTGTAGGAACTAATACTATTGAGTCAATAGAATACAGTAATGAAGCATTAAAAGACAGGATGCACAAGCTAATTAGATCAAATTGTTAAACTTCTACCAAGATATTGCTAAATACAGACAAATACATTTAACATCTACCTTTTGATTTTTATTACTACAAATAATTGGGTTAATGATTGCTGGTTTAGTACACTTCTTTGAAATTCACATATAAGTAGATTATTTTAATTACATTTCAATGCCTCCTGTTAAGTTGTTATGGGTCACACACAAGTTGACCCGTCTATCACTGTCCCAGATACAATCCTCTTTCCTATGGAGCCTGACCCATTGAATTCTGAAAATTTAATGAAATTAAAGGAAACTGAGCTATAAATTTATAATAGTTGCACAGTGGTTTCAAGTCAGTAGAAGTTTCTTGGATGCTTAACCAAAGAAACTGGAAAAGTTGCCCTTCGTTTCTCAATGTTTTTAACTTGTCTAGAAAATGCACACCTGCTAATACTTCAAAAAGCCAGACATCATGTCTCCTTCCCAAATCTAGAAACCCAGGCCTTGATCCACACAGGTAAATAGGCACCCGAGTCAGGTGTTTAGGCATAGTTGTCCCAGTTTTAGATTCCACTGAGATAAACAAAACTCCAGCTAAACCCTGTAGATACCCTGAAAATTTACTCACTGAGTGAGTTTAGGTAAAAGTTCCTTTAGTTCCTACATTTGTGCCTGTGAGTGCACACTGCTGCTTTAACAGAGGCATCCAGACACCTCGTTCATGCTGTCACAGTGGAGGCTCCACACCTGTCCTGTGAACCCCCACAAACTATTCTGTGCATCTCTTTTGTTAATACCTAAAGGCGATTTACTAATATTACCAGCACCACCTGCACAGCAGCTCTACCAACAGCATTCTTCAGCTCCAGCCCTTTCTCCAGGGAGCAGAGAAGAACTCTCACCCTCCTGAGCTGCCTTTCCCCTCCCCTCTGCTAGCCTTTCCCTCTCTCCTGTACACTTCCTTCCTGTACTTTTTAACTACCTCTCCCAGCTGATGGGACAATTAACTCCTTAGCACCCCCAGCCCACAGTCAGATTATGTACGTAAGCACTCCAGGCATCAGTCAAGTCTTTTCTGGGGGAATTAATCAGAGTTTAAGTGAGCAGTGTGCTGGAACTGTTTCTTAGCTCCTAGCACTCTATCACATCTGCCTAAGCACCAGAGCAATCCACAGCCTGTGGGAAGATGGGCATTCCTTTGCCATACTTGCCTTCAGGGCCCATTCTGGTAGGTGTGCTCAGCAGCTGCCTCCAGGGTCAGCACCAATTCAAAATCTAGGTGGAGGTGGTGTCACCTGCTTTATAGCCTACTGGTCAGAGCACTTGCCTCAGATGGGGCAGTTCCAGGTCTATTCCCTCCCACAAAAAGAAGGGGAGAAAGGATTTGAAGAGGTGTCTCCCACTTCTCAGTGGAGTGCTCTAACAACTGAGCTATGAGATAGTCTGATAAGTGTGTGTGGAGTCCCTTGATCTCACCAGCTGAAGCTGTTCTACTGTGGATTAAATAAAGCATCATTAGGCCAGAGATAAAGAACGACACCCGTTCAATGATGATTCCTTGTTTACAATTATACTTTGAGACCTATCAGTTAACAATCCTTTTAATCCCTTTCATGCATGCCATCTTAATTTTATCTTTCTAGTTTTTTCATCAAAATTTCATGTGGTGCCAAGTCAAGTGCCTTACAGAAGTCTAAGGATATTACATCAACACTATTACTTTTATCAACCAAACATGTGATCTCATAAAAAAATCTAATTAGTTTGACAGAATCTATTTGCCATAAACCCATGTTGATTGGCAATAATTACATTCCACTCTTTTAATTCTTTATTAATTGAGTCCCATATCAGCTGCTCCATTATCTTGCCTGGGATTGATGACAGACTAAAGGTAGTCACCTACGTCATTCTGTTTACTCTTTTAAATTGTGGCAAAGCATTAGCTTTCTTTTAGTCTTCTGAAACTTCCTCAGTGTTCCAAGTCTTATTAAAAATCAACATTAATGGTCAAATGAGCTCTTCAGCCAGCTCTTTTAAAACTCCTGCATGCAAATTATAGGGGCCTGAGATTTTAAAATGTCTAACTTTAGTATCTGCTGTTTAACATCCTCCTGAGATACTGGTGGAATGGAAAGAGTGTTATCATATGATATGACCACATCATCTGTTTTTTCCCATACATAGAACAGAAATATGTATTGAACATTTCTGCATTTTCTGCATTATTACTGATAATTCTAACATTTCCATTTAGTAAGGGACAAATACCATTGTTAGGATTCTTTTTGTTCCTAATATATTTTTATTATTGTAGTTGGGATTCCCTCACAGGTCTTTTTTACTTGGGTTATTCAGAACACCTCAGCAGGGGGAGGAGCACAGGCAATGCCCCTAACTTGGGCTGAGCAGAGGTCATGGAATCTGCTCCAAGCACCTTCCCCCACACCCTGCCCACTCTCCCTGTAAAAAGTGACCTGTGGGGGGCATGAGGCTCTGTCCTTCTCCCGCTGCGCCTCCCCACCAGCATGTTTCTGATTCACTCGGCCCCTGTCCCCAGCAGATGGGCCCAGGCAGGGAGCAGAGGAGATGAGAGAGAACCGCTTCTCATGCCAGCTGAGAATGGCTGCCCAGGGTCACTGCCTCTGTGCAGTGCGGTGGTTGTCTGTGAGACAGCCTGGCTGGGGAGGGGATGGCAACCTGCCTCCTCGACTCCTTGCCTGGGCCCAGTTGCCAGGGACAGGGACTGAGCGAGCTGGAGCTCCCCCTCAGCACATTTCCAGCTCGCTAAGCCCCACTCCCTGGCTGCCGTCACCTCTCCAGCCAGGCCTTCTCTCAGGCAGCCGCCACGCTGCACAGAGGCAGTGACCCTGAGAGGAGTCAGCCAGTGTTAGAAGTGTCTCCATCCTGCCCCCTTTGCTCCCTGCCCTGGCTCAGCTGCCAGGGAGAGGGGCTGAGTGAGCCGAAAACATGCCTAGGGGAGGGAGTGGCGCAGCAGGACCAGTACTGAGCACCCTTTCCCTACCAGCAGGCCAAGCACAGCAAGCCCTGCGAGGGCAAGTTGGTGCTTGAAGAAATCTGGAGAGGCACATGACCCTGCATGCCCTCTCCTGACACATCACCTCTGTCAGAAGCCCATCCAACCTTAGAGTGATGTCTCGTGTCTGGCTTTTGGGAAGGCAGCACACTATCTTGGTGTCAGCCTGTCCTGGTGTCAGCCTATCCCTTGCAGAATGTTCTCTCTTTTCTTCCGAGTACTGAATCCCCAGCCAGGATTGTCTGTCTTGGATGGCTGGAGAACTCTTTGTAGACAAACTTAGTTTTCTTACAGATTGGACCGAGCTGCCATCCACAAGTGTATCCTGTATATCTCTCCATTCCCTTGGACCAGCTGGATCTTGAGAGGTATCTTCCATAGTTTCCATACTGAGGATATGGCATTTATCAAAGCTTCAAGAGTTACAGCCCTGCAGCCTTTACCAATGCACCAAAGCTTTGTGGATCAGTGTTGTTCCTGTCATTTTCTAGGCACCTAAAAATTAGGCTGCGTGACACTGATACATTACAACACTTTTCTGCATGTGGGCCATATTCTTCTGTCTTTATCTAATCTTATCTAGCTCTTCTGTACAGGTGGGGGATGTTTTGCTTCTGTAATTGTATGTATTTTATTTTAGCATGAGTCTCACAAGTTATGAAATGAAGTATATAAAATGTGATAAATTAAGGAAAGTATGAAACATGCTCTCCAAACTTAAGAGAACAATAAAGATGTTGAGTGATTGATGCACTTTGAAAATACTAGTTATCTAATGTGACAAAGCTCTTCCTCTACCTCGGTGGGTCCAGCACTTCCTTCTAGCGGTAGGTCAGGGAATTGCTTCACCCCTTAGTGTTCTTCCACCCTCTAGTGGCAGGGGATGGTAATACAGCCGTTCTAAGATGGCTGCTCCCTGCCGGGTCCCAGTCCTATCTCTGGTTCTCACAGGCCTTGCCTCTTTGCTGGGGCTCTTGTCCCTACAGTGAATGGCTGGAGGTGGGGAAGGGGCTGGTCCCTCCCTCAACTCTAGGCACCAACCCAGGGATCCTACAAGTAGCAGCTTCGTGCTGTGGGCTTCAGGAAAGCTGCTAGCTTCCCTGGGTTACTTCTCCAGGTCCCTTGACTTAATGTCCATACCCTGCTTGGACAGGGGCCCTTCCTGGCCTCCTTGCCAGGGGAGGCTCCTGACCCCTGACAGCCCCACTGGGCATGGTAGTGCCCAAATTAAATGTCCAATTCAATATTTCCCTTCCAGCAGGGTCTCTTCCCTTAGGCCTTCAGGCCTGGGAAAGGTCCTCTGCCCTCTTTGGGCAAGGTTTTTCTCTTCCCCAGTTTTTGTACCTGCAGGGTTCTCTTCTGCCAGCATTCTGCTCCTTCTCCTAAACCCTCCTGGCTCTTGACAGTGTCTTGCCTGCTCACACACTCTGGTAGCTGACCTCACTCTCACGACTCCAGCCACACCCTCTCTCTGGAAGGGAGGCTTTTAACAAGTCCTAAGAAGGGCCTTGATTGGCTCCAGGTGTGTTAATTAACCTGGAGTAACCCCTGCTCAGCTACCAGGGGAAAAGGGACTTGCTGAGCCTGGAGCTGATATATTGGCCTTCTAGCACTCTCCGGTAGCCATCCGGTCTGATCCTGTCACACTAATGATAATGAATCATTAAGGAAGAATAAAGGAAATATAGTAAAGAAAGGAAAAACATACACATATGTTTAGAACATTAAAATAAATTGCTAAAAAGGAGTTTGTTTGTTTTTTTTAAAACAAAGTGGACTAATACAGGAAACAGTCTTGGAAGTGAATCACACCCACAAAAATCCTCTTGTAAGAAAGGAACCACAGAAGATTTATGATACACTGATGCTAGTTATTGAATATTGAGGGAAGTAGCACAGAAGCTTGAACAGAAATATGAAAGCAGGCTGAAAAACATCCGATAGAAAGAGGAGCTGAACTCTCCCTCTAGCAACTCCCAAGAAAGGAATAAAAGATGAAGTCTCCAAACAAGAGCACCCAAATCTACATAAAGCTTTGATTTACCCATGTCATGGACCATCTCTCCCTGTCTTCAAAGGTTTACACGGATCAGTGGCAAGAATTCACCCCCAAACGTTCTCTTTTGTTTTATTAATTTAAATAGCTTAATGTTACCTTGCTCGTCACTAACTAACTCCTATGAGATCCTAAGGAGCAGAATTTGGGGTTCACTAGGAATAATTTCATGTACAAATGTCTACTTTATAACTCTAAATAGGCTGGATTAAGAAAAACCCTAAATAAATACTTTAAAGCAATTTATTTTGTTGTTTTACAGCAATCCCTTCTAAACTAGGGACAAGAGAGTCACAGAGACTAATTTGAGCAAGTTACTGAATTTAAGAACTAAATGATCATATAAAAGTTTGGCCTTACTTTTCAACGATGTATGTCTCCTACAATCATGTAGTCTTCTAAGACAAAGCATTACCTTTTCCCCTTTGGGAGTTATTTGGTTCATACTTTAAGAGGGAACTGATGGATGGTTATAAATATATTTAAAGGTATTAGTGGTGATGACTTACTATTGTTGTACTAGTGTTTAACCTCAAAGTAAGTCTACGTAAATGGCTTTCAAGACTGTATGTAATGTTTCTCACCATGTGTCAGTACTGATCCATCCCACAATACTATTACTGTTGTGCCAAAGGTCACCAGATGGATACAACCATTATCCAGAACGTAATGTCTTCCTTACCGGAAGATGGTGACCAGTGATGGACTGGGACTGAGAATCAGCCCTGGCATTTAAAGCACACCGGTCCAAGTTCAGGCTGTGGGCTCTATGCCAAATTATTTTTCTGTGCTTATGTCATATGTGTTTTTTGAGCATAAGTATGTGTTTAATAAAAAAAAAACCCTGTAAATAGTTAAACATACTTTATTTTTATTTGTATTCACCTATTTTAGTTATTTTATAGTATGTAGGCCTATTTGTAATAGTAAATTTTCATTTATATTTTTTACAATTTTTTTAAACTACATGAAAACATGTAAAATAATTGAACAGGGCTCAAACTGTATGCATTACTGGAACGAAGTAATATACTTTAAATAACACCTGCTTAATTATTTATTAAACAATTGTTCTCTTTATACACCACCATACTAAATGGCTACGAAGCCAGGTACTGTGCATTCTTCCCTATAAGCAAACCACACTAATAAAAGAAATACTTGCATCTTATCTTACAGAATGAGCAGGTGTCTCAGGAGTTCACATTCTTTACTCTTCTTGTCTTCCACAGGTATTTCTCTTGCCACCCTGACAGTGTATTCGTCTAGTGCTGATGTCTTCAGCTTGTCCCAGTGCAAAGCTAAACTAGTTAGTTCACACCGCAAATTTTCAACTGTGGCTTTTTCGTCAAATTTGAGCAAGCGTTTTGCTTAATTCTTCTAGTGCTGGTGTCTGAAGTCCACAATCTCTTATGTCAAAGAAGTTCCTAGGGTCCAGACAAGCAAAATCAGCATAGAGTGTTCCATTGTAGAGAAAATGGCAATGCATACTCTCAGTGATTGTGTTAAGGATTACATTGTGGACTTGTATCTTATGGCTGTAATTGTGTCAGTTATGATTTCATCTTCAGCGTAATCGCTTGCCATGGTTTTTTTTTGCCTTAACCTTTTTTCAGGCAGAGCAGCCTATACGTCAAGTTCACAATCCTCATGTTCTTGCAGCTTGTCATTTACCCACTCTACAAAATTATCTGCAGCTTTCTTAACATCGAAATCTCTTACACACTTTTTGAGATCCTTCTGTGCTCCAGATATCATGTAATGAGCTATTAAGATATCCATTCTACTTGTTTGTAGATATTATGACAATGGTGATATCAATTCAAGTATGCGCAGAAAGATCAGAGTTGTGAGAACTGCCTCATATTTAAGCAGCGATTCTGTATATGCTTTCGTCTTTACGCGTGCATCAGATTTATATCTCAGGTTCTCTTGAATCTTTGCCAAAATGACAATAAGGTCAATGTCAAAGAAGATTCCGGATTTGAAAATGATCCAAATACTTTTCTCAGTGCTGCGTCTTTAGACCACCAGCGGGTTTCTCCAATCATAGAGAATCTTCGATGGTGAGTGTCCTGACTTACATTTTCCCACATATTCATTTGTTGATATGACTCCCGAAAAAACACTGCAATGTCATTCATTAAAGTGAATAGTGATGCACTTGCAATCACAACCCTTATAGTATCCGCCAGTACTAAATTTAGTGCATGGTACCAGACATGAATTTGGTCTGGAAACTCTGTTGATAGCCACGCAGAGAAGCCTTTCTATTGTCCTTGCATATTTGCTGCCCCATCAGTTGAATTGCCTGTGCATTTTCTTATCTCAATTTTGCATGATTTGAGAACCCGCATTAGCAGGTGAAGGAAGTATTCCCCAGCTGATGATTCGCAATGTACCAGCGCAAGGAGCTTCTCGTGAATGTGATCTATTACATATCGAACGATAACAGAGCACTGATCTTTTGATGTGATATCCTGAGTTGTCAATTTGTACTGAGAACATTCCAGATTCCTTCCCTTCACTTGTGACACTCTCTTGAATAAGTTGCCAAATTGCTTCTATAACTGTATCAACTGTTGTTTTAGAGAGCAAAGTTATTAATGATCCTCAGCCCTTTCCTTCTGACGAATGCAACTTCTTGCTTCTTTCTATGCATTCACTTATGTGTTCCCGCAGACAAATGTCGGACTTGCTAAGAAGCCGAGCTAATTCCAAAAATTGCCATGATCTACAGAAATGTCCTCTAAAGCAGTGATCTTCACTATTTTTCAAGCGGGGACCACTTTGGCAAAAAGCCTTCAATGTGAGAGCCACATCAACTACTAAATTGACACATTAACCATATGGCCTTATCATGGCTGCTACTTTCTCCAGCCGCTTCATTTTCTGTAGTTGTTGTAGATCTGCTTTTGTTCATTTCATTAATATCCACAGTTACAGCTTTATCTGCTTTGTCTCCTGTTTCACTTTCTGATTTTCTCCTCAATGGAATTAAGAATCTATCCATTCTTTCCAGTAACTCAGTGGGGCCAAAAAACAATATACGACACAAATGGTTGAACACTCTGAGTTCTACATAGATTGCTATGGTAATATTACGGCTATTATACAAAGTACTTAGATGTACTTATTGGCACACATCGTACCATGTGGTCAATATGACGTGTAAAGAAGGTGGACTTTGATAGGCTCGGTACATATTCTAATGTTAAAAATAAAATAAATTGGCATATAAATTAGTCAGGGAGCTGCACTTACAGTCGATGGGAGCTGCCACTGGCTCTCGGGCCTTGTAATAAAGAACACTGCTCTAAAGTGTACACAGCCTCTGATTTCTTTCCTCTGTAGCTAAGTCCACGCTTGCCTATCACTTTCACAATGTCTATCACCCACTGCAGCACTTGCCGTCTCTTTCGCACTTGTTCTCAGAGGACAGACATTTGATTACAAAGCAGTAAACTGTTGATATCTGTGCTGCTGATCTTCAAAAAGTATGCTTCTGCATAAGCTCTGTGCATGACACTTTTTTCGTTTTATTCTATTCTCTGATGGATATGCCTCCAATCTTTCATTCCTTCAACGAACGGATGTTACAGAACTCTTAGAAAATGCCAAGCAGACTGAGCAAAATAAAAAATTTATTTTCCTACAGTATGTCAGCCACTTGTGGTTTGTGCCATCCTTGCAATTGAAAGCTTTCTTTATTACAAGATCACTGGTGTTTTGATTTGGGTGGTAATTAAAAAACAAAGTGAGCTGACTTGCACTAGGGCGAGCAAAGTAGTTGAAAGTGGACACTACATTTTGTCTAGATGGAGAGCTACTGGTTTCATTTAAATCCTGCCCTATTTTACTCTCCTGTTTTGGCAAGCTTTTCTCAATGACAACATTTACATCTTGCTGATCATTTTGTGTTTCAGAGCCTTTTTCTTCAGCGGATGTGCTCTCTTTAGGCCTGTGCTGACTCTTGGATGGTTTATTGTCCATATTTGTGATAGCGTATTCAAGATTAGCCAGTTTATGTTTACCAAGTTTTTCCCATCATCGGACAACTGATTAATCAATGAAAACCACAAATGAAGTCTCGTTGAAAGACGAGGCTTCGCGTGATTTAGCAACACAGTGACGTCATAGGTTGCCAAATCTGGAAGAGAACGTAGTGTGACAACTGAAAGCATAAATAACGCATACAAATCATAGCAAAATAAATAAATAAATAAATAAAAAACAAGGAGTGGACAGAGAGTTTGTTATTTTGACATTGATTACACATTTGCTGTTTTATTTTTTTCATGAAGACCAGCCCACCAGCCCTTGAGTGCACTGGCCCCTCTGGCATTTGCCAGAACTGTCAGATGGCCAGTCTGGGTGACTTTCCAGTACCATCATTTCCAAGTCAGTGCAGAGACAACTCTGCATCTGAAGGAAGAAAATGGGTGTCTGACCTTAGGATCTCACCGATCCCTTTTCCGCCAATGACTCTGTCAGGTTCCCCAAGCAAGGCTTTATACCCCCTTTTGATTGTACCACCTGGAAGTATCTTATCACCAGTTCTCTCAATCACAGATCCAAGGTAAGATCTGTATTCTTACTCAGACCAGGCATAGCATTGCAAAGTAAGATGCACCTCTCCCCCTTTAGAGAGAGAGACGAAGATGATCTGTACTGTAAAAGAACATTATCTGGATCTGGCTATACACTACTGGCAAGACTGACAGACCCAGCCATGGATGAAATGGCCTCATTGGCCTTCTCCAGGTCAATTTCCCAACT
The DNA here is from genome assembly GCF_026122565.2 of Emydura macquarii macquarii. Taxonomy (NCBI): domain Eukaryota; kingdom Metazoa; phylum Chordata; order Testudines; family Chelidae; genus Emydura; species Emydura macquarii. The sequence continues at coordinate 1,048,573 of NW_027131307.1, read as the reverse complement.
CTCAAGGCTATCCAAGAAGAGTTTCTCCAGACCCTACAGTGCTGGAATTTAGAGCTTTGGATCTGAGAAGTTCAGATCCAGTAATGGATAATACAGTAAGGGACAATTTGCCTACTATCATCCCTGATATTTTTAGAGGAAGAGGAGCCTATGTTAATAGAAATGGTACCTGAAATGGATCCAGACTAGGAAGGACAAAACTCCCCTGACTATAAGTTGGGAATTATCATGCTTATGTGTCCCTTGATGGATGCAATTTTCCCCCATGATTTTGTGGATAGAATGTCAAAGACTTTAGGGATACCATCGATCCTGGCTGAAAAAGTTTCACATCTGGTGTCTGAGATATTGAGTTCTTGATCAAGCACTGGAGTTACTTTATCTTTATTAGAAGAATTATCATATCCTGCTGGGGCTACACCTTTCTCAGCACAACCTATGTCTAGAAAAGATAAATTATATCGGCTTCCCTGAGAGGGACAGTCCGGGTTCCATACACACTAAACGCCTAGGAATGAGGGGGGCTTTGATAGCAGCCTTTAACTACCTGAAAGGGGATTCCAGGGACGATGGAGTTAGGCTGTTCTCAGTGCTGGCAGATGACAGAACAAGGAGCAATGGTCTCAAGTGGCAGTGGGGGAGATCTAGGTTGGATATTAAGAAAATCTTTTTCACTAGGACAGTGGTGAAGCACTGGAATGGGTTACCTAGAGAGGTGGTGGAATCTCCATCCTTAGCGGTTTTTAAGGCCTGGCTTGACAAAGCCCTGGCTGGGATGATTTAGTTGGGGTTGGTCCTGCTTTGAGCAGGGGGTTGCACTAGATGACCTCCTGAGGTCCCTTCCAAACCTAATCTTCTATGATCATGTAGTCTGCCTCTTGATACTAAATCAAATTGGAAGACCTTGGTTTTGAAGGTAAAAGTTTTGTTAGCTCTAAAACTGACGTGGTCCTGGAGAAGATGAAGAATGCTAAATCTACTGTTAAATTGTTAGGAGCATTTCAGTTTCCCAAGAGAAGGATGAGAGTTTTCTTTCAGGTATCAGAGGCATCTCCCTCCTCCCCCCGTTTCTTCTTATTCTTCTCAAAGGTGAAGTTACCATCAATACCAAAACCCTTCTCAGAGCCACAGTTCCAAAAAGAAGGATGTTATATGAACCACAAGTTAAGGGGAAACAGTCTTCTGTGTCATCATCGGATCTTCACATTCAAATTTGATGGCAATCCCAGGAGTTGCAAAGTAGTCTCTTTAACACCCTCTCCCTCATTTCCCATTTCAGAGATCATTTGTCCCAATATTACCACAACTGGCAACAGATAACATCAGATAGATTGATATTAGAAACAGTAAAAGTGGATATGCAATCCAATTAAAGCCCATCCCTCCTTCCAACCTCCATTTCCTTTCCAATTCTTTTCAGGGAACTATCTCATGGGAGAGTGTAAAGACCAGAGGTCCTCTCCATTCTACAGACAGGTGATGTGGACACAGTTCCTGTTCTGCATATTGTCCCCAGACTCTATTATCCCTTTACTTACCCTTTGAGACTGGTTTTCAGTTCTTAGCTGAAAAGATGAATACTTTCATGTTTCCATAAGATCTCCGCACTGCAAGTAGCCTCAGGTGTATTGTTGGAGGAGACAATTTTCAATAAAGTCTTTCCATTTTGGCTTTCTATGGCCCCAAGAGTATTTATGAAGTGTCTTATGGCTCATTTACATCAACAGGAACTGTTTGGCTTGTCCAAGGAAGATCTCTCCATAGTAGACACGCAAACTTGCACTTTGTTCAACAATCTTGGATTGACAATAAATGTCAAGAAATGATGTTCACATCTATGCAAAACATTCCATTAACTGGGGTCATACTGGACTCAACACTAGGTAAATAATTATTATCACAGAACATAATGATCAAGATACAATCAACTATATGATTTTTACATCAGTGTCCAGCACAGACAATATTATTTCTTTTATGACTAATAAGCCAGATGGCATCAATGATCCATTCACACGTGTTCATGAGACACATTTGCAGCATTGGATTCTGAGGAATTTCATGCCCAGTGTGACTGACATAAGCGTGACTAGTGGTTCCAGAAACAATAACATCAGGGTGGCATAGTGGTATTGTCCCAAAAATGATTTGAAGAGGTTTCATTCAATTCATTCATGGCTTCTGTTTACATCACAACCAATGTGTCGAATTTGGGTTGGGATGCCATCTGGGCAGTGATTACATAGGCTGGGGTCATTGAGTTCTGTCCAAAAAGAAATTACACATCAATGTTCTAGAACTGAGAGCCATTTGTCACTCATTAAAGGCATTTCTTCCACAAATCAGCAACAGAGTAGTTCAAATAGTATACTGCACTTGTGTTTTCTGTAGCTCTCTGAACAAACAGGGAGGTAGATATTCATATAAACTGTGCATGGAAGCAAGAGCACTTTGGACTGGTGCATTCCACGCAGCATATTTCCAGTGCTTATTCATCTAGTGGGGAAGTCCAATGAGCTGTCAGATTGTCTAAGCAGAGAAAAGTCAAAGATGCACAAGTGGTTTCTGTAGCGCTCAGACAAAAAGAAAATTTTCGAGCTGTGGGAGTATTTGTATATAGATCTGTTTGCTTCTAGCCTCAGTGCAAAATGCAGCACATTTTGTTCATATTTGGAAAACAGACAATCAGTCAATGCTAGATAGTCAGAGATAGTCAGTACTGGATGCCTTTCTGATAACAGGGACCAGGGTCTGTGTGATGCCTCTCCCACAATTTCACCAGTCCAAAGAGTAATCAACAAGATCAAGCAGGACTGAGCCAGAGTGAATATAAGAACAGGAACAGCTATTGTGGGTCAGATGAATGATCCATCTAACCAGCATCCTATCTTCCGCTTGTGGCCAATGCCAGATGCTTCAGAGGGAATGAACAGAACAGGGTAATTATCGAATAATCCATCCCCTGTCGTCCACTCCCAGCTTCTGGCAGTTAGAGGCTCAGGACACCCAGAGTGTGGGGTTGCATCTCTGGTAATCTTGGCTAATAGCCATTGATTGACCTCTGTGAATTTATCTAATTCTTGTTTGAACTCACTTATAGTTTTGGACTTCACAACATCTCCTGGCAACAAGTTCTACAGGTTGATAATTATTTATTATCTATCCATTTTCTACAGGTTCCTAACATTCTGTTAGCTTTTTTGACTGCTGCTGCACATTGAGCAGATGTTTTCAGAGAACTATCCACAATGACTGAATGTTAACTGCTAATTTAGACCTCATCGTTTTGAACATATAGTTGGGATTATGTTTTCCAGTGTGCATTACTTTGCATTTATCAACATTGCATTTCATCTGCCATTATGTTATCCAATCACCTAGTTATGTGGTTCCAATACCCCAGCTTGGGCCAAACAACTTTGGTTCCTGGATTTGCTGCATATGTCTGCAGGGAATATTTCAACATCTGCCTTTGGACCGAAACCTACAGACTCAGCAGGAGGGATGAGTACTCCATTCCAAGCTGAGCTCACCACATTTGACAATGTGAGTGATTGCATCTTGAGACGTGTTGAACATTTGTGCTCTGCTGATGTACAAAACATTATACTGAATCCTAGAAAAGAGTCCACCTGTAAATGCTACTTTAGACAATACAAAAGGGTTTTATTATGGTCAGAAAGTATCAGTGTGGTCCCCTTAAGTGCTCAGGTTCCAAAAGTTCTAGAGTATTATTATTTCCTATAAGAGTTCATTTATCAGCAATTCCAGCATTTCACCAGTGGATTAATGGTAAATTCTGGTCCAATCACAACTAATAAACATTTTTTTTAAAGGGTGAGCGAATGGCCATCCCCCAGTTAAATCTCCCATACCCCATTGGGACCTTACCCTGCTATTGTCCCACCTCATGTAGCCACCCTTTGAACCTCTGGCAAAGTGTTCACTGTTTCACCTCTCACCTGTCCATCAAACATTCACCTCTGCTCATTTCTCTGCTCAATTCCTATCGTCTGCCCAAACTTTCCCACCCTCCCTCACTCTGGGTCAGATCATCTTCCCACCCTGCAGTTTTCTCCAACAATATCTTCTCCTCAAACAGACTTCTCTTTTGTGCCAGCCCCACCTGCTCAAGTCTCCTTCTCCCACTGACAATACAGAATCATTTCCTATAACTTTAGTTCTCTAAAATGTTAAAGGAATGAGCCCAAATTCTACACCCAGACCCAGCAACTACAGGTTCTTGACAACTAACTCTTGTCCTTTCCCTACCCCTACCTGCACCAATCATATATCTTTTTATCCTTGTGTCTAATCTTTTGGCCAGGGTCTTGGCCCACTCCACTCTTTTGAACCATCCACGTGACACGAAGGGAGCAGATACCGCCTGTTTGGCATACCCCCAGCATGGGGGCTGTACCCAGCAGGCCGACACACAGCAGGTGTAGTTGGCACCTACATTTTACTACCACTGCCCTTGGTATAAGGGGCATATATAGAGAAGGAAGACTGGCCAGATCATGATGCTCTGGCTATCCCAACTGGTGGATAGTACTTAATGACAGTAGTCCCGTGGCTGGAGCCACGATGAGAACCAGGGAGCTGTAACCAGCTTCCTGATGGCCTCTTACCCTCCTAGCACAGGAAAGAATCTGGCCCAGAGACTGCAAACTCTTCGGGGGTGGCACAGTACCTCCGTGTGTCTGTAAAATATCCAGCAGCACACTTGGGCCCAGTATAAATAAATACATGAATAATGTTGCTCACCATAGATTTTCTGAATCCCTTGGAGATCATCCTGTGGGAGTTTAAAGTTATGTGTTTCCATATACTGGTAGAAAGGAGCCATGATAGCACTGGGGTCATTGGAGTGTTCCAGGCCCAGGGCATGACCCAACTCATGGACAGCAACCAGAAAGAGATCATTCCCTACAGAGAAAACACACAAGCAGATTAACTTCCCAGCCGATCAGGTAATAACTCTGTAACCCATATCCCTAGACATTCTCAATACAAGACCCTCCTTTAGAGACTGACAAGGGATTCTATTGCTTAACACTTAATGTGGGAGAAATGGATAATAAGGTGCCAGCTCATTTATAAGAGATGCAGTGTCTATGTGGAGATGATTGATAGAAGTAAGAATATTGATTATTGTAAAACTATTTTCATCTTTGAAAAGCCAAATGCTGTGTTCTCATGCACAAAGTTTGTCATAAGAGTGGTTCAATGCTCGGTGGCTCTTCACAGCGCATTAGTTAGTTTAACACCTCAGGATATCTCACCATAAACCAACTTACAGTACTCAATTGATCATCCACGGAACACAAAAATATTTGAATTTCTCTCTGTATTCCAGAGTCATTAAAATGTTAGTGAATTACAGAAGGGAAGAGCTGATTTATGTGCAAAGCAAAGAAAAAGAAAAAGAAATACATGTAATCAACACAGCAAATAAACGTTTAATAAATGGTTAGATTGTGCCCAGCAGAAGTGTAAGAGGGGATAAGAAACATCCATCCCTGTGGCCTGGACTACCCAGACCATGCACTGGGTGTGCAGTGTTGGAGGCCCAGTACAATTTGAGTTGCTTGACCACTGTCCTACAGGCCTACCATAGCTTCAGTTGCTTGCTTGGCTATTCTGACCCCTGCAGCATGACATCTTCCAGTTGGCAGGGATGAATAGGACTACTCTCTAACCTTATAGATGTCTCTCTTTCTGCATACCATGGCCCATAATAAGACAAAATACAGATACTGTATGCTTGCAGCTGCACATAAATAATGGTGATGGGAACAAGAAGTTATCCTTGAACGTTTGGGGGTACACTGTTTTATTGCCAAGGGGCATACTTTTACTCTGCCCCTCCTATCACCAGATGTTTTTTTGACGACCCCAATTATCATGGTGAGAATGGAATGTAGTTAAGGGTGAAAACCCAATGTAGGTAATTAGCATATATGATACTGAGAGAGATAATTAGGTGAAGGTTGTTTATGGAAGGATATAAGAAGTCACCACTTAGACAAAGAGGGGGCACTCCATTAACACCTGACTCCGTGGGAGGTGCTGCTGGTTGGACCAGAGAATTCACTGACTCCCTGGCGGGGCCACTGAAGAAAATCGTTCCTGTATACAGCCTTCTGAGTAACTGCTTAGCTCTCCAGGCTTAGTGAGTATGATATATTGTAGTTAATTTTAGGCTTCGTATCTAACTAGTATATTTATAGAAAACCTTGCACATTAAACCTCATTGATCTGCAAATCAGGCAAACTGTGTCTCACTGTTATTCACACTGATCACAGTGTCCAGTGTCAACATGCAGAAGCAAGTGGGTGCTGTGAACTTGCTCCTCTGCTTCCAGAGTGGTTGGGCAGAGCCTAGACTATATCCCCCACAACCCCATGTGCCAACTAATGTAGTTGAACCAACATGAAGGGATGTTGTCTCCTTACTCTCCTCCAGTGCAAGGAGGAATCACAGAGGGATTGTGCCTCTAAGGGTATGACTGTGCTTTCAGCTGCGGGTTTGATTCCTTGATCGAGGAGACATTCTCATACTAGCTTTGTTTTCAGTCCATTCGCACAATCAGACCTAGCATGGGGATGTCTCTTCCAGCTTGAAGTGCAGACATACACTCAGAGGCATGATTTCTTCCCCATGCTGCTCCTGAAGCAAAGCTACATGCCATCCCATGTAGAGTTTGTGGGAAAGCCTCACTCTGCCATGAAAGTCAGTATTTGTTAAGGGCCAATCTTCCTCCAACCCAGTAGGCTTGTGGCTCAACTTTCTAGTTGAGGAAGAGCTAATCTCAGGAATGGTTCATTATTCTCTGCTAAACACTGACACAAGGTTCAGCTCTGGTTTGAGCAAGTTACACCTGCCTATGCGAATGGTTGAATCTGAGCCATGGACTTTAAATAACAAAGTGTTTCCTTTTTACACTCTCGAATTGTAAGGCCTTTCTTTGGCTAATAAAGTATCATGCTCCTTAAAGCTTGTCTATACTTACAACGCTGCAGCTGTGCTGCTGTAGCACTTCAGCAAAGACACTGTGCCTGTGCCTACAGAAAGAGTTCTCCCATCAGTGTAGGTAATCCTCTTCCCCAAGAGATGATAGCTAGGTCAAAGCTAGGGAGAATTCTTCCATTGACCTAGTGCTGGTCTACAGCAGGAGTTAGGTTACTATAGCTGTGTCTTTCAGGGAGTATGGACATAGTTACGCCAAAGAAAATTCCTAGTGTAGTGCATGCCTTAGAGCATGTCTGCATTACAAACTTAAGTAGACCTAGATTAGGTTGACTTATAGCCACTGCAGTAATTGCTGCAGTGGTTGATGTCCACACTACCCTCCTTCTATCAGTGGTGCACGTTGTCACCAGGAGTGCTTCCACAGACTGGAGAGGAGCAGTGTGCAGGGCTGAGAGCCTCTGTGCAGCTTCCCGCTGGGAGCCCAGCTGTGCCCCAGGCTTCTCACTTCTCAGTGCTTCTTGCCTCTGGTGGGGAGATCCACACCTGGAGTCCAGTCAGCTGCCATGCTCCCAGCAGGGAATCGAGAGCCTAGGGCTCTGAGCTGGGAACTTGAGTGCAGCTGGGCTCCCTGCCAGGACCAAGAACCCTGAGGGGGCGGGGGTGTACGGCTCCTTAGGGGAGTGCTTTTTTAAACCTTTCCTCATAGGTCGTTTTATAAACCTTTTATCATTGTTGCTCTTCTCGGGACTCTCTCAAATTTGTCGACATCTTTCTTATAGTGTGGCTTCCAGAACTGGAAACAGGACTCCAGCCAACGCCTCATCAGTGCCACATACAGTGGGACAGGTATCTCCTGTGTCTTTGTGCCGGAGTGTCTGGAACCACTTGGGCGAAGCCAGGCAGGACTCTTGTGCTTAAAGTCTGCCCCACCCCACCCCTCGGGTCTCCACACACTTCTGAATCTGGCCTGGGAGCGTTCAGAGCCCTGCTCCGCCTGAGCTCCTCCTGTGAGTCCCCCTGGACAGGACCCTGGGGAGCTCCTACATGCCCCTAAAGGGGCCATATACCCTACCTGGCAGTCAGAAGCGATTCACAGCCAGTGTGGGAGTCAGAAGGGTTTATTAGTTCTCAGGATCACAGCGTAGAAAGACTTTGCTAGCAGATTAATTAGAAGTTACAGCAGCAACAAACTGAAGGGCCTCAGAGCCCACACTTGGACCTTGTTCCTCCAATTCCCGATGGGGGGACTGGGCTGTTCCAGCCAGCCAGCCCCCAGAGCCATCCCTTGCCCTTCCCCAGTCCTTCGTCTCCTTCCCAGGCAAGGTAGTCACCCCTCCTTGTTTCCGCCTGCCACAACCTGTTACTACTTGTTGCAGCAGGTTGACCCAGGGCAGGGGGTCCTGGCTACATCTGCCAGGCAGGGGAAGGCCCATCCGCCCTCTAGTGGCCTCTGCAATGATCACACAGCCGGGTCCCATCACTGAAATATATGAGTAACATATGGGGAAAACTGAGGCACGCACACAGCACTCAGAGGAAACATTAAGAGCATCTCCACTTTGTCACATCCTTACATACACCACTCCTATTAATACACCCCCAGAATACTACTTTTCCCCCTAACTGCATCACAATGTTGACTCACATTCCCTTTGTGATCCATTATACCCCCCAGATCCTTTTCATCAGTACTACCACTTAGCCCGTTATTCCCCATTGTGTACTTGTGTCTTTGATTTCTCCTTCCTAAGTGTTCTATTTTGCACTTATCATTGTTGAATTTCATGTTGTTGACTTTTGATCAAGCCTCCATTTTGCCACAGTTGTTTTAAATTCCAGTCCTTTTCTCCAAAATGCCAAATCCCTCCCAGTTTGGCAGTATCCACAAATATTGAGCCAGGGCAGATCTTGTGGGACCTCACTAGATACATCGCCTGGCTTGACAGTGTACCATTGACAGCTGCACTTTGAGTACAGTCTTTCAACTGCCTCTGAACCCAGCTTATAGCTTATCTAGAGCACATTTCCCTAGTTTGCTTGTGAGAATATCATGTGGGATTGTGTTAAATGAGTTACTAAAATCAAGATGTAGCACATCTACTGCTCTCCCCCATCCACTAGGACAGTAACCCTGTCAAAGAAGGAAATCAGGTTGGTTTGACATGATTTGTTCTTGACAAATGTTTGCAGAGCTGCTTTGTGGAGACAATATCTTTGGGTACAGTTCTATCCATAAGTCAAAATGTGGACTGGGCAGGTCCCAGGACATAGTGAAGTGTTCCCACTGAATTTGACAGCAGTTCTGAGTGTGTTTGTCAGTAATTCAATAATATTTGAACACTACATCCCATCAATTCCAAAATGTCAGGGAATGTTGCAGGCATCAATGGACAGAACCCTATTGACTTAAGGGAAATTTGGAAAACCAGAAAGAGGAAATGGGAGAGACATGGAGCCTCTGATATCTGGTTAGCAGACTCAGCAGCTTCAATCATTTCTGTAATTGTCTAGAGATTAAAGAATTAGTTGATGGCTACCATCAACACCTTTCGGCATACCCTTCCCCTCCCCAGCTCTGCCCATCCTCCCACTATAGTGTAAAACGTTAACACCACAAGTCATTTATTTCCCAGACAGTAGGGGAGAATGGGGAGGATGTGGATCCCCTACAATGGGGGGAAGGCTGGAAGGCAGGCCCACAGGGTATGTCTACATTGCAATTAAAAACCAATAGCTGGCCTGTGACAGCTGATTCAGGCTTGCAGGGCTTGGGTAAGGGCTTGTTTAATTGTCAAGTGTCTTCCATTTACATCATGGACAAGTGGGCAGAGAGCTGAATATAGTTCACAACAGTCAGCGAACAAAGCATAATTCACACCAGGTCTATCTAGGTGTCATGTTGGATAGAACGCTCAAAGATCGTGACCATTTTACAAAGATAGCGACTAAGGTCAAAACGTGCAACAACCTGCTCAGAAAACTGGCCGGAATGACCTGGGGCGCCAGTGCCCAAATGTTATGCACTTCAGCCTCGGTGCTTTAATATTCAGCGGCAGAGTACTGCACTCCAGTATGGGCTTGCTTGTCTCACACAAAGATGATCAACGTACAACTAAATTCCACCCTGCATATTATTTCAGACACACTTAAATCTACTCCTTTACCATGGTTACCGGTTCTTTGCAATATTGCTCCACCCCTTGTTTGCAAAGAGGTAAGCGTAGTAAAACTCATGGTGAAACTGTGTGATATGTACATCTACCATTGTGACATAATACACCCCCATGTACACCCTTACGGTGTGATTGGGTATCATTCATGTTCACCCTTATAGTGTAATTGTGTATTGTTCAATCCAAAGTATGTCACGTAAGAAGTTTCTGGAATGCTTAAGGCATACTGAACATTATTGCTATGGTAATATGTTTGTTGCAATGTCATGTGTATGGTGCTGAGGATTCACTGTGTAATCTTCCCAGATATGTGTCTCAAGCAAAACCCTCCAAGAGCAGACAGGTAGTTCACACCTCACTAAGGCATGCATAAAACAACTCAGTTCTTCCAAGAACAATGGACTAGCCTAAGCATGCTCATTGACTCAAGTGGAGGAAGCCATGCCGGATGCTATCTGTTACCTGACTCCAGAGAGGGGCGAAGGAACATGTTAAAAGAAGAGATGTTTTGCAATCCGGAGCTCTCCCTTCCACTTCCATCTACAAAACCACATCAAGCAACTGAAGGACTGTCCACAGGGAGAGGGCCCGGCTGAAGGAGTCAGCCAGCCTGTGGTAAGCATTATTGACTTTGTAAAATTACTGAGGCCTAGTCTATACTTAGCAGGAAATTCAGTGGCAGTCAATGGGAGTTACGCAACCTACTCTATGTAGCTTGCGTAACTCCCGTCGACTTCGTAACTTTCATTTAGCGTGCCGTCTCCACTATGCCGCGCTGATGGGAAATACATACCTGTCGATGCAACACTATGCTTTTTTTGGAGGTGGTTTTACTAGATCGACTTCTGGATCAATTGAGCAGGTCTTCACTTCCGCTCAATTTATCCAGATAGATCGATCTGATGACTAGACATACCCTAAAAGTGTTAAGTTTAGTTTAGAATGTGATTTGCTTTTATTTCATCCTGATCAAATCTAGTTTATATTCCTTTGTCTTATAATCACTTAAAATCTTTCTGTATTTAATACATTTATTTCTTTGTTTTATCTAAAGCAGTGTTTTGGTTTAAGGTGTGTCAGAGATTCCCTTTGAAGTGACAAAGCTTGTACATGTACAAGCTTGCCCTGCTGCTCAAAAACAGGGAAGATTTGGTAAGGGAAGTAGAAGTGCGTAGCAACCTAGGCAGCAGTGACCATGAGATGGTCGAGTTCAGGATCCTGACAAAAGGAAGAAAGGAAAACAGCAGGATATGGACCATGGACTTCAGAAAAGCAGACTTTGACTCCCTCAGGGAGCTGATGGGCAGGATCCCCTGGGAGGCTAATATGGGGGGGAAAGGAATCCAAGAGAGCTGGCTGTATTTTAAAGAAACCTTATTGAGGGCACAGGAACAAACCATCCCAATGTACAGAAAGAATAGCAAATATGGTAGGCATCCAGCTTGGCTTAACAAAGAAGTTTTTGGTGAACTTAAAAACAAAAAAGAAGCTTACAAGAAGTGGAAGCTTGGTCATATGACTAGGGAGGATTATAAAAATACTGCTCGAACATGCAACAATGAAATCAGGAAGGCCAAAGCACAATTGGAGTTGCAGCTAGCAAGGGATGTGAAAGGGAACAAGAAGGGTTTCTACAGGTATGTTACCAACAAGAGGAAAATTAGGGAAAGTGTGGGCAATGCCTTTTTTGCTTCTGTCTTCACAGACAAGGTCAGCTCCCAGACTACTGCACTGGGCGTCACAGAATGGGAAGGAGGTGAACATCCCGCAGTGCTGAAGGAACAGGTCCAAGACTATTTAGAAAGATTTGACATACACAAGTCCACGGGGCCAGATGCAGTGCACCCGAGGGTGCTGAGGGAGTTGGCTGATGTGATTTCAGAGCCATTGGCTATTATCTTTGAAAGCTAGTGGCAATTGGGGGAAGTCCCTGATGACTGGAAAAAAGCAAATGTAGTGCCCATCTTCAAGAAAGGGAGGAAAGAGGATCCAGGGAACTACAGACCGGTCAGCCTCACTTCAATCCCTGGAAAAATCATGAAGCAGGTCCTCAAGGAATCCATTCTAAGGCATTTGGAAGAGAGGAAGATGATCAGGAACAGTCAACATGGATTCACCAAGGGAAAGTCATGCCTGACCAACCTGATTGCTTTCTATGAAGAGGTGACTGGCTCTGTGGATGTGGGGAAGGCGGTGGACATGATATACCTTGACTTTAGCAAAGCTTTTGATAGGTCTCTCACAGTATTCTTATCAGCAAGTTAAGGAAGTATGGGTTGGATGAATGGACTATAAAATGGATAGAGAACCAGCTAGAGCAAAGGGCTCAACGAGTAGTGATCAATGGCTCCATGTCTAGCTGGCAGCTGGTCACAAGCGGAGTGCACCAGAGATCAGTCCTGGGGCTGGTTTTGTTCAACATCTTCATTAATGATCTGCAGGATGGGGTAGATTGCACCCTCAGCAAGTTTGCGGATGACACTAAGCTGGGGGGAGTGGTAGATACTCTGGAAGGTAGGGATAGGATACAGAAGGACCTAAACAAACTGGAGGATTGGGCCAAAAGAAATCTAATGAGGTTCAACAAGGACAAGTTCAGAGTCCTCCACTTAGGATGGAAGAATCCCATGCACAGCTACAGACTGGAGACTGATGAGCTAGGCAGCAGTTCTGCAGAAAAGGACCTGGGGGTAACAGTGGATAAGAAGCTGGATATGAGTCAGCAGTGTGCCCTGGTTGCCAAGAAGACTAATAGCATATTGGGCCGCATTACTAGGAGCATTGCCATCAATCACGGGAAGTGATTATTCCCCTCTATTTGGCATTGGTGAGGCCGCATTTGGAGTATTGTGTCCAGTTTTGGGCCCCCCCACTACAAAAAGGATGTGGACAAGTTGGAGAGAGTCCAGTAGAGGGCAACAAAAATGATTAGGGGGCTGGAGCACAAGACTTATGAGGAGAGGCTGAAGGAACTAGGCTTGTTTAGTCTGCAGAAGAGAAGAATGAAGGGGGAGTTAATAGCAGCCTTTAACTACCTGAAAGGGGGTTCCAGGGAGGATGGAGCTAGACTGTTCTCAGCAGTGGCAGATGACAGAACAAGGAGCAATGGTCTCAAGTTGAAGTGGAGGAGGTCTAGGTTGGACATTAGGAAAAAGTTTTTCACTAGGAGGGTGGTGAAGCACTGGAATGGGTTACCTAGGGAGGTGGTGGAATCTCCATCTCTAGAAGTTTTTAAACTGCGGCTTGACAAAACCCTTGCTGGGATTATTTAGCTGAGGTTAGTCCTGCTTTGAACAGGGGATGGACTAGATGACATCCTGAGGTCCCTTCCAACTCTATGATTCTATGATTCTACATATCAATTTCTTTGATAAATTGACAAACATATGAGCTTGCAGAGTCTAGTGGGCAGCACTGAACACTGTAAAATGGCAGTTCCTAGGGTTGCATCTGGGACTGGGGATATTGTCTGGGGTCCTACCATTGTATAATCCCATGAGTGGCTGGCTAGAGGAACTCAATGTGTAAGGGGGGCAACTTGCTTGCTCTTTGGTGTGTGTGAGCTGCCCAGGAGTGAGAGGTTCACATAGTAAAGCAGAGTGAGACACACTTCAGGAGAGGGGGATCGGGGTGACACAGAGATATACCAGTCTAGATTGCAGAGGGAAACATCACACTGCTTGGAAAACTGGCCGGAACGACTTAGGGCACCAATGCCCAAACGTTATGCAATGCAGCCTTGACACTTTGTTATTCACTGACAGAGTACTGTGCTCCAGTATGGGCTCGCTTGTCTCACACAAGATGATGAACATACAACTAAATTCCACCCTGAGTATTATTTCAAGCACACCTAAATCTACTCCTTTACCATGGTTATCGGCCAGTGTTTGCAGAGAGGTAAGAGTAGCAAAGCTCATTAAGGAGCTGTGTGATATGCCACATCTACCATGGATAAATTTACTGGATGAGGGATTTATGGTAGAGGACGTCTGGTGAACTTTGTAGTTTGCAGAGAAAGTGACAAATAATTATCTTTTCTTGGACCCCACTCAACGTCAATGCGGGTTTGATTTACTGTGAAGGCAATGGAGCCTTCTGAACCAGTTTCGTACCAGACATGGAATTTGTGCTGCACTGGAATTTTGATGGTATTTTAGAAACAGTTCACTATGTCGATGTGGGCAGCCACAGACCATGACACATATTGTTGAGGACTGCAAAATGACTGAACTTCCTGGTGGTCTTCGTGCCTTGTACATTGCTGATAAGACCTCTGTGGCTCAGCTTGATTGGATCGCAAACGCCAAGTAAACAAATTGTGGTATAGCTGTATGGGGTCAGGCTGGCTCCCAGACTCTAGAATACTGCAAGGTGGGAGGATCCCAGAGCTCAAGCAATGTCTACAGCATCCCCCTCTCATGTGAACTCTGGACTCAATTGATCCTCTTTATTTTTGTTTGGACCACCCCAGCCAGGGAAAGCCCTTGGACTGAGCTGGCCCAGGAGGCTGGGCCATACCCCAAGATGAGGCAGTTGCCATACTGCAGCCAGGAAATGCTTGTGGTAAGCAGACACCCTTCACGCTGCCTTACTCCAGATGCTGACTTTGGGACAACTGCAGGAAGATGGTAGGAAGTGGTCCACGGACACAGCCTCAGCTGTCAGATCATTGAGAGCCCTCAAAGAGCCCTGGGTCAGAGCCCAGTGGAGTGGCAGGGCCCGGCTCTGCTACCAACAACACCCCTACATGTCACTGGCTTAAGCCCTAACCACCAGGCAGTGCTCCCCTAACAACCAGCTCCAAGCGAGGGCCGTCACAGTCCAATAAGAGATTCCTTCAACCACCTTGTCTCTCAGGTAGTGCTAAGGAAGAAGCATAAATACATATTATGTTAGCAGTTACCTTTGTCAACCACACTTGTAGTCCCATCTGAAGACAGAATAAAGTGTTGCCAGCTCTCGTAGTTTTTGTTTTTGTGAGGGATGGGGTGGGATTGTAGAGAATGCTGGAGCTGGTCACATGTAAGAAGCTCCACTCCCTTGTGAATTTCAGTCCTGCTGGATGCAGGCAAAATCTTTCCCTTCTGCTCCCCATACTCCCCGGAGAGCAGCGAGGAGACCCTAGGCAAAGCCCAGCATCTCAGGGTGGCTCCTGTCCTTCCCATCCTGTGAGAAACACAGAGAGGACGGTACCCTGCACCTCCCCTACCCACCTGCAGCCACTGTCTGGGAAGGGGTAGAGAGGGACGAAGAGCTCCTGAAATTGTTCCCTCCACCCTGGGAAAGGGTGGTGAAGTAACCCAGGAGGAGCATAAGTAAGGCTAAGGGGCTGAACTGGGGGAGGGGGAGCTAATTGGAGTGAAGGGAGCTGAACTTAGGGTAGCTGAGCTGATGGTGGGGGCTGGGAGGTGTTGGGAGGTACATGGAAGGGGAGAAGCCTTGTGGGCTGCCGGAGGAAAGAATAATTAAAATACAAATTAATTATTTTAAGCTAATTGGACAGTTATGAGATTTAAAAATACCTCTAATTTATTGTAATTACTGGATACAAAGAATTATATAAAATTATTTTGAAATACTTTGAATGTGACTGAGTGGATTCTTTTTTAAAAGTGAGGGATTATAACTATAATTAGTGCACTGACATGTAGAAAATTGTAAAAGGTGGTTGATGTAAAGATATTCTTACATGTCAAAATCTTTGCCTCTCACATAAATATTTATTGAAAACTAACTGGAAAATGTGATACGTTAAGAGTGCTTGGATGTTTGTTTTCATGTCCAGCTCCATTTTCTAGGCCTTTGTACAGTATATTTCTAAATGTGTGAATTAGGCTTTTCGATAATAGTTTAACTTTATCACACTATTGAACTCCACACTAAGTATTGACATTATTCCTATAGACAAGACAAGAACTTAGCATACATAGTCCCCCTTTTCCCCACTAGCATGGATGCTTTCCCTCCAGCCCATCTCTTCAGTTTTGAAGGTATACGTTCAAAGAGATGTCCATCCAAAAATTATCACATATTCATTGTCAGAAGAGTAAAGTGGAGTTAAAAAGCCAAAAGCGAGACTATAAAACATGGTTTGATGTTTTTTGCATCTTATGATTTGTAGAGCCAATCTCATGATTTTTAGGATGTGACTCATGATTTTTGATCTCTTGAGCTTGCTAATACTGAATTCTAGATCTGTTTTCCATAAAGCCTTACTGATGGGCATAACAACTATTACATTTGACTAGAGTCCCACTGAGTTTTTTAAAAGCAAATTGGCCTTGTTCACATTACTATAACACCCCACTTTTTGTAGCTTCATAGAGTTTAAGACCAGGAAGGATGATTACATCAGAGATTTCAAGGCCAAAAGGGACCGTTGGGATCATCTAGTCCGAGCTCCTGTATAACACAGGCCAGAGAACTACCCCACAATAATTCCCAGAGCAGATCTTGGAGGAAAAAACATCTATCTTGGTTAAAAACTTGTAAGTGATGGAAATCCCACTACAACATTCGGTAAATTGTTCCAATGGTTAATTACTCTCATTGTAAAAAAGATACACCTTACTTTCAGTCTGAATTTGTCTAACTTCAACTTCCAGCCATTGGATTCTGTTAGCTCTTTCGCTTCTAGACGAAAAACCCATTATTAAATATTTGTTTCCCAAGAAGATACATATAGACTAATCAAGTCACCCTTTAATGTTCTCTTTGTTAAGCTAAATAGATAAGAGTTTCTTGAATCTGTCACTGCAAGCCATGTTTCCTCATCCTTTAATCACTCTCATGGCTCTTTTCTGATCCGTTTCTAGTTTCTCAACATCCTTCTTGAATTGTGGGCAGAAGAACTGGACACAGTGTTTCAGCAGCAGTTGCACCAGTGCCAAATACTGAATTAAAATCTCTTAACTTGTGATACCCTGTTTATGCATCCCTGTTTATGATCAGGAACAGTCAACACGGATTCACCAAGGGAAAGTCATGCCTGACCAATCTGATTGCTTTCTATGATGAGGTGACTGGCTCTGTGGATGTGGGGAAGGCGGTGGATGTGATATACCTTGACTTTAGCAAAGCTTTTGATACGGTCTCTCACAGTATTCTTATCAGTAAGTTAAGAAAGTATGGGTTGGATGAATGGACTATAAAATGGATAGAGAGCTGCCTAGAGCAAAGGGCTCCACGAGTAGTGATCAATGGCTCCATGTCTAGCTGGCAGCTGGTCACAAGCGGAGTTCCCCAGGGGTCGGTCCTGTGGCCGGTTTTGTTCAACATCTTCATTAATGATCTGGAAGATGGGGTAGATTGCACCCTCAGCAAGTTTGCGGATGACACTAAGCTGAGGGGAGTGGTAGATACCCTGCAAGGTAGGGATAGGATACAGAAGGACCTAAACAAACTGGAGGATTGGGCCAAAAGAAATCTAATGAGGTTCAACAAAGAAAAGTGCAGAGTCCTCCACTTAGTAAGGAAGAATCCCATGCACAGCTATAGACTGGGGACTGACGAGCTAGGCAGCAGTTCTGCAGAAAAGGACCTGGGGGTAACAGTGGATAAAAAGCTGGATATGAGTCAGCAGTGTGCCCTGGTTGTCAAGAAGGCTAATAGCATATTGGGCTGCATTAGGAGGAGCATTGCCAGCAGGTTGCGGGAAGTGATTATTCCCCTCTATTCGGCATTGGTAAGGCCATATTTGGAGTATTGTGTCCAGTTTTGGGCCCCCCACTACAAAAAGGATGTAGACAAGTTGGAGAGAGTACAGCGGAGGGCAACAAAAATGATTAGGGTGCTGGAGCACAGGACTTATGAGGAGAGGCTAAGGAAACTGGGCTTGTTTAGTCTGCAAAAGAGAAGAATGAGGGGGGAGTTGATAGCAGCTTTTAACTACCTGAAAGGGGGCTCCAGGGAGGATGGGGCTAGGCTGTTCTCGGTGGTGGCAGATGACAGAACAAGGAGCAACCGTCTCAAGTTGCAGTTGGGGAGGTCTAGGTTGGACATTAGGAAAAAGTTTTTCACTAGGAGGGTGGTGAAGCACTGGAATGGGTTACCTAGGGAGGTGGTGGAATCTCCATCTTTAGAGAGTTTTAAGCTGCGGCTTGACAAAGCCCTGACTGGGATGATATAGCTGAGGTTACTCCTGCTTTGAGCAGGGGGTTGGACTAGATGACCTCTGAGGTCCCTTCCAACTCTAATATTCTATGATTCTATGATCACACCACCTGATCACACTGGGAGCTCATGTTCAGCTGACTGTACACCACAACCTCCAACTCTTTTTCAGTCACTGCTTCCTAGGATTGTATGGCCCGGTAAGTATGGCCTACATTCTTTGTTAGGTTTACTAAAACGCATACTGGTTACTTGCATTCACTTTACCAACTGATCCAGATTGCTCTGACTCAGTGATCTGTCCTCTTCATCATTTACCACTCTCTCAATTTTTGTGTCATCCACAAACTTTATCAGTGATGATTTTGTTTTCTTCCAGATAATTGATAAGAACGTTAAATAGCATATGGCCAAGAACTGATCCCTGCAGGACCCATCAGAAACACACCCGCTCGATGATTCCCTGTTTTCAATTACATTTTGAGACCTACCAGTTAGCCAATTTTTATTCCATTTAATGTGTGCCATGTTAATTTTATATCATGCTAGTTTTTTAATCAAAATGTCCTGTAGTATCAAGGTAAAAGCCTTACGGAAATCTAAGTATATTATATATTCATCAACTACACTTGTAATCGCATCTAGTCTGACCTCCTGTATGTCACAGTCCATTAGCTTTCACCCAGTTACTCCTATATTGAGCGCAATAACTTGGCTTAACCCACAGTTCTCAAACTTCATGCACTGCGACCCCCTTCTGACAACAAAAATTACTACACCACCCCACTGCTTTGTGTTAATTTAGAATAGTGAATATTTTAAATAAAAAATGCATTACAAGCAGGGCCCACCTTTGGAAGTGGCAAGCAGGGCAATTGCCCAGGCCTCATTTCACAGGGGCCTCCATAAAGCTAAGTTGCTCAGGCTTTGGTTTTAGCCCCACGCAGCGGGACTCGGGCTTTGGTTTTCTGCCCTGGGCCCTGGCAAGTCTAACGCTGGCCCTGCCCAGGCAACCCCATTAAAATGAATGCATGACCCACCACCTGAGCCAGGTGAATTCCACAGGGATTCTACAGAAGCCCAGAGTAAGAATCTCAAGCCTCAGAGCCAGACTTCTCAGGACCCCAGGAGGACCCCACCTGTGGAATTTTTTTAAACCAGAGATCACAATGAACAGAAATCTGAGCATGCTGAGCTCAAAATGCAAGACTCGCCTTTTCATTACAACCTGTCCATAGTGACAGCATCTCTCATGGGCATATTCAATGGAGAAGACAAGGGACAAGAGAAGAATAAAAAAAGAATATGGGAGAATTAGATAGCAAGTCTGGAAGGAGGGATTGGGGTCACGAGTCACAGTTTGAGAACCACTGGGTTAGACTAAAGCATTCCAGTCCTCAGCAGACCATTGTGCACTATTGTGCAAGATAGGCAAAGAACTCGAATCCATGAGGTGCCACCAATGCCTAAGTGCCCTACACTGGCAGGGAATTAATTATGTGAGATGTCCAGATGATCTTATCAGCTGATCCATGCCTCATGCTGCAGGGCAAGGCTAAAAAACTTAAGGTCTGACCAGTTGGGAAATACCCTCCTGACCCCAGATCTGGCAATCCGTTTGACCATGAATATGTGAACAAGACACACCAGCCAGACATCTAGAAAGAGGATTTTCTGTATCATCTTAGAACACTGATCTATAATGGAAAGTGTCATGTTTCCAGTTCTGGTCAATCCCTGATGCTGCAGAGGAAGGCAACTCCCCTCTCTGCCCCCACAAAAGCGAGAATGCATCTGACCAATTGCGCACTGGGGGAAATTAATGCTTCCTGACCCATGCACGCAATTGACTGAAGCCTTGAAGCATGCTATTTTATTATACAGTAGAACCTCAGAGTTATGAACTTATCGATCAACCACACACCCCATTTGGAACCAGAAAAATAAAGGAAAAGTTTTAAAAAAAAGATGTGACAAGGTATGGGAACTGTTTCTGTGCTTGTTTCATTT
Organism: Emydura macquarii macquarii; assembly: GCF_026122565.2. Lineage (NCBI taxonomy): Eukaryota > Metazoa > Chordata > Testudines > Chelidae > Emydura > Emydura macquarii. Next base: position 1,028,299 of record NW_027131307.1, on the reverse strand, counting down.
AAATTAAGGTGGCTAAAAGTAGCATTCTTTCCTGCATAATAAAGTTTCAAAGCTATATTAAGTCAATGTTCACTTGCAAACTTGGAAAGAACAACCATAACCTTTTCTTCAGAGTTATGAACAACCTTCATTCCTGAAGTGTTCCTAACTCTGAGGTTCTACTGTAGTAATTGTCTTCATACAGAGCAGCATGTGTTATGAGCATGTTGAGGTAAATGCAGGAGATCCTGTTCTCTTGAAGGCGCGTGAAGGAAGGGGATGAACATGAGGATCCACAGATTCAGACTCCAAGATCAGAAGGGACCACCAGTACCACTTAGCTTAAGCCCTGCACACAGAGGTAATAAAATCTCTCCCAGAAGCTGAATTAAAGCATAGGTAGCTAATCTTGCTCTAAAGACTGCAAGCAATGGTGAGTCTACCACCTCCCTTGGTAAACTTTTCATCCTCAGTGGTAGGAAAGGGTGAATTATTTCAAGGTTGAATTTGTCTAACTTACCTTCCAGCCACTGGATATTGTTATGTCTTTGCTAGCAAGCTTGAAACCCTCCCACTGTTGGATCTCTTTTCCATGTGTAAGTACCTATATGCAGTGATCAAGTTACCACTCAACCTTCTCTTTGATAAGCTGAATAAGTTGAAGCACCTTAAGTCTCACAATGTAAGACTCATTTTCCAAGCCCTGGATCATTTTTGTATCTTCTCCTTTGAGCTCTGTCCTGTATTTCCACATCTTTCTTGAAGGGTGGACATGGGAACTGGACACACTAATCTAGTAGTGGTCTTACCAATGCTGTGTACAGACACAAGATCACTTCCCTACCTCTGCTTGCCCTTTTTATACATCAAAGGATCACATGAGCCCTTTTTGCCACAGCCCTGCAATGAAAGTTCATGTCAAGGTGGTAATTTACAATGAGTTTAAGTTCTTTTCTGAGTCACTCTCCAAACCAGTCTCCCATTCTATAGGTATAACTTGCATTCTTTGTTCTCAGATATATTACCTTGCATTTGACTATATTAAACACATTTTGTTGGATTGTGATAATTTAACCAGGCGATTCAGATCACTTTTTAACAGTAACCTGTCCTCGTTATTTACTACTTCACCAGTCTTAGTGAGAGCTACAGACTTCTTATAGACTCCTAGTCAGTGAAACCAATTATTAATTCATATAATGTAATTAATACACTCAGCCAGGCCATTAGGCTTCCATTCAGCAAAGTACTTAGATACATGCCAGACTTTCAACATGTGAATAAGCTTTTTGAAATCTGTGGGATTACTCATCTGCTCAAAGACAGGCAAATGCTTTGCAGACGTGGGGCCATAGACATCAATTTTTTAATTCAGCTAGGTCAGTGACGTAGACAATCTGGATAGCTTGCTAAACTGGGCACAATCAAGCAACATGCACTGTAATGTAACCAAATACAAGATTATGCATTTGAGAGTCAAAGGACCTGTACCTTGACAAGCAGTGACTCTGAGATGGATTTAGGGGTCATGCTGAAAACCAGCTAGGAGCTCCCAGTACGATGATCTGATAAAAAAGGCTAATGTAATTCTTGCATGTGTGAATAAGGGAATACTAAGTAGGCGTGAGGTTATATTATCCTATATACAGAGCTGTGAAGTTTTGTGCAGCTCCATGCATTATGCAACTCATTTAACAAACTTATTTGCATATAACAATAAACTCCAGCTTTAAAAAAAAGGCATGGATTTAGTGCTGGTGAAAGTCATTGGTACGACAGGCCTGTGAATGGAGCCATCTGTGTTGCTATGGGGCAGCAACAGGGAAAGCTTCCCCAGCACACTGCCCTTCCAGCCTGAGCTTGGACTTCAGGTGACATCCTCTTGGGGTAAAAGGAATAGTTCAGTCTCCATATCCCAGACAGTTCTTGCCTATCTGTTGCAACTGAGACCCATCAAATTCATTTCATGTAAAGGGGGCACAAAACATCCATTACATAGGAACAAATGTTGAACCCTACTGAGTGGGCTGGATTCATAGTGGTAATTTATAGGTAAGAGGCTGTGTAGCTCATTAGCAATCTCCTGAGGCATCCAGTGCCCTCATAAGCGCCAGTGTTATTAAACCTTCACAAATGAAGCTTGCTTATTTTCTGGAAAGAGAAGTCTATTAAATCAAATTCTGATCTTTCTGGGGCTAATGCAGCCAGAGAATTTCACTCTGCAAATACAGGCATAATCTCCCACATGCTGCTCAGTCTCCTCCAAACAAACCCTGTAAGTGATCCACTCTCTTCTTAAAGGGACAGATCTCATGAATCAAAATACAAACATTAGAAATACAACAATAAAACAAAATATCACAACATTCAATTTACCTTATTTTATGGTTTATCACCATAATATCAGAGCACCTTCCATATAAAATCAATAGCAATAGTGAAGTCCGTAGTGGACTTCATGGAGTTGCTATTGTAGGCCTTTCTGGAGCCCTAGGCATAACTATCAGTGAACCAAAGGCTGTGAACCAGAGTAGGCCTAGCCTTGGCAACAATAACACACTAGATATTAGCTCACACCAAGGAAGTACATTTCTGATGGGCTAGAATGGTACCAAAACACACAGATCTCTCAAGTAATGAGTAAAACTGCCAAGAGATGGCACATGGACACCACATGGCGAGGCGGCAGTGCTGCTTGGGGGATTAGCTGAGGTTGGAGAGTGTCTGGGAAAGTCTTGGAAAATCCAAGTGAAATCAAATCCATTCACGCAACAAGCTGAAACTCTATTATATCAACTGGTAATGTTATAAGGCTGGAAAACCCATTCAGGAAAATCATCAATCTCTAAATACAATGTGTAGCAATATAAAATCCATTTAGAATTATGGTAATTCCAGGAATCTCTGCACCAGTGGTTTCTCAAATTAATTGGTTCATGTACCACTGTATTTGAAGTACTTCATAAAAATTTCTTCTTTCTGTGCACATTTATTTTAGGTCTTAATAGGCTTCATTTTTTATATATTCATAGTAAATCAAGTTTTAAATTTGGCTGGTGGAGATAAGAAGAGAAGGAAGTTTGGCTGGGGAATCTGGATGGAAGCGTTAGAGGACACGAGGTTAAGAGCGCTCAGGAATTTTTCAATTAAATGGTATTTTTCATTGGAAAATCCCCATTTGCCAAAACTGAAACTTTCTGAGAGCGATATACTAGTTTCAATGAAATGTTTGCTGGGACATGTTATCCCATTACCCCATAGGTCAGTGTTTCTTGGCATTTCTATCTCAAGAGCAGCCTTTGGGAACTCCCCCTCCTCCACTAATCGAAATGGTGTCAGCTTGCTGAGTATACCAACGCCAGCCACACCTGAAGAGGTCTGAGCCAGTCTTGCATGCTCCACCACGTAGGTACATGATGCCATCTGGCCCAGGAGCTTCAAGCAATTTCTTGCCATGGTGATGGGGTGATTTCTCAGGCTCTCTATAAGCATTGCTATTGCTTGGAACCATGCTTCTGGGAGAGAAGCCCTGGCCTGAACTGAGTCAAGGATCGCCCCAATGAATTCTATCCTTTGAACCAGGGAAAGTGTGGACTTCCACAACTTTAATTTGTAGACCTAAGTCCTGGAAAGTTGACTGTATTAGCTTCACATCGGACTCCACCAACTTCTGAACAGCCAGTCATCGACCTGAACCCTTTGCCTCCTCAGGAAGACTGTGATGACTGCCATGCACCTCATGAACACCTGAGGGGCCGCTGACAGGCCGAATGGGAACACCATTCAGCACAGAGCCCCAGGAATTGAAATTGTACCTGCTCAGGAGCACCTTCTGATTTGTGACCCTGAGCTGAATGCCAACTGTTGAATAGACCTTTCTATCCAACAGGTCTAATTTTTTGACATCCTTGCCCTTGGGTGTTGGTCCCCGTTGGTCTTGCCATTCCCGCTAATTGGCTGCTGACACAATCAACAAGCCCAGTGGTGGGTATGTGTACAGAAATTTGTAATCCTCAGCCTGGGCGAAGTATTTCTTTTCATTTTTCTTTGTCATCGGCTGAAGGGGTGCTGGGATCTGCCACAACACTTTGATGGGGTCTATAATAGAATAATTCAGGAACAATGTCACTCTTGAAGGGCCCGTTGCTGCTAGGATGTCCATGAGGGCATGGGAGGACTCTCTGCTCTCCTCCACTGGATCCCCAGGTTTTGAGCCACTCTCCTTAGGAGCTCCTGATGCACCATGTAATCATCCTGGGAGGGCGCATTGTCTGTTCCCATGACCGCCTCATCCAGGGAAGAGGAGGAAGACGTCTGGACCAGTAGAAGGCGCTGTTCTTTGTCTTCGGCACCGGATGGGTCTCGTGGCACCGGCTCATGATATATGCATCGTCAGTAGGTGTTCTAGACTCCACGGCTATGGAGTATGACCTTCTGGAGTGCAAACCTGGCTGCGGTGGGAAAGCCCAGGGATTCTAAAAAGGCCATTATACTGGGATTTGCCACTGTCCCAGTGGCAATGCCATGGGTTGGATGCCCTGGTTTGGGTCTATAGGTGGGCAGTGCTGACTGGAATGACGGTGCTGGCTCCTACAAGACATATATGACTCCACCGCTGAGTCAGTCTCCGAGGATTCCCTATTTGGCAACCAGAGTGGAGTGGTGCTGATCAGTGCCGGGAGGGAAGAGACCATGGGTGGGCCATCGTGGCTGGTTTCCCCTTTGACGCCGCCTGAAGCCTCAGTGCCACAGAGGTTCTCTCTGCTGGTGCCGCAGCTGAGAGCTCCCGTATGGCTGGGGACAGTATCAGTAGAGAGAGTAAATCTCTTGCTGTGGCAAATGCCTCTGGTGTCAATGGTAACTGCAGGGCAATGGGGCTCCAATGGCTCTCATGTGGTGGAGAGTCAATTGGTGCTGGACTCAAAGGTTCCCAACCCGGGGCCAGAGTCAACTGGGCTGTATATGTTGCTGGAGTCGCAGAGTGGAACAGGCCCAGAAGACAAGTCTGCCCGGCAACAGAAAGGCCTGGCTGTGATAGGGCCGGCAGGCCAGTCTGCCCGGCAACTAAAAGGCCGGGTGGTAATAGGACCGCCCAGCCAGCCCAATCAGCGACAGGAAGGGGCAGTATAAGAGACAGGCCCCAGAGCTCAGTCTGGGAGAGACTGCTGCCAGAGGCAGACGTGCTGCCCCGCCGGCTGAAGCCTAGGCCAGAGTGGAGCCGAACTGACCCCAGGGACGCTTACCTCCCAGAACAGAGACCCGACCATCCCGCGACTGACTCGGGCCTGGAGACTGGGTAGGGCCTTCCCGTAGCTGGACCCAGCCACCCGGCCCTGGAGGCTGGACCTGGCCACCAGGCCCAGCAACTAGCCTGAGGCCCCTGACCCACGGGACTGGACCGAGCCCCCCAAGCAATCCCGATGGGAGTCACCCCCAGAGGCTGGACGTGACCTGGAGGAGCTGCCGGACGCAGAGCCCCCTGAGACAGGGCAGGACCTGGATGAGCTGCCTGAGGCTGAGCCACCCCCCGAACTCTGCGACCTGGAGGAGCTGCCCCTGTCAGAGGAGCTACCCGCCTTGCCACCTGTAGACGAGGAGGGACTGGCGGGCCTGCCCCGAAGGGAGTACCCTGGCGACCACGAGGACCCTGAGGAGCCAGGTACCTGAGGATACGGGGAGGAAGTAGCCCAGGGACAGCAATAGACAGTGGCTGAGGCACCCCGTCGGCGTGTTGCGGCAGGAGCCCCACCGACTCAGTGGCAAACTCCTTTGCCACTGCTAGGGCCCTGGGCTGGGACAAAGTGGAGACGGGTGGGCCTGAGTCCCTCTTCCCCCTTCCCTAGCCACCTCGGGAGAGCCTCCTCCTCCCTACTGCCCCAGAGAGCCATTAGTCACTGCTCACTCGCCCTGCCTAAGGGTTGAAGCCATTGACTGCGTACTTGCTCGCCCTGCCTAAAGGTCAGAGCAATTGATTGCTCGCTCGCCCGCCCTGCCTGAGGGCTGGGGCGCAAGACTGCTTGCTCGCCCGCCCTGCCTGAGGGCCGGGCCAAGACCCACAAGAGAGCTAACTGTTCCCCATTTAGGAAGGTGCTGCGGCCTCCCCCAGAGTCCGGACCCGAGGAAGGGCTGCAGCGACCGGGCCGGATCGGACAGCCCTGTAACAGTTTTAAACATTAATTTTAACATTCATATTGTGTGAATCATCTCACCAGGATTCAGTAATACCAACTAGATCAAATTTATGCTCATAAATGAGCAATTCCAATTCCTCTTCCTTGTTACCCAGACTCCTAACATTGTTATATAGGCAATTAAAGAATTTCTTCTCCTCATGTCCTTTGGTTCCTTAACTTTGTTCTCAACATCTTGATTTTGTGCTGAGTGCTCATATCTTCCCTCTTTTTACCCTTCCCTTTTGTTTTTATTTAATCCTCTCCTGACTGCTGTAGCCAGCCTTTCCCCCGAAGGTTGTCCCCCGTTCTACTGAGGTGGAGACCATTTAAATTATACAGGCCCTCCTCCATCAAATGTTCCACAAAACCCAGGTAAGGGCAGTGTGGCCGCAACCCTTGACACCTGTTCATGACCCCCAACTTGATACTCCATTGTGTATCCCACCCCTGAGAGAAGCATTCAGTGTCAGTCAGTGCTTCTCAGTGAGGATTCTACAAAAGAGCCACATGCAGAAAAAAAATTCCTTGCATCTTCTCTGGGCTTAAACAAGTAATTGAAAACTTTGCCAAATGAATGCTAGTGAAGAGGATCTGCTGATGCAGAATGCCCATTTCTTCATATCAAACAGTGGAGAGATGGGTTTAAAACTTTTACACACTCCTCAAGTTCCTTTCCAGTTCACAAAAGCTTCTGGAGAATTGAACAATGTGTGCAATAGACTGAATTCTAGTCCAAGACTGCTGTGTTTTTCTGTCATAGATCAGGCACCACCAATGCAAATATCAACCTTATCAGCCTATCCAACTCACCTGCAAGAAATGCTTGTTGGATAGCTTCAAAGATCTGTCCTTGTAGCACATATTGTCAATGGAAGGTGAAACAGATAGTCCTCTTGCATGGATTCTTCTCACTCAGAGTGGATAACAGATAAAAGTTGTGCACAAGAAGACACATCTGTAGTGTCCTCCCATTGTACTGAGAAGTACTGGCTTTTCTGAACTCTTCTACACAGCTGTTACTCAGCATCTGCCATGTCACTTGTTATCTGACTGCATCTTTGGAGAGGGGAACTTCTGTGACCTTGATTGCTAGCAGCAAGTCCCAACATAACACGGATGACATCTGAAGCACAAGACACAATCAGTATTCTCTGAATTATTTGAGTCTTGGCAGCTTTCGCTGTTTGCAGTGACACTAAGTCTGATGCTTGGAGTAGTTTCATGTTTACCGCACTGACATCAACAGAACAGTCCTATGATTCTATAAGTCTATATATTTTCACTCGAAGAATTCAATGGGTTTCTTTAGTAAAGTTGGTCTTCAAATGGCTGTGTGCCCTCCGCCCCCTTCCAAAGGCCACATGCACATCTGGGAATCCCTTGACCACTACTGTGAAAAACCCTCTACAGCAGTGTTTCTCAAATAGTGTTCCGTGGAACGCTGGGTCGAAGGGTTCCGCAAAAAAGCGGAACCGCGCTGCCGAAATTAACAGAAATCGTGCGCCGCCGAAAAGCCGTGAGTGCGCCGCAGAACAGCTGATGGTACCACGGAACAGCTGTGATCGCACTGCGGAACAGCTGTGATCGCACTGCGGAACAGCTGATCGCGCCGCGAAAAACAGCTTAGAAAGCACGCCACCAAAACCAGCCTACACTGCGCCGCCGAAAAGGGGAAGATTTCCTGGACTTGTCGGCGGAGGGTATGGCATGGCCGCGCAAGGGTGCCATGGCGAAATATAATTGAGAAACATTGTTCTACAGTATTTATAGTAACTGACTGGCATTGTAGGATATTATAATGGGGTTGCTGGTGTGGTGCCCTCTTGTGGCCCTTCTGGGCACAATTCACCCCACTGTGGGTCTCCATTTGTATGTCTCTGTCCCAACAAGGTCCAGCATAGTGGTGCTTTGGTCTTCCAGCCAAAGCAACCTTCAGTCCTACCCTTTTGGGGTGTTTAAGGTTCAGAGGTAATGAGGAAGAAAAATAAACATAAGTGAAAATTGGGGTCACCCCACAAACCTTTGGTGGGCCCCACCCTTCTATTCAGGGTGAGTCTCCCAAATAGGCTGTTCTTCAGCCGATTCCCTTCCCAGGATCTGGTCATCCTTCCAGCAGGGCTGATCTGGCCAGCAAGCCAGCACCAGCTCAGGGCTGCCACCAGGCTTCCATCCCACCCAGAGTTCTGTCCTCCTTCCTGGTCAGCCCTGAACTGGACTAGACTCTCTATCTCTCTTCCCATGCCCAATAATGGCTGCAGGTGTAGCAGGGCAGGGCCAACTGGTCTACAGGCTTGCCTTAATCCCTTCATTGCCAGTGGAGAGCCTGTCAGACTCCTTAACCCCCTCATTGCTGGGGTGGGGCACCTCTGCCCCATCCCAGATGTGTTTTGTTTTGAGTCTCCCAAAGAGGAAAGTCAGGCTTTAAGTGGTGGATCATAGAAGAGTGATGAAAAGGTCACAAGAGGAATCATAGAACATTAGCATTGGCAGGGACCTCAGGAGGTCACCTAATCCAACCCCCTGCTCAAAGCAGGACCAACCCCAGGTAAATCATCCCAGCCAGGGCTTTGTCAAGCTGCTCCTTAAAAACCTCTAAGGATGGAGGTTCCACCACCTCCCTAGGTAATCCATTCCAGTGCTTCACCACCCTCCTTGTGAAAAAGCTTCTCCTAATATCCCACCTAGACCTTCCCCACTGCAACTTGAGATCATTGCTCCTTGATCTGTCATTTACCACCTCTTGAGAATAGCCTAGCTCCATCCTCCCTGGGACCCCCTTTCAGGTAGTTGAAGGCTGCTATCAAATACCCCCTCACTCTTCCCTTCTACAGACTAAACAAGCCTAGTTCCCTCAGCCTCTCCTCATAAGTCATGTGCTCCAGCCCCCTAATCGTTTTAGAGAATGGATGTGACCCTCCCCTGCTGCCTGGGGCCATGGAGCACTGCGGGGACCATGCACTGGAATCCAATGAACTCTTTTGTGGGGTAGGGGGGAGCTGGAGCGCAAAAGGCCTAGCAGGTCAGGGTGACAAAACAAAATGTTGGGTGCCTAACTGCAGCAAAAAAGTAAATCCCAAGGCAATCATCTTGAATTCTGTGGCATAATGGAAAATATTAAATTCCTTGGCTACCAAATGGCAGAGTCAAAGGATTTTGATTGCAATGGATGGTGCAGTTCACACCTCTCTACGGCTCTACTATTTCAGGTTCTCTGAGGATTCAGCCAAGCGTTCCTGCATCCGTTTTATGTTCATTTCACATGTTAAATGTTATCTCCACCACAAGCATTGAAACATATTTTTATTAGAGGAAAAGGAAAGAATGGGAGAAAAAGCGAGGGACACTGTGACCCTTCTGAAATCTGGTCACAGCCCCATAGGTTGAGAACTCCTGATCTAGAAGATAAAGGTGTAACAAAATCCAAAGCTTGGAAATCAAAATTAGAAAATGTAATTTGGAAATAAGATGTAAATTCTTGCCAGGGAGTAATCATTAGAACAGGTTCCCTGAAGAAGAGATAAATTCATCATCACTTGAAATCTTTGAAATGAAACTGGAATGTCTTCTTAAGAGAGAGCTCCACCTTGCTTCATCGGGCTCAACAGTGTTCCTTTATGTGTTGGGGAATGAATAATTATCTCTGCTGCAGGAATCCCTGAATGTGGTTTCTGGCTCGTGTTCTGTAGGAAGTCAGACTACATGATCGTAATGGTCCCTTCTAGCTTCAATATTTATAAATCTGGGAATGTACAAGTGTTTTTATGTTAGCATAGTGTGTGCTAAATTAGATTTTCACAGATTTTTATTTTAGGGGTTATTTTGGGCCTACTTCCTATATGTCTTTAAGTAACTTTATATACATATCTTGCATATCACGGGTAACCGGGAGAGCTGATTGGGAATTTTTTGATGAAATGTTTTTCTTCCAGACAACACTGATTCATCAAACACAAGAGCTTCTTGGCAATGTTTTGGTTTTGACAAAACTTTCATTGGGAAGGTTTCTCAGGTCCAGGATGGAATTTCCTGGTCAAAACCATAGACAGACCCCCAAGAGCTCAGTGGTAGGGCACTTCAGAACAGGGACTAGAAGCTGGGTTTCCTACAGCCGGTGTGAGGGCCCTAGTTAGTGGATTATGGAGTTGCTCTCTCCCCTCCTCCTGTTCGAGCTATTCCACCTTGCATGAGTAATTAAATATTCTCTGGGCCAAAAAGAGATGCAGGCAGAGCAGGAAGTTGAATCAGGATCTCATGCATCCCAGATGAGTGCCCTAGCCACCAGGCTTCTGGCTATTCTAGAAGGCACTGACTCTGTGTGTGTGTTTTTGCAGTTTTTCTAAAGATTGCGCACATCATACGGATGTGGAATGAAGACAAATTTTGAAACCTCAAATTTTTCTGTGAATGGAAATTCCTGTTTTCTGAATACCCTATTGTCCCAGCTGTCTGCTGACCTAGCAGATGTTATATTGCATTGCATTCCCGTTTTCTTCACAACCAAGAAACATACTTCTTAAAAATACAAACTGACATTCTGCTGTGATGCCAGGAATAAGGGCCCTAGACATGGGCCTAGAGTGCCCATACCTTACTCAAGCCGAGTGTAGCTGGGACATCCTGAATAGTCAGGCTGCTACACTGTGTGTGGGGCTATCTATCAAATTATTTTCTCCTTTCTTTCAGTTTATCCATCTTTGTTTCTTAACGTTAATTCTTTTGTTTTCTTTGGTTGTGGTAGGCGTGACATGACTGTGCTCCCAATTCATTAGAGTCTGTTGCATTTTGGTTTTTTTCTCATTTTGTATTTCATGTATTGTATGATATTTTTAGTGGATTTTCTGGTTTAGCTTGATTCTGATGCTCTGCCTTTTTTCTTTTTTTAGTATATTTTTGTCACTGAAGCACTTTTAATTTCTGATTGCCAAAGGATCTCTCTCTAAGTATCCTTTTTTCTGTGAAGTATAATATTTACTTGTATTTGTCAGTAAGTAGGAGACCAAATGTCTCAGTAGGTGTATGTATAATATGTATATTGAATGGTTATTAAATGTACCTAACTGTAATACCCTCTGTGTAACGTGGTGTAATGTGAGCATCAGATACGTTTATACATGGTGGAATATGCGATCTTCCAAAAGTGGAGATTGCAGATGAGTTTCTTATTCATGGATTTCATATTGTAATTATCATTGTCAATATTGTAAATGTTTCAAATCCAGCATATTATCCCTGGTCAGTGTTGTCTGCAGTGCCTCAGTTATCACTGTGTTTCAATGGATGACTTGATGGTGTACAAGTAAAATAAAGTGTTACTTACAGAGCAGCTGTCCCCTGCTGAGTAGTGTTGAGAAGGGAAGTCTTCTGGATTCTGTGGATGGTTTTGCAGTTTCATTTCAATTTTGAAATTCAAATAGCGAATCAACTATTTATGTGTCTGCTGCCACTGATTATGATAGGTTAATATTTTTAAAACCTAGAGACATTTACCAATGGGTATTCACTACCTAATTTTCAATATTGATTTTTAGGTTTTGTTTTAATTCCTTCATGAAAATAGCATTCACAGCAATACAGAGCAGGCGTGGTTTGGTTTGGTTTTACTACAGAGGGCTTTTTGAGGACATATTTTTATGTTCATGTTATCAGGCTGACTTTGGAAAGGCACTACATTGGGAGAATTCTAGCTTCTGGGAATTTGTCTCCATATTAACAATGTCTACACCCACAGTACTAGTTGGATGACATCTGAAATGTATTAATTGCTGTAAATAACTAAATGAAATGACTGTTTAGTTTTGCTCAATGAGCATGTTTTGATGTCAGACTGTGCATGAGCTGTGCAAGTGAAGTATTATAAAATCAGTAAAGTATAATAGATTAAAACTAAAATGTTTAAAGATAAAATGTCTTGCCCCATGAGAGGTTAATATGGCAGTAATTCAGATAATCTGTCACCATTTTACATTACTGAAGGAAATATAAGTGGATGCAAACCAAGTTCTCTGATTTTTACTCCTAGACAAATATTGTTTCTTTTCAGCAATGTTCTATTATTTGCTGTATGTCATTATCAGAAGTCTGAAAAATAGTGATAAACTGCATTCCATCTCCATCATACTAAGAACTCATGTGGAGAAGAAAGTGCAGAGATCTTCTGCCCTTAGAAAGCAGAGGAAGGAGATACAGAAGGTATGTAACAGTCTAAATATGGTGGAGAAAATAGGTATAGTTTTTCAAAGGTGCATATGTGATGTCTACAAAGCGTGTCATTGCATTGATGTTTGGTAGATATTCACTTGCCAGTCTCAAAAAGTCTTTTCTAAGGAGAAGGTTAAGTCAGAGGTTCATGGCATAATAAGAGAGGACAAGAGGCAGGAAGCAAAGGAGAGTGTAAAGGAAACAGGAGTTGAAGAACAAGCTGAGAATAGGACAAGGCACAAACCTTTTGAAATTCTGGACTATAAAGAAAATGAAGGGACAGGAAAAACGGGAAATAATCCCTCAATTTCAGCAAGAGAACGTGTGCATAGTATTTTGAAGATATATATTAATGGGCTTTAAACAGACAATGGACAATCATGTTAGAAAATTAGATGACACTGAATATTTATTATATAATACACATATTAGAGGAGAGTCTAACAAAATTAATTGAAAATGTAGGTATCTTACATGAATAAATTAAATATTGTAAAAACAATACGAGTTCTGTGGCACTTTAAAGACTAACAAATTTAATATTTGCAGGCATAAGCTTTTGAGAGACTTCAGCTCTCTTCTTCAGATGCAGTAATACAGAAAATAGGTAACACAGAGGCATCTTATAGATATCCAGGTGCTTTGAGAACAATGGGGAAGGTGGAGTCCGGTACTTAAGACCTAATGACGACCATTGAGTAGGAGTTGAGAATGGGTGAGCAAAGTAATTTACCTTCGGTAGTGAGACAGACACTCCAAGTCTCTGTTTAAACCCAGTTTGAATGTGTCAAGTTTGCAGATCATTTCTAGCTCAGCAGTTTCTCTTTGAAGTCTGTTTTTGGAGTTTTTTTTTTGAGAAGTACAGCAACTTTCAGGTCAGAGACAGAATGTCCTGGGGAATTAAAATGTTCTCCCACTGGTTATGGATGTTGTTATTTTTTATGTCTGATTTGTGTCCATTTATCCTTGTGCGTAGTGATAGTCCAGTTTGGCCAATGTACATGGCAGAGGGGCATTGCTGGCACATGATGGCATATATAACATTAGTGGATATGCAGGTGAATAAGCCCCTTATGGTGTGATTGATGTGGTTAGGACCAATGATGATGACATTAGAGACGATGTGTGGGCAGAGCTGACAACGGGGTTTGTTGCAGGGATAGGTTCCTGGGTAGGATTTTTTGTAGGGCGTATGGTTGCTGGTGAGTATTTGCTTCAGATTGGGGGGCTGTCTGTAAGCCAGGATGGGTCTGCCACCCATTGCCTGAGCGATTGATGGATCATCTGCTAGGATAGGTTGTAGATATTTAATGATGTGTTGGAGAGATTTTAGCTGGGGACTGTAGGTGATGGCCAGTGGGGTTCTGTTGTTTTCTTTGTTGGGTCTGTCCTGTAGTAGGTGACTTCTGGGTACCCGTCTGGCTCTGTCAATTTGTTTCTTTACTTCTCTAGGTGGGTATTGTAGTTTTAGGAATGTTTCACAGAGATCCTGTAGGTGTTTGTCTCTGTCTAAGGGATCAGAGCAAATCTGGTTGTATCTTAAGGCTTGGCTGTAGTCAGTTTATTGTTTTTTATTATTTTTATTTTTTTATATGTATTATTTTATATATATTATTATTATTATTATTATTTTATTTTAAAATAAAAATAAAGGATGGGCACATTAATACCACCCTATACCGAAAACCAACTGACCACAATGCATATCTTCATGCCTCCAGCTTCCACCCTGGACACATTACACGATCCATTGTCTACAGACAAGCCTTAAGATAAAGTGCTGCTGCATGGGATGAAGTAAACCAGTTCCAACTCCAAAAAAGAGGGGAAAGAGTTTTGGTTTGTTTGTTTTTTCTGGTAAACAAGGCCACCAGGCCCACAGGTGCTATTAGGCAGTGGAGAGAGTGGTACCTTTTGTAAGCACACTACATTTTTCCATATGCACCAACTGCTTCCAGGTGATTCATTGGCTCCTGTGATAAAGGGCCTCACCTCTATGTGTGGGATTTACATACAGACACACACCCACACAAGGGGACTGTCCCTATGTTTTAGGTGCCTTGACATAGCTTGAAACCACATTCAAAGTGTCATTCAAAGTGACGCTCCCACATAGCTAACGTGCAGCAGTGCCATTTAATATAAAGCACAACCAGCAAGCCAACAATATAAACAGCTAGAACCACTCTTCCATTTCAACAGTGCCCCATGCTCTCAATTCTCTCTCATCTGCCAACAGCAGTGGGATAGGCAGGTCCTAAGCCATCTAGTGGAGGGCTCACCTGTGTCAGGTCGCACTACTCAAGGGAAGAGATGAACCATTATGTTTCTGCTGCTGTTTTGTCATTGCACGGCTGCACTCACTGAGAGGATTGACTGCTGTTATTTATGTACTTACCTATTTCAGGGGTGTGGGGACCTACACTGCGGTTCCTGAACTAGACAAACCAGGACAGGGGCAGTTCAGCAATCTGTCTAGAGCTGCTGCAGACTTTGTTCTGTTGCTAGTGCCCTACTATCTGAGCAGCCATTTAACTTGGGTGTCTTTTCTAGAGCAGTCAATGAAGACCAGGGGTTGGGCTCGCAGTGTTAAAGTGCTCAGTCAATCCAGAAATCAACGTACTAAGACCACCTTCACATTGGATCTTGTGGAAGAAGGGCAATATCAAAGGCACTAATAGACAGATTCACAAATCTGGCTTTTCAAGCATAGCACTGTGTCAACAAGAACATGGTTCCAATCCAGAAATCAACGGACCACCTGGTGCAGTGAAGATGGCGTGCAGAAGGGAAGCAGAGAAGTTGACAGGAGTTACGCAAATTTTTTGTGTAGCTTGCGTAACTCCCGTCGACTGCCACCGAATCTCGGAGGTAAGTGTAGACAGGGTCCAAGTCCCTACACCAAATCAGGAAGCGTAGGAACTTGCATCCCAGACTCCCATATCCCAGGTGGGTGCTTGGATACCTGCTGAAAAATTCCTGACCTGCCTGTCTCTGGTTGTGTTTTGTGACAGGTCAGAACTGGGATTCACTGGCATAGGAGAAGGAATACCTAGTTTGAGAACCCCGCTACAGGGCTTTGGCTTGAACGAGAGTGCTGAGCAGTTCATTAGCAGTGGGACGGCAGCAGCACCTAGATCAGAGAATCATAGAAGCACAGAATCATACAGCTGGAAGGGATCTCAGGAGGTCATCTAGTCCAACCCCCTGCTCAGAGCAGGACTAACCTCAGCTAAATCATCGCAGCGAGGGTTTTGTCAAGCCGCAGCTTAAAAACCTCTAAAGATGGAGATTCCACCACCTCCCTAGGTAACCCATTCCAGTGCTTCACCACCCTCCTAGTGAAAAGTTTTTTTCTAATGTCCAACCTAGACCTCCCCCACTGCAACTTGAGACCGTTGCTCCTTGTTCTGTCATCTGCCACCACTGAGAACAGTCTAGCTCCATCCTCCCTGGAACCCCCTTTCAAGTAGTTAAAGGCTGCTATCAAATCCCCCTCGTTCTTCTCTTCTGTAAACTAAACAAGCCCAGTTCCTTCAGCCTCTCCTCATAGATGGCTTTGTGCATGTCCACTGACAGGGATGTAGGCATCTATGGGGTCAGATGGCAGCTGAGTGGTAGTTTTAAGAATGTTAGTGGTGCCTAACTGTTGGATTTAGGCACCTATGTGCCTTCATGACTCTGGGCATAACATACACTGTGGATGAGTGAAAAGACTATTAATAATAATAATTATGGACTTGATGCAGGAAACACTGGGTGAGAGTCTCTATCCTGTACTATGCAGGAGGTTCCAGTGTATGATCCTAATGATTCCTTCTAGCCTGAACATTTATGAATAAATAATGTAAGTGTCAAGGAAGTCTGACACTATAGTGCAGGAGGAAGCAGCTGTTGGGTGTGATTCTTCTGATGAAATCAGCCCCACTTATGCAGAGTCTGTGAAGGATTCTGACATGAGACTTTCCATAGTGGATCAGGACAGTAGTCAATCCAGTCCAGTACTGTGTCTGCAGGATTTGGTGGATTCTCCTTAAATCATTATTGGGGTGAGATGCTATGCTGTGCCTCTGAGAGGTGCAGTACAGAACTCACAGCCTAGCAGATTCAGAGGCTATGGTGGCTTTATGGCACCTTCATGATGTCTCGATCCTGCACTGCTTTGGTTGGGAGACAGACCTCATACTTTAGGCAAACCGGGGGTCTGAGCTGCCCTATGGGCTTCAGCACCACTCAAACACACCTTAGCACTGTATGCTAGGGCTCCATCGCTGACATGCCAGCCCCCAACTCTGCCCCAGCACACCTCCTACTGCAGGGCTTTCAAGGTGATCTTCAGGAAACAGCCAGACAGTTGTCTTCCATAGTGCCTGTGCTGGAAGAATCCTTTTCTGTCCAGGTCCAAGGTTTTTAGGGTCCGTATAAACCATCCTTCTAGCCCATGTAAAGTGGGGTAAGGATCTCATTTCCGATATTGTTCAAGAAGACGAGGCAAGAAATCCTGCATAGGCAGTTCTGGAATAACCTGCCCATTGGGAAAGCATCTTCCTAATTCCCATTAGAAAGGGGCCAATTATGGTCTGCGTTCTTCCAAATTATGTCTGTTTGCTTTTAATCCTTATTCATAGATTCACAGATTCCAAGTTCAGAAGGGACCCTTGTTATCATCTAGTCAGATATCCCGTATAACACCAGCCATAGAATTTCTTCAAAATAATTCCTAGAGTGCATCTTTCAGAAAAACATCCAATCTTGATTTTAAAATGGTCTGTGACGGAGAATCCACCATGACTCTTCATAGCTTGTTCCATGGTTAATTACTCTTGCTGTCAAAAATGTAGGCCTTACTACTTTCAGTCTAAATTTGTCTAGCTTCAACTTCCAGCCATTGGATCACATTATACCTTTTTCTGTTACACTGAAGAGTGTTATTAATGTAACTCTGGCTCTTATTACCCATATAAATATAATATCTTCTTTTGAATCACACTAAGCTTTTGGCCTCAGTGATACATTGTGGCAGTGAGTTCCACGTGCTAATTGTATGAAAAAAATATTGCCCTTTATCAGTCTTATATTTGCTGAGGTTTAGTATAATGAATATTTCATTATTTTGGGCTTTTCTATTCAATCTGTCTTCTCTACACAATACATAACTTTGTAGATCATTACATGTGAGTGCCCTCTTTTTCATCATTTCTCTGTGATAAACAGTCCTGAGCTTTTCAATCTATCTTACTAGATAAGTTTTCCCTGCTTCTGGCTACGGACCCACTAACAGGAGATGAATAAGATACGGACACCAAATTATGGTTACACCAAAGGCAGCTAATTTTATTTACTCATAACTTGAATTAATCAACCTTACTGATATACATACCATATATTAGACCATTGTTGCCAGTGGTCTTCACTAGCTACGTACACAATGAAAGCCTTCACCCTCTGTACAGCTCCAAATTGGGATTGGGTCTGATCTGTCAATATTCCCACAGCTCTTCCACATGAGAGTGCTAAGGATACAGATAGGGCATTGCAAGTGCTGCCAGGAATCGGTGTCGACGGCCATCCTATCATACCAATGTCTAGGACTGATGCCTTTATGCACCAGATTCCAGGCACCAAAATTGGTCTAGTTTACCAGCACTGGCCCCCTGCTTAAACTGCAATACTTAAACCTAAACTCCAGCCCCACCAGCCAAACCTCTTGGACAGCGACAGGAAATGGAGGTTGCTTGCCTATAACTGGAGTTCTCGGACATGGACTCTGCACATTCACTCTCATGGGGAAATGCTGACCAGCTGCAGGCTGCACAATGGAAACTTCTCATAGCAGTGCCCATTGGAGCTCTCACGTGTCCCCTCTGACATCGCCCCACTGTGTTTGCAAATGTTACGAGGGCAAGGCTATAACAGGGCGTGGCACTCCAGCCACCTCAATTCCTGTATAATGGTGTTGTCATGGCCATGCTGGAGCTCTTAAGAGCACAATGGCCCCATCGTATCTTATTTTTTGTAATACTCTTATGTTAATGGAAAGGGGTGGGGGGAAGCATCCAGCAGCATCTTCCCTCAGTTGAGAAGGAACAAGTTTGACATGGATAAACTCAGGGGTGTGCACTAGTGGGGCAAGTATGGGCACTGGCTTCCCCAATAATTGTTGCGGGCACAGAAATCCTCCAGCCCCAGGGCTGCGGGGGGGGAAAGAGCGAGCTACTCCTGATGCTGCGTGGGGAGAGTGAGCTCCTGCCAAGGCTGGGAGGGGGGGAGTGAAGAGCAAGCATCAGCTGGGGCCAAGGTGGGTGGGGGAGGGACGGAAAAGCGAGCTCCTCCTAAGGCCAGGGCCGGGGGTGGGGGGAAGAGCGAGTGCCTCCCAGGGCTGGGGCCAGTAAGGGGGTGTGTATGTGTGTGTGTGAACAGAACATGCCCCTACAAAAGGGGTTCAATTTAAATTCCTGTGCACGTCCTTAGACAGACGGTGTCTGCCTGACTTCAAACAGAAATGAGAGCACTTTTTGTTCTGCCTGATAGCACAGATCCATATTTGGAAACCACCAAAGGATGAATATGTCTTGGATCACTTAATCCTTTAGTGACCATTACTGCAGTCTGGGTTTGTCAGGTCTCTGGTGAGTTGATCTGCTTTGTCATTGTCCTTTCTTACTAAGTGAGGATCGATTTAGATAAAATACTGTAGTGGATAAACCTGTCCCACACTTTAATTACCGTCTTGCATTGTTGAGACGAGGGTGCTCCCCCTGCTTGTTCAGGTAATATACAGCCATCATACTGTCTGTGATAACCTGTATTTCCTTGTTATGGATACAGGGTTGAACCCATTTCAAAGCCAAAGAGACAATCAAACTCTAGATCATTTATATGTAACACTTTTTCCTGATAGCTCCAATTGACTGTGACCCAAGAGATTACCTAGATGAGACCCCTGCCCTACCCTAAAAGTATCCAAAGTGATCACCAACGAAGAAAACAGAAGGCCTGAAAGATACTCCTTTGAGAACATTCTGTGGTTGAATCCACAATGATAATGTAGCTAGAACTTCTTCTATATTTAGATATCTTTCTGAGCATGTTGTCCTTGCTTGGGCTGTGGTTCCATGCTATCCAGTGCTGTGGAGGCCTTATTTTGAGTCTGGCATAAGGTGTGATGAAAGTAACTTTTACTGACTACTTTTATGAAACTGCATGCTTTGATTTGCTGCTTTTACAAGTTTGAAAAACAGTAGGCTGTCTGCTGCTTGCGTGACAGCAACCATGCAGCTCCAGTTGTTAGCTGCTCATCTTACAGCAATGAAATCTTCTCCTGGTTAAGTCTTGGTAACTTGTGCTTATGCCATTAACTTTTGAATTCCCCCTACCCCCAGTGTTCCAAGATGGAGGAGAGTGGGCTGAGGAAAACATTTGGAAGAGGTGGGTATTTCCCACATGTGCAGGCAAATCTGCCCTTTCAACAACAGCAATGGCAGCGTCTGTAACACCATAAAGATTTTTACCCATAGACCAAGTAAATGCAGAAAAACAACCCCTTACCTCTAATGCCTCCTCCTTGATCTCTGTCATCTCGGGTGGGCTGGCCTGTGTGTATCCAGACAGGTTGTGACACTCAGGAAGGAGTAATTCAGATGCCAGGGATTCAGACTAGATGTTCCAAATGGTCCTTTCTGCACTTGGAATCTGTGAATCGTAGGTCTCACTGAACTCATAGATCTGGGTTTGAATCTCCCTGAGATCAGAGGGCTGTGTCTGCAGATAAGCCATCTCCTCCCTTCTCAGAACCCTGCCAAATGCCACTCCCTATATCCATCATGCAGTCTGGGTTTGTCATAATTCTCTCCAAGTCTTCAGAAAAGAGACGTGTCAAGGGGCCCACTTGAACCTGTCACTACTGTCTTAACCTTCCAGCAGGCTACCTTCATAGCCATAATTTTTTATGGCACTGGTCCCCTATCCATTGAATTACCAGCTGTGTGAGTTGCCCCAAAATCCTATTGTAGACCTGATGATTCCTATTGTGAGTCATGGGGTCCCACACTGCAGAAGCCTCAGTCCAAAAGCTAATCAGAGCACTTACATCTTGGGCTGGGCAGGAGGAAGCATGCTGGCAATTCCTTTCGACTGGGGTTTAGGGATGCATGAATGGGTTCACTAAAGAAAGATATTCACCATGAGCAGTTAGTCACAAACAGGACCTATGCATTTGCACCGGGAATTTTAAACTGTTAGGCAGTTTCTGACTGGGTTGACCCTGAGACAGTAGAGTTTAATTGCTTGGCCAAACAGGCCACTTTCATATGGAACAGCCAGTGACGGACAATCTCACTTGTTTAGTATAGCATATGCACCTACAGTGAGAATGATAGTTGAGTTGAAGTCTAGTGGGGGCCACAGGCTACATAGCATGACTTGAAGCACATCCTAAAGTCCTTTTGGAGTCTTTTGTGTGCGAGAAGGCACAATTGAGCTACAATCTCTAGTCAAGGCAGGGCCTTAGTGAGAAGAAAGTGGCCCAGATTATTTCATGAGGGAGGATATGAATGTTTGGGAAACCTTGAACAGAAAAGGAAGGTAAATTTAAAAAGTACTCGTGACACCCTGTACCCTATTCACCATTTTTACATGGTTATGATACATTTTGTACAAAGTATACCTTGTGAGGAATCATTTGAAAACTCAATCTAATTATTATCTTGTTGAAATTTGTGTAAGAACACCGTGTAAAACTAAGGCATTTTATTGTATTGTACTGAAATATGTTGTAATTCTGCATCACACCCATTAGCCAATTTCTCAGAGACAAGGACACACTGGCATGCCAATTAGGTGCTAAAAGGCTTAATCAGAGATTCACCACCAGAGAAGTTATAAAGAGGAAATTTACAATTCATCTGAAAGAGAATTTGGAGTACACATATGCAATGGAACTGCCTGCCCCCATAACCCAGCAAGGATTTTTCAAGCACACAAGGGTTGGAGTATAAGCGCGGGGGGGAGGGAGGGGCGGGGGCTGGGCGGGATGCCTCTAGCTCCTTCACTCTCAACCTCCCTTTTCTCTGTTCATGACATCAATGAATATCTAAGAACACTGAACCAAGGGGGAGGGGTCCCAGGCTGGAAGAAGACGCAGTCTGTGAAATGTATTGCAGTTTATGCTGAAACATCCTATTTTGATTTTAAACCTACAAACTCTGGTAAACTTTAGGAATTAGCTTGCGTTTATCCTTTTATTTTCTTTTGTAACCAATTTTGACTTTTATGCCTTATCACTTAAAATCTATCTTTCTCTAGTTAAGAAACTTGTTTTATTGTTTTATCTAAACCAGTGTGTTTGAAGTGTTTGGGAAGCCTCTACTTGAGATAACAAAAGCTGGTGCATAATCATACCCAGTGTTGGAATAACATGATCTTACACTGGCCAGGAAGGTACTGAACAGTGTAAGATGCACATTTTTGGGGTGCAAGGCTGGGGCTGGGAACATTCAGGTGTCATCCTGTAAGTAATTCATGGATGGCTGGGACAGCATTCATGTATTCAGCTGGGTGTGATTTTGCATGCTGAAGGCTGCAGAAGCCTGATGGCAGAGCAGTATAAAAGGCACCACTGGCTAGAGAATTAAGGGGACAGCTCTGTTCAAAGTCCAGATTGCACCCTGGGGGATGTCACAGTACCTGCTTAGCAGAGAGCTAAACAAGTAAAGGAAATATCTCTTGAGTGTTCCAATCAGTGTCCCATCTTCCTTCCCTCTTCCGTTCCACCCTTCCTCTCCGCCCCCTCTTCAACACTACTTCTTCCACAGTCCTTCCAGCCCCTTACACCTCTTCTTCCTCTGCGTTTTCTGCTTCTGTTCTCGTAGCTGACAATGAGTTTTTTTGAACCTAGAAACTGTTAATAATTTAAATCCACTGCATTTTTGACAGGGATACACATGTTCTTTACTAATGAAAACTGAAGACTGATATTTTGATACCTGCCTCTTCCGTCTCTTTAACATCCTTGACAAATAAACATACAGTTACAAAGGTCTGTTCCAGAACAGAAGCTCATTAAGAAATTCTCCTTCATTAGATACATTTTCAAATAAATGAAAAACTTGAGAATCTTGGGAGTGGTGAGTCTCCCTATACCAGGAGACAAAAAATTATTTCATTGTTTGAAACGGTCATGTTTTGGATTCTGAACATATTTGAAGTTAAGATTTTTAACCATTTGGAAGGCGATACTGCATCTACTTTTCAACAAAGTTTCCCTATTAGGATCATAATCTGAAGGGACCAAACATAGAACTGCCATAGGCTACTTTCCCACTCAAGACTTCTAAAGGTCAGGTTTAAAGCTCTGCTAGCTGAGGACAGATTCAGAATGCACATGTCTTGTTACAAAATCTATTGAAATCAATGGATGTCAGGTGCCTAAACTGCTTAGGCATTTCTCAAAATCCCACTAGGGGCCTATCTGCATCTTTAGGCACCAAAATACCTTTGAAAATCTGGTCCATAGGAGCCGATGTCTCACTGAAAGTCAATTTTCTCACTGAAAGTTAGGTACCTAAGTCACTTAGGTGCTCTGGAAAATATTACCCTTTGTTTAATTCACTGCAATAGAATGACAATTTGTGTTATGCTGAGGAAAAACACCAAATTTCCTTCTCCAGAAGCTCCATCTTCCTTAAAGCAGGTGGAGAAATTAAAAAAATTTCAGATGCATTTGCTTCTGAGAAAGTGGAACTGCCAGAATTGATGAAAAAATATTCATCTTTGTTTTCCAAATGCACCCTGTATTAGAGATAGACATCTTCATGTGGTTAAAAACTGAAAAAGGTTCAAATCTGCTTATGCTCACATTGTCTGCACAGGAATCAATGCTAGAAACTTTGGACTCTGATGGAGAGAAAGATTATAAAGGAATGTCCATCTCTGAACAATGCACTCAAATACACTGCCAAATGGCATTTAGCATTTGATTACAAACAACTGAATAAACAAATGCAAATGGATTAATGGCCCATGACTTTCACAGATACAAGCTTAGCCAAGTTAAACAGAAACAAATATTTAATAACCTGGATATTGGAAATTGATTTTGGACCTAACCTAAATATAGTTTTGGAGGCTTTGTGAAGAACGTAATTCGTTTGGAAAAGAATGAATCAGGTATTAAGCATTTTTCCATGTGAGTAAAAACACTTTGTTCATAAATCTTTTCCTAATTGAGAAGAAAGATTATATTATTGTTTATGTTGATGACATTTTGATTCTTTACACCACCTGGAGTGAACATTTCACAGCATTTAAATATATGTTAGAACAAATAAATAATACAAGAGCAAAACTATCTCAAGCAAATACTGGTGCAGAAAGAGGTTGAGTTACCTTGGCTTTCAAATTTCATCTTCCCTGAGCTTACTGGGTAAAAGTCTTGTTGAATTTAAAACCCCCCACCTATGTGTCAGTTGTGTGTGGTTTCCTGATGATCTTTTACTTTTGGCAATTCCAGAATATGCCACTGCTGCTAGACCAAATATGGCAATGTAAAGTTGGGCACCCACACAGAAGACAATGGATGAATGAAAAGTGGATGTTACTTATTATAACTGGAGATTCTTCAAGGTGTATGGTTCCTATCTGTATTCCACATGTGTGTACATATGCACACCATGTGCCCAAGTCTGGAAGTTCTTCAAAGTAGTGTCCATTGGCCCACATGTGCAGCAACTTTCCTTATGCTCCCAACTGAGGGTATAAGAGGCAGTGCAGTTAGATGCCTCTCCAGTTTCTCTTCTTACTGCAAATCCAACAGGACCCAAAGCAGAGGGTGGGTAATGGACTACTGATAGGGACGACACATCCCGCAGAACCTCCAGTTACAGTAAGTAACCTCCACTTCTTCAAATACTGGTCCCTCTGTATATTCCACACCTGGGTGACTGGCAAGCAGCGCTCAGACTGGTGGCGGGCATGAGGAAACTGGTAGCAAAGATGCTTGCAATACTGCTGATCCCACTATTGCATCCACAGCCGAGGCATGAACTAGGGCACAGTGCATCGTGAATGTGTGGCTCAAACTCCCAGATGGCCACTCTGCAGATGTCCTGCAGTGGAACGTCTGAGAGGGTTGCCATGGATGCAGCCTGAGCTCGCATGAAGTGAGCTGTGACATCAACAAGGGGAGGAATGCTTGCTAACTTGTAGCACTCTAAGCTGCATCCTGAGACCCCCTTAGAAATCCTCTGGGAGGATATGGCTTGCCCATGCGACCTCTCTGCTATGGCAATAAAGAGTCTTGGTGATTTACTAATGGGTTTGGTTCCTTGCAGATGAAATGCCAGAGCATACTGGACATCAAGGGAGTGAAGTCTCATCTTCAGAAGAAGAGTGTGGTTTTAGGAAAAATGCATATAAGTGTATCAATTGGACAAAGTGGAACTCAGAAACAAACTTGGGGAGAAATTTGGGGTTTAGCTCAAGTGAAACCTTTTCTTTGTGAAACACTGTATAAGGAGGGTCTGCCATCATGGCTCTCGGCTCAGTGGCTTTCCTAGCAGAGGTGACAACTACTAAGAACACCACTTCATGGACAGACGGGCCCTGGAATAAGTCACCATGGGTTTGAAAGGTGGACTAATGAGCTTGGACAAGACAAGGTTAAGGTCCCACGGAGGAGCAAGTTTAAGCACTGGTGGGAAGGTCCTTTCATGAATCGCACTGTAACTGGGTGAGAAAAAACAGAGAATGTCCTACCAGAGGGAGGAAGGCACTAATCGCTGCTTGATGTACTACTTGTAGAGAACTAACGGAGAGATCTGAAGTTTTTAGGGATAGGAGATAGTCTAGAACAACTGAAATACTTACAGCAAAAACAATGAGAGTCCGGTAGCACTTTAAAGACTAACAAATTTAATTTTGCAGACATAAGCTTCCGTGGGCTGCAACCCACTTCGTCAGTCAGCATAGCTTTGGCATCTCATCTGGGCTGCTGTCACAGAGAAAACCTTTGTAAATAATCTGGGTGCTGTAGCCAGCCCAAAAAGGAGGACTCAAAACTGGTAATGTTTTTCTGGCCTACCATAAAACTCAAGAACTCTCTGTGTGATGGTGAATTTCCACATGGATGTGGCCTCTGTCTATAGTGTTGAGGTTCATGGACCTCCAACAGAATCCCTAGGTCACACTTTGTAGTAGCTCCTGGTACTGGCAATGGTCATCCAGCAGAGAAGTCAAAGAAGGAGTGACTGCTTTGTCCGGGGATGAATAAGAGGCACTCATCAGAAATGTTGGTACCTGTAGATCCAGCTCCTCCTCTTCCTCCTTGTACACTGGCTGGCAAGAGGGAGAGGAGTGGTATAACTCCTAAGAGGAGCCTGGACACCTGCCATAAGAATCCCACAGACTACAATAAGGCCAGAAAGAGGGATCAATCAGTTGCAGTGGACCCCAAGGAAATGGGTACCAGTGGTCTCTGGGAGCCCCTTGGCTGTCTGTTGGGGCTCAACTGCCTCTGCAGAGACACCGGTGCAGCCATCTCTTCGGATTCATCTGAATCAGAATTGCTCTGACAGTAATGGCAGTGCCATCAGTACTGGGAAACTCCTACCGGATGGTTGGAGGTGAGATGGCTCCTGGGACAGTAGGGAAGGCTCCTCCTCTGGAATAAGGCCATCTCTTAGAAGGGCCTGGCCGGAAAGAAGTGGAAACTGCAGATAAGGGAGGAATATATCCTTCGGTGTTATCTAAATCATAGTGCACCCTGGTGTCCAATGGGTTCCTGCAGTTAAATCTGACAGATTTGGTGCATCTGCAGCAACTGGATAGTTTTTACCTGGACAAGGCAGTACTGACGATGGGTCCAGACCAGCACTTGTAGACAGAGCTGGTGAGCATCTATCCTTATGCTTCGGCATCAAGGTGACTGACGGAACTGGCGGATCTTTCTATTTACGTATCTTGCCCTCAGATCTGGGGGCCTGCATAGGATCCAGTTCCTTAGGTTCTGCTTGTGACATCTCACCCAACCTGGACAGCTCAGGGAGGAAGCGTGTTTCTTATGGACAGTCTTCAACAACATGAAACTTGAGCCCATGAGGAACCCTGGAAGAAGAATCTTTAGGCTTAGACATTGATGGCTGGCAAATGCTGGGAAGAGCACTACTAGGCAGCTGAGCACGATGTACAGGTGGGTCTCCCTGGGTTGGCTCGGAGGTCCTCATAGCCTTCTCTATCAAGTGCTTCTGTAGGCGAAGCTCCCAGGCTTCTCAAGTTCTGGGTGGGAAGGAATGACAGATACTGCAAAATTGCAGTGATATGTGCCTCACCCAGATGGTAGAGGCAGTGTTAACGTTCGTCATTTGATGAAGGATCAAGGGTATGAGATGCAATTCTTGAATCCCAGGACTCTGCGCACAGTCCCAGATACAGAGAAGGTGTTCCCCAACTAGGGAGAAAGAAATACTCCTATAATATATTATAAACTTTTAAACTACTAATCTAAGGATATAACTATTTACAAATGCTTTCTATACAGGTTGTATAACAAAGTGAAGGAGGATACAATTCTGACTCAGGTCATGCAGCAGTAAGAAGCAACTGGAGAGGCAGTGACCCACACTGCCTCTTATACCATCGGTCGAGAGCATGAGGAGAGCTAATATGCACGTACGGGCCAAAAGACACTGCTTTGAAGAACTTCCGGGCTTGGGTGCATGGCATGTATGTGTACCCTCAGGTGGAATAAATATAGAGAACATCACTTGAAGAAGAACTGAAAATTAGTCAAGCCACTTGTCTGCTTAACTACAGAAAAGTGGGGTTTTACTTGGAGGTTGCCAATGCAGACCACAGTGTGAGAAATTTGTTATATAGTAGAGGCTTGTTTGCAGCAACACCTTCTAAGAGCAACCGCCGCTTATGAGCAACATTTTCCCTGGGAACACTTTCCCTACTGGGAATTGTCGACACTCCCCATAACAGCAACAGCTGCTTAGGAGCAACATAGATAGCAAAAGGACACAATATGTTGCTACTAATGAGCTTCTAGAGTATCAGAAACCTGGCCTATTGCCTATGCTAGTAAATGCCCCCACTTAAAATCTAGACTTTGTCCAAAAACTGCTGGTATTTTAAAAATAAACATGACAGGCCACCATAGGCTAATGGCCCAATTAAGATACCATGCTGTGGCAAAGCCATGATAGAGTGGTCACCTGAGTGTCATGGTCACATACGAGACGCTGAAACAATTTGCTTATTGGCTAAGATGTGCAAGATTTGTGTCACAAACCAAAAGTTTCAGTCTACAAAATCCAGGTTTAAGACTCCGTTGCAACTGAAAGAGGGCTGTCAGCTTTGCACAGACCTTCAGGGATACTGGACTGGACTGTCACAAACATCTAGATGAGGAAATACATAGTTATTAACTGTGATTACTGTTGTACAAAGTGATAGAATGTTTTCCAGCCCCTGACGACACTACCACTAGTAGGTATTTCTTCTGATCAGTAATGCAATGACTAGGATGAAAGGATGAATCTGCTAGGGGCTCTAGTTTTACCTCCAAAGTTAGACTCTAGGTGTGCAGAATCCTTGGAATTGAAAAAAAGTTATATATTTACTACCACCACCAGTTCTGAAGATGGCTGAAAGATGCCAATAAAAGGAATATCCCTAAGTTAAAAAAAAAGTATACATGATAATCGATGAGATTGGGATATTAAATTGATCACGAGCTTGTGGGCCATTCGCCCAACCCCTAGCGCACACCAGCTGGATATAGCCCCCTTTAACTCATGACCAGACAACCTATGCAACCTTTAGCAACACACCTTTTATATTAAAATGTGTGTGTTGAAGACTTACAAAAGACTTATTCTTTCATGTAACAAAATTTAGAGAAATGTATACAAAGAACAAAGTTCCGTGATGAAAAAAAGAGCAACACAAAAGAATACTGATTGTCAATAATGAGAGGGATTCTCCTGCCAACTCTGGCCCCTATGCACTGATCTGATAAATAGCAAAGAATTCCCGTTGGAGAGGAGCTCTCCACTGACACAAAGGCAGCTCATGTGCCATGCCCTCTCCCCACCTGCTTGCTCCTCCTATGCCTCACCTTTTGATTGCCCCGACATATTCCCTCCTTCCTTATATGATGGGTAGAAGGATGGCTGGCATAGGAGGAGACTATGCTGCCACAGCCAAATTTATGCCAGCAAATAATCCCATGCACAGAAGTATTCTCCAAGAGCCATCTCTGGCTGCTAATAAGACTACTTTGCACTGCTTACATGGCCTAAGTTGACCAGGAATCTGCCCCCTTCTTGCAATAAGCATGCAACTGGGACTGATTTATTTTAATGTTTGTGCTCCCAGAGAAGATTAAATTGATTCTTAAAGAACATTAGATTTTTTCCTCATGACACCACTGGCAGAGATAAGGTTGTTTGGGTGCCCTAACTGTGCATTTCTTACCTTAAATTTTTGGATTTATTTAGGATTAAATTTAAAATTAAATTTAAATTCTGAACTTCCTGTGTTTATAATACTTGGCTTGTAGATAATTAAACTACCCCTACACCATAGCACCTCTACTCGAGTGCCAGCTGGACAGGACAAACAGCCAAAGTGTTCTGTGCTCCAGCTATCCATCCTTTGGCTGCCTGACTGCCTCCTGTTGGTGAAGTATAGAATCTGGTCCCTCTATTTATTACCCTAGCTAGGACACTAATTGATTTTAAAATGTGAAGGTGTGAAAGTTCAAGACTCCAAGTATATTGATTATACAAAATTATTCCCAAAACAATGAGACTTCAAGTTTCAAAATCTTGAAAAAGTGTAAAAATAATTTTAACACATTGAAACTTCACAACTACATAACTCTTCTAACACTGACACTAGAAAAATCAGAAACGCTCTGATTTGTAGTCTAAAAGAAATATTTGTCTAAAAAACAAACAAACGAAAGGCCACAAGATTAAGAAGAAATATCTTCAGAGGTCCCTATTAAAAGAAATTCCTGGTGCAGCCTCAAACTACGGAACTACTTACTTCCCATGCCTCCATAGTATCTATCAACAAAAATAAATAATCTCTAACCAAATTCTGATTAACATAATTAAAGAACGATAGCCACAAAGCAATCAAGTGTTGATGTTAGCCATACAAAGACTGAGTTGGCTCATCCTGGTAATAGATAAGCTAAGTTACTGAATCTATCCTACTTCTATGTGGGACAGGGTTCCTTTTCAAGGAACTTGTCAGAAAACTTTACAACACAAGAATCAATTATCCACACAGATGTCTATAACAACTCATCATGGATAAATGCAAAAACAGGTCCAAAACGAAGACCTTCAGAAGCCAAAGTAAGTTAAAACTGGCAATATCAAATGAGTTTACTTTAATCACAGACCATAACTACATAACACAAGGACAAGACCATCTGAAGTGGAAGAAAGAACTAATGCCCCCACTACAACTTTTCTAAGAGATTTGAGAGATATACATTGATTTAATATAATTTATCTGGTGTCACAAAAACTTTCTATGCCAGTTTAACCTGTCTCTCTTTCCACATACAGAAGATATGTGTAAGAAGAGATAGAGGTATTTGTACATATTTAAGAGCAGTTAGAAGTGCGTTCTTAACACTGAGATTAATATTTAAATCTCCCTGCAAGAAAATATGGTTACTCACCATACAGTAACTTTTCAAGGTGTTGTAGTTAGTGTGGACCCCACTCTAGGTGTACATGCACCCCACACGGATTGTTTAGCTAATGGTGCTAGGTGGGTTTGTGCCTGCACTGTGCCTCAGCATGCTTCCATGCAAGGATGTAAAAGGTGGGGCGGCCCCGCCCTCTCCCTCAGCTCCCTCGCACATCGAACCCTGTGGAAGCTGGGAAGGAGGACGGGTTGTGGGATCCACACTGACTACATCACCTCCAAGAACCATAGTTACTGTAGGGTAAGTAATTGTATTTTCTTTTTCAAGTAAATGTCAGTGTGGATTCTACTCTAGGTGAATGACAAACAGTATCTTCCTGGGAGATGGGAGAGGAGTCACAGCCATATGAGTTGAATAGTAACTAGATAACAGCCCTTCCAAAACTAGCGATTGCTCTCGCCACTACACTGAGTCCTTAATGCTTCACAAAGGACACTTGTTTACTCTCTCAGGTACATTTCTGAAGCAGGCCAAAGCTGCACCTGAGCTCTGGTGCAGTGTGCTCTGATGTTTGTAGGAAGGGTCTTATCAGCCAGTTGGTAGGTAACAGGTGGAGATACACCGAGTGATCCACTTTGACACCTGTTGAGAAGAAGTAGCCTGATCTTCGAAGCTATCCGACAGAGCTATAAAGAGGTGAGAAGAGTCTTACAGATTCTGTCCTGTTCAGGTAGTAGAGCAGGGTCCTGGAAATATATAGTGAATGCAATTTCTTTTCTCTTAAAGAGAAGTGCGGTTTCAGCAAGACTGGTAAAGGAATCAACAAGTTCCCTATCTTGGCAATGAACTTAAGATATGGTCTCATCACCACCTTGTTATTATGGCAAGTTTTATATGGCGGTCCAGCCACGAGGATTTAGATTTGCTCACTCTTCAGAATGATGTGATGGCTACCAAGAATGGCAGCTTGATAGTGAGATGGTACAATGAACATTCGAAAAGAGGTTGTAAAAGGACGATGCTGAGATTTCCAAATAAGAGCTGGGTCTCTAACCAGGGAGCACAAGTGCAAAAGTCCTTTCAGAAATCGTGTCACTGTGGGATGTGAGAAGTCTGACTGTGATTGAATCAGAGTACAGCATGAAGAAACTGCAGCCAGATGGACCTTCAGAAAGCTAAATGTGAGACCTTTTTGCTTAATAGATGATATATATAGTCTAGAACCTCTGGTATTAGAGCCTTAACCAAGTCCATATTGTCCTGGGCTGCCCATATGGAAAATCTTTTCCATTTTGTGGCATAGGATTTCCTAATGGGAGGCTGACTGGACAATTGGAGAAGGTTCAAGAGTTGTTTCAGTCAGCATGGGGCTAACCGTGATCACTTTGGCTCTATCTTGACTGATCCTGGCTATTGTCCTGGGGATCAGCAAACCTGAGGGTGGGGGAGGAAGATAGAGAAGACCCTTGGACCAATGGAGGAGAAATGCATGCAGTTGGGATTCAGCACTCTTGCCTCCCCTGGAGCAGAACATCTTGCACTTGGCATTCTACACTGATGCAAAGACATCTACAGCCAAGTTCTATCACATCTGAAAGGCAGGGGTGTAATATGGTGCCCCATAATGACCATTCATGATTGAATATGTTGTTCCTGCTTAGGAAGTCTGCATCACTGTTATTGATCCAGGGAGGGTTGCTGCATGCAACTGGCACAATTCCCGGAGTTCAGTGGCTTCCCAGGATAACTGAGAGGAGCATGTTTGCTGATGTACTACATTGATGTACTGATGTACTACATTGCCGATGTGCTGTCCATTTTGAGCTTGGACTAGAGGGTCCTCGAGAACAAGATGAAAAAGCTATAAAAGGCTATGTCTAACACAGCTGGTGGCACCGTGGGTAGCGCAGGATCGAGTCTGTGGGTTTGACTGAGCTGCAGTGAAGACTTGCTCAATCGAACCCAGAAGTTGACACTGTAAATCCTCTTCGGCAAGAAGTGTAGCGCTGCGTCGATGGGAGGGCATTTCCCATCGGCGCAGTGCAGTGGAGACGCCGCAGTGAGTAGATGTTAGGAAGTAGTTTGCGTATCTCCTGTCGACTGCTGCTGAAATCCACGGCCACTGTAGACCAGAAAAAAGATATCTTGTGGCTTTCAGCTCCAGGATGTTACACGGAGTTTAAATTGGGTAGGGTTCACAGAAGAGCCACAAAAATTATTAAACTGTGGTTCTCAAACTGTGGGTTGGGACCCTAAAGTGGGTTGCGACCCCGTTTTAATGGAATTGCAAGGGCTGGCGTTAGACTTGCTTGGGCCCAGTCCTGAAGTCAAAGTGCAAGTCCCACTGCCCACGCCTGACAGAGGGTCTCAGGCTCCATCTTCAGCCTGGGTCTAGCAGTGGGGCTCAGATTATGGTCTCTCCCACCCCCCACACCTGGGGCTGAAGCCCGTCTTGGGCTTCGGCTTCGCCCCCCATCTGGGTGGCGGGGCTCAGGCTTTGGTCCCCCATCCTGGGGTCATGTAGTAATTTTTGTTGTCAGAAGGGGGTTGCGGGACAATGAAGTTTGAGAACTGGTAGATTAAAGGATTCGAAAACATGCCTTATAGTGATAGACTCAAAGAGCCCAATCTATTTAGCTTAACAAAGAGAAGGATAAAGGTTACTTGATTACAGTCTATAAGTGTCAACATGGGAAACAAATATTTAACAATGGGCTCTTCAATCCTGCAGAGAAAGGTATGACGTGATCCAATGGCTGGAAGTTGAAGCTAGATAAATACAGAATGGACATACATCATACATTTTTGACAGTGAGGGTAATTAAACACTGGAACAATTTACCAAGGGTCATGGTGGATTCACCATCACTGATCATTTTTTAACCAAGATTGGATGTTTATCTAAAAGAGTTGTTCTAGGAATTATTGTGGGGTTGTTCTGTGGTCTGTGTTATACAGGAGGTCAGATCACAGTGGTCTCTTCTAGCCTTGGAATCTGAGAGTTGTAAGTTATCTGAGGATCTCACACCTTGCATCTTGAGGTTACTCAGATGAGCATCCCAGACCATCTCTGATGCGGATAGGGACGGGACTTTAAATGGAACCCTTTTAAAACACTTAAAGGATTTATCCACCATGTGCGTTCCCATAGGACCTGTGAAGATAATACTACCACCTTGGTCATCTTGTGCTTGGCTGGGAAGTACACCAACCTCAGCAATTGTTGTAGCAACTGCAGGTGAAGTCTAGCAAGAGCTGTCATGTAAATACATGCTAACGTGTGCCAGGAAGGCTAGACATGTGTGAACTGTAGTCAGTGGTTTTACCTGTAATTCAGTTATGTGAGACTGAATGGATTTGGATGTGTTGTCCGGTAAGCAGACTCGCATTGCTTGTCACTAGAAACTGCCAAAGAAACTGTCAGGTGTCACCACAGACTAAAAGAGGTGCAGACACACATCCAAACACGGAGGCGCTCAAGAGAGGTGGGTGCCATCCCATTACAGCTGATACTAGAAGTGGGGATCCTTCAGACCAACCCCTGATCAACAAGGGGTGCAACCATGGAGGAGGTGATTTGCCTGTTGGTGGCAGGCCAGCAGCAACAGGTAGCCTTTATGCAGCAGCAACAGACCCAGGTCCGACTCATGCAACTGAGGAAGAGCCTGCAGAAGCAACAGGAGGCCCAGTTTAGGGCTCAGAAACAGAGGCAGGAGATCCATTCCAACCAGCAGGAGTGGATACAGAGGCTGTTGGGTCACACCATACCTGGGAACCTCATCAGCAATGCGACTGAGGGTGGTCGGGTGGCTCCAGGCCTGGCAAAGCTTGGGTCAGAAGATGAGGCCTTCCTATAGACCTTTGAGTGGATAGCAAAGGCAGCAGGCTGGGAAGAGTGAACTTGGGTGATCTACTTAGCACCATCGCTGATGGCGAGGTGCAGGTGGCTTACCGAGCATTAAGTGACGAGCAAGTGAGTTCGTACCCAGAGGTGAAGGCAGCAATTTTTGGATAGGCTGGGGCTGACTCTGGAGGGGTACATTAATTCTGTCATCTAAGAGGGGTTGGGTGACTTGGCCGGAGGGCTGAGTCACTAGAAACTGCCAGAGAAACTTTCAGAAGTGGTCACCACAGACTGAAAGAGGTGCAGACACACACGAACAAGGGGGCGTTCATGAGAGATGGGTGCCATCCTGTTACAGGTTGAAAGAGGATTTTTTGTAATTCATCAGGACCCCAGTTGAGACAATGAGGATAACACTTGTTGTACCACTGAGGGGAGGGAGGAGGTTGGTCTGTTTGACAGATTTCAGTCCAGTTTGAGGATTTTAGGATGCAAATACATAAAGATACTGAAAATTTAGCAATGTAGTCCCTACAATACCCAATAATTTCCTTTGGTTAATAATTTGCCTTCAACAAAGAGCTGTAGCATAACAACAGAGAGAAACTCCTCCTTTGCACTCCATCCCCATTACTCCAGGCAAAAGGGTTAGAGCAACAAAAAGGGGTTCTAAAAGCTGAGGGAGGCTTCCTTTGGCACAGATACTGTGCAAGACAGCTGTGTGGCTGCCTCCCAAGGACATCTTCACAAGTCCCAGAATTGGGGGTGTTCTGGGGGCATGTCAGGGCAGGGTTGAACTATGGAGTTTCTGAGAAGTGCAGTGGCCCATAAAACAGCTTGGGGTGGCTCCTGTAACTTAGAAAAGCCCCTGGAACTGTCTAAGGCAGGGGTGTCAAACATACGGCCCGCAGGCCGCATTTGGCCCGCGAACCTTTTTTATGTGGCCCGCAAACCTCTTTGATCCCGGCCGCCGAAAGTCAGTAGTGGAGCCGCCGAAAGTCTGCATTGCCACTTTAAGAGATTTGTGGGGCCAGCGTCTTAAAGCGGCATTACCTTTTGCTCCTGCACCCTGCCGCAGAAAAATGGAACTCGTCCTCAGTTTTTCGGCGGCGGGTATCACTCCCAGAAATCTCTTAAAGTGTCAATGTCAGTGTGCCCACAGCGAAAGGGCAGTGCTGAAATCTACTGATGCTGCGCCGCCGAAAACGGGCAGAGTGGCTGAAATATTCGGCGGAGAGCATTGTATGGCCCCTTCAAAGTAGAGGTTCTGTGATTTCGGCCCCTCACTTTGAGTGAGTTTGACAACCCTGGTCTAAGGGTTTGTCTACATTGCAGACTTGGGCTCACTTGCACGGCCAGGGGTATGGGTTAAAGCACAGATTTTGCTATAAGGCAGGGTGTGACCTGCTCACTTTGCAATTAGGATGCAGATGAAGACTGGGTTGCTGACCGCATGCTTTGATCCAGTCCTCCAATGCCATTCTACAGTTACCTATGTCTGTGCGTTCCGTCCCTTCTAATCTACTCACTTCCCACTTGCCTGCTACTCACCGGTAGCTATGTTTATACACATGAGTATTTAACCCTTCATTCTATGTCTTCTTGTTCATTCCAAGTTCTGCATACCTCAGTTCAGCCAAAGAGTCTTAGAGGATGTTGTCCCAGCATGCTGCTAGCTGGCCAGAATGAGTACAGCAAAGAGATTGATTTAGGGAGAAGCATGTGAAACCTGCACGGGTATGAAAACCTGTCAAAGAGGCTGGCGGACATGGGGATCAAGTGGACAGATATTCAATGTAGGGAGTGCATTAGAAATCTAAAGTGCACCTACTGTAAGGCAAAGGATGGCAACCACAAGTGTGGTAACTCCGCATCTACCTGCCCCTACTGTGAAGACTGGGTGCTCGCTACTATGCCGAGCACAATCCTTGAGCAGGTATGGTTTCATTTTTAGACTGGAGGCAGAGAGGAGGGGATGGCAGCAGAGGAGACCCTGGCTGCAAGGGAATGGAGTCACAGGAACAGACCTCAGACCCAGGTAAAACAGTCTCAGGCACCAGAAGATTTCACATTGGGGTCCTGAAACAAGGAAACTATTGAACAATAGAGTAATTGAACCCAGACACCACAGGGAAGGGTGGTGGGAGTGATTGAAAACAGAGCTGTCCAGAGACAGAGGGAACCAGATTGGGAGACCCACAGACACAGAGGAGGATGTGAGTTGGTTTAGTTCTGTTCCTGTAACTGAAGAGCAAAGCCTATCTAATGGAGCTTGAAATGAAGTGAAATTAGATGAAGTAAATACATGTGTTGATTCTCTGTTGTTTTAAAACCTCTTTTTCCTCTAATGCTTTGTCCAACTGCTAAATAAAATACTTTGTTTTAAAGAGGCTGCTGGGAGATATAACTCTGGCCACAGGCTCCCAAAGGGAGGATCCAGTCAGGCCTGCACGGTGATAAGCAGTTGGTGTATACATGGAGCAGTGCACTTAGGTTTACTCTAAGAGTGGAAGAATTGTGAGATTCCACCCCAAGATTTGAACTGGATTAACTCAGAGAAATCAAAAAGGGGACCGAGGGGCAGTAGTGCTATAACTGCAACATTACCACTAATAATAATAATAAAACAATCAGTAATGAAAATGTAAGACTAATACGATTAAACAAAAATAAATACATCTCTTTGTTGCCATCAAATTAAGGAAAACAGCAGCCCAGTAAAACAGTTCAATACTGGAAAGTGCTAATCCACCTTGGTGTTAGGGATTTACCACATTGTGCCTCTTTACTTCAGTCTTTAACTTGCCAAATACACTTCTTAATTATGTTGTCACTTTTTAAAATAACTGATTTTCAATGTGAATGGGAAGAGCTGACACCAAGTAAAACACACGGTAAAATAACAAGATGAACAATGTATATTTCCCTCTGGTTTTATGACTCTAAAGCCTCATGATACACAATTTGGAGTGGTGACGATGAAGGAAAATACTCAGTCACTTTTGATAGCCTGGGTTTGCACATACTACTGAGAAAAAGGCTTGATCTTCATGTCAAAAGGTAAAGAATATAATAGCACCCCTATAATTCACAGTCATGGTCTGAGAAAATGTGGAAGCACTTCAATGTGGATTTTACTGGTCCTTTTGAGGGACTCATGTTCTGAAGGCTTAGTTATAGTGGCCAGAAATTGGTATCTGTTTGACAACCTCTACACCTAGTAAGTGAGCTATCCAGAGACTGCATGAAATCTTTAGCCATCCCACTGGTGTGCCAGAATAGCTAATTAATCACAATGGACCACAGTTCTTATGGCCTCTGAGAAAAAACCAAGGAAGTCTTGTTTTCTTCACATGGAATGTCATCTAGTCATAAATGACTAATTCTTTATTTACTGAAACACAGTTTGAACTCCTACTAAAGAGTCCCCCACATTTCTCCTGGTTGGTCAACAGTTGCATGCCACTGTCAACTTGCTAAAACTATTGAGGGTAATACAGATGGTGCAAAAGCAAAAACACTACAGGTACGCCAGCCAAAAACAGAATTGTTAAACCAGGCCAAGGGGCATTAGCTTAACAATACTACATGGACTAAACGGGTTCCTCCTGTAGTCAATGTTAAGAAAGGATCAATATCATATACAGTGTACACAGAAGGTAGCCTCACATGATAGAAATATTTTGGTCAGCTTTTAGCAGGACCTACAATTCCAATTTCAGTGCCCTGCATTCCTGATGTCATTCAGTGAATGACAGCTTTGCAAACACCTATGTTTCAGAGTAGCGATGAACAAAAATTGGAGATAGTTTGCCTGAGTTTCTATATAGTTGTTTTAAAAAACATTCCCACTGGGGTAGAACATCTTACATATCAATGTTCTGTGTAGTTCTGTATTTTATTGAGTAGCCCACTTTGTCTTCAGATTTTTTTTAAATTATAGAATTGGCAGCAGCTATCCTAAAATCTTTCCCTTTTCACGTAGACAAGCACAATGTGGTCAGAGAGTTTTGTTACTGACCTATGGCGGGTGGGGTTTTATTTTTTTGGTGATTCTATTTTAGTTCCAAAGTGAACAGTGAACACTACCACCAGAATGGAGACAACACTGATTACAAAGAACACACTTTAGGAAACAAATCAAGAAGCAGAGGGTAATAACACTCCAGCTGAAGGACAGCACCTACAATGAAAGGGATAACATTCAGCCACATGGGGAGAAAGCCCCTACCAGAAGGAAATTTTTCCAAACTCTGGCAACAGTACTTATGAAAAAAACATATTGAAAGAGAGAGCCTACAGTGAGTGGGAATACCAACTAAGTGACACAATGAGGGACAAACAGCCCACCCTTTAAAGGGGAACAGACCCTGAGCTGGGGGGAATATAATACCTTAACCCTGGCACTCGGATACCATGGTCAGGAGCCTACACAACTCCCAATTCCTGCTATTAAAAATGTTTCTTTTAAGCAACAATGCTCTAATAGTGTTTAAAATTAACTAGTCATTATTTACAAGCATAACTTTATCTTGACAATGGATTTTCTCTAGGATTTATTTTGAATCCATGATCTTCTCCATGCATATGGAACTGTAATTGGAGTCTTATGTATCACTGAGCATTCAGTTTAAAAAAAAACTTAACTCTCTTTTTCAAACTTGTGAAAGACCTATGTTCCACTGAAAAGGTCTGAAAATAAAAAAGCAAGTGTTTAGGGTTATTGAAAGGGAAGTTATGACCCCAAAGCACCAAAAATCTCTTCACCACTTACTATTCAAAAGACAGTTTTCCTGATTCCCAACAAGCATCTTTTAAATAAGCCAACAAGCCCTCTCTTCTGGTCCGAGACTCAGCATGGGACATTTCAGG
Source organism: Emydura macquarii macquarii (assembly GCF_026122565.2). Lineage (NCBI taxonomy): Eukaryota > Metazoa > Chordata > Testudines > Chelidae > Emydura > Emydura macquarii. The sequence continues at coordinate 989,562 of NW_027131307.1, read as the reverse complement.
TCAAAATAATATTTGAGAAGTTAGAAATGGGTCAGAAATAATGAAGCTTGCAGCTGAAACCTTTCTGCTTTTTTACCTCTGCACTCCCTGCTGAGCAATTACATCATTCTTTGCTGAGCACACACAGCATCTCGGCCTGCTTGGGATTCTGGATGACAACTTTCCCTCCATTTCTTCAGCACTCAGACCACCTTCTTCCACACACACACCCTCCGCCCCTCCTAAGGGACATTTTTTCTACAGAGATAATGACCTAATCTTTAAAGATGTGCACAGCTAAGCATGCACATGTTTTTGCTCACTCCAAATACATTCATGCATGTGCATATAGGTATGAAAGCGCACAAACCTCCAATTTGTGCACATATTTGTGCATTTAAGATGGAGTGCATTTTTTTTAAACTGGGGCCAATCTGTGGAAGGAGAGGGCTCGGCTATCCCTGCCATTTCCCCACTAAAAATCTAGTGTTGCATTTATATTCAGCTTGTTCTTGTTTTAAAAATATGACCTGCAGTCTTACCATCATGATTAGAATTTCCCAGAGTCCATGGCTCATCTGAATCGAAGTGGGTATCTCCTCCTATTCCTGGTCCAGGAAAGTAGGCATGGGCTAGGAATCCACCTTCTCCATCAAATGGAGAACTGTCTCCATGGAAACCAGAAGCAAAAAATATCGTAATATCTGCTTCCTTCCTGTCACTTTTAATTTCATGATAAGGGACCTCTTCAAAGGTTAATGGCGTCACTCTCTGCCAAACATCAAATGCCTGACGAATGGCTCTCCTGGTATCAAGGTCTCCAACCTTGGGAGTATAGTTGTGTACACTGTGCGAATGAGAAGAGAAGGATTGATTAAAGGCACACGTCCTATTCAAGTCTTCCTATTACATCCATTAGCAATTCTTATACATAACCAAACTGAACAGAATCTTTATTTCTGCAGACACATAATTGTGCCTGCAATTAAGGTCACTTTTGGCACTCATCCAAAGCCCACTGAAACTAACAGGAATACTTCTTTGACTTGCGTGGATTTGCATCAGGCCCTGAATGTCTGATTACACCCACAAATTAAGGATTTAGATGTCTAAATTAAAAGTGCAAATGACGACAGGTTATTTGTCTGCTATTATCCTGCAAAAATGTAGGTAAGTGTATAAGAAATTGGCCCTTAAGTTCTTTCTAAGGAGCCTACCTAAAATTAAATTCCTGAGATCCTGACTATGAGCTCCGTTACTCATAGGAGTATCGCTAAGGAAACATATGAGACTACTTGAGTGAGCAAAAAAACAGGGTTACTTACCAGTAACTGTTGTTCTTCGAGATGTGTTGCTCATATCCATTCCAATATAGGTGAGTGCACACCCTGTGCACTAGTTCCCGGACCTTTTTTCCCCTTAGCAAGCCCCGTAGGATTGGCTCAGGCGCCCACTGGAGTAAGGCGCTCATGCCGCGGTACATATGGCGCCACCAACCCCGCGGGCCCTCAGTCCCTTCTTTCGGCCGACTCCGGCAGCGGGGATGGAGGGTGGGTGTGGAATGGATATGAGCAACACATCTTGAAGAACAACAGTTACTGGTAAGTAACCCCGTTTTTTATCTTCGAGTGATTGCTCATATCCATTCCAATATAGGTGATTAAATAGCCATACCTCGGGGGTGGATAGGAGTCAGTGATGAGCCGCTCTCGCCAGCACGGCTCTGTCAAAGCCTGCGTCCTCTCTTGCCCGCTGCACGATGGCGTAGTGGAATGTGACGGTGTGGACCGATGACCAGGTCGCTGCTCTACAGATGTCCTGCAGGGGCACTCTTCCCAGGAAGGCCGCCGATGAGGAAGCGGCACCTTCGCCCGCTCATAACAGGTCCTGATGCAGGCGGTGATCCGGGTGGAGATGCGCTGGGTGGAGACAGGTGAGCCCTTCATCCGGTCTGCCACTGCTATAAACAGCTGTGTCGACTTCCGGAAAGGCCTGGTCCGCTCAATGTAGTAGGCCAGGGCTCATCTGACATCCAGGGAGTGCCATTTCCGCTCCTCCTCCGAACCGTGCGATTTAGGAAAGAACATGGGGAGGACGTTATCCTGGTTATAGTGAAACTGAGACACCGCCTTAGGCAGGAAAGCCGGGTGGGGTCTCAGTCGGACCTTATCTTTATAAAAGACCGTGTAGGGGGGCTCCGAGGTTAAAGCTCTTATCTCGGAGACCCTCCTAGCCGATGTAATGGCCACCAGGAAGTCTACCTTCCAAGAGAGGACGAGCAACGGGCATGTAGCCATGGGCTCGAAGGGGGGTCCTGTCAGCATGGCGAGGTCCCAGGGAGGCATCAGGTCGCGGACCTGCAGATATAGCCTCTCCACCCCATGAGGAACCTGACTGATATGGGGTGTGAAAATAAAGATCTCCCTTCAGCTGATGGAAGGTCGAGATGGCCGCCAGGTGTACCCTGAGGGAGGCCAATGCTAGACCTTGGAGTTTCAAATGGAGGAGGTACTCCAAAATCGCCTATATGGGCGAGCAGCTCAGTGGGATACCCCAGGATTGTGCCCAACAGGTAAAATGCTTCCACTTCGCCTGGTACACCACCTGAGTGGAAGGTTTTCTGCTGCTCAGCAAAACCTGTTGGACTTGCATGGAACAGGCTCTCTCTCCCTCCGTCAGCCACAGAGTCTCCATGCTGTCAGGTGGAGGGAGTCCAGGTCCGGGTGCAGCAGGCGACCTGAGTCCTGGGAGAGCAGGTCGTAACGCAGGGGTGGGGAACCTTTTTTGTGCCAAGGGCCTGATGAGTGTCCGCCGCCGAAAAGGGGCAAACGGCGGCAGGGTTTCGGCGGCGGGCACTGCCCCCCGACACGGAACCGCGCCGCCGCCGATTTTCCCCCTGCCGCCGAATTCCCGCCGAATTCCCCCCCGCCGCCGAATGATTCCCCACTCCTGTCGTAACGCCTCGGAAGCGGCAGCAGCGGGGCTATGGACAGGTCCAGCCACATGCTGAACCAGTGCTGCCTCAGTCAAGCTGGGGTGATCAAAATGATATCCGCCTTGTCTCTCTTGATCTTCAAGAGAACTTTGGGCAGCAGCAGAATGGGGGGAAACGCATACATCAGGGTCCCCGTCCATTCTATAAGGAACGCGTCAGAGATGGAGCCCGGCTCGCAACCCCGGAGCAAGCAGAACCTCGGGCACTTCCTGTTCCAGGACGACGCGAACAGGTCCAGTTGGGGAACACCCCACTTGCGGAAGATAAAACGTATCACCTCCGGGTGTAGCGACCAGTCGTGTCGGGGTAGAAAAGACCTGCTGAGGCGATCTGCCTCGTCGTTCCTGACCCCTGGGAGGTGAGAGGCAGATATGTGGAAGTCGTGCCTCACCGCAAAGTCCCAAAGTTGAATGGCCTCCCGCAAAGAGCCGAGGAGCGTGCTCCCACCTGCCTGTTCACATAGAACATGGACACCGTGTTGTCCATAAGGACCTGCACCATTCTGCCCCTCAGGAATCTGAGGAAAACCTTGCAGGCCAGGCGGACTGCTCTGATCTCCCGGACGTTGATGTGGAGGCACCTCTTGTCTGGCGACCAGAGCCCCTAGGTGCTCAGGTTGCCGCTGATGTGGGCTCCCCACCCCACATCCGAGGTGTCTGTAATCAGGGTTACTGATGGTGTCAAGCCTCTGAATGGAACTCCCTTCAGTACCTCCCCCGGGTCCTTCCACCAGTCCAGAGAAGTCAGTATTTGCGTGGGAACCGTGACTACACCGAGGTCAGACACGCCTAGAGAGGCCTGAGTTTGAAGTGAGCCAACCTCACCACGTATGTACAGGCTGCCATGTGTCCCAAAAGCTGGAGGCAGTGCCTGGCTGTCGTCGTGGGGGACATATAAAGATTGTCGATTATGGCAGCCATCACCTTGAAGCGAGGCTGTGGGAGGAAGGCTCTGGCCTGGGTGGCATCCAGGGTGGCCCCCAATGAAATCTATGCGCTGCACCGGGGTGAGAACGGACTTCTGCTCGTTGATGAGCAGCCCCAGTCTGATGCATGTTGCGCAAGTGAATTCCAGGCTGTTCCTTACATGGGCCCTGAACTTGCCCTGGATCAGCCAGTCATCTAGGTACGGGAACATCTGGACCCCTCTGCAGCGCAGATGGTCCGCCGCCACCACCTCCATACACTTTGTGAAAACCCTGGGGGCGGATGAGAGGCCAAAGGGGAGGGCCGAGAACTGGTAGTGGCAGCCAGCTACCACAAACTGGAGGAACCTTCTGTGACCGGGGAGGATAGAAATGTGAAAATAAGTGTCCTTTAAACAGAGGGCAGCATACCAGTCCCCTGGATCTACAGCAGGAATGATGGAGCTTAGGGAAACCATATGGAACCTGAGGAGTCTGATGAACTTGTTCAGACGGCGGAGATCTAATATGGGCCTCAGGCCCCCCTTGGCCTTGGGAATTAGGAAGTAGTGCGAATAAAATCCCCTTCCCCTCTCCTGTGGAGGAACTTCTTCCACAGCCCCTAGCTGGAGGAGGAAGCAGACCTCCTGTGTGAGAAGATGCTTGTGAGAGGGGCCCCTGAAGAGGGACGGGGTAGCGGGGAGTCTGGGGGGAAGGCCGTAAGCTGGAGGGCATAGCCACTGAGGACTACACCGAGGACCCAGCGGTGAGAGGTGATGTTTCGCCACTCGGTATAGTACGGCCGGAGTCTGTGGGCAAAGGGCTGGGCGAGATCCAGGGGAAAGGGAAGAGTGCCACCCTTGTTCGCACCATCAAAATGGCTTTTTATTATTTTGGCCCTTGCCTGGGCCGTGCTGGGGCCCCGCCGATGAGCCCGAGTGGTCGCGGCGGTTAGGCGCCCAGAATTGATCCCGACCCCTCCTGGGCTGAGCGGGTCTGGGGGGCGGCCTCAAGGGAGGCTGAGGCTGTTGCTGAGTCTGCGGCGGAGACTGACGCCTCGAAGCCTGCAGGGTATAAAGCCCTAGGGATCGCAGCGTGGCCCTCGAATCCTTAAGGGCAAGGAGTTTGTCGTCGGCTTTGTCCGAAAAGAGGCCAGCGCCATCGAACGGCAGGTCCTGGATGGCTTGCTGGACCTCTTTGGGACAGCCCTGATGACTGCAGCCAGGAGCATCGACGCATGACAATGGCCGAAGCCATGGCCTTGCTGACAGAATCCGCTGCATCGCTTGCCGTCTGTAAGGCCGCCTCTGCCACTGCAGCGCTTTCCTCAATCCTTGTAGTGAAGTCCGCTGCCTGATCCTGGGGTAACACCTGGAGTAAGATCTTTGCAAGCCTCTGCAGTGAGGACCAAAGGATAAGATTGCATCTCCCGAGGATCGCCTGGTGGTTAGCGATCTTCAGCTGCAGGGTTGCAGTCGAATAGACCTAGCCGCCCAACAGGTCTAATTTTTTACAATCTTTGTTTTTAGGGGTGTTACCCTGGGCCCCCTGCCTATCCCGCTGGTTCGCGGCATCCACAACCAGTGAGCATGGGGCAGGGTGATTGTACAAGTACACTAACCCCTCCGCAGGTACATAATACTTTTTTTCGGCGCCCTTAGAGGTAGGGACAACCGAGGCAGGGGTCTGCCAGAGGGCCTTGGCCAACTTCAAGACCCTCTCGTGTACTGGTAAGGCCACCCTTGATGGCCCTGCCACCCCCGACACCTCGAAGTGGGGGTCTTCCTCCTCTGACATCTTCTTGAGCTCTAAGTTTAAGTTGCTCGCCACCCTCTTGAGGAGATCTTGGTGAGCTCGGAAGTCGGGCAGCTGTGCCCTATGGTCCCTGGAGGCCACATCGTCCGGGGACGAGGAGGAGGACTGAGGGAGGGGCCCCATGGAGGGCATGCCCATGAGGGCGCGTGCCGCGGTGAACGCCTCTGGCATCGACGGTCCTTGCAGGGGCGCTCCCCTACCCCGAGGAGTCGGGGGAGGCTCCCTGCGCAGAGATGCCGGTGCCGGAGTAATCTCAATGGCACGTGGCTGGGGCATCTCCTGATTCCCCCCAGGCCGGATGGGCGGTGCAGGGGAGTCCCGGCGCGCGACGTCCCTCCCCTTCCGGCGCTTCGGTGCCGGGCCCTGGAGGGTCGAGGTCGGTGCCGATGGAGCGCGCCACACTGAGGAGACGCTCGGTGCCACAGGGGAACACGCTGGTTCCGAGTCTGGCCAGAGTGCAGACTCCATATGGATGGCCTTCAAGCGCACGTCTCTTTCTTTTTGCTTGCGGGGCTTGAAGGCCTTACAAATCCGGCACTTGTCTCTTTTGTGCTGCTCTCCGAGGCAGTGGTCGTGAGGGTCACTCATGGGGAAATCCTTCGCACACCTGGTGCAGGCTTTGAAGCCGGTTGAGCCAGGCATGGCCCAACCTGAAGCCCGTAAAGGCTACTATCTATTGTATTCTAACTATTAATTACTTAACACTACTAAACACTATACTTAACGATAACAATCTAATCAACAACAACAGTCTATGCACAAAGGGGATGCTATTTGCTGAAGCAAGAAGCAGACGTTCCAGCAACCGTCACAGGCGGAAAGAAGAAACTGAGGGCCCGCGGGGTCAGCAGCGCCCTATGTACCACGACATGAGCGCGGTACTCCAGGGTGCACCTGAGCCGACCCTACGGGGCTTGCTAAGGGGAAAAAAGTTCCGGGAACTAGTGCACGGGGCGCGCACTCACCTACATTGGAATGGATATGAGCAATCACTCGAAGATAGACCTCACTAGTGTGACACTGCTACCAAATTTTGTGCAACTCCATTTGTGACATTTTTTGCAAAATATTTCATGAACTAATCTGTTTATTGACAAATAACTTGTATATAACCCCACACTTCATCTTCAGAAATGCTGTGGATTTAGTGCTGGCAAAAGCTGCTACTTGTGAACCCTGGAAAATGAAGGCCTCAGTTTGCATGTAGGACCCTGCCAGGTCTGCCTCTCTGAGGCACAGAAGCAGTTAAGCCTGCATGGGTTCTCTGCTGAATCTCCCAACTAACACAAATTGCAGTGGGGAACAACTTTCATATCCCAGTGGGAGAGGCTGGATTCAAAATGGTGACCTATATATGAAAGGCTCTGTAGCTCAGTGTCTTGAGGCATCTACCCCTCAAAAAATGTTAATTTAAGATGGAGGTCATATATATGTATAATAGGCAAAAAAACTATCTTAAGATACTATTAAGGCTATCAAATAAAGCTTTGATTAGTCCGAAAATGCCAGTATTAAGGACACCTGTATAACCTCAGTTCATCCCACTCGGCATATGAATTAGGTTGTATTCTTTAATGACATGATCATATATCATGTTTTCCTCCTCCATGAGACAGCAGCAAGATCTGAACCCAAGACTATCAGATATATAGAACAGGTCTCAGCCACTCAAGCTATAGAAATAACTAGCAGCAGAAGCACATTGTTATCCTTTATATGAGCAACTCCCTAAAGGAGACATAATACAGTTACCCAATGGATTATACTATTGTTTGTGAGCCAATACTAGAATGCTGGTTTCAGGATTCCTGGGTTTTATTCCTGACTCCAGGAGCAGACTGTACTCTAGTGGTTAGAACAATGGATCCAGACAGTACAGCCTAGTACGTGATTTTGCACTCTCATTCTGCAAGACAGTGGGACAAATTTGATAAGGTAATTTTAGAGACTTGTGTTCTGGTACCAACTCAGCTTGAGCTGTGCAGCTTTTTAGTCAGCTTATCTATGAAATAAGAGCACACTAATCGACTCCGATAAGGTAGGGTTATGAAGTCTTGGGTGAACAGGACAGAAGTACTAGCAGCAGTCACAACAAGAATTGAGAGTAGGATTTATTGTCCAATAGCTTAACACTCAGCATGTTGTCACATAGTATAACAAGGCTCTTTGAGAGGGGAAAGAGAGGGTGTCTCCCCCTCTCAAGATGTGACATTTTTCCTCCGATGCATGCACATGTGATAAAGCTGTCAGACACATGACAATTGGCAGATCACTAGTGAATAATGGAGCCACAATTTGTCCTCTTATTGATTTGTGGGCTATAAGAATCAGAAGCACTCATACCAATCTTCTAATCTGACTTTCTGCAGATTTCCTGCCTAAACCTAGATTTAGCTGCCTAACTCCCATTTTTAGGTGCCACTGCAAGCCACAAAACCCCGGCTCCTGTTACCGAGTCCTTTGTGTCTAAACTCACTCAGTGGGTAAGTTTCTGATTCTGAGAATGCGCACTGCAGCCTCATTCCAGACACATGGACACCTCTCTTACCTAAGCCTCACAGCAAACGGCCATACTGCGTAAGACCAATGGTCCCTCTAGCCCAGTATCTTGTCTTCCAACAGTTACCATTGCTAAATGCTTCAGAGGGAATGAACAGAACAGGCAATCATCAAATGATCCGTCCCGTCATCCACTACCATCTCCTCGTAGTAAGAGGCTAGGGACACCCAGACCATGAGTTTGCATCCCTGACCATCTTAGCTAATAGCCCTTGATGCTTATCTTCCATGAACTTATCTAATTCTTTTTTGAACCCAGTTATACTTCTGGCCTTCACAAATCCCCTGGCAATGAGTTCCACAGGTTGATTGTGTGTTGTGTGAAGAAGTACTTCCTTTTGTTTGTTTTAAACCTACTGCCTATTAATTTCATTAGCTGACCCTTGCTTCTTGAGTAATGTGAAGGAATAAATAACACTTCCTTATTCATTTCCTCCACACCATTCATGATTTTATAGACTTCTATCATATCCCCTCTTAGTTGTCTCTTTTCCAAGCTGAAAAGTTCCAGACTTTTTAATTTCTCCTCATATGGAAACTGTTCCATATCCTTAATAATTTTTGTTGCCCTTCTATGTAACTTTTCCAACTCTAATATATCTTTTTTGAGATGGGGCAACTAGAAGTGCACGCAGTATTCAAGTTGTGGGCATACCATGAATTTATATAGAGGCATTATATTTTCTTTCTTATCTCTCCCTTTCCCAATAATTCCTAACATTCTGTTAGCTTTTTTGAATGCCACTGCACATTGAGCAGATGTTTTCAAAGAACTATCCACAATGATTCCATGATCTTTTTCTTGAGTGGTAACAACTAATTTAGACCCCATCATTTTGTATGTATAGATGGGATTATATTTTCCAATGTACATTACTTTGCATTTATCAACATTGAATTTCATCTGCCATTTTGTTGCCCAGTCACTGAGTTTTGTGAGATTCCTTTGTAACTCTTCACAGTTTGCTTTGAACTTAATTATCTTGACTAATTTTGTATCACCTGCAAATTTTGCCACCTCACTATTTACCCCCTTTTTCCAGATCATTTATGAATGTTAAATAACACTGGTCCCAGTACAATTGTGATGAACACCATTATTTGCCTCTCTCCATTTTCAAAACTGACCATTTATTCCTACCCTGTCTTTTAACCAGTTACTGATCTATGAGAGGACCTTCCTTCTTATATCATGACTGCTTACTTTGATTAAGAGCCTTTGGTGAGGAACCTTGTCAAAGGCTTTCTGAAAGTCCAAGCACACTAGATCCACTGGATCACCCTTGTCCATATGTTTGTTGACCCTCCTCAAAGAATTCTAATTGATTGGTGAGGCATGATTTCCTTTTACAAAAACCGTGTTGACTCTTCTCCCAACAAATCCTGTTCATCTATATGTCAGATAATTCTGTTCTTTACTAAGGTTTCAACCAATTTGCCTGGTACTGAAGTTAGGCTTACTGGCCGGTAATTGCCAGGATTGCCTCTGGAGCCTTTTTTAATAATTGGTGTCACATTAGCTATCCTCCAGTCATCTGGGACAGAGGCTGATTTAAGTGACAGGTTCCATATCACAGTTAAAAGCTCTGCAATTTCATATTTGAGTTCCTTCAGAACTCTTGGGTGAATACCATCTGGTCCTGGTAATTTATTACTGTTTAATTTATCAATTTGTTCCAAAACTACCTCTGCTGACACCTCAATCTGGGACCGTTCCTCAGATTTGTCACTGAAAAACCTCCCTCACTTCCTCTGCAGTGAAGACTGATACAAAGAATTAATTTAGCCTCTTCCTAGTGGCCTTATTTTCCTTGAGTGCTCTTTTGGAACCTTGATCATCCAGCGGCCCCACAGAGTGTTTAGCAGGAATCCTGCTTCTGATATACTTAAAGTTTTTTTTTTGCTCATAGTTGCTGAGTCTTTGGCTTCAAATTCTTTTATGGCCTGCCTACTTATACTTTTATGCTCCTTTCTAGTTTCCTCAGTAGGATTTAACTTGCAATTTTTTTACTCTAATGGCCTCTTTTACTTCATTGTTTAGCCATAGTGGAACTTTTTTGGTCCTCTTACTATATTTTTAAATGTGGGTTATATATTTAATTTGAGCCTCTATTATGGTGGTTTTTTTAAAAAAGCTTCCCTGCAGCTTGCAGGCATTTCACTTTTCTGATTGTACCTTTTTTAATTTCCTTTTAACCAGCGTCCTCATTTTTGTGTAGTTCCCCTTTCTGAAGTTTAACGTTACAGCGGTGAACTTCTTTGGTGTTTCCCCCCACAACAATGTAAAATTTAATTGTATTATGATCACTATTACCAAGGGGATTAGCTATATTCACCTCTTGGATCCAATCCTGTGCTCTGCTTTGAACTAAATCAGGAGTTGCCTCTCCCCTTAAGGGTCCCAGGACTAGCTGCTCGAAGAAGCAGTTATTTATGGTGTCTAGAAACTTTCTCTCTGCACCCAGTTCTGAGGTGACATTCTCAGTCAGTTTGAGGATAGTTGAAATCCTTCATTATTATTGAGTTTCTATTTTTACTGCCTCTCTAATGTCCCTGAGCATTTCACAGTCACCATCACCATCCTGGTCATGTGGTCAGTAGTATACTCCTCCTGCTATATGCTTATTAGTCAAGCACTGAATTTCTATCCATAGAGATTCTAAGGTAAATTTTGATTAATTTAAGGTTTGTACTATATTTAACTCTATGCTTTCTTACATATATAATGCCACTCCCCACCAGCACGACCTACTATGTCATTCCTATATATCATTTGTTCTCTAACTAGGGGTTGCGAGCTCCAACCCCAGCCAGGTCTGTGAGCCTCCCTGCTTCCTCCTGGTGGAGGAACATGGGAGCGAGCAATGATAAACAGATACTGCTCACCCCCCCCCCTTCCCCAATGTTCCTCCGTGCTCCCTAGGGGGCTGTGGAGGGGAGGAGTGAGAAGCAATGCCAGGACTCCCTTGTCACTTTCCTCACCTGGGCTGTGCTGTGAGATGAGCTTCAGAAGTTGCTGTTCTCTACCCTCCCCTTACTCAGCCCAAGTGGGGAAAGTGACCTGGATGCAAGGAGTCCTGATGTTGCTCCTCGCTCCTCCCCCTCACAGCCCCCTAGGGGTGCGAAGAGGAGCAGCTTTCGAGATGGAAGCAAGCAGCAATCCCAGCTGCTCTGTGAATGCAGTGCATGTTTCCCCAGGTAGGTGCAGGAGGGGGTTGCAGAGGTTAGAGGTGAAGCGGACACAGTGCAGGAGCCAGGGGCAAAGAGGGAGTGTGGAACCCATGGGGGCCAAGGGCAGGCATCCACAGGGAGTTGCACTCAAAGTTTTGCTGTGTGAAAGGGGTCATCAATACAAAAAGTCTGAGAACCACTGCCATATATTTTGTGCCCTGGTATTACCATATCCCATTGATTATCATCATTCCACCAAGTTTCTGTGACATCTATGTTGTGGGGCGGCTGCCCCACACTAGCCTGAAAAAACCCTAGGGAGGCTGTGCTAGGAATAGCCAATCAGGGGCGAGGAGGCCCTATATAGGCAGCCAGCAAAAAGGGCAGTCATTCCCAAGAGCTTAGGAAGGGAAGGCAAGGCTGGCAGCCCTGCAGACTGAGGAAGGTCAGCATCACAAACAGAGCAGTGGCTAGCTTTGGAGAAGGAGCAGCTGAGAGCCCTGAGGTAAGGGCTGGACAGTAGACTGCAGCTGCTACTGAAGGAAGTGGCTAGATTGGGACTGCAGAATCCCCCAAAAGGGGAGAGAGCACAGATTGTGGCACAGCCAGAGGGTTGTGTCATAAAGCAGATGTCACGGGTTTTGGAGAGACGTGGGTCCTAAAGCAGAGATATAACGGAGAGCGAGACACAACCACGTGAAGGCACTGGGACCTGCAGAGCTGATTCCCCAGACTAACAAATAGGAGGCGCAAGAACAGTGGTTGGAGCCCCATTGCAGCCTATTATATCAATATCCTCACTTAATACCAGGCACTGAAGTTCACCCATCTTAGTATTTAGACTTCTAGCATTAGAATACAAGCACTTCTAAAATTTGTTAGCTGTCTGCCACTATGTGATGTCATTGAATGCGACTCTTTTTCATTTGACAATTTCCCTTCAGTTTCCTCCTGCACTTGATCATCCTCCATCTGCTCCTCCTTATTAGGATATAGAAAATCCCCATTAATAGATCCTCCCCTAAGGAATGTCTCTGTCCAAACCATGTGCTCCTCCTGCATCTGTCGGCTGTCCCCCAGCCCTTAGTTTAAAAATTCTTCTACAACCTTTTTAATTTTACATGCGAGATATTTGGTTCCATTTTAGTTTAGATGGAGCCCATCCTTCCTGTACAAGCTCCTCCTTTCCCAAAAGGTTCCCCAGTTCCTAATAAACCTAAACCCCTTCTTCCTACACCATCATCTCATCCATGCAAAAATGATTAGGGAGCTGGAGCACAGGACTTATGAGGAGAGGCTGAGGGAACTGGGCTTGTTTAGTCTGTAAAAGAGAAGAATGAGGGGGGATTTGATAGCGGCCTTTAACTACCTGAAAGGGGGTTCCAGGGAGGAGGGGGCTAGGCTGTTCTCGGTGGTGGCAGATGACAGAACAAGGAGCAACGGTCTCAAGTTGCAGGGCGGGAGGTCTAGGTTGGACATTAGGAAAAAGCTTTTCACTAGGAGGGTGGTGAAGCACTGGAATGGATTACCTAGGGAGGTGATGGAATCTCCATCTTTAGAAGTTTTTAAGCTGTGGCTTGACAAAGCCCTGGCTGGGATGATATAGCTGAGGTTAGTCCTGCTTTGAGCAGGGGGTTGGACTAGATGGCCTCCTGAGGTCTCTTCCAACTCTAAGATTCTATGATTCTATGCATTGAGACCCTGCAGCTTTGCTGTCTAACTATCCCTGCACCTGGAACTGGAAGCATTTCAAGGAATGCTACCATGGACTTCAATTTCTTACCTAGGAGCCCTTTCTCCTACCTTTCCCTATGTCACTGGCACCTACATGTATCACAATCACTGGCTCCTTCCTGTAGGTGCTCCACTTTAGGTGCCTGTAGAGCAGTGCCCCTCAGTGAAAGGACAGAGCTTTAGCGTTGCAGTTGTGGCGGATGATAAAACCATATGTCCAAATAGAGCATCTGATGATGAGTGCTGCTCTATGGCATAATGTTGTGTGAATGTATGGGCCGATGCCCAGGTTTCTGCTTTGCAGATGTCCATAATAGGGACATCGTTAAGGAAGACTATTGAAGCAGAGAGAGCTCTGGTGGAGCATGTGCAGGTACCCGGTGGTAGTTGTAGCTGTTGTTGACAATAACAAAGGTCAGTGCATCCAGAAAGCTATTTATCACAGAATCATAGAAGATGAGGGTTGGAAGGGACCTCAGGAGGTCATCTAGTCCAACCCCCTGCTCAAAGCAGGACCAACCCCAAATAAAGCATCCCAGTCAGGGCTCTGTCAAGGCACACCTTAAAAACCTCTAAGGCTGGAGATTCCACCACCTCCCTAGGTAACGCATTCCAGTGCTTCACCACCCTCCTAGTGAAAAAGTTTTTCCTAATATCCAACATAGACCGCCCCCCCCACTGCAACTTGAGACCATTGCTCCTTGTTTTGTCCCTTACTTCCTCTGAACTAGGGATGTAAATTTCATTTGAAAAAAGGTAACCATTTAAACTATTAAAATTATATTGGTTAATGGTTTAACTGATATAATTATTCCCCCTGACATTCTTCCCCCTCCCCTCAGCCCGAGTAGCATCCCCAGCCCAGCTCCATGGGGGACCCTCCCCCATCTCGGTGCTCCACAGTGGGGCTCTCTTCAGTGTGTGCACCAGGGCCTCTGCCTCCCCAGGCAGCAACAGCAGCACAGCCACATCTGCCATGGCCCGATGCCATCATCATGGAGACCAAGAGCCCGTGCCACCGGTTAACCAGTAAGTATTAGTCTTAATGGTAAGGTCATTTCGGTTTCTCAGAGCCATCAAATAGCCACGCCTTGTGGTGGAGTCTTGCTGGGTTTGGGTGATGAACCTGGCCCACATCCTGGGAGAGGAGATGAAGTAGAAGAGGAAGAATGCGCGGTGGGCACACAACCATCTTTAGGAGTTAGGGAAACTATGTTTGCCTGGGCCATGCAACTCTGGAGTTGCCAATATGACTCTGGAATTGTCGGTTCAGATTTTGTGTATGACTCGTGATAGAAGACAGGTCAGAGGGAATGCGTACAGTAGGAGTGCATCTCATTTGATGAGAAAAATGTCACCCAGAGATCCAATCCTGCTCTGGAGCAGAAATGTGGGCATTTGGTGTTTTTGATCATTGCAAAAAGTCTATAGCTAGGGACCCCCACTGTCTGAATATATTCTGTAGTACGCCAGGGTTCATTTCCCACTCGTGGTCCTGGGAAAATTTTAAGCTTAGTGCATCTGGAGTGGTGCTTTGGCATCCTGGTAGATAGGAGACTGAGATGTCGATGTTGTGACTGATGCATCAGTTCCATAGTAGCATAGCTTCCGTTTCTAGAGAGTGTGACCATGTCCCCCCTTTGCCGGTTGATATAAAACATGCAAGTGATGTTGTCTTTGAGCATCTTTATAGTTTTGTTCTTTATCATAGATAGGAAACAGGAGCATGCACTGTGAAGCACCTGTAGCTCCAGCATATTTATATGTAGGATGGATTCTAATGGGGACCAGATGCCTTGGACCATATGATTGTGCAAGCGTGCCCTCCAACCTAGTAGGGAGGCATCCGCAGTGATTATCATCATTGGAGGGTTCTGTACAAAGGGGATTCCCACACAAACATTGTTTGGTTGCATCCACCAATGCAGAGAGTCTTTTACTTTGTTTGGCACCCTGAGACATTTGTTTATGCTGTGTGTGTGTGTGGAAGAACATCATTGTGGACATGTGGCCCAACAGCTGGAGGCAGATCTTGGCCCATGTCTGGGGACTGCCTAGTGTCATGGAGATTAGACTGAGTAAAGTCATGAACTGTTGTTGGGGCAGCGAGGCTGTAGTCTCCAGAGAGTTAAAGTAGGCCCCAATGAACTCCAGTTTCTACACAGGTGTGAATGTTGATTTCTGTGTATTTATTTGTAGGTCTAGATGTGTGAAAAGTGCTACTGTGTTCTGAGTAGATTCTAGCACCCCTTGTTGAGTTGATGCTTTGAGTAAACAATCATCCAAGTAGGGGAATATTATGACTCCTTGTCTGCATAGGTGAGCCAACACCACGAGAACTTTTGAAAATACCTGTGGGAAGTGAACAGTCTGAAGAACACTACTTTGCACTGAAAGAGGTCTTCTCCTAGAAAAAATCTGAGGAACCTCCTGTGTGAGGGATGTACTGTTATATGAAAATATGCATCCCGGAGACTGAGTGCCGAGAAGCAGTCCCCTCTTTCCAGTGATGGAATTATGGTTGCTAATGTGACCATCCTGAAGCATTGGGTCTTCATGTATTTGTTAAGTTTCCTTAAGTTGAGAATAGGCCTCCATCCTCCATTTTTTTTCTGGGTTAAAAGTAATGAGAGTAGAATCTTCTCCCTCTGTGTTGTGTTGGTACAGGTTCTATTGTGCCTGTGCATGTGAGATGGTTTACCTCCTGTCACAGTAGATGATCGTGAGAAGGGTCTCAGGATAGGGACAAGGAGGAAAAGTGGTAGGGGGGATGTGTAGACCCAAAGCTTGATTCTGTTATATTGATTCTATGTGAAATACTCTTATGCTTTTGGTATGTGACAAACCACCACAGCAGTCTCTGTGAGGCTTTGCTTTGATCTGTTCACTATTGATAAGTTTGTTTGAAACCACCATCTGTTTGTCCAAAACTAACAAACGGTCATTGATTATCCTGTTTGTAAAGTTCTATTGTTGAAGTACACGTTTTAAGATCACTGCTTAAAATAACATCAGCAAATGTTCTGAAACAGAAAGATTCAATATTAAATGAGGATGTTTTGTAACAGTAGTGAATGTTTTATATAAAAAGAAATGTTATTGTTTCTGAAGGATACTTGTGTCTTCCAAGTACAAGTTTTAAGTAAATGTTAAGAGATTAGGGTATGAATAGATGAATGAGTGATGTGTGTATGTGAGACCAGGGAGTGACAGGAAAAGGCGCCAGCCTTGGATGTTCAAGGGAGTGAAGATAACAAATTTTACCCAGATGGCCAAATAATGCCCACCCTGATGATCCTGGAATCCACCTTGAAGGACGAAAACAAGATGAACTATGAAAAATAACAATGATCATGCTTGCAAAACATGGGTGATTATTAATCACACCAGGATGCAGACGCAGCATGATGAAGCAGAACCCATAGAGTAACATAAGAGCTTACCCCTATAAAAAGGGGACGAAAAGATGAGGACTTTGGGTTTGGTTCTACAATCATCCTCCAGAAGCATTGGTGCACACCAGTAGACCCTTGCTCCCTCCCTCGTGTCTTAGCCACCTGGCCACTCGACTAAGACGAGCAACTGAGGTTGGTAACTATACTTCATCTTTGTAGAACCTTGTGTGTGCGTGTGCACGTGCAGGAAATTGTTTTTTTAAATCTTTGTATTCACAATAAATGTGGCGTATTGCCTTGTCCCCCTGAATAAGATTCTGCAGTTTATTTTATAAGTATAACAGATGGAGGTAAATGAGATAGAATAGCCAGTCTCAATGAGCTCTATTATCCATCTGTCTGATGTGATGGCATGGGGTCTCCAAATGGATGGGAGGTAGCGGGTGTTTCCAGCACTTGTGGGTATCTTGGGTCTTCGATCAAAACTGCAAAATTGTTGTCTTGAAGAAGGTTGCTGGGATGGACTCTATCATCTTCCAGGTTTATGCTTCCATCTTTGTGGGCTGTACTGTCTCTGAGGTTGTATATAAGACACAGACCAGAATCTTTGCGCTGAATAGTACTTGCCCTGCTTTTTCTTATTCATAGGTGTGTGTATGCCCAAGGATTTCAGCTTCGCTCTGGAATCCTTTAATATGTGAAGGGACTCATCAGTTTTGGATGCAAATAGTTTGGGGCCTTCAAATGGGAGATCCTTGACCATTGATTGTACCTCTTTAGGAAACCCAGAGATGTGAAACCAGGATCTGTGGTGCATAACTATGTCTGCCAAGTCCAGTGAGGCTTGCAAGGTTGTTTGAGAAAGAAGATGGCTCTCCAATATGGTCATCCTGAATTATGTCTTCTTTTCCTCAGGCAGAAACTCAATAAAAGCCGATAGTTTCAAGTAGTTTGTATAATTATGCTTGGCCATTAGAGCCTCATAGTTGGCGATCCTAAATTGTAGGCCTTACAACCAAAAACATCTAGTCTCTCCCAGTTCCTGACATATGAGGTGATTCTGGAATGGTGTTGTCTGTCCCATTCATTCACTGCTTCCATCAACAGGGAGTTTGGTGTGGGATGTGAAAAAAGGAATTCCATTCCTTCAGAGGGCACATACTACTTTTTATCCACCCTTTTGCAGGCAGGGTCTGCCAGAAGACTTTGGCTCGGTTCATAAAGGCATCATTGATTGGTAGGGCGATTTTGGAGGAAGCTGATGTGTGTAGTATGTACAGCAGTTTATGCTGGGACTCTGGCACTTCCTCTAATGGAATGCCCAAGAAGTTTGCCACTCTCTTAAAGAGCTCCTGAAATTGTTTAAAGTCAAACCCCTTGGTGGTAGGTGGGGGCATAACAGTTTCATCCAGGGAACAGGATGACAAGTTGGCTGCTAGTGCAGCTTCTGGTCTGAGGCCTCCTCCAGTTCCTCGACCACCTCTTCAGGGGGCTTGGAGGGTCCCAAAACAGAGGATAAAGGGGAATGTCTTGACCTTACCCTGTGTGGACTGGGAGGCATATGGTGTTGTATTAGGTATGCTGCCCATGCGTCCCAATAAGGTGACTGTGCTGGGAAAGGCAAGTGTGTTGGCATCCATGGTTGTCCGTACCAGCCCTGAGTTTAAGACCCTGGGTGATAATCCCTTTGCTGTGATTGACCTGGGTCTCGGCAGATGTATGTGCAGGTGAAGTGTGATGGGAGGAGTAAATTTCACCTTCATCCTCATCACTCAAAAAGGGAGGAGCAGATCTGGGCGGTGTAGTAAGATGGCTCAGTACCGAGCATGCTCGAGTGAGATTGGTACCAAGAAAAGGAGATTCCAGCATTGAGGAGACCAGGAGATCCTTGTGTCAAAGGAACTGCTGTGGAACCAAGAGCATTGGTACTGATAAAGGTGACCTATATTCTTTGTTCCTAGATACAGGACCTTGCATCTGACAGCATTAAAATATTCTGTGTGATCTGTCCTTCTTTACCGTTCCTCCAATTTTTCTGCCACCTGCAAACTTTACCAGCAACAAGTTTATATTTTCTTCTAGATAATTGGTAAAGATATTGAATAGCACTGGGCCAAGAATAAATGCCTGTAGAACTTGATTAGAAGCATCACCTTTGGATGATAATTCACTATTAACTATTACTAGATATTTTTTACTTTATTTCCATTATGAAATTACATAATATAGTTAATTTTAGAAATGTTTTCACTACGTTTGTGTAGCCTGTAAAAAGTAAAAGCTAGTCTGCAACTCCTTTCAGTTAGAACCAATTATTTCAAATACTTCATTTAGTTTTAATACAAGTATCATAAAACATTATGTACTTTGCAGAAAATTCCTGGCAGCATTCACTGTGACTCTGGACTTTATACAAACTCAGAATATTAGATAAATACAAATAAATATAAAGAAGAAATTTGTTCATTATTTTAAAGTGACAAAATGTCTCTGAGTGCTTTACTGAACAAAAAGAAAAAAGACACCCATTTGTAATATTCAGCACCACCTCTGAAAAACTGTCAGTAAATATATTCAGGGTTAAATGACAATCAAAAAGCAAGTAGGGAACAAATAATTATTAGGTAGCACTTTTGATTGTCATTTAAGTCAAGAGCCAGATTTCAAAAGCACCTAAAAATGCTGACAGGAATTTAGGCAGGTTAGGTGACTAACTAATGGGCCCTAAATACTTTTGAAAATCTGGCCCTAAATAATTTTGAAAATGGGATTTAGACCCTTAGTCACTTAGGCACTTTTTAAAAAAAATTACCTAGTTCAAAGGGCTGGGAGTATGTATGAAAAGACAATTTCACTTTTCATGGCTCAGTATAAAAATCTACATCAAGCTGTTCTTCACCCTTTAAAAAAAAATTAGAATATACCTGTACGTTATATGCTTCTGTCTCCATTTTTGTCCAGTTAATGCATATCGCTTATTCCTTCGGTTATGGCTTAAATGGGGATGGTCAGGAACCCCACATCGAGGCTTCTTCATCCATCTAAAAAAAGCCCAGAACAACCCACTGGTGAAAATCTGTTCAATCTGGAAAATAAGTTAGATGTAATTTTTTCTGTTTGTTAAAATTGGTTTAATCCTTGGTTTAATTTGAACCAGTGTTTACCAGAACAAGGAGAATGAACTTATGCTGCAAAATATAAGCAGTGTACTGAGCAGAATGCTCTTAGATAAATCAAGGCCATTTACACCTTTCCCCGAAAGACAAAAAGATCTGGTTAAAATCTCTTATCGATGCTAAGTGAAACAGTGTATTGTGGGAAAGTGGAAAAGAGATAAGAATTAGTTCTGAGAAGTCAGACTGCAAATGGATTTTGAGAAAAGACAGGATAAGATTCCTAGAAACAGGAGACAGAAGGGGAAAAAGAGAAGGGAAATATGATGTGAGTGAGGCTGAAAGTTAGCAGTGTAAGTCCAGCAATGGGAGCAGCCAGAATGTTCAGGGTGAAAAGACTAGGCTGGAAGTTAATTCTTATTCAGTAGACACTGAGGACTGATAGCTCAGTATTTTAGTCTCTCTCACTCACACTCCACACCCACAACCCCCTGGTTGAGAACCCACTGTCCTAAATAACCATCTGATGGTGTGTCTACACTGCATCTGGGAGCAAGCCTCCCAGCCTAGTTCCACAGACTTTCTTAGTGGGATTTGTACTAGCATGCTACAAATAGCAGTGTAGACATTGTTTTGAGGCTGTGGCTCGAACTGGAGCTCAGTCTTGAGCATCCACAACGTCTACACAGCTCTTTTTAGCACAGTAGCATGAGCCCCATACATGAGTCTGTCTACCCGGGCTGGGAGGCTTGCTCCTAGGTGCAGTGTAGATACACCATCAGATGGTTATTTAGGACAGTGGTTCTCAACCAGTGGTATGCCTACCCCTGGAGGCCCTTAAAGGTCTTCCTCGGGTTATATCAACTCATTCAGATATTTGCCTAGTTTTACAAGAGGCTACATAAAAAGCACTAGTGAAGTCAATACAAACTAAAATTTCATACAAACAAAATGAGAAAGGAAGCCATTTTTCAGTAATAGTGTGCTGTGACACTTGTATTTTTATGTCTGATTTTGTAAGCAAGTAGTTTTTAAGTGAAATGAAACTTGGGGTGCACAAGACAAATCATACTCCATTAAGAACCACTGATTTAGGAGATCTGAGAGTGTTCACCAGTTCTTGATGGTATATGGACTGAATCGTAGATTCAGAGACCAGAAGGCACCATTGTGATCATCTAGTCTGACCTCCTGTGTAACACAGGTCATAGAATGTCTATAAAATAATTCCTAGAACCTATCTTTTAGAACATTCAATCTTAATTTTCAAATGGTCAGTGATGGAGAATCCACATGACCCTTAGTAAATTGGTTAATTATTCTCATTGTTAAAAATGTATGCCTTATTTCTAGTCTGAATTTGTCTAGCTACAACTTCCAGCCCAAGGGTAGTGTTATACCTTTCTCTGCTAGACTGAAGAACTCATTATTAAACATTTGTTTCCCACCTAGTTACATATAGACTGTAATCAAGTCACCCATTAACCTCTTTGTCAAGCTAAATAGGTTGAGCTCTTTGAGTCTATCACTATAAGGCAGGATTTCTAATTCTTTAATCATTGTCATAGCTCTTCTCTGAACCCTCTCCAACTTTTCAACATCCTTCTTAAATTGTGGACCCCAGAACTGAACACAATATTCCAGCAGCAGCCACACCACTGCCAAATACAGAGGTAAAATAACCTCACTGCTCATCCTGGAGATTTCCATTTATGCATCCAAGGATCGCACCAGCCCTTTTGGCTACAGTGCTGAACAGGAAGCTCATGTCCAGCTGATTATCCAGCATGACACCCAAATCTTTTTCAGAGTCACTGCTTCCTAGATTAGAGTGTCCCATCCTGTATGCATGGCCTACATTTTTTATTCCTAGATGTATACATTAGTAATTAACTGTATTAAAAACATACAGTGTTTGCTTGCTCCCAATTTATGATGTGATCCAGATTGCTCCCTATTATCGATCAGTCCTAATAGTTATTTACCATTCCAATTTTTGAGTCATCTGCAAACTTTATCAGTGATTTTATATTTTCTTCCAGGCCATTGTTAAAATGTTAAATATGAAGTGACAAGAGTAGATCCTTAAAGAACCGCATTGGAAACACATCTGTTCGATGATGATTCGCAATTGTGGAAGGAACAGTTTTATATACTCCATTTTTTGTATCCTACTTTTATACCAAGTTATATATTCTATTTTATATTAAGCTTTTAAGACTACATCTTGTATGCTAAAGATTCCATCTTGGATTTTTAGTAGCTTTCTTAGCCTTGAAACAGATACATTTTGCAGATGTTGCAGGTTTTTGCAGCTGTCAGTAGATAACGGGACATTGCTAGCTAGCTCAAAGAGATAGTTATTATAGTAATCTGGGACCCTGTTCAATTAGCAACATGAAGGAATTTCTTAGTATACCTTAATAAAGAAAAGGTTGAGCTAATGAAAATGTACCGTAATACGTCATCTTTTTCTTTGTCTGAATACTGTATAAAACTTAGTGATGTGCATCTGTAAGGCAGATGTCCTCAGGAGCCTTAGGGTGACTGACACTTCTCCGAGCTGCTCATAATAAACTGCCTCAAAGAACTACACACTCAAGTCTTTATTTAGAAGAGCCCTGAGCTTTCCTACGACACCATTTACATTTTGAGATTGTCAGTTAGCCAGATTTTAATCAGTTTAATATGTGTTATGTTAATTTTATATTGCTCTAGTTTTTTAATCAAAATGTCACGTGGCATGAAGTCAAACACCTTACAGGAGTCTAAGTATTTTACATCAAACAAACTTGTAAACTCATCAAAAAAAGATATCAAGTTAGTTTGACAGAATCTATTTTCCATAAGCACTTTCGGATTGTCATTAATTATATTAATCTCCTTTAACGCTTTATAAATCAAGTTCTCTGGGGAAAGCTGAGCCTTCTCCCTGAGATCAGTCCGTGGGAAAAGAACTGATGTAAGCCAGATGTAGGAAGTGAGGTACTCTGCCCTACATTTCCAGCCAGCTGCCTTGTCTTGTTCCTGGGACCACATCTGGACAAAGACTAAGGCCTGGTCTATACTACATAGTTAGGTTGATGCAAGGCAGCTTCTGTCGACCTAATTGTGCAGGTATCTACATTTAAGTTAGTCTCCCACCGCTGTAAGCACCCAGTTATGCAGACATAGTAACACCACCTCTATGAGCAGCATAAATGTACTTAAGTCAATGTGGTGTGAGTGCAGACACTGCCTTACCTATGTTGACCCAAAGTATCCTCCAACAACTGTCCCACATTACCCCACACTGACTGCTCTGGTCACCATTGTGAATTCCATTGCCCAGTGGTCATGGAGATCAGAGGTTCCCCCTCCCCTTTAGAACTCTGAGAATTTTTTAAATTCCTTTGCCTGGTTGCCGAGCTTGGTGAGCATACCTAGCAGCTCTCTCTTGCTGAATACAGCTGCCCAGTTGTCCATGCCAGCTACACGCTCCAGGCATTCTCCTTCCTGGAGTAGACAGAAGATATTGAATCTCGTGGGCCTGTGAAGAGAAGAGGCTGGGCAGGTATAGCTCCAAACCAGCCATGGAAACATCAACATCTATGAGCAGATTTATCCAGGATGTAGGAGAAGGGGTATGACAGGGATCAGCAGCAATTCCACACATAAAAAAAGGAGATGTGTCAGGAGCACCAGAAGGCCAGGGAGGCCAACAATCAATCTAGTGCTGAGCCACAGACCTGCTGCTTTTATACAAAGAGACGCATGCTACGTGGAGAGCCCTGCCCCACACACAACACCGTGGATACCTCCAAGGAGCCAGAGTCACAAGCCCCTGTCATGAACAATGAGGAGGAGGACAAGGAAAAGGAGGAGTATGGGGGACAAGCAACCAGGGGATCCAGCTTCTGTCACACCACCAGGGAGAACACAGCTCTGCCACAGGGAAGTAACAGGCAGCCAGTGGCCTCCCTGTGACAGAGCTGTATTCTCCTCTCCTGGTGGTGTGACAGCGTCCTCTCTAGCCAGATAGCTTTTCTCAGTTTTTCTCAGCCTTGGAAGTCTTCATATAAATATTCACAATTAATTCCTTGTGTGCATGGATGCTCCTCAGCCTAGCCACCTCCTTCTGTAGCTATTCTACCTTCTTCCTGAGAGAGTCTCCCTGCAGACACCTTTCACCCCTGCTTCCAATCTCAGTGATGAAGAACCACTATGCTGGCCTGACAATGAGGGATGAGGAATGAAGATGGAGGAGGAGAAACTCTGTACCCCCAAGGCTGGGAGGATCACAGCCACCAGTTCAAAAACAAAAAATTGGGTAGTGGTGGTTGGTGACTTCCTTCTGAGGGGGACAGAGGCACCTATCTGATGGCACGACATGGCATCCTGGGAGGTGTGCTGCCTGTCAGAGGCCTGTATCCAAGATGCTACAGAGGGATTTTCAAGGATCATTCAGCCCTCTGATTACTATCCCAAGGTACTCATCCATGCCTGGGCACTAATGATACTGAAAGGTATGACCCTGAGCAGATCAGAAGTGACTACCAGACTAGGGGTAAGGATGAAGTTCTCTTCGATCCTTCTGGTCAAAGGTAGGGGCTCAAGCAGAGACAGATTCATCCTGAAGGTGAACGCCTGGCTGCGCAGATGGTGTTACCAGGAGTGCTTTGGCTTCCTTGACCATGGGATGCTGTTCTAGGAAGGACTGCTGAGTGAAGATGTGATCCACCTATCGAGGAAGAGGAAGGGTATGTTTGGCTACAGACTGGCTAAACTAGTGAGGTGGCCTTTAAAGTAGGTTCAACAGGGAAAGAGACAAAAGCCCACACAAGTCACAAACATGAGACCTGACTGAAAGGTCGGAAACTGGGGGAAGCATGGGCAATTATAGCAAGGACAACAGAGGAACAAGAAGTAACAGAGGAGAAATGAAATCATTATCTTACATATCTGTATATTAACGCAAGAAGTATGGGAATAAACAGGAAGAACTAGAAACACTAGTGAATAATCACACTGACATATTTGGCATCACAGAGACTTGGCGGGATAATACACACGATTGGAACATTATTATGGAAGAGTACGACATGCTCAGGAAGGGCAGGCAAGGAAAAAATGGAGGAGGTGTTGCCTTGTATATCAAAGATGTATACACTTGAACTAAGGTTGAGATGAAAATAGGAGACAGACTTGTTGAAAGTCTCTGAGTAAAAAATAAGGGTGATGTTACAGTAAGAGTCTACTGTAGACGAAGAAGAAGAGGTGGAAAAGGCTTTTTTTTAAAACAACTAACAAAATCATCCATAGCACAGGACCTGGTGATGATGAGGGACTTCAACTACCCAGATATCTCTTGGGTAAAATAGTACAGCTGGGCACAAATTATCCAACAAATTCTTAGAATGCATTAGAAACAATTTTTTATTTCAAAAGGTGGAGAAAGTAACTAGGGCAGAGACTGTTCTAGCTTTGATTTTGATAAACAGAGAGGAACTGGTTGAGAATTTGGAAGTGAAGGTAGCTTGGATGAAAGTGATCATGAAATGATGAGTTCATGATTCTAAGGAATGGTAGAATGGAAAACAGCAGAATAAAGACAATAGATTTCAAGAACACACACTTAAGCAAACTCAGGGAATTGGTAGGTACAATCCCACGGGAAGCAAGACTAAGGGGAAAAACAGTTTGAGAGAGCTGGCAGTTTTTCAAAGAGATATTATTGAGGGCATAAGAGCAAACTATCCCACTGCATAGAAAAGATAAGTCAGTATAGTATCTTACCATACTTCCTAACCAGGAGATCTTCAATGATCTGAAACTCAAAAAAGTGTCTTACAAAAAGTGGAAACTAGGTCAAATTATGAATGATGAATATAAAAAAAAAAAAACCAACACAAGCATGTAGGGACAAAATTAGAAAGAGCAATGCACAAAATGAAATTAAATGAGCTAGAGACAAAAAGGGTAACAAGAAAACATTTTACAAATACATTAGAAACAAAAGGAAGACCAAGGACAGGGTAGGTCCATTACTCAGTGAGGCAGGAAAGACAATAACAGAAAATGTGGAAATGGCAGAAGTGCTAAATGCCTTTTTTCCCCCCCTCTAGTTTTTCACCAAAAAATTAGGTAGCAATCGGATGTCTAACATAATGAACACCAATGAAAATAAGATAGGATCTGAGACTAAAATAGGGAAAGAACCAGTTAAAAATTACTTAAAGAGGTTAGATGTCCAAGTCGGCAGGGCCTGATGAAATCCATCCTAAAATAATCAAGGAGTTGACTGAGGAAATATCTGAGCCGTTAGCAATTATCTTAAAAAATTCATGGAAGACAGAAGAGATTCCAGTGGACTGGAAAATGGCAAGTATAGTGCCAATCTATAAAAAGGGGAATAAAGACAACCTGGGGAATTACAGACCAGTCAGCTTATCTTCAGTACCCAGAAAGATAATGGAGCAAATCAATTTGAAAACACCTAGAAGATAATAAGGTGGTAAGTAACAGTCAACATAGATTTGTCAAGAACAAATCATGTCAAATCAACCTAATAGCTTTCTTTGACAGGAGTGACAAGGCTTGTGGATAGAAGGAAGTGGTAGATATGGTATATCTTGAATTTAGTAAGGCTTTTGATACTGTGCCACATAACCTTCTCATAATCAAACTAGGGAAATACAGCATAGATGGCACTACTATAAGGTGGGTGCATAACTGATTGGAAAACCATACCCAGAGAGTTATCAATGGTTCACAGTCCAGTTGGAAGGACATATAGGGTTGGGTCATGCAGGTATTGGTCCTGGGTCCAGTTCTGTTCAATATCTTCATAAATGATGTAGATAATAGCATAGAGACTATGCTCATAAAGTTTGCAGATGATACGAAACTGGGAGCAGTTGCAAGTGCTCTGGAGGATAGAATTAAAATTCAAAATGATCTGAACAAACTGGAGAAATGGTCTGAAGTAAGTAAGATGAAATTCAATATAGACAAATGCAAAGTACTCCACTTAAGAAGGAACAACTGATTACACACATACAAAATGGGAAATGACTGCCTAGGAAAGAGTACTGCAGAAAGGGAGCTGGGGGTTAGAGTAGATCACAAGCTAAACATGAGTATAACACTTGCAAAAAACCGAACATACTACTGGGATGTATTGGCAGGAGTGTTGTAAGCAAGACACAAAAAGTCATTCTTCCATTCTACTCCACACTGATTAAGGCCTTAACTGGAGTATTGTGGCCAGTTCTGAGTGCCACATTTCAAGAAAGATGTGGACAAATTGGAGAAAGTCAAGGAAAGAGCAAAAAAAATTAAAGGTCTGGAAAACAAGACCTATGAGGAAAGACTCAAAAACTGGGTTTGTTTAGGCCATATTTAGGCTGTGCTGCTGTAAGACTGCTCATGTAGCCACACTATGCTGGCAGTAGAGAGCGCTCCCATCAACATAATAAAAACACCTAAATGAGCAATGGTAGCTACATCAGCAGGAGTGCATCTCCTGCCGACATACCGCTATGCACACAAGCGCTTATGCCAGCAAAATTTATGTTGCTCAGGGTGTGTGTTTTTTCACATCCCCTCAGTGACACAGTTTTGCCGACTTAAGTGGAAGTGCAAACATGGCCTTAGTCTGGAGAAGAGAAAACTAAAGAGAGACATGACGGTTTTCAAGTACATAAAAGGTTGTTACAAGTAGGAGTGTGAAAAATTGTTCTCCTTAACCTCTGAGGATAGGACAAGACGCAATGGGCTTAAATTGCAATAAGGGAGGCTTAGGTTGGTCATTTGGAAAAGCTTCCTATCAGGGTAGTTAAGCACTGAAATAAATTGGCTAGGGAGGTTGTAGAATCTTCGTCATTGGAGGTTTTTAAGAACATGTTAGAAAAAACATCTGCCAGGAATGGTCTAATTATTACTTAGTTCTTGTAGGAGACTGGATGAGATAACATATTGAGGTCTCTTCTAAATGTGCAGATAAATTTCCAATTAAAGGGATGGCACCCCCAAAGGAGCAAAAAACATCTTTTGACTTTTCACTAATTTACTCATGCTAGAAGCAGCAGTGGTACATCTAAGACAGGTAGAGTTGCTATCTGCTTTTCATTCCTATCTAGAACTGGGGAGGAGGGACATGTGAAGCGGTTGGTTTACATACACAAGGATGTCTCTTGAATCTTCTGAGAGAGCTTGATGAAATTTTCATGGAGGTACTCTACAATCCTCTGCCAAAGGTTTCTGGGGAGGGCTGCCTTATTTCTTCATCCACAGTAGAACACTTTTCTATACCACTCAGCGATAACTTCAGCAGGCACCATTGCAGTACACAGGCTAGTGGCATACGGGGCCTAGGCAGCTTCAGGATGCCAGTGGCAGCTATGCTCTCTCTGCCTTTGCGACCCTAAGGAGTAAGGTATCAGCTAAAGTCATCACTGCCTGTGGAAAATGGTGACAGTATTCACTGCCATTGCCTTGTGCTACCAAGCAATTCCCTTCTAATTTCCCCAACTTGCAGCAGGCCATATTCAGCATGGCTGGTGCTGTGACTGGTGCCTTGCACAAGCAATCCAAAACACAAGTAAGAATGTAGTGCTTAAAACTTTGGAAGAGCAAAAAGAGTGAATTCAGCATTTTAAGTTTCCCCTTTTGTAGTGAATATGTTGACATAGGTGCCTTGGCCTCTTATCTTCAAATGTGGTCATTGTAGCTTTTAGGGTGTCTCCCTCCATACCAGCAGAATGCCTGAGCCAGATCAGGAGAAAAAAGAAGAGGACTTGGGATGACATATTCCAAAAGATCCTGCAAGCCAATGCTGTATTGGACCGTGAGGAAAGGGCCTGGAAATGAACACTACAGGCAGCTTGGAGAAAGAAAGAGTGGGGAGAAAGTCCCTGGAGTCCCAGCAGCTGAAGGAGAAGGAGATGCACCATAAAATAATGGGGATTCTCAGGCAGCCGCAGACACTGGAGGACCTTGCATGTTCAACAATCCTGTCCTCACTTCCCTCAGCAGCCTATAGAGAACACAATATCGGGACCTTACTATAACCCCCCCCCACTCAACATTCCATGTGACATCAGGGGTCACTGCACTCTCTCTATTACTCCACCTTGCAAAACATTAAAGACAATCACAGGTTCACATACAGACTTGTGAAAGCCACAGTTGGTGTGTGTGTAGCTGAAATGGATATGAATGTTCTTTCCTCTGCATACGTTCCGGTCTCTTAAGTGTTTTTATGTATTTGTTTTAAAATGGCCTCCCCTTTTTTTGCATGGATTGTTACAGAATAAACTTCCATTATTTAGAACATAATTCATCTTTACTAATTCACAACATATGTTGACAACTGATCAGCTGTTCTGAAAGCTACCAATTACCTATTACTGCACAGTGTCACACAACTCATAGGATCATTCACAAACAAAATTAATAGGTCCATTGACAATGTTATACAGCAATCACCACGATTCCTACCAGGCCACAAGTGAGCTAGGCCAGATGCAGCACACTACAACAATACACATTATTCTGGCTCACTGTTAAAATGGTCTTTCAAAACCTCCCTGAGCTGTATAGCTCCACCTTGAGCTCTTCTAACAGCCCTTGTAGTATCTAGTCGTTCAAATTCAGCAGACAGCTACTCCACCTCTGCCTTCCATTCTGGCGGAAACTTCACCCTTTTCTTTACCTATATTATGTAGGACACAACAGGCAGCTATAACTATTGGGATATTTTTCTGAGATCCAATCTTGTGAGTAAACACCACCAGCAACACTTCAAGTGACCAAAAGCACATTCAACTGTCATTCTGCACTTGCTGAGCTGGTAGCTACATTGCTCGATGGTGGTGTCCAAGTGGCTGATGTACAGCTTCATGAGCCAGGAGTGCAAAGGATAGGCTGAGTGCCCAAGGATCACTACTGGCATTTCAACACTCCCAATGGTAATCCACCAGTCGGGAAAAAGTCTCTGCTTGTAGCTTTTTGAACAGTCCTGTGTTTTTAAAATGCAAACATCATGCACCTTCCCTGACCAGCCCACATGGGGAATGCTTCACTGACATCAATGATTCACCAATGGTTGCATAACCATAGAGAAGTAGCCCTTTCTGTTGATATACTGAGTGGCAAGGTGGTCTGGTGCCAAAATAGGGATATACATGCTTTCTATTGCTCCATCCAGAGCCGTCCCTAGGGTAGGGCGGACCGGGACGACCTCCCTG
The DNA here is from genome assembly GCF_026122565.2 of Emydura macquarii macquarii. Lineage (NCBI taxonomy): Eukaryota > Metazoa > Chordata > Testudines > Chelidae > Emydura > Emydura macquarii. Next base: position 959,668 of record NW_027131307.1, on the reverse strand, counting down.
TGACCCGCACTTTGGCAGGCCCCTCTCCAGACTGGGTGGGAGGTGGGCAGCTGCAGCCTGCCTCCCGGCTGTGTGCTGGGACCTGGTGGGAGGCAGGCAATGGAGTACCAAAGGGGCCAGGCCCCCGGGCAACAGCCTGTGGGAGGCACCAGGCCAGCCCTTCACGACATACAATGGGGCCACAGGAGCTCTAAAGGGCAGCTGGAGCCAGCCGCTCCTCAGAGCTTCCTGTGCCCCCTGCATGTCAAAGGGCCAGGCCAGCACCCCCCCTGCAGGCCAGAGGGTGAGGCCACCCCATCCAAGCTGGCACCAGGCTGCAGGGCTGGAGTGGGAGAGGCGGGTGCCACGTGTCGGGTAAGTGTGGGAGGGGGGCATCCCATGCTGGAGGAGGTATGCAGCATGTTCCCACCCCCACTTCCCACAGGTACAGGCACACTCCCTCGGGGCAGCTGGGGGGGCAGCGTCATGTTGTGGGAGCCAGTGTCCACTCCTGCCCTGTGCAGAGGGGGAGGGGGCGTGTGAGACCTGGGTGGGGGAGGGCAAATGCAGGCTTACCTTCTGGGCGCTGGAGACCCAGGGTATGCCACTGGAGCCGGGCGAGGGGCCCACACAGTGTGGTTTTCTCAAGGCCCTATGCATCCCGCTATGGACGGCCCTGCTCCACCATAGTTCAGGAACCCCAGAACTGCAATGCTATCTCTATATCCTGCACAGTGTCGAGCATCACAGTCCTGCATAGCAGGAGGCAATTAATGACCCTGCACATTTGCATCACAGTGACCCCCACGGTGCATTTCCAAACTCCAAATTGATTCCTGTCTGACCAATAGCAATCCAATCTTGCAAGTTTCCACAGGGCAATCACTTCTCCGCTGTCAATGCAGTTCTCATTTGGTGTCCCTGGGGCAAGCTCAATACACAGATCAAGAATATGGCCTTGTGCATCCAAAAGTTCTGCAGCCACTGCTTATCATCCCAAATTTGTATTACAATGTGATCCCAGCAGTGAGTGCTTGTTTCTTGGGTCCAGAAACGGAGCTCCACCATCTGCAGCTGCGCCATGAACTCCAACAACCTTGAACTGGTTCTTACTGTGTCCCACAGCAATCTGTCCTCCAAGAAATCGTCATGCTCCCCAATCATTCAGTTCTTCTTGCAGCTCTGCAAATACCCCGGGATCACGCATCCTGTGCTTGCAACGCTCATGACAATAGTCCAGAGATGTGCAGGCTCCGTGCTTCTGTCAGAGATGACAGACAACAAAGAGTGCCATGTGGGTTTGTGGAGTTTTGAAAAAAGATGCAAAAAAGTTATGGGATACCCATAACATTATGGGATGGAGATAGTTGCAAGCTGAAAAGCTGATCCATTCTCCAGTCTCCCCTATGTAACTTGTTTCGGCCCCATCATTCATTGCCACCAATACAAGGATCACAAATATGCACATGCACAAGTGATATACTAACTGCAAGCTAGACACTAAAAATCATGGTCTTAATAAAGACACATTACAACAATCTTTAACTCACTAACCCCTCTTCTTTGTTCTATGATTGTAGAGCTGGTAACAGGCCATTTCATCTCAAATGGTCTCTTGGAACATGCGTTAACTATTTATGCTAAACAATCTGTTCCACATTGTATTTAACTGACACTCTGAATACCTTTAACCAGACCTGAAATAGAGCAGTGTGTGTGCTTGAAAGTTTGTTTCTGTCACCAGTAGATGTTGATCCAATAAAAGATACTACCTCATTTCACCTTGTTTCCTGTAATATCCTGGGAGCAGCACAGCTACAACACTGCAAACAATGAGTCATGTGACACCCTTGGATGGTTGGCTGCAGAGATTGAACCTAGGGCATCTGGTTCTTAAACCAGGAGTCTTTGCTGCCAGAACTAAAAAAATCCAGCTCTGTTAGTTAAGTCTTTAACAGGCTCATCAACCTATATATTTGGCCCAACCACCACCTGGTGGGGACATATTGCTAATTGAATATGGATTACACTAACTGAATGAAATGGGAAATACTCCATCACCTGCATCCTGGGTGGTGTCCCAGTGCAATATATGAATAACAGAATTTCACTGTATTGTAATATTACCTACTCTTTTTGGTTTCTTGTTTTTAAGGGTTAATAATAAAAGTAGAATTAATTTTTCTACCAGGGATGAAGTCTGGAGACTGTCTTGGGCTACAAAAAACATTAATTAATTTGGAATTTTTCCTGTAAAAGAAGTTTTGGTAGAACCTTTCAAAAGTTACTAAGACTTTATTTAGTCTTGATTTAGCTTGTGCCCTGACTGTTTGGGGTGGGGAGAAACTGATGCCTCTGTAATTGGACAGGAAATGAAAAAAATGGAACCTGGAAGTACAAGACATGAGAGGCTTTTATATATTATTAAACATACATGCTAGAAAGCAACTTGGCATACTATAGAGTATCCTCAAAAGGGAGGCTGTGATTCTCAAAGCTGCTACGGATTTGAATGTCTGTTTTTCAAACTGGATAGCCACATCCCCAAAAGTAGCTTTAAAAATTTCCACCTTAATGTTTACCCAGATTTGGGTGCTGGCTCAACAGATAGCAGGAAACTGTGTGTGGTGTCTTCATGCATGCAAGTTAAATAAGGTGAAGACAACCAGTAAAATAAAAAATGACAATATAAATAGTTTTAAAATTATAGTTATTACTGCAACCCTTTAAAATGTACATAAAACGTCTGTGTTTAAAATTTGTAGCTTGTTTTTGAGGCTTGGTTCAGTTCAAAAGAGCTATTTGTGCCAGTAAACTGCTAAACTTGTCCTTTTCTTCAATTGGTAGGTTTCATAGATTCCAAGGCCAGAAGGGAGTATTGTGATCATCTGCTCTGACCTCCTGTAACACAGGCCAGAGTACTTCCCTGAATTAATTCCCGCTTGAACTAGAGCACATCTTTCAGAAAAACCTCCAATCTTGATTCAGAAATATCCAGTGAGGGAGAATCCATCATAACTGTTGGTAAATTGTGCCAATGGTTAATTACTCTTACTATTAAAAAAATCTGTACCTTTATTTCAAGTCTGAATTTTTCTAGCTTCAACTTCCAGCGAAAATGGTATGTTATATCTTTCTCTACTAGACTGAAGAGCCCTCTATTAACAAATTTCTGTTTCCCATGTAGGTATTTATAGACTATGATTAAGTCACCTCTAAACCTTTGCTTTGATAACTTACAGATTGAGTCCCCTGAGTCTTTCAATATAAGGTATTTTACCAATCTTTTAATCATTGTTGAGGCTGTTCTCCAACCTCGCCCCAATTTTTCAACATTCTTCTTGAATTGTGGACACCAGAACTGGACACACTATTCCAGCAGCAGTTGCACTAGTGCCAAATACATAAGTAATTTTGTCACACATAGGGCAACACCATGCAGTATCTTTGAGGACAACTGTATTAAATTACAAATGATTTCTATACAAATATGTTCTGCTGCAAAGTGGAGGGTTACCACAGCTCCTCCAGGAACTAAAAATTGTGGGGGGTGATTGCCCCTGGGATGTAAACAATTCCAGAGGAGCACAACAGTCTGGAATGGCTCAGGAGGGGTCTTCCAAAGACTAGGAAACAAAGGAAGTGTTTTTGGTATAAAAGCATGAGTTTGAACTGATACAGGGTCTTCCTTTTGATGCAACAAACAGACAGAATAGTTGTTCCCAGCAGGACCCCAAACCTTAGAAGGACTATTGGCCTATTAATCTCTCCATGTGGAAGGTGGGTAAGTTCTAGTACATTTATTAGTAAGCATGTGAATGTTTATTTATTTATTTATTTTATAAGTTCTCTACTTTTTTTTATCCTAAGAACAAATGCATTCTTCTGAGAAAGTTGAATGGTAATTTGTAACTGCTGGCAATACACTGTTCAGAGAATCATAGAAATGGAGCATTGGAAGGGACTTCAAGAAGTCAAAATGCAGCTCCCTGCACTGTGGCAGGACCAAGTAAGTCTACACCATTCCTGACAGGTGTTTGTCCAACCTGTTCTTAAAAACCTCCAGTGATAGGAATTCTACACCTTCCCTTGGAAGCCTATTCCAGACGTTAACTTACCTCAATTAGAAAGTTTTCCGTAATATCTAATTTAAGTCTCCTTTGCTGTAGATTCTGTGGACAAGGAGAACAGCTGATACCCATGCTCTTTAGAACAGCCCTTAACATATCTGAAGATTTATCAGGTACCCACTCAGTAAAGCCATTCTCTGAGGGAGAATTTATCAAGGAATGTTTGGTTGACTCTGATGCGATATTGTGCCCAGACAAGAAAAAAAAAAAGATCGAAAACATTTTGTTGTTAAGGCAAACTGTGGTGAGATGTGTAGAAGAAGAGAACTTGGACCAACAGTTGAAAAGCAAGGTAAATGATTTTCCATACTTCATACTTGCACCCGACGAGAGTTGTAACGTTAAAAACACAGCTCAGTTACTGATTTTCATTCGAGGCATTACCACAAATTTTGAGCTCACAGAAAAACTGGCAGTCAATGAAAAATACAACTACTGGAAAAGATCTACTGGAGGCAGCAAATAACAGTGTCTCAGAACTGGGATTGAAGTAGAAGAAATTGGAGGGTGTGACCACTGATGGAAGCCCTAATCTGACAGACAAAAATGTTGGACTGTTGAAAAGAATACAAGACCAAGTGACAGAAAATAACCCAGAGCAGAAAATAATTTTTCTACATTGCATTATTCACCAAGAGGTCCTCTGCAAAAGTGTTCTGAAACTAAGAAATGCCATGGATACAGTTACAAAACTGGTCAACTTTATTAAAACAGGAGCATTAAAACACAGGCAATTTGTCTCTCTGCTGCAGGAGTCTGAGCCCTGATCTACACTTACCTGGAAATTCGGCGGCAGTCGATGGGAGTTATGCAAGCTACACAGAGTAGCTTGCATAACTCCCGTTGACTGCTGTGCTTCCCTTCTGCACGCCGTCTTCACTGCACTGCGCCACTTGAGGAGGTGGTTTATCAGCATCGACTTCCTGAGCGACTGAGCGGGTCTACACTGACCGCTCAATCAATCCAGAAAGATCAATCTGACAGCAGCGACTTTGATGCTTCTGATCAACTTACTTCTGTGAGCAGACATTTTCTGTGATGAAGTTCAATAAACCAAAGAACAGATCTTCAATCAGTGACGACCACCTTGCAGCAGTGCTCCACATTGCAACAACAGAAGACACACCTGATTTCACCTCCCTTGTTTATGCCCGTCAGAGACTTTCTTCTTCACAGTTTCTTTTTTTTTTTTTTACACTTAATTTTAACAAAGAACATAAATTGTAAGTAAAAGTTTAGCGTTAGTGTTATGATTACAAATTTTACAAGTGTTCGCAAAACGGTTTGCACTATGAGTTGCCTCATTAGATAAGTTTTGGATAAACGTAATCAGTTATTAAGTGTAATTACTTGGTTGTGGAAAGACCATAATGGGGTCTTTATATAATAGGTGGTGAGGTAAGTTCATTAATAGAGTCGAAATGTGTGGCACGTGATGACTTACCCAAATTCGTGGAGTGGCCCCTCTGCGAAAACCACTGTCCACCCCTGGCCTAGAGGGAGGAAGCTTGAAAGGGGAAAGCCTGCCAAAGGGAGGGCTGGCAACTAGGGAAGTCTGCTCTGCCTTGGAGACAGCTGGTTATAGGGATAAATAAGCAAAGAGGAAGACTATAGGGTACAGAATGGGTTTCCAAAAGATAGACACTTACCCTGATCAAAGATAATAAAACCTACAGATAAAGCCCACCCCCCAAGGGGTGACTGAGAGACTGCCAAATAAGTCTATTTTTTCTCTTTTAAAATTTGATTCTCCCAGTACCCAGAGAGGGAGAAAGAGAGAACCCTTTTTTTGTTTGCAGTAACTGTTGCATACCACAAGCAGGAAACAGACTCTGCAAGTGCTATAGTAGAGAAGCAACCACAAATTGTGATCTGGGGAGACTCAAGGGCACCTCCCCTTACCACAAAACCCCAGAATATTAGTCTTTTTCAGAACTGCACCACATTGTTGACTCATATTCCATTTGTGATTCACTATAATCCCCAGATTCTTTTCAGCAGTACAACATAGAATCATAGAAGATTAGGGTTGGAAGGGACCTCAGTAGGACACCTAGTCCAACCCCCTCAAAGCAGGATCAACCCCAAATAAGTCATCCCAGCAAGGGCTTTGTCAAGCCAGGTCTTAAAAACCTCTAAGTATGGAGATTCCACTAACTCCCTAGGTAACCCATTCCAGTGCTTCCCCACTCTCCTAGTGAAAAAGCTTTTCCTAATATCCAGCCTAGACCTCCCCCACTGTAACTTGAGACTATCGCTCCTTGTTTTCTCATCTGCCACCACTGAGGACAGCCTAGCTCCAACCTCCCAGGAACCCCCCTTCAGGTAGTTGAAGGCCACTATCAAATCCCACTAATTCTTCTCTTCTGCAGACTAAACAAGCCCAGTTCCCTCAGCATCTCCTCATAAGTCATGAGCTCCAGCCCCCTAATCATTTTTGTTGCCCTCCGCTGGACTCTCCAATTTGCCCACATCCTTTCTGTAAAGGGGACTCCAAAACTGGACACCAATATGCCAAATGAAAATGAAATGCTCTAACTGAAATATTCTGCACTTATATTTATTGAATTTCTTCATCTTGTTGATTTCATAACTATTCTCCAATTTCTCAAGGTCATTTTGAACTCTAATCCCATCCTCCAAAGTGCTTGCAATCCCTCCCATCTTGGTGTCATCTGCACATTGTATAAGCATATTCTCACTGTACTATCCAAATCACTAATGAAAATATTGAATAGCACCAGACCTAGGACTGACCTCTGTGGCCACTACACCCTCCCAGTTTGACAGCACATCATTGATAACTACTCCCTGAGTATGGTCTTTCAATCAGTTGTATACCCACCTAAGTAGTAATTTAATTTACACCACATTACCCTAGATTGCTTATGAGACTGTCATGTGGAACTGTTACCAACAGTCATACTAAATCAAGGTATAATACATCTACTGCTTCCCTCCTCCCCTCCCCTGACCACTGGGTCAGTAACCCTTACAACCCAAACTTACAATTTAAATGAATGCTTGTCAGCGTTTGCCAAGTAACTAAGTAAAACCAAAAGCTCTGTTTAAAAATAACCCCAAACCTTCCTATCACTGTTTAATGTTATACCGTAAGAGTTTATAAACACTTTTACACTCTGAAAGTCTTTGAAAATATAACACCGCCCCCAAAACCCCAAACTCCCATATTCCAACTCTGCTTGTTCACTGTAATGGACAGGCACTACCTGCACTTGCCATACGCTCAAACACTAAGCCTCCTCTCTCTCTCTCTCTGGCCCAATGGCTATTTAAGTATTTATACAAAGTGGAACAGCTTCAACAGGAGGGACTGCTAAATTTATTCTTAATTTAAATTAGCAACTAATTTTCTGTAAAAAAAAAAAAAAACACAACTGGTTTTGTAGACCTTGGCTAGATATTAGAACGGTCCAGTGATTAAGGTGCTTGGCTTAAGACCCCACAGAGTGAGAGTCCATGTGCATTTGAATCCATTTTCTGGTATTTCAATTTTAGTATTTAATTTGTTATTTTTAAATGTTGAATAATTTCATGAAGAATATATAGTTAGGGCTCCCCCACCCCTTTCCCTTTCAGTTCCAAAGTCAATTCACCGGAAAACCACTGTCCAGAGCCCAATATGCAGGCAATGCAATGGGTTTATTGAGGCTAAACAAGCAAACATAAAACCACAGCCTTTCACACCAGTGGGGCTTCTCTCTATACACAGACAGAGTTCCCTTCCATCCTAACCATAAGACTATATGTTTATAGAACTCCCTCTTTCCCTATCCATAGTTCCGTACACCAACAGAACTCCCTCCTCCTTTATGGTAGGTTTAATTAAACCTGTAAGGCTCTCCCCCACAGCTCCCACCACCTCCCAGTACTACCTCTTCCAAAATATGGTTATGTTCCATTTTGGTGAGTCTGAGTCTGGGGTCTTTAGTTCCACCTCTTTGGTACCTCATGGGAGGGGGAGAGAGAAGGGTTACATTTGGCCTCAGTTACTTCCATGTAGTCTCAGCATTTCTCTCCCTCCCAGCTGGTTGATTACTACAGCAACTCTTGCTCAGGTCTGTCCCCTTATCTTCTAATACAGAAAGGCAAAATTTTTACTTTGTTTGGGGGGGCCAAGTTTAGAATGTGAGTGAAAGCACAAGGTTTTCTTGTTTGCCTCCTAATCCGTTCAGATTAAAAGCAAAGCCAAAAGCAAGTTATTATTTAGTCTTTTATTTGCTTCACATTTTCTTAACATGTATCTGTTTGACTGCTTTGATGACTGGCAGAGGACAATGAAAGAGTGGTTACTTATTTGTAACTGTTGTTCTTCAAGATATGTTGCTCATGTCCATTCCCAAAGTAGGCATGTATGCGTGCCACATGCTTCAGTGCCGGACAAATTTTTCCCTCAGTAGTACCCGTAGGGGCCAACTCTAGCGCCCCCTGCAGCGGCACACATATGCGCCCGCATATAGGTACCACTGGCCCCCCTCCCTCTCACTTCCTTCTTACTGGAATTCCAACTGTAGGGAAGGTGGGCGGGTGTGGAATGGACATAAGCAACACATCTCGAAGAACAATAGTTACAAGTAACCGTTCTTTCTTTGAGTGCTTGCTCTTGTCCATTCCCAAAGTAGGTGATTCACCAGCAGTATCTCTGGAGGCGGGCAGGAGTTCATGGACATGACACTTGGAGCACCGCTCTACCAAAGCCACCGTCATCCCAAGCTTGTTGGGTTAAGGCATAGTGGGACGCAAAGGTATGTGCCGATGACCAGGTAGCTGCCCTGCAGATGTCCTGGATGGGCACATGAGCTTGGAAGGCCGCAGACGAGGCTTGCGCTCTCACTGAATGGGCCATCAAGGACCCCAGAGGCGGGATGCCAGCCTGCTCATAACAGGTTTGGATGCAAGCCGTAATCCATTTCGAGATACTGCCAATTTCTTTGCAGCGTCCCTTCATCTGGTCTGCAACAGCTACAAAAAGTTGCATCAAATGACGAAAGGGGTTGGTCCTGTCGATGTAAAACATCAGGGCCCATCTCATAATGAGAATGAGCAGGTCTCTCTCTTCATTGGAGCTGTGAGGTGAAAGTGTGAAACTACCTTAGGCAAAAAGGCCAGGTGCAGGCCATAGTTGAACCTTATCCTTATAGAATATCATGTAGGGTGGATCTCATGTCAATGCCCTTATCGCTGAAACTCGATTGGTGGATGTAATAGCCACCAGGAAGGTGACCTTCCAGGACAAATGCATAAGGGAACATGAGGCCATAGGCTCGAAGGGAGGACCGGTGAGTCTAGAAAGGACCAAGAACATGTCCCACTGTGAAGAAGGTTCACTTGACGGGAACAGCCTTTCCAATCCCTTAAGGAACCTGGCCATCATTTCATGGGAAAAGACTGTTCCACCTTCCGCTAAGGGGAGGAAAGTGGATATGGCCGCTACATGAACCTTAACAGACAAGGAGGCCAATCCCTCCTGCTTTAGGTGGAGCAGATATTCAAAAATTGTTGTGATCGACGCCTCTGTCAGGGACACACCACGTTCGGTCACCCAGCAGGTGAAGCATTTCCACTTAGCCTTATAGGCCAATCTGGTCGATGGTTTCCTGCTTTCTAGGAGTACGCGCTAAACTTTGGCTGAGCGGGCCTGCTCCTTCTGACTCAGCCACGGAGCATCCATTCTGTCAGATGCAGGGAGCTCATCTCTAGGTGGAGCAGGCCATCTTGATCCTGAGACAGGAGATCCAGCCGCAGTGGCAGGGTCCAACGCCTGAGTCCCAACAACTCCAGAAGCATCCCAAACCAATGTTGCTGGGGCCACGTTGGAGCTACAAGGATGACCTCTTCACCTTCACGAGAACTTTGTGGATCAGAGGTATTGGCGGGAAGGAGTACAAGAGATCTCCTGCCCAGGAGAGGAGAAAGGTGACTGTGATAGAGCCTGCACTGAGACCTTGATGGGAGCAAAAGTGAGGGCACTTCTTCTTGTCCCTGGTGGCAAAGAAGTCCACTTGGGGAGAGCCGCCCCCAGAAGATGCGGGATGCTACCTCTGGATGGAGGAACCACTTGTGGCAAGAGCAGAAGAACTTGTTGAATCAGTCCGCCAAAGAGATGTTGATCTCTGAGAGATGTATCGTAATTGGGTGAATTTTGTGTGACACAAAAATCCCAGAAATTCAAAGCCTCCTTGCACAGGGCTGGGGATTAGGCCCTCCCCGTCTGTTGATATAATACACGGAGGCCGTATTGTCCGTGAGTATCTGCACCACCTTGTTTGCAAGATGTGGTAGAAAGACCGTACAAGCTAGACAAAATTGCCCTGAGCTCCCTGATATTGATATGCAGCCACAGTTCCCCTGAGGTCCACATTCCCTGGGTTTTTAGAGAACCCAAGTGAGCACCCCATCTTGTCCGAAGCATCAGAAACCAGCATTACCGATGGCTGGGGTGTCTCAAAGGGCGTTCCTGAGAGCACCCGACAAGGTCCGTCCACCACATCAAGGAGGCAAGTATTTCCGGAGGAACCGTAAGTATCCTGTCCAGATGGTGCCTGACTGGAGAATACACCGATGCCACCCACATCTGGAGGGGTCTGAGGTGCAGTCTGGCATGGGGCACCATAGAGGTGCAAGCCACCATGTGGCCTAGGAGGCTGAGGCAGACTCTTGCCATCATGGGGGGTGGGACAAAACGCCGGTTATAATGTCCATCATAGCTAGAAACATTTCCTCTGGAAGGAATACTCTAGCTTTGGACGAGTCCAGCATTGCCCTGATGAACTCTATCCTCTGTGTGGAGATGAATATCGATTTTTGCTCATTTACTAGGAGGCTCGGTACCTGGCAGACATTTTGGGTTATTGTGATGTCGGCCTGGACCTAGAACCTTGACCTGCCCCTGATGAGTCCATCTTTCAAGTAAGGATACACTTGCACCCCTCTCTTTCAGAAGTATGCCACCACTGCCGATATGCACTTGGTAAAGACTCTTGGCGAGGTTGAAAGACCAAAGGGGAGCACTGCAAATTGATAATGGTGGTCCCCTGCTGTAAACCGTAGGAATCTCCTGTGTCCAGGGAAGATTGAGATGTGAAAGTAAGCATCCTTTAAGTCGAGAGCAGCGTACCAGTAGCCGGGATCCAGAGAGAGAATGAGCGTGGCTAAGGAAAACAAAAGGAATTTTAACTTTCTGAGGTATTTGTTATGGTGTTTTAAGTCCAGGATAGGCCTCAGCCCTCCTTTTGCCTTTGGCATCAGGAAATAATGGGAATAAAATCCTCAACTCTATAGGTCCTGGGGAACCTCCTCTACTGTCTATGAGGGTTCGCACCTCCAGCTCGAGAAGTTGCTCATGAGAGGGGTCCCTGAAGAGGGACAGGAAGGGAGGGTGGGAAGGAGAAAGTGAAGCAAACCGGAGGGTATAGCCAAGCGCCACCAAACTGAGCACCCAATGGGCCAATGTAATGGTGGCTCAGGCTGGGAAGAAGTGGGCCAAACAAAAAGAGAACATAAGGAGAGTTGGATCCATGGGTAAAACCGGTAGATCGCTCTCGGGCACATGTTCAAAAAACCAGTTCCCCGCCCTGATTACGACGGCTAGTGCTCAGCTGTGGACCAGCTAATGACGAGCGGCCCTGGTGTCTCATATTCCTTGCCCTTCCTCTTATAGGAGTCCTCGCAGGAGTATTCCCCAGACCACTGCTGATGCAAGGGCTTGAAGTGTCTTCTGAAGGAAGACCGGGTATAGAGCCCAAGGGATTTTAGGGTTGCCCTCAAGTCCTTTATGCTGTATAGTCTGGCGTCCATCTGACCGGCAAAGAGGGCTATGCTGTCGAAAGTGAGGTCCTGTATTGACTGCTGGACCTCTGATGGGAGAATAGAGGACTGCAGCCACGATGCTCGTCTCATCGACGCCGGTAAGGCCGTTGACCTAGCTGCCGAGTCCACCGCATCGGTCTCGAACTCCTGTTTGGAGGAGGTAGTCAAAGACTCCCACAAATTTGTCTAGCGACTGCCAGATAATTCATATGATATCTTCCTAGCAGTGCTTGTTGATTTGCAACCATAGCTGTAAGCTAGCCATGGAATAAATTTTTCGACCAAAGAGGTTCAAGTCTTTTCGCCTCTTTGTTCTTAAGGGTCGAGCTCATCTTCCCCTGCCTGTACCTCTCATTAACAGTGGTGACCACCAGGGAACCCGGCATGGGGTGGGTATAGAGGTATTCAAACCCTTCACTGGAACATAGTATTTCTTCCCTCCCCTTTTTGATGTGGCGGGCAGGGAGGCCGGGGTTTCCCCAATACTTTAGCTAATAACCACCCCTTCATGGACCAGGAGGGCCACTCTGCTGCGAGCTGTTGGGGCCAGTATCCCAAACAGCTTGTCCACTGGCTCATTCAGCTTCTCTATCTTAAGGCCCAGGCCCTTTTCAGCAAGTCCTGGTGAGCCCTGAAATCGTCCAATAGTACGATGAAGGGCCTGCAACTGCCTCATCCAGCAATGATGTGGAGGCTGGTAGCTGAGGTGGGGGAGGTGCCTCCACTCTGGGAGGGGTAGATTCCCCTGGGGTCGAGGTGTATGAGACCTCACTGTCAGACTCTGAGTCCAAATGCGGCACTGAACCTTGAAGGATGGAGGTCTATGGCACTGAAGTTCCTCTCCCGGAATGGGGCTGCGGAATTCCCGAGTGAAAAACTCCCACCAGTAGTGCCATGGTCCAGGCCCTCGGCCTTGTGGCTGGCACCGTTCCCATTGGTGGTACTGTAAGGAAGCTGGGCATTGCTATGTAATATTCCCAGATATGTGTCTCACATTGTTTGGAGGAGATCCAGGCAAACCGTGACTGCAGAGATAATTTACACCTCACTGAGGCATGCATTCAGGAGCAGTGGACTGGCCTAGAGTATCTGCTCAGGACATGGAGAAAACCATGCATGGATATTTGTCACCTGAGCCTGAAGGTGGAGGAATGAAGTCCCAGAGGTGGGCACTGGAACATGTTAAAAGGGGAGACATTTTGGTCTTTTGAATTCTCTCTTCTAATCCATCTACAAGACACTCTCAAGACAGACTCTCCACAATGGGAATCAGCCTGTGGTGAGAACCATCTAAGTCTGTAAAGCTACTGAAAGTATTAAGCTTAGCTTAGAATGCAATTTGCTTTTATTTCTTCCTGATCAAATCGGACATATTATTCTAGCTTATAATCACTTAAAATCTTTTTGTACCTAATTGTTTGTTATATCTAAAGCAGTACATGTGGTTTGGGTGTGTTTAAAGACATCATTTAGAGTGACAGAGCTGGTGCATATCAATTTCTTTGACATGACTAAACATGAGCTTGCAGAGTCCAGTGGGCAGCACTGAACTCTGTAAGATGGCAGTTCCTAGGGTTGCATCTCAGACTTGGGATATTGACTGGGGGGCGGGTGTCACACCATTGCACAGTCCCATGAGTTGCTGGCCGGAAGCGCTCATTCACTAAGGTAAGAGATTCTGGCTTGCAGGAGGCTGGGCGAGAGCTGATCCAGGACTAGGGTCTTCACACAGTGGAGCAAGTGCTAGTCGGGCTCTAGGAATGAGGGATTGGGGTGACACAGCGATATACCAGTCCAGATTGCAGAAGGGAACGTCACATATGCATATACCTTATAATGAATCAAAACACTGGAAAGTAAATGTTATTAGTTTAACTGCAACATTTGATGTAATAATCAAAGAAGATGGCAACATGATTACCAATGAGAACGCTTTTCCATTCCGCAAAAGGAAAAAAGGATGCAGTTGTGCACACCATGAAAGAAGCCCAACCGCTCTTTGAACACTATCATGGCAGTGCACACAGTGGACATCAAGGAGAAAACGAGAATTGTGCTGACCTCAAGATACTATTAGCCAGGCATGACAAATGACATTGCAGATTGGGTATGCAAAGTCATAAAACTAAATACTGAAGTAGGTAATTTACTGTTGTAATACAAATTTGAATTTTACAGTGGAATGGACGGTATTTATACATTTGGTGTGAAAATGTCAACTCCCTTCCCTTGCAATAATATTTTCATACAAGAATGTTAATGTTATCATATCGTTCCATCCAAACTAGGTAGGGTGCTGTCCACATTGCCAGAAAGTGGGAAAGGAATTAAATGCAGAGACCACTTTGCAAAGCATTAACATGCATTTTGTAGTCTGACACATCTACTACCTTTCTTCAGAAATTTATTTTTCATCTTTTCCCTTCTCAATGAATGAGGAATGTTCTCAATGCTGACAGCCTATATCTGACATAGAATCTTGTTCACTTCCTTAAAAAGCAGTAACAAATCTTTGAAAGACAGTGTGTCACATATTTGTTAATCATTATTGATTTTTATTATTGCTGCACGATGAGGTCTTAATTCACAATGAGTCGTGTGCAAACATATGGGCTTATTGACAACATTCATTAAGAGAAATGCAGAGTATTACTGTAACCTGTACCCCTACATATACGTAAGTCCGCCCTGGGAATTGGTTGGAATGGATTTAATAGGGCCATTACTAGAAACAAAGAAGGGATACCAGTATATACTGACAGCCATGGATTATTTTACAAAATGGGTGGAAGCATTTCCGCTTCAAAATAAGTCAGCAGATGAAGTGGCAAAGAAAATGTACGAAATGATTGTTCGATTTGGATGTCCACAGTGGATAATCAGATCACAGTTCTGAATTTAATATGGTAAACACTTCTTTGGGCGATTATTTTTCACACTATCAGGTCACAGATACTTGACAGGGAACATGGGCTTTCTTGAGTTGGTGAGCTTTTTTAAATGTGGATTATTGCAGACAAGCTTTTGTAAACACCAACCTTGTTTTCTGGAAACACTGCTGTTGGTGAACATAATGAGGGTTGCTAAAACTTTTGTACTTTTGTGTCTTCTGTGGCAAAGCAGCCCCTCAGTCTTGCCAGGTGATGGCTGTCTCCTCTGGCGGAACGGGCCTGGGGTAAATCTACTCCACCCTGGACGAGTCCTTGGCTTCTTCCCTCAGCACCTCTCTGCTCGCGTGTGCAGGGAGGGCTTTGGCTTAGGCCTGTGGAATAGCCCTCTGTCTCACTGGTAGGGGAGTCAGTCTATATCACCCAGACCACAGGGAGTACCTTTCTCTGGCTCCTCGGCTGCAGCTGTAGACCGGGCCATGCCGCTCTAAGGTAAAAGCGTTATCAGACTTTTCCTCCCAAGCTGGTGCCCGGGTTTTTCTTCTGCTGCTCCCCTCCTGTGGAGAAGCACTATCTCCTATTATGGGGAAGTCTCTCCTTCTCCTGCCACAAGCCTTTGGCAGTTTGTGTCTTTCTCCTCCCCTTCTCTCTAGCAGAGGTGGGGTTTTAATAGGACTGGAATGGCCTTTGATTGGGTTCAGGGGTTTCTAATTAACCTGCAGTAACCTCTCCTCGTTCTGCTGGGAAAAGGGCCTTTAGCATCCTAGGGCTGACATACCTGCCCTCAAGTACCCTTTTATAGGCCTCCGTCCTGACTAGCACATATTCCCCTCCTCCCCCTGCTCAACACTAGGGGGTTGGGCTACTTGGGTTGAGCAATGGTTCACCCATGATAGGCTGCTCACGTTGCCATGTTTGATTCCGGCCCTATGTTGTACTCTGAAGTGGAAGGGCTGTAATGATCGGAATCATAGCGTTACCTGTGCATTTTGGTCTTTGTTCTGGTGCATCCACTTCAGGCGGGCATGGTCTGCAACCAGGATAAACTTCCATCTGAATAGGTAGTACTGAAGGGTTTCCATGGCCCATTTTATCGCAAGGCATTCCTTCTCCACACAGCATATCATTGTTCCTTGGGCAGGAGTTTCCTACAGAGAAATAAGACCGGGTGCTCTTCCTCTCCCAGTATTTGCAATAGCACTGCACCCAACCCAACTTCTGAGGCATCTTTTTGTAATATAAACTCCTTCATGAAGTCTGCGGCTAACAGAACTGGATCATGGCAAAGGGCGATCTTCAGGTCTGTGAACGCTTCTTCGGCCATGCTAGACCACTTCACTATGTCCGGGCTGCGGGCCTTTATCAGGTCCATCAGCAGGTAGGCTCGGGTGGCAAAGTGGGAAATTTCTGACTACCCCAGAAATGCCTGGGACCTGCTTCTTTCGGATTGGTCGGGGCCAACTTTGTATTGCCTCTAACTTGTTAAGATGGAGCTTCACCATACTCCTCCCCACAACGTATCCGAGTTATTTGGCTTCCACCAGCCCCATTGCACATTTGGAGGATTTTTCAGTGAGACCCACATTCCTCAGGGTATTTAATACGGACTCTACCTTTTCTAGGTGTGTATCCCAGTCCAGGCTATGTATTATCACGTCATCAAGGTAGGCGGCGGCATACTTAACATGGGGACGTAACAACTTGTCCATGCGCTGCTGGAAGGTGGCGGGGGCTCCGTGTAGTCCAAAAGGGAAGACGGTATACTGGTACAGCCCTTTTGGCGTAGAAAAGGTAGTCTTCTCTTTGGCTTCCTCGCCCAGAGGGATTTGCCAATAACCTTTGGTCAGGTCAAGGGTGGACAAGAACCGTGCTTTCCCCAATTGATCAATCAGCTCATCTATCCAAGGTATGGAGTAGGCATCAAACCGGGACACTTCACTGAGTTTTTGGAAGTCATTGCAGAATCTCATGCTGCCATCCAGCTTGGGTACCGGAACGACTGGACTGGACCACTGACTATGAGACTCCTCGATGACTCCCACCTCCAACATCCTCTTAACCTTGGCCTTAATTTCCTCTCTTTTCGCCTCCAGGATCTGGTATGGCTTAATATTCACCTTTACTCGAAGATCAGTGATGATGTGCAGGAGAGCTTCAGTGGTCCTCCTGGGTTCTTCCAAGAACACATCTTGGTTCCATTCAGTCATCTCCATAACTTCTGTCCATTGTGCAAGGGTCAATTCAGGGGATATCCTCACCTGCCCCTGGGTTTCATTTTCTCAGGGTGTTTTCTGTAGGGGAACTGCAAAAGCATCTCTACCCTGGCCAGGGCTTCAGCAGGTTTACATGATAAATCTGTTCTGGCTTTCAATGGTCAGGTTATTAAACCTTATAGCTGATCTCCCTCATAGCGTCTACTATTTCATAGGGTCCCTGCCATCTGGTCAGGAGCTTGCTTTCCGCTGTGGGTACCAACACCATCACCCGATCGCCGGTTTGGAACTTTGACATTCTTGCCTGGTGATTATAATAGGTTGGTTGGGCCTCCTCGAGGTGCTACCATGCTATGGGGGTGACGCGCAATCCTGTTCCAAATCTTTATCGCATGATCAATGATGTTACACTCCTGGTTAGACTGTCCCGCCCAGTCCTTTTTAGAGATGTCCAGAATGTTGCAAGGATGGCGACTATAACAATTCAAACAGGGAAAATCCCGTGGATATCTGGGAAACCTTCCTTATTGCGAACATGAGATAAGGTAAAAGGGTGCCCCAATCCTTCCCGTCCCAGCTCACCACCTTCCACACCATATTCTTCAGCGTCCTATTGAAGTGTTCAACAAGGCCATCCATCTGGGGGTGATAGACTGACATTCATAGTGTCCGTATGTGGGGCATCATGCACATATCCTTCATCAGATTAGACATGAAGGGGGTTCCCTGATCTGTTAGGATTTCCTTGGGTATTCCAACCCTAGAGAAAATTTGAACCAATCATTTTGCTATCATCTTGGATGTGTTGCGCAGGGGTATGGCTTCTGGATATCAGGTAGCATAGTCTAGAACCATGAGCACGTATTGATGGCCACAGACCGACTTCTCCAGTGGGCCGATCAGGTCCACGGCTATCCTGTCAAATGGGCCCTCAATAATTGGCAGGGGTATGAGTGGAGCCCCTAAGTGCGTCCAAGGGTCATGGAGTTGGCAGTCTGGGCAGGAGGCGCAATAACGGTGGACTTCCATATAAACCCCTGGCCAGAAGAACCTCTGCAAGATTCAATCAAGGGTCTTGTCTATCCCTAGAGATCATCCAAACAAATGGCTGTGTGTTAGGTCTAGTACTGCTCTCTGATGTCGTCGTGGTACCAGGAGCTGTTCCACACTTCTTCCTCTTGTACCTGGACAACCCTATATAATAGGTCCTTCCTGATCACAAAGTATGGCCCAGGGCCTTCGGTCTTTCCTTCCATAGGGACCCTATTTACATCCACCATTTCTTTCCTGATACTGTTATATAGTGGATTGTTGGCCTGGTCTTGTGCAAAGTTCCCAAGAGCAGGCCCAATGTCCTCAATTTCAAGAGGACCTACTTCAGTCTCTCTGTCCGGGCTGGCCCCATCAGGACTAGGTCCAGCTTCTGGCTCGTCAACCATCTCAGTTGTTCCCATCAGCCGGACGAGTTTGCCTTTCTATGAGTGCAGCCTTATGGTTCTGGATCAGGATACTGGTTCCCAGTCTTTTGTCTGCTCTTCTTTCTTGCTGCGTCTTCTGTGATTTCTTCGTGGTGGGGAACAGGTCCTGGGTGAATTCAGAAAAGACTGAGGGAGGGCCATCTACAGGGACCTCGATACCAATCTCGGGGGTCACTACCTGTCTCTGACTCACTCACCAGGAGTAGGCACCTAAACCCCGGGAAGTCTCGGCCTATGAGGACTGGGTATGGCAGCTTAGGGACCACCCCCGCTGTCACCCTTGTGGTAGTCCCCTGAATTTCAGTCTGGACCAGGATGGTCAGGTAATAATTGACAGTGCAATGCACACAGGTTATTCCCGTGCATTTGGCCCAAGACAATTGGTCCCAGCCTACCAGCTTTCCAGAGACCAACATAATGGCACTCCCAGCATCCACTAATGTGGTCGTCTCTATGTCATCCATCTTGACCCACCATGTGTATCTATGTGGGGTCTCCACCACCCCTACCAGGTAGATCAGGTTGCAGGACCCAGCATGATCACCCAGACCGCATTGCGTGGGTTCCTCAGCTTTGGGGCATCACTTAGGAAACAGCACCTTTTAATTCTGTGAATGTTAGGTCCCCTGGCCTGGAGAGGCTGGTAACTTGATGCAAATAAGCAAACTGCTTAGGCAAAGATTATAGTTTACTAAGATTAAGATTTAGTTTCTAGAAAGTGTGTTTTATTTTGTTTTGTTTGTAACCATATCTGTTTCTTTTTGATCTTGCTTAATAGCACTTAAATCTTTGTTACTACACTTAGTCTTGTTTTATTACAAAACCATCTCAGTGCTTTGTAATAGGCTGTAACCTAATGCGCTGATGTGTGTGTCTTTAGAGGTAGTGAAGCTAATAATTTCTGTGAGCATCCAGTGAGAGGGACTGGACAGTGCAGCAGACATCTCTGGGGAACTTAGGAGCTGGAGTTCACTGAGTGTTACCTCCAAGGCCAGGTTTGCACTAGCAAAGCCCTGTGGAGCTTGCTCACAGAGAAAACAGGCTGATGTGTTAGGGAGCTGACACACCTTAGCAGCAGCAAAGCTCTCAATTGCTGACACAGAGGGGTAACAGTGGCTCACAGCCCTGGATGCCTTGAGTGATGGCATAATGGGAAGCAAATGTGTGCACCAACAAGCAAGTTGTCACATTACAAATGTCTAGGATAGGCACTTTATCCAGGAAGGCGACAGAAGGTGCTTGCAATCTTGTTGAATGTGAATGCACTGTCACTCTGCTTGGCAGGATAACATTAGCCATATTTTAGCACAAGTGAATACATGAGGCTATCTAATATTAAATTCTCAGAGAAGAAAATGGGAGCCCCTTTGTCCTGTCTGCGATCGCCACAAAGAGCTGGGAAGATAGATGAAACTGCTTGGACTTGTCAAAGTGGAACGCCACGCTCTTCTGACATCCACAGGGTGCAGCCTTTCCTTATCTTTATCCAAATGTGGTTTGGGGTGAAGGGGGTGCGGGATTGTTAAGGCCTACAGTGTGGGAAGTGCCCGTTTTTTGTGAAAGGGCCCCCCTCTTTCAGAAGGGGGAGAGGGGGTGCGATTATTAGACAAGTCCATGGAGGGACTCTATTTAAAAAGTTTGAGAACCACTGGTATAGAGAGTCTAAAATGTGAAGGGGCACCCTGAGCACAGTGTTCCAATTGTGATGGCTCAGCAAAAATAGAGAGGCCAGCCAATACTGTAGAGGCCTGAGAAGGATCTGGCATACCAGACTATACATGTGCAAGAGGCCATATGTCCCAAAAACCTCATACAATTGCATGCAGTTGTAATTAGGTAAGTCTTGAGATCTAAAATGATTGAATTGTCTGAAAACTTGACTCGAAGGAAAGTTCTAGTTTGTGTAGAGTGCAGTACTGCCCCTATAAATCCTATCCTCTGAACTGATGAGAGAATAGACTTTTCCGAGTTCATCAACAGACCCAATGCATTGAAAACTGACTAGATATGCATTATACTGGACCATACCTGAACCCTGAAACAGCCTCTCACAAGCCAGTCGTTCAAGTACGGATAGACTTGTACTCCTAATTTTCTTAGAAAGGCAGCTACCAGTGCCATACATTTTGCAAAAGTCCAAGGAGATGGTGGGTAAAAGGCAGCACCATGAACTGGTAATGAGACTGATTTATCAGGAATCTGAGATACTTCCTGGAGCCTTGATAAATCCCCACCTGGATATAGGCATCCTTTAAGGTGACGGAGCATATCAATCTCCAGGATCCAAGGAGGGGACAATGGAAGCCAGCACGACCATACAAAACTTTCTTAGGTAGTTGTTGAGTTGATGTAGGTCTAAAATTGAACTTGAACCTCTCTTTGTTTTAGTATTAGAAAATAGTGGGAATAAAGCCTCTGTCCTCTGTGACATTGAGGAACCTCTTCTATTCCTCTCACCTGGATATGAGACAATCTCCTGGAACAGTTCTTCAGAGGAGTGGACCCTGAAAAGGGACAGGAAGGAAGGGTGGAACGAGGGGAAGAAACAAACTGAAAGGTGAATCCCACTTCCACGGTGCATAAGTCCCAGTGGTCCAAAGAATTTTGAGACCACACACTGAGGAAATGGGATAGACTGTTTGCAAACAAAGGGGAAGGAAAGACTGGAATCACGGAGACTAGTCCGGCATCCTTGATTGAACCATCAAAATGTTTGCTTAGTATACCAGAGCTAAGATGGACCAGTAGGTGCAAAGGTAGTAGTTAAGAAGCGGTCTACATCTATAACTCCTACTTTTTTCCTTGACAGGTCTTGGCAAGATGCAAAAGTGGGGTAATTGTGGGATGACTGAGGACAAAAGTGCTTGCTAGATGGGGCAGGAATACATTGGCCCAGGGACTTCAGAGTTCTCCCAGAGTCCCTTAAACTATTAAATTTACCATCCATATGAGATGAAAAGAGGACGACTCTTTGAATGGCAGGTCCTGCACAGTCTGCTGAACCTTTTGGGGCAACCCTGAAGACTGTAACCATTAGCACCTCCATATGGTGATGGCAGAAGCTACGTTCCTAGCAGCTGTCAGCTGTGTCCAAACCAGCCTGAAATGAAGTTCTCACTAGCAACCTTCCTTCATCTGCCAGTGAAAGGAACTGCTGTTTAGCATCCTCATGCAGCTTGTCCTTATCTGGGAAGCTATTCTAAAATTTATCACCTGAACAGGACCTGCTGGTTGTCAATTTTAAGATGTAACCCTACTCTAAAATAATTTTTTCTACCAAAAAATTCCAGTTGTTTTAGCATCCCTTGACTCAGAGTTAGATGCCTGCTGCCCTTGGTGCTCCCTCTTGTCAGCTAAGACAACCAGTGACTCTGGAGGAGGGTGGGGAAAAAATGCTCAAAACCTTGGGGAGGGCATGTAATATCTATGCTCTGTTTGCTTAGATTTGAGAGGGAGCAAGGAGGGAGTTCGCAAGAGAGACTGGATAGGTTCTAAAATTGCTTCATTAATTGCCAGTGCTACCCAACAGAGCAGCAGAGGCCAGAATATCAATCAGGCAGTGAGACTAATCCCTAACTACCTGAACATCCAAAGCTGAGGTCACCCTTTTTAACAGCTCTTGTTGAGCCCTGTAGTCATCAGGAGGGGACGAAGATACCCGTGAGGAAACTGCTTCATTTGAAGGAGAAGGAGGAGGATGAAGCTAGGACAAGTTGAGGTTAGCTGTCCCACCAGATGCACTTGAATGCCTCCTTCCTGCTCAGTATCGGACCTGGTACTGGGCTCAAGATCACGAGGGGATTCACAAGTTGACTCCCTGCATTTGGCCAAGGAAACTGAATGCAACTGATGGGGAGGTGCGGAACTGAAAATGGGTCTCACAAATACCCCAGGTGGTAAGGGGAGCAGTGAGACATATTCTGCAGCCAAGAAACATAAAAGCCAACCTCTGAGTCAGAAGAAGAGTCACCTTCTCTTGACCACAGAGGAGCCAATCTATTCGGTGCTGCTGAGATTCCAGAGAAAAGCAAACAGAAGCCATCATCACTGGCTTTCCTCTCGACAATACCGAAATATGAGATGGGATGCAGGATGCTGACTTGGTGCGGGGCACTGCAGCAAGGAGACTGGTGCCCAGAGGTCTACCAGTACTGTAGGAGCAAACTACTGCACTGCCAGGGACCTGGCACCCATAAGCTCAACAAGTCCCTTGCAGCTTGAAACATCTCTGATATAGACGGTAATATGAAAGATGGTGTCAGAAACAGTGAAGGCACCACTTTGGGCCCAGGACTCAATGGTGCCTGTCCCAGTGCCAGTCAATGGTGCTGACTTAGCTGATGGATGAATGGAGGAGTGGTTGAATTTTGACTGCACTCTACTCGATACTCATCCCCTTTCTTGGCAGATATAGGGTCCAGAGATCTACCTCTCCCAGCAGTGTCTTTTAAAGCCTTCTGCTTCTTCTTGGAAGCTTATGAGGGAGAGCAATGCCGGGACTCAGTCAGCATAGGAGGAGCAGTTCTCACAGATGCCGAAATGCTCAGTACCTCTCCAACAGAGAAGGCTCTGAATGTGGTCTCAAAGAAGTCTCCATTAAAAACAACTTCTGTCTAGCCACTTGATCTTTCTTGGTCCTAGACTTGAAGTCCTTGCAAATGTGGCACCAATCCCTAATATGAGACTCAACCAACCACTTTGAACAACTAGAGTTCGGGTTGCACACAGGCATGGGCTGCAAGCCAGCCAGTCAGTGCTTGAATCCTGTTGAGCGAGGTATTCTTTGGTACCAATAATGGAACCCCAACCTTGGAGAAACAAGAAAACTAAACTAACTCAACGAACACTAACCCTAATAACTATACAAATATGTAACTATATACAATAAAAAACAGGCTGAGAGCACTCCAACAACGGTCACCAGCAAGAAGGAATTGAGGGGGTTGGTAGCAGGTCTGCCCTTTATGTACCTGCATACAGTGGTACGTGGAAGCAGAGGGCACCCAAGCTGCCCCAATGGGTACTGCTGAGGGAAAAAACTTTTGACAGCTGTGCTCAGGGCACACACACACCAAGAGTGGATTGCACATGTGCAATCACTTGAAGAAGAATTGCAGGAAATGGATATAGAAGTCCTGTGTCTTGAGTCTGAAGGAATGAAAACTCTCACATTGGATGATCAGTCCTGTGGATTTCTCTTGCTTGCATCTGATGCCCATGAGACAGTGGGTAAGATACCACAACAGTGTGTTTAACACTCACATCTATTGTCAAGAATTTTGTAATGCTAATTTGGACAGACTAACATATCTTCAAGCAATTAGCACTATTCATAATATGATCCAGAGTTTGATGGATGAAACTGATCCCCAGACAGGTGCTGATGATTTTGTATAGCAAGGAGCTAAACTATCTTTTGTTTTCTCAGACAGGCTTTAGAGAAGTGTTCAATGCAGCAGTTTTCTTGAACAGTATCAGTAATATTCGGCAAAGTAACAGATTCTGGGGTCCAACTAAGACCAGTCATGATGATCATTAGAAACAGGGCAGGAGTAGTTACTAGGCACTTAATAACAATCACTATTAATATTATCAAAAGGAAAATATTTAATAATTTGTTTCCTTGAAAATGAACTATGACTATGAAAACATCCACAATGTTCAGCTTCTAAGGCTACATGTACACTGCAACTGTGGGTGTAATTTGCAGTTCATGTAGCCATATCTGCCCTAGCTTTAATGTAGCTAACCTTCTAAAAACAGCAGTGAGGGTGTGATCTTGCAGGCTTCTGTGCAGGCTATACATGCCTGCCTGGCCCCTCTTAGTATGCATTTGCATTGTTAGCCCATGCTGAAGCCTGTGCTGCTGCCTCCTCACTGTTATTTTTAGCAGGCTAGTTAGGTTAAAGCTAGCACAGGTATATCTACACGAGCTGCATATGCCCTGACTGCAGTGTAGACATAACATAATTAAGGCCAGACACCACCATCAGGAAATTCTTTTTCCCATTCAAAGTAAAATATGATCAGTTTTACTGATGTGTGTTCTTTCAAATTATGTTTTAGATTGACCATTATAGTGAAGTACTACAAAAGAGGGGATTGGTGCTTTTTATGGATAGAATAGGTCACCCCAAAATCATGTTTATTTTGTTAGATGAAAACATCATAGGACCCTAAATATCCATGCATCCAGAGGAACTCCATATTTGTACGCATACTGCCATTTTTCATACAGGCACAAACATCATGCCTATAAACAGCACAGACACAAGTGTCTTAGCTCAAACTGTGCTGAAGGAGATGGGAAAAGAACAAGCTGACAAAGCAGCAGCCTGTTGCATAACTCTGAAGCTTCTTTCTATGACACAAATTTGGCTGCCTGGAATAAAGTTGACTGTGAAACTAAAATGGTACAGCAAAAGAGTATTCTACAATGATAAAAAGCAAGAATATAAAAAAAAGCAAGATGAGCAAATGGCATAGGGCAAGTATGTGTGCTAAATACGTTACACAGGAAAGCTGGCAGATGGTGAGAATTACATTTTTATTTACTTTGAATATATGCAAGACACAGGTAAGCACATGCCAAGTTATGTCTACACATCACAATTTGATAAAACATTCAGTAGGGAATTTAAGAGTGTTGAATGTGTTGGTGAGATTCTTTAACTTTTATGGATATTTAAAGGATTCATTGTTTATGGCCTATAAAGTCAAACTGCTAGTTCACCCTCAAAGGATGTCAGCCTGCAAGTTAGCACAGAGTGAAAAACTAATGTGCAAGCTTGAGATCAACCCAGAAATCAAGTTGATAGATTTAAATTTTCTGCCCATGAAGACAATAAAAGGAATTTTCCTCAGTTTTTCAACATTTCATAGAATCATAAGACTGGAACAGACCTTGAGAGGTCTTCTAGTCCAGTTCCCTGCTTTCAAGGCACAACTAAGCATTTCAGATAACCAGAACTAAGTAGGTCCCTTGCCAACAGACTCACAAATTTTAAGACCAGAACAGATGTGACACGTATGTGCCTAAGGTAGCCCACCTAAAAACGCCAAGGTTAGAGCAGGCTGCAAAAGGAGAGCAGATTCTCCCACTAACACTGAAGTTAGATTCACCAACCAGTGCTCCTGATTCCCCACACTGATTATCAAGAAGCCCCAAAAAAGAAATACAAAGCCCCCTCTATTGTATTTCAGTCTCTGGCTCCCAATCAGTAACTAGGTAAAGAGACAAGTTATTTAAAAAGAAAAACTATTCATTTTACCAAAATGTTCTTCTGATCCCCAAAGGGTCAGCCACATTACCAGACCAATATTAGTTGGGATCTTACCCAAAATATCACATTGCCAGCCAATCTTTTATAGTACCTAAAACTAAAGATTTATTGTAAAAGGAAAGAAAAAAGATGAGAGATGTTAAATGGTCAAAGCAATCAGATACATACAAATTATTTCGAAGTCCATATGTACCAGATTCTTAGCAGAATTGTGGCGTTTTCAGGCTTATACAGTTTCTCTGGAGTACATCCAGTACCTGGACGGATGTCAGTCCTTTGTTCAAAGTTTCAGATGTACAGAAGTTGATTCAGAGGCAAGAAGCAGGGATGAAGACAAAATGGAGGGTGCAGCTGTCTTTTTATATCCTTTTTGCCACGTGGCTTATACTTCCTTCGTCCCAAACACAGCCACACAGCACATGGCATGGAAAAAACCTCAGAGTCCCCTCTCCATAGGCATCTTCGTACAGGTCCTGATGATTCATAAGGTGCAGCCCCTAAGTTCCTTCACTGGATTCACTGTACAGTTGATTTCCCTTGATGGACCATCAAGCAGGCTTAGTGATGTCACCCAGAAACACACAAGTGTTTGAAACAAACAAGTTTGAAATACAAACATACATATAAACGTGCTTATCAATCTTACCGAATCATGACTTTTCCATCGATACCTTGCACGGCTTGGCATATCTTATACAACATTTATTGCAATTCTGTAATATTGGTATCAGTAACATTATAACTGGTCATTCATATTCCACATTGTGTCACAACAAACCATTATGTTTATCTCATCTGACCTGCTGCATAGCACAAGCCAGAGAATTTCACTCACTGATTCCTGCATCCAGCCCAGTAACTTGTGGTTGAACAAACCACGTCTTTTGGCTAGATATCCCATTTTGATTTAATAACTTCAAGTGCTGGAGAATTTACCATATCCCTGGTAAGGTGTTCCAATAGTTAATTAAGATCTGCATCTTACTTCCAGTTTGAATTTTACTGGCTTTAACTTCAGCCATTAAAATTTGCTATCAATGGGTGTGCTAGATTAAAGAGCCCTCTCTCCTTGTGAGCTTCTCCTTGTGTAAATAATTATAGACTGAATTTAAATAACCAACTTTTTCTGATAAACTAAAATCTCTTAACTCACAATGGGAGGTATCACAAATCATTCTTTTCGGTCTTCTCTGAACCTTTCACAATTTTTTTAAAGTATAGACAGCAGACCTGGATATAGTATTCTAGTAGTGTTCATACCTATGCTATTACAGAGGTAATATCATTTCCTTATACTTACCCAATATTTCTGTTAATGTATCCAAGTATTGTGTTAGCCTTTTGCATCACACTGGGAACTCAGTAGATCCAACTTCCTGCTTTGAGCTGCTAGGCTTGCCCTGTGCCTAAAATCTATGTTACTAAAGTTATCCAAAATGACCAAGCTGTGGGCCCCACCTGAATCTCTGAAAAACCCTAGAAAAAAATTGTATAGTGAAAATACTATGGCTGTAGCTGAGAATAGATTCTATAAAGATTCTGTAAGAGTAATAATTGTTGCTATGGCTTAGTAAGTCACCCAGAGTGACAGACAGCTAGTTAAAAAGGGTAGCACAGGAATGTTAGAGGTTCCTAAGACTTGCTTCACTCTTTGTCCCATCCTCTTTCACACTCTTGCAGAACAGATATAGCAAGGTGGCATTCAAGTTTCATTAATGATCACCATGCCCCAAAATGAAAATACTAGAGGGATTTTCATGGTTAAAGTGGCCACTGGGGGCACGTAAAGGCACATGCTGGTTTTGATACCAATCTGGATGGGTACTATTTGAAATAGGTCTAGCTCACATTCCACACATTCTTCAGATCTACATCTAGGAAAAACCATGTCAGCTTTCAGTCACCCGACACTCCTCCTTAGTCATCTCAATCATTGTTGAAGTAGAACCTTCCTGTTCGGTTTGCTTTCTTCAGAACAGTTTTTAAGATGTGGTTCACTATGTATTTAAATGTTTTAAGCAACCATTTTCATGTGAGGCTTAATCATCTTTAGGTCCCTCCCCTTCAAAGCCTCATTACTTTTTGAAAGAGATCACCAAATATTTCAGTCTACACCGGCATCGCACATAATGGGAAATCTCTAAAAGCACAGAAAGGCCTTTTAATGTTTCCTACAGAGAGAGGGTTTTCCCAAACTTTTAGATTCATCATCCTTCACTTTCCTGGGGGCACTGATTCAATCTAACAATCACTTTGCTGAAAGCAAGTGAAACATGCTTATTCTGGTCTGTCTTATTTCAACGATGATGTCAATGTGATGGGGATAATTTGCTGAACATGAGTTATTAGTGTGACGCTGTAGCCAAAAAGGCTAATGGGATCCTTAGCTATAGGAGGAGGAATAGACTTCTATATTTGCACTGGTGTGACCATTACTTGAATACCATGTCCAATTCTGGTCTTCACACTTCAAGAATGATGCTGAAAAATTGGAGAGGGTTCAAAGAAAAACCACGATTAAAGGATTGGAAAACACGCTTCAATGATTGATGATTTAAACAGATTGAGCTTCCTCAGTCTAAGAGATGGTTCAGAGATGCCTTGACCACAGTTCATAAAGATCTTCATGGGGCACAGAAATTTGATAACAGAAGGCTTTTCAATTTAGCAGACAAAAATAAGAGGATCCAATGGCTGAAAGTTGAAGTTAGACAAATTCAGACTTAAAAATAAATTTAAAAATTTGCACTTTATTTCAATAGAGAGAGTGATTAACCACTGAAACAACTTAAACATTGTGGTAAATTGTCTATCAATGGAACTCTTTAAATAAAGATTTGATGCTTTCCTAAAAGATGTGCTCTAGTTCAATGCAACTACTGGATTTGAATTCAAAATTAATTAAGGGAAGTCGTATGGCCTGTGTTATACAGGAGGTCACATTAGATGATCACAAAGGATAAAAATTGATAACACATTTTAAAAATGTGTTATTTAAATTAAAGTTTATTAAATTAAAGACATTTTTCTTTTTAAAAATAAACCTATTTAAAATTAAAATTGAAATTATGACAATTTATATTTAAGCCTAAATTTATTATAATCATTTAAATTAAATAATATTTAAGCCCTACATATTTGCTACTGAAATATTACAGAGATTCAAGCCACTGAACTGGTCAAAGTAACTAGCAAAGCACCAAGAACCAGAGTTTGCTAAAGTGCTAAATCAGCTTTTGACAGCAATAGCCTCTTCTGCTGGTGCAGAAAGATTATTTTCTTCATTTCAGCTCATTCAACTGTTTAGTTCAAATACTAGTTCATTCAAAAATGACAAATAAGGTCACACGACTGTCATGGCAAAGCAAGGAAGCAGACTCTGAGCTCCCACTCACCCCTTCTCTAACTTCCAACATTTGTGACAGAACCCTCCAGTTAGACCCTACACCTTTGATTAGACCTGGGGGAATCCAGAAGAGCAGAGGATAGATGAGCACAGAGCAGAGGGGGTGAAATCAGAGAAGATTAGAGCAGGATGAGGACCTCCCCCACCCATGGAAATACACCGTCAGCACAGTTAGAGGTCTGAGTGAGAAGTCCTTTTACCTCACTTCAGGATATACAAAGTGAAAGGTGGTAGCTTCACACACCCCTGCCATCCTCCTCCTCTGAACATGTGGTAGTAGGAAACAGACTCTCATCTTTGCTGGGAGGCCAAGCAAAGTGAACAGGTGGCTCTGCGAAAACATTTTCCACCTGGCCAGCAAGACTCCTAGGCTTGTTCCTTGGTCCATCCCCCATCGCTCCTCCCAGGATTGCAAAGAACAGTGGAGGTGGGGGCTGAGGACTGCTGTCTCTTCTACTCCTTCCGTCTGAACTCAGGTGTATTGCAGTAGCAGGAGATAAACTTTGTTCTCCTGTCAGAAAGCTGAGGAGTGACAGCTAAGTCTACACCCCTCAGAAGATCATGAACAACAGCAACTGTATCAGAAAACAAAGTGCAGCACAGATGGGGCGTACCGTATGTGGACTCACAGTTAGTATGTCTATCCCAGAAATGTGGGAACCTGTTGGCAACTGAAAAGCAGATAGTATGCAAACTAAGGAGTTGGAGTCAAAAGAAGACTTGGCAGTCATGGAGATGGCTATTCAAACAGTGGGACAAATGACTTCCAACTTAACTGAGGTACTAGAAATCCATTTCAGCAGGTTTGAAGAAAAACTAAAATGATGAACTGGACACCACAGATAGTTAAACAAATAAATTGGCAATAGCTATTACAGACCCAGACCTTAGAATCATCTGCATTGAGGAGAACATGTAGGGTCATGTGGCCATGGAGACTGAAGGCAAAACACTGAACAAAAGATTTGGAAAATAGGGACCACAGGAAAAATATAAGGATTCTGGCGCTGCCAGAGGGGCCCAAGGGCAAATACCCCATAAAATACTTTGAAAAATGGATTTCCAAAGTTTTGTGTCTGTTGGTCAAAGCAATCAAATTAAGACTGAAAGGACATTCCAGAACAGGGTGCCTGCATATCACAGAAATCCAGCTAGTTCATGTCCGATCACAGTGTGGGTTCACAATTTCAGAGACGAGATTTTGATTCTCAACAGAGTTAGAAAGTTGAAATAGGAGACAGTTCAGTTCCACTCTTACCAAACTTATTCCATCAGTGTACAATGGAAAAAGAGCTGAATTTACAGAAATTCACAAAACTCCACAGGAAAAAACTCTGCTTTGCATGGATTTTCCCAGCAATCCTGAAAATATATAAGGCAGACAAAACCCACACTTTTTATATGCCAGGAGAAGCACAAAAGTTCCTGTCCTAAGTCCCAGTGGGACTTCACTTTTTTCTCTGGAACTGCCAAAATATATATTAGGAAAGATCTAATTTTGGAATCAAAAGCTTTTAAATGTAAAACTTATTTTTAGAACTGGATTAATACATATCTTTGACCATGTGGCTGTCTTAATGAAAACAAAGTCTAATTCAGTAATAAGAAAAAGAAGTTGAAGGTTTAGTAATATATTGTTAAAAGACAAAGATTTGTGAATAAAATGGAAAACCATACTGATAAATAAGGATAATCCCCGAAAGGATATACCCCTGGGAACTATGGGAGACCTTTAAAGCAGTAATAAGTGGATATACCATCTCATATTATAATTTGAGGGGGAAAAAAGACAAGCAAAATCAGGCAGTCAAAGCAACAAATGTAGGGTTTGCAGAAGCAATATTACATGACTAATAACGCAGAGTGTGTAACGCTGAGGTTAAAAATGCAAAAAGAGCACTAGAAGTACTGATAACAGAAAAAACCCAGACAGCTCTTATTTGCCAAATATTTTACAAATGAAAGAATTTCAACAGAAGACCCACAATAATACCATACTGAAGTGATACCATATTTTAAGGACCAAAATGACGTACTTAAAAAATAAAAGGGATTAACAAAGTACAAGCAGAATATTTCTGAGAGATATCTACTAGCAAATACATAAACATGGAAGAATTGGGACCTGTATATTGCAGGTACCTTGTAGTTCAGAATAGCAGGATCTACATAGGGCAGTTACAGAACTACACACTAGTGTGGTTTACAGTTCACACCCTTGTAGACTAGTCTGCAGTCCTGTACAGACAAGCCCTGTGGTTCGAACTTTTAAGAGAGCAGGAGGGGGGTGGCTGAACAATGTGTGGCAGATTGTCTTGAACAACTTGTGTGGACAACCCTTACAAACAAACAGATATAGCGGATATATTTTAAAAAGAAAATATTGTGCAATACGAAGAAATTAACTAACTGAATAAACTGTATTAGAAAATTTTATACAAAGACTTGAACTTTCAGCGATCGTATAATGTCTAGAATGTACAATCTCATGATTATATTTTTAAAGGACAAATCATGTAAAGCAATTAAGTTATGGACTGCAGACTGTAAATATTCAATAACACAAAACCTATTCTTGCTCTTTAAAGCAAAAGCGCAACCTTAAATTTGTAGACCCAAGCAATGATTCCTACTGTAGATCACTGGGGGAAAAAACTATTAATAGAAGATCTTATAATGGAAGATATTTTGTGAGAACAATGCCAGACAAATTCACAAAAAACAGTAAGAGTAATGGTATACCTTGCACAGGAAAACAGAAATAGTGAAATAATTGACACACATTTATATATACACATGGTATTCCTATACCTATACTCAAGGAGAATATATACAGAGGAAAGCTGAATTCCACCCTCTCCTCCTTTTAGCTTTTTCTTTCTATTTCCCTGAGACCACCCACTCCCTCCCTTGTTCCCTCACTCCCCACACACATTCTGGAAAACATTTAGCTTCCCTAAAAAAAGTTAATCTGAATTGTTAAATATAACATACACACACCCCCACCCACCTTGTTAAAGTTGTGTTTAAATAATTTTGAAAAAAAAGGGAAAGGCTAATGATAATATATTGTCCATATAGAATATATTGCTTAATATTTTAAATTCAACGTCACTGATGTCTTATTGAAAAAAAGACCAAAAATATCATTAAATAAAATATTTGATATTATAAAAATAAGTTGGGAAACCAATTGGAAGTTAAAAAACAGGAAAGTTTGTTTTCCTCTTCAAATCGATTAATAAAAATGAGATGTGAAAGGATGAGATCTGTTAGTTGTAAAATCTTGAAGGACATGGTGACTAGAAACAACCAGTGCAATTCACTAACTACAGATATTTTTTGTTTAATGACTCAGTTTTATATGCAAAATAAGATTTGATAAATATACTTTTTTCTTATGTATCCAACACATTTAAGGTAGTTTTATTTAATTGATAAAAAACTATTTTAAAATTGTTTCTGTTCATTTTAATTTAATTCCTATTTCCATCCAAATGCAGCTTGGCACATATGAGTAAAAAGCTAATAATCTAGTAAATAAAGCATGCATCATTCACTGTTTTCTAAAATAACAAAAATGTAAAAATTAAGTATCTGACTATATTAAGCTTTATAATTGCTTAAATATAGAGATTTACTGTATCTATATATATATACATATACACACACAGATTTTATATGAACAATCATGCGCACACACAGAATAAATTATATAAAACATTAGAAATAATTTCTTAAAAGCAGAATTGATGAGATAATATGTAGCAACTGTAAACAAATTCACATATTGTTTGTCTTCTTTATATTATACCCTAATGCCAGTTTGTGAAATAAAGAACAGGGAATCCTAATACCCAACTTAATTCTTTTTAGACACGGAGTGATTCTGAGTGAAAGAGATTTATAATCTTTTATGAACCAACTGACATTATGAGTTCAGCTTTTGCCAATACCTTTATGCTCCTCAGCTTGCCAGAGAGTCTGCACAGGCTTAGAGCAGCGATTCTCAAACTTTTTCTATTAGTGACCCCTTTCACACACACAGCAAGCTTCTGAGCATGACCCCTCTGGGCACTCCCCATTGCCCCTGGCTCCCATGGGCTCCCCACTCCCCCTTCACACCTAACCCCTGTACTGTGCCCCCTTTGCCCCTACACTCCCTCACCACTGAACCCATCTGGGAAACATGCATGGAGCAGTTAGTATTGCTGCTCGCTCCCTCTCGAATAGGGCTCTTCCAGTGCACTCTGAAGGGACTGGCGGGGGGAGGGGAAATAAGGAGCAAACATCAGGCCTCCCTGCATCCAGGTCACTTTCCCCACCTGAGTTGCATAAGGGGAGGGCAGAGAGCAGCAGCACCTGATGCTTGCCTCACAGCACAGCCCAGGTGGCGAAAGTGTCCTGGATGCAGGGAGCCCTGGCCTTGCTCCTCCCCTTCATAACCCCCTAGGGAGCCATGGAGGAACATGAAGGGGGAGGGAGAGTGAACAGTGTTTGTCACTGCTCACCCTCTCTCCTCCCTCCCCATAATCCTCCGCTGGGAGGAAGCAGGGAGACTCTCAGACCCGCGCCTGGCCAGGATCTGAACTAACAGCTCATGACCCCTACATAACTACATCATGACCCTGTGCTTGAGAACCAACAGCTTAGAGGTATAAGTAACAACAATCAAAAAAGCCCATAGCCATAATTAATTCATGGCACAAGACAGGTTTAATTAAAATAGATGTGTTCAACCTGATGGAATACCTCTACCTTCTCCAAAACACATGATATGACAGACAATCCCAAACAAAACTGTTACATTCACTTTATAGTTACCAAACACCTGTCCCTTCTGGCACTGTTACATGACTGTCACTACTGCTGCCACAATGACGTAAAACATAATATTTTTACATTTCTGTTGGTTGGCTATCTTATCCTTCACAAACTTTTTAATATTGATGGCTTTTTCTTATTCTTGCAAAAATGGCACTTGCATATAAGATTTATTTATCCAAGAAACATGTTTTCTTTATCTGATTCATCTGCTGAAGAACCATCACAATCTGTCAAACAAAGAAAATAAAATGCATTTTTAGATTCCTCTTTGAAATCATTTTTGGAGTGGTTTTTGAGTGATATCTAGCAGACTATATACAGAAAACTTTCAGTTGTGCTATGAGCTAGCCTTCATCCAGCTCTGCCCCATCGAAGACATGATTTGTTACTGCAGGCACAGCAGGAGGAAGAATCATAGAAGACAGTGACGGAGAGACTGAAGAATGGGGAAAAAAATTGGCAGCATGTGACCTCCCGAAGAAAGAGAACCCATGTGCCCACCATGCAAATAGAAGTAAGAAATCGTTTTCAGGCTTTCTGCACAGGTACTAAAGGGAAGAACGATTTGGAAGACTCATCTGAGGGAATGAATCAGGAGACCCTGTTGATTAGAAGGCATGAGATGCATTGTCCTAGGGATGGGGGTTCCACGACCACCACTCCCAAGAGGAAGAGAAGAGTGGTGGTGGTCGGGGACTGACTCCTAAGGGGGACAGAGTCATCCATCTGTCATCCGGACCGGAAAACTAGAGAAGTGTGCTGCTTACCTGGAGCTAGGATTCAGGATGTGATGGAGAGACTGCCGAGACCTATCAAGCCCTCAGACCGCTACTCCTTCCTACTTCTCCACATGGGCACCAATGACACTGCCAAGAACGATGTTGAGCGGATCGCTGCAGACTAGGTGGCTCTGGGAAGAAGGATAAAGGAGTCTGAGATGCAAGTGGTGTTCTCATCCATCCTCCCTGCTGAAGGAAAAGGACCAGGTAGGGACCGTCACATTGCGGAAGTAAATGCGTGGTTACACAGGTGGTGTCGGAGAGAGGGCTTTGGATTCTTTGATCATGGGATGTTGTTCCAGGAAGAAGGACTATTAAGAAGGGATGGGATCCACCTAACGAAGAGATGGAAGAGTATCTTTGCAGACAGGCTGGCTAACCTAGTGAGGAGGGCTTTAAACTAGGTTCGATGGGGGACAGGGACCTAAGCCCAGAGGTAAGTGAGACACCAAGAGGAAGCAGAAGGAGGAGAGTGAAACAGGAGAGGCCTCCTGAATTGCACTGAGAAAGTAGGGCAATCGGCCAGTTATCTCAAGTGCCTGTACACAAATGCAAGAAGGCTGCGAAACAAGCAGGAGGAATTGGAAGTCCTGGCACAATCAAGAAACTATAATATGATTGGAATAACCGAGACTTGGTGGGGTAACTCACACGACTGGAGCACTGTCATGGATGGGTATAAACTGTTCAGGAAGGACAGGCAGGGGCAAAAGGGTGGAGGAGTTGCACTGTATGTAAGAGAGCACTATGATTGCTCTGAGCTCCAGTACGAAACTGGAGATAAGCCATTTGAGTGTCTCTAGGTTAAGCTTAGAAGCAAGAACAATAAGGGTGATGTCATGGTGGGTGTCTGTTATAGAACACCAGATCAGGAGGACGAGGTAGCTGAGACTTACTTCAGTCAACTAGGGAAAGTTTCCAGTTCACAGGACCTGGGTCTCATGGGGGACATCAATCACCCTGACATCTGCCGGAAGAGCAATATAGCAGAGAACAGACAATCCAGGAAATTTTTGGAGAGTCTTGAGGACAACTTCCTGGTGCAAGTGCTGGAGCAACCAACTAGGGGCCTTGCTCCAGCAGCAGCTCACAAACAGGGAAGATTTGGTAGGGGAAGTACAAGTGGGTGGCAATCTAGGCAGCAGTGACCATGAGATGGTCGAGTTCAGGATCCTGGCAAAAGGAAGACAGGAGAACAACAGGATACGGACCATGAACTTCAGAAAAGCAGACTGACTCCCTCAGGCAGCTGATGGGCAGGATCCCCTGGAGGCTAATATGAGGGGGAAAGAAATCCAAGAGAGCCAGCGGTATTTTAAAGAAACCTTATTGAGGGCTCAGGAACAAACCATCCCGATGTGAAGAAAGATTAGCAAATATGGTAGGCGCCCAGCTTGGCTTAAAAAGAAGTCTTTTGTGAGCTTAAACACAAAGAAGAAGCTTACAAGAAGTGGAAGCTTGGTCAGATGACTAGGGAGGATTATAAAAACACTGCTAGAGCATGCAGGAATGAAATCAGGAAGGCCAAAGTGCAATTGGAGTTGCAGCTAGCAAGGAACGTGAAAGGGAACAAGACGGGTTTCTACAGGTATGTTACCAACAAGAGGAATATTAGGGAAAGTGTGGGCCCCTTACAGAATGAGGGAGGCAACCTAGTGACAGAGGATGTGGGGAAAGCTGAGGTACTCAATGCCTTTTTTGCCTCTGTCTTCACAGACAATGTCAGCTTCCAGACTACTGTACTGGGTGGCACAGAATGGGGAGGAGGTGAACATTCTTAAGTGTGAAGGAACAGGTTCAGGACTATTTAGAAAGACTGGACACACACAAGTCCATGGGGCCAGATGCAATGCATCCAAGGGTGCTGAAGGAGTTGGCTGATGTGATTTCAGAGCCATTGGCTATTATCTTTGAAAGCTCCTGGCAATTGGGGGAGGTTCCTGATGATTGGAAAAAGGCAAATATAGTGCCCATCTTCAAGAAAGGGAGAAAAGAGGATCCAGAGAACTACAGACCAGTCAGCGTAACCTCAATCCCAGGAAAAATCATGGAGCAGGTCCTCAAGAAATCCATTTTAAGGCACCTAGAAGAAAGGAAGGTGATCAGGAACAGTCAACATGGATTCACCATGGGAAAGCCACGCCTCACCAACCTGATTGTCTTCTATGAAGAGGTGACTGGCTCTGTGGATGTGGGGAAAGCGGTGGACGTGATATACCTTGACTTTAGCAAAGCTTTTGATACTGTCCCTCACAGTATTCTTATCAGCAAGTTAAGGAAGTATGGGTTGGATGAATGGACTATAAAATGGATAGAGAACTGCCTAGAGCATAGGACTCAACGAGTAGTGATCAATGGCTCCATGTCTAGCTGGCAGCTGGTCACAAGGGGAGTGCCCCAGGGGTTGGTCCTGGGCCGGTTTTGTTCAACATCTTCATTAATGATCTGGAGGATGCGGTAGATTGAACCCTTAGCAAGTTTGCAGGTGATATTAAGCTAGAGGCAGTGGTAAATACTCTGGAAGGTAGGGATAGGATACGGAGTGACCTAGACAAACTGGAGGATTGGGCCAAAAGAAATCTGATGAGGTTCAACAAGGACAAGTGCAGAGTCCTGCACTTAGGATGGAAGAATCCCATGCACAGCTACAGACTGGGGACTGATGAGCTATGCAGCTGTTCGGCAGAAAAGGACCTGGGGGTAACAGTGGATAAGAAGCTGGATAGGAGTCAGCAGTGTGCCCTGGTTGTCAAGAAGGCTGATAGCATATTGGGCTGCTTTAGTAGGAGCATTGCCAGCAGATCGAGGGAAGTGATTATTCCCCTCTATTCGGCATTGGTGAGGCCATATTTGGAGTATTGTGTCCAGTTTCAGGCCCCTCACTACGAGAAGGATGTGGACAAGTTGGAGAGAGTCCAGCAGAGGGCAACAAAAATGATTAGGGGGTTGGAGCACAAGACTTATGAGGAGAGGCTGAGGGAACTAGGCTTGTTTAGTCTGCAGAAGAGAAGAATGAGGGGGGATTTGATAGCAGCCTGTAACTACCTGAAGGGGGTTCCAGGGAGGATGGAGCTAGGCTGTTCTCAATGGTAGTAGATGACAGAACAAGGAGCAATGGTCTCAAATGGCAGTGGGGGAGGTCTAGGTTGGATATTAGGAAAACATTTTTCACTAGGAGGTTGGTGAAGCACTGGAATAGGTTACCTAGGGAGGTGGTGGAAACTCCATCTTTAGGAGGTTTTTAAACTGCACCTTGAATAGCCCTGGCTGGGATGATTAGTTAGGCTCAGGTTAGTCCTGCTTTGCACAGGGGGTTGAACTAGAAGACCTCCTAAGATCTCTTCCAACTCTAATATTCTATGTTCACACTCATCAGCCTTTACTCAGATCAAACACCTCTCTGACTTCTCCTTCAGTCTCCTCATCACAGATGACCCTGCAGCCATAATCTTGCGCATAGTCTCTTCCTCCTGTCCCACCTATCAAACATCATGTAAATTGCCCAGTGTAACTTTACAATTACTTTTAAGCAGTTTTTTAAATGATTTAGCCCATCTTACCTCAGCAATTGCCTTGACACAGCTCTATTTCAAGATTATCAAGCCACTCCATAGCTGGCAGCAGCTCCCTCTACATCTAGTTCATGCAAATGTATGTTGCCTCTTCCTCTTCCACAGTTGCAAACTGTGACACTAGTCACATCAGTGGCTCTCTCCCTGAATCTTCTCTTCAGCCTTTTTCATCACAAACATGAATTCTTCACCAGATGCACTCTGTCTTCACTGAAGGTCTCTTCTCAGTTCTTTCATTTGGGTTCATCTGACTCAAATGCGGGCTGGAGCAGAGGAGTTGCCCTGGCAGAGAAGGAATGATATATGGACCATCTCTTCTGGATGCACTCAGGATTAAGCTTCTTGGTTCCTTTGGGTGTTTTCAAAGAATACATGAGCACTCCCTGATGGTTTAAGTCAGTGTGCAAAAGAGGTCTCTTTTATACAAACCTGTCAAACAACCATTGGTTAGAACTTTTCAAAACAGACTTCTCAGCAATAGTCATCCCCAGTCTGAAATGTAGACCTTTTCTGATCAGAAGAAAAAGGTCACGCTTTTCCAAGTTGACAGAGCAGGATCATATGTCAACAGGTCTCGTGGCACTCTGAGGGCAAATGGCTTTTCTTCAGAGTTTTTCCTTAATGTATATTTAAAACTCATCAGTTCTGAAAGGAGGATTTCTTGAAGGATATGGATGCTTAGAACATGTGTAAGTAAATCATATGCAAATTATCCTAAAACTGTTCCAGAGGGGTAGCCGTGGTAGTCTGTATAAAGCAAAGACAACGAGAGTTCTGTGGCACTTTAAAGACTAACAAATTTAATATTTGTAGACATAAGCTTTTGAGAGACTTAGCTCTCTTCTTCAGATGCAGTAATACAGAAAATAGGTACAGCATCTGAAGAAGACAGCTAAGTCTCTCAAAAGCTTATGTCTACAAATATTAAATCTGTTAGTCTTTAAAGTGCCACAGAACTCTCGTTGTCTATCCTAAAACTGATTGAAATACATGAACATTCTTTTTTTCCTATTACTAATGCTTTGAAGGTGCCCTTAAAAGAATATTCTCCTAATAGATGCATGAGCAAACCTCTTTAACAGCTCTTTCCTGACCACCTTTATTCTTTACTGTATCTGTCCTGTGAAGACAGGAGGAAAATATATGAACTCCTACATTTCACTCTTCTTATTAAACCTTTTACCACTAAATTAAACAACACAGCTATTTATAAAAAGAAACCTGCTATACTAATTCTTTTCTTCACTCTATGTAACATGTGTCTACATTTACATTTTAGCTAGCTATTGAGAAAAACACAAACTTACCCATCATTCTGAAAGACTTTTTCAAAATAGTCAATTGATAGCATATGAGAGAGAAAGTAGATGATGTAGTATCTTTTACTGGACCAACTTCTGTTGGTGAAAGGTACAAGCTTTCGAGCTACACCGAGCTCTTCTTCTAGTCTGGAGAAGGAAATCAGATTGTCTGAGCTAAATATTGATAACACACAACCTCCAACCACCAAAACAATCCCTAGAATTCCCAGAAAAGGAGAACAAGGTAGGTGGGATT
Source organism: Emydura macquarii macquarii (assembly GCF_026122565.2). NCBI lineage: Eukaryota > Metazoa > Chordata > Testudines > Chelidae > Emydura > Emydura macquarii. The sequence goes on along the minus strand of NW_027131307.1, from coordinate 919,726 downwards.
TCTGGATCCATATAGGATTCTCATTGGCTAAAAAGCAGATGGGATAAGGATAGCCTAGTAACCTATACTAGTAGGCTATATAAGAGTATGACTAGTTTAAAAAACATGGCAGCAAATGGTATAGAGTTTCTCTACTTACGTTGTTCCCTAGAGTATCCAAAGAACACACCTTTGGAACAAAGCTTTCATCTTTCTGGGCTCTTGTCCACTGTAGTACAGTGACCTTCCCTTCAGCCTTTAAACACCTCACTGACTGCTGAGGTCACCAGGGATCATAATAAAGTACTGAAAGCCTTGCTATATGAGCTATAATCAGTCTGCCTGAAACCAATTTAGTACAAGTCTCTGTGTAGACACACATTTTGGAATGAAAATGGCTACAGGTGATTTAGCATAGGTCAGTAACAAACTGATACTGTCACCAAGAGGACAGCCAAATAGTGTCCAAAGGATCAAAGGTGATCAGGAACAGTCAACACGAATTCACCAAGGGAAAGTCATGCCTGACCAACCTGATTGCTTTCTGTGAAGAGGTGACTGGCTCTGTGGATGTGGGGAAAGCGGTGGACATAATATACCTTGACTTTAGCAAAGCTTTTGATATGGTCTCTCACAGTATTCTTATCAGTAAGTTAAGAAAGTATGGGTTGGATGAATGGACTATAAAATGGATAGAGAACTGCCTAGAGCATAGGGCTCAATGAGTGGTGATCAATGGCTCCATGTCTAACTGGCAGCTGGTAACAAACGGAGTGCCCCAGTGGTCGGTCCTGGGGCCGGTTTTGTTCAACATCTTCATTAATGATCTGGAGGATGGGGTAGATTGCATCCTCAGCAAGTTTGCAGATGACACAAAGCTAGGGGGAGAGGTAGATACCCTGGAAGGTAGGGATAGGATACAGAAGGACCTAAACAAACTGGAGGATTGGGCCAAAAGAAATCTGATGAGGGTCAACAAGGACAAGTGCAGAGTCCTGCACTTAGGATGGAAGAATCCCATGCACAGCTACAGACTGGTGACCGATGAGCTAGGCAGCACTTCTGCAGAAAAGGACCTGGGGGTAACAGTGGATAAAAAGCTGGATATGAGTCAGCAGTGTGCCCTGGTTGTCAAGAAGGCTAACAGCATATTGGGTTGCATTAGGAGGGGCATTGCCAGCAGGACAAGGGAAGTGATTATTCCCCTCTATTCGGCATTGGTGAGGCCTCATTTAGAGTATTGTGTCCAGTTTCAGGCCCCTCACTACGAGAAGGATGTGGACAAGTTGGAGAGAGTCCAGCAGAGGGCAACAAAAATGATTAGGGGGCTGGAGCACAGGACTTATGAAGAGAGGCTGAGGGAACTAGGTTTGTTCAGTCGGCAGAAGAGAAGAATGAGGGGGGATTTGATAGCAGCCTTTAACTACCTGAAAGGGGGTTCCAGGGAGGATGGAGCTAGGCTGTTCTAAGTGGTGGTAGATGACAGAACAAGGAGCAACGGTCTCAAGTGGCAGGGGGGAGGTCTAGGTTGGACATTAGGAAAAAGTTTTTTCACTAGGAAGGTGGTGAAGCACTGGAATGGGTTACCTAGGGAGGTGGTAGAATCTCCATCTTTAGAGGTTTTTAAACTGAGGCTTGACAAAACCCTCCCTGGGATTATTTAGCTGAGGTTAGTCCTGCTCTGAGCAGGGGGTTGGACTAGATGACCTCCTGAGGTCCCTTCCAACTCTATGATTCTATGATCAACAGTATAGGATGTGCTGGAGCTGTCTTCAGCACGAAATAATCCTGAACAATCCTACCCATCCCTGCTGTCCAGCTCCAAACTGATGTTTATTCTTCTTCCTAGAAAGCACTGGATCCCATGTGGGAATGCTCTCTGAGTTCCGCTAACCTCCTTCCTTGTGTTTAAGGGCACAGGAAAACCAAACTGAAGCCTCCTCAAATGTTAGCCCTGATTACCTCCTAGTACCAGAAGACGACATGGCACCAACTGAAGGATGAATGTGTAGAGGCCTGTCTAAAACAGAAACAGCACCAAAAACATCTATTCACACCCAACAAAGAATCCACTGACTATCAGATTGACTGACTTAAGATATTATTACAATGGTGTAGTAGCACCACTGTTAAGGTTAAGACTAGCTTACGGTTTAATAGCCAATTTTTCTAACTTGTTTTTGCGCATACCTGAGGCTTAAACTGTTGTTCTGATCCTGCTTACTCAGGTTTGATCTTCGCTATTGTCCGGCACCCACTGCTCCTTAGGGAAAGTAATATTTCAAAATATATATGAAGCGAACACTAGATCTTCAAGGCAGCTTGATCCTGGGCAAATGAGCTAGAGAGTGATTTGTGCAAATGCTGGGGGACTGCTGCTTTGTAGTGGACAAGAGACAGCTGACATTAGATCATAGTATAGCTCAAGGCAGCATGGTGCAGCTACTAAATCTGAACCAGAGTTGCGGACCATGAGTTCAAGTCTTGCTACACATGTGCCCCTACTCTCTGGCTCCATTGTGCTTTGGATGACAGGATGCAAAGGGTTTTTTGTGAAATTTCTGTCCCAGGATCAGTTTTTTCTTCAAAAAACAATATTTCAAAGTGCTCTGAAATCTCATGGCTTATGATGCAGAGCTAAGAGGGAAAACAAATAAGGCTCTGATTCTTGTAACATTTATATCAATGGACTATCATTTATTATTATAACGTAAGGGTCATTTATAAAGAGAGTTCCCGAGATACAGCAGATTATATTTAATATGGGCAAAAAGGAGACAGTCCCAGCCACTAATATATATATATACTTGATGCTTCAAAAGGCCCAATTTCCCAAAGCTGAGGAAAATTATGAGCAAAATTCATGGAAGGAAAAAACACACAACAAAATGTGAATAAAAATTGCGAGTTTTTTAAGAAGAGTTTTATTAGATGACCAAAAAGACAATTCCACAATCAAGGAAGAGAACTACTCTGGCTAACAGACCTTCCTCGTGGAGTGGGGAAGCAAAGGCAGCAATTAGAAATAAAAAAAGTAATATATAACAAATGGAAAAAAAGGGGAAATAAACAGCAATCAATATAAATGAGAAGTTATGAAATGCAGAAAATTGACATGGGAAACTTAAAAAAAAACTACAGAAAAATCCATGGCTGGCAGAACGAAGGACAAAAAGGAAAGAGTTTAACTACATTAGGAACAAAAGAAATGCTAGCAAAGGTATAGACCCATTACTAGATGGAGATGGTAAAATTGTTAGTAATGATACAGAAAAGGCAGAAGCATTCAAAAATACTTTTGTTCTGTATTTGGAAAGAAGCAGGATGGTGTGCTTTTATCATGTGAAGATGAAGTACTTTTCAGGCCTCTAGTAACAAAGGATGCTAGACAACATCAAGTAGTTATAAAAATCTTTAAAATCAGCAGACCCAAATCATTTGCACCCAAGAGTCCTAAATGTTGTCTGAGGCGATCACTAGGCCACTGATGTCAATTTTGACTAAATATTGGAATATGAGGGTGTGGCAAGGCGCTGTGGCCTTCCTTGAAGCAAGGACCCGAGGAATGGCTGCGACGCCCCTGCTGGGTGGATCAGGACACTGAATGCCACAGAACCCAGGAGCAGCAGGCAGGGCCAAGACAGGAAGGGGAAGTAGAAAATGCCAGCCTAGCAGCTCAGTGAGGGGAAAGCTGCTGCCAGAGAAGGACACTCCTTCTCCGCAGCTGCCGTCTAAGCCTGACCCAGACCCTGCAGATGTCAAGAGCCTCAATGGCCTGCTGCTGGGGCTACCATGCCCTGGAGACTGGGAAGAGCTACCAGAGACCGTTGACTAGGAGGGAACCCCCAATGCCAGCCATGACCTAGAGGAGCTGCCCATCGCCTGGGATCCGCCACAGCTGCCTGAACCCTGTGTGCTGGAGGACCCACCAGGACTCTGTGACCTGGAGGAGCAGTCATCCACTGACGACCCCAAGGAGTTCCCGGACATGCTGCCGGCCAATGGTGAGAGACTAATGGGACTCCCGCTAGCCATCTACCCCAGAGTACCTAAAGAAGATCCCTGGCTCCAGGTATCCTGGTCAGGGTGGGAAGAAGCTGCCCGGGGCAGCCAACTACAGTCTGGCTGAGTGTGCACTTGCACCAGTGTCAGCGCATTGTGGCTGGAGACCCGCTGACCCAGTGGCAGAACCCCTTTGCCACTGATAGGGCCCTAGGCTAGGAAACAGTGGAGTCAGGTGGGACCACGTCCCCCTCTCCCCTCCCCTAACCACCCCAGGAGTCCTTGTCTCCTCTGGGCCTGCAGCCACAGAGGAGACCAAGTGCTGTGTCTATAGACTCCTTACAAGCCCTGCCCTACCTGAGGGCCAGGGGCTACAGGCTACTGGCCAGCTCCGCCCTGCCCGGATGGCCAGGAGCTAAAGACACTTGCAACAGGCTAACTTTCTCCTTGGAGCAAGGCGCTGTCGCCTTCCTTGGAGCCTGAGCCCGAGGAAGGGCCGTGACGCCCCTGCTGGGCAGATTCGCCAGCATACAGAGGGGAATTCTGGAAGACCAGAAAAGTGCTAATGTTGTGCCAATATTCAAAAAGGACAAATGGGAAGACTTGGATAATTACAGACTAGCTAGCCTGACATCAATAGTAGGCAAAATAGTAGAGAAGCTGAGATGAGATTCAATTTTAAATTATATTCCTATCCTTTAATTCATGCCAGTCGACATGGTTTTTATAGAAAACGAGTCTTGTCAAACAAAAGAGGAAGATACTCACTTTGCACAGTAATGATGATTCCTCAAGTGTGTCCCCCATGGGTGCTTCACTGTAAGCGTATCTGCGTCCTGGGCCTCTAATCAGAGATTTTAGGTAGCAGTGTCCATTCAGCCTGCACATGGATTCTCTCAGCCTCGAAGCAAACCACAAGGGAATCCAGCGCTGTGCGGATGAACCCTCTCAGTTCCTCCTCTACCACAGAGCCTCTTATGGAGAACTCTGCAGTAAAGGGGAGGGTGGCTGGTCGTGGAGCACCCACAGGGACACTACCATCACTGTACAAGCTGAATAACTACCTCATCTTCTTTGAGTAGTGTCCCTATGGGTGCTCCATTGTAGTACTTCACAGCAGTATCCCTGCCATGAAGGGCTTGGGCTTTCGAGGGGAGTCTGATTCTACAGAGTACTGTAAAGCCGAAGATGGCATCAGAGGCCAGTGATTGCATAATGTTCCATGAAAGAGTGGGCAGAGGCCCAAGTCGCAGCTCTGCACACTTCCAAGATAGAGAAATCTTTAAGAAATGTAACCGAGGTAGAAATTGACCTTGCAGAATGCATACAGACTCTGGAAAGAGGCAACAGGTTGCGCCCTTGATAATCATAGAATATTAGAGTTGGAAGGGACCTCAGGAGGACATCTAGTCCAATCCCCTGCTCGAAGCAGGACTAACCTCAGCTAAATCATCCCAGCCAGAACTGTCAAGCCACAGCTTAAAAACCTCTAAAGATGGAGATTCCACCATCTCCCTAGATAACCCATTCCAGTGCTTCACCACCCTCCTAGTGAAAAACATTTTCCTATATCCAACCTAGACCTCCCTCACTGCAACTTGAGACAATTGCTCCTTGTTCTGTCATCTGCCACCATTGAGAACAGCCTAGCTCCATCCTCCCTGGAACCCCCTTTCAGGTAGTTAAAGGCTGCTATCAAATCCCCCCTCATTCTTTTCTTTTGCAGACTAAACAAGCCTAGTTCCCTCAGCCTCTCCTCATAAATCTTGTGCTCCAGCCCCCTAATCATTTTTGTTGCCCTCCGCTGGACTCTCTCCAACTTGTCCACATCCTTCTCGTAGTGAGGGGCCTGAAACTGGACACAATACTCCAAATGCGGCATCACCAATGCCCAATAGAGGGGAATAATCACTTCCCTCGATCTGCTAGCAATGCTCCTACTAATGCAGCCCAATATGCTATTAGCCTTCTTGGCAACCAGGGCACACTGCTGACTCATATCCAGCTTCTTATCCACTGTTACTCCCAGGTCCTTTTCTACAGAACTGCTGACTAGCCCGTCAGTCCCCAGTCTGTAGCTGTGCATGGGATTCTTCCATCCTAAGTGTAGGACTCTGCACTTGTCCTTGTTGAACCTCATCAGATTTCTTTTGGCCCAATCCTCCAGTTTGTCTAGGGCACTCTGTATCCTATCCCTACCTTCCAGGGTATCTACCACTGCCCCTAGCTTATTGTCATCTGCAAATTTGCTGAGGGTGCAATCTACCCCATCCTCCAGATCATTAATGAAGATGTTGAACAAACCGGCCCCAGGACCAACTCCTGGCGCACTCTGGTTGTGACCGGCTGCCAGTTAGACATGAAGCCATTGATCATTATCCGTTGAGCCCGATGATCTAGCCAGCTCTCTCTCTCTTTTATAGTCCATTCATCCAACCAACACTTCTTTCACTTGCTGATAATACTGTGGGAGACTGTATCAAAAGCTTTGCTAAAAATCAAGATATAGCTTGTCCACTGCTTTCCCCACATCCACAGAGCCAGTCACCTCTTCATAGAAGGCAATCAGGCTGGTCAGGCATGACTTGCCCTTGGTGAATCCATGTTGACTATCTCGCACTTTTGCCTCTTGTAGTGGGCAGGGCATCACCAGTTATCCCGTTGTCCCAGAGAAGGGGGTAGGGACCCAGACCCACCCACTGCTCCAGGTCCCAGCCCAGGGGCCCTATTAGTAGCAGCTATAGGCTGCTGGTACCGTATTCATGGCTGCAATCTTTCCCCTGGGCTAATTTCCTCCCCTCCCCCGTCCTTGCAGTTCCTCGAACCCTGCTTCCTCGCCACCTGGGCTGGGCTTCCTTACTCACACCCCGTTCCTATGGAGTAACTTAGTCCTGCTTGAGCAAGCTTCCCCCCTCCTGGGCCCGATATCTTTCTCAGAACTCCTCTCTGCTCCTCCACACAACACTGCACTCCTCCACCTCCAGCTCGTGCCCTGTCTGGAGCAGAGGGATTTTATCAGGCACCTGGCTGGGCCTTAATTGGCCTCATATGCTCCCATTTGCCCTCTAACAAGTCTGGCTAGTCTGCAGGGAACAGAGCCCTGAGCGTTCTGGGGCTCACATACCTCCTTTCTACCACTCTCCTACTGCCCTCGCTATATCACAGCCCTTAGATGTAGAATGGGCCTCCATCCTCCCTTCATCTTGAGGGAATCAGGAAATAACAAAAGTAAAACTCCTTGCCCCTGAGTTGAGCCAGGACTTGTTCTATGGCCCATATGCATAACAGATCTATTTCCTGGAGAAATAGGTTCTCATGAGAGGGGTCCCTGAAGAGGGATGGGGAAGGAAGATGGGAAAGGGGGAGGGACATGAATTGAATGGCGTAACCCTTCGAAATAATCTACAAGACCCATCTGTCGGAGGTGATATTCTCCGAATTGCTGTGAAAGAGGGCCAGGGGTGTGACAGATGTGTAGATGGCAGCTGATGTTTCAAGGCCCTTGACCAACTCATCAAAAGTGCTTAGAAGAGGTGGTCTGAGGTCACAGATAGGGGTGCTGACTGCTTCCGCTTTTGATCCCTGGGCCTCTTACACTGCAGCTAGTAATAATGCTGAGACAGTAGATATTGAGGACGACATGACCTGTGCTGGGGCTAAAAGCTATATCTTCTGTCCCGCAGTGTACATCCCCAGGGAACGTAACGTAGTCCAGGAATCCTTTAATGTGTGGAGAGAAGAGTCTATCTTCTCTGCGAAGACCTAGGGCTCTTCAAACGGGAGGAGATCTTCCACCCTCAACTGCAGCTCTCTAGGCAACCAAGAAAAGTGTAGCCAAGAAGCCCACCTCATTACCACTGCTGTGGAAACTGAGCTGTATTGGCTGCATGCAGTGCAGTCTGTAGCGCCATTCTGGCTACTAACTGACCCTCTTGGACAAATGGCCTGAAACTGCTCTTCTTGTGTTTCTGGTCTTCCAAAAACGCATTGAATTTCCCATAATTAATAAAAATAATATTTGGGCATGACAGCTTGATAGTTCACGACTCTAAACTGCAATGTCGCCAACCAACACACCTTCCTTCAAAAGAGATCTAGCCTTTTCCACTCCCGATTGCATGGAGTTGACTTGGCATGATGTTGCTTGCCTCGTGCATTAACCACATCTACTACAATTGAGTTGGGTTGCCCATGTTGAACAGGAAGTCTGTCTCTTTGGGAGGAACTCTTGCAGATTGGTGCAATGGAGGCTGGCTAGTGTCTGCAAGATTACTTTGGCAGGATCTAGACTCGCCTCATTAATTGGGAGGGTAATTCTGGATGAGGAGGAGGTGTGCAGAATATCCACCAACTTGTGATGTGTATCTGCCATCTCCTATAGAGAAATCCGCAGCTCATCTGCCACCCTTTTAGTAAGATCTTGGAAGTTCTTAAAATCATCAGCTAATGATGGGGAGGGGCATTACAGTCTCATCTGCCAAAAACAAGGAGAAATTTGCTGGAGGGGTAACTTCCCCTTCGAACCTTTCCTCCTGTTCTTCAAAAGTTTCCTCCTCCAATTCAGGGGCTCTAGACAATGAAGCTGTAGGAGACCATCTCGCAGACTCTCTCAGAGATACAAAGACGCCTGTGGGGTGTGGGATCTGTACCTCACTCAAGTATCCCAATACAGCCACTAGAGAAGAAGGGCATAGGTGACGGGGATGCCCAAGGAGGTCCGTGCCACAACGGCAGGTCAGCATGATGGGATGGTGGAGGATCCTTGTACTGCCACGACAGGCCATGGTGAGAGGCCAGGGAAATAACCACCACTCTATTCAGTGCTGGTTAGGCCTCAGCGGGAGTACTGTGTCCAAGCTTGGTCACCAATGTATAGAAAGGATGTAGAGAAACTGAAAAGGATCCAGAGGTGACCAACAAAGATGGTCAAAGGGATAGAATGCACGCCATACGAGCAAAGGCTGAAGGAACTGGGTATGTTTAGTTTGGAAAAGAGATTAAGGGGAGATATGATGGCAGTCTTCAGATACTTGAAAGACTGCCACAAAAAAGATGGAGAAGAGCTGTTCTCTTTTGCCACATAGGGCAGGACAAGAGACAATGGGTTTAAACTGCAGCATAACAGATTTAGAGTAAGTCTCAGGAAAAACTTTGTAACAGTAAGAACATTACGACAATGGAACAGACTGCCTCGGTGGGTTGTAGAAGCTCCTTCACTAGAGGTTTTCAAAAAAAAAAAAAGCTGTATAGTCATCTGTCTTGGATAGTTTAGACAACAAATCCTGCATCTTGGCCAGGGGTTAGACTAGATGACCCTTGCGGTCCCTTCTGACCCTATGATTCTATTAAATTATATGAAATCTTTATAAGTCGTCTTTGGTGAACTTAAACACAAAAAAGAAGCTTACAAGAAGTGGAAGCTTGGTCAGATGACTAGGGAGGATTATAAAAACACTGCTCGAACATGCAGGAATGAAATCAGGAAGGCCAAAGCGCAATTGGAGTTGCAGCTAGCAAGGAACGTGAAAGGGAACAAGAAGGGTTTTTACAGGTATGTTACCAACAAGAGGAAGATTAGGGAAAGTGTGGGCCCCTTACAGAATGGGGGAGGCAACCTAGTGACAGAGGATGTGGAGAAAGCTGAGGTACTCAATGCCTTTTTTGGCTCTGTCTTCACAGACAAGGTCAGCTTCCAGACTACTGCACTGGGTGGCACAGAATGGGAAGGAGGTGAACATCCCGCAGTGCTGAAGGAATAGGTCCAAGACTATTTAGAAAGATTGGACATACACAAGTCCATGGGGCCAGTTGCAATGCACCCGAGGGTGCTGAGGGAGTTGGTTGATGTGATTGCAGAGCCATTGGCTATTATCTTTGAAAGCTCCTGGCAACTGGGGGAGGTCCCTGATAACTGGAAAAAAGCAAATATAGTGCCCATCTTCAAGAAAGGGAGGAAAGAGGATCCAGGGAACTACAGACCGGTCAGCCTCACTTCAATCCCTAGAAAAATCATGGAGCAGGTCCTCAAGGAATCCATTCTAAGGTATTTGGAAGAGAGGAAGGTGATCAGGAACAGTCAACATGGATTCACCAAGGGAAAGTCATGCCTGACCAACCTGATCGCTTTCTGTGGATGTGGAGAAAGCGGTGGACGTGATATACCTTGACTTTAGCGAAGCTTTCGATACGGTTTCTCACAGCATTCTTATCAGCAAGTTAAAGAAGTACAGGTTGGATGAATGGACTATAAAATGGATAGAGAGCTGGCTAGAGCAAAGGGCTCAAAAGGTAGTGATCAATGGCTCCATGTCTAGCTGGCAGCCGGTCATAAGCGGAGTGCCCCAGGGAGCGGTCCTGGGGCCGGTTTTGTTCAACATCTTCATTAATGATCTGGAGGATGGGGTAGATTGCGCCCTCAGCAAGTTTGCAGGTGATATTAAGCTAGGGGGAGTGGTAGATACTCTGGAAGGTAGGGTAGGATACAGAAGGACCTAAACAAACTGAAGGATGGGACAAAAGAAATCTGATGAGGTTCAACAAGGACAAGTGCAGAGTCCTGCACTTAGGATGGAAGAATCCCATGCACAGCTACAGACTGGGGAGTGATAAGTTAGGCAACAGTTCTGTAGAAAAGGACCTAGGGGTAACAGTGGATAAGAAGCTGGATATGAGTCAGCAGTGTGCCCTGGTTGCCAAGAAGGCTAATGGCATATTGGGCTGCATTAGGAGGAGCATTGCCAGCAGATCGAGGGAAGTGATTATTTCCTTCTATTCGGCATTGGTGAGGCCGTATTTGGAGTATTGTGTCCAGTTTTGGGCCCCTCACTACGAGAAGGATGTGGACAAGTTGGAGAGAGTCCAGCAGAGGGCAACAAAAATGATTAGGGGGCTGGAGCACAAGACTTATGAGGAGAGGTTGAAGGAACTAGGCTTGTTTAGTCTACAGAAGAGAAGAATAAGGGGGGTTTTGACAGCAGCCTTTAACTACTTGAAAGGGGGTTCCAGAGAGGATGGAGCTAGGCTGTTCTCAGTTGTGGCAGATGACAGAACAAGGAGCAACGGTCTCAAGTTGCAGTGGGGGAGGGGGGGTCTAGGTTGGACATCAGGAAAAAGTTTTTCACTAGGAGGGTGGTGAAGCACTGGAACGGGTTGTCTAGGGAGGTGGTGGAATCTCCATCTTTAGAGGTTTTTAAGCTGCAGCTTGACAAAGCCGTCCCTGGGATTATTTAGCTGAGGTTAGTCCTGCTTTGAGCAGGGGGTTGGATTAGATGACCTCCTGAGGTCCCTTCCAACTCTATGATTCTGTATGCTCCTGGTTACAGTCAGAGTTGTCACAGGGTAAGGGTAGCACTGATTGGGGTACTGGTAATATATGGCCTAGTGCAGAGGGTGATTCTGAGCACCAGGATGTGCTCAGTACCAGGGGAATTGCTGTTCTTGTGTGACTGTGAGGTCTCTAGGGTACTGGAACTCTTATGATACCGTTGGTGCACTTGGTACCTCGGAGAAGTGTCGGTGGTAAGCTGTCAGTACCTATGCACCTTGTGCACATGCAGATAAACGGGAGCTTTGCCACACCCGGTACTGATACTTTATTCAGTGCTGCTCTCTTGGAGGCAGCTTCACCTTAAGAGGCTGTACTAGTGCCTTGGAGTCTGAGCCCCTGGCATGTTTAGGTGATGTGGCTGAGCCCATAGCAAGGGCACCCTGATGCTTCTGGGTATTGCACTTCAGCGCCACTGGTACTGAGGTGACCGATCACTCAGTGGAACCCCTCTGGCTGGCCGATGACTCAAATTGGGGGCTTGAAGCCCTCTTCCTCAAGCCTTTAGGGGGGTAATCTGCTGATTTTCTCCACTATTCTACCCCCTTGGAAGTCAAAAGCTCTTATAGAAGGACTGGCACCAGAGTCAGCTGAAGTGCCCTCTCCATGAAGAGGAGTTTTAACTTCAGCTCCTGGTTCTTTCAAGACCTCAACTTCAGCTGGTGGCAGAGGGAGCACTTTTGAAGGATGTAGGACTCTCCCAGGCACGGGACACAGTGTGACTGTCTCTCCGTTACAGGAATCAACTCCTTGCAGGAGAGGCACATCTTGAAGCTACAGGAGTCAGGCATGCCCAGGGAGTGGTGAGAGAGCTATCACTCTCTAGCAGTGGGGCATGCAGAAGGAAGTTCTTCTTTCTTCTTCTTTTCCATGTTTTTTTCCCAACTGTGTGATGGAGTATACAAACCCACACTGGGCAACAAGGGATTAAGGGATTATTTTGGGCTCAACTAGCCCCACCCTGCCATACCTGCAGCAAATGCTCCATCTGGTGGAGGAATTAAAAGAGAGAAAAACAGCTCATTTGAGCAGCTGAGCTGGAAGAGAGCAGACCTGCAGCCCATAGCAGCAGAGGGAAGCCGAGTCTTTTTCCTAATGCCAACCAGACCTCCCCTCCCTCGGCCGTTGCTCCTTGTTCTGTCATCTGCCACCACCGAGAACAGCCTCTGACACAGCTAGACCAAAAGGGCCCTCCCTGAGGGAAGGGAGGACCCACCACACAAATAGTCAGAGAAGGGATGTATCCCCCCTCCCCAATCCCACCTGTGGACATTGGACACTGGTAATCCCTTTATTTATTTGATTTGGACTTCCCCAAAAGGGGAAAGCCCTGGACTAAGATGGAGGGGGGGATGAGAAAGTAGCCCAGGGAGGGCAGCGTTAAGCAGCTTCGGTTGTCAGACCACTGGTAGCCCAAAGGGCCCTGGGACGGAGCCTGGTGGAGTGGGAGGGACAACACGGGAAAAACGTAAACTTTTTTATTTATTTATCTCTTTTTTTTATTCCAAAGGGGAACAACAACAAAAAATATGAATTATGCTAATGACGTAGAGAATGAAGAGAAACTTGCTTGCTCCATTCGGGGCAAAAGGTAGTCGAGAAGGAGCTGATGGGGGTTTGTCCGCACAGCGTTATATAGCCTCAAGGCAGACCACAAGGGAGGGACAGCGCATATGATGAACGGACACTGCTACCCAAAAACCTCCAATCAGAGGCACAAGGGCACAGATCACTTACAGTGGAGCACCCATAGGGAGACTACTCGAAGAAGAATCTTATTTTATTGATTGACAAGATTACAGATTTGGCTAATAAAGTATCTGCACAAATGTAATACTGCACTTTTGTAAAGTGTTTGATTAGTACCATGATGGAATGATCAAATCAAAGTAATTTAAATAACCGATTTAAATCAGCAAGCAGGTAAGCTTGATTTAAATCATAAATTTAAATAACATTTCGCATTTGTACTTTTTTGTTATTTTCCTAAAGAAAGGTTGATTCTCACTGGTCGGTAACCATTAAAGAATGTTTATATGCAACTAAATACAGTCTTTACACTAAATTTGGTGTTCTTTTTGCTAACCAGGAAGATATACGATAAACATATTTACCGAAGCATAAGTTACAGCTTAACTTACAAAACTGAGAATTTGAAGCATTACATTAGAGAACGGTGAATCCATTTCTTATTTACTAAAATAATTTTTTTTAACTTATGATTTGTCAAGCGCTATTTGAGCAGAAATTCAAATTCACTTAAAATGCAGAAAAACAAACTGTGCTGTTGTGGGTTTTTTTCATTAAATAGAGCTCTCTAAATGTCCTGGATACATAAGAAAAAAGTCATCAAAGCATGGTTTGCCTTTAAAGCTGAGTTATTAATCAAAGGAAATATCTTTAGTTGTGAACTGAACTGATTGTTTCTAGTCACCATGTCCCTTCAAGATTTTAGAACTAGTAGATCTCACCCTTCCACATAGTTTGTATACATGCATTGGAAGAGGAAAACAAGCTTTCCTGCTTTTCAGCTCCCTCTTGGTTTCTTAATTTTCATTGAACTAAACTAGCTGAATAAACTGTAATGAAGAAAATATTCCCTCTGCACCTGCAGAAAAGCCTACTCCAGCCAAAAGCTGCTTTACCACTTCAACAAACCAAGTCTAAGTGCTTAGCCAGTGACTTCTACCAATTCAGTAGCTTGCCTTTCTTTAAAACTTGGCAGCAAACATGTACTGCTCAATACTACTTAAATTGATTTTAATAGTTTATAGTAAGTTTATGCCTCAACATAGGTTGCCATAATTAAATTTAATTTTATACATATAAATCTGAATAAACCTAATTTTAAATTTAAAACCATTTTTAATTAAAAAAATCCAATCTTTTTCATTTAAAAAATCGTCAATTTTATCCACCGTGATACTGCTTGTTACTAAGGAGGCTATAAGCAGGCTCAACCTTCAGCAGTGTGGTGAAGCCCTTTCAGGGTATGTCTACACTGCCAGCAGCATTGTCAGCAGCGCAGGATCAATTCTGCAGGATCGACTGAGAAGCAGTGGAGACCCGCTCAATTGATCCCAGAAGTTGACAATGTTAATCCACCCCCACAAGAAGAGTAAAGCTGCGTTGACCAGTCATTGCAGCACAGTGGGGATGCTGCGGTAGAGTAGAAGTTCATAATTTGATGGGAGATATAACAAGATTACTTACCAGTAACTGATGTTCTTCGAGATGTGTTGCTCATGTCCATTCCATTATAGGTGAATGCACGCCACCACGCACGGTCTCCGGAATTTTTTCCCCTTTACAGATCCTGTAGGGCCAGCTCTGGTGCCCCCTAGAGTCCTGCGTGCATGCCGCGGTATGAGACACTGCCCTTCTTTCTGCCAACTCTGACAGCAGGGATGGAGGGTGGGTTGTGGAATGGACATGAGCAACACATCTCAAAGAACATCAGTTACTGGTAAGTAACCTTGTTTTCTTCTTCGAGTGATTGCTCATGTCCATTCCAAGCCATGCCTTTGGTGGTGGGTTGGAGTTACCGGTGAGCTGCCCTCAATACGTCTCTGCCAAATCCAGCATTCTCTCTCGCCTTCTGGACGATGGTGTAGTGAGCCGCAAAGGTATGCACTGATGACCAGGTAGCAGCTTTGCAGACGTCCTGCAGGGGCACTCTCTCCAGGAAGGCTGTACACAAGGTTTGATCTCTGGTTGAGTGCGCTGTGACGGTTCCCAGAAGTGGCACCCTTGCCTGCTCGTAGCAGAATTTGATGCATAATGTTATCTATGAGGAAATGCGCAGGGTGGAAACAGGTGAGCCTTTCATCCAGTCCGCCACTGCGACAAAGAGCTGCATCCATTTCCGGAATGGCTTTGTGCACTCGATGTAGTAGGCCAGGGCTCATCTCATGTCCAGCGAATGCCATTTCCTCTCCTCCTCCGAACTGTGCATTTGGGAAAGATCACGGGGAGAAAATCTTGGTTACAGTGAAATTGGGAAACCACCTTGGGCAGGAAGTCTGGATGCGGCCTCAACTGCACCTTATTATAAAATACTGTACATGGGGGCTCTGAGATCAAGGCCCTAATTTTGGAGACCCTCCTCGCTGAGGTAATGGCCACCAGGAAGGCTACCTTCCATGAAAGCATGAGCAGAGGCCATGAAGCCATGGGTTCAAAGGGGGACCCCCATGAGTCTCGAGAGGACCAGGTTGAGATCCCATGAAGGCACCAGGTCACGGACCTGCGGATAGAGCCTCTCCATCCCTTTGAGGAACCTGACTGACATGGGATGGGAGAACAGGGATCTCCCTTCTAGCAGCTGGTGGAAGGCCGAAATGGCCGCCAGGTGAACCCTCAGCGAGGCCAGCGCCAGACCCTGGAACTTTAACTGGATCAGATACTCCAGGATCGCCTGAATAGGAGAGAGGCTTGGCGGAATACCCCAGGACTCAGCCCAACAGGTAAACCGCCTCCACTTAGCCCGATACACGACACGTGTTGAAGGTTTCCTGCTGCCCACCAGGACTTGTTGGACCTGCGCCAAGCAGGCTCTCTCTCCCTCCTCCAGCCACAAAGCCTCCAGGTTGTGAGGTGCAGGGAGTCCAGATCCGGGTGCAACAGGCGACCATGGTCCTGGGAGAGAAGATCGTGCCGCCTCGGGAGCTCCATGGACGGGGCGATCGAAAGGTCCAGCAGCATGCTGAACCAATGCTGTCTCAACCAGGCCTGGGTGATGAGTATCACATCCGCCCTGTCCCTCTTTATTTTCAAGAGAATTTTGGGCAGGAGCAGAATGTGGGGAAACGTGTACATGAGGGTTCCCGTCCAGTCGATGAGGAACGTGTTGGATATCGATCTGGCCTCCTGACCCCAGAGCGAGCAGAACCTCGGGCACTTCGTGTTCCAGGCCAACGCGAATAGGTCCAGTTGGGGAACACCTCAGTTCTGGAAGATCAAAGCCATGACCTCTAGGTGCAACGACCAGTCGTGGCAGGGTAGAAACGACCTGCTGACGCAATCTGCCTCATCATTCCTCACTCCTGGGAGGTGAGAGGCAGTCAGGTGGAAGTCGTGCCTCACAGTGAAGTCCCACAGGTGGATGGCTTCCTAGCAGAGGGCTGAGGAGTGCGCTCCTCCCTGCCTGTTTTATATAAAACATGGCTACAGTGTTGTCCGTCAGCACTTGCACCACCCTGCCCGTCAGGAATCGGAGGAACACCTTGCACGCTAGGCAAATGGCTCTGAGCTCCTTCACAGTGATGTGCAGACACCTCTCCTCCCCTGCCCAGAGCCCCTGAGTGCCTAGGTTGGCACTGATGTGGGCTTCCCATCCCACATCCGAGGCATTGGAGATTAGGGTGACCGATGGGACCAGTTCCCTGAATGGGATGCCCTTCATCACTGCCCTGGGAGTCCACCACCAGTTTAGGGAGGCTAGGACTGGCAGGGGAACTGTGACCACCTGGTCCAAGGGGTGTCTGCTCGGCAAATATGTCGAGGCCAACCACACCTGAAGCAGCCTGAGCATCAGCGAGCTAGCCTCACTATGTATGTGCAGGCCGCCATGTGGCCTAAGAGCTGTAGGCAGTGCCTGGCTGTTGTCGTGGGGCACCAGTGCAGCTGGGAGATGATAGAGGCTATCGCCTTGAACCGTGGTTGAGGGAGGAAGGCTCTGGCCTTGGAAGCGTCCAGGGTGAATTCTATGCGCTGAATTCTATGCGCTGCACTGGGGTTAGTGTGGACTTCTGCTCGTTTATGAACAGTCCCAGCCTGCTGCACACGGAGCAAGTGAGGGTCATGCTGTCCTGCTCATGGGACCTGGACCTGCCCCTGATCAACCAGTTGTCCAGGTAAGGGAAGATTTGCACACCTCTTCATCTCAGGTGGGCAGCCACTACTGCCATGCATTTGGTGAACACTCTGGGGGCCGACAAGAGGCCAAAGGGTAGTGCTGTAAATTGGTAATGGGAACCAGCAACTGTGAAACAGAGGAAATGCCTGTGGCTGAGGAGGATAGACACATGGAAGTATGCGTTCTTGAGGTCAAGGGTGGCATACCAGTCTCCTGGATCTAGGGAAGGGATAATGGAGGCTAGGGAGAAGGCTAGGGAGACCATGAGAAACCTGAGTTGTTTGATGTATTTGTTTAGACGACGCAGGTCTGATAGGGGTCTCAGACCCCTCTTCGCCTTGGGGATGAAGAAATACCTGAAATAGAATCCCTTCCCCTTTCTGTCTTGGGGGAACATTTCCACTACCCCCTTGTTGAGGAGTGTGTCAACCTCCTGCAAGAGGAGTTGCTCGTGAGAGGGGTCCCTGAAGAAGGATGGGGGGGATAGATGTAAATTGTAGGGCGTAGCCCCAAAAGACTATCCCAAGGACCCAACAGTCCAACGTGATGTTTGCCCATTCGGTGTAGAAGGGCCTTAATCTGTCTAGGAAGGGGTGGGGCGGATCCAGGGGGGGCAGTGGGGGTGGTGCCACACCATCAAAATTGTATTTTCCGATTGCCCGACCCCTTGGGGGGCCCCTGCTGGGGAGCTGAGGATGAGCTAGGGGGCTGATTTCACCTTCTAAATCCCGTTTCTATCCCTGCTCCTGTAGGGCTGGAAGGGTCTGGGCGGAAGCCTTGTTTGCTGCTGCGCCTGGGACCATGACTGCCGCCTGGAAGCTTGGGGCATGTACAGGCCCAGGGAGCGAAGCTTGGCCCTGGAGTCCTTAAGACCATGCAGCTTCACAGTTGTCCGATCTGAAAACAGGCCCGACCCATCAAAGGGGAGGTCCTGAATGGACTGCTGCACCTCCTTGGACAGCCCCAAGGATTGTAGCCATGAGCACCGTCTCGCGGCGATGGCAGAAGCCATGGCCCTACCCGCTGAGTCTGCAGCGTCACTGGACGCCACCCTAGCCACCGTGATTCCTTCATCCAGGACGGTGGCGAAGTCTGAGGCCCGGTCCTGGGGCAGAGCCTCAGCAAACCTTCTCGCAGGAAGCACACAGCTTAAATCCAAGTGACCGGGTCATAGCCCGGCCACTCTAAGCCCCTCAGGGGCTTCTATCTAACTAAACTGAACACTACTTAACAACTACTTAAAACTAACTAAGGACTACAAATAACAAAAAGAGTTCAAACAATGGGGAATGGTACTTGCAGAGAGCAAGGATAGTTCCAGCAACCGTCACGGGCAGAAAGAAGGAACTGAGGGGCCGTAGGGCCAGCAGTGCCTCATATACCACGGCATGCATGCAGGACTCCAGGGGGCACCAGAGCCAGTCCTATGGGATTTGCTAAGGGGAAAAAGGTTCAGGAAACCGTGCATTGTGGCGTGCACTCACCTATAGTGGAATGGACATAAGCAATCAATCGAAGAAGCAGCAAGCTACTCTACGTAGCTTGCGTATCTCCTGTCGACTGCTGCTGAAATCTGTCGGCAGCGTAGACCAAGCCTCAAACTTTTAGGTGCAAGTAGAATTTCTGAATTAGCATGTTAGGACATTTAGCTGAGGAATTCCCATTCCACTTCATCATATTCTCATAAACCAAACATGAAAAAATTACAGCGCTTTTCTTCTACTTAGCAAATTCTGGTTTATTAACTCAGGACATGCCTACATAGGAGAGTTTTACTAGTTATACCACTACAATTATACTGGCATAGTTAAAATGATGTAGTTATCCCTGTATAACTCCCAATGTGGACACTCTTATTCTGCAATAAGTGGCTTAAATAGCAGTTTAAATTCATACTTTAGTTTTCCCATGGTCCAGTCTACACTTAAAACTTAGATCAAGATAGTCGCAGCACTCCAGGGTGTGAAAAACCCACACCGAGTGCCATAGCTATGCCAAGCTAACCCCTGGCGTAGACACTGCTAGGTCGATGAAAGAATGCTTCTGTCAACCTAACTACTGTCACTCGGAAAAGTGAACTGCCTATGGCAATGAAAAAATCCTTTCCGTGAGGGTAAATCCATAGTTTAGACACAGACTACAGCAGCACACCAGTAGTATAGACCTGACCCATGCAGCCAAACAGCAGAAGAGTCTGCGATGTTAGATCCCCATTTATACTTAATTCTGAAAAATTTAGGGTATGTCTACACTGCTGGCGACTTGGAGATAGATACAGCAGGATCGATTGAGCAGGTCAGAGAGACCCGCTCAATTGATCCAGGAAGTGCTCTCCAGTCGATGCGATTAAACCACTTTCCCAAAAGGAGTACAGCAATGTCGACCAGAGAGCATCTCTGGTCAACACAGCACAGTGAAGACAACTTACTTACAGCAACTTTACGTAGCTTGCGTATCTCCTGTTGACTGCCGGCAGCAGTGTAGACCAGGCCTTAGTTGACAATCTTAAGTATCTTGTTCAAAGTCTCAACCTTAAGATGCTCTTTAAGAGAGGACTATTGCAGGAGACTTAAAGACTTCAAGGGGAGCTTTGAGGGCAACAGAATAGCGTGATTTTACAGGAGAAAAAAGATTTGTGCTACCTCTGTCAACAATATTCTCCTTTGCCAACCCCTGAGGTGCGGGACTGTGGAATGGGGCAAGACCTTTTGAGGGACTGGAACAGTTTTGCCAACCTCAAGTGTTTAAAAATGAATCATGCCCCAAAAATCATGAAGTTGGATTACCAAGAAGTTTGGGGTTGTTCTTTGTTTTCTGGTTTCTGAGCCTTTAGGCGGCAGGCACTTGCTTCATTTTCCAAATTTTTCTCCATATTTATGTGGGATAGATTCTCATGCAATACCTTGATTCTAGAAGCTGGAGCTTTATAAAACACATCAAAAGTTGCCAGTTCTCATGATTTTATTGAGAATCTTGCAACACCATGGGAGCATTACCAGAAAAACTGAAAGGACAGAGTGAAGGCCTGTACCCCGCATGTAAGGAAAAAATCAGCCACTTTATTCTGTGGGCCTCTTAAAAGCTGGAAGAGGAAAAGGAAGATTTCATTGGAGGAGATGTGAATCACTCTAAATCTTCTCCCTGCTGCGTGGAGGCTGACTGCACAGAATGAGGATGGGCCCAGGGCTGTTGCTGTTGGAAACAACTGACGCAATAATTTCCAGAGACCTGCAGAAGGACCTGGCACTGAGGACAAACAACCTGCTGCCTCATCATGGTCCTTGCTTACATGCTGGTTGGGAGCAGGGACCTCTTTCTCCTGGCTGCTTTGGGGAGGAAGAAGGTGAGGAGAGAGGGATGATCCTTGACTTCCCCCATGATTCAGAGGGCTCCAATAAAACTCTTACTGGCACAGAATGCAGTCATTAATTGACTACATTAACATGAATTAGGTAACTTTCAGTTCACACTAGCAGAGTCTATACTGGGCAGTTGCAACACAATGGTTTAGTGTGCCCTGTAATTCACATCCTCATAGTCAGCAATGTGGGCTATGTAGACAGGTCCAGAGAGAAATTTAGTTTAAAACATTTTTCAAATCCTGTGAAAAGTTCTTCTCCAAAGGGAGCCTTTGATGTCTGTGAGGGGTCTGGCAGCAGAGAATTCTGGAGAGCTCTTCCTGGGGGGCAGCCCTAAACTCATACTTAGAACAATGATTTGGTCTGTCTCCAGTTGCTATGGAGACAAGGAATGCCTCATGGTGAAGACTGTCAGACGTGAAGATGAAAGAAGATGTAATTTTCTTAATTGTCTGTACAGCACGAAGCACAAGAGTCTTGATATTTTACTGGGATCTCTAGGTACTACTGTAATCATAGTCATGCTACAACTCTGTGGCACCCCTATCCCATTCTTGCTTCTTGTGTTACTCTTCTATCCTTTCCTGAAGCGTCTATGTAAAGACAACAAGTAATCTCTCAAGGCTTCCTATAAATTGTTACACACCGGACAGCTAAAAATAAAACCAATTATCTATAGAAAGTTCTGAATTACACAATTTCCCTCCTTTCCTCTTACAGGACTCTTGATATCAGACACTTTTTATTTTAGTCCTTTGATTGGTAAAAATTCTGTGCATCAGCAGTCACTGCTGAGTTGACAGACCTACAAGGAAAGGTGCATAGGACAAAAAGTCCTGATTCTTGTTTGCCGAACAGCGTCTCAACAAAGCACAGTATAGATCTACACACAATACTGTGATGTACAATTCTGTTAATTTTTGTTTTGTTTCCCTCTGTCACAGAGTGCTTTTATGTCTATCACAGTCACTGATGTGTCAAGAAATCTATAATTGGGGGTGTGACCTCTTCTCCCATATACTTCCAACACTTAAGTAGAGTGCACACTCAGTATCCAATTATAGATCTTTGGGAAGGTGCAAAAGATCGGACAACACCCTTTTTAAAAATTCAGTGTTTTTTTATGCTGAACCTTCTCCAGGAAGCCCACTATCCTCATGTTATCTCAAAACCCACCCTCCATATCTACACCTTAATTTGCAAGGCTTTGTTTTCTCCAGTTTTATTGCCAGGTGACACCAGTAGGGAGGAGATTCTGTTTTTTGCATCTCCCACTTATGCTTTTAGCACTTATACAGCAATTTGCATAGGTCTATATGCCAATGACAGAGGAAGGACTCTCGTCTAGACTGCTGCTTGGCAGTGAACAAGATTAAGAGAGGAGGTAGTTGTAAGATGGCTGCCTCCCAGTGAGATAGAGAGTGTGGTTTCCGAAGCCTACTGGAAAGGGATAGGTTTATTTTTATTTGTCAGACAGTGTTTGTTACATGTGAGCTGTAGCAGATTCAAGTGCAGTGAAGGGAAAAAAGCAGAAGAGACTCAGGATTCCATTACAAGTCTGGAAAAGTATATTTTTTACATTAAGATCCCACAAAAAGATAAATTACACAAATTCCCGTAACAGATTCACCAGGAATACCCCTTTATCAATTCACCCAGAAAAGATGGAAAAGCTCCTGATTGTGGCCCTTAGCCTCCCAACTCTGCAAACTGAAATAAGCTCCTTTAACCTGAGCTAGGTGAGAACTCAGAAAGCGAGTGTAAATCCATGAAGGCTGGAGCAGGCTTCTTCATAGATTAAACTCCAAAACTGAGGCAAATTTAATCTCAGACCTGAAATAGTTTTTAGAGTTCCTTAGCTCCCCCCTCTCTCCCAATAGGTGAATGAGAACACTCCACCTGACTCAAAATGGAGTCTCATTGCTAGCAGCAAGCATTGTGACTTCTCTTAGCTCCAAGAGAAATCCAGCAATACATTTCCCTAAGGTAAAAACCTATTAATCCAGGACAAAGGTCTATAACAAGAGAAAAAGCACAACCATGCAAAACACACTCTGCCATTGGTTTCTGCCTTCCCATTTCTCCTCGGGACTTAGAGATTTTCTCTACTTGCAAACAGAACTATTTACAATAGAAAGATTCTAGATTTTTCTAGATTCCTTGGGGATCCGATTTCAAGCAAGGATCTGTCACATATAACTATTTAATCAGAGAGAATTTTGGCACAGAGAATGTTATATTAAGATGTGTCTAGAAGATAAACACAAAATAACATTTGTAAATCTTACTCAATAGTTGTCTGATCCAACACTCCTGTTACTGGGATTCCATAAAATTGTTGCATAGTGGCAACTGCAGACTGCATAGCTTTTCCTGAGTGCAGGGCAGACATTCGGCTTTCAGAGGGAAGCAAATAGCCGTATGCTTTTAACCAGCTCTGAAAAATATGAGAAATAGATGGCATTAATTATAATGTAGTCAGTTTTGAAGTTTATATACACAAAAATCACTCTTTTTCTTGAAGTACATTTTTGTGTGATCACTGAACTGTAGAAATTCATTGTCTTTTCCTCTTCATTTCTCTTGTTTTGGCCGACTGTAGTGAATGTGTCAGAGTAGGGGGTTAACCGCACCGGTTAAAATCAACTATTTTGAAGGTAGGCATTATGCAAACCTATCATTAGTGATGGTGAATTATTCATTATGAATAATATTTGTTGCATATTTAGTTCCTCAGCACACAAGTGACTTGTTAGCATGTCCTTGTTTACTATAGAGCCATTGGTAGCAATTACTTAGCTGAACATGCATTGTTCTTTGCACTTAATGCAGGACTGATTGTTAGTATACAGAATCAGGCCTGCCTGTAAAGGCCCATGTTTTGTAAGTATATCCTTATCATTTAGCTGGTTATAGGGGTACAAAACAAAGAATCAAAACCACAGGCCTTCTCGCCTCAGACTGTCAGAGGCCTTATACTTTGGCTCAGACGCAGGAGTGGTGGCCATAAGCTGGGAAGTGTGCAGTCACATATGCACATTCCAACATAACATCCAATACCAGGCTGTTAAGATGGTGATCCAGTCTAACACCTCCAGATAAAGAAAAGATCCTAGAATGGTTAAAGAAAACTTGGTTTGATAGCATTCTGTCTGGCAAAAGAATTACTTATCAACAGTTGTGGTTGTAAAATCTACATTCCTTATTGTTTTGTCTTTATGTTACCCAATTCTCTATTTGAATGATTTCTGTCTGGTTCTTTGATTGTTTCTGTCTATTGCATAAACAAGTGTGATCAGTTAAGGTGGTGGGATATGATTGGTTAAAGAATTACGTTACAGTATACTAGGATTGGTTAAAGAATCATCTTGTAATACTGTTAAAGAAATGATTGGTTAAGATACATTATAAAAACTGATGTAAAACAGGAAGTAGGGGGGAAGATTTATTGGTGTAAAGGACTGGTGGTCCTAATGGATACTTGCTTGAAAAGATCCCAATAAACTTGTCGTATTGCCTGTTGCTGGACTCCGGACTTCTGCTTCTGCCAGCAAACTTAGAACTGAAAGGACGTTCATAGAGTCACTGTTTCTCAATAACAAGAACAGCCATACTGGATCAGACCAATGATCCATCTAGCCCACTATCTTGTCTTCCAACAGTGGTCAGTGCAGGTGCTTCATCATGATTACAGCAGGTAATCATCCAGAGATCCATCCCCTATTGTTCAATCCCAGCTTCTGGCAAACAGAGGCTAGGGACATTTCAGAACATGGTTTTGCATCCCTGACCATCCTGGCTAATAGCCATTGATGGACCTACCCTCCATGAACTTATCTAGCTCTTTTTTGAACCCGTTATAGTCTTGGCTTTAACAATACCCTCTGGCAAAGTTCCACAGGTTGACTATGCATTGTGTGAAGAAGTACTTCCTTTTGTTTGTTTTAAACCTGCTGCCTATTAATTTCATTTGGTGACTTCTAGTTTTTATGTTTGAGAAGGAGTATATAACACTTCCTTATTTACTTTCTCCACACCAGTCATGATTTTGTAGACCTCTATCACATTCCCCCTTAGTCGTCTCTTCTCCAAGATGAAAAGTCCCATTTGTATTAATCTCTCCTCATATGGAAGCTGTTCCACAATCCTAATAATTTTTTTGCCCTTTTCTGTACCTTTTCCAATTCCAATACATCTATTTTTGAGATGGGGCAACCAGATCTACATGCAGTATTCAAGGTATGGGCATACCATGGATTTATACAGAGGCAATATGCTATTTTCTGTCTTATTATCTATCCCTTTCCTAATGATTCCCAATATTCTGTTAACTTCTTTGACTGCCGCTGCACATTGAGTGGATGTTTTCGGAGAACTATCCACATTAATTCCAAGATCTCTTTCATGAGTAGTAATGGCTAACTTAGACCCCCATCATTTTATATGTTCAGTTGGGATTATAGTTTCCAATGTGCATTACACTTTACATTTATCAACATTTATCAATCATGACCTTTTTTTTACTTCAGTTAAAAAACATCTTGGTTAAGACAGAACATGAAAGCTGTAGGCTTAGATAACAAATGGAAAAAAGGGGAGGCGGGTGAAAATGACTATAAATTACAAGTTAAGAAATGTAGGAAATTGATATGGCCTGCTAAAGATTTCAATTAGGTGTCTATGGCCAACAGAGGTAAAGGAGAATTTTTTTGTTCCTGATGTATTTAAAACGAGTCCTAAAAGTGGTATAGATAAAACAACTGACAATGATGCAGAAAAGACACGTGTTAAAAAAATATTTCTGTTCTGTATTTGGAACAGAGTTGATGACAGATCTTCTAATGACAATATACTTTCTATTCCAACTAAAACTAAGGAGGATATTAAACTTTTATAGGCCCCAATGCTCACTTATACAAAGAACCTTTCATGCAACAGAAACACTCTCTGTACTGAGATTATTCTGTATGCAGAGGACTTCCCAGGTTGTTGTAGAGAAGGGATAAAGGCTCTAACATTCTGCACTGCTCCTAGCCCCCGAGTCAGTGCCTGGCTAGAGTACACTTCAGTATGGCTCTTCTCTGCTTCCTAGAGGCCAGAGAAGCAGAGTGCAAATTTGAGGAGCCCTGAAGCCTTTCCTGTCCTACCTATCAGAAAGTAGATATCTCACCTGTCTCCTGCAAGAATGGAACCTCCCTGCTATATTTAACCCACATACTGAATCAGTCCCTAGTCTCTTCATTGTCTCTCTCTGAATTAAACCTCACCAACTCAACCCCATTAGTGAAATGTCCTCAGCTTACCCAACACAGCACTGACCTTGCCCTGATGATGGAAGAGCACCCTGGCCCCAATCCCCTCTGCAGAGATTCAGTCCCTCCTGAACCACCCCAGTGAGGGGCCCCTAAGCATTTCCCAGACTACATAGGTCCCAGAAGCCCCCAGCTTACATTGTGCCAACCCAGATAACACTATATCACCCAACCCAAGTCAGACAAGCAACCCATCCTGAACTCTCTACCCACCATAATCTAACACACTCCCCCAGGCTCCCTAAACCCTTGAACTACTGGCAACCATGCTCATGACCCAAGGACTCCCTTCAATTTTTCAGTAATACAGGGATCACACCCTGCTCCACGATCTATGACACTGCCCACGATTGTCTCCCTCCAAGCTTAAAAATCATAACATAGCAGCATCCTTGCCTCCTCCAACCCGTGCCAACCAGGAACCCTGGTTTCCCATATCCTGTGCTCAATACCCAGCAGGCCTCTCCCATCCCACATCAATCCTTTTTCCAATAGTGTAGCAGCATGCAATTTCCCCCATCCTGTACTGCCTCATTCTCCCCATACAAATACAGAGGCATATGCACCATGCATCACATATCCCTCAACATGAGTCATTTTATAATCCTACAACCTACCCCAACACCAGCATCCACCTCAACGCAGGAGTCGATGCCTTATTCCCTGCTGCTGCAAGCTCCAGCCCCAGATATGCATTCTCCTTCCCCGCAACAAATAGCACAGATCAGGGATATCCATCTTCCCCCACTACACACTAACCAAGCCCCAAAACACAGAGAAGGTTCTTGCCCAACCCTATCATATTCAATTCTATATAGGTTTAAAAGCATGATTTAAAAAGCACATCAGACCCAGATTTCTACTCCAGCACCCCTCTCTGTACACAGGCCTGCAATGCTATTACAACAAGTACACCTAACCAATATTGTGCCATTAAAAACCAAATATCTCCTGTGATGCAAGCAGGGTGGATAAAAATCAAGGATTTTTTTAAAACCAATAATACTACATTTCTCTCTCATTTAAAAAAATAACAGTTACAATTAATTCTCATCACAGACATGCTAAACCTACACTTATAGTCTCATAAAAATGAATTAATGGCTCTAGTCTGTCCTGCCTAACTACCAGCTCTTGCTTCTTGAAAGTTCTGGGCTTTCAGTGTCTGTTTCTCAGCAGACTAAAGTCACATGTGCAAAGAAAGACACAGGCTGGATAGGATTATTATTATTCTGTGCTTATGTGGTGGTGGAGCTGGGCCAAGCAAGGCAGAGGAGTTAGTTAAGACACTGTCTTAAAGGCACAGAGAGAATATTTTCATCATTTGGTATTATTCACTCAATGCTGCAAACATGACAAAGATGAGAAGATACTTAGAAGAAGAAATGGAAGGATGCTCCTTAATAACATATGGCTGCAGTGCCCTTTTAATGCATCTTTTAGCCAAAGACTTAAGTACATCTTCTCCAGGAATAAAAGAAAATGTTGCTGAAGTCACAAAATACTTCCGTAACAACCATTTTGCTTCAGCTTCACCAAAGAGAGCAGGAGGATCCAAACTAATTCTCCCTCAAGACGTTTGATGGAATTCTATGGTTGATTGTTTTGAACAATTTATTAAGAATTGGCCTATTCCATGATAAAAGAGATGGAAGTATCTCATCTAAAGTATCTAACATTGGATTAAAGAGAAATGTAAAGGATATGCTCAGTATTCTGAAGCCTACATAGCCTTAAACAAACTTCAGAGAAATTGTTGCTGTATTGCTGATGCTGTCGAAATTTGGAAGGTGCTTCAAGAGACATTGAAGAAAGAAGTACCTCACCAGAAAGTTAAACTACAGGCAATAAAGAAGCGAATGGATCAAGCACTAACTACACCTCATTTTCTTGCGAACAGTCTTGACCTCAGATATAAAGGTAAATGCCTAACTTTTGAAGAAGATAATGCTGCCATGGCATGGGCATCTCAAAATGACTCCTCACTTATGCCAGTCATATTAAATTTTAGGGCTGGAGCAGAATCATTTAAACAGTACATGTTTACTGATGATATTTTGAACAAAGTCATTCCCCTGAATTGCTGGAAATCATTAGTCAGGCACCTTGAAACAGAGTTCCTTCAGTTGCTAAGCCAACTTTTCACAGCAGACAACAAAGAGAATATTTTCACCGTTTGGTATTATTCACTCAAAGCTAAGAAATCAACTGGGAGTTGAAAAAGCAGGAAAACTCGTATTTCTGTTTCAGTCTATTAATAAAAATGACAGTGGGAGTGGGGAAGATGAGAGCTAGTTGTAGAAGTTTTAAGGACGTCTAGTGTTGGGATGGCTTGTCTATTAAGAGTTAATAAAATTTGAAAATTAAAAAAAAAAAAAGAAGAGTTTAAGGACAGCCATCAGCCAGCAACTCAGGGATACTGCTGCAATTGCAAATGTGAAACATTTATGTAATATTTAAGACTTAGTTTAATAAAATATAAGTGCCACATGTTTGTGTGTGTGATTTAGTCCTTACCATTCCTAATGTACTGCTGCTGCATCTGCAGCTTGACACAGGTAATGAGTATTATGTACTATTTCCTAAATTAATAAAAATCAAGTTGTCTAAAAATTACACAAAGTATACCCTCCTAGATGTTGTAAAATGCTGTATTGAGTTGTAAATGAACATGTTTTAGTGATCAGATTTCCACTACTGTTTAAGAAATATGTGAAGAAGTATCAGTGGGAAATTTGATTTAAATCAATGATTTTCTTTAAATCACTTAGATTTAAATCAATCCAACCTGGATGCAAGTGCTTTCCGAGTTTCCCCCAAATCATGAAGAGTGCCCACAGACTACAACAAACAATGGTAGATAGACTAGATAGGAGAAGTAACCTGGAAAAATGCTCACAGACCATAACAGGGGGCAGGGAAGAAAGAGCTCCTAATCTGTAACTGAGGGAACACAATGAAAACAGAGAGGAGAAACATCCATAAAGGAAAGGACAGAAGGGGGACATGCCCATAAACCAATGGAGTAGTGATATGTTAAGTAGTAAATAATAAAAACCACGCTATGTTGTGGCAACTCTAGAGATCCTGTCTTTATTACACTAGACACTGCACAAACAATTAACTGAAGAGATGGTCCCTGACTCAGAGAGCTACAATAAAATTGAATCTAAGATGAAAGATCACAGGTACATACAACAAACAAAAGAGGATATCACAAGAAAATAATAAACACAAGTATGAGCAACATGATAAAGAGCAGGGTTTTTTTCTTTCCTTTTTTTATGTTTCCTGGCAAAGGTGAGTTTTAAGGACAGATTTAAAGGAGGAAAATACGTGACCTTGTGGATATTTTATGAACAGGTTCTTCCTAACAAGCACACAGGGCCAGAATGAGAGAAAGTGCAAAAAAGCTCTTCTCCCACTAAATCCCCTAAATAAGCAATCAGATATTCAAAGATGCCCAGAGTAAGGGTCAGGAGCTATTGAGTCCTGAACTTTTCTTAAAATCTAACCCCAACTGTGGTCCTGAGCACTTGAGAAACAGGGCTCTCTATTTAGCAAAATGTTTTGAAAAACCAGTTATCCTCTGTTCCATGCACTGTTGGTCCAACAAATGATATTACTTCACCCACTTCCTCTCTCTAGCTATCCTATGAAAGATTCTCCTATACCTGCATACCATCTGAATGTACAAAATTGGAAAAATGCAAATATTTTAAATGGGTATCAGAATCATAGAAGAATAGGGTTGGAAAAGGGACCTCAGGCAATCATCTAGTCCAACCCCCTGCCCGAAGCAGGACCAACCCCAAGTAAATCAATCAACTATCAATGCAGTAACGACCTGTAGTACTTAACTAGCTGAGAAATTACCCCTAATTCCTTACACCCTGTGCTAAAGTACCTTCGAGCCACTACCTGCACAAAGAAAATCACATGTAAAGTCACCTTTTTTCCGTTAAGTCTTTCTCAATTTCTTCCAGTGAAGGAAATACCAACTTTTCCAGGGCAGATTCAAAAACGTTGACAAAGCCTATTAGCCACCCTGGTTTCAGCCCACATTGTCCCAGCCCCCCCGCGGGAACACAACCATCCAACCACTCCCCTAGGACCAATCCCCGCCACCTAGAGCATCCAGCATCCTCCCCCGATCCCCCGCGGAGGGGATGGGAGGGAAAGAAAGGGGGGCGTCCGTCCCACCCCACCTCCGGGCTACCGCTCCCCGCCACCCGTGGAGGGAGGGGGGGCGCGCCCCTCCCCTTTCCCTCAGCCCCGCTTGATAGCGCTCGGACCCCGGCCTCAGGCCACCTCAGTCAGCACCTACCCGGCCGCTGCTGGGGTTCGCGGCGGCACAGCGGAGGGCGCAGATGGCTGCCAGCAAGGAGCAGCAGGCCCCGGCTAGGCCCCGGCAGCGCCTCCGCTCCATGGCAGCTCCGGGGAGCAGGGGCCGAGCCCGTTACGGCTCCGGCCGCGCCGAAGAGCCACCTCACCTGCGGGGCCAGCCGGCCGCGCTGCTCTGCGCATGCGCGCTGGCGGGGCTGGGCCGTCACCTCACCGCCCCGCCGAGAGCAGCGCGTGCGTGACGGACGGGGGCATGAGATACAGTCGTGCTTACCCCTACCCCGCCCCGCCCCCTTAACGCCCTCCCACTGCCCATGAGATCTGCCCCGCCTCTCCCACTTACCTCACCCCTCCCCACTACCCCTCACCCCTTCGTATCGCTCTTTACCCCTGCCCCATCCCTTCCCATTGCCTTTAGCCCTGCCCCTTACTCCTGCCTCACCCCCCACCATGCCCCTGGCCCTGCCCCACCCCTCCCATCCTCTTTATCACAACCATTCGCACTACCCCTTCCCTGCTGCAGCCTGTGCTGGAGCCCCACAGGGATGGTGTCTGGAACCATGCGGGGAGAAGCCAGATAGGGCTCTACTGGACGGGTTCTACCCTCAGGTCCCCTCACACCAGTGTAGCCACCTCCTGAATCTGGCCTTGAAATGTTCAGCACCCTGCTCTGCCAGAGCTCCCTGCAGTCAGTCCCCCTGAATGGGATGCCTGGGAGCTCTTACACACCCCAAAAGGACCATGCAGCCCGCCTGGCAGTCAGAAGCGATTCACAGCCAGCATGGAAGACAAAAGGGTCATTTAGGAAGGCGTTGAACAAAACTGGCACCATGACCAACCCCTGGGGTACTCTGCTTGTTACTAGCTGCCAACTAGACATCAAGCCATTGATCTCTACCAATTGAGCCCAATGATCTAGCCAGCTTTTTATCCACCGTATAGTCCATTCATGCAACCCATACTTTTTTAACTTGCTGTCAAGAATACTGTGGGAGACCATACCAAAAGCTTTGCTAAAGTCAAGGTATATCAAGTCCACCGCTTTCCCCACATCCATAGAGCCAGTTATCTCATCATAGAAGGCAATCAGGCTGGTCAGGCATAACTTATTCTTGGTGAATCCATGCTGACTGTTCTTGATCACCTTCCTCTCTTTCAAGTGGCTCAAAATGGATTCCTTGAGGACCTGCTACATTATTTTCCCAGGGATTGAGTTGAGACTGAGTGGTCTGTAGTTCCCTGGATCCTCCTCCTTTCCTTTTTTGAAGATGGGCACTATATTTGCCTTTTTCCAATTGTCAGGGACCTCCCCCAATCACCACAAATTTTCAAAGATAATGGCCAATGGCTCTGCAATCACATCAGTCAACTCCCTCTGCACCCTCGTATGGATTGCATCCGGCCCCGTGGACTTATGTATGTCCAGCTTTTCTAAATAGTCCTAAACCTGTTCTTTCGCCACTGAGGGCTGTTCACCTCCTCCCCATATTGTACAGCCCAGTGCAGTAATCTGGGAGCTGACCTTGACAAAGGCAAAAAAAACATTGAGTACTTCAGCTTTTTCCACATCATCTGTCACTAGGTTGCATCCCCCATTCAGTAAGGTACCCACACTTTCCCTGACCTTCTTCTTGTTGCTAACATACCTGTAGAAATCCTTCTTGTTACCATTCATGTCCTTTGCTAGCTGCAACTCCAATTGTGCTTTACCCGTGTCCCGGGCTTTTCCCACCCTCTGGCAGGGATCTCAGGACCTGCAGTACTACCAGACCACATCAAAGACTCTGGGCCAGTAAAAGTTCTGCAGCAGCGTTTGTCTACAAGTATACTTAATAATGTACGCCCCTGACAAAGGACTAGCTCAGTAAATGGTGGGACTTTCTGTTCCTCAGTTGGCCAGACAAAGACACTCCCTTTGAGACCCTCCTTTATCCACTGATACAAACAAGTTTCGTATTGCCCCTCTGACGTGTGTAGTTGCCACCCTCCGACATGGTAAGATTCCACCTTTTACCTTGTACCGGATGGTTTGGCCAAAACATCTCTATCCATCATATTGTCATTCTGAGGGGTCAGTGTGCCCTCGTTATCTTTGGGGTATTGGGATGTTCTGGTACCTTTCTGGAATATGCTTGCGTGAGTGCTCTGTACCTAGTGCTTCTTTAGGAATGTGTGTATCAGCTCTGTTCTTGCCAGTTACTGTGAGTCTGCCAGCATTCACGGCATGACTTCTGCTAACTTTGCTTTATAACTGCAGGGCTTTACCATTACTTTAGCTCAGGACTCAGGCCTCATACCTGGCCTGTTATAGTAGGCCTCATGTCTCAGGCTCTCACTTTCTACTACGTTCTCCCACTTTTTGTGTTTTTATGGGGAGGATATTTTACCCATCATCCCAGAAAAGCATAATGAATGAATTTAAGGTGACCCAGTAGGCTAACCACTGTTTTATAGCCACCATTTATTACCATCCACACATTCATGACCCATCTGCCCCTTAGTCTGCACATTTCCTTGTATGACTGATGGACAGATTTTATTTCTCAATTATTTTTAGTCCCTTATGGTGTGCCTGGGAATGTTTGGTCTGGGACTTTGATTGAGGAATGTAGTTTTATGATTGAGCCTTGGGGCCACTCTTAAATAATTAATATATATGGATATGGTGTGTAGATATATATGTGTGTGTAGTATATATGAATATATATGTGTAGTATGTATGTGTATATAAAACACCACCTTATATTTCCTTTTTTAATCTGGTGTTATAGTTTGGTCCTTTCACTTTGATAACACAGGTAGCAGCACACTTTTATTAGGGCAATTACAGTTACCACCTGTTTTAGGCTGAATGTTTTTGAAGTAGTGGGAAAGGCATTATTACAGTCTGTTTTATAGTGCTATGTATATAAAAAGTAAAACATAATTTTGGAGTAGTGACATTAAAATGAGGCCTTTATATATAATGTTTGTGATTAGTTATTTCACAGCACTGTCAATGCATGTTATTGATTACCCTTTCTGCTGGTTGTCACCCTCTGGTAAGCTTTGCTGGGCAGGAAACAAGAATGGCTAGCTTCTTTGTTCCATTGGTCGCACTGCTCTGTGATACACTCAGTAGTTGACAGGGATCATAGAATCACAGAATCATAAAGTTGGAAGGGACCTCAGGAGGTCATCTAGTCCAATCCTCTGCTCAAAGCAGGACTAACCTCAGCTAAATAATCCCAGCGAGCATTTTGTCAAGCCGCAGCTTAAAAACCTCTAAAGATGGAGATTCCACCACCTCCCTAGATAACCCATTCCAGTGCTTCACCACTCTCCTAGTGAAAAACGTTGTCCTAATATCCAACCTAGATCTCCCTCACTGCAATTTAAGACCGTTGCTCCTTGTTCTGTCATCTGCCACCATTGAGAACAGCCTAGCTCCATCCTCCCTGGAACCCCCTTTCAGGTAGCTAAAGGCTGCTATCAAATCCCCCCTCATTCTTCTCTTCTGCAGACTAAACAAGCCTAGTTCCCTCAGCCTCTCCTCATAAGTCTTGTGCTCCAGCCCCCTAATCATTTTTGTTGCCCTCTGCTGGACTCTCTCCAACTTGTTCACATCCTTTTTGTAGAGGGGGGCCCAAAACTGGACACAATACTCCAAATGCAACCTCACCAATGCCACATAGAGGGAAATAATCACTTCCCGCGATCTGCTGGCAATGCTCCTACTAACGCAGCCCAATATGCTATTAGCCTTCTTGGCAACCAGGGCACACTGCTGACTCATATCCAGCTTCTTATCCAGTGTTACTCTTAGGTCCTTTTCTGCAGAACTGCTGCCTAGCTCATTGGTCCCCAGTCTGTAGCTGTGCATGGGATTCTTCCATCCTAAGTGCAGGACTCTGCACTTGTCCTTGTTCAACCTCATCAGATTTTTTTTGGCCCAATCCTCCAGTTTGTTTAGGTCCTTCTGTATCTTTTCCCTACCTTCCAGGGTATCTACCACTCCCCCTAGCTTAGTGCCATCTGCAAACTTGCTGAGGGTGCAATCTACCCCATACTCTAGCTCATTAATGAAGATGTTGAACAAAACCAGCCCCAGCACCGACCCCTGGGGCACTCTGCTTGTGACCGGCTGCAAGCTATACATGGAGCCACTGATCACTACTCATTGAGCCCTATGCTCTAGCCAGTTCTCTATCCATTTTATAGTCCATTCATCCAACCCATACTTCTTTAACTTGCTGATAAGAATATTGTGAGAGATCATATCAAAAGCTTTGCTAAAGTCAAGGTATATCACCTCCACCGCTTTCCCCACATCCACAGAGCCACTCACCTCTTCATAGAAAGTGATCAGGTTGGTCAGGCATGACTTTCCCTTGGTGAATCCATGTTGACTGTTCCTGATCACCTTCCTCTCTTCCAGGTGCCTTAGAATGGATTCCTTGAGGACCTGCTCCATGATTTTTCCAGGGATTGAGGTGAGACTGACTGGTCTGTAGTTCCCTGGATCCTCTTTCTTCCCTTTCTTGAAGATGGGCACTATATTTGCTTTTTTCCAGTTATCAGGGACCTCCCCCAATTGCCACAAGCTTTCACAGATAATAGCCAATGGCTCTGAAATCACATCAGCCAACTCCCTCAGCACCCTCGGGTGCATTGCATCTGGCCCTATGGACTTGTGTATGTCAAATCTTTCTAAATAGTCTTGGACCTATTCCTTCAGCACTG
Source organism: Emydura macquarii macquarii (assembly GCF_026122565.2). Taxonomy (NCBI): domain Eukaryota; kingdom Metazoa; phylum Chordata; order Testudines; family Chelidae; genus Emydura; species Emydura macquarii. The sequence continues at coordinate 884,827 of NW_027131307.1, read as the reverse complement.
CGGGATGTTCACCTCCTTCCCATTCTGTGCCACCCAGTGCAGTAGTCTGGGAACTGACCTTGTCTGTGAAGACAGAGGCAAAAAAGGCATTGAGTACCTCAGCTTTCTCCACATCCTCTGTCACTAGGGATCCAGTTGTTTCTTATAGATGCTGTTTTCCAGACAGCCTAATGAATGGACAGTAACCAATTTATTAAATTTCTGTGTCAGGATTTAATATTGGTATCCAGACACTAAACAAGATTGTTTTGAGTAACACGTGCCTCAGTTAGGATACAATGTTACTGACCCCAAATTGTGACTAGTACTAACAGGGGGCTGTTAGTACACTCCCACCCCCCAGTCCTTTCAGTTTTTAGTTCGCTGACAGAAGCAGAAGTCCAGAGTCCAGCAGCAGGCAGTATGACAGGTTTATTGGGATCTTTTCAAGCAAGCATCCATTAGGACCCCTCCCCCAGTCCTTTACACCAATAAATTTTCCCCCCTACTTCCTGTTTTACCTCATTTTTTATAATGTATCTTAACCAATCATTTCTTTAACAATATTACAAGGTGATTCTTTAACCAATCCTAATATATTGCAACATAATTCTTTAACCAATCATATCCCGCCACTTTAACTGATCACACTTAGTTATGCAACAGACAGAAACAATCAAAGAACCAGACAGAAATCATTCAAATAGAGAATTGGGTAACATAAAGACAAAACAATAAGGAGTGTAGATTTTACAAACACAACTGTTGATAAGTAATTCTTTTGCCAGACAGAATGCTATCAAACCAAGTTTCCTTTAACCATTCTAGGATCTTTTCTTTATCTGGAGGTGTTAGACTTGTCGTGGAAAAGAATCACACTGCTACATTTTAGAGTTGGATCGGGTGCAGCTTTAATTGTGACACACACAATCACATAACCATAGCTATGGGGAATACTATAGCCAGAGGGAAAACCCAGGTGGCTATAGGGAAGTCAAGCAGCATGTCTGGATGCTGAGCAAATGTACTTCAACTGGTTAACAGATACAAAAGACTTATATAGGGGTTGCTTAGGTTCATTTACATGTTGATCGTATAGTGGGATTGGATTAACAGTTTATACTTAAAAAAGTAGACAATCACAATGCATAGTGGGCACACCAGACGCCCTCCCAGAGACGCCCAATGAGTCACTTGAGTATACAATGATGTGAGTCTCTGTGGGGCCGGTAAGACAAAGGGACAAGTACTGGTACTTATCAAACAGGTGAAGTCTGTTCACAGACTTCAATAAGACTTAAGGCTCAACAGAGAACTTGCCTCTCGGGTGTGGTTCAGAGACCTCTTGTGGGACTTTAACATCTTTATCCTAATTTCAGTTGAGGCATTCTGTTAATGGTTTAGCCTGGGGCTTCTATTTCAGTTTCAGGCTACAACTTCAGGCCAGGCCTTCCATGACCAGTTTCAGGCCAAGAATTCTATTAATAAATGTAATGCTTATTTCTTTGATTCCACAGACTGGATCTCCATCTTAACAGCCTGGTATTAGATGTTATGTTGGAATGTGCGTATGTGACTGCACACTTCCCAGCTTATGGCCACCACTCCTGCATCTGAGCCAAAGTATAAGACCTCAGACGGTCACAGTGAGAGAGGGCCTGTGGTTTTGATTCTTTGTTTTGTACCCCTATAACCAGCTAAATGATGAGGATACACTTACAAAACATGGGCCTTTACAGGCAGACCTGAATATCTATATTCTATATACTATATTCCACCCCTTTCTTTTCTTTTCTTTTGGGATCCTCCTGTCCAGGTATCCCGGGAAAACATAGGACATATGGCAACACATATCCTGATCGGGCCAGGCATCAAGATGGAATGTGTCAATGCTCCATCTGCCCCACTGCCCCCTGTGCAACACAGTGCCCTGCACCTTCTCTCGTACGGTCATACTACACCTGTTACAATTAGTGTTCCAGACTTCCCAGTATAATGGGCCTGAGCAGATTGTGTCCGGGTTGTCTGTTACACTGTGGGAGGAGGGCTTACTACATTACTTCTGGGTTATAATCAGTGGCTGTACATTAGGGGGTTGTGTCCCTCTTGACTGTTTCCATATGCAACGTAACACCAGTATACTTAGCAATACACCAGCCGCTAGAATAATCCACAGCAACACCAACAGTTCAGACCATTATAATATAGTCCAACATCCTGGCCACCACCAGAAACACTGCTATTCCTACTTTGACAGGGTTAAAATCCTGTCAGCGCCATCCTGGAGTGTATATTGTAAATGTGTCCAACTATTGGTGGTCACGGTGAGTTGCTCCTGTAGTTTTTGCATACTTTTGTCCATATTGTGTGTCCATTGGATATCCACAGAGAAATTTGGTACTGTCCAAACCAATTCATCTACTTGGTATGGGATGGGATAATAGGTGCTGGTTTGATTGCTCACAACAATTAGGTCCACTGATCCATTCGTGCATTATAGTCCAGGTGGCAGTGTATAGATGTTTGTAATCCGGTCATATGCTGGTATGATTTTGCCTCCCAGTGTTATATTACAGGATTGCATACATTCCCAACAGAATACTCCATACCACATATACATTATCTCTAAATGCCCCCCTTTGCAACAGGCCATTGATCCTGCACCTCCATAGCCATAGGAGAGGGGCACATCCAGATATTTTCACCAGATATACAATTACTTAACGTGATGATAGTCCAATTTACACCTTTCCACCTTCCCCATCTATCTCCCAGTCATTTCCAGTGCACTCCTCCTTTCCTTGTTACTCCCATAGGTCTCAGGGGGACAACCTTAGTTGCATTCCCTTCCCACAGTATCATAGAAACTATTACACAAGTGCTGGCCCCACAAGTTGGGGATGTTACCTTCCAAGTGGATGGGTATGTTTTTGCAAGTGTGGATAAATATGGACTAGCCTCACAGTTTAACACGGAAAGTCATAGTTCTGACCAAGCATCCTTCATAACACTCAATAACATGGTTAACTGAGTATTTTGTATACCCATACACACGTATCCCCTGGTTAGCCTTCTGAAACCATCCCCCACCCATGTCACAAGATCTCCTACCCAATGAGTTAACCGCAGTTTACCTTTGCTGCCTTCCCCCATCCTGTGGCAATTGCCAATAATTGCTGTGCCATTAATTCATTAATTTATTTTTGAAATTTTACATTTTGGCTTATCAATTGTTTGGTTTCCCACTCATCCCCCAGATTCCATGTACCCAGTGCTGTGTTCCCTGCTTCCCACAATTCCCTTTTCTGATGACAGTCACAAGTACTTCCCCTCACCCACCAATCAAATTGTTGCTTTAACCTTTCTATGTATACGCTACAGTTCGGATGAATTTGGCCCACCCACCATTCCTTAGATCAAAAAAGACATTGAAGACACGTTGAAAAGCGCTGACTGCACCCATCCCCACAATGGCTCCCACACATTTGCTCGTCGGGGAATATTTCCAACTTCTGGCTGCGGCCAATTTAAATTTGGATTTTTCCAGCTTGGCATCCATATTACCTGTAGGGTTACATTCTGTAAAATGGTTAAATCATCATACATCCAACGTCCCAAAGGGGACTTTACGCCCAGTGTAATATGTACATAACAATCACACCTTCTGGGATTATTCTCCATGGAAGTACAATTGTACTTACACATGGTGATATCACACCCAAATTGTGGGGCCCTATTTTCCGAAGAGGGCTTAGACACTTCAGGAGACCAGAGGATTATATTCTTGGGACCCTCTCTGACAAACCACATGGCTGGATAACTGTGTCTCTCACTATCGTTAACCATGCCAGCACCCAGGGAATACCATACAATATTTCCTGATAAATTTGATATTCTCCACTGGGTTGGGATTCCTCCATCCAATCCATAAACCGCATATCGACACTGCCAAACTCCTGTTGGAGGATTGGTGGCACATCTTTCTATGTGGAAATTCTCATAGTCCTCATTTGCTTCATTACCACAAGTTGCGAGTGTAGTAGTCCATTTGTTTCCTCCTTTTGACACTTCACATTGTGGAATTTGAGTGGATTTTATTACTGTAACAAGTGTGATTAGCAGCGATGATTGCTCCATCCAGAGCCAGGGAATCCCCAATTTATTTTTTTTTTTGGTTTGACCTGTAACACATACATAACATAATTTATGTGTCCCCTTCCCCAATCCCCTTTTGGTAGCTTTTTATTTGTGTGCAGTGAACCCACTCCTGCCCTCCATTATTTGTGCCCAATAGCAGCAGGCTGGGCCCTAATCAGTCCAGGACCAGATAAGGGCCTCTCCATTTGGGAGCCAGGAATGGATGGTGTTGTCTTGGAATCCAGTACATCACTTGATCTCCCACCGTGGGTAGATCATGCTCTCCAGACAGGTCATACCATGTTTTGACCTTTGCTGCTCCTTGCTCATCTTGCCAGGCCACTGTCTACTGTACTTGTCTCACATGGTTGATTATGGTTAAAACCCACTCTTGTGGTAGGGTGTGTGTGCTGACCTCCCCAGGTACTGGGGTAAGTAGATTTTCCCACTGTTCCATGGGCCTTCTCATGACAGCCTCATATGAAGAGAATCTCATACCCTTTGATTCCCAGGCCCTTATTCTCATTAAGACAAAGGGCAGTAACTGTGACCAGTTTTTCCCCCCATCTCCACCCCCTTTCTCAGTTTACTTCTGATAGTACGGTTCATGCATTCCACCTGCTCTGCAGCCTGTGGGTGATAAGCAATATGGAACAATTGTATGATTCTGGTGAGGGCTGAGAGCTCCCCCAACAGATCTGACCGGAACACAGTTCCTAGGTCCGAGTCAATCACCTTTGGGACCCACCAACAAGTGAATACCTCATTTACCAATTTTTCAGTAGTTACCCAGGCAGTTTGATGCCTTTTGGGGAATGCCTCCACTCACCTGCTGAAAGCATCTACCAACATGAATTGATTTCCCCTTTGATCTGGTGATAGGGGTCCGTGTAGTCAATTTGTATTTTTCCCAAGGTCCCCGTGGGGCTTGCCTCATTAAGTCTCTCCATAGCACTTTGTGAGGTGGATTGTGCCATTCTAACTGCAAGCATACTATGATGATTAACTGTGCGCTGCTCTTCTGTAATTTGTTGCAAGGTTTTTCACCTGGCTTCTAAGACTTGTAACTTCATCCCATATTCCCTAACTGTGGTTACCATAAAGGGCCCGTCCAACGTACCCATATCCATGGCGAGGAGTGGTGGTCAGGCACTTCTCTCCCCTGGGATCCTGTTCGTGACGCCAGATGTTAGAAATAACCAAACAGGTTGTCCCTGGGGCGGATTGGGGAGATGGAACCTTTTATTGTCTGCTCGTTCCACCTCGACGCCGCGAGTGAGCAACGAGGGGGTTACTTTACAATCCTTTTATCCATAACAGTATGTAAATGTATACATTTCCAGCAACTCCCTATAGACCCTTATTTGGTTACATTGACACCTATAAAATGAATATTAACAACTATATAATAAATATAATTATATCCACTCCTGTTTGTTGTTTACAGGATTACCATACAGAGGGCAGGCACATCACCTTAAAACCTATTAATTTTACACTAACATTCTTTGAAGTAAAGGCATGCCAGGAGAGAAAGGAAGATAATGCTTTCTTCCCACCCTGGCCTTGTGCTGGAGTGGTGATAGTTATCTTGTTAGCCTCATCCCCTGTGCAGATGGACAGGAAGGGAGGAAAAAAAGAGAGATAACAGACTCTAACTAGAATTCATACCAATTAGTAGAAACAAGGCTTGCCTGTGCCATGACCCCGTTCCCTGTAACTTAGGCGTGACCATTTGTCTAGCTTTTAACTCTTTACTTTCCTACAAGCTCCTCCACCCATTTCTAACAGTTAGCAAGCTTGATTGTGGAACTCTCTGATGCCCTGAAGTGATTATCTGCCCACCATCTCAGCATCAATATGGACCCACAAAATACATAATCTGAATCCACTACCATCCAATATTCTGGCTCAAACTTGGGATCTACTTCATTTAAAACTGAGAGCAAGGCTGCCAGTTCTGCCTCCTGAGCTGACCTTGCTTCTAGTGAGAAACCAATCGTGCTGACTGTCTCGGTTCCTCTGATTCCCACAATAGCTAAGCCTGCCATTTTTTGCCCCTCCTCTCCCCCCCCCCCCAGATACATACAATTTCCATCCAAAAACCATACCAGTGTTCCCTCCTTTACCTGGTGTTGGGTTTTACTTGGGCTGGCTTCACATTGGTGTGGGGTACCAGCCAGGTGTAATCTGGCTACCCAGACTACAGGTTCCTTCAATACTTCTGTTTTAATGTTTTCAGCTTGTAAAGCCAGCAACCGTTTTGCAATACGCTGCCCACTCACTTGTCCCTGTAAAATACTATGTATGTTTAACAGCCGGAGAAAGGTCATGATGGGACTGGACTATTACCATCTGCATACTCCTGAGGTATTTGAATTTCCCCACCCCCCCAGTAGTAACACACCTTCTCACACCACCCATACTTAAGTTCCACAGCACTCAAAAGTCAGGTGGCAAAGGCCACAGGTCAGTCCTCTGCGCCATACACCTGTGTTAAAGCACACCCAATGATGGTGTCAGATACCAAGGGATACAGATAAAAGGGTTTCTCCCCATCCAGGGATGCCAGTACTGTAGCGCTGGCCAGGTGCTCCTTTAGTACCCTCACTGCCTCAGTACACTCTTCCGACCACTCCCGAGTGGAGGCTCAGGTTAGGTTGGACAGAGGCTGGCCTATTTCGGCATAATTGGCCACAAAATCCCTGCAAAATCCAATCAGGCCTAGAACACTTTGCAAGTTTTTAACATCAGTGTGCGGTGGCAGGGACTGGATTAATTGCACCCGTCTCTTATCAATCTCCCTTCCCGCCTGGGACACCTCTACCCCTAGGTAGATCACCCTTGTCTGTCCCATTTGAGCCTTTTTCCCATTGACTTTTAACCCTGCTTTCACCAAAGCCTGCAGAATTTGCTCTGTTCCTGACATTAGCAACAGATTGTCTACATATTGCATGCACCTTGTTGAATCCACCCCCTTCGGAGCTTGCTTCATGTATCTGTGGAAGATTGAAGGGGAATCCTGGTGTCCCTGGGGAAGAACTGTCCAACAATATAGTCTGCCCTCCCATGTGAATGAAGATTTATACTGACATGAGGTAGCTAGTAGTAGAGACCAAAACCCATTAGCTATGTCCAAAACAGTGAAAACCTGGAATTGGGGTCCAATACGGGCCAACATTTCAGGGTATGCTGCCACCACTGAGGCTGGGGAATTGGCCTGAGCATTCAATGCCCTATAATCAACAGTAAGGCGCCAGGTGATGTTCAGCTTTCTTACTGGCCACACAGCAGCATTACAAGGGGATGCAACTGCTCTAATCAGTCCCCTCTGTTCCATTTCCCCAATAGTTGCCCCTATTTGCCAATGCCTCCTGAGAAATAGGATACTGTTTCTATGGGGGAGGATCCCCTCCCTCTTGCTATACTTCCATATTGCCCCTACCACAATCCAAATTATTCCTAGCTCACATGTGGATGTGTTCCCACCCTGCTGGGGGTGGTAGGAGGGCATATGCTGCTTTAATGGTCATAGTGGCTATCCCTATAGGAATTGTATAGCCCTGTCCATCCTGCGTCTGTCCCCGCAGACACACCCAGTTAGCCAAATCCAGTACAAGTCCCAGCTTATGTAAATCTCCTGCCCTCTGCAAATTGAGCATCTCATTACAACCCCATATAATTTCCCCTTCTCCCCAGGTTCCTTTACTCTGTCCCTGCTTCAGTGCTAATTGTGTCTCCCCTCCTGTTGCCCCTATAATTGTCACAGTTCCTTCTGTGGATCTCCCCTGGCCCCATGTGGGTAAGATGATGGCTGCTCCAGTGTCTAACAAAAAATCCCTCATAGGACTCCCTTCGATTGCCCCCTGGAGTGTGGGGTGACCGGATACGTCCTGTCCCAAACTGAGGATATGGATAGGATGCCTCCCAGGGCGCCCCTAAGTCATGGCACCCACCGCTGTTCCTCCCACTGTTTCGGAGGGGAGCCGGGGATCCTGGCACCAAAAACACTCCTGTCTCTTAGCAAAATTATGTGCCTGGCATTTCAGGCAGTCCCAGTCCCCTAGCCTCTAGCCTGAAGCCTCTGTATTTCCTGTTCTATTGCTGTCCGCTCATCTTTGACTGTCCTCCCAAAGCCATAGCCTCTCCCTCTACGTCCTTCCCTCCAAGATGACCCACCCCTTTCCACCCTGTACTGTCCGTCCGGGGTAATAAAATGGATTGGTTCCCCCCTCTGATGCATCTGCTTCCACACACATGCCTCTTACAGAAACTGGGGTAGCTGATTGGGGACAGGTTCAGGGTGCTGCAGCCTCAGGTATCCCACAAACAGTGGGTCACTCAGTTCTAGCCATTTTTCCAGCAGCTCTACACCCACATTAGGTCCTATTCGTCCCTTCAGGGGCATCAGCCACGGGTACCCCAGGGGATCCTCCCATGATGCCTGTATGCGATTGAGGGTATCCCACCCCGTCTCTCTTGGGATTCTCCTCATTTTATTCATCCCAGCACGAGAGTACACCCCAAACAATTGTTTTGCCATCTGTCCTTGCCTTACTGTTGTTTGCTGCCATTGGTTTGTTAAATTTTACCTGTGTTGGTGAAACAGTTTAGCAATGCTATGCACTTGGTGAATGGTGTACAGCAATACATCAATAATACAGCAATGCAGCAAAATAATATAGTATTAATACAGTTGCTTTTATACAATAACGAAATTTAAATTAAATGACGTATTAACCTGGTCCAGCTAGTGGTTTTCTAACTGATTGCCAACTTAATTGTCTATACATGGTATACTGAGGTGTACACCAGCCCAGTCTCTTATTTATAAAGTACTGTACTTCATTTTGCTTTTCTTGATGTCTGGGGTTTTCTTTACTGTGTCCTGATATCTTCTGGTGTCTTTGGGGTGTGATATTTTCTGGTGTCTTTAGTCTGTAGGATGGAGAAAGATCTGGATAAGTTGGTTGATCAGAGGATGATTATGAGCCGCCAATATGATGTGGCTGTGAAAAAAGGCTAATGCGATCCTAGTATTCATCAGGCGAGGTATTTCCAATAGCAGCAGGGAAGTGTTAGTACCATTAGACATGGTAATGGTGAGACCTCATCTGGAATACCCTGTGCAGTTCTGATCTCCCATGTATAAGAAAGATTAATTCAAACTGGAACAGATGCAGATAAGGGCTACTAGGACAGGGGTTCTCAAACTTTTTTGCTGGGACACCCTTTGAAAATATTTCACGCTGTAACGAACCCTCTCAAAAAAGTGACAACCCCACCCGCCTTGTCACCCTTATGTCTGTGCTGCTGTTGGGGGTGGCACTGCTTTCAGAACTGGGCACCCGACCAGCAGCCGCTGCTCTCTGGACATGTAGCTCAGAAGGGGTTGGGCTGTCAGCCCCATGCATGGCTGACAGCCGGAGTCCAGGCATGCATAGGGGCTGATAGCTCATGATCCCCCCTATAATAACGCCATGATCTCCAGTTTGAGAACGCCTGTACTAGGATGATTAGAGAAATGGAAAACCTACCTTATGAGAGGAGGCTCACAGAGCTTTGCTTGTTCAGCCTAACCAAAAGAAGGCTGAGGGGAGGTATGATTGCTCTATATAAATACATCAGAGGGATAAATACCTGGGAGGGAGAGGAGTTATTTAAGTTAAGCGCCAATGTGGACACAAGAAAAAATGGATATAAACTGGCCATCAACAAGGTAAGGCTTGAAATTTAAATAAAAAACCCCTTTTCTGTATGCCAATATCTTTTATGAAAATACGAAAACTGGCATTCTCTCAACAGGGCAGGTATTTGTTGCTAAGGTGTGTTCCTGTCTTCTGTGGCTTGTTCCTGACTCAGTGCAAATGAGATTAGGGGGAGTCAAAGATTCTTAACTGACCTGTCATTGGTAAGTATAGGGGGATTTTAGGATTTCAGGGTAGGAGAGGGCTGCAGCACAGGGAACTCTGAAAATTTGGTATTTATAATTCGTTCTCTTCTGAAAAACGGTATTGAAAAGGAAACTCTGAATCAGTTAAGTCTTCTCAGCTCCACCTCGCCCCAACACCACACACTGCGCTGCAAACACCCCTGGGAAAAAGGGACTCATGGGGCAACGGCTGACTTTGTGAAACCCAGGGACAGATTATCCAGTCAGTTTCTGTGGCAATTCCCTTGCTGTGTGTTTATGCTTCTGCCATCAAAGGGGCAGGTTCTTTGCTGAGATAAGAAAAGTGAATTCTGTCATTGGAATAAGTTATGCATGGCACAGACCATTAAGTGAGAAATAGAACCCCCTTGGAATAAGAGCCAGAGCAAAGAAAGGTCATCCGGGCCTGACTGGTTCTGTGCACAGTTTGTCCTTGCTGAGCCTAAATTCTGTAGCTTCTGAAAATATTTTAATCAGGGAGACGCTGAGATTCATTTAAGCCAAAAGGTTTCCAAAAAACCCTGGATAATTCCCAAGTGGTTCTTAGTGGTAAGCAAACACATCTGTGCTTTGGTAGGAAACAAACACTGTTTTGTGTCTTAGCGGAATCTGTTCAGTCTCAACACACACAGCCCTTGCTATGAGCAAAGGAGCATGGCACAGAGGTGTGGTATCTAATTCATTGCAGGAATGAGGGGCGGCGGGGTGGGTGGGAAAGAACTTATTTTTGGCTTAAACAATCAACATTTTTGCAATCTCTGATCCCGTTTGCTGTTCTCAGAATGAGACAAAAGGGAGGCACCTCCCTTACTGGCACAACTGGGTCATAAAAGTTATGTCTGTGCACACTTCCTGTCCAGTTCTTCTGGAATCATTAACAACCCATACAATAATAGAAATGGAGACCTGAACATCATGGATATCATTGATCAAATGGAAAGAAATATCTTCACAAATATGTAATTCCAAGCGGGTTGTGTGGGATGAGGAGGGGAGGGAGGAATCCTCACTGACTAGGAATCAAATCCAGGCACTGGGATTGAATGCTAATTATTAGACCAACAGGAAGAAAATGGAAATTTCATTTCCCATGGAACACACAAACAGAGCAGCCAAAGTTCCTATTTTTTTGCTTTCTCTCAAGAGGTTATTTATCCTCAGATAAAAGAGATCCTTTTTCTCTGTTTTGTTAAATTGTTGGGGCAAGAAGACAGTGAAAGCAGAAAAATTAATTTGAAGATAATGAAAAACAACAAGCTTATGCCAAGTCTTTTCTTTTGTTCAAGTCTCCATTAACTTTCCCAGGTTTATGGTTTTGTCACTGCACTCCTGAGCAGGTCAAAGCCATCAGACCCCACTGGGGAACATGTATTATGGGATGATGGGAACATATTCAATCTCTTATTCTCTCTCTCACTTCTCTTCTCAGCAGACTGCAGAGGTTTCCCCTCCAAAAATCTTTCCAGCTAGCAAGGAAGCCAGTTCCCCATGGCTCTGAGTCCTTGCAAGAACATGGGGAGTTTTGTCTCATTCAGCCACTCTCTCTGCAGCTGTGAAAGCTTTCCCTGACTATAAGTATTAACAGATCTAAGCACCAGCACTCCCTGCTGGGAGAAGAATCAGAGTCAGCATCTCAGTTTGAAATTGGTATAAGTACTTAGAAACCAGCTGTAAGCCCTACTAAACCATGAAGCAGCCCAGTGAGCTGTTCTGTATTTCTTCATGTTGGAGTTAGATTTTCACCTGTGACATTTCAAATACTGCTCAGGCTAAATGTGTTGCCTGTCATTAGGTGCTTGCTTGTTCTTGCAGAAAGAAAAGGAGAAGCCAATTACTTTCATGAAGGTTGTTTTATTTAATGTCTCATGCTGAGACAGATCCCTGCCTTGTTTCTGTCCCTCCCTCCTACTTTCTGGTTTCTGACTATTGGTCGATTCTGGCTTGATCCTTGGCTATGGCCCTGGACTCTTGATCTTGGCATGACTCCTGGTGCTGGACCTCAGCTCCCCACTCTAGCTCAACCCCTCAGACCCAACCGCCTGCAGATCTGATCATTGAACCTGACCACCCATGCCCGTTCCTGACACACATCGTAAATGTGTTTGCTTTTGCATTAATTGACACAAAATGATGGTAGCGTGTGAATGCATTTGCTTCAAAAAACCAAGAAAGAAAAACATGATGTCTTTTGTGATAATAAATCAGCTTTAAAATTTTCAGTAGTATTCTTCTTAAGCGCTTTTGTCTCTGTGGCTGTTTTTGAAAGGGAAAGGCCCAGTTTTTTTGCCCTGGCACCCTAAAAACCTCAGTGCAACCCTGTACCGAGAATGACACTTTAACCTCATTCAGGTTATTTATAGGACTCTTGAGAACAAAGTCAGAAATCTGTCTTGTTGCACAGACAACTTCCTCATATTTCCTCCAGGCTTAAATAGTAAGGCTGGGCCAATCAAAGGTCATAGGAGGGGCTGCTGGTCATCTTTACTCCGGGTGATATTTCCCACTGTGGTTGGTTTCCCAGGATGTGTTGACCATGGTTTTACCAAGGCTGTCTGAAATCAGTGTAGAAGTGCTGCTGCAGACTCAGGTTCAAGTCCCATAAATCACACACTACAGGGGTGATGTATGGCAAGGCTTGTCCAGATGGCATCAGTGATTAGGGATGTGAACATTACTGGAAGTCTCCCAGGACCGCTCTTTGGGGCCATAGCCTGCCCAGTCTAGGAGGTGCCACAGTTTATCCTGCTTTAAGCTGGAGTCCAGTATAGCATAGACCTCATACTCCTCATGGCCCTAAATTGAAACCAATATGGGTGGTGAATGGGTTTGATGAGGAACGGGTCTTCAGAATATGGCCTCAAGAGTGACACATGGAAGACTGGTTGCAATTTGATGGACTCAGGTAAGCTGAGTTTGAAAGCAACAGGTTTGATTTTCTGACAAAGCTGATAGGGTCCAAGAAATTCGTGGTCTAGTTTGCAAGACAGCCTGCCTGTGCTGAAATTTTTAGCAGATAATCAGAACTTCTGGCCTTCTGCCCTTCCTGTCTCCAGCAGTATGCATACCATCTGTAGTCCTCCTTAGCATCCACACAATCACTTCCCCTGGAATCAGCAGCTGTGATTCCTGTGTTCATCACTAAACTCTCCCTCCCTCCCCCCCCCGAACGAACAGCCATGATCGATGTGTGCATCCCTCAAAACCTTCCCACCAAACCTAAGCGCTGTTATCCCCCTGCGTGTCACCTGAATACTTTCCCCAGCAACAACAACTGTAATCACAAGGTATGTCACCAAACCCTTCCCCCCAGAATTAACAGATATATTTGCCCTGTGCATACCCAAACCCTTCCCTTGGAACCAATAGCCATGACCAAAACTCTTCCCCCTGGAACCAACAGCTGTGATCAACGTGTGTGTCACTCAAAACCTTCTCCCCAAACCCAAGAGCCGTGACTGCCATGCACATCACTCAAATCCTTCACCGCAGACCAACAGCTATGATCACTGTGTGCACCACCCAAACTCTTTCCCCGGTACAACAACTTTAATGGACATGTCAGTCACCAAACCCTTCCCTCCCTGGAACCAACACTCTTGGCTTACTTTTGCATTACCCAAACCCTCCCCACTGGTAAAACAACCATAATCACAGTATACATCACCCAAACCCTTCCCATCCAATGCAAGAGCCATGATCATCCTGTATGCCACACAAACACTTTACCAGAACCAACAGCCATAATCGTTATGTGAGTCACTCAAACCCTTTACCCTGGAACAACAAACTTAATCACCATGTGTGTCACCCAAACACTTCCCCCCAAAACCAACGGCCATGATCAACACGTGCATCACTCAAAACCTTCCCCTCAAACCGAAGAGCTGTGATCACTGTGCTCATCATTCAAGCCTTCAACCCAGCCCAACAGCCAGGATTGCCATGTGCATCACTTAAACCCTTCATCTGAGACCCAAACAGCTGTGATCAATGTGTGCACCAGCCAAACCTTCCCACCTGGAACAACCACCATAATCACAGTGTACGTCACCAAAACCCTTCTCATAGGGTGCAAGAGGCATGATGGCCATGTGCGCCACACAAACCATCCCCCCAGAACCAATAGCTGTGATTGCTGTGTGCATCACCAAATCCCTCCCACTTGGAACAAATAACCTTGGTGTCCATGTGCATCATCCAAACCCTTCCCCTCAGAACCAACATCCATGATTGCCTTGTGCACCACATGAATCCTTCCACCCAGACCTAATAGTCATGTTGCTATTTGTGTCACCCAAACACTTCCCCAAGGTACCAAAGCCGTAATCGTCTTGTGGTCACCCAAACACTTCCCACCCAGAACAAGCAGTCATGATTGCTGTGTGGTCACCCAAACCCTTCCCAATCTGAACCAACAGCCAGGATTGACATGCATCACTAAAATTGCTCCTCCCAAAAAGCAACAGATGTGATAGATGTGTTCATTACTCACATCTTTCACCCCAAAGCCAATGAGCTGTGGTCACCCTGTGCAGCATTCAAGCCCTTCTCCCTCAGAACCAACATCCATGATCACCTTGTATGCCACACAATCACTTCCTCTGAAACCAAGAGCTGTGATTGCTTCTATGTCACCAAACCCTTCTTCCCCCAGAACCAAAAGAACCATGCGTGTCACCCCAACACTTTCCCTGGAACCAAGACTTGTGATCGCCATGTGCATCACCCAAACCCTCCCCACAAGAACCAATAGCCATGATCATCCTGTGCACCACACAATCACTTCCCCTGGAATTAACTGCTGTTATTCCTGTGTTTGTCACCAAACCCTTTCCCCCAGAACGAATATCCATGATCAATGTGTGTGTCCCTCAAAATCTTCCCACCCAACCAAAGCGCCATTATCTCTGGGTGCATCACCCAAACCCTTTTCACGAGAACCTATAGCCATGATTACCACACAAATACTTCCCTCTGAACCTAGAACTGTGATTGCTGTGTGTGTGTCACCCAAACCCTTTCTCTAGGAAAAAACAGTCATGAGCAACATATGTATCACACAAACCCTTCCCCCAGAACCAATCATCCTCTGTGCCACACAATCACTTCTCCTGCAACCAAGAACTGTGATTGCTGTGTATGTCACCAAACCCTTCCTCCCCCAGAACCAAAAGAGTTGGGTCCTTTTGCATCACCCAAACCCTTCCCCTCAGAACAATAGCCATGATTCCCGTTTGTGTCACCCAAACCATTCCCCTGGAACCAACAGCCATGATCATTGTGTGAATCGCTCAAATCATTCACCCCGGAATAATAACCGTAATTGCTGTGTACATCACTCAAACCTTTCCCCCCAGACCCAACAGCTATGATCACTGTATGAGCCATCCAAACCCTGACCCCTGGAACAACAAATTTAATCATTGTGTATGTCACCAAACCTTTCCCCCAGGAATCAACAGCCATGATCACTGTGCAGTCCCCAAACACTTCCCCCCAGATTCCAACAGCCTTCGTTGCCATGTGCATCACTCAAACCCTTCTCCTCAGACTCAAGAGTCATGATTGTCATGCATGTCACCCAAACCCTTCCCCTGGAACCAACTTCTGGGCTAACCCTGTACACCACACAATCACTTCCCCCAGAACCAAATATTTGTGATTGCTGTGTATATCATCAAACCCTTCCTCCCCTGGCTCCCACAGCCTTGGCATCCTTGTGCGTTACACAGATCCTTCCCCTTGGAACCAATAGCCATGATCCCTGTGTGTGTCAAACTGTTCCCTCTGGAACCAACAGGGGCCACCACATTGCAACTATCAGCATATGATGAAAGCCAGGTTCCAGTAAAACCTAAATCAGTGCCTTTCAGAATGGGAGAAGTACGTGCACAGTAGGGAGAAGTAGGAAACAATACTCCTAAGTTTTTGAAGATACGGTTGCTTTGTAGGCCTGGCCTTGGCAATAAAGACTGTTATTAACTTTTCCATAACTATTGTTCTTTGAGACATGTTGCTCATGTCCATTCTAATATAGGTGTATGAGCATCATGTGCATCGCTGCCAGAAACTTTTTACCCAGTGGTATCATCTGGGTCAACTCTGGTGTCCCCTGGAATGGCGTCTTCAAGGCACGGTATATAGGGAAATGCCACCCCACTGCCCCCTAAGGTTCTTCTTGTCATCAACTCTGACAGAGGGGTAGGTGGGTGGGTATTTGGAATGGACATGAGCAACACATCTCAAAGAACAACAATTACGGAAAGGTTAGTAACCATCTTTTCTTCTTCAAGTGCTTGCTCATGTCCATTCCAATATAAGTGATTCCCAAGCCGTGAGTTAGGAGGTGGGATTGGAATTTCATTGCAACACCTCATCTGATTGGTCACGTCATCTGAGGTGTGGGAAAAGGTCCTAGAACAAGTATTGGATAAGGTTATGCAGCCTCACCCTGAATCCAGCTCATACCATAAACTAAGATTATTTTCTGGGAGTTCCTTCCCAATACCTAGGGAAGAGGGGTTTGAGCCCTAGTTGGAACACAGCACGGAAATGCTACAGGAGTGGGTGGTACCTGTTGCTGAGAAGTAAAGAAGTCTAATAGAGTGTATCAGGGGCCCAGTACTAGTGTGATCTGCACTCTGAAGCTTGTTGATCCTGGAGTCATTGTGAAGGGCTGTCAAGGGGCCCTTACTCATGCTTTTGGGAGAAATGAGGGCTCAGAAGATATCTATTTAGGTTTCTCAACACCAGATAGCAAAATGGTGAGAAGGTCTCAGACTATGTACAGAGATTGGAGAAGCTATTACAGAGAGCTGTCATGAGAAGAGCCGTAATTGTCTGACAAATGGACCAGACTAGACTGGCTCAGATTGTGCGAGAAGCTCAATATCAGAACCCCATCCAACTCCACCTTCGGTTAAGAGAATGACAGTGAAATCCACCAAGTTATTCTCAGCTAATTAAAGAGATTCAAGAGGAGGAGGAAAGGCAGGCAGCCAGTGAGAACTGGGAAAGTCAGCCGTTAAGCTCACAGGTGCAGCATTTACTCGACCACTCAAGGCACTGATGGTGAACAGTGAAGAGAAACTGGTCCAACAAATGCAAGTCCTGACAGAGTAGGTGGCCAAATTCCAGAGTACCAGCAGCCCAGGCACATAGAGGTCCCAGTTGCCATGGTCTAGGAGACCACATCTAGAACTACGGCAACAGCAGGGCGACAGGGGAAAAGACAACCTTCCATCTGCTACAGGTGTGGTCAGGAAGGACATATTGTAGCAAGGTGTCAGAATGAAGGGAATCCCACGCTAGAGTATCAAAAGCTGCAGACCACTTAGGGAAAGCCGGGAAATGGGCACCAGGTTTTGAAGGCTCCTCTGGAAAAGACTCTACGGCCAGAATCCCACCATGACTGACAGGGTGTCGAGCAGAGATCATGGTGAGGATTGCCACTGAGTCAGTGGGGATCCAGCTGTAACATGCTGACTGGTTTGGCCACTGTCTCAGCCACTCTATAGTCGGCTGTCCCAGGGCTACGTCCTCCCACACTGTCCCCAGGTACCTCCAGCCAGTTGTCTCCCTCCAGGTTGCTGGGATAAATGGTGAGTGGGAGCCCCATGAGTCCCTCACTGTCGACTGGCGGCAGGTCTAGAAACTCCTCAGGGTCGTCAGCGAAGGGCAGCTCCTCCA
The DNA here is from genome assembly GCF_026122565.2 of Emydura macquarii macquarii. Classification (NCBI taxonomy): domain Eukaryota; kingdom Metazoa; phylum Chordata; order Testudines; family Chelidae; genus Emydura; species Emydura macquarii. The sequence continues at coordinate 867,090 of NW_027131307.1, read as the reverse complement.
GGTCCCAGGTGTCCTCCGGTACACCAGGCTCAGGCAGCTCCAGTGGGTCCCTGACATCAGGCAGCTCCTCCAGGTCAGGGCCGGCCTCAGGGGGTTTTTCCCACTCAATGGTCTCAGGTGGCTCTTTCCAGTCACTCAGGCCTGGTGGCCTTATCCAGTCATTCGGACCTGGCAGCCCGGGCAGACTTTGGAGGCTCCAATCAGTGGGGAGGTTGCTCCAAATAGCCGCAGGGCCTGGGTCAGGCCCACATCACAGCCTCTGGGAAGACACATTTGCCTCCGGTGGCAGCTTCCCGCTGCTGAGCCAGACTTTTATATTTCCCTTTCCTGCCCTGGCTCCGCCCCTCTGTTTCTGGGGTGTTTGGCCTATAAGGCCTTGTTCTGCCCAGCAGGAGTGTCGCAACCCTTCCTTGGTCCCAGGCTCTGAGGAAGGCCACAGCGCCTTGCTACACTGCCCCTTAGGGAGGGTGGGCAGACAAAGCCAGTAGTCTTTAGACCTTTGTAGGACACACAAACAGTTTACTGCCCCGGCCCTCAGGCAGGATGAGCAGGCAGAGCCACAAGTTTCTAGCACTAGGTGGGGCGATCACCCCAAGGTCAGAGTAGGAAGGGGGACGCAGGCCCACCTGACTCCATTGCATCCCAGCCCAGGGCCCTGGCAGTGACAGGGTGTCCCATCACTGAGTCAACGGGGCTCCAGCTGAAACGCGCTGACCCGGCTGTGGGCCATAACACAGCCGGACAGGTGTCTGGCTTCCCTGGGCTCCTTCCTTCCCCCCTTTCCCTGGAATACCTTGTTCCCTGAGTCACCCTCAGTCTCCTCGGGGTACTTTGCCGGGGGAGATTCCAGAATCCTTCGTCCATTGGCAGCAGGTCCAGGAGATCCTTGGAGCCATCTGCAGAGGGCAGCTCCTCCAGGTTGCAAGGGCCAGATATCTCTTCAGTTTCGCAGAAGGTAGGCAGCTTGGGCATCTCCTCCAGGTCATAAGGCCCAGGGGCCTCCTCTGGCTTGCAGGGCTCAGGTAGCTCCAGCAGGTCCTCAGGGCCCCAGCCAGTTGGCAGCCCTGTCAGCCTCTCCTAAGGATAATGGTCAGGCCCAGGCCCCACCCCCAAGGGAGAGACATCCTTCTCCCTCGGTTGCCTTCTCCCAACTGAGCTGGAAGGCCTGCCCTTTATACATCCTCTGTCAACCTAATGACAGAGGATATGGACAAAGCTGAGGTACTCATTAATGATCTGGAGGATGGGGTAGATTGCACCCTCAGCAAGTTTTCAGACGACACGAAGCTAGAGGTAGTGGTAGATAACCTGGAAGGTAGGGATAGGATACAGGGACCTAGACAAATTGGAGGATTGGGCCAAAAGAAATCTGATGAGGTTCAACAAGGACAGGTGCAGAGTCCTGCACTTAGGACAGAAGAATCCCATGCACAACTACAGACTGGGGACCAATGAGCTAGGCAGCAGTTCTGCAGAAAAGGACCTGAGGGTTACAGTGGACATGAAGCTGGATATGAATCAGCAGTGTGCCCTGGTGCCAAGAAGGCTAATAGCATACTGGGCTCCATTAGTCGGAGCATTGCCAGCAGATCGAGGGAAGTGATTATTCCCCTCTATTTGGAATTGGTGAGGCCGCATTTGGAGTATTGTGTCCAGTTTTGAGCCCCCTACTACAAAAAGGATGTGGACAAGTTGGAGAGAGTCCAGCAGAGGGCAACAAAAATTATTATGGGGGTGGAGTACAAGGAGAAGCTGAGGGAACTAGGCTTGTTTAGTCTGCAGAAGAGAAGAATGAGGGGGGATTTGATAGCAGCCTTTAACTGCTTGAAAGGAGGTTCCAGGGAGGATGGAGCTAGGCTGTTCTCAATGGTGGCAGAAGACAGAACAAGGAGCAATGGTCTCAAGTGGCAGTGGGGGAGGTCTAGGTTGGATATTAGGAAAAAGTTTTTCATTAAGAGGGTGGTGAAGCACTGGAATGGGTTACCTAGGAAGGTGGTGGAATCTCCATCTTTAGAGGTTTTTAAGCTGCGGCTTGACAAAGCTCTGACTGGGATGATTTAGCTGGGGTTAGTCCTTCTTTGTGCAGGGGTTGGACTAGATGACCTCCTGAGGTCCCTTCCAACTCTAATATTCTATGATTCTATTGCTCCTGTGTCAGCAGAAGGTTTTCCCATGAGTTGAAAGCTGAAATTTGCTAAAAGCTGAAATCACTAAAGGAACTGGGAAAACCTGACTGACAACCAGCAGAGAGGACCCAGCTGGGCCTGCAGACGGCAGGCGCCAGCAGCAGGTCCTTGGTGAGGCCCAGAGGTGGCAGGAGCAGTGGGGGCCTAGTCAAGCCTGCATCCGGCAGGAGCCTGCAGAGGGGACTGGCTGAGCCCCAGCTGAGTGGTGGACACTGCAACTACGACTGCCAGTACAGGGGAAAGCAAGACGGGTGAGGTGAAGGACATGCCCTGTACTCTGGGGTGGGTTTGGTTCACTGAGTTCATGAATTCCGTTTGCACTGTTTCCCACACCAGTGCTGTGTTACTTCCTTCCTGTTATTAGAAGGTTTACTTTCTACACTCAGACCCTGTGCTTGTGAGAGGGGAAGTATTGCCCTTTGGGGCGCCCAGGGGATAGTGTGTGATTTCCCAGGTGACTGCGTGGGGGCTCGAGTTGGTTTGGTGTTGTGTCATTGACAAGGACCCTTAGCTATAGAACCCGGCCTTTTGCTGTTGTCGACTCTGTCTGGCAGAAGGGTTACACTGCTATTCACAATAGTAGCAATCAATTATATACAGCACAGTCAGATGTTAATAAACATCTTCAACAGTTTCATTCAAAACTATATTTAACTGAAGAAGGAATCAGTAAAGAGGCCCTAAATATCTTTGCTAGTGGCTTATCTCTGCTACAGATCGCTGATTCTCACAAAGAATGTTTAGATGTCCCTCTAGAAATTGTGAAACTGACTCAGAATATAAAAGAGATGAAGGCTGGAAAGACTCCTGGTGCCCATAGGTCCCCAACTGAATTTTACAGAAAATTCTCTGGAACTATAACACCTAGATTATTGAATATGTTCAGTGAGGCCAAGAATGAACAAACTCTCCCACCTAGTCTGAGAGAAGCTGCAATTTCAGTTATTGCTAAACCTGGGAAAGACCTTGGATGTAGTCATTACAGGCCAATTTCTTTAATCAATTGTGATGCTAAGATTTTAGCTAAAGCCCTTGCTATGTGGTTGGACAAAGTTCTCTCACACATTATATATATAAATTAGGAATGCTTCTTTTGTAATAGACATGGCTAAGATAATTTGTGTCAATTGATTGATATTATTGCTGCCTCAAGAGATTCTAAAGAACTCTTAGCTGTCATTTCTTTAGATGCCAAAAAGGCCTTTGACCACATAGTCTTTTTCCTGTGTTAGCAAAATTTGTATTTGATAACCAATTTATTGCTTGGATTAAGCTTTTATATTCTAAACCAAGGTCCAGGGTAGTTACTAAAGATATTATTTCTGTCCCATTTCAGAAAGGTAAAAGACAGGGCTGCCCTCTTTCGCCTCTTCTATTTGATTTAGCTCTAGAACCTTTAACCATTGCCATCTGAGCAAGTCAACATGTGCATGGTATCAGGATGGGCCAAACAGCACAAAATTATGCTCTGTACGGATGATGCCCTTTTATTGGTATCTAAGCCCAAGGTTACCATTCCTAAACTTCTAACCATTGTTAACAAAGTCTGGACTCTTCTCAGGATATAAAATTAATTGGAGATAAATCAGAACTCTTAGGCATTAGCAAATATACAAAGGTGTTTTCTCAAATTGGGACTTTCAGTGGCAATCCTCTTATATGAAATATTTAGGAATACTGATTCTCAAAAATATTCAGGACATGTCTAAGTTAAATATAGAAAAATATTGGCCAAGTGATTAACAACTTGAAGAGACAGAATTCATTAATCCTCAGTTTGTGGGATAAAATTAATATACTGAAAATGAATGTCCTGGCCAGAATGTTGTATGTCCTGAGCGGCGTCCCTGTGTCTATTCTTCAACCTATTTTAACAAATTCAATCATATTTGCAGAACGTTCCTTTGGGGCACAAGAAACTTAGACTGGCTCTGAACAAATTACACCTCCCCGCTCTCTGGTGGGATTTCGTTCTCCCACCTTCAAAAATCATCTCTTTTTTTTTGTTAAGGCAGGAACCTGTGTGGCTATTAGATATGACCACATGAACCCATCTTGAGTTCAGTTTGAATGAGAATGGATGTTTCCCTTTCAGGCATGGTATGATTAAATTGTTATCGCTTGAATGGTTCCCGAGCTCTCACAGTAATGGCTGTGAGGCACGCTTCATCTGGGCTAGAAAGTTCTGCTTCCATCCATTCTTCCATGTAGAGGGAGTCCAGTGGAACAATCCTAGCCTTAAAAATTGATGGCAAAACTCTGATTTGGAGAGATTAGGTGGCAGAGGAATAATTAATGTGTTGCAGCTAATCAACAATGATAAATTTAACCTATTGGTAGCTATTCAACAAGAAATTGGCTTGCCCAGCTCGGGAGCATGGAAATATCCCAGTTACTTATGAATGTATTTGGACTGGATGCACTGAGGACTCCAGAACCTTGATTATTTTGGAGGAAACTTCCTGGATTTTCTCAGCTAGCATATCCTTTTACAATTTTCTGGCCCAAAAGACTCTGCCAAAGACTGATAAGAGAGTTACTTGGAATAGAGATTTGGCTATACTGTTGTCTCTGACCCAATGGAATATAATTGAATCTAATGTTCAAAAAGCAGCTACAGACCTGAGACTACGGCTTACTCACCAAAATAAATTTTTTCCCAGTGTACTGGGCCCCACATAAGATAATGGCAATGGGCCTCATAGTTGCTGACCACTGCTGAAAATGTAATCCTGTCGAGGTGACACTAGTTCATATGTTTTGGGAGTGTCTCTGTATCAAGAATTTCTGCTAGGAGGTGGGTCAAAGGTCCAGTTTGATATTGGATGCTAATTTGGAGCCCTTCCCCTTACGTTTTATTCTCGGATATATTCCTGATACCTGGAAATCACCTGGTAATAAGGCAGCATGCTTCCACCATGTAGCTTTGGTCATTAAAATTAATCCTACAAAAATGGAAAAGTCCATCCCCACCAAAGGTGCTGCCCGGCTCAGTGATATGGCTGAGCTCGCAGCTCACACACGACTGGCATGCCACAGAAAGGGGAAAGTTCAAAGCAATTTGCGCTGACTTTTTAGAGGTCTATAATGCTGCAGACCCTGAAGATAGATATGTTGCTTCCCCTCCCCTTCCTTTAACCTAACCCTCTTGGTTAAAGTTGTGTAGTGTCGGGCAGCTGGTATTTTGGTATATTTGTAGTATTTGGAAAAATTAACAACTATAAATAAAAAGAAACCAGCCAGCACATACTGCAAGGACATTACCTTTTACCTACCCCAGAATATTTCTGGCTCTAACCACAAGACCCCCACTTGCTTTGCTAGAGGAGGAGAGCAGATGGTCCCCCCCTCAGGCTGCCCCCACTTCCCAGCCAGTGGTGTGTGTGGCTGATCTGTGTCACACACACCCAGCCAAGCCATGGCCTTGACACAGTACCTAGTTTCCTCTGTGTCGCTTTAGCACTGTCCAGAGGTTGGGGACAGGCATTCTGCTCAGTGCAGATCCCAGCCCTTGGAGCAGTTGAGCCCCACTGCCCCCCCCAGGGATGGGATATGGAAACTTTGTCCTGAAGGGAGCAGCAGTTCCCTTACGTCTCCCAGCACTGCCCTCCCTCCTCCAAACACACACACCGCCTCGACCCCCATGGCCCTCCCAGGGCTGGTATAAAACCTAGGAGCCCTGACTCCCAGCTCCTGGCTCTAATCACTACACCCCATTAGTGGGTTTTGCACCATTGCTGGGACAGGATTACGATTAGTGTCACTGGAAATTAACTCAGTCAGATCAATAGTTAGCTTTGGGAAGGCCTTTCCTTTGCTTGAATCCTCCTCATCTTTCAGGAGAGCAGTTTTATATTTATCCTGCAGAAACAGGAACCAGAATCCACACACCCCCTGCCTCCTTGGTCCAAGGACTCATAGACTCTAAGGTCAGAAGTCAATATGATCATCTAGTCTGACCCCATGCACAATACAGGCCATAGATCCTCACCCACCCACTTCTGTAGTAAACCTCTAACCTATGACTGAGTTATTAAAATCCTCAAATCATGGTTTAAAGACTTTAAGGTACAGAGAATCCACCAGCAAGTGAGCCATGCCCCATGCTACAGAGGAAGGAAAAAAAACCCCAGAGCCTTTGCCAATCTGCCCTGGGTGAAAATTACTTCCTGACCCCAAACATGGTGATCATGGTTAGCATGTGGACAAGACTCACCAGCCAGAAACCCAAGAAAGAATTCTCTGTAATAACTCAGAACCCACCCCATCTAACATCCCTTCACAGGCCATTGGCATATCTACCACCAGTAGTCAAAGATCAGTCAATTGCCAAACTAGGCTGTCCCATTATATCATCCGCTCCATAAATTTATCAAGCTCAATTTTGAAGCCGGTTAGGTTTTTTTGCCCCCACTGCTCCCCTTGGAAGGCTATTCTAGAACTTCATTCTTCTGATAGTTAGAAACCTAAGTCTAATTTCAAATCTAAACTTCCTGATGGCCAGTTTATATCCATTAGTTCTTGTGTCCACATTGGCACTGAGCTTAAATAATTCCTGTCCCTCCAAGGTGTTTATCCCTCTGATGTATTTATAGAGAGCAATCATATCTCCCCTCAGCCTTTTTTGGTTAGGCTAAACAAGCCAAGCTCTTTGAGTCTTCTTGCATAAGGCAGGTTTTGCATGATCTTGCACTTTCCACTATTAAATGTCATCCTATTTCTATTACTCCAGTTTACAAGGTCATCCAGAGTTTCCTGTATGATATCCTGATCCTTCGCTGTATTGGCAATACCTCCCAACTTTGTGTCATCTGCAAACTTTATTAGCACATTACCATTTTTTGTGCCAAGGTCAGCAATAAAAAGGTTAAATAAGATTGGTCCCAGGACCGATCCCTGAGGAACTCCACTAGTAACCTCTCTCCAGCCTGACAGTTCACCTTTAAGTATGATCCGTTGTAGTCACCCTTCTAACCAATTCCTTATCCACCATTCAATTTTTATATTAATCCCCAGCTTTTCCAATTTAACTAATAATTCCCCATGTGGAACTGTATCAAATGCCTTACTGAAATGTAGGTAAATTAGATGCACTGCATTCCCTTTGTCTAAAAAATTCTGTTAGCTTCTCAAAAAAGGAGATCAGGTTGATCTGGCATGATCTACCTTTTGTAAAGCCATGTTGTACTTTATCTCAATTACTATTAGCCTCGATGTCCTTAACTACTTTCTCTTTCAAAATTTTTTCTGAGACTTTGCATACTACTGAGGTCAAACTAACAGGCCTGTAGTTACCCAGATTACTTTTTTCCCCTTTCTTAAAAATAGGAACTATGTTAGGAATTCTCCAGTCATACGGTACAGCCCCTGAGTTTACAGATTCATTAAAATCCTTGCTAATGGGCTTGCAATTTCACATGCTAGTTTCTTTAATATTCTTAGATGGAGATCATCCAACCCCCCCCCCTCCCCTCTCCCCGATTTAGTCCCATTAAGCTGTTTGAGTTTGGTTTCTAGCTCGGACTTGGTAATTTCTACCGCCATTTCCTCATTTCCATTAGCCACCCTACCACTATCCCCAAGATCATCATTAGCCTCATTAAAACGGAGGCAAAGTATTATTAGATATTATTCAGCCATGCCTAGATTATCTTTAACTTCCACCCCATCCTCAGTGCTTAGCGGTCCCACTTCTTCTTTCTTTGCTTTCTCCTATTTATATAGCTATAGAACTTTTTACTATTGGTTTTAATTTGCCATGCAAGGTCCAACTCTACTTGGCTTTTGGCCTTTCTTACTTTATCTCTACATGTTCTGATCTCCAAGAGGTAGCTTTCCTTGCTGATCCCTCTCATCTTCCACTCCTCGTAGGCTTTCTGCTTCAGCAGGGACTTAATTAAAGCAGTGTCTGCAGAGATGCCACCTGAAAAAGGGATTTACCCATGCCCTCAATCTTCATGCTGCGGGGGCTGGACTCTAGCTGTGATCAGGAAGGAATCTTTCCCCTACCACTGGAAGAGCATCTCACTCCGGAGGAGATCTGATGGGTCAGGGAGACGGGAATCAGGGCCTAGACAGCATAGTGCGGGGGAAGGTACACCAGGCTTTTGTTCCTAGATATATACATTTACTTTTAGCCATATTAAAACATATATTGTTTGCTTGCCCAGTTTACCAAGTGACCCGAATCAGTGACCTGTCCTCCTCATTATTTACCACTCCCCCAATTTTTGTGTCACCTGCAAACTTTATCAGTGATGATTTTATGTTTTCTTCCAGAACATTAATAGACATGTTAAATAGCACAGAGCCAAGAGCCACTCCCTGTGGGTTGATGACGATTCCCCATGTACCATTACATTTTGAGACCTATCAATTAGCCAGTTTTTAATCCAGTTAATGTGTGCTGTGTTAATTTTATATCACTGAAGTTTTTTAATCAAAATGTCATGCAGTACCAAATCAAATGCCTTATAATACATTACATCAACACTACTATATTATAAAATACTATATTATAAAGTATATTACAGCAACACTACTATCTTTATCAACTAAACTTGCAATCTCATCCAAAAGAGGTATCACGTTAGTTTGACAGGATCTATTTTCCATAAACCCATGTTGATTTGCATTTCCCTTCTTTAATTCTTTATTAATCAAGGCCCATATCAGCTGCTCCATTGTCTTGCCTGGGATCAACGTCAGGCTGACAGGCCTATACTTACTCGAGTGTAGCCACTTGGTTCATTTTGTCATTCATTTATTGTGCGTTGTGTGATGTTATAATTAACTCATATGCTATGTCATATAAAATCATTGTATGCTAAACAGATTTAAGTGTCAGATCATACACATATAAGACTGATAAGTATTTAGAAGGGATATGTATGTACTATGTATCTAAGTAAAGCAGGGCTAAAATGCAAAGCCTACAGGCTGAGGTGTGTGAGACATCAGTTTAGCCATACTAGGCTTAAGAAATGCTTGACATCAGTAAGTGACTAGAGACTAATCTGATGCCATAAGCTCATGAGAAAGATGTGCCAGTGGGTGGTATTGTGAAAAACTGACCACAATGTATTGTTCAAAATCATGAGGTACTATGTTCTAACATCTTTTTCTAACACATGGCCTAACTTCAGGGTACATGTTCATAAATGCTAATATGAATAAAAGGAACAACCACCAACCTATGAAAACTGGGGCACCCCAATATTTTTGGGAGGGTGCAATCAGATAAAGAGAAAAAGGGTCGACACTTTCATTCACATACATAGAGTGTTAGGTGTCATCAGAATCACAAGATAAAAAAGGGCTCCTGAATTGGGTAAAATGGGTCACCTATGGGAAACCTCCATCAGGACCCATCCTCTACTGATGATCAATTGGTAAGGCATCCATCAGACCTTAAAAATACTGTTAAGGATGCAAGTATGACTATTTGTATTTCGTGTATAGGTCTTTATAGTATTTCTATATGCTTGGGTAATCGTAACCTTAATTGTAACTTTACTAAAACTTATAAACAAGTCTAGACTTCGTACTTATGAATGTCTGTGTGGTCACTACCCCTGCTCTTCATGGTTCCTAGACACTCTAAATCTGAAGCAACTAGCAGAGGTGACTTTCCCTCTGCTGAGCTTGAAACTGTAATCACCAGAGCTGAACTCACAGTGGTGTAATACAACATTACTAAATTCAATTTAAATAAACTGAAAGGTTACCCAGGTCATCCCATTCACCCTTTTTAAAACTGGCACAACATTAACTTTCTTCCAGTCTTCTGGCACTCTCCCAGTGGTCCAAAACGTATTGAAAATCAACATTAATGATTATAATCCTGTGAACTCTTTAGCCAACTTTTTTGAAACACTTGGATGCAAGTTATCTGGATGTGCTGCTTTAAAAATATCTGACTTTAGTAGCTTTGTTTAAAATCCTCCAAAGATATTGGTGGAATGGAACAAACGTTATCGTCAGCACCTGATAAGATGATATCTGTTTTTTCCCCCAAATACAGAACAGCAATATTGTACAGTTCTTCCTTTTCTGCTTTATTATTGATAATTCTACCATTTCCATATAGTAATGGAGCAATAACATTGTCAGGATTCTTTTTGTTCATAAATTATTTTAAAAACTCCTTATTATCCTTAACTCTGCTGACCCTGGCTTTCTCCTGCTGTCCTTTTTCTTCCCTTATCAGTTTTCTACAATTGCTAACATCTGCTTTATATTAATTATTAAAAACTTCCCCTTTCATGCATGTGATATATATGTAATAATCTTGAAGTTTCATTAAAAAATAAACTATTAAATAAGTAAGGAATAGAACTTTAACACAGACAGGAGTGACTCCCAGGTGTGCCGGTAGGAGCAGCCATGTTAAATTTGATGTAGGGCACATCTCCCAATTCACACAATATTGACCCATGCTAGGGAGTGTCTCTAATTCACCATCTTCTACAAATATATCTCTACAATATATATTTTTAATATTATTTTTATAGCTGCCTTTACTTCCCTTCTAACCCAGGTTTGTTTTTTAACCTGCATACCTTTTTTCCTCAGGTGTGGGATTGTGGCTTTTTTGGGATCTAGTAAGGTGTTCACATAAATGAATCCCAGTTACCATTCATGTGTTTCTGATTAAATTCTTCCTCACGGCTGATTTGGCTGTTGTCAGCTTTGTGAAATTCATCCTATTAAAGCACCTAGTATATAGATTACTGGTCTAGACTTTATTCTGTTGGCACATTATAAATGTGATCGAGTTATGATTATTTCTACCTACTAACCATTATTTTTTAATTCAGTTCTTCCTTATCTATGAAGACCGGGTGTAACAAAGAATTCCCATATGTGGGCTGTAACACTTAAGTCAGGAAATTGGCATCTATATTGTTTAGACATTCCAAGGACATTTTAGTACTGACAGCATAAGACCTCCAGCATATGTCACTCAAATTGAAGTCACAGGTTTTTTTCCCCCCTACACATTATAGATAGGTGCAAAAGGAGCTGGTCATTCTGTTCCCTAGTGTGATTTGGAGTCTCACATTAACTAATGCCCCATCTTGTGCTTTATGGGTTAGGACATTGATCTATATGTATTCAAGGTCATTATCTTCTGCGTTATCAGTGACTTGCACACAGGTACTGCCATTTTTGACACAGGACACTGCTTCCCCCTCCCTTTTTGCCCACTTGATCCTTCCTCAATAGACGAAAGCCCTTGATTTGAACATTCCAAGCTGCAAGTTATCCCCCCCAGGTTTCAATAGCACCCACTAGATCAAATTTATGCTCATAAATGAGCAATTCCAATTCCCCTTGTTTGTTACCCAGGCTCCTAGTGCTGGTGTTCAGACACTTCAGGCATTTCTTCTCTTCACGTCCTTCGGTTCCATGATTAATTTTGTTCTCAACATCTTGATTTTGTGCCGAGTGCTCATATTTTCGCTCCTGTTGCCTCCCCTTTTGCTATTAGTATGAACCCCCCTGTTTAGCCAGGGGTGCCGGAGCCAGGAGGGGCCATGTCCACCCACTTTTGTATGTGGTAGTATAGTAGCCTCATCAGGTGGGAGCAGCAGTGGCAGAGATGATCAGTTCCCTCACGGCGAAGTGCAGCCCCTGCTAGTGGAATCAACATCTTCCTGCTGATGGGGGCTGAGGTGGGCCTTAGTCCCTGCCAGCCACGGGGCCCTGCCCCATTCCTCTTCTTCTCTCTGGGGTCCCACCCTCTGGCCAGGCTGGAAGCCAGAGCTGGGCAGTAGTAAGAGACGCCCAGGAAGCCCGGGCTGCTGTTGGAATCCCCAGACCTTTCACTTGCCCTGGGCAGTGCACCCTGGGGGGTGGGGACACAGGCCGGGGGCTGCTCTTGGGTCCCCCGGTCCCCTGCCCAGGGCAGGTGGAGGATCCACGGCTCCCCACAGTAGCCCAGGCTACCTATGCAGCTTTAACCATGGCCTGGCTCTGGCTTCCAGTCTGGCCAGGGGGCAGGGCCTTGGGGAGAAGAGGAGGAGCAGGGGTGGGGGCACAGTTCTGGCACTGGTAGCCACCCCCACTTCTACATAGGTTCCAGCACTCCTGTAGCCAGCCTGTCCTGAGAAGATTGTTCCCCCTTCTATTGAGGTGGTGGCCATCAAAACTATAAAGCCCCCTACAAAGTGTGGACCAGTGTTCCACAAACCCAAACCCTCCACCCTTCACCACTTACCTAACTAATGGTTCACATTTAGAAAACAGCTGATGAGGTCCTAGGATGCATCTGGTGAGGTATTTCCAGTAGAGATAGGCAGGAGTTAGTACCATTATACAAGGTGCTGGTGAGACCTCATCTGGAATACTGTGTGCAGTTCTGGTCCCCCATGTTTAAGAAAGATGAATTAAAACTGGAACAGATACAGAGAAGGGCTAGGGTGATCAGAATAATGGAGAACCTGACTTATGAAAGGAGGTTGGCTTATTTAGCCTAATAAAATGAAGGAGTAGGGGAGATGTGATTGCTATCTATAAATACCTCAGCGAGATAAATAACTCCTCTGCCTCCCTGCTCTTTAAGTTAAGTGCCAATGTTGGCACAAGAACAAATGGATATAAACTGGCCCTTAATAAGTTTAGGCTTGAAATTAGAAGCAGACTTCTAACCATCAGAGGAGTGAAGTTCTGGAACAACCTCCAAGAGGAACAGTGGGGGCAAAAACCCTACCTGATTTCATGACTGAGTGTGATAAGTGTATGGAGGGGATGGTACAATATGACTGCCTACAACAGCACGTGGTCCATCCATGACTGCTAGTAGCAAATCTCTCCAAAAGTCAGTGATGGGACGCTAGATAGGGATGGCTCTGAATTATTACGGAGAATTTTTTTCCCAGCTGTCTGGCTGGTGGGCCTCACCCACATGCTCAGGGTCTAACCGATCTCCCTATCAAGGGTCAGGAAGGAATTTTTCCCCAGGTCAGAGTGACAGAGAACCTTCTTCTGCAGCATGGGGCACAGGTCACTTTTTGGTATGAACAAGAATAAATGATGGATTCACTGTAAATTGAAGTCTTTAAATCAAGACTGAAGGACTTCAGTAACTCAGCCAGATGTTACAAGTCTAATACAGGAATGGGTGACTGAGGGTCTGTGGCTTGTGTTGTGCAGGAGATCAGACTAGCGGATCATGATGATTCACCAAGGGAAAAGGCCTGGATCAGCGCTGCTGAGATGCCAAAGTAGATGGCTAAAGTTAATGCGATTTATCTCAATTGCTAACAATGTTCCTAGGAAAACTCTGGAAGTAGCAGACACGCAGTCATCGGCTTCAACTACCTATGAGCTTGAAGATGATGTAAAGACATATGTGGATGCATACAGACCAATGTCAGCAAAGAGGTTATACCAGCTATAAAAAGCAACCTCAACAGACACGCAACTTCAGGAAGTTCTCAATGACATGAGGGCCGGCTGGCTCAAGTATCTAAAGGACACTAAGGAAGTCACAAGAGACTACTTTGTGGTGTGTGGACAATTAAGTGAGTCATATGAACTCATGATTAAAGGCAATTGCATAGTAATGCCAAACAAAATGAGAGGAGAAATCCTACACCTGATCCACAAAGGACTTCAATGTCGCAAACAGGTCAGCTGGTTAGTCTGGTGATCGGGCATCAGCAAGAACAAAGACTAAAGTTTCTTCATGTAAAGATTGCAAAACCAACAAACCAAACAACACAAAGAACCTTGACTAGCAAAACCACTTCCAGACAGATCTTGGAAGAGACTAGCTGTAGATTTACATGAATTCAGAGGACAACATTACCTGGTTGTTGTATATTGTTTTTCCAGGTATATAGAAACAATGTTTTTGAAAGACGTAACATATCACAGTGTTCTTGAGAAACTGAAGTGCACTTTTGTTCACTTCAGTGTTCCAGAACAACTAGTCCTGGACATTGGACCCCAATTCACTGCAACAGAATTGAAATCATTCCAAATGAATGATGATGATTCGTGATCATATTACTAGCAGTGATCATATTACTAGCAGCCCACATTACCTGGAAGTGAACGGAGAGGCTGAGAGAGCTGTACAGACAGCCAAGAAAATCCTACAGCAGGCAGATCCATTCTGTGCTCTTCTGAGTTACAGTAGCAGCCACTGGATATAGTCCAGCACAACTCCTGATGGGAAGACACCTCAGAACTACTCTTCCAACTTTGGAAAAGAATCTGTTTTGATATGAAGAGAGCAGACAAACTGGATAAAAAGTCAGAAAAGAGCTTATTTGACATGAAATTGGATAGGATGGAGAAAAAAGGTTTGAGAACTCCAGCTGTTGTACAGAACAAGAATTCAGCACCTAGATGACATGTGAGCGAGACTGACAGTGGAGACATCAACTGAAATTGTCGGCATCTGCAGTTTGTTCCTCAGAAAGAACAGCCAACTGAGCAAACTCTACAGATGGTGGATTCAGAAGAAGACTCAAGGATTCCAAACTGACTACAGCCAGTTGTTGCAACTAATGGACAGCCAGATGACCAAGTTGTTACATTTTTGGGTTGTGTATTTAGAAAACCAGAGCACTTCATGGACTGATCCATACTGAATATTAGAGACAGCGTGACTGTGTTAATATTGTAAATGGCACAAATGTAGAATGTATAGGGGGAGATGTAATGGAATGTTAAACTGTGTTATACTGTTCAGCCACTAGATGAGGCCCTGTGCATAAGAGACCATGTTTAAATGAAACTGGGCCATATCTGGCACAATATTAAAGGATCTTACGATGAACACATTGGGGTGTACCTCACTAAGGAAGAAGCTCTGTAGCCAGTCCATATCTGGTACAGGAATATGACCAAGTCCCTCCCCACCATGCAGAAGGGCTTTGGCAGCAGGGAAAAGGTCTAGCAGCTCTCCATTGCCGGAACCTTCCCTGGCTGCCAGAGCTTTCCCTGCTTCAGGGAAAGGCTCTAGCAGTGGGGATGGGCAGCAGGGAAAGACTATCAGTAGGGGTGGGCAGCTACTGAAGCCTTTCCTGGCTGTCTCCTGCCTGCCAGAGCCTTTCCCTGGCATGTGTAAGCACCACACAGCAGGGGGGACACGGTATGCTTGTCACTGTGCACGTAGCTACTGTGGAAGACAGCCAGCTTCCCTCTCATGGGTCTCACGCTTCACATCTCATAGTGGGCCAGGGAGTCACCCATCACCCCATCTCCCCTGGGGAGGGGGCAGGGACCCAGGCCCACCCACTCCTCCAGGTCCCAGCCCAGGGGCCCTATGAGTAGCAGCTGTGAGCTGCTGGCATTGTATTCACAGCTGCAGTCTTTTTCCCCTGAGCTACTTCCCCCCACCCCCAGGCCTTGTTTCCTTGTTGCCCCAAACTGGGCTTCCTGACCCACACCCCTGTGCCTGGGGGAATGTTTCACTCTGGCCAAGGACAGGATCCCCCCATTCCTGGGCTCAGTACCTCTCTTAGGACCCCACCCCAGTACCTTCCTCCAGCTTATACCATATTTCTCTGGAGCAGTGGGCTTTTATCAGGCACCTGGCTAGGCCTTAATTGGCCTCAGCTGCTCCTAATTGCCCTCTACTGATCTGCAGGGAATAAAGTCCTGATCATTCTAGGGCTTACATACCTCCACTCTTGCCCTCTTCTATTGCTGGGGATGTTGCTGCTGCCTTGGCCCTCCTCCTCTTTGCTTCTTAGGGGCCCTGCTGGCCTTCCTGCCTCCCCTGGCTGGAGCGGGGAGTGGGTGTGTGTGTGAGTGAGTGGCCTCTTCTCCTCCTCCTCCATCACCACCACCAGCTGCAGAGGGGCACCTCTTTCCAGGCCAGCTGCTTCTCCCTGCTGTTGCTGTGAGCACCCCCTCCCTGCTGCTCCCTACCCTTCTAGCCCCTGTGTTTGGAGGCACCCCTGTCCTCCCCCTCTTTGCCTCCCCTTCCTTGTAGCTGCCCCTGCTGCCCCCCTTCCTTTCATTGTCCCCTGTCATCTGTTACCTGCTTTGTTTGTCTGTGTTGGTTTGTTTGCCCTGCCCTCCTTGCTTTGGTCCCCTTCTGGTTTGTTTGTTTGCTCCCAGCCCTGCCCCTGAGTTGGCTTGTCCCCTGCCCTGCCTGGCTGCGGGGGTTTGCCCCTAAGCCTCCCTAGCCCTGCTCTTGTTTCTGCCCCAAGAACCACCTGTTCCCCTACCAGCAGCAGTTTCCCTGTTGCCCCTTCTCATCTGGCCCTTGTGCTCCTGCCCCCCCCTGTGCTCATGGCTTCCCTTTAGGTGACCCCCCCCTTCTTGAGTTGCCCCCCCCCCCCGCACACTACACTCCCCTTGGTTGATTTAGCCCCTGCCCCACGGCCCCCCCTCCCCTGTGCAGCCGGAGGAGCCGGTTTCCATCTGCGGGCTGGTGAGTGTGTTGCCCCTGTACCCCAGCTTGGCTTAGGTCCCCCATTCTCCCTTGTGCTGGTGCCCTCCTCCCCTGTTTTCCTCCTAGCAGGGAGGAGTGATTGCCCTCCCTCCCCCCACTCTCACCCTCTTCCTTCCCTCTCTACCCCCTTCTTCCTCTTCCACCCCTTCTCCTCCCCCCCTCCCCAACGGACCCATCCCTACCCCCTCCCAAGATGGTGGGTGTGCCTGGGGCCGGGATCCCTTCCGTGGATGCTCCCGCCCCTCCCCCTCATCCCAACACTCTGTCCCCGTCCGTGGCGACCGGCCCCCCGCCGGACCAACAGGCATCGGTCCCACAGCCCTGGTGGTGGCCAACTCAAGGGGGGACTTCAGGGACTCTGTCACCGCCACGGCTACCGCCCCCCTTCCAGGGGGCACGCCCTTGGCCGGGAAGAAGGGCTGGGGGGGAAAGAGCAAGAGCTCTGCCTGGACAGTGGCGCCGCCGCCTGTGGCAGGGGCCCCTCCCTCTCCTGTTCTCACCCCGCTGTCCCTTCCACCAGCTCTGGGGGTGGTGCCGCTCCCAGGTCATACGCCCAGATGGCCCCGGGCCCCCTGCTTGCTGCCTCATCACCTGCCCCGACCACCGCCTCCAGCACCATCCCAGGACCCCTTTCCCACCCTCACCAGGAAGCACGGGGTCCAGTGCTTCCTGGTTCCCACTTTGACCCACGTGGAGACCTACGTGTGGGCGCTGGTGCAGGTGGTGGGGCCCACGGCCATGGTGGCGGCCTTGAAGATGTACGGGAAGGTGGTGGTCTTCCTGGCATCCGAGGCCGCTGCCTAGGAGGTGGTGGAGACAGGCCTGGCAGTGGGGAGTGTCCACGTCCCTGTGGACCCCTGGAGGACCTGGGCGTACGGGTGGTCCTTACCTCCATCCCGCCCTTCCTCCCCAGCGCCGCCCTTCTGCCTTTCCTTTCCATCCTGGGGAAGCCCCTCTCTGTCATCAGCCCGCTGCCCATCGGCTGTAAGGACCCCGCCCTCCGCCACATTCTCTCCTTCCACGGGCATGTGCAGCTGCTGCCGGCGGCACGTGGAGGGGAGGTGCTGGAGGGGTCATTTCTGGTGCTCCATCAAGGGCCCAGTACCAGATCCATTACTCCAGGGGGAGCCCGGGACCCAGGGGGGTGCCAGCTAGACCAGCGGCGATGTCCCCCCCAGCTGTTCAGCCCCTGTGGCTGCCCTTCCTCCTCCATCGCCGGCTACCACCTCCACTCGGGCCCTGGGGGTGCCCCCCCCCCTGGTGCGCCCAAACGAGCGGGCGGGCCCTGCTGATGCCCAGAACAGTCGGGGGGGGGGCCTGCAGAGGAGAGGGAGCCAGGGCTGCCACTGCCAGTATCAGAGGGGGCTTGCCCCAGGGGGAGGCCTCCCCTCCCCCCGCTGCCCCATCCACTGTGCTCTTGCCCCCTGGTCCTGCCCCCAGTGCAGGGCAAGCACAGCAAGCGCAAGGCCAGCACCCTGCGCCCCATCCCCCTCATCACCAAGGGGGGTGAGCGGCCCTGCAAATCTAGGAAGGGCCTTCCACCGTGCCCCCGCTGATGCCCAGCGGGTGGCACCGGCTGAGGAAGCCGTGGCAGCGGACGTCGGCTGTGCCATCTCCTTCCTGGAGTCCCTCCTTGAGGGGTCCCTGGTCAGCAGCCTTCCCATCCCCTTGCCCTCTGAACCCCCTGTGGGTGCCGAGGTCGCTGCCTCTTTGGCTCCCGCTGGGGAGGACCTTGTGGTGATGGAAGGGGACTTCTCCTCCCTTATGGAGGAGATTGATGCCCTGGGCCTGACCCCAGCCTGCCCGGGGACGGATGACCCTCCCCACCTGGAAGAGTCTGCTGAGGATGGCCCTCAGCCACCTCTCCCTCCCCCGTCCCTCCCTTCCCCGGTTGCTGGCCCTGCTCCCATGCCCCGGGCCTTCCCACTGGGCCCCTCTATCCGGCCGGCAACGGCACCCCTGTCGTCAACGGCGCAGCACTTGAGGGGGCCCCAGGCCACCAAATGCCCCCTCCCCTGCTGTGGACCGACCACCCCTCCTCCCCCCTGAGGTTGCCAGCCCAGTTGCCCCTTCCCAAGCGCCCAGAGCCACGGACAGTGAGGCTCCCAAGCCCGGCCCCATGGAGGTCACCCCCACCCCATCCATCTCTCTACCTCTTGGCCCCGATCAGGAGCCACCCCACCCCGATGGCCCAGTTGCCGTGAACCCCATACACGACCTTGGCCCTCCCCCTCCCCCATTCCTTGCATTAACCCTTCCCCCACCTCAGCCCCTCCCCTGCTCCCTGTTCCCGATCCCCTTCCCACTCCCACCCCCGAACCCTCCCCTTCCCCCCCCCCCCCCGCCACCTGTGTCTCTGCCGCCCCTGGAATTGTCTCCTTTCCCCTTGAGGGCTCCCAGGAGGCGGCCTTTGTTTTCACCTTTCCCAGCCCGCTCGGGGCTTCTGTCTTCCCTCTACCACCACCCCCAGCGCCCGTCCCATCCGGCCACGGGGCCGCCACAGGGGCCAGGCTGGAGGACGAGCCCTCCGAGGCGCTGAGCAACAAGCTGCATACCTTCCTCCGGGACACGTGTGGTGCCCGGAACTGGGTGCAGCTCACGCTGCAGTGCTGGGGGGACTTCCACTGTGTCCTCCAGGCTGTGAGGGCCATGATGAAGGAGGGGAAAGGGACTGGGCGGCAGAATACCATGGCCTACCAGCGGGCCCGCAGCTTCCGTGATGCCCTGATGGCCTTTGGGACTGGCCATGGGTTGCTGCAGAGCCCAGCAGGGACTGCTAGCACTCCTGCCAGCAAGGATCCCCCCAGCCCTCCTCGTAATGCCTATCAAGTTTGCTACATTGAACACCAGGGGCTGCAGGACGGGTCTCCGCAGGTGTCAGTTGTTCTCCGTCCTTCGTGGGGGGGGGAGGTATTCCGGGGCATTCCTGCAGGAGACCCATATGGACCCAGCCGCCGGCTGGAGTTGGGGGACGGGGTGCACCTGAGTCACCTCTCCACCCGCGCGGGCGGAGTGGCCACCCTGTTCTCCCCGACCTGCAGCCCAAGGTGCTGGGGGTCACCGAGGTCATGCCGGGCTGCCTGCTGCACCTCCGGGTCCGCATGGAGGGGCTGGCGCTGAACCTGGTCAACGTCTATGCCCCAAATGCGGGCCCGGAGCGGGTGCGTTTCTTCCAGCAGGCGTCCGCCTTCCTCAGTACCCTGGATCCTCGAGAGTGCCTGGTCCTGGGCGGGGATTTTAACACCACCCTCGAAGAGTGGGACCGCCCGGGGACCAAGCAGTGCCAGGCCGCTGCAGACGTCCTCCGGGAGATCATAGACCATCACTCCCTGGTGGATGTCTGGCGCGACCACCACCCGGACGACACCGTCACCTTCACCTTTGTCCGGGTAGGAGAAGATCGGTCGAGCCACTCCCGGTTGGACAGCATCTATTTTTCCTGTCACCATCTCTCAAGAGCCCACTCCTCCAGCGTATGGCTGGCCCCATTCTCGGATCACCACTTGGTGACTGTGACGGCCTCTCTCACCGCGGAGAGGCCGGGGCCGGACTACTGGCACTTTAACAACAGCCTGCTGGAGGACATGGGCTTTGTGGCGTCTTTCCGGGAGTTCTAGCTGGCCTGGCGGGAGCAGAGGCGTACCTTTCCCTTGGCACGGCACTGGTGGAACGTGGGGAAGGTGCGCGCCCGGCTCTTCTGCTGCGACTACACGCGGGGCGCCAGCCGGCGGGGGGATGCAGGGATAGAGCAGCTGGAGCGGGAGGTTTTACTGCTGCAGAGGCATCAGGCCGCCAGCCCCGAGGATCCGTCCCTCTGCGGAGCATGCCGGGAGAAGTGGGAAGAGCTCCGGGCCCTCGAAGACCTTCGGGCTCGGGGTGCCTTTGTTCGATCCCGCATCCATCTCCTTCGGGAAATGGATCACAGCTCCCGCTTCTTCTATGCCCTGGAGAAAAGACAGGGGGCCCGGAAGCATGTCACCTGCCTCCTTGCAGAGGACAGCGCCCCCCACACGGATCCGGCGGAGATGCGTGGAAGGGCCCGGGCCTTCTACGCCAGTCTTTTCTCCCCGAATCCGACCAATGCCGCTGCCCACAGGATGCTCTGGATCGAACTTCCCACGGTCGGTGCGGGTGCCTGGGACCAGCTGGAGCTCCCTTTCACTCTGGCCAAGTTCTCGGAAGCCCTCCTCCTCATGCCCACAAACAAATCCCTGGGCATGGACGGGCTGACCGTGGAGTTCTACCGTGTGTTCTGGGATGTCCTCAGCCCGGACCTCACCTCCATCTGGGCCGAGTCCGAGGACAGCGGAGTGCTCCCCCTCTCGTGCAGGCGAGCCGTGCTCGCCCTGCTGCCCAAGAAGGGGGACCTCTGCGACCTCCGGAATCGGTGTCCCATCTCGCTCCTCTGCACAGACTACAAAATTGTGGCCAAGGCCATCTTGCTGAGGCTGGGGTCTGTGCTGTAGGACATGGTCCATCCTGACCAGACCTACATCATCCCAGGCCACACCATCTTTGACAACCTCTATCTGGTCCGGGACCTCCTGGAGCTCGGGTGAAGGGATGGTCTGTCAATCGCCCTCCTGTCCCTGCATCAGGAGAAGGCGTTCGACAGGATGGACAATGGGTATCTCCTGGGCACCCTGCGGGCGTTCGGCTTCAGGCCCCCCTTTGTGGGTTTTCTCCGAGTGCTGTACGCCTCTGCGGAGTGCCTGGTCAAGCTCAACTGGACCCTGACCGAACCAGTCAGCTTCGGGCACGGCGTGCGTCAAGGCTGTCCACTGTCGGGCCAGCTGTACGCCCTGGCCATCGAGCCCTTCCTTTGTCTCCTCTGCTGGAGGCTGACGGGGTTGGTGCTCTGTGAGCCAGCGCTGAGGCTGGTCCTGTCAGCGTACGCTGACAATGTGCTCCTCGTGGTCCAGGATCCGGGTGACCTGGTGCGGCTGGAGGCGTGCCTGGCCATCTACTTGGCGGCCTCCTCTGCCCGGGTCAACTGGGTCAAGAGCTCTGGCCTGACGGTAGGGGCCGGGTGGCAGGCGAGCTCCCTTCCACCCGCGCTTCAAGCCATCCGGTGGAGCGGGGGTCTGCTGCTCTATCTGGGCGTTTACCTTTCTGCCACCCATCCCTCCCTGGCAGAGAACTGGCAGGATTTGGAGGACAGGGTGTCTGGGCGGCTGCGGAGATGGACAGGACTGCTCCGGTGCCTCTCCCTTCGGGGGCGGGCGCTGGTGATCAACCAGCTGGTCCTGTCCATGCTCTGGCACCGGCTCAACACCCTGGTCCCGACCCTGAGCTTCCTGGCCCACCTCCAGAAGACAGTTCTGGAGTTCTTTTGGCCAGGACTGCACTGGGTCTCTGCAGGGATCCTGAGTATCCCTCTGGAGGAGGGCAGGCAGGGACTGTGCTGCATTTTCATTAGTTGTCCCAAGTAATCAGTTGCATTCCAGGCTCAGTGGCTCCTCCTCTTAGGATGGGGGAGGGGCCTTTAGCAGTGGGTGGGCTGGTATCCACCCACTTCCTGGTTTGCAAATAGATGCCCTCTTCTACTGCTGGGGATGCTGCTGCTGCCACCTTTGCTTCTTGGGTGCTCTGCCAGCCTTCCTGCCTTCCCTGGCCAGCTGGGGAGGAGCGGGTGTGTGATTGGCTCTCCTCCTCCTCCATCACCACCAGCTGCAGAGGGGCACCTTTTTTCCAGGCCAGCTGCTTCTCCCTTCTGCTGCTGTTGCTGCAAGCACCCCCTCCCTGCTGCCCCCCTACCCCTTTAGCCTCTGTGCCTGGGGGCACCCCTGCCCTCCCCCTCTTTGCCTCCCCTTCCCTGTAGCTGCCCCTGCTGCCCCCTTCCTTTCACTGCTCCCCCCGTCATTTGTTACCTGCTTTGTTTGTCTGTTTGGTTTATTTGCCCTGCCCTCCTTCCTTTGGCCTCCTTCTGGTTTGTTTGTTTGCCCCACCCCATCCCCTGAGTTGATTTGCTCCCTGCCCCGCCCGGCTTTAGGGGTTTGCCCCCGAGCCTTCCCAGCCCTGCTCCTGCCCTACGCCCCCCCTCTTCCCCTGCCAGCAGCAATTTCCCTGTTGCCCCTTCCCTTCTGGCCCCTGTGCTCCTGACCCTCCCAGTGCTCATGGCTTCCCTTTAATTTACCCCCCTTTTTAGTTGACCCCCCACCCCCCTGCACACTGCAATCCCTCTGTTGATTTAGCCCCTCACTCCCGTGCAGCCGGAGGAGCCGGTTTCCATCTTCAGGCTGGTGAGTGCATTGCCTCTGTACCCGCACCTGGCTTAGGCCCCCCCATTCTCCCTTGCGCTGGTGCCCTCCTCCCCGGCTTTCAGCCTAGCAGGGAGGGGCGGTTGCCCTCCCCCTCTTCCCTCTCCACCCCCCTGCCCTCTCTGCCCCCTTTTTCCTCCTCCGCCCCTTCCCCCCCATGGACCCGTCCCTACCCTCTCCCAGGATGGCGGTTGTGCCTGGGGCCGGACCCCCTCCCTGGATGCTCCCACCCCTTCCCCTCGTCCTGACGCTCCATCCCTGTCCATGGTGACCAGCCTCCTTGTCCCTACTGGGCCAACAGGCGTCGGTCCCACGGCCGTGGCGGTGGCCATATCCAGGGGGGACTCCAGGGACTCTGTCGCTGCCATGGGTACTACCCCTCCTCCTCTGGGGGGCGTGCCCTTGGCCGGGGGGGAAGAAAAAGAGCAACAGCTCTGCCCGGACAGCGGCAATGGTGCCCGTGGTGGGGTCTCCATCTCCTACTCTCCCCTCCCCCGCTGTCCCTTCCACCAGCTCTGGGGGCGGCGTCGCTCCCAGTGAATATGCCCAGGTGGCCGCGGGACCCCCACTTGCCGCCTCGTCACCTGCCCCAACCGCCTCCTCCAGCACCATCCCTGGGGGCCGGGGCCCCTTTCCCATCCTCACCAGGAAGCAGGGGGTCCAGTACCTCCTGGTGCCCGCCCTGCCCCATGTGGAGACCTACGTGCGGGTGCTGGCGCGGGTGGTGGGGCCCTCTGCCGTGGTGGTGGCCTCTAAGATGTATGGGAAGGAGGTGTTCTTCCTGGTATCTGAGGCCGCCACCCAGGAGGCGATGGACGACCCCACCGCCAGGCCTGTCTCCATGTCCCCGTGGAACCCCTGGAGGACCTGGGCATATGGGTGGTCCTCACCTCTGTCCCACCCTTCCTCCCCAATGCTGCCCTTCTGCCTTTCCTTTCCACCCTGGGGAAGCCCCTCTCCATCATCAGTCCACTTCCCCTCGGATGTAAGGACCCCACCCTCCGCCATGTTCTCCTTCCGCCGGCAAGTGCAGCTGCAGCTGCTGCCGGCAGCGCATGGCGGGGAGGCATTCGAGGGGTCGTTCCTGGTGCCCTATGAAGGGGCCCAGTACCGGGTCCATTACTTTATGGGGGAGGCCCGGTGTGTTCTCTGCTGGGTGATGGGGCACGTCTGGAGGGACTACCCCCTGGCCCGGCAAGGCAGGGAGCCCGGGACCCAGGAGGGCGCCAGCCAGTCCAGCGGCGGCACCCCCAGCCCTTCAGTCCCTGTGGCCACCCCTCCTCCATTGCCAGCTACCACCTCCACTCGGGCCCCAGGGGCGACCCCCCCGCTGCGTCCAGACAAGCGGGTGGGCCTCGCTGATGCCCAGAGCAGTCTGGCAGGGCCTGTGGGGGAGAGGGAGCCAGGGCCGCCACTGTTGGGCATCAGAGGGGACTTGCCCCAGGGGGAGGCCTCCCTTTCCCCCACTGCCCCGCCCTCCACCTCGGAGGGCTGTGTGCTCATGCAGGGCAAGCGTGGCAAGTGCAAGGCCGGAGCCCTGCACCCCCTCCCCTTCATCACCAAGGGGGTGAGAGGCCCTGCAAATCTAGGAAGGGAGCTGCTTGAACCAGGCCTTCCACCACACCCCCTGCAGGAGCTCAGTGGGCGTCGCCGGCCAAGGCAGCCATGGTGGTAGACATGTGCTGTACCATCTCCCTCCTGGAGTTCCTCCTCGAGGGATCCCCGGCCGGAAGCCTCCCCTATCCTCTTGGCATCTGAACCCCCCACAGGTTCTGAGGCTGCTGCTGCCTCCCCGGCTCCTGCTGGGGAGGACCTTGTGGTGGTGGGGGGGACTTCTCCTTGATGGAGGAGATCGATGCCCTAGGCCTGACTCTGGTCTGCCCAGGGGCAGATGACCCTCCCCGCACGGAAGGCTCTGCTGGGGATAGCCCCCAGCCAACTCTCCCTCTCCCCTCCCTCCCTTCCCAGATTGGTGGCCCCACTCCCATGCCCCGGGCCCCCCCAGTGGGCCCCTCTGTCCGGCTGGCTAGCGACAGCGCCGACACCGAGGCAGCCCTTGAGGCGACGGCCGGGCCCGAACGGCCGGGCCACCAGACGTCCCTTCCCCTACTGTGGACCGACCACCTCTCCTCTCCCTTGAGAGTGCAAGCTCGGCTGCCCCCTGGCAAGGGCCTGGAGCTATGGGCACTGAGATGCCTGAGCCTGCCCCCATGGCAGACGCCCCCATCCCACCCAACTATCTACCTCCCAGCCCCAGTCAGGAGGCACCGCGCCCCACTGGCCTGGTCACCAAGGTTCGATCCCGCATCCGTCTCCTTCGGGAAATGGATCGCAGCTCCCGCTTCTTCTATGCCCTGGAGAAAAGACAGGGGGCCCGGAAGCATGTCACCTGCCTCCTTGCAGAGGACAGCGCCCCCCTCATGGATCCGGCGGAGACGCGTGGAAGGGCCCGGGCCTTTTACGCCAGTCTTTTCTCCCTGAATCTGACCAATGCCGCTGACCACAGGATGCTCTGGATCGAACTTCCCACGGTCGGTGCAGGTGACTGGGACCAGCTGGAGCTCCCTTTCACTCTGGCCGAGTTCTCGGAAGCCCTCCGCCTCATGCCCACAAACAAATCCCCGGGCATGGACGGGCTGACCATGGAGTTCTACCGCGTGTTCTGGGACGTCCTCAGCCTGGACCTTGCCACCTTCTGGCCCGAGTCCACGGACTTCGGAATGCTCCCCCTCTTGTGCAGGTGAGCTGTGCTCGCCCTGCTGCCCAAGAAGGGGGACCTCCGTGACCTCCGAAACTGGCGTCCCATCTCACTCCTTTGCATGTACTACAAAATCGTGGCCAAAGCCATCTTGCTGAGGCTGGGGTCCGTGCTGTAGGACGTGGTCCATCCCGATCAGACCTACACCGTCCCGGGCCGCACCATCTTCAACAACTGGTATCTGGTCCAGGACCTCCTGGAGCTCGGGTGAAGGGATGGTCTGTCATTCGCCCTCCTGTCCCTGGATCAGGAGAAGACATTCGACAGGATGGACCACGGGTATCTCCTGGGAACCCTGTGGGTGTTCGGCTTCGGACCCTGCTTTGTGGGTTTTCACCGGGTGCTGTACGCTTCTGCGGAGTGCCTGGTCAAGCTCACCTGGACCCTGACCGAACCAGTCAGCTTCGGGCACGGCGTGCGTCAAGGCTGTCCACTGTCGGGCCAACTGTATGCCCTGGCCATTGAGCCCTTCCTCTGTATCCTCCGCCGGAGGCTGACAGGGTTGGTGCTCCGTGAGCCAGCGCTAAGGCTGGTCCTGTCAGCGTACGCCGACAATGTGCTCCTCGCGGTCCAGGACCCGGGTGACCTGGTGCGGCTGGAGGCCTGCCTGGCTGTCTACTCAGCGGCATCCTCCACCCGGGTCAACTGTGCCCCTGCTACACAACCCCCAACTTGGTGTGCAGGTGGCGCAGACTCCCTCGGTGCAACGGAGGGTGGTCCTGACGGGAGTCACCAAGATCGGAGACCTCCTGGACTACGACTGGGAGGACTGGGTGGACCCCCAGGCACTGGCTCGGTGCATGGGGCTCTCCACCCTTCGAACCCCCTGGCACGTACTCCAAGAGGTGAGGGCAGACTTGCCCCCCGCTGCTCAGGCTTACCTCAAGCAGGTCCTGTGAGAGGGTGCTCCCCGCTTGCCCATCAGTCCTGGCCCTCTGGCCCTTTCCATTGGGCCCTGGCCCCGTGAGCCCACCCTTCCCCCCCATGCACCGAGCCAGCTGCACAACCTGCAGCCGGTCCTCTTTCGAACCGTGCCGAGGGCCCATCTTTACACGCTCGTGCTCCATACCCATCATTTCCTCGCCCCCGTGTCCCGCCCTGATACCAAGTGGCAGGACCTGATGCCACCTGTAGAGGGTGAGGACCCCTGGTGGGCCAGTCTGTATTCCAACTTGACCCCACAACCCTCTGGGGACATCAGTTGGCAGCTCCTCTATGGAGCCGTGAGCACGGGCATGTTCCTGGCACGGTTCACCCCTCAGCCCGATGCCTGCCCCATCTGTGGCATGAGGGAGACCCTGGCGTGCGTTTATCTGGAGTGTGCCAGGCTGCAGCCCCTGTTCCGGCTCCTCCAGAACCTCCTGCTGAGGTTGTGGCTGCACTTTTCCCCACACTTTGTTTTTATATGCACACCCCGTCCATGGCCCCTCAAAGTCGCGGGACCTCCTCGTCAATCTCCTCCTAGCCCTGGCCAAAGTGGCCATCTATAACACCAGGGAGAGGAGGTTGGCTGGGGGTGCGCCCTGCGACTGTGGGGCTTATTTCCGTTCCTCTGTCCGTTCACGTATCTGGGCGGAGTTCCTCTGGGCGGAGTCCCTTGGCTCCCTTGACAACTTTCGGGAGCAGTGGACGCTGTCTGGGATTCTCTGCTCGGTGTCCCTTACCGGTTCCCTTCGTTTGACTCTTTGACCCTCACGCCCCTTCCTGTTTTTTTCATTTGTTGTCCCATGAATTCGGTTGAGTCCTGGGTCTGGTGGCTCCTCCCTTGAGGCTGGGGGAGGGGCCTTTAGCAGTGGGCTAGTGCCCACCCGCCCACCCTGATACTCAAATAGTACCACTCTCCTACTGCCCTCTGCCCTTGCCATATCACACAACATATACAGCGCACATTTCCACCTGCGGGGTGTAGTGTAGATGTAGTCTTGGAGAGACATCAGACAGGTGGGCTGATCAAAGCTCCAAGGCTGAGAGGCTCGCTGCCTTAGCAAGGCACCGTGCTTACTCAGGGACCCATGGCCCAGCGATGCAGCTAGTATCCAGAGAACAAGCAGTCACCCAAACAGCCCCAGTGAACTGAGCACACCAGCACCAAGTCCTGCTACTTCCTGGCACAGTCTGCAGCTATGCCCTCTGAAACACCCATTAGCTGCCTCTGTTTGCAGCACACACACAACTCCTAGCTAGGGGTAGGAGCAACCCTCCTACCCCAGTCCCAGCCATCCATGGGGCCTGGTCTTCATGCAGTGTCAAGCATGGGCCAGGACGTGGGCAGCTTTGGTTCCTCCTGCACTATGAGGCACTGGTTCCTTATGACTGCTCCCCGCTAGCATTAAATGCTTACGGGCCAGCGGCCCAGCATTGTGTTGGTGCTCCGCATCCCCCCTATGTCTTGGGTCAGGCTCGGAGAAAGAGAGGTAAGTGAGGAGCCCTGAAGACCCTCCAGGCCTGGTACAGGGCAACCCAAGGTAGAGGTTGCTCCCTCTCAGCCCAGGGATGTTGGTTCAGCCATATGGATGGGCTTTGAGCTGGCTTGGCTTGTCGCTTTTAACCCCTTGTGCAGGTAGAGTCCAACCGTTCCAAGCCAGGTGATGCATGGATCAAGGTGAGATGTGGCACTAGAGCAGGGTGGAGGAGGCTAGTGGTTCCCTGCCCTCTGAGGCTGACCTAGAAGCAAGAGATCCAGCTGCTATTCCAGCTCCATGGCTAGGAGATGCCTGTCCAAGCCCTGATGCCCTTGCTAGCTTCGGGAGGTACCCGGGCTCCTTTGCCACCCCCGTTGCCTCCATTAAAGAGGTACCAGAGTCACAGGTCTGAAGGCCAAGGAGAGTTTATTCTGCTAACAGCTCAGCAAGCTAGGAGCCGGGTGCCCAGTGGTGTGAGGCCTGCAGGCCACGCAATAAGACATACACCTGCAAGGGAAGACACAGTTCAAAAGTGATGGCAGCAGGGCCAACATGGGAGGAAACAGCAGTGATGGGTGCGGCCATCTGGTGGGAGCCATGGGACCCACCTCAGGGGTCTGCCATCTGCACCCTGCAGTGGGATCCTGAGCACCTGCCGGAGGTCAGACCATGGCATGGGGCGAGGTTTGTGATGGTTCCATGGACCCAGGGGGTAGGAGAGTCAGCATCCCTTCCCAGCAGCCCATAGGGCTCGCTCCTGACTCAGGAGCACGGGGTCCCTTGCAGTCAGGGAACGGAGAGGCATGACTCCCTGTGAGGAGGCAGGACACAAGAATTGCAGCGCAGGGAGAAGGAAGTGGCCCACTCTAGGGCACGGCTAGGAGACTGGCCACCATCTGCCCCAGGAGCCAGCCTAGAGAGTTGGACAGTCAACCTCCCTACACCCTGGCTGGCCTCATCTGCTGCCATGGAGATCTGTGGGCCTAGCCTGCAACTGCTTGCCTGAGGCCTAGCATCAATGCGACCGTCTGGGTGTCTGGCTTTCCAGGCCAGACCCACCTGGAGTCCTGCCTGAACAGGGCAGAGCCTCCAGGGGGCTCGGAGGTACGGCTATACCACAGCCAGAGCCAGTCTCCCAGGGGAGCAGACAGACTTGTGCTAGAGCCACGCACGTTAGGGTCTAAAACCAGCTGTATTGTGCCGCAGCTTGGCCAAGAGCTCAGCTCTCAAGGCCACCCAATTCACTGGGTCTGAGCTCGGGCCTTAGGCTGAGTCACTGCCAGAGCTGGCTACTCACTCCCAGCTTCAGTGCAGACATCCCCTGGGTGGTAGAGGCAGACATACCCTGCCCCACGTGTCCCAGGCCAGGGAGGGGTCTGGGCAGGCTGGGTTAGGCGAGGAAGGCTTGCATATCCCAGCGCCTGGGGCATGAAGGTCACTTACCTCAACCCACAGGCCGGTGTGGCACTGACGCCACATCCTCCTCCAGCTGCCGTTGGACCCAGACCCAGAGTGTCTCTGTCAAGGGGTAGCGGCAGCGCAGAGTCAGCCTGGGGAAACAGAGATGTCGGCTTAGCCAGAATGGTGGCAGCTTTTGACATCTCAAGCCAGTTGCCAGCAGCCCC
The DNA here is from genome assembly GCF_026122565.2 of Emydura macquarii macquarii. NCBI lineage: Eukaryota > Metazoa > Chordata > Testudines > Chelidae > Emydura > Emydura macquarii. The sequence continues at coordinate 837,440 of NW_027131307.1, read as the reverse complement.
CAAGGATTCAGTCCTGGCCCCAGGGATGGCCCAGAGCTGGTCTCACCTGTACGAGGAGTCTCGGGTGATGATGGGCGATATGGCTGGAACCCCCTCGCGCATGAAGGTTACCTCGTTCTCATACACCAGGTAGCCTCCTTCGAACTGTGCAGGGAGATGTAGGGGTCTGAGGGCAGACACAGCAGCAAAGGAAGCTGGGAATCCCCCCACCCCTGGGAGCTTGGCACCCGAATCCTATTGAAATCCACCCCACTAGAGTCCCAGCCCCATGGAGTCACCGGTGCCAGTGTGTTCCCAGGTCTACCACACAGCCAGGCACAGGCATTAGGTGCACACATCTCGCTGGGTGCCAGGCTTGGGGGGGGGGCTGGAGGGGCCCCATCACCCCAATCTCTGTACCCCCGCTAGCTTGCTCTACGGACACCCCAGCCCACATGGCTGCCCTGCTGCCACCCAGAGATGCTGCACCCCATGGTGAAGCACTGCCAGCCCTGCCAGGCTGCGGCTCTGCCGACATCCTAGTGGGCCCAGCGTGAGGCCATGACTAAACTAGAGAGGGCTGGGCCCTACCCTCCTGTCACCAGACACTCCACCCCAATCTCAGCCACCAGCTGCCGGCCCTCCCCACCCCCAAGGGGGAAGCCTATGTTCCGTGGGGGGCTCACCCGCCGTGTGGTCCCACAGGAGGCCAGTGGGAAGGAGAAGAGGGCCCGCGAGGAATCGGAGGCCATTGGCCCGCAGTCCGGGTCCCTCAGGTGGGTGCGACGGGGGTCAAGGGCAGGCTGGGTGTCCTGGCTCAGCACTGTGGCCACTATGGTGCCGTTGGGCAGGCACACTGTGGCCAAGAAGGGTGGGGGAAGACAGAGTCAGGATCAGGCCCAGACACTCCCCATCACCCCTCCCTCACCCAGCAGGAGCTACTGGGTTAGCATGAGGCTCCCAGACCCCTCTGCCTCCTCCCAAATCCCCTGCATGGTATGGTCAGATCAGGAGGGCTCCATGCCCTGGGGCCAGTGCGGATGCTTCGATCCCAGTTGGGGCATGGGGTGGGGCAGGGACAGAGCTGGGACCAGGATTTGTGGCCCATGGCTGGGGGGAGTGGTGGGGCCTAAGGAATCTCAGCCCAGGTCCCACTGGTTGAGCCAGGTCTAGAGAAAGAACGCCCACGCAAGTGATCACCGCACCACAGGGGGGACAGCTAAGGCCCAGAGGCCCCCCCCACCGGGGACATCCCATGCTAAGTGCCCCCTCCACCTGGTCACTCACCCAGCAACTGCCCCATGGGGAAGGTGCAGACAATGGCAAAGGAAGCCAGGACTGAGCGAGTCTTGTTGTCCCGCAAGGAGAAATCCAGCCGAGCCATCAGCCCTTGGAGAGAGATGCTCTGCGGGGGTGTGATGGCAGGGAGAGGGGTAGGGTGACCTTGGGCACAGCACTAGCCTGGCACCAGTCAGGACCCCTCCCCACCAGGCACCAGGAGAGCCCAGGGCTTGGGAGAAGTCAGGCATCGCTAGTGCGTGGGCTGGCTCTGCTCCCATGTGTGTGAGGGCAGCAGGCCAGGGGTTACCCAGTAGCACTTGCTGGGGATGACATAAGGGGCCCAGGAGGAAGCCAGCCAAACCAGAACGCTAGAGAGAGCTGGATCAGTGGCTTAGCCCATTCCCCAAGGTGCCAGCACCCTACCCCAATTTGTGGCACCACCCCCTTCACCCGTATTCTCTGAGGATTGATGTTGTAGGCAGAGCATGCTGCATTGTGGGACATGGAGTCGCTTCCCACCCATAGGCAACGAGTTTGTATGTTGGAGTCTGCCCATCCTCCATGGCACAGTGGGACGGGGTCAGGTATCATTTCCCGAAGCCCTTGATGCAGGGGGCAGGGCTGGCCTTTCAAAGAAGGGCTTACAAAGCAGATGCTAAGTGACCAAGGAGAGCTAGCGAACAGGGGCAGCAAACAGAGGAGTTTGGGAGGGTCTGTAGGAGGGAGAAAGAATGAAACCACCATGGTTAGGAAAGGCTGCGTTGTCAATGCCAACACCTCTCCTGGCTCCTCCACCTGCACCCGTGTCCGGACAGAGAACCCGACCATGGACGCCTGGTGTGGGTTTGCAGACTGTGGCCTGCATTTCCATGTCATAGAAAGCCAGGCAGGGGAGACATCCAGTGCGAGAGGCGCCTGCTGGTAGGATCTCTCAGGAAGCAGGTGGGAGAACTACAGGAGGCGGTGGCTAGGCTGAAGAGCATCTGTGCCCAAGAGGAATTCATTGAAAACATGCATGTGGAGACCTCCAAGACTGAGGAAGAAATCCAGCTGGAGAGGACTGCAGTAGTACCACAGGGGGAGAAGGAAATGGCTCCTGCACAAGGAGGACAGTGGCTGCTGGTTACTTCTGGCAGCAGGCAGTGCTCTACCCCGGCTCCCAAGCGAAAAAAACCAGTTTGCTGCCCTGGCAACAAGGGATGAAGAATTTCCCCCAAAGGTGGAAGAGGAGAAGCCATGTACCCCAAGGCTGGGGGAATCAGAGCCACCATCCCCAAGAGGAATCAAAGGGTGATGATGGTCGGTGACTCCCTTCTAAGGGGGATGGAGGCACCCATCTGCAGGCCTGACCTGGCATCCGGCAGGTGTGCTGCCTGCCAGGGGCTGTATCTGAGACATTATGGAAGGATAGATGAGGATCGTGTGGCCCTCTGACAACTACTCCATGCTGCTCATCCAAGTGGGCACTAATGATACTGCAAGGTATGACCCTGAGCAGATCAGTAGTGATCCCGGGCTCTGGGAGTGAGGGTGAAAGGGTTGGGGGTACAGGGGGTGTTCTCAGCCATCCTTCCACTCAAGGGTAGGGGGCTGAGCAGAGACAGACACATCCTGGACGCAAATATAGGGCTGCATGCATGGCATCACCAGCTTCCTTGACCATGGGAGCCTGTTCTGAGAAGCAGGACTGCTGAGCACATATGGGGTCCACCTACACAGGAAGGGGAAGAGGATCTTCCGATCCAGCCTGGCTAACCTAGTGACGCAGGGTTTAAACTAGGCTCAACAGGGGCATGAGGAGACAAAAGCCCACAGGTAAGTCCAGCACATGGAGACCTAGGTGGAGGGAATACAAAGGGGAAATCTAATGAACATCTTAATTGTCTGTATACTAATGCAAGAAGTATGGGCAATAAAGAAGAAGAACTAGAAATAATAATGAATAATCACAATTACAACATAATTTAATGTGACTGGAATATTAGTACAGAAGGGTGTAGCTTGCTCAGGAAGGACAAGCAGGGGAAAAAGGGAGGAGGTGTTGCCTTTTATATGTATTACACCTGCACTAAGGTTGAGATAGAAGTGGGATGCAGACCTATTGAAAGTCTCTGGGTAAGGATCAAAGGTGTAAAAAAAAAGGGTGATGTCATGGTAGATATCTACTACAGACCACCACACCAGGAAGAAGAGGTGGATGGGAGTCTTTTAAAACAACAAAATCATTCAAAGCACAGGACTTGGCTGTGATTGGGGACTTCAGCTACCCAGATATCTGCTGGGAAAATAATGCTACAGGGTACAGATTATACAAGAAGTTCTTGGAATGCATCGGAGACAACTTTTTAATACAGAAAGTAGAGAAAGCGACTAGAGGAGAGGCTATTCTGGATTTGATTCTGATAAACAAGGAGGAACTAGTTGAGACTCTGAAAGTGGAAGGCAGCTTGGGTCAAAGAGACCATGAAATGACAGAGTTCATGATTCCAAGGAATGGTAGGAGGGAAACCAGCAGAATAAAGACTACAGACATCAAGAAGAAAGACTTCAACAAACTCAGAGAACTGGCAGGTCAGAGTCGGCAGGAAGGAAGTCTAAGTCTAAGAGTTCAGGAGAGTTGGCAGGTTTTAAAGTGACATTATTAAGGGCACAAGAGCAACTATACCAGTATGTAGGAAAGATAGGAAGTATGGTAAGAGGCCATCCTGGCTTAACCAGGAGATCTTCAATGACATGAAACTCAAAACAGAGTCACACAAGAAATGGAAACTAGGTCAAATTACAAAGGATGAATATAAAAAAACATAAAAAATGTGTAGGGACAAAATTAGCAAGGCCAAGGCCCAAAACAAGATTAAACAAGCTAAGGACATGAAGGGTAACAAGAAAGCATTTTACAAACACATGGGGAGCAAGAGGAAGACCGGGGACAGGGTAGGTCCATTGCTAAGGGCATCTCTGCAGTAAAAACTTAAGTTTTAGGTCGACTTACAGCCACTGCAGTAATTACTGTGCTGGTTCATGTCCACACTGCCCTTCTTCTGTCGGTGTGGCACATCCTCACCAGGAGTGCTTCCACCGGCTTAGGTGGGGCAGTGTGGGGGGCTCAGAGCCTGGGCACTCTGCTCCGGGTGAAGCTCCTTGCCGGGATCCTGGTTGTTGCCATGAGGCTCCCTACTCCCAACCGGGCTGTTACCTGGGTTGCCAGCTCCCCGGTCCCAGCTGGGCTGCCCTCGGGCTCCCAGCTCCCCAGTTCCCAGCTGGAGGCTCAGCTGCACCGAGGCTCCCCACTCCCTGCCAGGAGCCTGGGTGCTGCCCCGAGACTTCCAGCTTCCTGCTGCCCTGCGGCTCACCCCTCCCTGCTGGTTGCCCCCCTGCTCTTGGCTCCTGCTGGGTGACTGTCATGCTCCTGGCAGGAAGTGGGGTGCCTCAGGGCTCTGAGTGGGGAGCCCAGGGGCATCCAGGCTCTAGCTGGAGCCCCCCACCCACGTGGCTTTCTTGTCAGTTTCATGGCTCTAGCATGGAGCCAAGAGTGACAGCCAGTGGCCATGTAAGTAACCTGCAGTGTCCACACAGACACTGTGTCGCTCTAATGCACCAACAGAAACCTACTCCTCTTGCGAAGGTGGAGTTATGTCAGTGTAGTAGCACACTTACATCGGTGGAGCAAGGCTGTAGTGCGGACACTGACATAATGAGGCCAACCTTAGCTGCTTTATGTAGATCTAACACTGTAGTGTAGACCACATCTGTATGAGAAGGGAAAGACAATAACAGAAAATGCAACAAGGCCAAAGTATTAAATGCCTTTCTTGTTTCAGTTTTCATCAAAAAAGTTAGCAGTGATCAGATACTAACAGTGACCTCCGTGTAAATGGGACAGGAGCTGTGACTAAATGAGGAAAAGAACAAGTTAGAATTACTTAGGCTTTGTCTACACTAACACTTATTCCGACAAAACTTTTGTCCCTCAGGGGTGTGAAAAAACACCCCTGAGCAACATAAGTTTTGCCAGCATAAGTACTTGTGTGGACAGTGCTAAGTCAGAGGGAGACGCCCTCCCGCTGACATAGCTACCGCCACTCATTTAGATGGTTTTATTATGTTAGCAGGTGACCTCTCTCCCGCCGACATAACACAGCTACACACACGCTCTTACAGCGGCACAGCTATACTGATACAGCTGTGCCACCGCACATTTTAAGTGCAGACTAGCCCTTAGACAACTTAGATGTCTTCAACTCATCAGGGCCTGACAAAACACCTCCTAGAATACTTGAGGAACTAGCTGAAGAGATTTATGAGCAATTATCGATTATCTTTGAGAACTCATGGAGGATGGGAGAGATAGTTGAGGACTGGAAAAGGGAAAATATAGTATCTATCTATAAAAAGGGGAACAAAGACAACCCAAAGAATTATAGACCAGTCAGTTTAACTTCTGTACCCAGAAGGATACTGGAGCAAATAATCAAACATTCTATTTGTAAGAAAATAAAGAGATAAGTAACAGTCAACATGAATTTCTCAAGAACAAATCATGTCAAAGCAACCTAATATCCTTCTTTGACAAGGTAACAAGTCTCATGGATGGGGGGGAAGCAGTAGATGTGATATATCTAGACTTTAGTAAGGCTTTTGATGCTACCTCACATAATCTTCTCATAAAGAAGCAAGAGATGTGTAGGCTAGGCAAACCTACTATAAGGTGGGTGCACAACTGGCTGGAAAACTGTACACAATTGAGCTGGAAGGGCATATTGAGTGGGTCCCGCAGGGATCTGTCCTGGGTCCAGTTCTATTCAATATCTTCATCAATGCTTTAGATAATGGCATAGAGAATACACTTACAAAGTTTGTGGACGACACCAAGAAGGTAGAGGTTGCAAGTACTTTAGAGGATAGGATTAACATTCAAAATGATCTTGACAAACTGGAGAAATGGTCTGAATTAAGCAGGATGCAATTCAATAAGGACAAATGCAAAGTAATACAATTAGGAAGGAATAATCATCTGCACACATACAAAATGGGAAATGACTGCCTACGAAGGAGTATTGCAGAAAGGGATGGGGGGGGGGTTACAGTGGATTACAAACTATGGGTCAACAATGCAATACTGTTGCATAAAAAGCAAATAGCATTCTGGAATGTATTAGCAGGAGTGGTATAAGCAAGACACAATAAGTAATCTTTCCGCTCTACTCCGCACTGATAAGGCCTCAGCTGGAGTACTGTGTCCAGTTCTTGGCACCATACTTCAGGAAAGATGCGGACTAATTGGAGAGACAAAAATGGCTAAATGACTAAAACATGACCTCCAAGGAAGATTGAAAAAATGGGGTTTGTTTAGTCTGGAGAAGAGAAGACTGAGGGGAGATATGAGAGCCTTCTAGTACATAAAAGTTTGTTATAAAGAAAGTGATAAGTGGTTCTCCTTGACCACTGAGGACGGGGCAAGAAGTAATAGGCTTAAATTGCAGCAACAGTGCTTTAGGTCAGACATCAAGAAAAACGTAATGGTCAGGGTAGTTAAGGACTGGAATAAATTGCCTAGACTGGTTGTGGAATCTCTGCCACTGGAAGTTTTTACTAACAGGTTAGAAAAACACCTGCTAGGGATGGTCTAGAGCAGCAGTTTCCAACCTTCTTGAGTGTTCGGACCCATTTTTAACCTCCAAACATTTCGTGGACCACTACTGCACTGGGCAGCACAGAATGGGAAGGAGGTGAACATCCCGCAGTGCTGAAGGAACAGGTCCAAGACTATGTAGAAAGATTGGACATACACAAGTCAATGGGGCCAGATGCAATGCATCGAGGGTGCTGAGGGAGTTGGCTGATGTGATTTCAGAGACATTGGCTATTATCTCTGAAAGTTCATGGCAATTGGGGGAGGTCCCTGATGACTGGAAAAAAGCAAATATAGTGCCCATCTTCAAGAAAGGGAAGAAAGAGGATCCAGGGAACTACAGACCGGTCAGCCTCACCTCAATCCCTGGAAAAATCATGGAGCAGGTCCTCAAGGAATCCATTTTAAGGCACCTGGAAGAGAGGAAGGTGATCAGGAACAGTCAACATGGATTCACCAAGGGAAAGTCATGCCTGACCAACCTGATCGCTTTCTGTGGATGTGGGGAAAGTGGTGAACGTGATATACCTTGACTTTAGCAAAGCTTTTGATATGGTCTCCCACAGTATTCTTATCAGTAAGTTAAGAAAGTATGGGTTGGATGAATGGACTATAAAATGGATAGAGAACTGGCTAGAGCATAGGGCTCAATAAGTAGTGATCAATGGCTCCATGTCTAGCTGGCAGCCAGTAACAAGCGGAGTGCCCCACGGGTCAGTCCTGGGGCCGGTTTTGTTCAACATCTTCATTAATGATCTGGAGGATGGGGTAGATTGCACCCTCAGCAAGTTTGCAGATGACACTAAGCTGGGGGGAGTGGTAGATACCCTGGAAAGTAGGGATAAGATACAGAAGGACCTAAACAAATTGGAGGATTGGGCCAAAAGAAATCTGATGAGGTTCAACAAGGACAAGTGCAGAGTCCTGCACTTAGGATGGAAGAATCCCATGCACAGCTACAGACTGGGGACCGACGAGCTAGGCAGCAGTTCTGCAGAAAAGGATCTAGGAGTAACAGTGGATAAGAAGCTGGATATGAGTCAGCAGTGTGCCCTGGTTGCCAAGAAGGCTAATAGCATATTGAGCTGCATTAATAGGAGCATTGCCAGCGGATCGCGGGAAGTGATTATTCCCCTCTATTCGGCATTGGTGAGGCCGCATTTGGAGTATTGTGTCCAGTTTTGGGCCCCCCACTACAAAAAGGATGTGGACAAGTTGGAGAGAGTCCAGCAGAGGGCAACAAAAATTATTAGGGGGCTGGAACACAAGACTTATGAGGACAGGCTGAGGGAACAGGGCTTGTTTAGTCTGCAGAAGAGAAGAATGAGGGGGGGGATTTGATAGCAGCCTTTAACTACCCGAAAGGGGGTTCAAGGGAGGATGGAGCTAGGCTGTTCTCAGTGGTGGCAGATGACAGAACAAGGAGCAATGGTCTCAAGTTGCAGTGGGGGAGGTCTAGGTTGGACATTAGGAAAAGATTTTTCACTAGGAGGGTGGTGAAGCACTGGAATGGGTTACCTAGGGAGGTGGTGGAATCTCCATCTTTAGAGAGTTTTAAGCTGCGGCTTGACAAAGCCCTCGCTGAGATTATTTAGCTGAGGTTAGTCCTGCTTTGAGCAGGCGATTGGACTAGATGACCTCCTGAGGTCCCTTCCAACTCTATGATTCTATGCTACTAGTTTTATTTGAAATTGTACATTTCCTTGGTGAGGATGTTATTATTTTCTTTTCCGCGGACCCCGTGTAGTAGCCTCATGGAGCACTAGGAGTCCACAGACCACAGGTTGGGAACCACTGGTCTAGATAATGCTTGGTCCCATCTCAGTGCAGGGGATTGGACTACACAACCTATCGGTAGTACATTTTTATGATTCTTGCTCAGGGCACATGAGGACACCAGAACCCAGAGAAGATGAGCCAGAGAGTCTCATTGTTGCTACAGTGAGGCTCTCGTGAGAGCCAGGCTGCACTGGGTGGCATGATCCACAGCAGTCACCCTCTTCTTTTGCGGTTCCATCGAGGGTTGGAAGATTGCTGTTGTGCTGTCCCAGCTAAAGTGGGACTGAAAGCAGTTTGCCAGCAGTGACAATTCCAGGAGAACCTTGGATGAAGTTTTCCAAACATCATGAACAAGCTGAAGTGTTTTGGTCTTTGTGATTGTTTTGGTTAGAAATGAGGGGGAGTCCCCCGGTTTTATTACTGTTTTTCCAAGCCAGCAAGTGGGGTGGGGAGAAAGCCTCGGCCCAGGTTTTGCCCTGGGTTCCCAGATGAAAGTAGTTCTCCGGTGGAGAATGACTCAGAGCTGGGCTTTCCAGGCCACAGGTAAATTCAACATCTTGAAAATTTCTCACAAAATGAAAGTTCTGAAAAAGTTTCAAGTCAGGAAAAACGTGTCCTTTTGAATTCTAGAAAATGGTTCTGTGATGGTAATAGCCTGGAAAAGTCAGAACTAAATAGCTCAGAATGACAAAGCTGGAATAATTTATTTTGACTGTCCGCATCCAAATTTACACATTCCTGAGAACCATTTACGTTTCAGGAAAGTTGAGTTTGTCAATTGAAAACTGGCCCATTAAAGTCTGACCAGCCCCAGTGTGTTCGGCGAGAGATGGGAACATGTGACTGTCCCAGGGTAGGGGAGACAACTTTTTTTCTTGTTCCCTCACAGGAGAACTGGTATCCCCTCCCTCGCTCCCCATCCCCAGCTCAGCCCCAATGGTGGGGGGTTCTGCCACCTACCTCATACACCAGCCCAGCAGCCAGAAGGGGTACAGCCAGGCGGAAATGGCGGCCATCATCTGAGACTGTGTAGTTGTGGGCAGATGCTAGCTGGCTTAGGGGCCGCTCCCCAACATAGGGAACCCAGAACCGGTCCAGGGTCCCGTGGGTCATCAGCAGGGCCAGCGCCCCAGCCTCACAGAAGCCCTGGAAGGTGGGGAGCACTGGCAGGAGGAGACAGGGTCAAACAGGGGTCCAGTCCCTCTGAGCAGCCAGACCCCGCGCTGGGATGTGGGAAGCTACAGGGCATGGCCAGGGCACGGCCAGGAGCCACTGACCACCAGAGGCACAGGACCCCCCCACGCCTTCCCCACTCATACCAACCCTGGGCCCTGCTTGCCCATGTCACCTATCTCCATTCACAGCACCCAGCCCATACCCCCACAGCACCCCCAGGCTCCAACCAGCCTGCGCGCCCCCCCCCTGCTCACCCACGTCCGGGACATCACAGCTGATGACACCTGGCTGGGTGAAGGCTTCACCCGTGGGCACCAGCCGCAGGGTGTAGTTGAGGTGCAGAGTGTAGTGCCGGAGGGGGCCATGCAGATACTGCAGGGAGGAATGAATGGGTCAGTGTGGGGCTCAGGAGCCAGACAACCCCACCCCAGCCCTCCATCAGGCAAGCTAGTGCAATGTCCACCCCCATGGGGAGCCCCATAGCATAGGGGTGCTGTGTGAAATGGGCATCCCAAAGGCACTGCCTGGATAGGCCTCCTGACGATTATAGGCCCAGCCATGGTCTGGGACCCTTCTCTTCCGCCCCCCTCCAAGCCACTGACTGCTGTCAGCCTCCTCCACCACTGATGGTCAGGGCAGCCCCAGAGCACAAGAGATGGGGGAGCCCTGGGGCTCTGACCGCAGCTGATCGCATCCTCATGTACACAGGAGCCCACGGCCCTGGCCAGCCCCCAGACGGGATGAGAAAATTTGAGAGGTTGCATTGTGTCTGGGGGCCCCTGCCTCTCCCCCCACCCTCCCTTTACCTGCTGCTGCACCAAGGGGTCAGCAAAGGGCACCCGCAGGCCAAAGGCCCTGGTGCCGTTAGGATTGGGGGCCTCATGGGGGTCAAAGCCACGGCCTTCGGCCTCAGGGCGGCTGAAGGGATGTCCACCAACCGAGACAGACACGAACTCCACGTCGGGCAGGAAGTGCCCCAGGCGCACCTTGAAGTAGCCCTGCGCTGCCACGGTGTCTGGGGAAGGAAGGAGATGGGGATGCACCAGGTGGTGGTGGGGTCACTCAGCACTCCAAGGGCTTCGATCCTCCCCCCACGCAGCCAGGGCTGCCACCCCAAGGGGCCATGACTCATGGGTGGGAACCTCTGGAAGACACCATGCCCAGGGCAATGGCCCCAGCTGAGATCATCATAGGCTCATCTTGAGATTTCATACCTAAAATAGCCCCCAGTGGAGAATGGGGGAATTTTTGTAATATTTTATGGCAAATATGCATGAGTCAGTTTCCCTATTCAGTCTGCATTGCTACCCAATGGCTGGGAAGGAGTTAATTGCTCCTCTGGGCCAGCCAGGGGAATAAGTGCTAGGTGCTGAAGTCATGTAGCAGCAGGTAAGCCTAGCTAGGTTTATGTCTGGGCCAGCCCACATCCACACTGAGTGCCCTGCAGAAACAACAGGCCAGGGGAGCTAGAACCACTGAACTCAGAACCGCCAGCAGCCCAGGGACGAGGCGCCATGGAACACAGCAGTGCTGCCCCACAGGGTAAAGACTGACTGAAGGACTCAGCTGCCCAGGGCAGGCACACACAGCGGCAGCCTGGGGAACGCAGAGCAGGGCATGGACTCGGAGTTCCACTTCACTTTCCCACGCTGACCCAAGGATCCTGCCGCGCTGCATTGTTGGTGCCTGACAAACACTGGTTTGCTTAGCAAAGGCTCCCCTGGCTGCATCCTCTCACTGCATGGCTCTGTCGGGCTGAACGTCGGTGTGGACTCACTGGAGGCCAGGGCATGGAAGAGTAGCAGAGCCATGGGGCTCGCCGTCGGGAAAGAAACCCAGCTAAGCCTAGGGCCCAGCATACATGGGGCACTCCCCAAAGACACAGGCTGGGGCATTGGACACTGGAAAGCCCAGTACAGAAATGGGGCTTTTCCCTGCAAACAAACCAACATTTCTGGAAGGGGAAAGGCAAAGGTCTCATGAAGGGTCAATAGGGTGGGGCGAGGAACCAGGGACAGGGAGTCTGGAGTATTTGAATGAGCCAAAAATCCTCCCCGAGTTGTGACTGACAGGGTATAAGAGGTGACATTTAATCCCGCATTTTAGACTAAAACCCAAGTCTAGGGCTCCCTCCCACAGAAGGAACCATCTCCATCTGCCCCACCTGCCACCCGCTTCTGAGTGGGGCAGTCCTGTGCTCAGTCACACAGAGTGAGGGGTGGGCAAGAGGAAAACCCAAATGAGGTATTTTGAATGCGGGGAGGTCAGTGGAGTTGAGCTGGGATGTTTCGGTTCCGTTTCCTCTACCCCAGACACCCCAAATTCCCGGTCCTGCTCCCATCCCCCAGCCCCAGCCAAACCCTAGCCTCAGTTCCCCTGGAGATCCTCTGTCTGCCAGAGCATCTCCTCCCCTCCGGGAGCTCGGCTGCGGATGGGCGGTTTGAAGAAAGAAGCTTGAGGGCTTCTTTTAGGACTGGCACCTCTTGTGTATCCAGAACTCCCTCCCATGGGGAAAGCAGCGCAGGAGCCGGGGCTGCCAGCGCCGCTTTCCTGTCACGCTGGAGGTGTGTGCAGTGGGGTCCGGCCAGGGCGCAGGGCCCCGGTGCTGCACCTACCGTCAATGAGCAGGGGCATCTGTGGGGAGAACAAGGTGCGGATGGGACGGTAGCTGAGGTGACGGGTCCGGTCACTTTCATCCCCTTGCCAGTGTCGGTCCAGCAGCAGATTGATGCTGTACCTGGTGCCATATCGATTCCCCACCACAGCGCTCTGGGGGGAGGAAGGAGGAGCAGTAACACCCCTTATGGGGAGACCCTGAGAGAGCTCAGTCCAGGGGACAGCCAGGACTAGCTCTGCCATCAACACCCCCCCACTTGCAGCCCCGTGGGGGTGAAGGGATGGACAGAGCACAGCTGTTCCTACTCGGGGAGCCAGGGATTCTGGGAGAGATGCTGCAGGGAGAGGGAGGCTGACAGCATCTCTCAGATCGTGGGCACAGAGTGGGCAGCAGCAGAAGTTAAGGGGCACTGCACCGGTCATGGATTGGAGATTCAGGCCAGCGCCCACCTCAGGCCATGCTGTGACTCCTAGAGTCTAGTAGGCCACAGCAGGGGGGCTGGGAGCCAGGACTCCTGGGTTCTCCTCCAGCTTTGCCACTGCCCTGCTGAGTGACCGTGGGAAGTCCCTCCCCTTGGAGACCTCATTTTCCCCCTTATCTAATGTAGACTGAGCACTTTGGAGCCACCTCAGTCCCAAGGATCTTGGTGCAGCACCCAACCTGGGGCAGCTCCCCCACAGCCCCGTAGGCTGCACTGCCTCATGCCCGGGAACCTGCATGCTGACCTGCAGCAGCCCCCCGGAGGCACCGATGGGCACTGTGATGCTGATGAGCCTGGTGTCTGTCTGGAAGGTGTACCCGTTGCGTGCGACAGTGGCTGCGTCGATCAGACGACCATCCAGGCCCATCTGAGCCACCTCATCTTGGTACCGCTCTGGCCAGAGCACCAGGGAAGGCAGGATCCGCGGCGTTACCCAGCTCAGGGCTGTGGCATTGACCGTGGGGGAGTCTAGGGACAGGAGGCCATGAGCCCCTCTTCATCGCCCAGCCAGTTCCCCTCAATCCCAAGCCACCTGGGCTCCCCCCACAACTCCACCAGTGCTCCTCAGTCCTGTCCGGCAGGGCCTTGCTATCCCAGGCCCAGGTTCCTCCCTGCACAGCTCTGCCAGTGCCCCTCAATTCCCCCCAGCCTCCTGCTATCCCAGCCCTGGGGTCATTCCATGACTCACTGATGGGGCAGGCCACAGCTGTGTCCACCATGAGGATCATCCAGGCCTCTTTGTAGAACACTGTCGCCCTGGCCACTTCTACCTCCAGTCCCTCCACCTGTGGAGAGTGGATCAGTGGAGGGGCACAGAGGGGGGCCCCCAGGCTCCTGCCACATCCAGCCCTGGCAGGGAGTCTGAAATCTGGTGTGACTGGCAGTAACGCAGGGGGCCCCGTGGCATGCACCAGTGCTGAGTCAGCACATGACTGCTCCTTCTCCCCAGCACAGCTGGGCACGAGCCCATGGTGCAGCCAGAGGGCATAGGGTGCCAGCGAAACCCAGGCTCCAGGAGACCCACAGTGTCCCCCCCCCCCAACTGCCCTACTGTGCCCTCCCAACCGCCCCACTGTGCGGTTAGCTCCCACACACCCACTGGGTCCCATAGTGGCCCCCCCCAACTGCCCCACTGTGCAGCTAGCTGCCACACACCCCACTGGGTACCATAGTGCCCCCAAGCACCCCCCAGCCACACCCCACTGTGGAAACCTTGCCCTACCCCCCCTCCCATTTCCCCTCACTGTGGCTATCTCGCTCTGGGGTGTGCCGTAGGGCGCGCGGAAGAGAACACGGGTGGCCGTGGTGTTGACCCCGTAACCCAGGCTGTGGGCCCGCGTGGCCGGCATGCTGAGCAGGGAGCCATTCTGGAAGTGGAAGACAATCTGCCACACTTGGTTCAGTGACCCCTGGGCCTGCAGGGGGGAAAGACATGGGGTGAGCCCCCCATATGCTGGGGAGATGTCTGCTCTAGGTCCCGGCACTGTTAGGATACCCGCCCTCCACAGCCATCCCATGGGTCAGAGATTATGGCCCTGCAAGAGTCCCAGCCCTCTATGGGGCATCAGCCCAGCTCATCACTCCCTGGCCCCTGGGCTAATAGCATATTGGGCTGCATTAGGAGGGGCATTGCCAGCAGGTCACGGGAAGTGATTATTCCCCTCTATTCGGCATTGGTGAGGCCGCATTTAGAATATTGTGTCCAGTTTTGGGCCCCCCACTACAAAAAGGATGTGGACAAGTTGGAGAGAGTCCAGCGGAGGGCAACAAAAATGATTAGGGGGCTGGAGCACAGGACTTATGAGGAGAGGCTGAGGGAACAGGGCTTGTTTAGTCTGCAAAAGAGAAGAATGAGGGGGGATTTGATAGCGGCCTTTAACTACCTGAAAGGGGGTTCCAGGGAGGATGGGGCTAGGCTGTTCTCGGTGGTGGCAGATGACAGAACAAGGAGCAACTGTCTCAAGTTGCAGGGCGGGAGGTCTAGGTTGGACATTAGGAAAAAGTTTTTCACTAGGAGGGTGGTGAAGCACTGGAATGGGTTACCTAGGGAGGTGGTGGAATCTCCATCCTTAGAGGTTTTTAAGCTGAGGGTTGACAAAGCCCTGGCTGGGATGATATAGCTGAGGTTAGTTCTGTTTTGAGCAGGGGGTTGGACTAGATGACCTCCTGAGGTCCCTTCCAACTCTAATATTCTATGATTCTATGACACATGTGGCAGGAGCAATCTGGCCAGCTCCACAGGGCACCTGCCTCCTCTGTGCTCTGGGGAGTCTGCACCTGCTGGGCAGCAAAGAGGCCCAATACCTGGTGCAGGGGAACCTGGCCATGAGGCAGCAGGCCAGTCAAGTGCACTGGGTCTCAGCTGCTCTGGGGGCAGCATACGCTGGGGACAATACTCTCCCCGGGTGCCCAGGCCAAGATCAGGGCACCATCCATGGCTGCAAGGGGGCCCCATGCCCTGCAGGACCAGGATGTCACAGCTGCACCAGCCTCACGCACCACTGGCCAGGCTGCGATCCAGTCCTCATTCAGTGCTTCGCTGGTGATGCCTGGCACAGCCCGCCGGACCGAAACCTGCAACAGGAGAAGGACACGGGCAGGCTGGGGACAGAACTCCTGTTATGGGACCCCCTACAGTGGTATCACTTCACACAGGGGCCTGCAGGGAGTCCCCCCCACCCAGTCCTCCCACCCCCAGTTCCCCCCAGGGCTGTGGACCAGGGATCCCTACCAGGATTCCCCCCATGAGACGGATCCTGCTCTCCCACCCCATCCTCCACCATGGGGCCTCTGCCCCCGCCCCCTCCTCACCTCCATGTAGTTCTCCTCACAGATGATCTCACGGGGGCTCCAGGGGCCTCCCAGGGGGCAGCTGATGGTCACATCATAGGGGACTCTGGGCCCCACAACACCCGTCACCTCCACCCGCAGCTGCAGGCTGAATTCCTGGTCAAACTGGGGTCCCCAGGGGAAAAGATAGTACAGGCTAAACCCTGCAGTTGGCTGGGACCCCCCCAAACCAGGGACTCTGCCCAGCCTGGGGCTGATCCGGCACAGGAGATGGGACAGGCACCCAGACACCAAGTCTCAGGGGGAGAAGAACTGGCTGCCCAGCTCTTGCAGGACTCCTGGGTCCTAGCCCCAGTTCTGGGAGGGGAGTGGGGTCTAGCGGGCTACAGGGCTGGGGGCTGGCAGTTAGGACTCACATGATCACACACAGGGCACTCACCGTGTTGCGGACAGAACAAGCCAAGAAGGAGATGCGGAGCTGCGGGTTCCCATGGAGGTCGGTGCTCGCCGTGAATCCGCACTGCGAGGCCAGGTGCCTTGTCACCTCTATGTACTGCCCCGACTCAGCTGGGGGGGAGAGAGCAGCTGGGACCCCCACTGGTACATGCTCCACCACACAGCACCTGAGCCCAGGCATCCCCATCAGCATCCCACCCAATGGCCTCCTCCCCAAAATGCACGATCCCAGAACCCTGCCCATGGGCCATGCCTCGCCCCAGCCACTGCTCCGGCAAGCCAGGAAGTGCCCAGATTCCTCAGAGTGAATCCCCCGGGCCCCTCCCCACTCACAGTAGACTCCATAGCTCCAGCGGCTCTGCCCCAGGAACTCCTTGTCCAGCCAGATCCAGAAGAAACGGCCCCGGCACTCAGTGTGAGCGGCTCCTGGGGAGATTGGCAGTGTCATCAGGGCATCCCCCGGCCCTGGGGACACCTCAGAGTGCGGGTATTGCTCCAGGTCACAGGCCAGCTGTGCTCAGAGCAGCCGCCTCCCCATTGGCCAGCCCCAGCCTGCCCCCTCAGCCACAATGCCCCCCTGTGCCACCACCCCCCGTCTCCTGGTCCACCCCAGTTACTGCTGCCCTCGGGGACCCCCCCAGTTCCACCCCCACCAGAGCCCTTTGGTGGTTGTCAGAGTCTCGGTGCCCAGCACCCTAAATCAGGCTGAGCCAGTCTAAGCTCCCCCGAGCCATGGGATCCCCCTTTCCCCCACACACACAGGCAGCATCACCCAGCCCCCGGAGACTCACCATCAGGAAAGGGCATGGAGCCTCCATGCCACAGCATCACCAGCCAGAGCAGGCCCAGCCTGCAAAGAGGAATGGGGCAGTGTCACCCAGAATACAGGGGCTGCCCCTCCACTGGATCCCTCCTGGGCTCTAGCCCCAGTTCTGGGCAGAGAAGGGGTCTATGGATTAGCGCAAGACAGCCTCCTCCATCCCCCCTGCACACAGACCCTCATCCTGGGCTCCCTGCAAGTGTTCTTTGGGCACAGATGGACTTTGCTCCCCCATCCAACCCCAGAAGCTCACCTACAGGGCTCGGGTTGCCCACCAGAGAGGACATGGGTTCAAAACCCAGCTTAGGCAGGTGCCCTGTGTGACTATGACCAAGTCCCTTAGCCTGTGCCTCAGTTTCCCCATCAGTACAAGAGGGATACATGCTCCCTGGGAATGACTATTGCAGATGGCCAGGGGATGGGCTTGGGTCAGCGCCCCAGTGGAGCACCCAGCACACACTGGGGCCCTGTATATTTGTAACTTGGGGTGCTTTGGGCCCCAAGGCACTGGGTGAAGGTTTGGGGCTGGACACCTGCAATGCAGAGCCCCGTAGTCCAGATGGACAAATGGCTGTGCCCCAGGAGAGGGCAGTTATGGAAGCTTGCTCTGTGCCCTTGCTAGCCTTCATCTCAGCTGTGCTGAATCTGGGGTTGTGAGATGGTGGGACAGATCCCTTCTGAGATCCGCACCCACACCTGCTGGACACTGCTGTACCAACCTCCCCCGCCAGGCCCTGACCAATCCCAGCCCCCGACACACACACAGTGCCAGGTGCTGCACAGTTCCTGCCATAGCAGTTAAGACAGAGCTTGGATACCCACCCCCTTTGTCCCAGTGGACCCTCTCCTCTGACCTGGGCTGGAGGAAACCCACCCACAGCAGTGCAGGGACTATGACACAGTGATGAGCCAGACATGCTCCCCCCACCCAACTGTGGGGAGGCAGCACCTCCCCCTGGCCCTATACCTTCCACGCCCAGGCAGGGCTGCCAGCATGGGGCATTCCCAGGTTGCTGGGAGCACTGAAATAGACGAGGCCTTGATAGCAGCACCGTCCCCACACAGCCTTGGAGCCAAGAGACACCTCCTCCCCCCACTGAGAACCAAACCCAAACACCAGCCACACACCCTTGGCATGGCTGGGACCCCGACACCTCCTACACCAGTGACACTGGCCAGCCTGGTGACAGAGACCTGCCTACTGCGCCCACGACAGTCAGAGATGGGGGAGGGGCAAGTGTACTTGCAGATATCGGCTGGAGATTTTGGGGGCCCAGGCCGCTTACAGATACTACCCGCCCCCCAACCAGCTGGAAATGGAGGGGGACCCCCGACCTGCTTACACATTCTGCCCACCCCCCAAATGGGCCAGAAAAGGGGGGGGGGAGTGCAGCCTGTTTACAGATACTGCCCACCCCCAACTGGCCGGAGATGGGGGGCTAGCCTGCTTATAGACACTCAACATATCATCACCCCCACCCCCCAGGAAGAGCCCAGCCCATCTTTACCCCCCACCAGGATTTCCTGCCCCTGCCTTCTAGCCATTACACCATTGCTGGAGCAGGCCCCCCTCACCAGTGCACGCCACTTACCCCATAAGGAGCCTGGTGGGCATGCCAGCTGCCTGGGGAAATATCCACCTCAGCTGTGCAACGTCCCACTCCACGAGAGCCGCAGAGCCACTGGTGCTATGGGGAGTGCAGGCTATTCAGGGTGGGTGCTACCCACACCTGCTCCCTGGTAGGGCTGGCAGCTGAGTTGCTTGGCTTGGTGGGGACTGGCTGGGAACTGGGCGAGTGGAGCTCTATGGCCTTGGAGAAGAGGTGAGGAAGGGGGGCTGAGCTGCCCCGGGCTGGAGGAGGCAGGACTCCTGGGTTCCATCCCCAGCTCAGGGGCAGGGGTGTACAATCTAATTAGTTAGAAGGGGGCGGGGGCTGGGAGGCAGAGCTCTTGTGGTCTATTGCCAGCTGTGTCACTGCCCTGCTGGCATGACCTTGGACATCTCTGGCCCTTTATGTACCTCTGTTTGCCCTCCCATCCTTGGGATCAGTAGGGCACTGTCAGTGCTGTGCCCAGCCCACCATGGGTCCCAGTCGCGGTTGGCGGGGTGTCTGCACAGCACGCAGCCTGGTGTGAGTGTCCGATCTCAGCTGGAGCAGAGGATGCGTCTGTGCATCTCAGTCAGAGGGGCTCTGCAGCGACACACGCTCAGGGCTGGTGCAGTGCCAGGTACACTGTGGTCCCCCACATCTGATTGGCTGATGTTGATGGAGACTTTAATGTTCCTACCCCACTTTCAACATTTGGGCTGGAGCATGAGACCCTGATTGGGGATGCAGAGCAGAGGCTGAATAAAACCAGCTCTTACCCTGAGCCCAGCCCCATGGGATCTGACACCCCCTCCTCCCCCCCCCCGGCCTCACAGGCCCAGAGACAGGACAAGTCCAAGGTCACATGGTTGATTAGTGTTATAGCCAAAACAGGCCCTAGGAATCCTAGCTCACAGCTGCAGCTGCTCCAACCCACGAGCCCCCACTTCTTCCAGGACTCCTGGGTTCTATCCCGGCTCAGGGAGGGGCATGGGGTCTAGTGGGTTAGAGTTGCAGGACTGTGAGCCAGGACTCCTGGGTTCTGTCACAGCCCTGGGCGGGGAGTAGGATCTAGGGGTCACTCTCACTCTTTAGTGTCTAGAGCTGCAAGGCTGACTGTGTTGCTTGTTTGAGATCAGGAGGGTGGCAGTTGGGTGCTGGTTGGCTGAGGTTAGTTGTGGTTTACCACTTCACAGGATGAGCCATGCAGCCAGGGTGACCAGATGTCCTGGTTTTCTAGGGACAGTCCCATGTTTGGGGCTTAGTCTTATATAGGTGCCTATTTCCCCTCACCCCCATCCCACTTTTTCACACTTGTTATATGTGTGCCATGCGGGGAGGGGAGGGGAAGGCACGCAGGGTCCCGTACCCCCATTTAACTGTTTGGCTTGTACTGAGCATGCTCAGTAACAGCTGCTGAAGCCACTGCCTTCCCCCCACTCTCGGTGGGCATGAGTCATCTCTGCGACCACGTGGAAGTTGTCATCGTCCCTCTTGGGCACCGAGGTGCTGGGACTAGGGTGTGGGGAGGAGGGATGGGGAGGAGGGATGCTGCCGCACCCCTGGTGTGAAGTGGTTGCCATCACATAGGGGGTTCAGGTCATGGTTTGGCTCCGTGGCTCTCCCCACCCCAACTACACAACTTGTTCCAGCACCCCTGCCTAGCTCCAGTTGTTTTTTGGGGGAACAGAACTCCTGGATCCTGTGGGGGGGCAATGGGGTGGGGTTTAGTGGTTAAAGCACAGGGGGCTTGGAGTCAGGTTCTTCAGGGAAATGGAGTCTAGTGGTTAGTGCAGGGCTAGTGGGGGTTGAGGATCCTGGGTCCTATCCAGGTTCTAGGAGGGCAGCGGTATCCAGCAGTTAGTGCAGGGACTGGGGGTCAGGAATTGGGGTCTAGCCACGTTCTGGGTGGGGAGAGGGGTCTAGAGCAGTGGTTCACCAGTATAATCAAGAGGATCTGTGGATGTGCCAGCAACCAGAGGTGACATATGGGAAGGCACATGGGGTCACATGTCCCCCTCAGATTTCTGCCTTTCATTTGGCACACAGGTTTATAAACTGTGGGACATGTCCCCTGAGGAGGAAGCACAGAGGAACTTTCAGAGCAGCCAGCCCAGCGTGGTGGGGCCCGGGGAAGCAGTACCACTTCTACCCACAACTCACATCAGCCAAAACTGTAGATCAAGACATTGCCACTCACTCCTCCCTCCCTGAAGGTTCCTCACACACCCCCTGGGGAACACATTGCAGTTTAAAAATCTCTGTTAGATCCAGTCACGATGCATGGGGTGGTTACATGCCCAAACCTTTAAATTGTCCCCACTCCACTACCAACAGTTGTGCATCACCTCTGCTAGTGATCATACAGTGGATGAGATTGTTATTTGTAAAATGACTCCATCTACTTCAGCAGTTCGCAAAGCAGAAAATATTTCAAATAAGACAGAAGAGAAAGAAGGGAGCAAAATGGAACCCCCTTCAAGAAACAAAAACAGGAAATTTGACGACAGCTACATTAAACTTGACTTTATGTGTGTGTGTGTGTGTTGGTGGAGAATCAAGACCCCTGTATGTAATTTGTGAGAAGTACTTTCTAATGAAGCACTTAAGCCAGCAAAACTTCCAGGGTAGCTGAGGTCTTTGCATACAGAAAGTGTTGACAAGCCTGTGAAGTGTTTTGAAAGGAAGCAGAACTGCTTACTAATGCAAAATAGATTATATCAACTGTCAGCTGTACAAGAGAAGGTTCTCAAAGCATCCTACAAGGTTGCAATGAGAATTGCTAAAAACACAAAGCCACATACAATTGCTGAAACTTTGCCGATGCCAGCTGAAATTGACGTGTGCTATGAAATGTTCGGGGGTGTAGCAGGCGGGTGCTCCGAGCCCCTGTTTCCATCCAGGGGTCCCCTCTCCCTGGCCCAAAAGGACTTACCACGCCTTCATAGGTTGCAGTCACCCATGCTCCTTTATTTACAGTGCAACAATACAGTTCCAATGTCTGCTCCAGGCATCATAGAGGATCAGGGTTTGACTGCCCTCCTGACCAGCACACAGCCTGTCTCCCAGACTCCCCTGCACTGCTCAGCCTCACCTCCCTCCCTGGCTTCCGCTACTGGCCTATTTCTCTCTTTGGGCCAGATCCCCAGCTGTTCCCAGCTCCTTCCTTAGGCTGCACTTGGACCCAGCTGTTACCTGTGCTGCCCAAGCCCCTTAGGTCTGGGCTAAGAAGAGGCAGGTGTGGGGTTTTCTACTCTCTGCTCTGTCAAGTTGGTAATAATTTGAAGAATATGCCTCTATCAAATGACACCCAAGATCCAGGGCAGATGACAGATGTTGCAGCTGACACGAATGACCAGTTGTTACACAGAATTCAAGCACGTGGGAAATACAGCTTACAAATGGCCAAATCTTTGGATGCGTCAAGTGAGGTTCAGCTGTTGGCTTATGTATGATGCATCTGTGCTAAGAAAATAGAAGAACTACTGTTTTGCAGATCACTATGGACAAAAACAACAAGTGATGAGCTTTTTAAGTGTCTGGATAATTTTATGACTGGACTGGGTGCAGTGTGTATGTGCATAGCCAGTGCTGCTGCAATGACAAGGAGGCATAATGGGATTGCAAAAAAATTACAGACATTGCACCATTCACAAAAGTAACGCATTGCATGCTTTTCAGGGAGAACCTAGTAATGAAAAAGATGCCAGATGACCTGAAAGATGTACTTGACATGACAATAAAAGTTATTAACTTTATCAAAGCACACCCACTGAATACACATTTTGTTTTGGCAATGCATGCAGCAACGGTTGAATGGCATTACAGCCTTCTCCTGCACACTGAGGGTGGATGGCTTTTCAAGGGAAAGGTTTTGAATTGTGGTTTTGAGCTTCTTGAGTCTCTGACAGTATTTTTGGAAGAGAAAATGCATAAATCAACAGGTAGATTCTCAGAGGAGAATTGGCTTGCTTATCTTGCTGATATCTTTGATCACCTGAATCAACTTAATATTAGCATGCAAGGGTACCAGTCAGCTCTTGCCACATTGACAGAGTGACTGCGTTCATTGAGGAACTGAATCTATGGCAGAAAGGAGTGCACAAAAGGAATGTGAGTGTGTTTCCACTTCTGCAGGAATTCTGGAACTTTGATGAAGTCAAGGCTGACCACCTGACTTTTTGTGCTATTGTGGCAGAAAACATGGAGTCCCTTCTTTACCAGATCAGACTATCCTTCAGAGACATGTAAGCAATACTGACCTGATGTGGATCACAAATCCCTTTTTATCTGCTGCTGTGGAGTTGCTTGAAATGGTTCTAAAGTGAAGGGTGAGTTTATTGAGCTGAGAAACAACAGGGATATGAAATGTGCCCACAAAACCTGGCCTGGTGTTGGATTTTCCAAACTGGCTACCCACACTCTGCAACTCCTCCTTCCATTTGCTCCCACTTACCATTTTGCATATGGATTCTTGGCCCTCACCAGCATTAAAACAAACACCATTCAAGAATGAGTGTCGAAGATGACTCTGCACTTGCCTAACTGAAATTACTCCTCAACCAGATAAGCTGTGTCCTGCCCACAAGCCCAAGGATGGCATTAGTTTCAGGTAAGCTGTCGATACTTTATGTGCTGTGCTTTTGTCACAGTTCAAAGAATTTCTCTACAGTAATATTCATGATAACTATTAATGTGAAAGACACAAATTATGAGCAACAACAACATGAGGTGGGAGTTGGGGGTCTGCAGGTTTGTCTAGTTAAGTTTAGGGGTCCCTGGGTAAAAAAAAGGTTGAGAACCACTGATCTAAAGATCCCCACAGACTAATCCTAGCCTGGGGATCCCTACCCTTAGTGACCCTAACTCTAGCCCAGGGAGCCCCACCTTAAGTATCCCTAGCTCGGGGACCCATGGGCCTCAGACCTAGCTCTAGCCTGGGAAGCCCAACCCTTAGTAACCCTAACTCTAGCCAGGGGAGCCATGACCTTAGTAACCCTCAACTCAGCCTGGGAGCCCTACTTTTAGTAACCCTGTCTCTATCTGGGGAGCCCTACCTGGGTGACCCTAACTCTAGCCCACGGAGCCCTACCTTTATTAACCCTAGAGACAGGACCCAACAGGCCTCAGGCCTAACCCTAGCCTGCGAATCCCTTCTCTTAGTAACCCAAACCCTAGCCTAGGAAATCCTACCTTTAGTAATCCCAGTTGGGGGATCCCAACAGGTCTCAGGTCTAACCCTCGCCCAGGACTGCACCATTTATAGCCCCTCTGATGGAGTGAGCCGCTGATCCCTCATGTCTGTCAGCCTCCCATCCCAGTGCTGCCCTTGCGGCAGTGGGGGTAGAGCCAATATCAGAATAGGTACGGGGGACCCTGATATCAGGAACCTTCTCTCTGGGGACAGACTGGCCCATTTTACAGTGCTTGGGGCTCAATTACTTCCAACTGGGGCCTGGATAATGTCAGATTGGGCTACGCCATCCAGTTCATCTCCATGCCTCCTCCCCACCCTCCTGCCCTGTCCCTTTTCAGGGACCCCTCACGAGATACTGCTCCTCGAGCAGATTGGCTCCCTGATGGCATTGGGAGCAGCAGAGGAGGTTCTGCCAGAACAGTGGGGTTACAGTTTCTACTTCTGATACTTCCTGGTACCCAAATCCCAGAGAGGTATGAGACCCATCCTCGCCCTTCGTGATCTCAACAAACACATCAGATATTTGAGGTTCTGAATGGTTCCTCTTTCAACCATCCTCCCCGCGTTATCTCAGAACAGCTGGCTCACTGCTCTGGACTTTCAGGTCACCTACTTCCATGTGGCACTTCAGCCAAGTCACAGGAAGTTCTTTTGCTTTGTCACAGGAGACGCCATTACCAATACACGGTCCTGCCGTTTGGCTTCTCTTCCGCTCCCAGAGTTTTCACCAGGTGCATGGTCATGGTTACTGCATATGTCAGGAGAAAGGGAATCCACATCTTGTGGTACCTCGATGACTGGATGCTGAGGCACAGATCCAGAGAGGAAGTTCTCGCTCACATCAGCACCACATTGCACTTGCTTGACCATCGGGGGGCCTCATTCTAAACATCAGAAAGTTGACCTTGGCTCTCAGTCAGAAAATCAAGTTCACTGGCGCTTTGTTAGATTCCACAAGATGGAGAGTATTCCTACTGACCAACCACTTTCAGGCTCTGCCTCAATCTCAGCCTTCCATGACAGTCTGAGTGTGTCTTGAGTCTGTTGGGCCACATGTCTGCTTGCACACAGGTGGTCCAATTTGCAAGACTGTGCCTCCATTCTCTTCAAATATGGCTCAGCATGGCCTACCGCCCCAACCTTCATTTGCTGAACAGGCTGGTTTCTCTCCCTGCACTAGTCCTAGACTCCTTACAGCGGTGGACGTGCCCACACAATGTCTGTTTGGGAGTTCCATTCACCTGGCCCTCACCAACCAAGTCAGTTTTACCAATGCTTCCCTGCTGGGTTGGGGGGCACACCTGGGCTTGCTGAGGGTAGAGAGACTCTGGTCAGAGAGCGAGGGCTTGCTCCATATCAAAGTATTGGAGCTTTGGGCTATCCACAATGCATGCCGTGCCTTTCAGACACTCGGTGGTTCACATATTCATCGACAATCCCAACACAATGTACTATGTGAACAAATATATGGTGATGAGATTCTAAAAGGGCTTCTCCATGAGCGAGTGAGTGCAGCTGTGTGGGGAGTACCTGGGAGACCAGGTGTGTGACTGGTGCAAGTACAGCTGACTGTGGGTGGGTGCTTGTGACTGGTGCGGTTACAGGCACCATTTTGGCAGTTGGGGGTTTGTCTGTTTGAGTGATTGATTGGATCCAGGTGGGGCTAATTGCGGGGGCGGGGCTTTGAGGGGTAAGAGCAGGGGGGGCAACTGCCCCAGCCTTATAAAAGGCAGCCAGCTGCGAAGCAGCTGAGCAGCGAACAGAGGGGCGGCTAACAGAAGGAGAAGGAGGGAGTTTGCCTGGGAGTTCACCTGCGGAGAGAGCCCACTGCAGGTGTTTGCCTTTCAGGCATTGCTGAGGAGGCTCTCAGAGCAGAGATATGGAGATGGAGCGATCTGTTGTTGTCACCTGCACTGGGTGTGCTATGTTTGTCTTCCTCCCCCAGGATAGAGATGACTTCATCTGTACCAAGTGCAGGCTGGTTGCCTTATTGGAAGAGAAGGTTAAAGGACTAGAGGCCCAAATGTCAACCCTGCGGTGCATTACAGAAAACAATGTCTTTCTCCATCAGGCACAGGCAGAGCATAAGGAAGATTCAGAGAAGGCCGGGCAGGCGAAAATGAAGAACGGGGAAGGAAATTGGCAGCATGTGACCTCCCGAAGAAAGAGAACCCATGTGCCCACCATGCAGATAGAAGTAAGGAATCGTTTTCATCCTCTCTGCACAAGTACTACGGCGGAGAATGATTTGGAGGACCCTTCAGAGGGAATGGATCAGAAGGAGACCCATTTGATCAGAAGGCAAGGGATGCATTCTCCTAGGGATGGGGGTTCCACGACCACCATTCCCAAGAGGAAGAGAAGGGTGATGGTGGTCGGGGACTCCCTCCTAAGGGGGACGGAGTCATCCATCTGCCGTCCGGACCGGGAAACTAGAGAAGTGTGCTGCTTGCCTGGAGCTAGGATTCGGGATGTGACGGAGAGACTGCCAAAACTTATCAAGTCCTCAGACCGCTACCCCTTCCTGCTTCTCCACGTGGGCACCAATGACACTGCCAAGAATGATCTTGAGCGGATCACTGCAGACTATGTGGCTCTGGGAAAAGAGATAAAGGAGTTTGAAGCGCAAGTGGTGTTCTCATCCATCCTCCCTGTTCAGGGAAAAGGCCCAGGTAGGGACCGTCGCATTGTGGAAGTAAATGCGTGGTTACGCAGGTGGTGTCGAAGGGAGGGCTTTGGATTCTTCGATCATGGGATGTTGTTTCAGGAAGAAGGATTACTAGGAAGAGACGGGATTCATCTAACGAAGACAGGGAAGAGTATCTTCGCAGACAGGCTGGCTAACCTAGTGAGGAGGGCTTTAAACTAGTTTCGACGGGGGACGGGGACCTAAGCCCGAAGGTTAGTGGGGAAGAGGGACACCGCAAGGAAGCAGAAGGAGGAGGGGGCAGCAGGGGAGGCCTCCCGATTCATACTGTGAAAGTAGGCCAGTCGGCTACTTATCTCAAGTGCCTGTACACAAATGCAAGAAGCCTGGGAAACAAGCAGGAGGAACTGGAAGTCCTGGCACAATCAAGAAACTACGACATGATTGGAATAACTGAGACTTGGTGGAATAACTCTCATGATTGGAGCGCTGTCATGGATGGGTATAAACTGTTCAGGAAGGACAGGCAGGGGCGAAAGGGGGAGGAGTTGCACTGTATGTAAGAGAGCACTATGACTGCTCTGAGCTCCAGTATGAAACTGGAGATAAGTCAGTTGAGTGTCTCTGGGTTAAGCTTAGAAGCAAGAACAATAAGCGTGATGTCGTGGTGGGTGTCTGTTACAGACCACCAGACCAGGAGGATGAGGTAGATGAGGCTTTCTTTACTCAACTGGGGAAAGTTTCCAGTTCACAGGGCCTGATTCTCATGGGAGACTTCAATCACCCTGACATCTGCTGGAAGAGCAATACAGCAGAGCACAAACAATCCAGGAAGTTTTTGGAGAGTGTCGCTGACAATTTCCTGGTGCAAGTGCTGGAGCAACCGACTAGGGGCCGTGCTTCTCTTGACCTGCTGCTCACAAACAGGGAAGATTTGGTAGGGGAAGTAGAAGTGGGTGGCAACCTAGGCAGCAGTGACCATGAGATGGTCGAGTTCAGGATCCTGATGAAAGGAAGAAAGGGGAACAGCAGGATACGGACCATGGACTTCAGAAAAGCGGACTTTGATTCCCTCAGGGAACTGATGGGCAGGATTCCCTGGGAGGCTAATATGAGGGGGAAAGGAACCCAAGAGAGCTGGCTGTATTTTAAGGAGACCTTATTGAGGACACAAGAGCAAACCATCCCGATGTGCAGAAAGAATAGCAAATATGGTAGGCGTCCAGCTTGGCTTAACAAAGAAGTCTTTGGCGAACTTAAACGCAAAAAAGAAGCTTACAAGAAGTGGAAGCTTGGTCAGATGACTAGGGAGGATTATATAAACACTGCTCGAACGTGCAGGAATGAAATGAGGAAGGCCAAAGCACAATTGGAGTTGCAGCTAGCAAGGGACGTGAAGGGGAACAAAAAGGGTTTCTACAGGCATGTTGCCAACAAGAGGAAGATTCGGGAAAGTGTAGGCCCCTTAAAGAAAGAGGGAGGCGACCTAGTGACGGAGGATGTGGAGAAAGCTGAGGTACTCAATGCCTTTTTTGCCTCTGTCTTCACAGACAAGATCAGCTCCCAGACTGCTGTACTGGGTGGCACAGAATGGGAAGGAGGCAAACATCCCGCAGTGCTGAAGGAACAGGTTCAAGACTATTTAGAAGGATTGGACATTCACAAGTCCATGGGGCCGGATGCAATGCACCCGAGGGTGCTGAGGGAGTTGGCTGAGGTGATTTCAGAGCCGTTGGCTATTATCTTTGAAAGCTCGTGGCAACAGGGGGAGGTCCCTGAGGACTGGAAAAAAGCAAATATAGTGCCCATCTTCAAAAAAGGGAGGAAAGAGGATCCGGGGAACTACAGACCGGTCAGCCTCACCTCAATCCCTGGAAAGATCATGGAGCAAGTCCTTAAGGAATCCATTTTAAGGCACTTGGAAGAGAGGAAGGTGATCAGGAACAGTCAACACGGATTCACCAAAGGAAAGTCATGCCTGACCAACCTGATTGCTTTCTATGATGAGGTGACTGGCTCTGTGGATGTGGGGAAGGCGGTGGATGTGATATACCTTGACTTTAGCAAAGCTTTTGATACGGTTTCTCACAGTATTCTTATCAGCAAGTTAAAGAAGTATGGGTTGGATGAATGGACTATAAAATGGATAGTGAACTGGCTAGAGCATAGGGCTCAACGAGTAGTGATCAATGGCTCCATGTCTAGCTGGCAACCGGTCACAAGCGGAGTTCCCCAGGGGTCGGTCCTGGGGCCGGTTTTGTTCAACATCTTTATTAATGATCTGGAGGATGGGGTAGATTGCACCCTCAGCAAGTTTCCGGACGACACTAAGCTGGGGGGGAGTGGTAGATACCCTGCAAGGTAGGGATAGGATACAGAGTGACCTAAACAAACTGGAGGATTGGGCCAAAAGAAATCTAATGAGGTTCAACAAAGAAAAGTGCAGAGTCCTCCACTTAGGAAGAAAGAATCCCATGCACAGCTATAGACTGGGGAACCGACGAGCTGGGCAGCAGCTCTGCAGAAAAGGACCTGGGGGTAACAGTGGATAAAAAGCTGGATATGAGTCAGCAGTGTGCCCTGGTTGGCAAGAAGGCCAATGGCATATTGGGCTGCATTAGGAGGGGCATTGCTAGCAGGTCACGGGAAGTGATTATTCCCCTCTATTCGGCATTGGTGAGGCTGCATTTAGAATATTGTGTCCAGTTTTGGGCCCCCCACTACAAAAAGGATGTGGACAAGTTGGAGAGAGTCCAGCGGAGGGCAACAAAAATGATTAGGGGGCTGGAGCACAGGACTTATGAGGAGAGGCTGAGGGAACTGGGCTTGTTTAGTCTGCAAAAGAGAAGAGTGAGGGGGGATTTGATAGCGGCCTTTAACTACCTGAAAGGGGGTTCTAGGGAGGATGGGGCTAGGCTGTTCTCGGTGGTGGCAGATGACAGAACAAGGCGCAACGGTCTCAAGTTGCAGGGAGGGAGGTCTAGGTTGGACATTAGGAAAAAGTTTTTTACTAGGAGGGTGGTGAAGCACTGGAATGGGTTACCTAGGGAGGTGGTGGAATCTCCATCCTTAGAGGTTTTTAAGGTGCGGCTTGACAAAGCCCTGGTTGGGATGATATAGCAGAGGTTAGTCCTGCTTTGAGCAGGGGGTTGGACTAGATGACCTCCTGAGGTCCCTTCCAACTCTAATATTCTATGATTCTATGATTTATACCCTCCTGTAGGAGAACCGGTCCCCTTGTGGGACCTAAACACGGTTTTGGTGGCTCCATGGGCCCTCCATTTAAGTGTCCTGTCCACCACCCCTTTTGTGTCAGAAAACTGTGTTTTTAGAAGCCATTACATCTGCCAGTTGGGTGTGAGTTGCAGGCTCTGATGGCAGGGCCTTCTTACTCTCAGTTCGCCAAAGACAAGGTACCGTTATGACCACACCCAAAAGTTTTATCCAAAGTGGTTTCTTAGTTTCATCTGAACCAGATGGTGGATTTACCTGTGTTTTTCCCTAAGCTGCGTTCAGCCTCTAAGAAACAGTGCTCCATACTTGGTTGGTTCGGAGAAGTCTAGCCTTTTATCTGGATAGGACTGAATCATTTTGCGTCACCTCACCTGTTCGTATCATATGTGGCCCACAGGAAGGGGCAGGTGGTCTCTTGACAGAGCACCTCTAGACAGGTAACAGCCTGTATCAAGCCTGCATATGAGATAGCTTTGGCTACGCCCCCTCTGTGGATACAGATTTACTCCAGGAAGGCATGAGCACGTTGAGCGCATTCCTCAGTCAGCCTGGACATTGCAGGGCTGCTATATGGTGGGCCATACGTACATTTATAGACTGCTATGCTATCACCACATCCCCAGGGCTGAAGCAGGCTGCAGAGGGCGGTCCCGCAATCCCAATTTTGATAGCCTCCAAATGCCCCTCTCCCGGACAACTCGTTGCTTGTGAGTCACCTAACTGGAATACATGATGGCAGCTATTCGAAGAAGAGGCAGCAATGGTTACTTACTGTGACTGGTTTTTTGAGAGGTGATGCGGACGTGTTCCCTGACCCACCCTCCATCCTTCTGCATCAGCATCTCCTCTCATGGGCTTTTGCTGTGTGTGGGGGCAGGGAGCAGGGTGGTGCCACCTTATATAGCCAGGGGAGGGGCCATAGCTGTGAGGCACAGGTGCTGCCCTCTCTGGGTGCTGCTAGGCAAAAATCTCTGGTGCCATCACGCTGGGCGTGCACATCTAAGTGAAACACCGTCTGCACTGCATCTCGAGAACTCCAGAGACGGCAAGTAACCCTGTCTTAATAATGGGCTCTTCAGTCTAGCAGACAAAGGAATAGCAAGATCCAGTGGCTGTCATTTGAGGCTTGACAATTCAGATGGGAAAGACGAGCACATTTTTAACAGCGAGGGTCATTAATCAGGGGAATGCCATGAGGGAGACCCCTGGCAAAGCACGTTCTCAGGGGCAGAACACGTCTCTTTGTGTCTGTGCCCAGCGGGGCCGGGACCCTGACCCTTGCTAGGGCTCCTGGGTGCTTGGAATAGGAACCCTAAGGAATAATAGCTAGTCAGCTCCCCACGATGACACTAAGCAATGAAGGGTGAGAGGGCACCCTCAGCCCCTCTGCTCCTGGACAGCAGTTCACAATGATAGCCCACCTTCATCCCCTGGCTGTCCCCCCCACTGCCCCATGCCCCCCCAGGTAGCATGGCACCCCCATAATGCCCCTCCAGCCCCATTGCTCCCGCCCACAACCACTGCCACCCACCCCATGGCCCTACAAAATAGATCCCAACCCAAAGCTCCCAGTTTCCTCCAAGACACCTGCCCTGCCACCTCCAACACCTGCCTTTCCCACAGGCTGGCCCATCTCCCCCTGCTGAGCCATGCCACCAGAAACAACAGCCAGGTCAACATCTGCCCCAGAAGGGCAGTGCCTCTGTGGTCATGCGCTCAGTGGCCTCCCCCCAGGCAGGCAGGCAGGCAGTGTGGAGCAGCACAGAGGGAAGGGGGTTTGGCTACCTGCCAGGCTTGCCATTCCTGGGGGCACTTAACCACTTCCCTCCCCATTGCTGGGCCTGGCCCCTCTTGCAGAGCCCTGTGCCCAGGAGATCAGGGCGGGTGGATAAGTCAAGAGGGACGTCTTGGCACTGAACACAAAGGTCCTATGTGAGGCTAGCATTAGCCCGGACACTTGGCTACCACACAAGTGCTTTAAATAGACCCACCATCTCCGGGTCCCAGGAGTTGGCCAGGCCTCAGGTCCGCAGCTGAAGAGAAGGGCTGAGGTCCTGGCCGGGGAGGATGGGGGCAGTGGTGAGGTTGTGACTGGAGCACGGGGAGGGCCGAGCTCAGCCTGCACTCTCCCCCACCACCGCAGGACTGAGATTTTTGCACCTATTTCAGGGAGGTTCCATGCAGGTGTCCTCCTCGACCCGCGCATGTACATATGTGTCTGTGCAGGCTGCACCATGTCCACTCTGGCGAGCCGTGGAGTTGTGAACAACCCCGAGTTAGAGCAAATGTGGAGCTAGCCACATGCAGTGGCTTTGAAGCGGGGTGTGGGCGTGAGAAGGGGGCCATGCAGCAGCAGGAGTCCCGGGGCACTTGGCCCGACTCAGTCAGAATCCCTCTAGGTGCTCTGGGAAGTGCCCCCTTGGAAAGGCTGCAGCACTCGCTCTCCCCACACTTGCTCTGCTGCAGGGCCCGGAGCCCCACTCTAGAGCACACAGACCCTGCTGCCAATGGCCGGGGCTCATGGCTGGTGCCAAGACAGGCATGTGAGTGGGATGGGAAGGGCCCTGCAGCCTCTCCTGGCCCCTAAGGGGCTTTCCAGCTGAAGCCCAGATGGATGCTGAGGCTGGCTCTTGCTGTGACCCTCTCCTGGGATGGAAGGTAAAAAAGTGCCAGGAAATCCACACAACTGACTAATGCCGCAGCCCCTGATGCTTTAGGTTGGGCTGAGCCTCGGGGGCTCACTCAGCAAGAGCTGGCAGCCAGGAGCACAGGGTGGGGCTCATGAGGGGAGCTGGGAGCATGTGCCGGGTCAGTTGTTTTCACAGAGGTCACGGATTCTGTGACTTTAGGAGACTCCTGACTTCCTCAGCTGCACACACCACAGCAGCGGGCTAGAGCTGTCAGTCCCTCAATGTGATGGGGCTTGGGCTGTCAGCTCCCAGGGCAGGGGGGCTCGGGCAGTCACACCAGCCCCAGATGGCAGAGCTTGGTGTTTCGGGCTCAGCCCTGGGCTTCAGCTTTTGGCCCCCCCGACCATCACCTTATTTTGTACATTTTTACTATAACTATTCCATGAATTTTGTTTAATTTTATCATGTCAAATTCTTTCCATACTGATTTGTATCAGTGAAATCAATACACAGAGCACAAAGAATGCAGCAGAGGTTTAATTTATCTCACTTGGTGCCACTTGCACTGTTCATATAAATATCATCCATACAAATATCTACAAATCTGGTGCAAAACACATGAGTAAAAGAGTGTCTGTTAAACACCCAGAATTAAACTGCTCAGATCAGTTTGCGTGAGAGAGAAGGAAGCCCCGCGATGGAGTCAGCAGCAGACCAATAAGTGGCCCTTACACTCTCTGGCTGTGTCTCCACTACAAACGCTACAGTGGCACAGCTGCCCTAGTGTTGCCAGTTACTACAGCAAGGCAAGTTCCGTCACTGTAGTTAACTCCCCTCAAGAGGTGGTTGCAGGGTCAATGGGAGAATTCTTGCATCTACCACGGGAGTTAGGGCAACCCAAATGTCACACAGGGCATGACATTTTTCCTAGCCCTAAGCAATGTAGCTTGGCTGAGCTAAGTTTTGGGTACAGACCAGCCTCTGACAGCCAGCTGGGAAACCCTAGTAACTGCTGAGTGGGTGAGAAGCACCAGGTAATGGGTCAAATCCCTTGAGGTTTTCTACTCCAGCAGGAGTAAAGGGCTAATGCAAAGTTTAAAGAGAGCTTCAAGTCCAGCCTTAATACAATGTGGAGGGTGGACCTTGAACGGGACACATCTTGCTGGGAAAGTCCAAGGACAGCTTAGCCCAGCAAGTCAACTCAGGCTTTGCCTGTCCCTCACCTCACCCGAATCTTGGTGAGGTTCACAAGCAGTTTGGCTCATTCATTCTTTCCCCTCTTCACTTTGCTGGCCTGTTGCAGCCCTCTCTAGTGTCTGTCACTCTGCCACTGAGGCTTGGGCTACACTTGACAGCCAGGTTGACACAGCTACATCAGTCAGGGCTGTAAAAAGACACACCTAACTCCCTCTGTCAGCACAGCATTGTCTGGTGTTCCTATGCCAACCGGAAACCCCTTCCACTGGCATAGGTTGTGCCCATACAGCCATTGCAATGTAGCTATGCCAGTGTCATCTCCGCAGTGCAGATGTACCGACTCTTGGACCCACTCTGCTCTGTAAAATGGGGATAACCATGCTCAGCCACATTCAGTAACACGCTGTAGGGTCTCCGGGTGTCATCTGTTCTCGAGTGGCTGAAGCGATGCAGGGCAAGAAGAACCACTGTTCAAAGACAGGCTTCTTTGCTTAGCTCAAGTGAGAGACGTGCAAATACCCCCACAGCCAACCCCAGCTGGGACAGAATCCTCCCAGCAAATGATTTACCCAAGTAATTACCACTCTGCTCCACAGTGCTATGATCACATTGTATCACAAGTTCTAAGCATGAAATACAACGACCGTGAAAGGGCAACTTCTCTGCTCCTCTTTCTCCTGATGCAACATTTCCAAAGAGCCCCAGCCCCTTCAACCACCTGCAAACTTTCCTTAAAATCTTTGGTATAAATTGTCAATTTCTGGAGCAACTGCCATCGCCCCGTAGGGAGCCCAACCGCTGAAAACACTTATCCATTGATGATCTTCTGACTGATGTACCCAGGCATTGTGTAGAGTAAAAGGACCAGGAAGATGGTCACCACAGCAATAATGACCAAAGCAATGATGTACTTCTTGTACCGCTTCCAGATAAAAAAGATGAAGGTTTTCATGGGATTTACAAACCAGTTGAAAGATGTTTTTGGCCGGCTAGGACAGAGAAAGGAAAAGGCTGTTGAGCTCAGACAAGGCAAAGCAAAGTCCAGTTCAGTGCCCTGGAAATCTACAATGTACTGTTAGGTGCTACTACTCACAGGCTGCGAATAACCAGGTGCCAGAGGAGTGCAGATCAGTCTGTATTCTTGAGCCCCCCCAACTCTAGTTGATGCCTGTGCCCACAATGCCTTCCTTCGAAACAGGACCCCATTCCCTGCACTCTTTTCACTGTCAGCACAAGCTGGGGGCTTCATAGGAAAAAGACATAGCTGATTCTTGCACAGACACTAGCCCACGGGTAATCAATAGCCGGCTGTGGGCCAAATCCGGACTGCCAGATGCTTTTGAACAGACCCCAGAATATTTTTATTTACTTATTATTATCATTAGTGTTATTTTTGTATTTTCTTCTCTGGAGTCTGGACCTTGATCAGAAATTTGAGCCTTGGCAAAAAACAACAGGGTGCCCCTGAACTAGCCCAGGCTTCTAAAAGGCCCCCACTTGGCAGATGACAACCAGGGCACTGCCTGGGCCGAGGGAGGGATTTTGCATCTCCCCCTCTCTTTCCCTCTGCTGATGCATGCTGAACACACAGCCGCAGGCTACTGCAAACAACAGGCAGGGCCTGCAGAGCGGTGGAGGATGACTGCACTAGGAGCTGAGCCATGAGGGCAGACTGTCCACCATTTCTGCACCAATTTAACTAGCTCACTAAAGCCAATGTTGTTACTTCAGGGCACCCTCCTGGTGCAGGCCAACTACAGTGAGCCTCAAGCCCCAGCCTATAGCTTGTTTCAGTAAATATTTCAGAACAACTTCGCACCAGGGACTCCGCCCACAGCCTGAGCCCCAGGAGTCCCCAACAGCTCTATGCCTCTGGATTCTGGTCTTGGTTCCGTGAAGCCTGAAAGCTCCTTGCACAGGCAGAGCCCTGCTGAGGGCAGGCCTGGCACCAGTCCCAGCCCCAGCCTTTCTGCACGGCACATGGAGACTCACTTGGGCTTCTCCAGCGGTTCTGGCTCTTTTCGGCCCAGGCCAACGGGGCTCTTCTCAGCCTCCTCCATGGTCAGCAGCTGGAACTCAGCTTCCACTTTACCCTGTAGGGAAACACATTTGAGACCCACTGGTGCCTTCAGGACGAACCTGGCTGGCACAATCTCATCTAGCGACGCAGGGCCAGGTTTTCGTGGGACTCAAGCACCAAACCTGCTCAGGCACTTGGAAAATCCCACTAGGCGCCTAACTACCTTTGAAAATCTCCCCTTCAGTGCCTTTCTGCCCTCGGTGTCCCTCTCCTGCCCAGAGTGCCCTCCTCCACACTCCTGACACTCCCTTCTCCCCAGTGCCACAAGCAGCTAGTCAATGACAGCATTCAAACCCATGCCTGCCACCCTCACCTCGACAGGCTGCCCTGCCCGGGCATCCACCTCCTCTAGGCGCAACCCAGTACTAGGACTCTGAGCACTGTGGCCAGGGGGACACGGGTTATTATTCAGGGCTGGTCCTGGTGCTTTCCAGACATATCCTCCTGAGTACGTACTCTACAAGAACTGGAAATGTCCACTCAAGGCAGCTCACAAGTGCTCAGAACAATTTCTGCCCTCTCCAGAGATCAGTCACAAAAGGCTTCCCGTTCCACTTGCCCAGCTGGAGAAAAGTATGCCTTTAACTGCTCAGAGGAATCTGTGCTATATCAAAATCCACTCTTCAGCAGCCCACTGGGCGGGAACATGACCGTCCTCCCATCACACTGCGCCCAAGCAATCGGGCCAGCCTGTATCCCACCACGGGGCTGCATCCCACTGGGGACATCAGTAGGTGGCTGCTGCACACAGCTGTGCACAGGGCATATTGCTGCCGTGCTTCCTCCGCTCCTGCCACCTGCTTTGGTTTTCTTTGTGCAGTGAGAAGGAGAACCTGGGGCAGGCGTCTCAGTAGCATGCCAGGCTGCAGCCCCCGCCCTCTCTCCCAGCCTCTTGTGGAGCTCCTGGCTGCACTTCTCTCCACACCTGCTGATTTTCACACACCGTGTCCATGGCCCCTCGGAGTCTCAGGACTCCTGGCCACCCTGCCCCCAGCACTGGCACTGGCCAAGACAGCCCCGTTTGCTGAGGAGCAGGAAGATGCCTGAGGGCCTTTCCCAAGCAGTCTGGTGAGGACATGTCTGCGCAGGGCTCTGCTGGCCTGCACCTCAGCTCCCTGCTCCCTGCTGTGCAGGCTGCTCTGCTCGGAGACCCCTCATTTTCTCCCAGGGACTTGTCCTGCTCCTGGTGAGTTTTTCGTTGACCCTTGTGTCTTTTGGCCCCTCTCCTCTGTGGACAAGAAGCCTTTCGGGGCACCTGCCCCTCTGACAGGGATCTAATAGGCCAAACCTAACTGCCAACGCTGGGAAACAAACCAGTCATTGCCACGGTCAGGGGACATTTCAGCTCCTAGCCACACCTCCTCCGTCAAAGCACAGGAGTCAGCTCGGTGCCTTCAGGAGAAATGCCTGCCAGCTCTCGGACCAAATCTCAGCGCTATGGCAGGTTCGTTAATGCCTATGATAAGGACGCGGGCTCCCAGGGAGACCCTGGGGCAGCCAACTCCCCTCCCTCCCCTGTGTTTGTTGATAGGATTCGCAGACCAGGCAGGAAGGGGTGAAATGTCTGTGAGGTCAAGGCAGCTGGAGCTCACTGGGCAGCCAGGCCTGACGTCTCTCTAGCCAGGCAGGAGCCAGCCTGGGGAGGAGGCTGCCCTGCTCTGGAAAAGGGCACTCAGAAGAAGGAGGTCACCATTTCTCCCCAGCCACACCCCATGTGACAACACCTTCACACCAGCCCTCTCCTCTCCTCCGCACAGCCAGGGAAGTCTCCGACAGACACTGCTGACCCGGGCAGACTGCTCAGCTCAGCCAGCAGCTACTGCACAGCGCACCAAGCTCTGGTTTGGTTCTGGAGCGCACAGAGCAGGTGATGAAGGTGCGAGGCTGACATCTGGCCACGTCCTACCCCGGCTAGCCTGTGCTAGGTGCTCTGTCTCGCCCACTGGTCCTGGGACACAGCCCCAAGCCCACTACAAAGCTTGTGCAGTGAGCAATGGCCTGGTAAGTTCTCAGCAGCAGGTCTCACCCTCCCCATAGCTCAGACAGGCAGGGCCTGAGCAGAGCCCTTCCTTACCGTCAGGATGTATGTGTTCCCACTGGGATCTGTAAACTCAACATCTTCCAGCTTAACCGACCTCTTCTTCTTCTTTTTCTTCTTCTTCTCTTTGGCCTCTCTCTCCTCTCGCTCCTCATCTTCCTGATCTTTCAGTTTGATGAAGGGCCACCAGCCTCTCATCCGCTTGTTCCGGAATATGGAGAAGCGGGGGGTGGCTTTTTCCTTGGCCATCTTAATGGTGCACTGCTCGGAGCCTCTGGCTGCCCGCACCATATCATTTAGCTTCAGTTCAATGGACCCTTCAAACAGAGGCAGGAAGTGAGAACTTCAGGGTTGATCATTTATGTAAATGCAAGTGAAACATTAGGGCCAGCATCAACATGCTGTTTGGTCTACACCCATCTCAATCCCCAGAGAATCCCACCACAATCAGTGATTTTTGTCTGTAGCTCTCAAAGCAAAGATCCATCAATAGCATTATCGTCACTTTGGGGATGGAGAAACTGAGAATGAGAGAGAGAGAGAAAGAGACTTGCCTCACATGTGGAGTTGGTGGCAGAGCCTGGAACAGGTACCAGATCTCCTGATACCCACTCTTCTGGTCTAGCCATTGACCACACTGTCTCCTATAGAGTCACCCCTGAACAGTGCCACATTATGCCACTCACAGGACCTTTGGGTCTAAATCTACTCTCTTCCCACGCCCCAGCTTGTTCCTCATGTTTACTACAGAATTATAAAATCTTGAGACGGGTGCGAGAACGCTTTGTTCAGGCTATAGCCACAACGCTGTCCCCACGGCCAGCTCCTTCATCCTGTTATGTTCAGTTTCCCTCACTTTGTGTCTTTGTCACAAATGTAAGCAGCTCATGTCCCAGAGGCACCACAATGTTATGGAAAGTGGGTCTAACCTTTTCTTCTTGCCATCAGTAGTTGGCACTGCTGAATAGGTTTGCTATATATACCTTTTGAATTGATTTGCAATGGGTTAATGAATAAAAGGAGCTTTTGTAACAGTTCAAGTTGTTCCGTACAGCTGGTTGAAACACAGGATTTCCAGCTAACAGGAAATCTCACTTTTAGAAATTTGGTTTTGTTCCAAATCGTAATGAATCCAAATTTTTAGAAATTTTCTGAAAACCAGAAATGCCAAATAAAAATTGTTTCAGAAATATTGATGCATTTTGTTTCCAAACAAACCCTGCTCTCAGGACTCTGACAGCAGGTGAGTACAACTAACTTTCTTAGAGAGACAAGGTGGGGGAGGTCAGATCTTTCATTGGACCAACTTCTGCTGGTGAAAGAGACAAGCTTGTCTCTCCAATATCCTGGGACAAACACTGCTACAGCAACTGGCATTCTTATCAGTTTCTCCGCTGCTGTGAGCAGAAGCTCGGCTACCACAAGAAAACAGGGTTCCTTACCAGTAACTGTTGTTCTTCGAGATGTGTTGCTCATATCCATTCCAATATAGGTGTGTGCGCCCCGTGCACTGTCTCCCAGAACTTTTTTGCCCTTAGCAAGCCCTGTAGGGTTGGCTTAGGCGCCCCTTGGAGTACCGCGCTCATGCAGCGATACATAGGGCGCCGCCGACCCTGCGGGCCCTCAGTCCCTTCTTTCTGCCGACTCCGACAGCGGGGATGGAGGGTGGGTGTGGAATGGATATGAGCAACACACCGTGAAGAACAACAGTTACTGGTAAGTAACCCTGTTTTCTATCTTCGAGTGATTGCTCATATCCATTCCAATATAGGTGATTAAATAGCCATACCTTGGAGGAGGGTAGGAGTCAGTGTCTAGCCGCTCTCGCCAGCATGGCTCTGCTGAAGCTCGCATCCTCTCTCGCCTGCTGCACGATGGTGTAGTGGGACGTGAAGGCGTGGACCAACGACCAGGTCGCTGCTCTGCAGATGTCCTGCAGGGGCACTCTCTCCAGGAACGCCGCAGATGAGGCCTGGGCTCTGGTTGAGTGCACTGTCACAGCTCCTGGAAGCGGCACCTTCGCCTGCTCGTAACAGGTCCTGATGCAGGCGGTGATCCAGGTGGAGATGCGCCGGGTGGAGACAGATGAGCCCTTCATCCGGTCCGCCACTGCTACGAACATCTGCGATGACTTCTGGAACGGCCTGGTCCACTCGATGCAGTAGGCCAGGGCTCGTCTCACGTCCAGCGAGTGCCATCTCCGCTCCTCCTCTGAACCGTGCGGTTTAGGAAAGAACACAGGGAGGAAGATATACTGGTTATAGTGAAACTGAGACACCACCTTAGGCAGGAAGGCCGGGTGGGGTCTCAGCCACACCTTGTCTTTATAGAACAGTATAGGGGGCTCTGAGGTCAAGGCCCTTATCTCAGAGACCCTCCTAGCCAATGTAATGGCCACCAGGAAGGCTACCTTCCAGGAGAGGACAAGCAGCGGGCATGTAGCCATGGGCTCAAAGGGGGGTCCCGTCAGAGTGGCAAGGACCAGGTTCAAATCCCAGGGAGGCACTGGGTCATGGACCTGCGGATACAGGCTCTCTGCCCCTTTGAGGAACCTGAGAGACATAGGGTGCGAAAACAGCAACCTCCCCTCCAATGGCTGGTGGAAGGCAGAGATGGCCGCCAGGTGTACCCTCAGGGAGGCCAGGGTCAGGCCCTGCAGTTTCAGGTGGAGCAGGTACTCCAAGATCACCTGTATGGGTGAATGGCTTAGTGGGATACCTCAGGACTCTGCCCAACAGGTAAACCGCTTCCACTTGGCCCGGTACACCACCTGAGTGGAAGGTTTCCTGCTACCCAGCAGGACCTGTTGGACTTGCACCGAGCAAGCTCTCTCTCCCTCCGTTAGCTACAGAGTCTCCACGCTTTCAGGTGGAGGGAGTCCAGGTCCGGGTGCAACCCGGACGCCTTGGGAGCAGCATCGGCATGGCGATGGACAGGTCCAGCAGCATGCTGAACTAATGTTGTCTCATCCAGGCCAGGACGACCAGAATGATGTCCGCTTTGTCCCTCTTGATCTTCAAGAGGACTTTGGGCAGCAGTGGAATGGGGGGAAATGCATACATGAGGGTCCCCGTCCAATCTATAAGGAACGCGTTGGAAATGAAGCCCGGCTCATGACCCTGGAGTGAGCCGAACCTTGGGAACTTCCTGTTCCAGGACGACGCGAACAGGTCCAGTTGGGGAACACCCCACTTGCGGAAAATGGAAGTCACCACCTCTGGGTGCAGTGACCAGTCATGGCGGGGTAGAAACGACCTGCTGAGGCGGTTCGCCTCATCGTTCCTGAACCCCGGGAGATGAGAGGCAGATATGTAGAAGTCGTGCCTCACCGCAAGGTCCCAAAGGCAAATGGCCTCCTGGCAAAGGGCCGAGGAACGCACCCCCCTTGCCTGTTTATATAAAACATGGTCGCTGTGTTGTCCATCAGGACCTGTACCATCCTGCCCCTCAGGAATCTGAGGAACACTTTGCAGGCCAGACGGACTGCCCTGAGCTCCCGGACATTGATGTGGAGGCACTGTTCCTGTGCCGACCAGAGCCCCTGGGTGCTGAGGTTGCTGCTGATGTGGGCCCCCCAACCCACATCCGAGGCGTCCGTAATAAGAGTTATCGAGGGTGTCAGTTCTCTGAAGGGGACGCTCCTCATTACTTCCCCCTGGTCCCTCCACCAATCTAGGGAGGACAGTACCTGAGTGGGGACAGTGACCACTCTGCTCATTGAGTGCCTGGCTGGTGTGTATACCGAGGCTAACCAGCCCTGGAGAGGCCTGAGCTTGAGGCGAGCCAGCCTCACCACATACGTGCATGCCGCCATGTGTCCCAACAGCTACAGGCAGTGCCTGGCTGTCGTTGTGGGGGACCTGTGGAGATCGGCGATTATGGCGGCCATTGACTCGAAGCGAGGCTGTGGGAGGAAGGCTCTGGCCTGGATTGCATCCAGGGTGGCCCCGATGAAATCTATACGCTGCACCGGGGCGAGGGTGGACTTCTGCTCATTGATGAGCAGCCCCAGTCTGGTGCATGTTGTGCAGGTGAGTGCCAGGCTGTTCCTCACATAGGCCCTGGACCTGCCCCGGATCAGCC
Organism: Emydura macquarii macquarii; assembly: GCF_026122565.2. Taxonomy (NCBI): domain Eukaryota; kingdom Metazoa; phylum Chordata; order Testudines; family Chelidae; genus Emydura; species Emydura macquarii. The sequence continues at coordinate 795,734 of NW_027131307.1, read as the reverse complement.
AGTCATACAGGTAGGGGAAGATCTGAACCCCTCTGCGGCGCAAATGGGCTGCCACCACTGCCATGCATTTTGTAAAGACCCTGGGGGCAGATGAAAGGCCAAAGGACAGGGCTGCGAACTGGTAGTGGCACTCAGCTACCACAAACCGGAGGAACCTTCTGTGACCTGGAAGGATAGTAATATGAAAATAAGCATCCTTTAGGTCGAGGGCAGCATACCAGTCCCCTGGATCTAGAGCAGGGATGATGAAGGCTAGGGAAACCATACAGAATCTAAGGCACCTGATGAACTTGTTCAGACGGTGGAGATCCAAAATGGGCCTCAGGCCCCCCTTTGCCTTAGGGATGAGGAAATAACGGGAGTAGAACCTCTTTCCTGAGGAGGAACCTCTTCCACCGCTCCAAGGAGGAGAAGAGAATTCACTTCCTGAATGAGGAGATGCTCGTGAGAGGGTTCCCTGAAGAGGGACGGGGTAGGGGGAGAGTCTGGGGGCAAGGCCGAGAGTTGCAGGGCATAACCTCTGCGCACTACGCTCAGTACCCAACGGTCGGAGGTAATGCTCTGCCACTCGGCGAAGTATGGCCTCAATCTGTACATAAAAGGAAAATTTTGATCCAGGGGAATGGGGGAGGTGCCACCCTTGTGCGCACCATCAAAATTGTTTTTTATTGTTTCCCTTAGAGGGCCATTGCTGGGGACCCGCCAAGGAGCCTTGGCGGTCCCAGCAGTTGGGTGCCCTATATCTGTCCCGACCCCTCCTGGGTTGAGCGGGTCGGGAAGGCAGTCTCGGTGCCTGCTGGGGCGGATGCTGGGGACGTGGCCATGCCTGACGCCTAGAGGCCTGCGGCGTATACAGCCCCAATGACTTCAGGGTGGCCCTGGAGTCCTTCAGGGCATGCAGTTTGTCATCTGTGCAGTCGGAAAAAAGGCCAGCACAGTCAAAGGGCAGGTCCTGGATTGCCTGCTGGACCTCTTGCGACAACCCTGAAAACTGGAGCCAGGAGCAGCGCCGCATAACAATGCCAGATGCCATTGCTCTCCCAGCAGCATCTGCAGTGTCACTGGTGGATTGGAAGGCCGCTCCCGCCACTGTCGCGCCCTCTTGGATGAGGGTGGCAAAGTCCACTGCACCTGGTCCTGAGACCACCCCTGCATGAATCTCTGGAGGGAGGACCAGAGATTCAAGTTTTAGCAGCCGAGGAGAGCCTGGTGATTGGCTATCCTCAGCTGCAGGGCACCCGTGGAATATACCTTCCTGCCGAACAGGTCAAGCTTTTTATTCTCCTTGTTCTTTGCGGTATTTGCTTGGGCCCCCTGTCTGTCTCGCTGGTTGGCAGCCTCCACAATCAGCGACCCCGGGGCAGGATGGTTGTAGAGGAATTCAAATCCCTCTGCCGGGACGTAATATTTTCGCTCAGCACCCTTGGATGTGGGGGCAACCAAGGCGGGGGTCTTCCAGAGGGCCTTAACCAGTTTCAGGACCCGCTCATGGACAGGGAGGGTGACCCTGGACAGCCCTGCCGATCCCAATACTCCGAAGAGGAGGTCCTCCTCCTCGGAGAGCTCTTTCAGCTTGAGGTTCAAATTGTCCTCCACCCTCTTAAGAAGCTCCTGATGAGCTTTAAAGTCAGGGAGCGGTACCCTCCTGTCCCTGGTGGCCGCATCGTTGCCCTCCAGCGCTGGATGAAGAGCGATGGTGCCAGCGGTGGCGAGTGTCCTCCAGCTGGCTACGAGACCAGGACCTCGAGCAGTGTCGGGCATGCCAAGTAGGTGGGCATGCTGGGCTGCGATCCAGGGATCTAGACCGGTGCCAAGAGGGCCGGGTCCCTTCAGGCACCAGGATCCTCACCGGACTACGCCCCGGGGACCGAGAGCAGCGTGAAGTGTGCCCACTGTCAGTAGGCGCCGGGATCTGCACTGGGCTCTGTGCCGGGGATCGGGACCGGTGCCGAGCGTGGTGTTGAACCTTGGTCGCAGAGGTGGGCGTCGGGGATTGGGAGCGGTACCAATTGCCCTGGGACTCCTGGGTCACCGGGATCCGCACCGGGCTGCTTGCCGGGGATCGAGACCGGTGCCGTGCCAGGCTATACTGTGCCTCGTCTGTGCCAGGCTATACTCTGGGGATCGGGACCGGCGCCGGGTGCCTCCAGTCTGCTTGGCTGCCAGGATCCGCGCCAGAGTGTGCACTCTGGATCGGGACCAGTGTCAAGATCCTGAAGATCGAGTCCTTTGTGAGGCGGAACGAGAACGGCATCGCCCCGCGCTGGAGCCTTGAGAAAGCCCTTGGTGCCGCGGTGTCGAGGAGCTCAAAGACCCAGTGTTGGAGCTGGGAGAGGAGCCCACACTCTCAACCCTCCTCAGCCATCTGGGGGGAGACTTGGACTCCTGTCTCCGCCACCCACCGGGGCCACCCAGCGCAGGTTTACCCCGATACACCGGTCCCCGCGCCCTCGGCCAAGGGGGGGACGGAGGCATGGGAGTGCCCATGAGGGCGCGTACCACCGCGAATGCCTCTGACGTCGACGGCCCCTGCAGGGGCACTCCCGCACCCCCAGGAGTTGAGGGAGGCTCCCTGCGAGGAGATGCCGGTGCCGGAGCACTCTCCACGGCACATGACTGGGGCATCTCCAGTGCAACCCCCAGCAGTACCGGTGGCGCAGGGGAGTCCATGTGAGCGGCACCTTGCCGCTTTTTCTTCTTCGGCACCGCCGACTGCTGCATCGACTGTCCCGGTGCCGGCGGTGCGCTGCGCACCGAGGATACGCTCAGTGCTGCGGGGGAGCGAGACAGTTCCAAGTCCGGCCAGAGCGTGGACTCCATGAGCATAGATCGTAGGTGTGCGTCCCGCTCCTTCTGCATTCAAGGCTTGAAAGCCTTGCAGATCCGGCACTTGTCCTTACGATGATGCTCCCCGAGGCAACAGAGGTAGCGGTCGTGGAGATCGCTGACCGGAAAGGCCTTGCTGCAGACGGCACAGGCCTTAAAACCGGTTGATCCGGGCATGGCTCAGCCCTAAGCCCCGAAGGGCAACTATCTTATCTCTGTGCTAACTACTTTCACTAATTACTATACTTAACTAACAACTTTAACTTTAACAACTACAAGAACAAAGGGGATTGCTACTTGCTGAAGAGCAAGGGGCAGACGTTCCAGCTACCGTCAACGGGCGGAAAGAAGGAACTGAGGGCCCACAGGGTCGGTGGTGCCCTACGTACCGCAGCATGAGCGCGGTACTCGAGAGGGCGCCTGAGCCGTCCCAACGGGGCTTGCTAAGGGCAAAAAAGTTCTGGGAGCCAGTGCACGGGGCGCGCACTCACCTACATTGGAATGGATATGAGCAATCACTCCAAGATAGAATGTTGATTTCATCGCCAGCACGGAGCCTGGAAGCTGGAGATCTCAGGCCTTCCAGGCCCCCTGCTTGGAAGCAAGAGCTGAGCTAGGGCTCTCATGGCTTTCAGGCTCCTGGCTCTATGGCAGGAGCTTAGAAGCCCTGGCTTGGCTGTGTGCCCTGGAGCCATAAACTCTGGAAGACAGGGGTTCCCTGGGCATGAGGCAGGCTACATGGTGGGGCTGCCTCAGGGCTGTGACCTGGAACCAGCTCCTTCACAGTCTGGCAAGGTGGCAGGTTTCCCAGGGAACACACGGAGAATTAGTTGAATCTGAGACGTGTCCACGAAACACTTCGGGTTCAATGAATTGGCATTTTCCAACAAAAGTCTGTTTCAACAGAAAATTCCGAACCATCTCTGTTATTATGCTTGCAATACAGTGCATCTGTATGATTATGTTCCCCTCAGCTGGCCTAGTTTTTCATTGTGGGGTTAAAAGTTTTGATAACTTAAGCATAACGGACATGAGAGAAGACTTGTCGGCAGTCTGCCACCATGGCATGTCAGTGCCATCAGCATCAGCAGCCACTCTCCCTGGTCTGCATGCCTCCCCCTTCAATCAAAGGCCAGGGTCAGGCTGACCCATTGACACCGCAGGAGGGCTCCCCGTCCCTGGATGGGGGAGCCTGGAGGCAGCATGACGGCGGTTATACAAGATCAGAGAGAAGGCGAAGGTCACTGTGCAGCGCACCGGTGGGGAAGCTGCTCCCTCGCGCTCTGTTCCACGGTGGGGAGAACAGCATTTAACAGTACAGGGCTGGGAGGAGAGGAACAACAGGTGTGAATGGGATTTTAATCCCAATGCAGGAGCCTGGCTAGGACCCTGGTGCTGTAGGGCAGTAGCAGTTCTACCAGTGGGCCAGGAGGCAGCCTGAAAACACAACAGAGAGCAAGTGAGCTGCCCCAGATCCTCTGTCCTGGGAGCTGTGTTCTGCAAAGCTCACGGCAGGCAAAGCAGGTGAGGAAGAGAAACAGCCCCCTTCTCTCAGCAGGCAGATACTGTACCTAGAAAGTCATTTGCTGAAATCCTGTCATAATCCCAGACCTGAAGGACCAGGACAGCTGGCTCCCTGAACTCGGATTCCTCCAGGGAGAAGATGGAGTCCTTCTTCTTGTAGGAGATCTCCTTCTCAGTCGGGAGGTAGTCGAAGTGGAACACAAACCTCCAGTTGAAGTTGCCTTCCCCAGTCAGGGAGTTAAAGTGAACGTCTGTTTCTTGTTTGTCATGGTCCAGCCCTTTGATCCAGCTGCAGAAGAAGCTCAATTAACATCAATCAACATGTGAGAGCAGCCCTGTGTCAGCATCACTAACCACGGGGTAGGGGACAGTGCTCAGCCACCGCTCGACAGCGCCCACAGCAATGAATTCTTATGCCAAATAATAATGGGCTTGGCCAACAAGGCTCAGGATTGTCACTCTACTGCCTCCAATGGCAGACAGGAGCACGTTGGGGTGCACGGTCTATGCTGGGCCACAACCATTCTGAGGGCAGGGCTCTAAAGGGGCATTTCTCCAGCCTCTCTTCCTTTGTGGGTGCAAACCCCACCATTTAGATGGTCCAGTGTCTGACTATGGGTGCAAATTAGGCACTTTATTTTCTCAGTAATGGGAACTGAGCCCACAACTAATTGCTGATGCAAAAACTGCGGGAAGGAATCGCACTCTTTGGTAACCTGGTCCAAGATGTTTAGAATCTGCATAACATGTTAAGGAAGACAGGGCCTGGATTTTACCATGGGAGTGACAGCTCAGACAGCTGAGTGGCCACACAGATGAGGACTGATGTGTTCTGAAGAACCACTCATGGGTAGACTAGATGGGCTGTGAGCTAGATTGCCCCAGAGCTGGAGGCCCAGTGGCCGGTGACATAGGAGGGGAAGCTGGAGATTCTGTGGAATCCAAGCAATGAGGAGTGCAGCTGGGTGACCAGGCAGGGTCAGACTGGACAGGCAGCTAGTCAGTCTCTGCCCCTGAGGCTGTCTCTGCTTATTTGATTCCCCAACAACTCTGGCACCTTTTCACGTAGATGTCGCTGGAGGTTTCTCCTGTTATTGGGTTAACATCATCAAGCACCACGTCGTCTGTATTCCAGATGATGACGCGCAGCTCATAACTGCCAGAGGGGAAAGCCAAGGGCCAGGTTAGAGAAGCACATTCCAGTTCAGTGTTCGCCAGGACCAGGCAAAGCTACCCCAGTTCCCATGGAACAAGTGGCCTGCACCAGCCCACACCCAGCCTGGCCACCTCTGGGCCACACAGCACTAGTGCAGCTCAGCCAGGGCCGGGCAGGGCCCAGGACACCTCGCAGAAGATCCTTCTCTGACCTGACTTCACAATACAAAGCGGTGTCTGAACCAAACCCCAACTCCCATGCACTGGAATCTGCCCAGCATGAGTCAGGCAGAAAACAGCAGCAATAACCAGGATAATGGCCCAGCCTGGGGTTCTCAAGGCACCTGCGCTGAGCTGTGCAGTATCTGTGGCACTGCTTCAGCTCTGACATGCTGTCTGGGAGATTGGCTCTCTGCCTGGAGCAGGCATGCAGGGGACACCTCTCCTCCCAGCCACCTCCTTGTAAGGGAGCCAGGGGCAGCGCTCTCTGCCCCTCAGGCCACATGGCATGCTGGGACAGTGCATCACTAGGAGAGCAAGATGAGGTGAAGACTTGGCTGCATTTCCTGCTGCTGGGACATGCTGTCCTGCAGCCCCCTGAACCCACACACAGAACCCCTGGAGTTGTCCTGGGGTCCAGAGCTGAAGGAAAGGATGTAGGATAGCTGTGAGCCTCCAGTCAATCAGCCCTTCTCATCCAGTCACACCTTTCATGGGCACAGACTGTGCTGGAGTCGTGCAAGGCTGGGCCACAGGCTGCAGTTATAAACCTGGATTTGTAATGTCTCCATCCCCATCTCCGAGAGACCTTTACCTGACAGGCAGTCGTGGCTTGATATTGACCGGGGGAGGGGCTGGGACATCATTTGGAAACATGTCAATCCACATGTGGAGGGAGCCCTGAGGAAAGGAAAGAGCCGTGCTGACCAAAGCTGAATTCACAGCAGATTTACCCTCAACTCCCCAGAGCAGGCATGGATCCTGCTGCAAACGCTCTTCCCAAAAGCCACTAATCCTGCTTAGGGCTGCCTTACTCAGCCTCCTGGATAACGTCCACACCCACAGCAAGCCCCCCCATGTCAGCATATGGAAAGCACATGCCATTGGCTGGGAAGGGCCTGGCCACATTTCACAGGTTTGCTTGTATTTCAAAATGCTTTCTGACAGGTGTATTGCAAGGAATAGCCTCTGCACAGGATGCTGCTACCATGATGTTCACCAGCCTCCTTACAAAGTAACTTGTGTTCAGCCAGTCAGTGTGTAAACCTGAAACAGAATATTTCTTTTCCCTCTGACAACAGCATCACTTCACCAGGACTTTTTATACTTGTCAGTGGCAACGTTAATTTTTTCTCTACCAAAACATCTCACCCCCAGGCTCAGCGTCCCTGCGCTGGGCTCAGACGTCCTGCCAGGCCCCTTAGGTTTGGCCCTTTCTTGATTGAGAAAAAGTGAGTGGTGGTGTTTCCCAACCATACCCCGGCTGGCACTCAGCTGACTGTGTCTATGTTCGTGTTATACTGCTCCTGCTCCTTGCAGGCTTGGACAAGCCGTGAGTGAGGTCTGGACTACACTAGAGAGTTAAGTCATCAACGTAACTATGTCAGTGTCTACCTGAAAATGTCACTCGCGCTGCCGTCACTGCCCCGCTATGCCGCCAATAACTCCGCCCCCACGAGAGGTGCAGAGTCAATGTCGACGCAGTTAGCTTGACGCAGCATCAGTGCAGACACTGCATGGCTTACATTGACTGCTACCAGCTTTCAGGAGCTGTCCCACAATGCCCCACTGACTGGGCAGCAGGTACAAGTGCTCCTGGCGAGGACTCAAGGAGCCATGTGTAGACACGCACAAGTGATGTGATCACTGCAGCGGCTGTGTGCCAACGCAAGTGAGGTCGACTTAATTTTGTACTGTGGACATGGCCTCAGTTCACGTGCTCACTTTTAAAGTGCTGTCGTTGGCATCTGAGCTAGCATTGCCTGAAATGAGCCAGGCCGGTCACACCTCAGAGCTGTTCTTTCAGGTTCTCTGCAGATGGTGCCCCCCACCCCTATTGACACCCCACTGTCACTCATGTCACCTGCCGAAGGCATTCTTTGCACTCCGAGCACTTGGAGACTGGCTATTTGTGAATGACAGCTGAGACTGCAGAGAGCAGCCAGAAGGCTGCCTGCACCCCGCTAGTCCTAGAGGAGCACCCCACACTCAGTAACGCCAGGTGCAGGGAACCAGGCAGGATAGCAGAAATCGCACCTACAGAAGTGGCCGCAGGGAGAGGTGAAGCACAAAGGGCAGCACCAGGCCTTAACGATGCACAATGTGTGGCTCAAATACTGTATGCTGTCTGGGGGCACAAGCCCAGCTCTCTACCTCAACCCCAGCAGCTGGTGAGCAGGGCTACAGACACCTCCAGGAACACAGCAAGAACCAGGCCTGGTAAAGGACACAAATGAGATACCTGCCAACTATGCAACACAGCAGCAGCACAGCCAAAGCGACAGTGTTGCATCCCACAACAAAGAGCTGGGAGTCTCTCTGTAGGATGTGGATGAGACCACACCAAAATAATGCAGCCATGCCGCCAGATCTCACGATGGATCCCACAAGGCCGACTGGGGCTGGCTCTGCTCAGAACTTGGGTGACAGCCCTCCAGCAAGCACTTTGTACTGCAGGAAGTGATGCTGGGGACTCAGCGTACAGATGCCAAATGGCTAGCTGGATATCGCAGGAGGCAGGGTGGCTTAGTGGCCAGAACACAGGTCTGGGACTCAGAAAAACAGAATTCTTTTCCTGCCCCTGGTCTGGTGGGTGACCTTGGGCAAATCACTTCATCTCCCTGGGCCTTAGTTTCCCATCTGTAAAATGAGGCTAATGATACTGATGTCCTCGGTACCATGCTCTGAGATTTTATATAAATTCTAAGACCAGAAAGGACCATTGTGATCATCTTATCTGACCTCCTGTGTAGCACAGGCCAAAGAACTTCCCCACAATAATTCCTACAGCAGAGGTTTTAGAAAAACACCCAGTCTTGATTTTAAAATGGTCATTGATGGAGAATCCACCTGGACCCTTGGTAAATTGTTCCAATAGTTACACTGACACCTCATTTCCAGTCTGAATTTCCAGTCTTCCATTGGATTATGTTAGACCAGGGTTCTCAAACGTTTTTGCTGGGACCCTTTTGAAAATATTTCAGGCTGTGATGATCCCCCCAAAAAGTGACAACCCCCCTATGCCATGTCACCCATCACCTCATGCCACCCTTACTTCTGCACTGCTGCTGGGAGTGGCACTGCCTTCAGAGCACCCAGTCAGCAGCTGCTGTTCTCTGGCCACCCAGCTGTGAAGAGCTGTGGCTGTCAGTCATGCTCAGGGCTGACAGACGCAGCCCCGGCATGGGTGGAGGCTGACAGCTCGCAACCCCCACATAACCTCATGACCCCTTGAGGGGTCCCGACCCCCAGTTTGAGAATCCCTGTGTTAGACCTTTCTCTGCTAGACTGAAGAGCCCATTATTAAATATTTGCTCCCCATGTAAATATTTATAAACTAATCAAGTCACCCCTTCATCTTCTCTTTGCTAAACTAAATAGATTGAGCTTTCTGCACCTCTCATTATAAGGCAGGTTTCTAATCCTTTCATTACTCTTGTGGATTTCTCTGAACTTTCTCCAATTTATCAACATCCTTCTTGAATTGTAGGCACCAGAACTGGACCCAGATTCCAGCAGTGCTTGCACCACTGCCAAATACAGAGGTAAAACAGCCTCCTCACTGCTACTCAAGATTCCCGTTTATGTATCCCAGGATCACATTAGTTCTTTTGGTCATGCTGTCATACTGGGAGCTCATGTTCAGCTGATTATCCACTATGACCCCCAAATCTTTTTCAGAGTCACTGCTTCCCAGGATAGAGTCCCCCGTCCTGTAAGTACGGCCTACATTCTTTATTCCCAGTTGTACACATTTACATTTAGTCCTGTTAAAACTCATATAGAATAAATCTTAGGAAAAGCTTCCTATCTGTAAGAGCAGTAGGACAGTGGAACAGACTGCCTAGGGAGGTGGTGGAAGCTGCTTCACTGGTGGTTTTCACAAGGAGGCTGGATAGCCATCTGTCTTGGACAGTTAGACACAACAAACCCTGTATCTTGCCAGGGGGCTAGTTTAGATGTCCCTTGTGGTCTCTTCTAATCCATGGTTCTACGGTTCTGTGATATTGTTTGCTTGTGCACAGTTTGCCAAGCACTCTACTACTCTGTATTCTGTATCAGTGTCAGTGACCTGCCCTCTTCCCTGTTTACCACTCCCCCAAATTTTTGTACCATCTGCAAACTTTATTAGTGATGATTTTATGTTTTCTTCCAGGTCTTGAGAAAAATATTAACTAACAGAGGCTGAAGAACAGATCTCTGGGACCCTGCTAGAAACACATCCACTTGATGATGTTACATTTTGAGGCCTGTCAGTTAGCAAGTTTTTAATCCATTAAATGTGTGCCATGTTCATTTTATATCAGTCTAGTTTTTTTAATCAAAATGTACCAAGTTAAAATGTACCAAGTCAAAATGTACCAAGTACCAAGTCAAACACCTTGTAGAAGTCTATGCATGTTATGCCAACACCATTACCTTTATCAAGCAAACTTGTAATCTCATCCAAAAAAGGTATCAAATTAGTTTGACAGGATCTATTTTCCATAAATCCATGTTGATTGGAACTGGTACCAGACTGAATCAATAAGGAACTAAAGGATGTTTATATAATTAACACCAAGCAACATGTTGGTGGTTGTTTTTTTAAATAGGACTTGTCAAATTAACTTGATATTGTTTTTTGATTAAATTTTAAGTTTGGTTGATAAAACAATCTGCATTAATGTAATATATTTGGACTTTGATTAGATATCTGATTCAGAACTCTGCATTTAACTTTATACAAAATTAATATAACACATATTACATAAATTCAAAACTGGTTAACTGGGGAATCATCCAACGGGGGCAGTTCTACTGGAGTCCTGAAGGGACTGAATTTTGAGAAACCCGATTCAATATCTTTATCGGTTATCTAAGGGAAAATATACAATTATTATTTATAAAGTTGAAGATGACACACATACTGGTGGAATGGTAAACAGCAATGAGGGCAGGTCACTAATACAGAGCAATATGGGGCACTTGGTAAGCAGACCTCAAACAAATAACAAGCATTTTAATGCAACCAATATATGGTCATTCATCTAAGAACAAAGAATGCAGGCCACATTAACAAGATAAAGGACACACCCTGGAAAGCAGGGACTGAGAAAGACTGAAGAGATCTTTACTGATAATCAACTAAACTGGATAATCAACTTGCTGTGTAATGATGTGTCAAGAGGACGAATTTAATCTTTGGATGTATAAATAGGAGACGATTAAGTAGGGACAAAGAGGGGTGTATTACCTCTGTAAATGGTACTGGTGAAACCATTCCTGGAATATGGTGCACAGTTCCGGTGTCCACACTTCAAAAAGGATGTTGAAAACTTGGAGGGGGTTCAGATAAAAGCTAAAAGAATTATTTGAAGTCTGGAAACTCTGCCATATAATGAAAGGCTAACGGAGGTCAAGGTATTCAGCTTAGCAAAGAGAATGTTAAAAGGTGGTCTACAAATACCCACATGAGGAGAAGACCGCTGACAGATGAGGGCTCTTTAGTCTAGCAGATATTCAGAACAAGATCCAATGGCTAGAAGTTGACACTAGATCAATTCAGACTGGAAATTAGGTGAAAGCTTTTAGCAGTAAGGGTAATTAACCACGGGACAATTTATCAGGGATGTGGTGGGGTCTCTCTTACTTGAAGCCTTTAACTCAAGACTAGACGTCTCTCTCTGGATGATCTGCTCTAGCTCAGTCACAAGTTATTGGGCTGGATACAGCCTGCAGGATTCACTTGGGGAGCTACTCTGGTCTGGGCTATGCTGGAGGTCAGATTAAAAGAGCACAATGGGTCCTTCTTGCCTTAAAATCTGTGCTTTATGCCTCTCTATGTTACATTCTGTCTATCTTCAGTTTCTTACTTGAAGCCATTGAGCAGTGCTGCTGCTCACTTTAAACCGCTGCCAGGTTCTGCCCCAGAAGTGGCTGCACTTTATTGATAAGTTATTAACTGGTCCCTGGGTCCATAGGTATTTTTTATTATTTGCACTACAGCAGTGCTGGATCCAGTCAAGCTCAGGGCCGCATTGTGCTTGCAATCTAAAGACACAAGACAGGCAAAGACTAGGAGGGGAAAACGAGGCACAGAGCGGGGACATGATTTGCCCAAGGTCACACAGCAGTCAGTGGCAGATCCAGGAATAAAATGTAGGTCTTCTGACTCCCAGTCCTGTGCCCTATTCACTAGACCACACTGCTCTCCAAGTACAGAGAGCGGCACTCCATCAGAATGAAAAGCCCTGCACTCTGAGGTGACAGCAGTGACTTAGTGTGCTCTGTGATGGTCACCTCACTATCAGAAAAATGACCAAAAAACCTGAAGATTCTGACGCGAGATATGGTGGGGATTGGCCGTGGTGCTACAGGGGGGATAACTAGGAGTCACCAGACAGATCTGAGAAAAGGAAAACTTAGGCAAGATGGCAAAAGACAAGGAGGAGAAACTGAACATCAGGAAACTTTTGTTGCTGATTATCTCTGTTTCAGTGGGGAACTGTTTGCCAAGGGCACAGGAAGGAGCTCTGTTACTTGGACAGTCCCTGCTAGACTGGACAAAGTCCTAGGGAGGAGACGGTGAGAAACAGTCATGTTCTGGGTCAAGGTGTGACCAGCTGGCTTTAAGAGCTTTTCCCTCTACGATTTCTAGGCTCAGAACACAGTGGTACTCGGTGTGAACAAACATGCTAGTCTCACCTGCACAAGCCCGGGGCTCTCTGGGTTGTAAAGGGACCGAACCTCCACATGCTCCGGTACCAGTTTGTACCCATACTCTGGCATCTGATCCCAGTGCTGCAGGACATACAAAGCCTTCTGCTCATCATATGCTGACCAAGTGTCATCCTCCATTTCTTGCTTGTCCTTCACAAAGGCCTCTGGAACACAAGACAGCCAGTCAGAAGGATCTAACGACATGTGGCCTCCAGGTTAACAATGATTACCAGGAGCTGTAAGGGAGAAGGTGTGAGCATTCTAGCACACTGAACATCTACCCAGAACACCAGAATGGGAAGAAGAAGAAGAAGAAAGGAAGCGCCGTGGAGAGGAGAAGTGGTTAGAAGGCCCACAGAGCTGACTTTCAGCAAGGCAAATCCTTTGGGTAAAGAGCCAGCTAATGAGAAACAAGGGAAAATGGCAGTGAGCGCCTGCTACACCCCCAGAACAGGATAAATGGGGAAACCAAACTCCCAAAGCAGGATCCATGTCCTCCTGGGGAGTTTAACTGCCCAGATCTCTGCTGACCAGCAGGACATGCTCATGGGAGGCTGAATTTCACATGCATGTGCAGTGTTGGGAGAAGTGGGTTGCGGTGTTTTCTGTATGCTGATAATACACAACTCTGTATCTTCGACTCATCCATTTCTAGCCTCATTCCATGTGTAGGTGAGACAGGGGCATGGAAGAAGCCTAGGTGACTCAGGCACCATCTAGCTACGCCTGAATGAGATGAAGGATAGTTGAAAATAAAAGCACAAAGAAAACCCAGTAAGAGAACTGTCAGTGTCAATGATGGACAGCTAGCAACAAACAGCTACATAGAGGATCTGTTGTAGCTTCAATGAAAAATAAACGAATAAAGAAACAATTCAACCAATCTAGCACACACTGCCTGTGTGAAGGGCAGCCGCTACATAGAAATTCGTGTCTGGACTAGAGAGTCTGGGCCCATCCTACTTGGTATAACTAATGGCATTCTCTGAGTTGGGCTCATGTTAGGAGCTCCACTCACATTGGTGAGCAGTTACTCAGACTCAGTGGGCAAACTCACAGGCATGATTGCTCACCAAAGTGAGTGTGGGGTTCACAATCGGGCCCTTAGATGGAAACTCCTTAGGGCAGGGACCACATTGTCTTGTGTGGTCTGTGCAGCTCGCAAGGTGCTGCTGGAGCTCCACAGTATGTGCTAGGAGTGATTAGTGAGGGGAGGTGGGGCAGTGCACACCCCACTACATGACCCATGCACAGCTGAAAGGCTGACAGAAGGAGCACCAAAGAAGCAGGGAAGAGCTGGTCACCCTTGGAAACACACTGAATTAACTCTCAGCCCGGATACACACAGTACCTTCAGGGAAAGCCTCCGGAGGGATCTTGAAGATCTTGTTGTTCACTTTGACCTCCTCCCGCCTGTACTCTGCGGACGGGAGATTGCTCTTCTTGCACAAACTCTCCAAGATCTGTGTGGGTTTGAAAGCGTCTCGCCACTTGTTATAGCCATCTCTGTGGGGAGGGGAGAGGAGCTTCAGACAACTGAACTTTCCCTGGTGTGCACGTGCTACCTCCTCTGGCAAACTCTCCATGAGAGCAGGTGGGGCTGCCAGAGTACTGCTAACCACACCCCTGGGAATCCTCATGTAACTTTAACTGAATGTTTTGTTGGGGAATTACTCTAGTTTCAAAAATGTTTAGGGGGTTATCATGATATCAACAGATCGTTATTATATTCATAAGTAGCCAGTATGAATGTATTTGTATTTCATGTTATAATAATTGGTTGCTACCACGTGCAAAATGTAACAATTGTCCAGACAGCTCTGAGGAGACTTAGAATCATAAAAGATTAGAGTTGGAAGGGACCTCAGAAGGACATCCAGTCCAACCCCTGCTCAAAGCAGGATTAACCTCAGCTAAATAATCCCAGCCAGGGCTTTGTCAAGGTGCAGTTTAAAAACCTCTAAGAACGGAGACTATACCACCTCCCTAGGTAACCCATTCCAGTGCTTCACCACCCTCCTAGTGAAAAACTTTTTCCTAATGTCCAACCTAGACCTCCCCCACTGCCACTTGAGACCGTTGCTCCTTGTTCTGTCATCTACTACCATTGAGAACAGCCTAGCTCCATCCTCCCTGGAACCCACTTTCAGGTAGTTAAAGGCTGCTATCAAATCCCCCCTCATTCTTCTCTTTTGCAGACTAAACAAGCCTAGTTCCCTCAGTCTCTCCTCATAAGTCTTGTGCTCCATCCTCCTAATCATTTTTGTTGCCCTCCGCTGGACTCTCTCCATATCCTTTTTGTAGTGGTGGGGCCCAAAACTGGACACAATACTCCAAATGCGGCCTCATCAATGCCAAATAGAGGGAAATAAGCACTTCCTTCGATCTGCTAGCAGTGCTCCTACTAATGCAGCCCAATATGCTATTAGCCTTCTTGGCAACCAGGGCATACTGCTGACTCATACCAGCTTCTTATCCACTGTACCCCCCAGGTCCATTTCTACAGAACTGCTGCCTAGCTCATTGGTCCCCAGTCTGTAGCTGTGCATGGGATTCTTCCATCCTAAGTGCAGGACTTTCCACTTGTCCTTCTTGACCCTCATCAGATTTCTTTTGGCCCAATCCTCCAATTTATCTAGGTCACTCTGTATCCTATCCCTAGCCTCCAGGGTATCTACCACTCCCCCTAGCTTAGTGTCATCTGCAAACCTGCTGAGGATGCAATCTACCCCATCCTCGAGATCATTAATGAAGATGTTGAACAAAACCAGCCCCAGGACCGACCTCTGGGGCACTCTGCTTGTTACTGGCTGCCAGCTAGACATCGAGCCACTGATCGCTATCCGTTGAGCCCGATGATCTAGCCAGCTCTCTATCCATTTTATAGTCCATTCATCCAACCCATACTTCCTTAACTTGCTGATAAGTATACTGTGGGAGACCATATCAAAAGCTTTGCTAAAGTCAAGGTATATCATGTCCACCGCTTTCCCCACATCCACAGAGCCAGTCACCTCTTCATAGAAGGCAATCAGGTTGGTCAGGCATGACTTGCCCTTGGTGAATCCATATTGACTGTTCCTGATCACCTTCCTCCTCTTCCAAGAGCCTTAAAATGGATTCCTTGAGAACCTGCTCCATGATTTTTCCAGGGATTGAGGTGAGGCTGACCAGTTTGTAGTTCCCTGGATCCTCTCTCTTCCCTTTCTTTAAGATGGGCACTATATTTGCCTTTTCCAATCATCAGGGACCTCCCCCAATTGCCACAAGCTTTCAAAAATAATAGCCAATGGCTCTGAAATCACATCAGCCAACTCCCTCAGCACCCTCGATACATTGCATCTGGCCCCATGGACTCGTGTATGTCCAATCTTTCTAAAGAGTCCTGAACCTGTTCCTTCAGCACTGAGGGATGTTCACCTCCTCCCCATTCTGTGCTGTCCAGTGCAGTAGTCTGGGAGCTGACCTTGTCTGTGAAGACAGAGGCAAAAAAGGCACGGAGTACCTCGGTTTTCTCCACATCCTCTATCACTAGGTTGCCTCGTCCATTCTGTAAGGGGCCCACACTTTCCCTAATCTTCCTCTTGTTGGTAGCCAATGTTACAACACCTGAGATTACAAGTTTAAGCCCTCTCCGGCAGACTCACTGGTGCACATGCAGTTCTTTGCACACACACCAATACAGTTATTTTGCTGGGGCACATCCAGTTCTCTGCATTGCTCATTTGCATTTGCTCCGTCATCACCATCACTTAATTAGTCTATTCGCATTAAAAGTTGTAATTTTTTTTTTAAAATGTAGAGACGTTTTGTTTAAAGGTAGCCTGTGTTAGTGCTTTAGAAGGACTAAATGCAGGATGGGCTCATCAAACTCTCATTAAAATCAATGGTGAAACTCCCATTGGAAGTGGGGTCCGGCCTTAGAACTAGTCAAACCAAGCCATATGTGAGCTATGACCTGCCAAAAAAAGTGAGAGGCCTTTTACCTAAGTTGGGCACATTCCATCCCCCAACCTACCAGTCAGAAACGGCTTGGGGAATCTGCCTTCCAAAAATTCATCTCTGCACTGAGACTAGGCACGAGACATTTCAGGTCATACTTTGAAGGACTGAAAATTGGGCTTAACCTGGAAGGGCATTTCAGCCTCAACTTTTGTGTTATTGGTGTTGCCCCTTCTTGGCACAAGTGGTCAGTCAAGATTCTGGGCATGGCAAGTTGTTTCCACTAGAATGAGAAATTGATGATACAAGTCAAGTGTCTCTTTGGTTCAATCCTGTTTATCCGAAAGCAATGCACATGAAGTCCTGGTTCCCTAACGCAGTAGGAACAAACAGGCTGCTGTTTCCTTGTCTAGAAATGAAACCATTACTTCCTGTAACTGTGGCTCTTGGAGATGTGATGCACATGAGTGTTTCACCTAGGTGTGTGTACGTCAACCAGCACCCATAGAGGACCATAGCCTCCCCGTCCCACCCCCCGGCTACATGAGATGGCGCAGCCTCAACCAAAAGACTAGACTCCAATGCAGAGGGGACGGAGGGTGGGTTGTGGAACACACATCTGCATCACATCTCAAAAAACCACAGTTACAGAAAGTGACCCTTTGTTCTTCTTCATGTAGAAGAAGCCATGTATTCTGATTAGTGACTCTCCCAGGAGACAGGGCTCAGAGGCTACCTACACCAGGAATGCAGGACCGCCCTTCTGTAGTTTGTATCCATTCTGGAAGATGCGATAATGGTGCAATGGTTCGTCAATGTATGTATGGACAACCACGTAGCAGCCCTGCACATGTGCACTACTGAGACGTCACTCAGGAACATGATTGGCATTGCTTGCACTCTCACAGAGTGAGATTGCACCTGCTATCTCTGTGAAGAGACTACCTGACCCTTCACATGATCTGCATCTGACACAAACAGACAAGGCGAAACAAGATATGGTTTAGTCCTGTCCAGAGAGAAGGCTAGACATTGCCTGACATCTAACGTGTGGAGACACTGCTCCTCCGGAGATGAATGGGGCTTAGAAAGAACACAGATAAATATACCACCAGGTTCAAATGAAACTGAGAAACTACTTTAGACAGAAATTTTGGGTACAGCCATAAAGTCACTGTATCCTTGGAGAACTGTGATTAAGGAGGCTCTGCCATCAGAGCCTGCAACTCACAGACTCTCTTTATGTATGTTATCCCTACCAGGAATACAGGCATCTGACACCAAAGCGGAGAGGGACAAGATGTCAGGGCCTCGAATGGAAGCCACATCAAAGCCACTAGGACAATGTTAATGTCCCACAGAGGAATTGACTCTTGGACCAGAGAGGAAAAAGCCCATTTAAGTATCTTGCTACCGTGGCACTGGAGAAAATTGATCTTCCCTGAATGGGGGATGAAATGCTGACATCACCGCCAGATGCACTTTCAATGAGCTAAGCACAAGACCCGACAGCTGAAGGTACAGCAAGTACTCCAAGATTTCCTGGACAGAAACCAGAATCGGTCAAACTCCATGGGCCAATGGATTTCTACTGTGGAGGGGCACTGTTGAACTGCGACCGAACATCACTTTTCCTCTTCATTCAGCCATGAAGCAACCATGCCGGGAGATGCTGGGAACTGAGTGCAGGATGCAAGGTACAACTGGGATCATGTGTGAGTAGGTTGGGATGGAGATTTGAGGATTTTTACTCCCATCTGGCCCCAAATTCTCTGGTGGATGATACAGCCCGGTAGGGCAGATTTAAGTCAACTCCTAAGGATAAAGACTATAAATAGGTGGATCTAATGGGTAGGAAGATTTACACCTCCTCTTCTTTGCAGATGCAGTTGCTGCAGGCACTGCTGTCCAAATACAACTTTGTGAACTGGCTGGCTATGTCTAAGTTTGCAGACCAGCTGCCTGAAGCTTCCAGGGAGGAATTTTGGGCATTTATCACTGACGACTGCTTGGTGGTCAGGACTTCATTGCAGTCTATGTTGGGCATTGCAAATACTTTGACCTAAGTAACAGCCTTGGTGGCGACCATGAAAAGGGCATTGTAGCTGTGGAATTCAGGTACTGCTCCTGATGTGCAACAGGTTATAGAGGATTTGCCCTTCGATGGCTGAGCGCTTCTTTTAGGACAAGACGGACGAGACGCTGCACTCCTTCAAGGATTCGAGGGCTATCTTATGTTCCTTTGGGTGTGTATGCAGCAGTGCAGAGGCACCACTATAGTGGTCAACAGCAGCAGTACCATCAGCAATGCACCTTTGGGCAGCTTTTCCCTCCCCCAAGACAGCAGGACTAACCGAGAAAGAGGCATAGGAGGTGGCATTCGGGTCTGGGGATTGGCCAGTTGACATGTCCTCTCCAGGCACCGCCAAGCATCCATTTTGACTCCTTTGTCCAGACAGTGGTCCAGTCATCGGTCCCTTTTCCCTGTCCCCTCCATTCGAGGACAAGCTGGCTCGCTTGCACAATGCATGGGGCTCGATTATTACCGACAGTTGGGTCCTAGGCACTATCAGATCAGGCTATGCCATCCAGTTCCTCTCCATTACTCCCCCAACCCCATCCCTCTTCAGGGAACCCCTCATTAGATACTGCTCCTTGAGCAGGTCCGCTCTCTGCCGGCGTTGGGAGCAGCGGAGAAGGTTCTGCCGGAACATTGGGGCCAGGGCTTTTATTCTGCAAACTTTCTGGTTCCCAAATCCAAAAGGGGTAAGACCCATTCTCGACCTTTGTGTCCTCAACAAGTACATCAGATACATGAGGATCCGAATGGTCGCCATATCGACTCCTCCCCGTGTTGTCTCAGAATGACTGGTTTGCTGCCAGATATTTAAGATGTCAGTTTTCACATGGTCATTAAGCTGAGCCACAGAAAATCCCTTCAGTCTGTCATGGTGGAGTGCCATTTTCAATACTCAGGGCTTCCTTTCGGCCTATCTTCTGCTCTTTGGTTTTTACCAAGCATATGCTCATGATGAGGACATACCTCAAGAACAAGGGAATTGACATCTTCCCATATCTGGGTGATTGGTTGCTGAGGGGCAGGTCCAGAGAGGAAGCTCTCGCTCACAAACACTATGCTTGGCTTACTTGACTGTCTAGGCCTCAGTCTAAACTTTGGTTTCCACTCAGAAAATCAAGTTCACTGGGGCCCTAATAGACTCTACGAGTTCAAGAGCATGTTTACAGACTGACCATTTTCAGGCAATTCACCACCTTTCCTCCTGTCTGTGGTCCCAACCTTCCTTGACTGTTCGGGTTCGCCTGAGGCTCTTGGGCCACATGGCTGCTTGCAAGAAGTGGTCCAGTTTTTGAGGTTTTATCTTCACCCACTTCAACTGTGGCTCAGGACAGTTTACTATCCCCATCTTCACTCCTTGGACAGATTGGTCCATCTTCCCCTGCTGGTTCTGAACTCCTTGTGGTGGTGAACTCTTCTGGAGAATATGTCAGGGCATTCCCTTTGTCCGGCTCGTACCAACCTGGTCTCTTGTCACTGACACCTCCCTGATAGAGCCATTGTGAATAGTTCTCTGAAAAAATACACTGAATGTGCAGTGGCTGTCAAAAAAAGCTAACAGAATGCTGGGAATCATTAAGAAAGCAATAGATAAAGAGAGAGAAAATATCATACTGCTTCTATGTAAATCCCTGGTACACCCACATCTTGAATGCTGTGGGCAATTCTGGTTGCCCCATCTCAAAAAGATATATTGGAATTGGAAAAGGTACAGCGAAGGGCAACAAAAATGATTAAGGGTATGAAACAGCTTCTATATGAGGAGAGATTAAAAAGACTGGGACTTTTCAGCTTGGAAAAGTGACAACTAAGGGGGATATGATAGAGGTCTATAAAATCATGACTGGTATGGAGAAAGTGAATAAAGAAGTTTTATTTACTCCTTCACATAACACAAGAAGCTGGGGTCACCCAATGAAATTAATAGGCAGCAGGTTTAAAACAAACAAAAGGAAGTATTTCTTCATATAATGTACAGTCAATCTGTGGAATTCATTGCCAGGGGATGTTGTGAAGGCCGAAAGTAAAACTGTATTAAAAAAAGAACTAGATAAGTTCATGGAGGACAGGTCCATCAATGTCTGTTAGCCAAAACTGTCAGGGATGCATGACAATCAGCATCCCCCTGCTCCGGGTGTCCATAGCCTCCATTTGCCAGAAGCTAGGCGTGGGCAACAAGGGATGGATCCCTTGATAATTGCCCTGTTCTACTCATTCCCTCTGAAGCACTTTGTATTGGCCACTGTGGGAAGGTAGGACACCAGGCTAGGTGGACCCTTGCTCTGACCCAGTGTGATTGATCTTATGTTCTTAGGGTGGGGTTGCTGCAAGTTCAGTGTCTATGGTCAGAGCAGGAAGTCAGGCTATGGCAGTTCTGCATGGAGGACAGCATCACTCTAGTAGCTGATCATATGCTTGGGGTCGAGAATCATCTCACAGACCATCTCAGCAGGAATTTTCCCTGGGGCATGACTGGTCCCTGAAGACAATTGTCCTACAGGTCATCTTTGCACCTTGGGACGTTCCTAGAAATGCCATCTGTTCTGCTCTCAAGGCGGCTCATCTCAGGCTTCCTTGGCAAGCAGCTCAGCTGTACGCTTTTCCTCTGATCCTGATCATTGCACCGGTCATCCTCAAGCTGAAAGTGGATCAAGTCAACCTCATCCTCATTCCCTGGCATGGCTGAGGCAGTGCTGGTTCTCTGACCTTCTCATGCTGTCTGTTTAGCCTCCCTTGCCCCTTCTCTCCTGGGACAAAATAGAGTTTCTCCAAACACTTTGCAGTAGGTGGTATCAAAGCTGGTGTGCTCCAGAGAACCTTTGCAGACTCTAGGAGCATACCGTTAATGGGGAGAGCAACTCTTCCAAGAGCAGATGGCTGCAGGATATCCCATAACTTATGAGTATTCTCCTGCAGGAACTCTGTCTGAAAATCCATGGAGGCAGCCATGCACCGCAAAAGGTCCTAGTACTCTTTGAAATCCTCCAGTACCAAAGGAGAGGAAGAGCCAGGCATTGCTGAGTCATCGGGGGATGAAGAAGAGGCAGTTAATTGTGCCAGGGCCAGATTCCACTCTTGAACTGACAGACCTTTGATGGAACAATTCTGGAGGCTCCACGAGGAGAAGGTTCACCAGAGTCAGGGCCTGCAGCAGATCGATTGTCACTGCCACAGACCTGCCCAGTGACCTTGCCTTAGAGTGAGATGAGGAGTGTGACTCCGCAACCAAGGAGCATCCCACGGATTCCATGGAGGCCACTGGATAGATGCATAGGGCATCAGTGGCTAGTCGGGTGCCGGGTCGGGGCCCTGTTCCAACTGCCAGAGAGTCCCAGTCCAGGTACCTACGGTGCTCCACGAATGGCCCGTGTAGGTCAAGTGATGGGGAGTGGGAGGAGGAACATCCCGACATCGATGCCGAGGAGTTTCGGACTTCATGGGATAAAGGTGGAGCCAGCCCTTAAGGGGTGAGCAACCAGTCCAACTCCCCCATTGCCCAGAATGAGGGGGACTGGCGCCAACGCTGGTACCAAGTACGCCTCCCTTGTTTTCAGTGCCGGGGTAGTGCTGACCCAAGTCAGTGGCAGTACTGAAGTGACTGACGGTGCTGAAGTGGAGGTGGCGAGTACCACTATGGTAATATCGGCGGTGCCCAAAGCGGTGCTGAGCCTGGCGCCGGCCCCACCTCCACAGACTGCAGAAGGGAAGCATTGGGATACGTGCCAGCAGATCCAAACACTCAGCAGCCCACCCAGCCAACAGGGCTATAAACAACATAGCCCTGGCAAAGTCCTGGACCAAGGGAGAGACCAGGATAGAAAGGCACAGCAGGTCCAGTGGCACCTGATACTCCTTTGGCATGGCAAGAGCTGGTGCCTGCTTTTCTCTCATTAGTGCTGGACTCCACTGATGCCCCAGAGCCAGAACAGGAGTTGACAGTACAGGGACTCTCCCTTCACTACACAGGACTGGGGAGTGGCTGGAAGGACCTGCTCCATCCCTTGTGCCAGGA
The DNA here is from genome assembly GCF_026122565.2 of Emydura macquarii macquarii. Lineage (NCBI taxonomy): Eukaryota > Metazoa > Chordata > Testudines > Chelidae > Emydura > Emydura macquarii. Next base: position 773,277 of record NW_027131307.1, on the reverse strand, counting down.
GGACCACTGTGCTGGTCCATACTGGAGAAGGAAGACTGGAGTGGGCTCTTATGAGACCTTTTCTTCAGTGCACTTGATGGAGAGCGACTTCTCCGGCTCTTCAGAGTGGTGCCAGCTGCAGAGCACGAAGTGGCAGCACACTCTGAACCCCAGGGCGACTCTGAGCCAAGGCAGGCCTCGGGGATGAAGCAGGCCGCATGGCCTGTTCACACAGGTGCTGCTTCAGACAAAGAGCTCTCACCACCCAAGTCGGTTTTGTGATTGATTTGCAAAGTGAATACCACTTCTTGATATGTGCGTCACCTAACACAGCAAACACCTCACGTGGGAGTCATTGTTAGGGATCACTCCTCCTCATGACGGACAATGTTTAAAACCAGGGAAACTTAGCTAAATCTTACTCTACTAATCCTGGGGTACTGCAAACTAACTCTATACAACATTAAGGTGACAAAAATGGATAGGAATTGTGAGGTTAAGAACCACATAGCTCGACTCCAGCCCTGGGCATTAAGAAGGAACTGGGGAGGGGATGGGGGAAGGGGTCAGGGCGGTGCTGCCTCAGACAGCCAGGGGAGAGGTGCAAGCACCAACTCCTACAGGTGCTGCTAGAAAAAGTTCTCAAGCTTTGGTGCACTGGGCGCACACACCTAGGTGGAATACGTGACTACATCTACTTGAAAAAGAACCAAGGCTGCCTTTCCAGAGAGTCCTGTATCCTTCCTCCCAGAGCCACGCTCACCACTGCTTGTCTTGCTCTCTCCTGGCTTTCTACCTCTCTCACACCCATGCACACAGCTGGAACCAATCAATGCCCTTGGCCATGCTTGCTCAATCCCAAGGGAAACCAAACAGCTCACATAACTCAACTTCTGCTCAGGCCTTGCCCTGCTGCCCGTGCCTTGAGCAGTGACTTATACTGTTTCAGCTATCACTATACAAGGGGGTATTTAATTGCTCCCTCCATTTAACCTGAATGAAATGTGCTGAGCACACCCATAAGCTTTAACTAAGTCTGTGACTGATGGCAGCCATTAGCACCTTCCACCATAACACCAGGAGGGCTCCATATTACGTAACTAGAGGTGCTCTCATTCAACCACAAGTTATGAGTTGGATGCAGGAATCCCTGGGTGAAATGCTCTGGCTGGTGTACTACAGGAGGACAGGCTAAATGGTCATAATGGTTCCTTCTAGCCTTAACATCAATGAGTTGATGAAAGAAAATAATTTATGCCAGCTGTGTCCTCTGGAACATACGTGTCATACTGGAAGGCCACTCCGCAGTTAGCTCTGTGTTTGCTGTAGAATCGGTTCTCCAAGTCAATCTTTGTCTCCCCAATCAGGTCATCAGACCCAACCAAATCATGGTCAAATATGGATACAGTGAGCTCTGATTCCATAGGAAAGGATATGCTCAGTTCCAGAACCCTGAACACAAATCAGAGACACTCAATTAGCAGAGAGAATGGAAATAAAGCACATATTCCTCCCACCCCTCAGGAATGATGGCAGAGACTAGGTATGCAGGAGCAATCCTGATGATGCTCCAGTCTTCCCGCCACACACAACTCACCAACCCCTGAGCAAGTTGCCTGGTGCCCCTCAGGAAGGAAATATCCAGAAGGGGCAGCACCCTCTCCTGTCTAAATCCCTGCTCAAAACACATTTTCAATGCACAGGTCTGGACACTCCCCTCATGTTAACACTCCCCTGCTCTGCTACAACAGTTCTGTAAGCTCAGCAGGTTCTTTTAGTTCAAACAACTCATTTGACATCATTCCTGAGACTCTACTCTGTTTCAATGACAGTGAGACACATTGGGCTGGCAGGTTACAATGGCCTCCCATTACCTTCCCCCTCTTTGGACAAGCTCAGATTTCAACCCAGGGACAATTCAGTGCCCCCCATTCACTCTGATTGCGTGTGCAAACATGGGGCACATCCAGCAGCACATTTCTAAATGATGGCGATCAGGATTACGTGGGAGTTCAGACACTGTATAAACCATGTGGCCAAGCTCTAAACCCCATGATCCTGGGCCAGCAGCAGCACAGCGAGTGTGTCACAACACACAAAGGAACTGGGCCCTGATGCCCTGTTGCCGCACCGTCACTATGTGCAATGCTCCCCTGGTTTCGGCAGCTGGTGGGAGTGGGGTCTCCTTTCTCCAACCATTTCTTGCTGTTAAAGAAGAGGCCTGGGGTTCTCCTTTCTTCCCCAGAAGAGGGGGTTTCCCTGCTCTCTGTTCCCTCCTGGGGGTAGGTTCTGGAGGGGCCAGGCTCCTGTGCTGCTTTGCCCGTATATCAGGTATTCTACCGAGTGGTGCTCCTGTAAGCAACACCCCAGATGTTCTGCCCTGATGAGTGGAGGGCCATCAGACACATGCACGTACAGTGCCCCTGGTGTGTGGGCCTGATGCACCAATGTATGGAGTGCCCATTGGAAAGAGAAAGGAGCCCCGAAGTCATATTGAGTCTGTGCAGAGACCCAGCCACCACCCTTTTCAACATGCCCCAGGAAGGAGGCTGTTCACATTAAACACAACATAAGGTAAAGTCTGCTCCATACTCTCCAAACACTGGATTGAGCTGCTTTGGGATGTAGCGGTCCTTCGTGTCCTTCTGCTCTTGCCCAAGTGTTACCACCACATAGGGATCCGCCTTGCCATTTGGGTCTGCCGGGGACAGGTTTGTTGCCTAAAGTACACAAGAGAGGAAGTTATGGGGCTGCCATTCACCACTTCAGCTGTGAAGCCCAGGCCAAATGACAGCAAGAGCAGGGCACAGGCCAGCAGAGGAGTTTCTGAGCTGGGACACTGAGCCTCCAATCATATCAGTCACAGAGCAGATGAGTCTCTACAAGACACGCTAGTCAGGTGTAAGCATGGAAGCCCTCAGCAGAACTGCCAGTTTAGCTCCCAGGCACTGCTGCTAGGCACAGCCTAGGCACAGGAGTGGGGAGGTAAGTAAGGAGTAGCCTCCCCAGGGAGGAGAGTGGAAACCCCAGCACTTCAGACATTTGACTCTACACAGGACAAAGCACTAAAAACCACCCTGTGGAGACCAATCCTGCGATGGCCCAAACGGATGGCAGGAAATGGAGCAACTAGCTAGACCATAATCCCTACTCCAGGGTTCCTGGTCCACGAATACAGGATGTGGGATGGCCAGGGACTCTTCAGCTGTGATCTGGACAAGGCCTCCATGCCTCACTGAGGTCACTTACCTTAACAATATAAACTCGTACAAGCACCTTGATGGGTCTGTTCCTGGGAACGCCCTGTGAGATCTTGTGTTCTGTGCCTGCCTCCTCAGCAGGATAAATGAAGAATGAACCCTGAAGTGGAGACATGGAACAGGAATAGCACCACTGTGCAATCAATGTCCTTCTACAGAAAAAATTGTAGCAAATCGTAGTGCCCAGGATTTGCTCCTTGGCACTGCCGTAATTGTGTCAGATTGAAAGTGGCAAACTACATGTCTGGCTGTGCCCGTGCCAGGCCATACAGTCCTGGGCTTCCTGAGCTAGTGCTGCACAATGGGCTGTTTCCAAAGAGAGGGGCAGGGCCTCTCCCCCAAACTCAGCTCAGGAGACTTGATCTTTCTGAAGAGACAGACTAGTCTGCAGTCCGGCAGAGAGGATTCTGGCAACTCCCCCCAGCCCGTGATGGCCTGGGCACATGCCAGCCTGGGGCTGGCCTGCAGGAGGAGGGCAGGGGAGCCATGCTATTCACATGCTAGCTAGCTCTCCTAATCAGTCCTCTGAAGTCAGCCTCTGCAGCAGACACTTCAGGAGACCATGGATGAGTGGCAAAGGCCTCTGCCGCAGGAAGGACTTTCAGTGTAATAATATTAATTATTACTAATTGTGTGTATCATGGTAGCATGCAGAGGCCTCAGTCAATACCTGTACAGAGTCTCTATGCAGAGAGCTTACCATCTAAAGACTAGGTGATACCACTGTGACAGGGGCTACCGGAGGGTGGTAGAAGGACGCTATGTGAGCCTAAGAATGACCAAGGCCCTGTTCCCCTAGCAGCTGTCCAAGGGTTCCTTCAGGCTGATTAGGGCCAGCTGAGGCCAGGGTCAGCTGAGACCAATTAGGGTCAGCTAAGGCCAGAGTCAGCTGAGACCCATTAAGCACTGCCTGGGAGCAGATATAAGCTCCCTGCCAGGCAGGCAGGGTGCTCTTGGAGTTTGGAGAGAAGAGAAACTGTGAGTGGCAGGAGCCAGAGGAGAGCAGGGGCTTGCCTGTTGGCATGGCAACTTAGCCCCAACGAAGACCAAGGTAGGGAAGCAGCCCAGAGAAAAGACTTACACAGTGCCTTATAGCACCAGCCAGCCACTGCTGTCAGCCAGGGTCTCTGGGCTTGTGTCCAAAGAAGAGCGCGGGCTTGGACACCCCCTATCCCGACCTTAGAACCTAAGGTCCCGAGGGCAATGCTCGGCCTGCAAAGGCCTGAAGGAAGACAGGGAAGAAGCGAGATGGCCGCCATCTTAAGTGTGGTGGGAGCCCCGAGTGGCCATTTTGTGCCCACCACACTGAAAAAGCGCTCAACCCACGGACGTACGAAGGCCACCCTACCTCACCACTCAAGTGTAACAAACAATGGGAGGGAAGGGTGGAGGGAGGACGGTACCAGAACAGATGTTTACACAGGCTAGCACTGATGGTTACTTGCTAACTCATAGCCCTGGATGTCAACGTGACACTGCAGACCCATGCCCTCCCCCTTCTCACCCACTATTTGATACTGAAGGATGCACATCATTTAAGCAGTCTTCAGGGGGGCATCGTTCTGGCATGTTGTGGGTTAAATTTCACCAGTAGCAGACAATAAACAATCTGCAGTAACAGAACTAAATACAAATACTCCCTCAAACAGGTCTTAAACTAAAGCTGGCGCCCGGGCCCCAAATGTACAGCAAGAGGTGATTTTTGTGAGCTCAGGGCACTGGAGAAGTGGGCGGAGCCACCAAAATGGTCATTTGTGGTGAAGATACAGGCATCCCCTTGTGGCTACTGCTTGTATTGGTTCCATGGCACCCAAGGAATGGATGAAACTTCAATAGTGTGGATCTGCCAAAGAATTCCATCAGGAGACTTTATGCTGCAAGCCACTCCTCCTGACTACACGCATGAATGGAATTTAGCATCTCAATTCCTTGCTCAGTGAAGGATAACAAAGATGCATCTGACAAAGTGGGTTTCTGCCCACGAAAGCTTATGCCCAAATAAATGTGTTAGTCTTGTTGTTTTAAGGATAAAAATGTTCTTCTTATGCTGCTAGTTGCTTTCCCCTCTTTCATGAGTGCTATCCTTTTTTTATTTCACATACAACATGAATGGCACTCAAATGACACAGTACCTTATATTTTCCCACAAAGTTCTCATCTCCAGTTCCATCCTCATCCTCATTCACTTTCCCACGATAAAGTGGAAAGATATACAGCCAGTCTTCAAAATTATCAAACTCGTTCTCCAGCTCCGAGTAGTAGATCTGAAATAAATTGCAAGTTATTTAGGCACTTTCCTTCCTGCTCAGTCATCCCAAAGGGAAGGAAAGAGTTACTGAGATCTAAGGATGATTTCCCCCATTGACTGTCTGGCCCATTCCCTCCCTGGTTTTGTGGCATTTCTGACACTGACAGAAGGAGATGAGGGCACTCAGCACCTAGCCAGATGAGGCTTTTGTTTCAGTGGAATCCCCATCAAAGGCAAAGGCAGCTGGGCATGCAAACTGATGGCAGTGCTGCAGAGTGTCAGTGTTCTGATTAGCTTTGCCCCTTTAGGATATATGGGGTCACAACTGGCAGGACAGTGAGGAAGAAATACCAGGAGGGAACAAGCTGAGACAGACCAGATGAATCATACTCTAGGGCTATGTCTTCACTGACTGTGGCAAATTTGCCGCTGTCAGATTGACTTCTCTGGATCGACTGAGCGGTCAGTGCAGACCCGCTCAGTTGATCCAGAAATCGACATATTAAGACCACTTTCTCAAGTGGTGTAGCGCTGCATCGATGGGAATGTGGTTCCCGTCGGCACAGTGCAGTGAAGACGGCGCACAGAACAGAAGCACAGAAGTCGATGGGAGTTACGCAAGTTTTTTGCGTAGCTTGCGTACCTCCAGTCGACTGCCGCCGAATCTCCGAGGTAAGTGTAGACAAGTCCTAAGACTTACCTGCAGAGTGGCTATGAGCTTCCTTTTGGGCCGCGCTGGCTCAGCTTCAACTATCACTCCATTTTCCACTTCCACGTCAATAGAGTCCATGTTTAAGTTCCCTCCATCTACAAATGGCAGTAATGAGATGTGACGCCCTGGCTTTTCCAAACAAGGTATTTTTCTCTCTGATTTGTATATCACTCCATGACATTAGCTTAACAATAGCTTTTGTTTTCAGTCAGTTGTTTGAAAACAAGATAAAATATCATTGCACAACACAACGATCAATGTCTTGGAATAACTGTCCTCGAAAAGCATTTCCATGATTTACCTTCATGGAAGAACATGGGGTATTTACAGAGCAGTGAGGCCAGCAACAAAGAAGACAGGAAATCACTGATGATTTGATACAGAAAACAGAATGAATGGCTATTTGCCAACTGTCCAAATAGTGTATTTCACACATGCAGCGTGAGCTGAATTTTTAAATGAAGAAGTAGGAGCGATGACAGTGGCTGGGCATGGGAGGGCTCATGCCAAGGTGTGGGGAGCTATCAATGATAACTTTAAATGGCAACTTTGCTAACTATTACACTGCTGGTGGTGTCAGGAGAAAGATCCAACTGATCTGTGTATCCATCACTTTGGGATACAGAGGCAAATATTGGGCTGGGGGCTAAGGCCAGCTGGTCACTGCCAAGGGCTGGTGGAATGAGGAGCAAGGAAGGGAAGATTCATCTCTTCCCCAAAGCCAACATGTGCTAACCTAAAGTCCCAACTGTCCCCTCCCCAGATGCCAAAACCCACCGCTTCCCCTCTCCCCAGCTAGGCCTGCTGCCAGCACCAAATCAGTGGCGCTGAATATTGAACTAAATGCGCAGGGGAGCAGCTGGCGCTGGCCTAGGTACCACTGACACACTCAGTTCAAGGCACAGCTCCATTTTGAATGTACCTGAAGTTGCCCCAGCTGACTGCGCCTTGCTGCAGAACAAAGGTTCATCTTGCCAGTAATGACACAAGGCGTTGCCTGCAGTATGTCTAGGTCTATGTCTCAAGTCGTGGGGCTCCAACCAGTCCCCAGGGGAGAAGAGTCCACAATCTGCCAGAGCTCCGATGCAGTAAACTGCCCTTGATATTCAGCCCACATTCTCCTTTACTTAATTTCATCCCTTTGCCCTTTGTTATATCCTCAGGGGGCACCCAGTACAATTCCTCTCCCTCCTAGCTGTTTACATTCTTCACATTGTTGTTGGACCTCCCTTGGTCATCGTATGGCTAGTGACATTTTATAATCTCAGAAATACCTGTCCTCAATCATTTCACTGCTTCCCGAGTTCCCTACAGCTTGTCAACATCCTTCTGTGAGTGATGAACTCAGAACTGCATTTTACATTCCAAATTTAGTCTCCCCAGAGCTTCTCTCTCCTCCATGCTATGATGCCTCAACTTCTCTGGCTCTTTTTACACTGTAAATTCATCTTTCCTCTCGCACCTCATCTTTCTTAGAATCCTTGATTTTCCTGCATTTCTTTTCCACTCGAGAACATCAGCTTAACGTATTCTATTCTCCTTAGCCCCCTGGTGTATTATTTCTGTCCTTGCTGGCATGTGCAAAACTGCTTAGTTTAGTAACAGCTGGCCAATTTAACGCACTGCCTGTGGTCAGCAGAACTTGCTGAAGATAGACAAGGTTATGGAGGGGTTTTATTAAAAACTCCAAAATGTCCTAACAGAATCAGGTGATTTGGCAGCAGGAACCAGTACAACACAATGCTACCCAGCTCAATGTGAAGACCTATGCTCAATTTCCTTCTCTGTTACAGGCTCCCTTGGGCAAGTCACGCAGCCTCTCCATGCTTCAGCTCTTCAGCCATACACGGAGATAACAGCCCTGTCCTATCCACAGGGCTAGGATACAGTTAAAAAAAAAAAAAGATTCTGGAGCACTTGAAGAGCTGTTGATGAAAAGTGTGATTTTATCAGACTGAGGGACACAATCGGTGTGAGCCACAGTGCAATCAGCTTGGGGTCTTTACTCTGCTTCCAATGGAACTGCTGTCAAATACAGCACCAATACGTGCAGTGTCCTTTTACAGCAAGTCAGGATTTCACTGCTTGGGAATACCAGCAAATCCTGTGTTTGTCTAGGCTGGGGCATATCCCCAGGCCAACAACTCACCTGCATCATTCGGGTCCTCATTGTCACCATCCTCCTCGTCACTATGGGACTGAAACACACACGTCACTGCATTGTTCAGCCAGCAAATGAGCCAAACCTTACAGCACTTGGCCCATTTCATGCCAGGGTAACCCCTCCCCCTTACAGCATTATTACTTAGACTGATTCACACTAGTGTAAGGGGCACAGCTGGGATCTCGACCGCCCAGTACTGTAGTTTCTTTTTACAGGCTTCTGGGGTTAAGCTAAACAATGAGACAGGCTGCAGACACACACATCTCAGAGGCACTTCCTATTCTCTTGGGTCAATTCAGGGATGACTAGGAAGGCGGGAAAGAAGCACTATCAGGGCGAATATCCAGGACAAGTGAAGCCATGTGTAACATTTGCAACCCCCCGAGATCCTCCCACATGACTGTTCAGCCCAAATCCCATTTTCAAAAGTGATCAAGGCACTTGGGGCCAGATTCAGACAGTGCGTAGGGCTGCTTCGCTCAGCATGCACTGCCAACCCCATGGCACTCTGCTCCCAACAGAGTTCCCAGCCCTGAGTGAGGTGTCCAAGAAAGGGAGTCTCAGATGTCAGCATGCTGAGCAGGGAGCTGCCTCAGCAAACCAAGAATGAAACGCTGAGGACCGGGACAGGGCATAAAGCCCAGACCCACAAAAGGACTGAGATATTTAATTCCCATTGATCTGGACCTTTACTGAGAGGCCAGAGCTCAGTAGATGCCTTCACTCAGGATCTCCTGGGGATAGGTGCCTATCTGTACCAGATATAGACGGATCACAGAGCTTGCTTCTCCACAGCAGCTGTGTTTGTCATAGGACCCGGCAATCTCTGCCAGCTCTGGCTGGATTAGTGTAAAGAGGATCTTGTACACACCATGCTGAACAGTACTATACAGCTTAGCACTGGGTTGCCGTGCCTGAGCCTGGTCAGCCCTTGCTCACAAACACAGCGGGGGAGGGAGAGAGACGCCTGCCTGCCCCTCCCCCATACAGCCAATAGCCCAGCGATACTGCACGCACCTGGGACATGGGAGACCCAGGTTCATATCCCCATTCTTCCCAATTTGGAGAAGGCACTTGAATCCAGGTGTCAAACAAGAGTGCTCTGACAAGCAGGCTATTGGGAATACATGGGGGGGGCGGTGGATCTCTCCTGCTGAAGCTGTTCTCCTTTGAATGAAATAGCCATTGGGCCAGAGAGAAACAGTCCCTTGGTCAGGACACTCACCCGGGATGTGGGAAAGGTAAGTTTGAGTGCCTATGGCAAATCAGGCAGAGCTGGGATTTGAAGGTCTGTCACCCACAGCCCAGATGAGTGCGCTAACTACTGGGTACACCAGGGATCCATATGTACACCCCCAGCTGCCTTCTGTGCAGGGCACTGGCCTGTAGGTGTTCTCAGAGCACACCAGCGGGCTCAGCTCTGGCTGCGAGATAGATGGGGGAACACCTAGTTTTTTTTTGAGACTCCTGCTTTGGGGCTTCAGCTGGTGCTAGGGCTCCGAGCAGCTCATAATCCGTGGGGCAGCATCAGGACTTAGGTGGCTTTGCACACATTTATCAGTGAAAACTCGGTGGCTTGGGACTTAGGGGCCTGCAGTGTTAGGCAGTGGCTGAGCAGTGGTTTGGTGAATGGCAGAGGTTCCTGAATGGTTGACGTAGGCACCTAAAGAGGCAGTTAGATGCATAAGTCCCTTTGTGAATCTGGCCCTTAGGAGCCCCAGTCTCACTGAAAGTCCTTGGGACTTGAGCTCCTAAGTAATTTAGGTACTTCTCAAAGTTTCACCACAGGTCCTGGGTAGTGTTCTCTAGTGCAGCCATTCCTCCCATGCTGACAGCTCTTGCAGCTGTCGTGCCAAGAAGGTACCAAGGAATGGAAGGGACAGACAGCATTACCTGGTTGCTCATTTCCTTTAAGGACTCATAGTACTTAGACCACCAATCCAGTTCTTCCAACTCTGGCTTTTCCTCCTCAAAGTCATCCTCTTTCTTTATGAGTTTATTGATAGGAATTTTCTTCAGAGGAGCCTAAGAACACACAGCAAAGGGCTGAGATCCAGGAAATAGCCAAGCATGGGTATCTGTGAGCCATATGTAGTGGACTGTATTAATGGCCTCATATTAGAGAAGCTTTCTCCCACACCACCCCCAGAGCTCAGTTTCACAAAGGCCACAACAACCACATGGCTTCCCATGGCTCAGTTTTTGTGCATTTCTACCAGAGCAGCATTATTCACACCAGAAAGGCAATCCAGGGACAATCAAGGATAGCTATGCCAGAGGTCATAGCTCTCTCAGCGAGTGCAGGACAAGAGCAAACAGCGACTAGGCAGGAACCATGCAGAAGAGATTCCACTAACCCAGGTACACCTGTTTACATGAGAACCCTCCATGTGCTGCACAGTCTGACCATGGATGAAAGCTAACTCCCCAGGGATGCCAGAGGATTAGACCTTTCTAGGACAGACCCTTTCTGGATGTACCATTCATTCCCAAGTGCACTGTTTCATATTAATATTTGATCAACAAAACCATCTCTTCAGACTCCAGCTAAGGCTGCTTTGTGACAGTGAAGCTTTTGCTGATCACATCATCTACAAACACAAGCACTAAGTGACAAGGAGATGGCTAGCTAAAGAAGGCTTGGGCCTGGCCTGCTCTGTCCTCAGTGCTGTGCAGATGAGATTCAGTCCTAACTCCCTTGCTGGGGATACTTCTGACATAGAGTCAGGAAGGCCTAGCCAATGCCCTGACAGCAGCCCCTCAGCTGACCACAGCAGCAAATACAGCCCCTTATTGTTAACAAGTATAAAGACATGCACATTGGGTCACAACACTCTGACCCAAAGCATCCACTATCTGCTCTTCAGTGATCTATTTATTTTATAATACAAGTACTCAGTGAGACCTTGTCGGAGAGAGAAAGTCAAGACCATGGAGATGATGGATGTTAGAAGACAGGGTAGGAAAATGGAAGATGCTCACAACAAGAAAGAGCAGAAAGGAGGTGCATCTGGAGCCATTTAACCTAGGAACCCTCCAGCAGGGACAAGAAGAACTGCAGGTCAAGAGCAGGCCAGGGTGGCCAGGAGTCTAACCAGTGAGAAAGCAACAAAGCATTAAGGGGAACTTCCAGAAAGAAGAGGAGGAGATTATGCTGACATTTACTGCAGAGCAAGATCATCTGCAGAGATCCTAGAAATCTATTTGCCGTGGAAAACCACGGAATTTGCATTTTTACAAAGAATATTTAGTTTTTACATATTGTGAAAAAATAAAAACATATGAACTATTAACTCAATTTTACTGAAAGTACCAGTGTCACTTATTCCAGTGCTGCCCAGCCTTATTACACAGGAGGTCACATAAACCTACACACAACCTGATGTAGGCCAAACAGAATCTAAATATTTTAATAAGATTTCATCTGACAGCCCAAGCTCCGCCACCCACGGCTGACAGTGAGAGCTTTATTTTTTGTGCATTTAAAAACCTCCCCAATTTTCTGAATATATAGAATACAGACATAGAAGTAGTTGGTATACGTAACAAATGCAAATTACAATTCTGTAACTTTTTTTTTATTATAACGATTGATGGCACTGACAGGCTTTGAACTTGCTTTAAATTGTAGATATATCAATAAAACATTGCGTTCAACTGATAACTATATATATATATATATATATATATATATATATATATATATATATATATATATATATATATATATATATAGTGGCTAGGGAAACTAAAGTTCAGAGTTCCATTTTAATCATGGAAAAACATGTTTTTTATGGGTTTTTTATCAGAGAATTCTGGGTTTTTCATCATGGAAAACTAGGATCCCAGGTCATCTATCATTTGGCTAAAGAGAACAAGTGGGTGTGACCCTGACAGCATCCCAGTGCCAAAGAGGAAGGGCTCTCTGGTTTCTGGGAGTGAGTTTCAGCTGACCATTATTGCATGGTGCATGTATGGAGGACAAATGCAAAATTAGAGACATACTGGAAATCATGTTATCAAAGGGTGTCTGTCAGGCAGGGATGAAGTCACTCCACCCTAGACCAAAGTATGTGGTTTCTCCAGTTTAAAGGTATTTCCAAGATACATGAAGAGACAATGGGAATGTGTAAACAAAACCGTCAAGCTGACAAGCAGCTCAGCATCATAGCAGAGGGAGGGGATTGCAGAAACAGATCAATCTGCATTTTAGAAATCACCAGCAAGGGAAGAAACCAGCACAGAACTTCCTTCATCACTTGATTCTATGTCGCCTTCCTCACAGTTTGAATATTTGCTGTGGGGATGACCTTCAGCAGAATCCATTTCAGAGGTTCGCTGGGCTATAAAAAAAGAGGGGCAAAGAATCCCAAGAGCCAAGGAATGAGCACTCTTCCTTTGTGGAGATTCTGAGCCGACAGCTGGTCAGCCATCTTGCTGGGAGGTAGATTGGTTTGGAAACTACCATGTGGCTTGTTCTTAGCCTCTAGAAAACGTTTTTCACTTTTACTTGCTTGTGACCATTTCTAGCCCTATCCTTTATACTTGAACTCACTTAAAATCCTATCTCCTTTTGTTAATAGCCTTGCTTTACTTTTAATCGAAACCAACCCAGTGCTGTGTTTGAATTTAAGTGATAATTAACTCCAGGTAAAGTGGGTTTTTCCTCTCTTTAGAGGAGCAAACAACCCTTATTATTTCTCTGAATGGTCCAAAAAGGGCTGGACATTGCAGAGGAGGAGGTTACTTACCTATAACTGGAGGTTCTTCAAGTGATGGTTCCTATTTGTATTCCACTGTGGGTTACACATATGCACCATTGTTATAGTAGTGTCCATTGGTCCGTGCATGTGCCCTGGCTTGCCTCATGCTTCCAATCAAGGTGATAAAGGGTGGGGCGGACCAACCACCTCTTCAGTTCCTTCTCTACCACAAATCAAAAGATCCAACGCACAGGGGAAGGAGAGCAGGTAGTGGAGTACAGATAGGGACCACACATCTCAAAGAATCTCCAGTTACAAGTGAGTATGCTCCTCTTCTTCTCGAGTGATGGTCCCTATTGTATTCCATAGTGGGTGACTGACAAGCAGTACCTCAGTAGGAGGTGAGTGTGAGGATGAGGACAGCAGGGTTCAACGGAGAACCACCATCCCAAAGGAGGCATCAGCAGCCAAGTGCTGTACTATGGCCTTATACCTTGCAAACAGGGGGATGGAACTCCACATAGCAGCTTTACAGATGTTTAGGAGGGGTATGGCCTGGAGAGCCATGATGGTCATTGCTTGTGCTCTCTTGGAGTGAGCTTGTACCGTTGTAGGGGAGGGAGGTTTGAGAACCGATAGCAGAGTGGAATGCATCTGGATATTCATTTAGAAATTCTCTGGGTGGAGATGGCATGTACTTTAGCCCTCTCTGCTATCGTAATAAACAGTTTAGGGGGACTTCCTGATTGGTCTTATTCTCTGCAGGCTGCACTTGATATTATTCTGACTGTCTGAGAAGTGAAAAGTTCTCTGGTTGGGGTTCCTCATTGTGTGAAAATGTCATGTAGCACACTGTCGTGGAGCTCCTACTCGTGATCCATCATGAACTGAGGGAGTCTGTGAGCACGTTCTGTTTCCCAGGAACATAGGATGCAGATAGGGTGATCTGATTGATGATGCACCAGTGCCAGAGGTTGACTGCTTCTGTGCACAGGGAGTCAGATTTTGCTCTCCCTTGCTTGTTGATGTAGAATACAGTCTTGTGTTGTCTGACATTATCAGAACATGGTGAGAGCGGATGAGTCGAAGAAAGAATTTGCATGCCTTTCTTATTTCCCTCAGAGGTCATGTTTTTTAGACCTTTAATCATTAATTTGTTGCTCTTCTCTGGACTTTCTCCAATTTGTCCACATCTTTCCTGAAATATGGTGCCCAGAACTGAACACAATACTCCAGTTAAGGCCTAATCAGTGCAGAGTGGAGCAGAAGAATGACTTCTTGTGTCTTGCTTACAACACTCCTGCTAATACATCCCAGAATGATGTTTGCTTATTTTTGCTACAGTATTAGACTGTTGACTCATATTTAGCTTGTGATCCACTATGAACCCCAGATGCCGTTCCAAAATACTCCTTCCTAAGCAGTCATTTCCCATTTTGTATGTGTGCAACTGATTGTTCCTTCCTAAGAAGAGTACTTTCCATTTGTCCTTGTTGAATTTCCTCCTCTTCAGATCATTTCTTCAGTTTGTCCAGATCATTTTGAATTTTAATCCTATCCTCCAAAGCACTTGAAACCCCTCCTAGTTTGGTATTGTCTGCAAATTTTATACGTGTACTCCCTATGCCATTATCTAAATCATCGATGAAGATATTGAACAGAATCAGATCCAGAACTGATCCCTGTGGGACCCCACTGGTTATGCCCTTCCAATTTGACTGTGAACCACTGATAACTACTCTCTGAGAAAGGTTTTCCAACCAGTTATGCATCCACTTTGTAGAAGCTTAATCTAAGTTGTATTTCCCTAGTTTGTTTATGAGAAGGTCATGCGAGACATTATCAAAAGCCTTACTAAATTCAAGATATTCCATATCTACTGCTGACCTTGTTATCCACAAGGCTTGTTACTCTGTCAAAGAAAACTATCAGAGTGGTTTGACATGATTTGTTCTTGACAAATCCATGCTGACTGTCACGTATCACCTTATCATCTTCTAGATGTTTGCAAACTGATTGCTTAATTATTTGCTCCATTATCTTTCCAAGTTCTGAAGTTAAGCGGACTGGTCTGTACTTCCCTGGGTTGTCCTTATTTCTCTTTTTATAGACTGGCACTATATTTGCCCTTTTTCAGTCCTCCACTGTCTCTCCTGTCTTCCATGACTTTTCGAAGATAATCACTAATGGCTCAGATATTGAGTATTCTAGAATGTGATATTTACATGAGATAGTTACAGAGGCAAAGTGCTCGCCCTTCTCGGGTACAGTAGGGAAGGACTGACAGATACTGCACCGAGAAGCAATGTGAGCTTCTCCCAGGCAGTAAAGGCACGGTTGATATTTGTCTCTGACCAAGCAGGATCACGGGCAGGAGGCACAGACTTTGAACCCTGGAGTTCTGGGCATAGTTCAGTACCTGCCGGGATATGGGGGGGACAGGGGGAACCCCTTAATCTATTCTAAAAATACTACAGCTACTAAAAACTATTAAAACTGCTAAGAACTAGTAATCTATAAGTTATCTAAGAATTAATAAAACTTTTTACAACTGTTTATTTAGAATGACACCAGAGATGAGAACACTGGAGGTTCCAACCCAGCCCATGCGGTGGTGAGAATGAATTGAAGAGGTAGTCAGTTCATCCTGCCCTTTATCACCTCAGTTGGAAGCACAAGGTAAGCCAGGCGCATGCACAGACTGACAGACAGTACTTTCAAATTCTCCAGCTCTGGGTACATGGTGCACATGAATAACCCACAGGGAAATATAATAGGGACCATCACTCAGAAAAGAACACGTGGTTTGGGGAAAATTCAGGACTAGGAGGAGTAGGGGTCATCTTGCCAGGTATAACCATGGATGGTGGAGGCCAGAGCATGGCTGTGGGATAACAAGCAGGCTGCTGGAGTCAGAGCTGCTGGTCCAGGATGATCTGTCACACAGACACTCTGGGTGTGCTTGTATGCTGGCTGGGAGCCTCCAGACAAGGGAGTGCATTTCAAAGCACCCAAGGTTACAGGGCAGGCAGAACACAACCCCTCACTGGTCTGGATTGCAACCCAGAACATGACAGTGAGAAAGCCTCTTTTTGCCCTTCCTGCTTCTGCACAGAGGCCCAGGACAATCTAGCCCATTTGAAGTTACTTACATCTTTAACTAGATATGGTCCACAGCTGTGCAATCCTGATTGAGATTGGAGTTCAGATTGCAAACCCTGAATTTACAGGGGTTTAGATCAGAGCTTTGGTTTGGCATCTCTAGTCTGACATGTAACAACATGGTGTAGATTTTCTTCTATACCGAAATTGTATTTTGTAAGAATTTTTGGTGTGATGGAAAATGAAATACATGATTCAGTGAAAATCACATAATGTTTTCAAATCAAACACTCCATGGGGAGTATTTGGCCTGCAAAATGAAACAGAATTCAGCTAGGGGAATCTGTGACTCGCCTGATTCAGGCTGGTCATGTGAGGGAGTTTACAGCTTCCACAGACTGCATCTTCCTGAGCCAGTTCTTGAAACACCCCCAGGAGAGTCTGTGTTCTAGCAGCCTTTTGGGGAGGTTCAGGAACTCTGCTGGAGTCTGACTCGTGTTCAGATGAACACAAATCTGTAACAAATCATTCTGAAATGTTGAACCCCAGCTTGTCTGCAGTGACTCTCGTCCAGGGCAACTCAATGACTAGCTCGGCAGTTTCTAGGCTAGGCCATTAATGAGTTGACACATACAGTTTTATAAAAACTTGAAGAATTTTTCAGAAAGTAAAATTAAACTAATTTTTTCCAAGTTGTATGTCCCAGAAACCCCTCATGTGATTAACCTCAACATCGCCTCCCAAAGTATTCTCTGTCTACAGGCCAGACTAATGCCATTTCAGGCAGAAAGGAGGAAATTAGAGGGACGGGCAGTCAGTCAAAATCAGGCTTATACTGGAAAGTGAATTATGCTGCCATATCATCTGCTAAGCATCACTGAAACAAGGAGAGCGACTGTCACTTCAGAACTGTTAATATTCCTGGGTACAACCTAGGGATAGGAGCCAAGTCAAAGACAGAAAGAGAATTTCAGGCAAGCAGCATTGCCATTCAAACAGGCACGTGAATGTCACAGCTGCACTCACCTTCACCAGATTCAGGGGGTTTGCTTTGCTGCCCAGTTCGCTAGCAGTCACACCAATGCTGATCACAGTCTGGGAGATGTTGGGTCGAGCGGAGGCTTTCCGTGCTGAGCGAGAAAAATGGAGACTACATATTCCAACAGGAAGAATATCTTTCATTCATTGTCTAATCCTCCAAGGTCTCATTATTAATGGCCGTTCAGCAATGTCACAGCCATACCTCTCAAGTGCACCTCACTGCGAGAGACCCGTTCATGTCATCCCCAAGTTACCTACATGCCCTCCACGCACTTTTAGTGCTGAAATTTTACATCAGACAGGTGGCTGCATGGAGCTGCAGGAGTTATTCACCCAGCAGGTGGGGTCCTGCTGCCTCTTACATTCTCTGGGCATGCCTCACATTGCGCCCCACATTTGGGCCTTGGTAATGAGAGGTTTGGTCCAGAAACCCTTGGAGAATATCTGCCAGCAAAGGTCTGCGCGGGGTCTGAATGCTCACCCTAGCATCGCCTGACTTTCACACTGTTGTTTGCATAATGACCCAGTAAACAAATCTTCCTTCCATCCGAGAATTTCTACCCTGCATGACCCTGCCCCATGCACTGGCGTTACCACCCACCACACCATGTTACACCCTGCCCCTGTGTGCCACCATTACCACCCACCACACTGTGTTACACCCTGCCCCTGTGTGCCAGCATTACCACCCACTGCTCTAGTCACATCTCTGCTGCACTGCCCCAGGCCAGGGAGAGAGAACAGAGACATGCCGAAAACGCTGCACTTCTGCAGCATGCTGGGACACTACCCCCAGCAGCACTGGGTAGTGAAAAGCTCTGTACCACCCTGCCCTGGGAGGGAGCTGCCACAGCACCATTCAAACCAGGAAACTCACCTTTGGGCAGGTTTTCTGGCTCCTCCTCCAGCTCCTCCAGCTCTCGGGGAGAGAATTTCATGATATGGGACACCACATGGGTCCCCACCAGCACGGTGCGCCCAAAAGCTCGCTGCTCCACCACAAAGATGCTGAGGGGTGGGTGCAGGTACACCTGCTCTGGAAGCTCCTGCAAAAGAGTCTCTCCCATGTCACCAGGGCTGCAGGGGAGGGTCTTGCAGGCAAGCTCAGAGCATGGGCCCTGCCATGCAGCCTGGCTTACAGCACACCCTTGTATCCAGCTGACAGGGACAGGATGAGCTCCAGCCAGCTGCACCCTCCTGAGCCCGGAGCACAGCAGCCCTGAGGCTCCATGAACAGGTAGCTCCTGACAGTGTCAACGCTGGCACCCAGCAGTTCTGTTCTGAACTAATGTCTGCCAGTGGCTGGCCAGCAGGCAGCACTGATGCTGGCGAATTGATTCATGCCATGGAGAGTCCTTTCCCATCAGCAGCTGGTCTCTACCAGGCCCGAGGTGCCCGGACAGAGAGCCCAGCTGGGGGTGTGCCCAGTCTGCAGGAAGGTGCGCATTTTCCAGAAATACGGGCCTTCTCCCCTCCTCGCTAAGCCCAGGCCCCACGGATAGCAGGGATGGGTAGTCAGTAACGCAGCTTGAGCCTGGCTGTGAGCACTGGCCCTGCTTACCACATTGATGTATTTGACCAGCTCATTGAAGTTGGGGTTCTCTTTGTACGAAACGATCACTTCCGACTCCACTTTCTTCCCGGCACATTCGATGATCACCTGGGGCTGATCTACCTCAAACAAGTTCACGCGCTTCAAGTCTCGCAGGCCCCAGAACAGGATCTGAACAGCAGGAGCCAAGCATGTCAGCTGCTTTCAGCACTCTTCACAAACACCTGCCCCCCCGACTCCCAGCCCCCAAGCCTGCTGCACACCCAGCCCTGCCCAACCACCAAGTCCCCTGCACCTCCCAGTGATAACCACCCCCAAATCACCCACCTAAACCCAGTGCTAATCTCACCATGCCTGTCCCACTTCCAGATGGTCCCTCATCCCCACAGGTAACCAGAATCACCACCAGCTCCTGGCCCTATTGCTAACCCTTCCCACATCCCTGGGACTTGGCTCCCCCCTTTCCAACACAGGAGGAGGGAGCGCTGCCCCCACCACCTAGAGATGCCCGGGAGGAAAACGCTAGAAAGTTCATCAACAGCAAATGAATGTGCCCATTGCACAGGTGGGCAGAGTGAGCAGAGAAGTTTGGTGGCATATGAGCGAGAGCCCAGGTCCCAACACACTGTCTCTGGAAAGGCCACAGCCAGGCTCCTCTGTTCATTTTTATCAGGAGTTAATCAAACAGAATGGGGCATTTTTCCTGTGAGATGCAGGATGTAATGAGGGCTTGTGACTGAATGCACCCCTGTATTCACACCCAACATGCTACTGTATTCATCCTTCTACAGAATACACCTTGGGAGGTCGCACTGAAAACTAATAGCTCACTGGTCAATAATACCATGGTGAAATGCATGTAGCAACATGATCTGTAAAGTTATGAACATAAGCTGAAGTTCTGACTGACGTGTTTACCAGACAAGTCGAGGGAGGGGGTTTAACAAGTTTCTCGAAGACAAAAATCAAGCCCATGCCTCTAGCCAAGTGTCATCAAAGTTGATTGGCAATCACTGGTCAAGTGATGGCCAGTCTTTGGCCACAAAGGGGCCAATCAGATTGATTTGCATTTTAACAAACAACAATATGAAATCTCTTTGTCCATGAGACCCCGTGTCTCCATCCTCACAGCTGGAAGGAACTTTATCAAGTAACCAGCAGGAAAATGCATTTTCAAGGGTGACTGGAGTATGAAAAGCAGGGGGGGGGCAAACACCCCAGGTAGGTTCTCTCTTTCACAAAGGAACCAGCCTTTGGATTTTGGGAGGGTTCTGACTTCAGAATTTGGTCAGGTCTATTGCTGGGAACATGTAGCAAGGGTTTCACCTTGAACCATTTTCTCTTTATGTCTCTTGTAACTGATTCTGATTTTCAGGCCTTATACTAGTACTCACTTAAAATCTCTCTCTTTGTAGTTAAATAAACTTGTTCTATTCTTTAATCAAAACTAATCCAGTGGTGTGGTAAACTAAATTGTTTGGTAACTTCAGTGAAGGTAGCAAACTGTTGTACATTGGACCTCCAGTATCTGAGGGCTGGACAGTGCAGAATATACATTTGGGGAAAAGTCCAGCAGTGGGAGTGTGTTGGGGTCACCCTGCAAGTCATAACCAAGGCTGGTGGAGTGTTAATGGAAGTGTTGTTTGCAGGCTGCAGCTATCTACAGCTGCTAAGGTTGTGACCTGCATGTGGTCTGGCTGTTTGTGAGGGGCCCAGGTTGGGAGCTATAGCAGCACAGCATTGTGAGACCCCTCCCACCTGGCAGGGCAAGTGGTGATAGCCCCTCTCTAGCCTGGACTGCACCCCAGAAAGTGATAGGGCTCTAGCACTTCTCAGCTGGTGGGGAGGTGTCATGCCAGTTCTGGCCTGCAACAGTTCCTGTCCTGAGGAGTCAGCACGGGCATGTTGGAGTCACAGGTGCTGTGAAAATCCTTCCCTTGCCACAAATGAACTGGTCACAGCATGACGACAGGTCAGAGGAACCTCTGCTCAGCGCTACCAGACAGAATGCTACGGCACCTCGATGCGGAATTCTTTGAGGATGGGCCGGATTCCCTCTGGGATGATAAAGCGTCCAGAATAGGGGTCCTCCAGGAAGTCTGGTTCCTTGGGCTCCACGTCCTGAGGCACTGAAGGCTAGACAGATGGAAATGGCCAGGCCATATAGCAGTTAAGGAGCTTGTCTCTCCTACCCCACAACATCCCCCTCACCCACCTAACCACCCATCTCCGGCTTTGTCCTCCTCCTTCACTGCTGCCCATTGATTCTGTGGCTTCTCCCACTGAGGGCAGGGCTCCTCTCTGCATGAGGATGTGGCTAGAGCAGGGAGCCCAGCATCATGCCCCAGTGTTAACCTTCCCGGTTCAGCTAGCAAGAAACAGCTAGAACAAGCTCCATGCACCCAGTGCTTATTTTGTGCCAAGGCTGGCACCTCTGGGCTTGGCAGTTCATAGCCCCAGCACCTCTGGGCTTGCTGCATCACTTATGAAAGTAAAAAAGTTGCTTGAGCCCCGGCACCTAATTGCTTGAGCCCTGGCACCTCTTTCATTTCAAATTAAGCACTGCATGCACTCCTTGCCACACTGCACCAGAGAAGCCAGTTACCTCTAAGTAGCCACTGTAATCCAGTTCAATCAGCTCAAAGGTAGCAATTAATTCCCCTGCTGCTCTGGGTCCTTTGTAAATGTCAAAAAACTGCAAGGCAGGTTTGCAGTATGGTTCATCTACCAGCTTCACCTGTGGAGTAGCAAAGGCCCGGCCAAGGAAATCTGGAGAACCCTACAGACAAGAGGGAGCAAAGGGTCACTGGATACAAAGGGTCGCTGCCGTAGCATTCTCACCACATATCAGGAACCAGTACAATATGCCAGAATGGGCTAAATCCTCGCCAGGTGTAAGTTCCGCAAAGTCACCTGAAAGATCACCTGTCCATCTCAAAGTGCTGCAGGGAACCTAAGGCAGGGCTCACACCACATCTCCCTTCCTGGGCTTTCCATTAACTGAACCATAAAACCTTGGACACTTTGCTGACAAGCCAGCCTCCCTCTGGTCTCACCTTTATAGGTGAGGCCATCAGGAGAGCTCATCTCTTATCTTCTTATCTGGAATGCTAATGCCCCAATTTGAACTGTGAAAAATGTAACCAGATACCACAGAAATGGGCAGCTTAAAAATGGGTGCAATGCAGAACAAGGCAGTGAACACCCATCTCTCACTGAGATGCAGCCTTGTCTTCCTACATTTCAACAGTCATTGCATGCACTGTATCTGCCGGAGTTAGACTTCAAGTTATTGACAGCATGGGCCTCATCTCCTCATTTGTGAATTAGTGGTACATCTAGGGTGGTCTGTAAATAAGAAAACCAATGACACTATAACGTGTGTAACACAATGCATGCAGCTCTGTATATTCTCACATACAACCAATGTTAAAATAAGGTGATTTAAGTTGCAAAGTCCAGCTCTCAAAATTTGGGAAATGACAGAATTGGCCATAATTCAGTCCCTTGTGTATTTGCATTATTCTGTTATTCTGATCACATGCTGTTTTTTTCACATGCCCCCTATCCTGTTCAGGGCACAGGACAGACAGCACTCAGGAGCCCATTCAGCGTTTTTTTCTATCCTGGCCAATTTTACAGATGGGAAACTGAGCTAGGAAGAGAAAGTGACTCACCTAGGCCATGCAGAGAATCAGTGGCAGAACCAAGACCACCTGACACCCAGCCCTTTGCTCATCCATTGAGCCACACTTCCTTACTGCCAGAGGAGATGAGCAGCCTCTGCAGCAGATGATCTCAGCTGCAGCTGGGTGTGCTCAGCACTTCTACAAATCAGGCCTCAAGTGGGACACCCATAAAACGAGGAACACTCAGTTAGTGACCACCTGCCAAAAATGTGGTTTAATGACTTTCCCAGCATCACACAGGAAGAGAGTGGAAAAGACAAGAATGGAATCCAATTCACCATTCAACCGCCTTAGCCACAAGACTATCCTTTCTTCCTGTAATCCACTGCTTCATTCCTATACACCTTCCAACATCTCGTGGGAATGAGGCAAGGCCTACAGACAACAGCCTTCCTTACTATACACCCCGATTTATTCCTGGAGCAGCGTCAGCCAGTGCACTGCATGACACTGGGGTCCTGTGGAAAAGACAGCAGTTGACCGTGTAATGAAAGACTGTATCAAAATGCAGGTTGCCAATTCTGGCCTTTCCTAGATTTCGAGAGCTGGACCTTGCAACCCTAACAACATTCTGTTAACAGTTTTTTGGGACTATGATATCATGTAATTTGATATTAAATTCAGTTTATTTTACAAGACCTGTACATTTTCAGTTTTCATTGTGCTGCTGCACTCTGTAGTGAAGGCAAATAACTGCACTGTGTCAAGCTGTCAAGGAGATTTTGGCAGCTGGATGGGGCCAGCTGGGGTTTTGGCACCAGCAGAGGCAACTATGAACTGTGGGAAAATGCATATTAGCTCGATGATGCTGTTCAGTTTGATAGTCTCATTCAGTGTGTTACAAATGGACAGCAACAACTCCACTTGCATCTGAAAGAGAAAAATGGCCCAGCTGCTCGGGGGCACCAAAGCAGACAGCAAGGCAGATCTGCATCACCCATCTGCAGCGTAGGTCAGAGCACGCTCAGAGCTTATCACAGGGTGGGTTGGGCCTTTAAGGGGAATTGGGATCAGCCCCCCCAGTGGGGTGCTGGCATGATGGGTTTGGCTTGGGCCAGGTGCCAGGAATCATGTGATGTAGCCCCGGGCAGAGCTATGTGTGAGGGAGGCTATGGGAAAGCCTAGAACGGCCCATGGAGAGGTGGAGAAGAGGCTGTCCCTACCAGCCAGAGGGAAAGGCTCGGCTACAGCTGCCTGCAGTGAGCAGCAACAGCAAAACCCTCCAAGGGAATGAGGGCCTCGTGGACTGGTGAGTCTGGAGAAGGCAGCTGGGAGAGCCAGGCTCGGAGTTAAATGTAGGTGTAATCTGTAGGTAAATGACCCAGAGCCCAGCATCACAGCATCGCAGTGCTGCGTGAGCTGGTTTGTTTAGCTAAGGAAGGAGGAAGCTGAGGCAGTCTGAGGGGCTAACACTGGGTGCGGTAAACAGGTGTTACAGACCTGCTCTGACTTCCGCCGGCAGCTCCGGTCCCTGTGGGACTCTGCCAGAAGAGCCTCACTGGATGACAGCCAGTGCTGCCATGGCTCCTGAGCCCGGGCTGAGCAGAGCAGTGCCAGAGAACTTGCCATGTCAGCAGAATTGGCAGCCCAGCAGGGTTGGCTGCTTTCCAGAATGCAAACCAGCATCAAGCTCAGTGTGTGTAAGCAAGCATCTCTGTGAAGCATCCTCTCCACTCAGAGCACATCACCTCACCAGCTGGTCTAGCTCGGCTGGCATCACTCGGCACACACAAAAAAAAACTGTTGGACAACACCACTGTTTGGCACAACCAGAGCAGACTGACAACAGGGCCTATAACAGGAAGCTTGTCAAAGCCTTCACCAGGGAGCCCTTCCTGGCAGCTCCAATATCTCTGCAGTTCAGAGCTGCTGGCCTAGGTAAGATCTAATCACAGGCACAGAGGCACAGGAAATTGGTGCACTCGCACATGTGACATCATGTATCTAGACAGATGTTCCCTTAGCTTTCCCCAGATGCCTGCAAATGCTGACCTGCATAGACAGAACAGGGCCAGTCACACTGTTATACTTACAAATTTATTATGGTCAAAGATATTGATGACAATAACTGGCGTCTCAGTCTTCAAATCCTCTCTCTTCCCATCAATGATCAGCTGATCATATAAAAGTAGCTCATTCCACAATGGGCTCAGTGTTTCCTCCAAGGTCTGCATGGAGAGAGACCAGGATTAATGGAGCTCAGCAGAGTCTCTTGAATTCAGTCAAGTTCATACGTACACTGGCCTTTTAAGGAACCAGTGGAAAGTGTGAGGGAGAGGCTGCAGACATCCGCATCCCAAAGCAGGGTGAGCGGGACTACGGAGCATACACAAATACACACGCACACACACACCATTCAGTGCAGTATGCACATAGCCAATGCCTTCAAGAGGCAGATATAAGAGCATGAGATGAGAAAATCCTTAGGGCTGATCTGTGCATTAGCCAGTCTCTCTCAGATAATGGTTACCAAAGATTCCTTAACCACAGGCGTAGTTTAACATCTACGTTGGGGAAGGAGGGGCAGCTCCAGTCAGGCCATAGTTTGGCAATGCCCCCTGTCCCCCCCAAACTATGCCCATGCCTTAAACACATTCACACTGCTCAGGGTAGGCCTTGCATGAACAATGAAAGAAAAGAGAAGTAAGGAAGCAGGTTAACAGTGGACAAAGCACAAATTCACAACTGGCCTTGTAAATAGCACATCATTAGATAAAGAAACAGTAAGAAGGGTAATGTGTGATAAGCTTGCAGCTGCAGCTTTGCTTACTAGCAGACTTTGCAGCTTGTGGACAGGTCAGGATCTGCACAGGGATTGGCTACCAAAGTTAGTAAGCCAGTTACAAAGTGTGACACCGTGTACCATATAATGTGCATGTGTCAGGTTGTTTTAGAATACGTATCCAATCTGGTTTGTTATTATGTGCTGTGGAGCTGTGGAGTCCCCTCAGCACAGTGTAAAAACCTCAGTGATGAGTCCAGATTTGAGCTAATTCCTTGGGAAAGGAGTGGGGAAACTCTCAAACAAAAATCTCAACCTCAGAGGGCATGCCAATGTCTCCACCGCCAAAGTCAGGTCACTTTAGGACAGTCTCTTGTGATGCCAGCTTCAGGCACTGCAAGGAGTGACTGGCTTGGCCCCCAGGTGAGTTTCTGAGGTGAGGGAGAGGAAGTGCAGCAAGACCTTACCCTGGTGATCTGGCACTGAGTCGAAAACACCACTCTTGCAAATGGGTCTGACAAGCCGTTGTCGTCGCCAGGCAGGATCCCCCGAGCCTGGTACAAGTGAGCTCGCAGCTGGAAGTAACTGAAGTCTGGCAAGAGAAAGCAGAAATCACTCACTTGCCTGACTGAGCCCCTAGGACTGCTATGAGATCCGAGGACATGTGTAGTTGCCCTCTGAGGAGGGCGTTAATAGGCCGGCACAGTGGGAGGGGGTGGCCTCTGAGGTGAGCAGGGCAGGGGACAGCACTTTTACAGGGGTCTCCTGAAGTTCTCTGGATCATCACATCTCAAACATGGATGCCTACTTTGGGTTACTCCCTTTGTCCCCAGGTGATGACTGGGGCTCTAAGGGTCGTTGGGTGGCTCATTTTGGAGTGATTTGCTATGAACGTGCCCCTCAGAGCTGCATCAGGTCTCAGCAAAGCTGGGAATTACTGGACAGGCCTTGAGCAGCTCACACCCCCTAGAAATCCAGGGCCCAAGCAGTCATTCTCCAGCAGGTTATGAAGTCCACATTTTCCCTACTCTCACTGCCAGGGGAAGGGCGCTGGGAGGTCCCTGTGACGTTCTTCTAGAACTTTATACCCTAGCGACACAGGCTGTTCAAGGCAGGGCTAAGGTGCCCTGTTCTCTCTGCCCACCACGCTAACAGATCTAGGCCACCCTTATGGAAGGAGACGGCTTCTTCCTCAGCAACACTGACCACACTAAATGCTGCTCTGGGGGAGCATTCCCTCAAACCAAAAAGGATCCAGGCTGAGCCCACATCTTGGTGGGGAGCACGAAGCTGCGTGTGGCAGGGCACACTGCTCACCCACAGAAACACAGGCAGGACGCACTCAGCTCACCGGCCTCTCATTTGTTTCTACATTAGCCACCAGAGGGACTGTAGTGTAACCAGTGCAGTCTGCACTCACCGTCCCGGCTGAGCTGGCTGGGCAGCACGTGCGCTGTCGGCTGGCCTTTCTCATAGACAGGCTTGAACTCCTCAGGCAGCTCCGCAGTGCTGTTCTTCACGTACTTGGTCACCCCAAGCCAGATGTAGATCTCTAGCTTTGCAAAGATCTCTCCGGTGCGCGACCCCGGGACCTGGGAGCATGAAACATTAGTTTCACTTCCCATCCAGATCCACAAGCCATCAGACCAGCAGTGACTATATCACATGCTCGTGATTAGCAGTGCACCATCACCAGGCCTGCAGCTTTGCATGTGTGTATAAAGCAAGGCTGGGTGGGCATCAAATTTTCTGTGTCTTGGGAAATTCCACAAATTCAAAACAATTTCATGTTCCAGAACAAAACCAAAAATTTCCAAATTTCCCACAAAACAACATTTTAAAAAAAGGTGTCTCACAATCAAAATATTGATTTTGACTTTTTTATAATATTAAAGAAATTTTTAAATGAAGTAGTTTCTAAACAAAAATCAAAACATTCTATTCTGCGAATGTTGAAATGTTCCCATGTCAAAATGTTCAAAATGCTTTGTGCTGTTTTTTTCCTAAGGAAAAACAACCATTCTGTGAAAGGAGAAGTCAGGTCTTTAACCAGCCCAGGAGCTCATTTGTTTGGACCTGCTATAGAAATGAGCAGTATTCTCACTATGCTATTAGACTGCTTTGCTTTTACTAGTCTTACAAATTCATTCTCAGATACAGAACCAATAATGAGAACTGGAGAAGGAAGGGAGGGCAACATGGGGTGAAACAAGCAGGAATCTAGTTAGGTTTTTTACATAAACTCTACCTTTAAAAAGACGGTCTGGATCTTTGCACAGTCCTTGCCTTTCTCCTCCTCCACTACAGAGTAGAGGACATTCTGTGCAGGAATTCTTGTGTATGCTACTCTCTTGTTATTGCTGAACATCCAGAGTAGGACATCAGGGAGCGTGCACTGGGGCTGGAAGATATGGACAATGCGAAGCCTCAGAAAGAATGTCCCAATGAAAGAATACAAATGATCCAGTCCTGCTGCCACTATAGTGAATGCAAAACTCACATTGATTTCAGTAGCAGCTGCTGAGTGCTTGGCACTTTTGAAAATCAGGCCACTTGTTAGGTGCTTAACTGTCATTTATGGGCCTAGGCAACACTTTTTGAAAATCCTGATTACGTGATACATTTTATTTCTCTTAATAAGTACAGTATACAAGATATGCAACAGGACAAAGTTAATGTCACTTATTGAACTTCTCTTCTGTATTTCTTGACTTTGACATTTAAAATGTGTCTCCTAACTTGGGTTTTTGCCTTTAATTTCCTGGAAGTTTTTAAAGATGACCTGCAAAGATTTGTGGAGGAGGTTGTATATTTCTTGTGTTGCTGGATGTTTTTTCACTAAAATATCTGGAATATTCAGCCTTCTCTGTTTTCACTGACAGACTCCTGGGGAGACTAGAGAAGTGGAGTAAGAGCCTTCTGAGCCCGCAGATGAATGGGGTGTTGAATCTTTTCTCCCAA
This sequence comes from Emydura macquarii macquarii, assembly GCF_026122565.2. Classification (NCBI taxonomy): domain Eukaryota; kingdom Metazoa; phylum Chordata; order Testudines; family Chelidae; genus Emydura; species Emydura macquarii. The sequence goes on along the minus strand of NW_027131307.1, from coordinate 745,144 downwards.
GTGTTTGTGATCAGAGGCTTCTCTACATTAATGTAAACCAGGGCCAGAGTGAGTGCTCCCTGCCATAGAGTGATCACCTTGGCAAAGCAGTTCTGACTTCTGAACGCCTAGGCAGAGTGGATGTGTCTATGCAGATATGGTCCCTCTAACTGTCACTTGGCGTGACAAGCAGCGACAGAGCTCACAGCGGCAGTGGGGAGCAGGGGCAGGGGTAACAGCGGCAGTGGGGAGCAGAGACAGAGGTAGCAAGGAGCAGGGACAGCAGTTGCAGCCAGAGGCATTGCTCAATGGCCCTCCCTTCACGGGTGGGAGACAAACCCACGTGAACCCACCCCCTGAATTCTGGGGCTAAGCTGACCTCAGACAAACAACTAGCAGAGGGGGTTCCATTAAGGAAATGTGTCCTCTGCAGTCACAGCACTGCAGAGCTCTACTGGAAATGTCTGACACAGGCACAGAGTGGGGCCCCAGGGCAAATATGGACACAGACAAAGAAATGAGTTTTTTTAAACGTTAACTAAAAATCTCTTCCCCCTCTTAATTGCTCAAGTTTCAGCTTTTTATGGTTCTCCAGCCAACCAGCAAGTCCTTTGGCAAAAAGGCAGCACATCTGATGGACAGTTCTAACATAAACCTTTAAAAAAAAATCTTCCAGGTTTTCTTCACACCTCCGAGGGATACACAAGAAGAACAGACTAGTTCTTTCCTCCATGGGCACTTTACAGAAAAACAGAAAATTAAAGGGTTGTCTGCGGTGTGGTCTATGCACAAACTTGCATGAAACAACAAAAGGGGTGTGAATTAAAACAGATGGAATTATTTTGGTGTCGGTTTGTGTTTGGACACTAATTTCAGAATAGAAGTGGCTAAAGTCCCTTTTGCTAACATCGGTTTGCTACCAATTTTAGCTAAATTGACTTTAGCCCCTTTTATTCCGAAATTAGTGTCCACACACAAACTGGCACAAAAATAACTACATTGGTTTTAAAAAATTAGTAACTTTGTATGTAGAATGGGTAAGTGCTTGGTACTAGCACTTAGATGACTTCAAACAGATGCTGAAGTTCACATCTCCAGGAGGTGAGGGAAGGGGGGATGTAAATTCCTGTCTTTGTCTCATTACTAGCTGGGGACAGCTCTCTACTGGCTGGATTAACAGGGCAATCTGTTGCAAAAAAAGCAAACATCATTCTGGGATGTATTGGCAGGAGTTTTGTAAGCAAGACACAAGAAGTAATTCTTCTGCTCTACTCCATTCTGATATAGCCTCAACTGGAGTATTTTGTCCAGTTCTGGGTGCAACATTTCAGGAGAGATGTGGACAAATTGGAGAAAGTGCAGAGAAGAGCAACAAAAATGATTAAAGGTCTAGAAAACATGACCTATGAAGGAATATTGAAAAATTGGGATTGTTTAGTCTGGAGAAGAAAAGGCTGAGGGGGGAAATGATAATAGCTTTTTAAGCACACAGAAGGTTAGTAGTAAAGACATCAATAGCATTCATCACCATGTAATTTTTTACAGTTTTTCGCGCCCTGTAGCACCTTATATCCCGCCTTCCGCGCTCCGTTTCCAGTCCTGTACATGTTTGGCACCATCAGCCATTTTGAAAAATAAAATTTGTGTGTGTTGGGGTGTGTGCAGTGTGCTTGTGCTTGGGCACATAAGGCTGTGTGTCAGAGAGAAAGCAGAGAGAAAAAGAAATTAAAGAAATCTTTAATTATAACATAATTTTTCCTGTTTTCTTTTTCTCTCAAACTAATTTATTCTTTCTCTCTCTTGTTTCATTTCTTTAATTTCTTTTTCTCTCTGCTTTAAAATCTTTAATTACAATATTATTTTTCCTTTTCTCTCTTTCCAACTAACCTATTCTTTCTCTCTTTCAGCCACACATGCCCCCCAACACAAAGATGAAAAAAAATTCAAAATGTCCGACAGTGTCTTTTTTCGCTTTTTCATTTTTTCTTTCATTTCTTTCTCTCTCACACACACAGCCTCATGTGCCCAAGCACAAGCACGCCACACATGCCCCAACACGCACACCAAAAAAAGTTTTCAAAATGGCCGATGGTATCAAACATGTACAAGACTGGAAATGGGGAGCAGAGGGCAGGATATAAAGCACTACATGGCAGGGAATCCTGTCAAAAATTACATGGTGATGAATGCTATTGAGGTCTTTACCGCTGCTGGAGATTTTAAAAAGCAGGTTAGACAAACACCTGTCAGAGATGGTCTAGATAATACTTAATCCTGCTGTGGTGCAGGGAACTGGACTAGATGACCTCTCAAGGTCCCTTTGAGTCCTTCAACTCCAGTGTCTCAAGGACTGGCACCACCCCAACCTCCAGAAGCCTGAGCTCTCACGGGCACCGACACCACAGCTCACAGCAGTATTTGAAATCTGAAAAATCATTCAGAGTAGGGAGGCCTCCCACCTAGTGAGAGGGAGCAGGCCCAGCTCCCCACCCATGGGATGTGGGGGAGAAGGGGAGCCTACTCTCCATTTGCCCATCCAGTAGGGGGCACCCAGCCACTCTCGCCTGCCTGCCCGCCCAGAAGTGGGGGCTGCCCAGCTTCCTGGCCAATGCATGGTTGTACCTCTTTAGCCAAGGAGCGCAACTTTGCTAGGATTCTCTTTGTCTCATTCACTTTCTCCTTCACGTTGGCCCGAGTCAGCCGTCTCCTCACACGCAGCCCCTGCTTTGCATACAGCATCTGAACACAAAGCACAGTTGTCACAGACCTGCTGTGAGCCTGACACCCACAGGCAGCACTGGAGACCATCCAACGTCCAGCAGGTGCAGATATTCTGGGCTCCGAGTGTTTGCTGGTCACATGCAGTCCTGGCTGGTGAGGTGTGCGCAACAGGGGTGGGCCCATGTCCATAGGCCCGATCTCCAACACAGCCCTCCCCAGCGCCATGGCTCCCAGCTGACAGGGGAGAGGGGTCTCCATGGAGCGGGACACGTCTCCTCAGAACTAACGTTGGGGGAACCTGGCCCCACACATCCCAGCCACACCCCTACACCGAGCCTCTCACAGAGTCTCACGGGGGGATCTGGCACCACACGTCCCAACACTGAGCCCGTCACTGAGCCACACAGGGCAACCTGGCCCCACATGTCCCAGACACACCCCTAGCTGATTGGGGCAGGACAGTGTAAAAGCAATGAGTGTTTGAAAGGCAGGTGGCTGTGGGGGCTGCATTTTCACTGGGTCTCGGGAACTCCTGAGGCAGCAGAGCTGGGGGAATATGTCAGTATGATGGGAACAGGCAGGCAGGGGCTGGGGTGGGCAGAGGGACACCCTTGGGCAGGTGGGGAGTGGATGAGCAGTATCCACAGAGTCTCTCAGCTACCATCACAGAGGGCCCTTAGCATTAAAACCAACATCTTTGCCAGGTGGCTGGCCATCAGGGCGCTGTATGAGGGTTATCTGGTTACTCAGATATTATCCTGAGTTGGGGCAGGTAAAGGGATGGCCTCCTGCAGACAGGTAGTAGCCTCCATTTTACTGTTTAAGGTCCCGATCCTGCAAGCTGTTCCACATAGCCAAGCCCACTGGTATCAGGGGAGCTCCATGGGGGCAGGCCCACACACCTGTGCAGAACGGCTGCAGGAGCAGCAGGAAGGAGGCAGCAATGATGGGCACGTAACCACTGGCTGTGCAAACACAGAGTTCCTTCAGATCCGGCAGAACAGTTGAACTCCACAGGCACTAAACATCTCCAGCCTGTCCCAACCCCCAAACTCCTCACAGAGCCAGTGACCATCCAAAAGCCCCTCCCTTCACCCCACCGATCCCACCCAACTTACAATGTTGTGTGTCAGGGATTTCAGCCGACATCTGTCGAGGTTGTTTGGACGCATCATCGTTTTTTTCTCTGCATTCAGCGAATACTGCCTGTAATTAGAGAGAGACTGTGAGCCCTGAGCAAAGGACCACACTCCCACATCCCACAGGCAGGGCAAGGCTCCAAAACCAAAGCCTCAGTCGTGAACCTAAGGGGCTTCAAGGGTAGCCATTGACATCACTCCTCTCTGAAATAATTTTCCTTCTCCAGTCACAGGCAGTCCTGGAGGGCGTTGGAGTTGTGCATTAGACAGGACTTTGTGTTTCCCCTTCATAGGAAATTAGGTTCTAGTGCTACAGTGGGCTCCTGCCCCACTAAGCAGTCACCCTGAATGGGAGCTCAGTCAGTTTCAGTCTCCCCTCTTGTCACTGTGGGTCTTTCAGAGAAGAAGACAGGGAAACCATTTTAAATCCCACAGGAAGTTGTAAAAGCACAGAATGGCAGGCTTAGCATCTGACGCTACATTCAGCTTACTGTGGCAAACCGATTACAGGCCTGCTAACAGCCATCTGCAGAACTGCAGCCTGCTCTTCCCTACACTTCCTGGAAGAGTGGTGTCCTGTAGGAGCTCAAGGATAAATGTGGAGATCATTCAATCTCTCCTGCCTCCTCTGGCTTCCACCTCCCTTCTTCTTCTTCCTTCCCTCACTACTCCTCTTTTTCTGCCTTTATTAACCAGCTTCATTAGCTGGATGGCTTTCTTCCTAAACCTTAGAGCCCTTCGCTTGAGAAGGAGCCTGTAGAGTTGTGCTTTAGTGTATCATAAAAAGCAGCAGAGGAAGCACCCAATGTCTTGCATTATAACACTGTTCCTCTAATTGCTGCTGCATCTTTGCAGCACACAGGCCTGCCCTGATCACTGCTCAGGCATCCTGTGCAGAGCTCCTGCTCCGCAGGAAATTGCGTGCCTCTTGGTTCCATCAGACTAGCACTTTCCCAGAGCGTTGGAAGCTGAGGCCTGCCCTGTTCTAGGAAAATGACACATTTCACCCCATCCATTGCAAAGTCTACATCTTCCACACTGCCACCTGCTTCCCCCAGGGGACACACCCCACGCATGGAGAAACACTGCCTACGGCAGCTAGGCCAGAGTCACAAAGGGACCTAAGCGTGTGACACCAAGTGTTGTGTGTCTAACCTCTAGGTGCCTAGAAAATCAGAGGACCACCCTGTGATCCACAAAGCCTGAGTTAGGCACATAGATTCTCTGAACAATCAATTGGGAGAGATCGGCCCCTTAGACTGTGGTTCACAATAGCCAGCTTGCTAGGGGAGCCGCCTAACCTACCAATGGGAGATGCAGATGAGAGGAAAGCCCCGCCCCTCTCAGGAGATAGGCACCTAGCTCTGCTAGCCATTCACAAACAGGAACTCTCTCCAGGAGTCAGGTGACTCCAGGCATCTAAACCAATTCGTGTGTGAATGAGCTGGGCAGGCAGCCTGGGTCCACACCAAACAGCCAGACTAGGTAGTGCCCCTTCGAACTTTATACCAGTGGTTAATGCTCTCCCCTGGGATGGGCGAGATCCAGGTTCAAGGAGTGTACTCTAACCACTGAGCTATGGCATACTCTGATGTGGGGCTCCTGCAGTCTCTCCTGCTGAAGCTGTTCCACTGGGGATAAATAATTAACGTGTCACTGGAGCAGAGGGGCTGGCCCACGGATTTCCTGCCTCCTGCAAATAAAGATTTAAAAAAGAAACCAAAGGAAAGCAGAAACTCAATAACCTGCAGCCAGCTATGAACTCCTCCAGCACCTGCTTGAGTCTGTCTTCCGCTTTAGACTTTGGCCGCCTCATGAGCGTCTCCACGTCATCCAGTCCATGTTCCTGTGGAGACAAGTGCCACATTCAAATTACCCCAGGGTGCAAGCGAAGATATGCAGCAGAGAGAGTCCCATCCCTGAAGAATTCACCTAAAACAACATTGTTGCCTTTTTGCCAAGAGATAGCAAATGTCTGGACTTTGCAGGTCAGCTTCCTGTCGGAAGAGAATCAGTGATGAGGAAGTTGGGTATATTCTTAGTGTGACTTACTTGTTACATTTACACTATGTAAACCACTCCTGGAACAGAAGTGGTCACAAATGGCACATAGGTAACCCCCTCTTTCAGATTTCTCAGCCCAACACCAATGCCTGGTTCCCAGGAAGCAACTGTGACTGTGATTAGAAAAATTAAGGCTGAGAGCAAGCTCCTTTCTGGTCCACAACAGCTCTCCCTAAGAATGTGCATTACACAACACAACAATGCAGCACATCTCCAAAGATGGCACACTGCTCGCACACCAAGAAAGGGAAAGTGTAAGACCCTGGACCAGCTGCCAACAGCTAGCTGGCAGCCTGTAACAAGCAGAATGCCCCAGGGGGTCAGTGCTGGGGCTGTTTTTGTTCAACATCTTCATTAATGATCTGGAGGATGGGGTAGATTGCACCCTCAGCAAGTTCGCAGATGACACTAAGCTGGGGGGAGTGGTAGATACACTGGAGGGCAGGGATAAAATACAGAGTGACCTAGACAAATTGGAGAATTGAGCCAAAAGAAATCTGATGAGGTTCAAAAAGGACAATTGCAGAGTCCTGCACTTAGGATGGAAGAATCCCATGCACAGCTACAGATTGGGGAACGACAGGCTAGACAGCAGTTCGGCAGAAAAGGACCTGGGGGTTACAGTGGACAAGAAGCTGGACATGAGTCAACAGTGTGCCCTGGTTGCCAAGAAGGCTAACGGCATATTGGGCTGCATTAGTAGGAGCACTGCAGATCGAGGGAAGTGATTGTTCCGCTCTATTCGGCAATGGTGAGGCCACACACATTTGGACTATTGTGTCCAGTTTTGGGCCCCCCACTACAAGAAGGATGTGGACAGATAGGAGAGAGTCCAGCGGAGGGCAACAAAAATGATTAGGGGGCTGGAGCACAAGACTTATAAGGAGTGGCTGAGGGAACTGGGCTTATTTAGTCTTGTGAGACAGCAGGGACAGACAGCAGCAGGAGGGTCATAGAAGGGAGATAGATAAGCCCCAGAATGTTCCAGGCCTTGTTACCTGCAGACTGAGCAGAGGTTACTACAGGTTAATTAGGAGCACCTGGGACCAATTAAGGCCCAGCTAGAGTCCTGATAAAAACCCCTGCTCCAGCCAGATGGGGGAAAAGTAAGGAGAGCTGGCAGTAGTGGGGGAGGAGTGCTGTGATCAACCAGACCAGACCAGACCAGACCAGACCCATGAGAAAGGTACAAGAGAACAGAGAGGAGGAAATAGCCCTGGAGAAAGAAGTGCAGCTGTAAGCAGTGTCAGCAGCACATAGCTGCTATTCATAGGGCCCTCGAGCAGGGGCTCGGAGTAGAGGATGGGCCTGGGTCCCTTCCCCCTCTCTGTGCACTACAGAAGCACTGACGCCCAGAGACAGGGGCCACAGGTGGTGCGCAACCCACCACACAAGAGCAAAGCGCAGGGCCCAGCAGAGCAGGCAATTTGCCACAGTTCGTGTCAGGGGAGAGATTTCTGTGCAGTGGACTTAATCCAGGGAAAGCCAAAACCAGCCTGTCCCCAAGGTGGATGATGTGGTGAAGGTGTTCGTGCAAGCAACAGCAGCCAAACAAGAGGCTACCCAGGCCCAGGAGGCTGCCCAACAGGAGGCAGTATGACTGCAGCAGGAGACCAATCTCCTGCTGATGAGCCAGGCCGCCCAGGACTGAGATGTGCTGTTGAGAGCCCTGATTGAGCAAAGCCGCAGCCATGATGGGGCATGGACCATATGGGCCAGCAGCAGCCTGCAGAAAATGACACAGGAGGATGATGTGGAGGCGTACCTCCTAGCCTTCGAAAGTGCAGCCCTACGGGAGGCCTGGCCCTGAAATCAGTGAGCTGGCATCCTCACCCTGTTCCTGTGGGGAGAGGCCCAGAAGGCTGACTATGCTATAGCTGCAGAAACTGCAACAGACTACCCTCAGCTGAAGGCAAAAGATCCTGGTAAGGTCCAGAGTAATGACAGCCGTGTGAGTCCAGAGATACCATGAGTAATGATATAGCAAGGACAAGGCACCGCAGACACAATTGTTTGACCTGATCCACCTGACCCAGAAGTGGCTGCGCCCCGAGGCCCTCAGCTTCGAGAAGATAATGGAGCTCCTGGTGTTAGACTAGTACACAAGGGGATTACCACTGGACCTCCAAGCCTGGGTGGGTCAGAATGATTCCTCCACCTATGATGAGTTGGTTGCCCTCATAGAGAGACAGCTGGCAGCCCGTGAACTGTTCCAGATCCATGGGGAGAAGACCTGGCGGACCCAGAAGCCGGCCCCAATCTAAGTTCCCAGACTGTAGTGAACTCCAAGGACGCTGGGGCTGAGAGGAAGAACAATGAAGAACAGCCCGAGGCCATGAAGGGACCTGGGGACTTGGAGGGAGAAGGTGGGGGGCGGCAGACCAAATAGAACAAGGCAGAGGGCAGCATCCAGGGTAAGGTATCAGTGTTTACAAGTGTGGGGAATTGGGACATAGCAACGACCCTGCATGAATACACGAGGCCAGTGAAAATTAACAGTATCAAGACCGAGGCACTGGGTGGATTCTAGGATTGCTGTCACGTTGGTTTAAGGGAAATTAGTGGGGCAAGACCAATTGACCCGGGCCAAAACACACGGAGGTAATGTACATCCATGGCATCGTAAATTTCTACCCCTCAATCCCTGTACGGATTGAGACCCAGGGGGACATTACCAGGGTGCAGGCTAGCAACACGGCCCAGCAGGGCTGTTGCAACTCTTCCTCAGGCCCAGGCTCCAAGGAAGACCACAGCGCCTTGCTCTATGGGAAAAAGCTAGCGGGATACGAGTCTTTAGCCCCAGCCCCCAGGGGGGGTGGGCTAGCAATGCAGTCTGTAGCCCCCGGCCCTCAAGCAGGGCAGGGCAAGCAAGCAATCTGTAGCCTTCAGCCCCCAGCGGGCAGGGCTGGTAAGGAGTCTATAGTCCCAAACTCAGTGTCCTCTGAGGCAATAGATCAGAGGAGATGAGCATTGCCAGCAGATCACGGGAAGTAATCATTCCCCTCTATTCGGCATTGGTGAGGCCGTATTTGGACTATTGTGTCCAGTTTTGGGCCCCCCACTACAAGAAGGATGTGGACAGATAGGAGAGAGTCCAGCGGAGGGCAACAAAAATGATTAGGGGGCTGGAGCACAAGACTTATAAGGAGTGGCTGAGGGAACTGGGCTTATTTAGTCTTGTGAGACAGCAGGGACAGACAGCAGCAGGAGGGTCATAGAAGGGAGATAGATAAGCCCCAGAATGTTCCAGGCCTTGTTCCCTGCAGACTGAGCAGAGGTTACTACAGGTTAATTAGGAGCACCTGGGACCAATTAAGGCCCAGCTAGAGTCCTGATTAAAAACCCCTTCTCCAGCCAGACGGGGGGGGGGGGGGGGGGGGGGGGGGTAGAGCTGGCAGTAGTGTGGGAGGAGTGTTGCGATCGACCAGAGCCATGAAAAAGGTACAAGAGAACAGAGGTGGAAATAGCCTATTGGAGGCTCAGTACAATTTGAGTTGCTTGACCACTGTCCTACAGGCCTAGCATAGCTTCAGTTGCTTGCATAACATCGTTCAGTTGGCAGAGATTAATAGGACTACTGAGTAACCTTGTAGATGTCTCAGTTTCTGCATACCATGGCACATATCAAGACAAAATACAGATACTGTATGCTTGCAGCTGCACATAGATGATGGTGATGGGAATAACAAGTTATCCTTGAACAGCTGTAGGTACACTTTCATTGCCAAGGGGCATACTTTTACACCGCTCCCCCCCCTTATCACCAGATGTAGTTTTGATGACCCCAATTATCATGGTGAGAATGGAATGTAGTTAAGGGTGAAAACCCACTGTAGGCAATTAACATATATGATAATGACTAGAGAGATAATTAGGTGAAAGTTGTTTATGGAAAGGTATAAGAAGTCACTACTTAGACATCAACACCTGACTCTGTGGGAGGTGCTGCTGGTCAGACCAGAGGATCCACTGACTCCCTGGTGGGGCCCCTGAAGAAAGCTGTTCCTGTATACAGCCTTCTGAGTAATTGCTTAGCTCTCCAGGGTTAGTGAGTATGATATATTGTAGTTAATTTTAGGCTTTGTATTTAACTAGTATATTTATAGAAAACCTTGCACATTAAACCTTATTAATCTGCAAATAGGGCGTACTGTCTCACTGGTATCCCCACTAATCACAAAGTGTCCAGTAGCAACATAGCACAGAGGAAAGAAGTGCAGCTGCAAGCAGTATCAGCAGCACATAGCTGCTATTCATAGGGCCTCTGGGCTGTGGCCCAGAGTAGAGGGCGGGCCCAGGTCCCTTCCCTCTCTCCCCTCACTGTGCACTACAGAGGCACCAATGCCCAGAGACAGGGGCAAGAGGTGGTGCATCGATCCACCACATGACAGCAAAGTGCGGGACCCACCATAGCAGAGCGTGCAATTTGTCAAAGTCTGCAGAATAGAAGAGTGAGAGGGGATTTGATAGTAACCTTCAACTACCTGAAAGGAGGGTTCCAGGGAGAATGGAGCTAAGCTGTTCTCAATGGTAGTAGATGACAGAACAAGGTGCAATGGTCTCATGTTGCAGTAAGAGAGGTCTAGGTTGGACATTAGGAAAAACATTTTCATTAGGAGGGCGGTGAAGCACTGGAATGGGTTACCTAGGGAGGTGGTGGAATCTCCATCCTTAGAAGTTTTTAAGCTGCGACTTGACCAAGCCCTGGCTGGGATGGTTTAGTTGGGGTTGGTCCTGCTTTGAGCAGGGGGTTGGACTATATGACCTCCTGAGGTCCCTTCCAACCCTAATCTTCTACGATATTATAACAGCTGCCACCATCTCAATTTTGCACACACTGCGCTTTTCATGACCAAACCCATGTGAGCAGCCAGGACTCAGTCCTGCTAGGAGCCCTGACTTCCATGAGGGAGGAAGGCACTCAACACCCGACAGATTAATGACACAGGCTTTGGGCTTCTGATTTTCAGTTTTAATGGATAAATGCCAATAAAATACCCTGGGGGAAAAATGAAATTTATGTTTGTTCAGTGAACACTGGGAAAACACCAGAAATGGTTACTTGCATCTCAGGGCTTGCCTCCAGCAACCTGTCACACATTAACTGGTCCGTGTAGACCCTGCTTGTGCTCAGTGAAGTCTCCCTACTGCCCTGTGACGTAGCGCTGTTTGAAACGGTGCTCTGGTAAAGCGCTACAGAACTTTACATGGAGATTGTACTCTCGGGCTGCACTACAGTGAGAAGTAAAGTTTGGGATATGCAATGACTCCTTAAAGCACATCCAGAGAGCCCCAAACACCCCCAGTTACTGGACAGATGCCATAAAGCTCAAAAATTGCTAAAAATAAACCTCAAAAGAGAAATGAATGAGCTCCAAGAAGCAGAAGCCCAGTCCAAGCTATAGGAAGAACTAGTGCGCCAGGAAGAGACAGGGTTTCCCCGCCACAGTTATACTTTACCAGGCGTTCAGCTATTTTGACAATCCAGTTGGAATTATAGAGCCTCCAGGTGTGATCTTCCCAGTAGCTCCAGACATACACACAGGGCTTCTCATGCAACAAGGACAGGCAGCTGTAAGAACTGAGAGCAGCAGGTGGAGCAGTTACAACTCATACTAAGCGACTGAAGCAGGCAAAGTCAAGTCATTTTAATATGTCAGTCACGTTGGGGAAGCAAGTCATGGGATGCATGGCTCTGCGGCCGAGAACTCTTCTTCCTTGGCTCCAAGAAAGAAGCACCGGGCTGAGAAGAGAGGTCCAGACTCACAAAGGGGCATAGGCATGGTGACGCTGACTGCAGCCCCTAGCAAATCACAGGCACACACTGGCATCCACAAAGCCTGAGCCAGGTGCTAGGCTCAATCTGCGATGCACGGGGAGAGACAGGAGCCTGAAAATGCAGTTCAAAGCCGGCATGCCAGGCGAGAGCCGCTTGGACTAACCTGCGCAGGATGCCAGTGCTGATGGTGCTTAAGGCCAGGCTGCAAGGAGGCTCCTGTCTCTGTAATTCACAGATGGGTACCCCTCCCCTGGAGTCAGGTGGCCCAAGGCCTCTTGGGCAGAGGTACCCAAACTGTGGTTTACACCTATGGGGGTGCAGGTGAATGTTCAGGGGGCACAGCAGGGCCCAGGCCAGCCCTCACAGTGGGCGGGGAGGGAGCACCCCCAGCCCCGCTCTGCCCTGAGCTCTGCTCTGGCCCCACCCCCCAACCATGGCCTCAGTGCCTGACCCTAGCTTCCCCTCGGCCCCCGATTACAGCGTGCCGTGGTCGCAATGCAAGGTCTTGGCGCGTGGCTCCAGCCTCAGCATTCGGCCCCTGTCCCCCGCACCTTGGCCCTGGTTGAAGCCCCCACCTGCAGCACCCAAGCCACAGCTTCTGGCTGCCTGGGCCTGCTGCAGTCCTGCTCCCGGCCTGGGCCCCAACCGCAGCCCCCCAACTGTGGCCCTTCTTCCAGCCACAGCCCTCAACTCCAAACGTGGCCCCACTCCCAACTTGGCCCTAGCTGGGGCAGTCGGGGGGTGCGGACAGAGGTAGTGGGGGGTGCGGGGTAAGAAGTTTGGCCTAGGGTGTTTCTTGTGAGAATGAATTAAGCAGGAGCTTAACTCCACCCAGAACAGCCAGAGGAGAAAGGGTCATCAGGTTATAAGGTTTAGCCCAGTGCCTAGAGAACTTACACCGGAGAGGGCGAAAGGATTTGAAGTGGCCTTCTGTCACTCAGGTGGGTGCTCTGACCACGGAGCTTTGGGTTACTCTGATGTGGGGCCCCCTCAGTCTCTCCCGTGAAGTTGTTCCACTGTTGACAAATATAGTCACTGGGCCAGAGTGAGAGAGAAGGACTCTGTAGTCCAGTGGTTAGAGCACCCACTTGAAAGGTGGGAGACCCAGTGCTCAGCCCCCCATCCCCAGTGACTCTTCAATCCACAGTGAAATAACTTCAATGGGAGAAATTAAGGGAGCCTCACATCAGAATAACCCATAGCTCCGTAGTTAAAGCACACTTTCTGAGATGGGCGGGAGAGCCATGTTCAGATGGCATTTTTTCCTTGCTTTAGTAGACAGGGGAATTGAACCTGGATTGCCCATATCCCCCATCACAGCTCTAACTATTGGGCTAAAGTTATGAGGCGGGCACCACCTCCAGCCAGATTTTAAATGGGACCCAATCCAGCAGGTGGCTTCTGAGTACACCTACCAAATCAGGCCCCACAGGCGAAAACTCATCATCCCAGATTTGGGGATTGCTCTGGGGCTTTGGCAGGAGACAGATGTATGGACGCCTAAAGGGAGCAGCAGCACGCATGGCCACAGACAGAAACACAAATGCCAAGGAAACTTTTACCCTAAAAATTTAGGCACCAAGTGAGGTTAGACACCTGGATTCAGTGGGAGTTCTGTGGATCTCCGTGGAGCCCAAAGCTGGGACATATGTGCCTAAGTCTGTCGCTTATGTGCTGAGGAACCTTTGTGAATCTAGTCCAGAGTGTGCCCAGATAGCCCCTATCCTGCCATATTGAGTGGATGCAAGAGCTGATGCAGTGCTGAGGGCAGAGCCAACCCCAACAGGGGAGGTCAAAGAGCTCCTCCAGGACAGCCTGGAATGACCCTCCTGACTTACACAATGACTGTCGGGACCCTAGACACTGAACCTTCTTTGGGTGTCAAGCTTGTTTGGCCACCAACTCTGGACTCCAGCACCAGTTTTGAACCCCCAGCAGCAAATCCCCTAGACAGGAGGAGAGCTGCCTGGGCACTTCCACCAGCCGGGCAGGGGGCTGCTTTCTAGAGCACAGCATGAGGTTGGTGACGTCCCAGCACATAGAGCAATGCTCACAGCTGTCTCCCCGCACAGCAGGAAAGGTAGAGTGCTTGCAGGAGGCACAGTGTGAAGCCAATGGGTTTGTCCTCTGCCATCCCAAAGGAGTAAAACGCAGCCTCAGCAGAACCAGATGATGCTCAATGGAGTTTAAGACTGCCTAAGCCAGCCAAAAAATGGGAGAATAGCCCTGTGAGGCCAACCAAGTTGGGGCATGACTGAGCTCCTCTTGATGTCCTAGGGAAGGGGTGGCCAATCCGCGGCTCACGAGACACATGCGGCTCTTTGTTTAGACAAATGTGGCTCTCGGGAGAAGAGGGGGAGTGAAATTGATGAGCTGCCCCGGAAATTGACAGATCAGTGCCAACTGTCCCTGGAGGTAGAGAGAGCAGGGGGAGTGAAATTGACACGCTGCCTGAGGGCAAGGTAACTGCAGCTCTTTGTCTCTCACTGGTTGTCCACCCCTGTCCTTGGGTATTATTTAGCTGAGGTTAGTCCTGCTTTGAGCAGGTGGTTGGACTAGATGACCTCCTGAGGTCCCTTCCAACTCTATGATTCTATGTCTGGCATTCAGCTAGGTCTAAGCACTAGTGGGGTGAAGGCTCAACAGACACTGACGCCTAGACAGCTCCAAAACCATGAGGGGAAGAGCTACATTTCCTGTCTTTTGTCCCATAGCAATCCTCTCCCTGCCTGTTCTGGGGACTCCCTGTACCAGCCACACACCACAGTTGGAGTATCTCATATCCAGCATTGGAGATGCTGAATCCTCCCCAATGTAGTCAGCATGGCACTTCTGCCATCACAGGCAGAACCACTGTTCTCCTGGGGAGAGCGGCCTTTAGTTAGCTACATAGGGCTGAGGACTCAAACGGACATCAGCCCTTAGCACCCATTCAAATCAATAGACATCAAGAGCCCAATTCCCGCCGAGCATTCTCCACCTTGTCACCACAGCACCTCGCTGGCTGGGTGCAATGATGATCTGCAAGGAGCCCTGACATCGAAGCACATGTCCCTGTCCCTGTCCCTGTGAAGGGTGTGTACATCACACAGCTTGCTAAGCAGAGTCCTGTTAATGTCTTATGGAAGGAAGAGTCCAAAAAGCCTTTGTGAATGAGGTTCAAGTAAGAGTGCACCACAAAGGGGACTCACCTGTCGTACTCGGTGGGCTCTGGCCTTTGGCTTGCTGTCATGGATTTGTTCTGTAAAGTTGTACTCGGGGCCATGGCTTCAATATCCAGCTCATCGTCTGAACTGGGATCCAGCAAAGACTGTTTTTCTTCAGGTCCGTCTCCTTTCTCAGCTTTCTTAGGAGCTTTTGTAACAACCTCTTCAGCTTTCCCATAGTTCCCTTGCAAATACATTTATTGGTCATATATTATTGTTCATATCTGCCAAAGCCTAGAGGGGACAGCATGCTACCGTCCGGCCACTGGAGTATTGGAAGCACACTAATACTCAGAGGAGGAGCACACAACTGTCCCAGGTCCCTAGCATTAGACTGCTTTGACATCCAGCCATCAGAGTATCGTACTACAGGCTGGAGATTCTGGAGGGCCGGACATGAACTCCTCACAGATGCTAAAGAGTTCAAGGTTTTACTAGAGGAGCCTTTTAGCCCCCGGCACCCTCACCAGACTCAGAGAGACCTGAGCAGGCCCAGCAGCATCCCTTCTTTCCCCTAGCCAACCCACTCCAGGTGGGAAGCAGCAGTAGGAGCTGGGAGGAGCCTTTCAGCTTCCTAGTATCATCATTCACTTCACTCAGAAGTTTGGAACTTTGAACTTTTTTTTTTAATCTTTTGTCATTGGTTGCTTCCCCAGTTGCCCCATCCCACTAATGTCCTCAGCTGCCTGGCATTCTCCCCACCCCCAGACATTTTGCTTCTCAGTCTCCTCTCCTGCCTTCTCTTCCTCCTCCTCTCTCTCCAATCCCCCATTTCCCTCTCCCTCTACCACTCTCCTTCCTCACTCTGCAATCCCTTCCTACCACCCCTCTCCCCTACTTCAGCCCTGAGTCTCCCCAAAGCCCTAATTCTGGAATGTTCCCTGGGAATTTGGACAATCTCTAATCCATTTGGAAAAGGCCTGAGGTAGCTAGAATATTTACCTCCATAACCTGAACTAATAAGCTCCACCCTGTAACCCCCAGGGTGCTTTTAGCTGGGACATTCTTGCTGTGCAGTTCTGTGTAACTGTGAGGGCACTTTACAGCCATAACTGTGAAACTAATCTGGCTAGGAATTCATATATTTTGACTAGGCTCAGAAATGGTTTCACTTTGTTTCTTCTAATCCAAGGGAACAGGAACATCAGAAATATTTACCTATTGAGATCTCAAAACTGACAGGCTTGGAGCCTATGGAGGGGTCCATCATAGTCACTTCAAAGAAGGCCGCGTAGAGGAGGAATTCTTCCTTCATGCCCAGTGCATTCTAAACAAGGAGACAACAGCCAGCCCAACGGTCACAAGGGTAATGTCCCAAATATCCCAAGCAGAGCAATGGCCCAGGGACCTGAGAAGAGCACTTTGGTGTGGTTACTGGACCCTGGGGCCTAGACAGACATTAGCACCTTTGACCCAAGTGCCATGAGGTGCGGCTTTTGTGGCTGCAGAGCCCAACAGGGAGGAACAAGCTGGTGCAGGATGGTGTCACTGGTTCCTTCCAGAGAGATCTCTGAGGCGGCGGCAGAACGGGCAGAAGCCAGGGCACTCTGAGACAAGAGCTCAGCCTCTGAGTGCGGAGTCAGAGCTGCAGAGACACAAGGCTGCTAGGCCAAAGTGCCCCTCAGTAATGGACGGGAGGTTGCACGCCTCTGGCATAGGAAGAGCCCCATTGTGACGTTGCTCTGGGGCCTGTCTAACCCCAATGCGTGTATCCCAGAGCGGCACTGTGCATTACCAGCCACTCCGGCCCAGCATGTTACAGACAGCTCTCAGACTGAGTGCAAACCCCTTCCCCTGCCCCTCCTGTGAAACGGCTCATTAGCCGCACAGCGCCCCACCTCGGGGAGCGGATGGAGCTCCTCCACCTCCACAGTGACCTCGCTTGGCTGCTCTGCCTCCTCGGGGCTGCCAGCCTCTTCCCCGCCTCGCCGCTGGCTCTGCTCTTTGGCACTGGCTTTGGATTTCTCCTTGGACTTTTTACTCTTCTTCTTCAGGGTCAGTTTGCTCAGGGCGCCCCTCAGCACCTCCCTGCGCTTCCCATCGATTGCGCTGGGGCTGCTGAAAATCTCCACAGAAATGGCCAGGAGGATGCGGCCACGGTAGAATATGCCCTCCCCCAGACCTTCATTCAGATCCTTGTGGACATCCCGCAGAGCTGAGTTCTGGGGGGAGCCGTACAGGTTCACCCAGGCTGGTCCAAAGGTGGGGTTAAAGCCTGCAGGAACAGAAAGGTTTGCAAGTAAGTGGTTTAGGATTTGCCTTCATTCACAGGTGCACCTCCAGAGAGCCCTGCCCCAGAGACACTCACTCCAAACAAAGACAGACACACACACCCCACCCACAGATAGACCTGGGTGGTTCACCACAGACAGACACCCTCCTCCCCCCGACAGACAGCCCTGAGCATGTCCCACAGACAGACCCCTCCCCCGCAGACATGGGCATACCCCACAGACAGTCATCCACGGCTGTGGCACGAGCATGGAGGAGGGGTGGGGGACCAGAATTATATCTGATGCTATAGGTGCTGCCTGGGCAGCTGCACTGCAGGGGTGGAGTGCAGAAGAGTGGGGTGCAAAGGCCTCACCATTCCTCCCCGGATCAGATATCTGTTGCAGGTCGATGAAGTGCGTAGCGAGCGCCACGTCTCCAATGTTCGCATCGTCTAAAACTTGGATTTTGATTTTTCGGGCAAGAGGAGGGAACATCTCAATGAAGCTGATCTGCTCGTTCCATTCCGGTTCTGCAGTGTCATTTTCCACTGAGGTCTCCCCCTGCAGCAGAGGGCGACATGAGCACTGCAGCGCACACTGGAGAACAGGTTCGACAGGAATCACTGAGGATTCTGGGCAAATCTGTGCAGAATCCTCCGCACCTGCAGGGCCCTCAGGGACTCCCTGTTAGTGTGGGGCTCTGAGGCCCTGCTCCTCTGTTCTGAACTGACTGCAAACACAGGGAGAGTCACTCAATAACACTGGCTGCTGACGCCACCACTGACCCTAGTGTGTAATGCTGCATAAACCAGCCCCAGCCAGCTGGGAGCTTAGCACGTGGGAGCGCACCGTACTGGAGCACAGTCTGGCCTGGCTCAGGCAGGAGCAGCTCACAGCTGAGCAAGGGTCAGAGCCAAGGAGCTCCAAAGGCATCCCCTCCAGCTCTCTGTGGCCAGAGCCAGCCAAACAGAGCTCATACCAGGTGGAGGGTGAAGGCTTGTCCTGGAGGGTAGAACGAAGAAGATATAAAATGGGGGGAAAGTAAATGTAATGTCCTCAGCTGCTGTCCTGCTCTGAAGAGAAGCTATGCAAATGGCCAGGGTTTATTGTCCAACTAACCTCATAGCAAATGGCTGAGTTTATAAGGCTCTGCAGGATGGATGATGGGGCCTGTAGCTAGAGTTGTGAGCAACAGAAGCATGCTAGCTTCCCAGCTGGGTGGCTCACAGCTCATGGCCTCTCGTGCATCTTGAAATCATTCTCTGTGTTTCATATGAGGGAAGCATTTCCTAAGGTCTCTGCACCACACTACAGGGCTGAGGGAAAAGCTGGACAAGATGAGCCAAAGGCCACAAGTCTGAGGGCAGGACAGTCCCAGGGTGGGACCAGCCATCACTGCAGGCTCTGCAGGACAGGCTGGCACGGTACAAGGCAGCACTGGCTGGGCTGCCTGTTCTGGACAGTTTCAACACATCCAGACACCATAGTGACAGGCATAACAAATAATCATTCACTGAACACACTCGAAGGAGTCAGACATGAGACAGTCGATATGATTTCATCCTTGGGATTTCTTCCTATACTCAGCAGTGTGAGGAGCTACAGAAACATCTGTGTCTGTCTGTCTGTGTCTGACAGCCAGGCCACCCAGACAACCACAGCAGGCTGGGAGGTACTCAGAGCTTGTTCTGTGCCATGAAATGTGTATCTCACTGCAGAGATAAGATTCTCATCAATAGCTCCTCTCCTCAATGAACCTATCCAGGCTGAGATGAGCCCTAATCACATGACTTTCCTACTTTATTACTGGCTCATGCTGCTGCTAACCACTGGCTCAGACTGTTTCTCCAAGTTTCAGTATGCTCCCTGCATCCCTCTATTCACATGCATTTCCCAAACAATGGCTCGACTGCACAGATGAGTGATGTGGGGCTCGGCATGCAAAAAACAGAGGGTCTGCTGAGGCCTCCCTGTGGGATACTTACCTGTTGCCCAGCAAACAAGACCTGCACATACGGATCGATGAAAACTTTCTTCTCACCCACAATCTTGGAGAACCCCCCCATGATCCCAGCGCTCATGCTGGGCAGACCCTCGGCTCTGTAAACCTTGATGCAGATTTTGGCCCATGGTCTCTCAGCTGGGACTCTCTTAGGCAGCAGCAGGTTCCTAGAAGAAATAATCCTTGTTCTACTGGTCACAGTAAATCATATGTCCCCTAAGGGCACCACAGCCAGACAAAGCCCACGTACACAGGAAATATGGGACCTGCTAGGCCTAGGGCTAGCCTCCCATCTCTGACGTGGCCTCTATCAGGGCTTCAGAGAACAGTGCCAGAACCCCATGATGAACTGTCAGACAATGACTTGCCATAGGGGACACAAGACTTTCCAACACACACTTACTTTTCAATGTCCTCATTCTGGCTGCACGAGGAAGTGGGAAGGGAGCCCATTGTATCGCCACGTGCAAAGACAAAAATGTTACACTTCACAAATCCTTTCACCCCTGCCCTGGTGTCCTTCGGGTCATTGATAACTGCCCACTTCTGAAAGAACCTGTGATCTAAAACGAGAAGGACAGGGACTCAGAGCTGCACACTACAGGCCACAGAGCCTCACCCACCCACTCCTGTAACATTCTCAGGCCAGTTCTTTGACTGTAACTCACTGTAGGTCCAGTGTGTCCCACAGAGCTACACACGCAAGGATCAGGCCCAGAAGCCCTATGAGCCTGTGCAATACCTTCTCAGGGAAGTGGTGGAAACCCCTTGCTTGGGATTTTTACATTTGGGTGGGACAAAGCCTTGGAGAACAAGCCTGAAGGTACAATTGTGCTCTGGCCACAGGGGCAGGGACGAGATGGGACTGGTTTGTTGGCTTTTTACATCTTCATCTTCCCATATCAAAGACCTCTGCTCTAGACAGGTGTTTGCTCATCACAGGGGCCTGGATGATTAATGCTCTGGGGGAACCCCATTTTCTAGCCTGATCCTTTTCTACTTGCTTGTGCAGCAGATGACGGTGTGGGGAAGGGGTGCTGGTTATTGAGTTAACATGGAGTCGCTGTCCCTAAAGAGAGGTGAGTGTAGGTTGAGGTGCCGAAGTAACAATGTTGAGGGATAAAAGAGGGAAGCGAGAGCAGCAGCCCCAGGCTCTGCACACTGTACCTGGCTGGCTGTACACAGTCTCAGCATCGATTTTGAATGTTCCTATGCGTGTTCCCAGGAATGGGATCTTCTTTGAGTGAAAAACCTGCACATAACACACAAATCCCATGCTGATCACAGCATGTACAGCTCTGTCAGGAGAGCAGAGCGGGCTGGGCAGAGAGGTGGGCTGCTAAGAACCGAAGGATCCTTCAACCAGAGTCTGCCCGTTAGGATGAGCCTTCATTAGCCCAGAGGCTGCCTGCTCTTCAGTGGCAAAGGGCAGCTGAAACACACACGCCAACCTCCCCCGTGTGCCGGAGCAAAGACCCATGCAGAGCCAACCTCTCCCTGACACCCAAACTGACCACGACTCATACCAGGGCGACCACCCAAGGAGCCCGGGCCAAGGCCTGAACCCAGCTGACTTCTCACCTTGCCCCATGACAAGCCGCTCCATGTGCCTGGGGCTTCTCATGCTCAGGCCAAGCTGACTCAGTGCAACCCTGCATCTGGGTCAAGGCTGGACTGAACTGAGCCTCCTAATTCCCGCCCGGGAGGAAGGATAGCCCCAGGCTGGCCTCCCCTTCGTGCCTGGCTGAGCATAGTCCTGCAGGGAAGGGTGCTGTGCTGGGCCATGGGAGACGGGGGGTAGGCTGCGCTTCAATGAACAGATGCTCTCATTAGAAAGAACCTCATGTAAATCTTCTGAGCTTCAGGCCTCAGTGTCTTTAAAGGGCTGATTCTACCCTGCCATCCCCCCACTCCATGCTGGCATTTATACATGTGCAAGAGCTGCCAAATCAGAACGCCCCCTACTTCCCACGTCCCATGCAAGAGCATGTTACACTCCCCCTGCGAGCCAGGCAATGGGACCCCTTCCTGGGATGCTGCTGGCCTCAGTCTCCATCTGACTGGGACTGAGAGCAGCTCATGCCACCACTAGGGGGAACAAAACAGCTGCAAAATGTCAACTCCTCTCCAAGAGACAAGGTGAGGTGATATCTTTCATTGGACCAACTCCTGTTGGGGAGAGAGACAAGCTTTCCTCAGGTCTGGGAAAGGTTCTCCGAGAGTCACACTAACTGCAAGGCGGAACAGATTGTTTAGCATAAGTAGTTAGCTCATATCCTAGGGACCATTCAAGGTAGAGTGACTCGTTACCTTTCCTGGGCTAGAACTACACTGCATACAGCTCTTCTCCATGTCAGTCATAGGAAAGGGGAAAATAAACCTGGGAAAAGAATCTGGGCACATTTCCCCTGATGTTTTATTGCTCGGTTCTCTCGGGGTCTCAGACAGGGCTGGGAAGGAACTCTCCCTTGGAACTGAGTCTCAGTGGGAGGGTCAGGGGAACCTCTAAGAACAGTTGTGCTGAAATAGTTTAACAATATAAAATAGTAACCCTGTGGGCCTTATGAAAGCAGGAAACGGACAAGCTATGCACAGTGGGGTAAGAGCATGGTCAGATGTCGTGGTCCAATCCATACCAACGCGTAAAAGGGCACCCTTGCTATATATTGCTAAAGAAACCCCAACACTACCATTGCCTGCTCTGCCTGGGCTCTTGAAGGCACTTGCCTAACAACACACAAAAGATATGAAAGTGGCTATTGACTGTAATAGGCCCTAATAGCTGCACATAGAGCTTGTGTTATCTACAAGGAAGACAGTGTTGTGTAATGGCTAAAGTAAGGGATGAGAGTCAGACCCCTTGAGATTTATTCCCAGCTTTTCCACTGACTTGCTGTATGATGTTGGACAAGTCCTTTAATTTGTCTATAGCTCAGTTTCCCCACCTGAAAAATGGGGGTAGTACTGGTGCCTTAGCTCTGTACAATACCCTGAAGATCTTCAAGTGGAAGGTGCTGCCATACACACACACACCCCTCGAGAAGTGGGTCCAGCAGGGCATACTTACTGAAATCTCTATGAGTCTGTGTAATAAAACTTCCCTTGGTTCATGGAATTCAAACACAAAATACTGCAAGAGAAGAGAGAGAATCCTGAGCAAAGAGCTCCCATCACCACCCCGAGAGCCCCTCTCCCTGGACAAAACCATGCCAAGAGTTCTTGCATGAGGCTCAGCGCCCGTGGCAGTATTGTGTGCTCTGCGGGACACTGGCTGTGGTTCAGCAATGCTCGAGTGGGGACAGAGGGCCACACTGCAGAGTAACAGCAGCACAGCCTGCACCCAGCCACACTGCAGTGTCCCAGCTCCCCTCCTTGCACTAGGACCTGCCCAGTTGCTCTGGGCTGTCTAACAATGGGAGCTCTGCCCCACACCATGCACCTCATTGTAAAAGGGGCAGTTAGTTGACTTCTGTGTTGCTGTGTGTCTCTTCTCTTCTCCAACCTTCACCACTACAAAGGGGTCAATGTTCACCCCCACCAGCTTCTGGGCTTCAATGATATTGATCCCGATCTGTGGAAACATGAGAAAGGAATGCACTGACTGGTCTTATCCAGATCTTTTCGGAGCAGCTGGGAGTGGCACCAATGAGAGGAAAGCTCGCTTGTGGCCTTCCTGCAGCCAATTCTTCCATAGACCCAGCCTACCAGTTAGCCCAGGACTGTTTGCATCAGCAGCTTTTGACCAACTTTCCAGGCATCCTAGAGGCTCCCTTCTCCACTACTTTTTCAAATGTCCTGTTGCTATTAGCACTTCTGTAGACAGACATGTGACGGCATCCTAGGAGGAGCAGGGTAAATGTCTGTGGCCTCAAGACCTCATGGGAAATCAAAGACTTTACTACAATTCAATTTACCTTTCCACTGACAAGTGGCAGAGCCTTTGCCCCCTAATATTCTAGGCGTTCACTAGACTGTCCAGACAAACACTGAAAAACAGCCAATGGTTAGAGCACCGCAACATTTACAGCCCAAATGGGACTTCACCCTGCAGCAGTGATTACACACAGAGTGAGACGGTGTGGTCAAGCTGGCCTGGGAGACACGGCTCTTCTACTGAGTGGCTGTGAGGCAGCTGCGTAACTGCTGTGGCCATGTTCATTGCTGGGATACAGGGTCTCTGTTTGCTCATCCCTAAGATGAGGATGATAACACTGCCCAGGTGGGCTATGAGGGTCAGGTAATATCTGCATTGCACTTGGAGGATGCAAAGAGCTACAGAAGCATTATTATTGTTATTAATGATCATATTAATAATTATTAATTAATAAACTACAGGGAGCTGTTTAACAGCTGAGACAGCAAGAGGCTGATGTCTCTCCCCACACTGACTGCTCTTCACTGAGTTAGATGTTTCTAGTCCGCCTGAAACTCAGATCTGACTTTATGGCCCAGTAAGAATCTCAGCTCATACTGTTCAAATGATGGATTCTGGACCCAGTTCCCTCCCGTGCAGAATGTTCACAAGGACTCTCAGCCTCACCATGGAGAAACACCGCCAGCAATGAGAGGAAATATTAACACCCCCTCTCAGCCCCCGGCCACTTGGGTTGGAATGTAGAAGTTTAAGAGCTTATACATCAGACAAGGAAAGGAGAGCTCTGCTGAGGCCAGAATGTGATTAATGAGGAAGAGGAAGCAGGGACATGGCAAAAAGGGCCCACCAGACTGTTCCTTGGAGAGGGCGGAGGGGCAGAGACAATGGGGGCCTGCCTGCCTATTATACACTGAAGGGAGACACACTCGCCTAGCATGAGTGGCCCTGAGACCAAAGATCCTCTCCGCCGCAGACTTGGCTCAGGGGCAAGGGTGCAAGGGTATGCACCTGAGTTGCAGTAGGATTGTTTAGCACAATACCTGGAAGCTTTGTGGTCTAGGAGTGGCAAACAGGTCCCATTTGGAGAGGCGTCTGGAACGGCTGCAAGGGAAACAAACTAGCTGAGTGGGCCTCTTATTAACACCCTTCCTGTATCTTACCTGGGCTGCCGCTTGCACATGCGCAGAAATTCGATGTATTGCCGACCAGCACTGGTACTGGAGCTATACCTAGGGCGGAGCTGTCATGGCTAGAAACCAGCGGCCAGTCAGCCCAGACCTGAGCCAGCCTCCCAGCCCCATTAATTCCAAGAAAACCCTCCAGAGATGGGTCAGCGAGGCTGGAGGCTCCAGAAGAGGCAGCATTTCCCCAGAGCACATCCCATCCTGCCAGGGGACAGCAGAATCCCAGCAGACTGGCTGCAAATAAAGCCACAGGCTCAGGAAGACTGACCCCAGGGCCCTGCTGGTGAGACTCTAAGTTCCTCACAGGAGCAGAGCACCTGGATCCGGTTGTGTGGAGAGACCCACATTTGCACTAAGCCGGGCACTGAAGCCCCACCTGAGGGAGAGAAGGGGATGTGAGCCACGTACCTCTTTACAGGGCTGAAGACGATGCCCAAGAACTCCATATCGGACTCATCGTCATAATCGTCCTCCTCATCGTCAGTCTCCAGGCCCTTCACCAGCTTCCTGCCCAGTGCCGTGGCCTTCTTATCCAGCTCCCGAGCTCGCTTCACATCAGCTGGCCTGGAAACACACACACTTGTCACCCTCATGTGATACTGCCCAGGCAAGACCAGGCATTAGACAAAGGAAGCACTGCTCTTCCGGTCACCAACTACCGGGGCATCGCTCCAAGAGGGCACAGACATATCAGGCTACTTACTGCAGCTCCTCAAATCCAGCATTACGGATAATTAACTCTGCGCTGCAAGACAAAGAAACACTAGTCACAAAAGCGAGCATGTTATTGCTTCTCATCAAACACGTGCTACTGAATCTGCTCTTGTTTTCACTGAACATCTCCCAGTAGTAAGACCTTTATTTTCATTGCAGAGACTGCACAGACTTGCACACCATCACTACCTGGCCATCTCCTTAACACACACCCACTACTGTAACCTCTGAGCTCCTCCAGTTAGAACTGCAGAACAAGGGTCACCAGGATAATGTCCCCTTCTGACTCCACCACACCACATTGCCATGTATGTCCGTCACCTCTCTCAGCCTCTGGGGATTGCCAGGATCAGTACTCACTTAGACCCTGGCTCTGTTGTAGCCCTATCCACACCTTCATCCCTTCTCACTTTGACTAGTGCAATTCCTACTTGCATAGTCTTCTCCAGGGCAGCACAGACCAGCCATCACAGTAGTAAGGTGAAGGCAGTCCCACCCTGAGCTATCGGGCCAGTGTTGATAAAGACAAGGCTGCAGCTCTGATGGATGCAGACAGCTACTCCATGCCTGCCAAGTGGCTTGGAATCCCACTTCCCAGTAAGTAGTCTAGACTCCAGCACTGTCCTTACACGCTGTTAAACCAGTTCTGTCTGACCAGGCAATCTGTCTCAACTCACGCTGTAAAACTGCCAGTGTGGATAGAGCCGGAAGGGAACACGGATAGGAGTGCAGAGGCTGCCTGATTTTTTCCTCTCCCATTATTTCCAGTACCTGTCTTTCATCTGGTAGACAAAATCCTCTTCAACCCACGTACCCGCTGAGCCATCGGGAGGCTGGTATCGCAGATCTAGCTCAATATAGATCTAGGAAGGAAAAGCCAACATGCATGGAGGGTACAGCAGCCATAAACTGCCTATTGACACATCCCAGAGGAGAAGACAGGCCACTACAAATAAAAGGATAAGTGAAAAAAGCCTATCAAGGGCTTTCCTGCCTAGCTGGGCAGCAGAACAAGCAGCCTGATTATGCAGTATCCATGTCTGATGGTTCAATAGACCACCATCCTCAACCAGGGGTACGCGTACCCCGGGGGTGGGGTCTTCCAGGGGATACATCAACTCATCTAGATATTGGCCAAATTTTACAACAGGCTACACAAAAGCACTAGCAAAGTCATTACGAACTAAAACTTCAGACAGACAATGACTTGTTTATACTGCTCTATATACTATACACTGAAATGTACGTGTAATATTTATATTCCAATTGATTTTTTTTATAATTATATGGTAAAAATGAGGAAGCAATTTTTCAGTAATAGTGTGCTGTGACATTTTTGTATTTTTATGTCTGATTTTGTAAGTAAGTCATTTTTAAGTGAGGTGAAATTTGGGGTACAAATCAGACTCCTGAGAGGGGTACAGTAGCCTGGAAAGATTGAGAGACGCTGCAATAGACACTGCAATTTGCCCAAACAACCCTTCCAGCCACTGCTCCCTGCAGCTTCCCAAATCCAGGAACAAAGACCTAAGCTAAGCACAGGTTTCCAAGTTTAAAATGCACCACTGACAGCTTTCCCCCATGCGCTTTGTAGGCTGGCTTTGAGGAGTCAGATAGACTGGGTGAGGGCCCTGGAATTGGCTATGACCAGCTAACCTGGCTTTAAACATTATTGTCTTTGCCTTGACTTGGTGAAAAATAGGGTTGGAAATCTGTTAATAAACAAGTTAGCTAATCTGTTGTAAACCACCACCTAGCAGAGACAGGTTTAACCAGCAATGCTGTTATGTAAACTTCACATGCAGCTCCCAGATGTCAAAAGAGCTGGCAGCTTTGCCACTGACATCCATGGACGTGGGAACAGGAGGGGGCACCATGGCTACAATTTTCAAAAACAACCACAGGTGACTCAGTTTGGGGGCATCCAATCTGAAATACTGAGCACCTGTAGCTCCTATGGATGTCAGCTGGGTCTCTGTACAGCTGACGGCTAAGAGAGACCTTTTGTACACATGTGGGAGAGAGAAGGAAAGTACACTCAGGTGGTAGAGGCTAGCGCCCTGCACAGGACCATTTTTTTAATCCCGCTCCCTTCCCATGTTGTTTCTTGCATTTTTATCCTGCTCCCACTCAGGTAACAGATGATACACATAAATGGAATTCAGACACAATTTTTACCACTAAAAGAATAAAACAGATCTTGCGTAAACCATATAAAAATACTATAACTCCTGTTATAACAGACATCACATTTCTTTCTATCCCTCATTTAAATGTAAGTATTAAAACCTTTATTTTTTAAATAAAGAAAAACTTACTTTACATTGCTGACATTTACATTTATGACAAACTGACGAGAGATTTAGTGTTTTCCCGCAAATTACCGCAGTCTGGTTTTTTTGCCCACCCAACCCTGGTAGCAACAAAGTACCTTTTACCTGCTCCCACTATTATGGCAGCGGGTCCTGCAGGACCCATGGGATCCCAGTCCCACTGCTGGGCTCTAGTAGAGGCCTGTGTATTTGGAGCTGTGGGGCAGCTCTGCAAACCTGTGTGGTTTACTGTGGAGAGGCCACAACTTCTCCACAGTTAAGGTAGTAACCAGCATCCCATCATAAGGCTGATTTTGGGCTCCCTAATAACTAAAAAAATCCCTTCTCCTTTCAGAGGTTTCTGCTTAACTTGTCCATACTCTGACATTATAAACACACTGCAGTGGAACTTCTTGAGACTCAGAGATTTTAAGGCATAGTGAATATAAGAACGGCCATAGTGGCTCAGACAAATGGTCCATCTAGCCCAGTATCCTGTCTTCCCACAGTGGCCAGTGCCAGGTGCTTCAGAGAGAATGAACAGAAAAGGACAACCACTCGATAGTGATCCATCCCTGTCACCCACTCTCAGCTTCTGTCAGTCAGAGGCTTAGGGACACCCAGAGCATGGGGTTACATCCCTGATCATCTAGGCTAATAGCCATTGATGAACCTGTCCTGCAAGAACTTATCTAGTTATTTTTTGAACGCCATTATAGTCTTGGCCTTCACAACATCCCCTAGAAACATGTTCCACAGGTTGACTGTGCGTTCTGTGAAGAAATAATTCCTTTAGGTTGTTTCAAACCTTCTGGCTATTAGTTTCATTGGCTGAGCCCAGGTTCTTGTGTTTTGTAAATGAGTAAATAACACTTCCTTATTCACTTTTTCCATGCCAGTCAAGATTTTATAGACCTCTATCAGATCCCTCCTTAATTGTCTCTTTTCCAAGCTGAAAAGTCTTTTTAATCTCTCCTCACATGAAAGCTGTTCCATACTCCGACTCATTTTTGTTTCCCTTCTGTGTACCTTTTTCCAATTGTAATATATCTGTTTTGAGATGGGGCAACCAGATCTGCAAGAAGTATTCGAAGTGTGGGCATACCATGGATTTATAAAGAGGCAATATGATATTTTCTGTTTTATTATCTATCCCTTTCCTAATGATTCCTAACATTCTGTTAGCTTTTTTGACTACCGTTGCACGTTGAGCAAACATTTTCAAGAACTATCCACAATGACTCCAAGATCTCTTTCTTGAGTGGTATCAGCTAATTTACTATCATTTTGCACCTATAGATGGGATTATGTTTTCCAATGTGCATTACTTTGCATTTATCAACATTGAATTTCATCTGCCATTTCATGTTGCCCAGTCACCCAGTTTTGTGAGATCCCTTTGTAACACTTCACAGTCTGCTTTGGACTTAACTATCTTGAGTAATTTTGTATCAACTGCAAACTTTGCCACAACAGCATTTACCCCTTTTTCCAGATCATTTATGAATATGTTGAACAGTACTGGTCCTAGTACTGATCCCTGGGGGACACGACTATTCACCTCTCTCCATTCTGAAAACTGACCATTATTCCTACCCTTTGTTTCCTGTCTTTAACCAGTTACTGATCCAGGAGAGGACCTTTCCTCTTATCCCATGACAACTTATTTTGCTTAAGAGCCTTTGGTGAGGAATCTTGTCAAAGGCTTTCTGAAAATCTAAGTACACTATATCCACTGGATCACTCTTGTCCACATGTTTGTTGACCCCCCCTCAAAGAATTCTAATAGATTGGTGAGGCATGATTTTCCTTTGCAAAAGCTGTGCTGACTTTTCTCCAATAAATTGTGTTCATCTATATGTCTGATGATTCTGTTCTTTACTATAGTTTCAACCAATTTGCCTGGTACTGAAATTAGATTTATCAGTTTGTAAATGCCAGGATCGCCTCTGGAGCCTTTTTAAAATATTAGCATCACATTAGATATCCTCCAGTCATCTGGTACAGAGGCTGATTTAAGTGATAGGTTATATACCACTATTAGTAGTTCTACAATTTCATATTTGAGTTCTCACTCACATCAGCAGCACCCTGTGCTTGCTGTGCCATCTGGATCTCATATTAAACACTGGAAAGCCAACCTTGGCTTCCACTCAAAAAATTGAGTTCTTTAGATTCCATGATATCAAGAGCATTTCTGCTGGCTGACCATTTTCAGTCCATTCACCAGCTTTGCCTTGATCTGCAGTCTCAGCCTTCCCTGACAGTTCAGACATGTCTGAGGTTCTTAGACTACATTTCTGCATGCACGCAGATGGTTCTATTTGCAAGGTTGTACCTTTGCCTCCTTCAAATGTGGCTCAGGATGGGCTCATTCCATATCAATGTCCTGGAGCTTCAGGCCATCTACAATGCATGTTGCGCTTTTCAGGACCATACTAGAGTCTCAGTGGCCCACATACTTACCAGCAATACTACCTTGATTTACTATGTGAGCAAACAAGGGAGCACTCCAGGTTGCTCTGCCTGGAAGCAAACAGGCTGCGGCAGTTCTGCATCGAGGAGAACATTACTCTGACAGATGTTCACTTGCCCAGGGATCAGAACCATCTTGTGGACCATCTCAACGGGTATTTTTCCTTGAATCATGACAATCTAGGTTGTCACACAGCAAGGTGCAAGGAGAGATTTCCCATCTTTTTGCAATAGGGCTTTCCCAAGTCCAGGGTAACTGTTTAAAGTATGCACTGGCTGAGGGGAACCTGCCAGTCAAGATTGAGTGAAAAATTAAATGAGCAAATCTCAAGGCCTGTGAGGTTAAGGTAAAGTTCCACTGCAGTCAAAGGAAATGTTGCCTGTAACTTCAGTGGGAAAAATCCTGCTCTTCTGCAGCATTTTGTGCTGTGGAGTGGCAGCTGGTATTCCACAGAGAAGGTTGCAATTGGGTTTCCAATCTAACTGCTATTTTACTCTGCAACCAAAATTGACCCCAAAAGTGATATCAGCCTCCAAATTCTTACATTACACCTGGGACTGGGGTAGAACCTCCTTGCTATACTTGAAGTGAACTGGACAAGGGATTCCTGGATAACAGCTCCATAAAAATACCGTGTTAAATGCAGGTCCAGCAGGGTAACTTTTTTATTTTATAACTGGTAACAAAAAAAGCAGGAAGAAGGAGAGAGATCCAACTTCTGGGTCCTTCTTGGGGGCCCCTCACTCAGAGCTGGGCCAGCCTCAAAATGTAGCTAACAAATGCAAAATTACAAACCACATTAACATATTCTTTAGTAACATCCTCTGTGTGAGCTTAATCCAGGAAGTCCAAGGGCTGCTGGAAACCTGAGCTTCCAGGGAGTATGGAGGCTCACATCCCCACCAGCGCCTCCAGATGCTCACTGGGGGCCAACACCACACTGCTGAGACTCCAGCTTGCTGGGGCTCAGCCCACCCCTAAGCCTTAGAAGCCAACATCAATCCTCATAATCCTTAGTAGGCTACTTAGTTCGCAGAGAATGATTCTGGCTGCACACCTACTAGTGCTGCCAATTTGCTGACACATCTGGCTGACAGGCTAGCTGGCAGGCAGAGAGAGATGGGCTTCAAAGAACTCCTCAGTCCCTGTCTCTGGCTTCTCCTGATCATTATATATTTAATCCCACACTCCAATGCATTTGTTATATCTCTCAGCTTCTCATCCGTCACTTCTCTGATTAACCTGCACCACCTTCCATCCTCCAAGCCGTGAATGAATTCAGGAGATAACCCTGGGCCCAGCACAGCCCCTGGCAGAGCTCCCAGCTCAAAGCTGACACTTTCCTCTCAGTGTTTGCTTCACAATTGCTAGTGTGCCTAATTCACCTTTGCCTCTACTTTCTTTGAAGGCCCCTGGCTCTCAGACACACATTCTATCTCAGACAGAAACAGGCTGAAAATAAACAGAACTCCTACTTTTCCATTTCTTTCACTCAAAATCATTATCCGAGTCACAATTTTTTCCTGTTTCTATTTTTAAAAAATAATGACCAGTCCTCAGCGGGCATAAACTGGTGCTGACTTCCATCAACCAAGGGGCTGGCATCTCCATCTCCCCACAGCTCTGCCTCTCTCCTTAACTCAAATCCCAATCCTGGGACCTGCTTGGCCAGGTTTTCTAGTAAGCCCTCATAACCATGAACTACGGGGTTCAGCTTTAAGCAAATTCGAGGTTTTACACACACTAATACAGTAGACTGTCAGTGTGAAAACTAACAATCCTCAGAAAAGCCACATCAGCAAGAGCAACAGGAAGTGCCTGGGCATGACCTCTGCTCAGATCGTAAAGGAGAGTACTTTAGAGTAGCCTTTAGCAGCATCTCATTACAACTGTTATTCGGTGCATATTCAAACAGAAAAACATCCTAATCAATAGGCTTGGAAAAGACCCTCTGAGGCCATTCCAAGCTCTGCATTCTGTAGGACTTCTTACTACCATGTTCCCAATAATGTGTTGTCTGAACTGTTCTTGATCTCTGCCAGGATGAAGCCTTAACTGAGTTACATAGAGTTCTGGATAATTTCTGATATGAGAAAATCAGAGGATCTGCAGGAAAAATTTTAACAAGTCAGACAGTTGCAGGTTGAGCACCTGCGACTCTTCTGGTGTCCTGGTGCTCCCTCCTTTGGTGCTTTCCAACTAACCACATGACTTACCCCAGTGATGCTGTGGTTCTTGTCAACAAGGGCCTCTCTGAGGATCAGGCGTCCAGATGTCACTAGGTGCTGAAGGCTGATGACTAAGGAACCAAGAAGTCTATAACAAAACAACAGTCAGAGAGGGAATGTTATGGTTTCAGTCTCAACTAGTTATAAGATAGATGACAGCACAGTCTCCACTCTAATAACTCACATCATGGTTTTATATATAATATTCATAGAATCGTAGGACTGGAAGTGACCTCAAGAGGTCATCTAGTCCAGTCCCCTGCACTCATGGCAGGACTAAGTATTATCTAGACCATCCCTGACAGCTGTTTGTCTAACCTGCTCAGAAAAAATCTCCAATGACGGAGACTCCACAACCTCGCCAGACAATTTATTTCAATGCTTAACTATAGGAAATTTTTCCTAATGTCCAACCTAAGCCTCCCTTGTGCAATTTAAGCCCATTGCTTCTTGTCTTATCCTCAGAGGTTAAAGAGCACAATTTTTCTCTCTCCTCCTTGTAACAATCTTTTATGTACTTGAAAACTTATCATGTTCCCCCCTCAGTCTTCTCTTCTCCAGATGAAACAAACCCAATTTTTTCTACCCTCATAGGTCACATTTTCTAGATATTTAATCATTTTTGTTGCTTTTCTCTGGACTTTCTCCAAATTGTCCTCATCTTTCCTGAAATGTGGCACACAGAACTGGACACAATATTCCATCTGAGGGCTAATCAGCGTGGAGTAGAGTGGAAGAATGACTTTTTGTGTCCTGCTTACAACACTCCTGCTTATACAACCCAGATTGATGTTACACTGTTGACTCATATTTAGTTTGTGATCCTCTATGACCCCCAGATCCCTTCCTGCAGTTGTCTTTCCTAGGGAGTCATTTCACATTTTGTATGTGTGCAACTAATTGTTCCTTTCCAAGTGAAGTACTTTGCATTTGTTCTTATTGAATTTCATCCTACTTACTTCAGACCATTTTTCCAGTTTTTCCAGATCATTTTGAATTTTAATCATATTCTCCAAAGTACTTGCAACCCCTCCCAGCTTGGTATGTAAGTGTACTCTCTATGCCATTATCTAAATCACTGATGAAGATATTGAACAGAACCAGACCCAGAACTGACCCTCACAGAACCTCACTCGATATGACCTTCCAACTCGACTGTGAACCATTGACAAGAACTCCCTGGGAATAGTTTTCCAACCAGTTATGTGCCCACTTTATAGTAGCTCCATCTAGGCTGTATTTCCCTAGTTTGTTTATGAGAAGGTCATGTGGCACAGTATCAAAAGCCTTACTAAAGTCAAGATATACCACATCTACTGCTCCTCTCATCCATAAGGCTTGTTACCCTGTCAAAGGATACCTTTGTCAAAGTATTTCATGTAGCAGGTTCAGGTGCCTGAAACAGCTCATGGATTCATGATGTTCCTACTGTATTGCAAAGGACCAAAGCCTTTGACACATTCAGCCTATCTGCATCTAACTGAAGTTGGGAGAGGCCTCACTCTCCCCTGCCCCAGGCAGCTGACTTAGTGATACACTTTGCGAAAAACTGTTCCACTCTAAGCTACATTAATGCCTAACTAGCCCAAGGTATGCGAGCAAGCAGCCATTGCTCTCCCTACCTGCTCTCATCAGGAAATACCACACTTTGGCCAAAAGGGTATCAAGGGAAAAATTCTTTACTTGGTCAGCACTGAGTTTGGTTGCATTAGTATTACTATGGTTGTTCCCAGACAAAAGCTACATTGCGATGCAGTTGAGGCTGAGCAGACAGCAGTAATGTAGGGATAAAGGCATTACAGGGACATTATGATTATCTTAGAACCTCACATTACAAAAATAAGAAATTAAGTGAAGGTTACACAGATGTTAAGGCCAGAACGGACCACTATGAACTAAACTAATCTGACCTCTCTCACAGCATAGGACAGAGAACTTCCCCCAGAGCTTCTGCCTCCAGACCAATGCCTTTTGGGTGAGCGCGGGCAGATTTGTTTAAAAGACCTCCAATCTGAATTTAAATGTTTCAGGTGACAGAGAATCCATCACATCATTTGGTCAGTTGTTCCAGTGGTTAATTACCCTTGCTGGGGAAAACCTGTGTCTTATTTTTAGCCTGAATTTATCTAGCTTCAGCTTTTAAACACTGGATCTTGTTATGCCTTTTTCTTCTAGATTAAAGAGCCCTCTGATATCAGAAAGTTTTT
Organism: Emydura macquarii macquarii; assembly: GCF_026122565.2. Lineage (NCBI taxonomy): Eukaryota > Metazoa > Chordata > Testudines > Chelidae > Emydura > Emydura macquarii. The sequence continues at coordinate 711,046 of NW_027131307.1, read as the reverse complement.
CTCTTTGCAGGTACTTCGAGATCATGATCAAACCATTGCTTAACCTTTACTTTAATAGGCTAAATAGATTGAACTCCCTAAGTGTCTCACTGTATGGCAGATTGGCCAGACCTCAGATGATTCTTGTAACTCTTTACTAAACCCTTCCCAATTTGTCAACATCATTTTTGAAGAGTGGACACAGAACTGGACGCAGTATCCAGTGATGGTCTCACCAAACTGTTGTATGTAAAGGTAATTACCACATCGCTAATCCTACTCAATACTCCCCATTTTATACATCCAAGGATCGCATTTAACTTTTTAGCCACAGCATCTCATTGGGAACTCATGTTCAGTTGATTATCCACTGTGATCCTTACGTCCTTTTCAGAGTCACAGCTTTTCAGATAGTCCCCCATCCTGTAAGTGTGATCTACATTCTTTGCTCCTAGATGTATGACCTTATATTGGCTATAATACAAACTGCATGTTGTTTGAATGAGCCCAGACTACCAAGCAATCCAGACCAGTGTGTATACTTGATCTGCCCCCATCATTACATACCACTCTACCAGTATTTGTGTCATTGGCAAACTTTACCAGCAATGATTTTGTATTTTCTTCCTGATCATAAAGATATTCAATACAACTGGGCCAAGAACAGATCCCTGCAGGAGCCCTCTAGAAACCCCTCCATTAGATGATGATTCCCGATTTACAACTGCATTTTAAGATCTATCAGTTAGCCAATTATTAATCCATTTAACACGTGCTACATTGATTCTGTACAGTGCTAAGTTTTTAATCAAAATGTTGTGTGGTACTACATCCAATGCCTTACAGAAGTTGAGATATATTCACAGAATCATATATGACATCAACATGGTACCTCTCTCAACCAAACTTGCAATTTCATCAAAAAAATATTAAATTTGTTTGACAAGACCTATTTTCCATCTCTCTCTCACACACACACACACCCACCCACCCACCAAGCTCATTGGCAGTATGTTCCCATTCTTTCCTGATTGCATTCCATATCGGGCTTTGAGTGATTTTGCCTGGGATTGATGTCAGGCTAACCAGCCTATAGTCACCCAGATCATCTAGTTTATCCTTACACCCACAAGAACCTACCTGTTACTGAAAACTTTACTGCAGTTGTAAACTTTAATGAGCAGCATCTCTTCCATAATGAGCTTCCCATAATGTGGCCAGCGAAAGAGCTAAAAAGAAACACAAAGAGCGCAGTGAATTTTCAGAGCTTCTGCAGCATCTCACAGACATAGGGAATCCCCACTAATTCTTCATTTGTCACCATTCCCTGGGGCTTAGGTTCATTTTCCTCCAAACACTCCCACTCTGGTGAGAGATTCTGTAATAAGCCCCTGGATGAGTGAGAACATACACTCCGATGGCTTCACCACCACAGGATTTCTTGGGGGACAGACCCTTTCAGTAGTGGCCACCTGAGATGCTCCAGGAGCTTTTTGCCTGGCCTAGTCAAGCCATAGGATATGAAGACTCAGTGTGTCCCAGGTGGGAGCTGGGACACCCACTGTCTTCCCCTCCTCATCTCTCTACTGGGATTTAGGCCCTGTCAAAGGATGTCTAGTGAAGGGGTGGCTACAAAATAAAATTCATAACGCTAGTGAAATATAAACTGTAATATATCCCAAACTCCATCCAGCAGCCAAGAGACGAAAAGGAGACGTGAGCCAGTTGGAGGATGAACCAGGGCATGAGATCCCCCGCCACCTCCACAGGGCCCTGCAATGCTCAGCATGGGCCGGTGGGGCAGAGGAGGAGCCTGCACAGTCTGACTACACAGGGAGGGGACATTCTGCCTGTATATTTCTTAGAAATATCAGGAGTCTCAAGTCTCCTGCTCCCCAGGTTTTGCTGGAGGTCTTGTTGGAGGACCCAGGGAAGTGAACTGGGACTTCTGAGTTACCACAGGGAATTCTTTCCAGGTATCTGGCTGGTGAGTCTTGCCCTCATGCTCAAGGTTTAGCTGATCACCATATTTGGGGTCGGGAACGAATTTTCCCCCAGGACAGATTGGCAGAGGCCTTGGAAGTTTTTTGCCCTTCTCTGCAGCATGGGTCACGTGCTGATGGATTCTCTGTACCTTGAAGTCTTCAAAGCATGATTTGAGGACTTCAGTAACTCAGTCATAGGTTAGAGGTCTATTACAGGAGTGGGTGGGTGATGTTCTGAGGCCTGTGTTGTGCAGGAGGTCAGACCAGATGATCATAAAGTCTTCTGACCTTAAAGTCTATGAGTTTGTTAGCACTTACTGGAAAGGGCTGGAGCTGAATGTCTAACAGAGTTTTCCTTCCCACTGTTTATTCAGGCACTTGAATTAAACAGGCAGTTACAAAACCAAATTCAATGCAAAGTGTTTCAAAGACTAGGACTAAAGCTCCCTATCTCTCTCCATTCTGGATTCATAATTCTTCCAGCTCTCCAGTCAGCCCCTGAGTCTTCCAGGGTAAAGGGTGGTGAGACCTGAATTCCTAAAGTAAAAACAAGCAGAATCCTTCCCTCACCACCATTCCCGCCACCACCCCCCTTGGCTGAAGAACCCTTCCAGGACTCCTTTATACTTTAGAAAACAGGGTATAAAGAGGGTATAGGCCCATTTCCCCATCCTCCCTTTGCAGGTCACCCTTTCCCTGTATGTGCCCCAGCTCCCAGCACAGTGCCATGTCTGTGACTCAGCCCTGGGCAGGGCGCACTGGCCTCTCCCATCTATAGCTAGTATTTCACACCTGCATTTTCGGTTTCTTGACAACAAACATTTGAGAGGTGGGAGGAGAAGTGATATCCTGCGCCTGCGACACAGAGAAGCAGGGACTCCACCTGTACTGAGAAGACAGTCCTGCCCCCAGGGTCCTTCCCACACAATGCCACAGCAAAGCTGTGCTGGGCAGGAGAGAGCAGCCCACACAAGACAGGGCATGCCAGACTGGTGCCAGCACAGGGCCAGCTGCAGCTTCCTGTGTGCCCTGCTCGCCTCTGTGCCCTGCCAGGGCAACAGAGAGCATCTAAAGTAGTGCATTTCCTGCCCCCCTCTGACAGTGTGGGGCCAGCCAGACCCCCAGCCTGAGCTCCCTGCCACGTGCAGAACGTGCAGCACAGCTCCGCATGGCTGACACAGCCCTTCCCCGCCAAAGTCAGGCTCTCGCCTGCAAGTCCCCGCAGAAGCAAGGCAGGGGGAAACGCCTCTCCACAACATGCTGGCTCACTGTGCTCGCAGCTGGGCCCATCCACACTAGTCACGTGTGGACAGCACCAGAACCCCGCCTTCCTACCCCCTCCCAACACAGAGACGGGGCGAGGAGGGAGTGCAGCGCCTGCTGCCTGTCCCGGGGTGCCCTGAGGGCAGGGCCAGGGTCACCTCAATGATCCCAGCTCTCAGGGCACTGGGCAGGGGGGTCTGAAACAGCCCAGAGAGAGGAGAACCTGACCCTGAGGAGCCAGGCACCTTGGGCTCCCCCTGTCCAGGCAGCTGGGTGGCCTGCAACATCCATGGAGCTCAACTGGCATTTCCGTGGTATGACAGAGAGCCTCAATTTACCATGCCCCCATCTCCTCCCCCCCCGGCCACCCTTCGCTCCCCATCCCTCCCCCACACTCCCCTCCCTATCCTCTCCCCTCCCTGCCCCATCTCCTCCCCTCCCCCCACCCAGCTCTCCCTCCCCCACACCACCCCTCCCTATCCTCACCCTGCCCTCCCCCAGCCAGCCCTCGCTCCCCATCCCCTCCACCACACCACCCCTCCCTATTCTCTCCCCTTCGTCCCCTCTCTTCCCCTCCCCCCAGCCAGACCTCACTCCCCCTCCCTACCCTCTCCCAGCCTGGGTAGTAATGGGCAGCCTTGGCAAGGCAGGTGGGGCAGAGTGGGCATCTGGAGAGCTGTGGTTCTCAGTTGATGGCGCAATTTAGGGCTGGGCAGCAGAGCTGCCAGCACAATGGGCTTCATCTTGGGTGTCTGCAGCACTGCTGTAATCAACCCATGACTGTGGTTTGAAGAGGGATATCCTCTGCCCTCCCCTGCACCACTTATCACCCCTTGGTTCCCATTCCCTTCCTGTGCTGCCCCTTCTCTGCAGCCTCCCACGGCCTCTCTCCCCGCACCAGCCCACTCTCAGCCCTAGCAGGTAGTCTCCATTGTTAATCACATTCGTGGCGTGATACAGCAGTGTCGCAGACACCCAGGATTAAGCCTGTTGTGCTGGCAGTTGTACAAACACCCGGGAAGCCGGGGTTCCTGCCCCAATGTCATTTCAAGACAAGATGTCACAAGAGGGTTTAACAACAGGACAGAGCAACTGGAGTAAGGACAAGAGTGACACTGATAATACAGCTTCATAGGCTCCTGAACAACTCAATGACGGACTTCCACAGCCCTAATGGCCATCGACTGAGAGCTACAGCTCTCCAGACACCCACTCTGCCCTTACCCGCCTCGCTGAAATCACGCTGCCTGCTGGACAACACAGGCTGGACTTGTTGGACCTGTTTATATCTGTAATAAACTGATGGATATATATCTATAGAGGCAAATTATAAACTATTAGGCATACAGTTGTGCACCTAATTTCTATACACAATTACCACGACTGCATAAGTGCCTGCTCTTAATTAGCCCTTTGTGCCCATGCTTTACCGAGTCCGCATGGTCAGCGAGGCCCATAACTTTGCTGACAGTCCCCGCAGGCTGTGTAATGTGCTGTGCTGTTGGAATGGGAATGGCCTCGCTGGCACAAGGGTTTAGGGCCAGATCTTTGAGGTGTTTAGATGCCTATGATGGACCTGGGTGCCTAGGTCAGACCCCAGCTCCCCAGGGCTCAAAATAACAGGAAGGATCCCAGGCTGGACCCGGGAGCTGGGATCCCACAAGAGGGGATGGAGTGAAAAGCGCAATAAATAGTTAGGCAAGTCAGCCAGGCAAAGCCAGCCTACAACTCAAGCACTGTGAGTCACAGGTCACCCCAATAGCCCTCTGCCCCCATACAAGCTGCCCGGGACATGTTCAGTCCAGTGGGGACAGTTCTTTTCTGTTTTCCAGAACCAACACAAAGGCACATGCCTCCCGACTTTCTGTGTACTTCACTTCCTGGCCTAGACCCTTGGGTAGTGTTGCTATTCTCCTTTCATCAGCTGCAGGGTTTCATCCCAGAAGTGGGAGGTGAACTGATATCTATATTTATAGCTTGTAAATCACATGGGCTCCTTCCCCTGGAAATGTCATTGTTTTAGAAAAGCAGCTGGTCACAGAAGGGTTTCTATTGCTAAGGTTGAGAAGCTGCACCTCTTTGCCCAGCCCATGACATTCTTTTGTGTCTGGTAATTTTCTTTTACACAAACCCTTTCAATGATAACTGAGCTCCCCCCAGCCCCACCTCCATCCTCTCCATTCCAGGACTCGAAGGACCTGAGATCGCAGTGATGGGTTTAAGGATTCCCTGGATCTGAAATTTTCTCTGCCATTTACTTCTTTTCAGAGCCGCAGTTCAGCAGGAATGAGTGAGGCATCCTATTGGGATGGCAGCACACCTGGCCCCCAAGAACAGCCCTCAGGGTGAGCATGGCTTGGCTTTGGCATGGATGGGACGAGAAAGCTCAGCCCAGCCACTACACACTGCAGATGCTTGCTATACCATCCGTGCTCCCTTACCTCTCCAAAGACAGCTTCCTGGCCACAGCGAATCTTCTTCGTCTTCTGAGTAAACCCTGGGGAAACAGCACAAGCTGAATTTTAAGACAGTGGTCGTGTGCAGGGTTTCCTCCTCCTGGTTCTGGGCCTCAACTGCCAGGAAATACAAAATCTGCCAGCTGGGAGGCCAGAACACCTAGCTATGCCAAACTGCTGCCTAATTCATTAGGGCCCAAGGCTGGAAGTTGGGGTGCTCAGTCCTTTGCAGGAGGTGCTCAGCACATCTCAGGACTGGGTCTCAGGTTTGTTTCAGCTTTCCCAGTCTACAGCAGGCAGGTACTGGCTAGCGTGTGAGGACCCCAATCCAGGGATTCTGCTGCAGCTCCCCTGCACTGTCTCCCAGCAAGGGGAACCATGGAGATTGGTTCATGGGGATGCTTCCTGGCCATCTCGTCCCTTCTCCTGATCACTTCCACCTGTCTCTCTCGGCCCCCCACAGCCCATATTACGTGAGCATCCCCGATTGGGCTGCTGTGCAGGGAAGCCCATAGACGAGACACAGGTTCATTATGATTGGTTCAGACGTGATTACAAGGTTCCCAAAGTTCCCGGCCTGCCAGGTGGTGCAGGGTTAGTCCCTGTGCTCACACACTGCAGTACCCAGGCTACAGAAAGATCTGCGCAGGGAGTGTGAGAGTGCTGACCGTGGGGCGCTGGGGGCTGCAGAGAGTTCGCTCTAGGGCACAAGCCTTCCCAGAGGGATATGGCCTGCTGGGAGGGCGAACAAGGATGGCTGTGGCAGGGAGATGAGACTTGCTAGGGGTGCGGCAAGGCTGTAAGGGGATCAGAGCTCCTGGGGGAATGGGGCAGGCCCTGCCCAGGAAGTGGAGACCGGCTGCTGCAGGGCGATGAGGCACTGGCTGAACTATTGTGGGGGCTGTACAACGCCAGAGACAGGGGTACAAGAGCAATGTGCAGACACACTCGCCCCATGCCCAGCACTGCCCACTGCACTGGGAGTTCAAGGCGCTGGCAAGGAAGAAAGAGAAAAGAAGCAAGATCCCTGCCCAGAGCCCCAGCCATGGCGCAAAGTGCCCTGCAGCAAACCCGGCTGGTGACTCTGGCAGGGACTGGACCCACAGCAGAGCCAGCCGGGACTGCTGAGCCAGAGGAGAGCTGGGGCCAAAGGGCTTTCTGCGCCCGGGAAGAGAGGGGGAGCCATGCCGGGCAGCACCCAGTGCAGGGGGCAGAGAGACACCGGCCTGTCCCTGTCACAGACCCCCGCACACCGGCCCCGGTCCCGCGCCGTACCTCGGAAGCTGAGCTGCACCTGTCGCTCCCCGTCCCCCGGCAGCTGGGTGACCCGCTTCACGCTGACGCTCAGCGCCATGCTGCTGCTGCCGCCGGCCCGGCCCGCTCCGCTCCTGTGCTGGGCTGGGCTCCGGCCGCGGCCCGGGCCCTCCGTGACTCACCCCAGGGACGCGCCCAGCGGGTTGGGCCGCCGGCTCCCCGCCCGGAAAGCACACACGGCCTGGCCCGCGGGGCTCCCCCAGCCGCCTGCCTCGCATCCCTCACCCTGCACCCCACACACACACTCACCCCGCACCTCCCACGCACATTCACCCCACACATACACTCGCCCTGCGCCCACATACACTCACCCCACACGCACCCCGAACCCCCACACACATATACATACTCACCCCCAGCACTCCAACACTTACACTTGGCACCACAAACACACACCGGCACCCCCACACTCACTTCCAGCACACACTCACCATCTGCACCCCAACACTCTCACACTCACCCCCAGCACTTATTCTTGGCACCCCAACACACACACCACACTCAGCCCTGCACCCCCAAAATGACAGTACTCCAACACGCTCACTGTGCACCCCCACTCATTCCCTGCACCCCCAGATCACACAGCAGCCCCAGGGCCCCTGACCCCAATCCCTCTGCACTCCACCCTCCCAGAATTTCCAACCCCCCAGCACCCCAATACACCCAGCTTTCACTCTCAAGCCCTCTACCCCCAATGCCATTGCACCCCAATACTCATCCCCTGCACCCCCACATCTCCCCCAAAGAACCCTGCCCACCCATCACTCACCCAGCACCCCCTGCAGCCTCCCCAACAACATCCTTAAAAATCTCTGCTGCCTTACACCCTCTTCATCCCCACCACATGCCCAAATTCCCCTGTACCCCAACAAACAGCCCCTCCTGCACCCCAAAACACCCCCCAACACACCCAGGGCCCCTTAGGCTAATGATGCACTCCCAAAGCACCCCACCAGCCCCTGCATCCCTCAGCATCCAAGTCCCACTTAGGGCTTGTCTACATCTGCATCGGTGCTTAGTGAAGACACTACCTACGCTGGCAGAACAGCTTCTCTGCGAGGTCTGCACTGGCTACACCGGTGATTTTCCACACTCCTGAGTAGTGTAGTTACACGGGAAACATAAATCAGTAGTGCAGCCCATACCTCAGAGTCCCAGATTCCAAGGTCAGAAAGGACCACTGTGGTCATCTCATCCGACCTTCTCTATAACACAGGCCAGAGACCTGCCCCACAATAATTCCTAGAGTAGAGCTTGTAGAAAAACAGCTTGAATGAAAACTTCTCAGGGATGGAGATTCCTCAACAACTTTTGGTAAATTGTGCCAATGTTAAAAATGTACTCTTTATTTCCAGTTGGAATTTGTCTAGCTTCAATTTCCAGCCATTGGCTCATGTTAGACTTTTCTCTGCTAGCCTGAAAAGCTGTTATTAAATATTTGTTCTTACCCTGTAATCAAGTCACCTATTAACCTTATCTTTGCTAAGTAAAAGGTTGAGCTCTCTGAGTCTGTTGCTATAAGGCAGGTTTTGTAACCCTTCACTCAGTCTCATGGCTCCTCCCTGACTCTCTTCAATTTATCAACATCTTACTTGAATTGGGGGCACCAGCTCTAGATGCAGGATTCCAGCAGCAGTCACACCACAACCCCCAAATCTTCAGTCACTGCTTCCCAGTGTGGAATCCCTCACTCTGTAAGTATGGCCTTGTGAAGGGGTGTGCAAACCCCACCCTGGGACAGGACGGTTAAACAGTGCTGGGCCCAGCTAACCACACCCCTCCAACCCTGCAGAGCATGCGCCATTGCACCAACTGGAGACAGAGTTGAAAAGGGAGCAAGATGGGAGGATAGGCTTGTCCTGCAGGTTCCTGACACAAGGGGCTAGAGCTGCCTCTCTGCAGTACCAGAACTGTGTGCTGAGCCCAGTTAGGGCTGCTGGTTTGGTTTCCTTTTTCCTTATCTGGGACCAGAAGCAGTGGTAGGAAGTGACGCAGGCAGAGTAACTTGGGGCTACTGACCCTCCTAGCCTAGGGTCCTGGGTTGGAGCCCGGTGGGAGTAGGCAGGCCTGGGCTACCCTTCCACTGCCCGAGGACTGAGTGGATGCTAAACACCAGGACACCCAGCCCACTGAGGATCCTACTACAGCCTACATTCTTCGCTCCTAGATGCATACATTTACATTTAGCCCTATTAAAACACACATTGTTTGCTTGTACTCAGTTAACCAAGCGATCCAGATCAGTCAGAATTAGTGACCCGTCCACTTCATTATTTACCATGCCCCAATTTGTGTGTCATCTGCAAACTTTATCAGGGCTAATTTTATATTTCTTCCAGGTAATTGAGAAAAATGTTAAATAGTGTAGGGCCCAGACCCAATCCCTGCAGGACACAATTGGACACACACCCACTTGATGATGATTCTCCATTTACAGGTACATTTTGAGACCTATCAGTTAGCCAGTTTTTAATCCATTTAATGTATGCCATCTTAATTTTATATTATTTTAATTTTTTAATCAAAATTTCATATGGTATCAAGTCAAACACCTTATAGAAATCTAAGTATATTATGTCAACACTATCAACCAAGTTTGTAATTTCATCAAAAAAAGATATCAAGTTAGTTTGACAGAATCTATTTTCCATAAACCCATCTTGATTGGCATTAATTACATTATCCTCCGTTAATTCTCTATTTAACTGATTCCTGTATCAGCTGCTCCATTATCTAGGCTGCGATTGATGTCAGGCTGACAAGCCTATAATTACCCGGGTAATTGTTTACCCTTTTTAAAAGTTGGCATCACATTAGTTTTCTTTCGGTCTGCTGAAATGCCCCTCATGCTCCAAGACATTGAAAAATCAATATTAATGGTCCAGCGAGCTCCTCAGCCAGCTCTTGGATGCAAATTAGCTGAACCTGCTGATTTAAAAATGACTAGCTTTAGTAATCTCTGTTTACCATCCTTCAGCAATACTAATGGAGTGAACCATATGATGAGACTATATCATCTGCTTTCCCCCAAATATGGGACAGAAATATTTATTGAACACTTCTGCCTTTTCTGCTTTATTATTAATAATTCTACCATTTCCATCTAGTAATGGACCAGTACCACTATCAGGATTCATTTTGTTCCTAATATATTTTAAAATGGATCCTTATTTTGCGTAACTCTGCTGGTCAGAGATTTCTCCTTGTGGACCTTTCTTTCCCTTAGCAATTTTTTACAATTCCTAGCTTCTGATTTATATTCATTACACTCAACTTCCCCTTTCTTTCATTTGTTGTATATATATATATATATATATATATTTTATAGCTGCCTTTACTCTGCCTATAAACCAGGTTGTTTTTTAACCAGTACAGCCTTCTTCCTCAATTGTAGGACTGTGATGTTTCTGGCATCTAGTAAGATGTTCTTAAATTATTGCCAATTCATATTTTTCTGATTAAATTCTTCCTCCCAGCTGATTTGGCTTATAATTGTTTTCAGCTTTATGAAAGTGGCTGTATTAAAGCAGCAAGTATATATATTACTGGTCTGGACTTTATTCCGCTTGAACATTAGAAATGTGACCAAGTCATGATCACTTGTACCTAAGCTACCATTAATTTTTAGTTCTATGATCAGTTCCTCTTTATCTGTCCTGACAAGATCTAATAAAGATTTCCTGTGTAGGCTGCAACACTTTTTGAGTTAGGAAATTGGCAGCATGAGACCTCCAGTATTCATCCCTCAAATTGAAGTTCCCCATGATCACACAGCATTTTTTCCTACGCATTGTAGACAGGTGCATAAGGAAGAAGTCATCTGTTCCCCACTGAGATTTGGGGGTCTGTAGTGGACTCCAACTAATCCCCCATCTGTGCGTTATCTGTTAGATCATTGATCCATAAACATTCAAAATCATTTTCTTCTGCGTTATCAGTGACTCCGAGACAGGTAATGCCATTTTTGACATAGAGTGGCACTGCCCCTCCTCTTTGTCCATTCAGTCTTTCCTAAATAGGTTATAACCATTGATTTTAACAGTCCAAGCCTGTGAATTATCCCATTAGGTTTCAGTAAATCCAGCGAGATTGAACTGATGCTCATAAATGAGCAATTCCTATTCCTCGTTTGTTACCCAGGCTCCCAGCATTGATGTACAGGCAATTCAAGAATTTCTTCTCTTCATGTCTTTTGGCTCCTTGATTAATTCTGTTCTCAACATTGATTTTATGCTGAGTGCTCAGATGTTCCCTCTTTTTACCCTCCCCTTTCCTTTTTAATTTCATGACCTCCTGGCTAGTCTGGCCAGCCTGTCCCTGAGGAGACTTTATGGCAGGGGTGGCCAACCTGCGGCTCGCGAGCCACATGCGGCTCTTTGCTCATCAAAATGCGGCTCCGCGCATTGTATGGGGCACCAAAAGGTTTTTACTTTCAAAAGTGAAATTGACCAGCTGCTGCCAAAATTGAGGGATCAGCCTGAATTTTCGGCAGAGGGTAAGGTAAATGTGGCTCTTTGCGGTATCTATAGCTATTTTTGGACTCTTCGTCGCTAACTGGTTGGCCACCCCTGCTTTATGGCCTCTACTTCCTAGAAGGGGGACCAAACTACAGGACCCTTTCTCCCTATCCAAGGTGGACTAATGTTCCACAAAACCCTCCATCCTCCACCACTTAGCTAGCCAGCAGTTCACTTCCAGACTCTTCTGCTTTTTGGCTTACTTCCCTTGTCGGACAGGATTAGGAAGGATCTCAGAGACAATCGCTTAGACACTCTTCTTCTTCAGCATGCTTCTAAATTCCCTGACGTAATCCACCAGCTCCAAAATGTACTGCAATGCAGTGTGATGATATAAACCATGATCAATGGATCCTGGCCCGTTGACTTCAGAAGCCCATCCAGTCTTAGAGTGACGTCTTGTGTCTTGGCTCCAGGAAGGGAGCATGCTGGCCTGTTTTCTGCCTGTCCCTTTCAGTTCATCTATTGAATCTGCCCTCCAATTCCCTGGAGCCTCGCCGTATCTCCCGACACCTCCTGGGGCCTGCTGTGCTCCCCCTGCTCTCCCATACTGCCACAGTTAGCTCAGCATGGGCACTGGTCTCTTATAAAAGTGACTTTTATCCTGGACTAGAGCATCCACGCAGGGAGCTATTGTGTAATAGCTAGTCCGGCCAATTTCCCTGGGTAGGCAAACCACACTGGGCTCCTCACTTCCTAGGTACTTCGAATATGGGACTTTGGCTGGCACTTTCCATTCTGATTGATGGCAGCTAGTCTCCCCTGTGAAGCTGTGACTGAACCCTAGCATCCACTGCTTTGTGGGGAACACTGCAGCCCTCAGGCTGGAGAAAGCAGGTCACCGCCCCTGAGGTCACATTGCCTTCTCAGCCTGGAGCCGTGAAGCTTACCCATTGGGGAGGCCAGAGTTGAAAGCAATGGGGGCACCTTAACCTCCTTGCACCCCCGCTGGAGCAGTTCAAAGGAAAAGGAGCAGCAGCACTCCTTGGGGCATTTTGTGCTGGATCACTAGGCAGGGTGCTGGAGAGAAGCAGCATCTGGCTGTGAGTTCTGTTTTCACAATCCCTGCTGAGGGGAAGTGGGGCTACAGAAATTGTCCAGTCCATCCTGGAGCAGAAATGATACTGAGTTTTGGCCTAGAAAGGGGTTTATAGCTGGGGAAGTGGCAATGGGGAGGAGGAAGCAGTCTTGGGAAGGCAGGTAGTTTGGCTGAACGCTTCAGTCTACTGCCAGGTTCAGAGGCTGGGACTCAAGGAGTAGAGTGGGTTGGCGTTCCCTTCTCCCTCTAGGAGGAACCCTGGGCAGCCCCAGAGCATTGCCCTCTGGCTTCTGGTGAGCCACAGGCTGGTTTGAGCGCACAGTGGCTTGTTCCTTTTCCTGCCTGAGTTAGTGGCCCATGTAGGAACACCCAGCTTGGCCTTTCCTCAACCCTGCCTGTCATGGCTCTGGTGGGAGCACCCAGGGGAGCTTTCCATGCATGTGAGTTAAAGTCATTCGGAAATCAAATCCTCTCCCAGCAAATGACGGGGAGGGCTGGGAGAGGAAGCTGCTCTCTAGTCATCTGATTAGAAGAGCTGGGCTTTGCGACAACAAGGTTTGTCTACACTGCAGGTAAACACCACGGCTGTCCCATGTAGGCTGCCAGGATCACAAGGCTATAAAATTGCAGTGTAGACATTCGGGCTCAGGCTGGAGGCTGGGCTCTGGGATCCTCCCCGCTCGTAGGGTCCCAGAGTGCTGGAACCAGCAGCTTGGGGCTGTGCTTGGTGGGGTGAAGCCTGAGGGGAGCAGCCCAGCCAAGGGCTGCCTGGGAGATGGAACCATATTTCCCCTCGCTCTTGTAAAGCGGGTTACTTGCTAAATGCAGGGGAACACATTGGCATGGGAGCAGTTTCTGGAGTGAGAGAACAGGGCACAGTTTTAGGACACGCTTGCTGCCCAGGATACCCCAGCGGGTTGCAGTTGGATGCTGGGATGCTGGCATGTGTGGGCTTCCCCTTAGCAGATGGATGGAGGAGATCTGAGGGGTGCTGGAGATAGGCTCACAGGGGCAGGGGGCCAGAGGCCAGGAGGGAGTGAGCTAGGACAATCCAAGGATGTTTTTGTTTGGTATCTACGGTGTGAGACTGAGGTCAAATGCACTAGGTTCCTGGTGGTTTGCAATGAAACCCACGTCCTGGGACTCAGCTTGTTTTGATCATAGCACAACTCGGGGCAGGAGGATCCGTGTGTGTGCTGTGACTGGGCAACTAAATACATCTCTGGAGAGCTCAACACAGCTGCACTTCCATGGCTGGCTGCACCCAGTGTGAATGCCCTATGCACCCCAGGTTTCCTCTGGCTCTGGGGCCCCGGTACCCCAGTGACACTCATTGTAACATGCCCGCCTTCCTGCCTGAAAGAGGGGGCACCTGCCCCGCTCACTACACCTGCAGGTGCTTGTCTTGCATTCGTCTCTGGCTGCCTGTACTAGTGAGGACACAATGGCTGTGAATAAAATGATACAATTGGCTCCCCACGCCAGGGTGCTGCCAATGTTGTTATTGCTGGGTGCTAGCAATAGAGACAGTGCCCCTTTAAGAAGAAAGGCACGCTCCACACACCCCCTCCCCCAGCACTCCGGCACAACCTGCATCCTTTGTGTGCACAGTTTCAATATTGCTGGCCCATTATGGCATGTTCTGTGCACCAGCCAGATCCGATTGTGATTGCCAGGTGTGATCATGTTCCAAATGCATCAGCTAGCTAGCCCCGACGCACAGCACCTGCTAAGTCTACCAGGTTTCGTTTGACAGGTTCTCCAGGCTTTTGGCCACACTGCTGGAAACAGCCCTGCATGGCTATTGCAGTTAGGCACCATGTAATCAGCACAGCTCTTAAGACCTCTCTCGCAGCCAGTAGCTGTGCTCACCCCTCAAACAGGAGTACTCTGAACTCGGGTTCAGCTTCTCTAGCCCTGGCAGAAGGGAGGGGGCTCACCTGGACATCGCCTTTGTTCTCAAAATAGCACTTTGGGGACCGACTCATAACCATTTCTGATCAATGTTTCCCAGAGCCCTCTCGCCTACAATTAGATGTGACCTTCTGAGGCTGCGCTGCCCCACTAGCCTTTCGGTGGGACTGTTACATGTGGCTGGACCACGCTGGCACAGTAAACAGAGGCATTTCTGTTTTAATCAGCAACAAACAGGTGTTTCACCTCTGATACCACGTCAAGCTCGAAGGAGCCGTGGCCTTCTGTGTTTATAGGCATTTGCAGTATTGCCAACCCTATGTGTTCAAAAATCATAAGAATGGATTAAAAATCACTGGATTTTTAAACTAATCCATTGGGGGTATTTGTTATTTGCCAGCTGGATTTTCAGGCTTTCAGGGTCACATTTTCAAGTGGTTTCTCCAGATCCAAAAGGGCTAAAAAAACGTTAACGAAACTTTGATTCTTGTCTAATCTCTTGAATCCAGAAGCTGGGGCTTGAAGAAAACCACCTGCTATCGTGAGACTTGTGCTACAAGTGAATTGACAACACAGCTAGCTCCTATCAGAGCAAGCCACCTTCAACCTCTGCCTGGTGTCAGAGACCCCACCCTTTTCTGGAGGCCTCAATTCTGCATAGCCATGTCTAATGGCAGAACCGTGTAAAGCATTACAGATCCTTCAGCTCCGTGGGCTTGTCCTTGCTAAAAAAAGGTGTGTTTACCATGAGAAACTAATGCATGGAAGCTGCTCTGAGGTAAAGACACCATGAAGACCAGCCCGTTTCATTTCAGTCTGAGGTAATCTTCTTGTGGTCAGCCCTGGACTGTTTAAGCTGGTGCTAACAGGAAAGGGCCTGGGCTGCACTGTGTTGACTCAGGATAGCTCACATGCATTAGCTACCCTGAGGTAAAAACCACCTTTGTCAGCTGTGAAGACAAGGCCTTAAGGGTCAGAGCCCCTATGGCTCTTGCTGAGTGAACCCAGGCCAGCTGTAGGGAGGATCTGAGGCAGAAATGGGGAGGGCGGGGGGCTGCACTTTATTCTTGCAATCCCAGATCTGGGTCAGGAGGCCTGATGCCAGGGGCTGACTGTTACACCAGGAGCTGGCTGGCTCGTTCAGAGCTGGCCTCGGCACTGGGTGACCAGTGGGATGTTGGCCACATGGAGGACAGCTCTGGACTATTGGAGGCAGCCTGAGCCAAGGGGCGTATCCCTGTTCTCACCGCAGCTCCCGCTGGGCTTTAGTCACGGCAGGGAGACCAAAACATGCCAGCTTTGGGCAAACTCCCACAAGGATAAATAGGGTGTCTAAGACACCAAATGCCTGTGGCCTAGCGATGCACCCAGAGCTGACCTCCACAGGGCGGGGACAGCCCAGCCCTTGCTTCCTGGACCTGCGAGGAATGTTTCTAAAGGCACTGGGCTACACCTCATTCCTAAGCGGGGTGTGAGGATCTGATTCGGCTGCTCACGGGCACCTACAACAAATGTGGTTTTGAATTTGGTTAGTTCAACCTGGAAACCTGTTCAATTTGGGTATGCTCCCCCTCCTGCCCCCCCCCCCTTCTTTAATTGAAAGATTTTAAAACAAAGTCACTTTAGCCCAAAACATTGTGATTTTTTTCTAGTTGTTTTAAGAGGTTTTTTTTTTACTGAAACAATGTGGTGAATTTGACCCGAATTCGCACAATGTTTAGATTAATCTAAATCTGCATTTTACACAGAAAAAAGCTTTGGTCAATAAATTTCGCCCAGCTCTTGTCCCTGGCGGTCCAGGCTTGCCCTCCCTTCTGTCTGGTTTCTGCCTCCTGTGCTCAGAAATGTAGCAACAATCATTATTACCAGCCACCGTTACACGCACACGTACTCCTTTCGCTGGCTCCCACCCAGTGCCTGGCCTTGAGTCTAGCTGCACAGATCAGGAATGCCAGCAGCACACACACAGTCTCATAAAAACACTGCTTGTGTGTCTAGGGCTCCTTCCAGCCTGGTACACAGGTAAACAGTTCTGCTTCGCATACACTGAGCTGCCCATTTCTCAGGAGTGAATCACTCTGCCTGTGACATCACGCTGCTTGGAATTAAGCCCTGGGTTATTTCCTTTTATTCTTTGATTGCACCAGTATTTCCTGGAACACTAGAAAAGCCATGCCAGTGGCTGTGGCCGGGGAATAATGGCAATGCCTGAGCGCCAGCAGCTTCCACCACCAAACAAGGGAGTGGAGCAGCAAAGACAGGCTGGTCTCTACCCAGGGTCAAATCCCTGCTGCCACTAATGCTGAGCACATGCCACAAGCCCCCAGGAGAGCAGCAGGCCTGAGTTTGAGAGGGCTGACACAGAGCATGTGGCGATGCCCGTATACAGCAGCCAGGAGAGCTGGCTGCCACGTTGGACCCACTCGGTGCTGGGCCACGTCGTTTTTGTGCTGCTTTTCGTAGCTGAGTGACAGCTATTGTGGCACTACTGAGGGCAGTTCCACCGGCACAGCGTTGGCTCGAGCAGTATCAATCACCTCCTTTGGGAACATATGGAAGCAAATGACAGCGCTCGCCTGGCCATTGTGTCTGCCAGCACAACCGTGCAGCATTCTGGCTGAAGTCATTTCTCACCTACCAAACTCCCTCCTCAAGCACTTCCCGAAAGCCGAGTTCACCAAGCAATAGATGTAGCCAGACTCCAGTGCCCCCTAGTGGGAAGCTCTCTAGTGTGCCATTCCTTTTGTCACCGTTCTTTGAGTTAGTCAAATTAAACATGAGACCCATAACCTGCTACATATTTACCATTCGCTCAGAGCCCACTGGGCCCAGCCTCTCTCTAACTGAACAGCAACCCGTTTTTTTGGCTAATGCTTAACTTGCTTAGCAACTAAGGCTTTTCCTGGGGGTCTGGGAGGGTTGTTCTGTCACGGTATCGTACCAAGCCTTGTATCCTTTTTAGACAGTTTGATGTTGGAGCAAATGTGAGTCTTTCTTGCGATGACAAGTGACCTACTTGCTCATGGCTCTCTGCTGGGGTGGTGTTTTGCGTGTTTGTTCCAATATCAGGCTGTCAGGCTTATCAAGTCTCAGAGGACGGGTGCGTATTTCACCATCCTTTACATCCACGTTTTGCTTTTGCATTCATATTTGCCGTTTCAGTGAAATGTTTGTTCATCCACTGATGCGTTATATGAACAAGGATTCCTCTGTTCAATGTGTTAGCTTTTTTGCAAGTGCATCATTTGTCCTGAGGAAATCATTTGGTCTTGACAGGGTCTCCCGGCTGCAGTTCTGGGAAGTCTTTAACTTGTTGGTCATGCTAGGCTTTGACCTTTGCGTCACTCTTCCTTTTTGTGCCTTCCACCACTGCTGGTTTCAGTGATGCTAAGGGAAGCACACACCTCAGCAGCAAGTGTTGTCCTGGGTTCTCTTGAAGCTTCCGTGGGCATGGCTCTCTGTTCCAGAATGGCTTGCCAGACATTTTCTTTACTTTCTGCAGATCTCTTTAATAGAGCTTTAGTGATTTTGATGACCGGTTCAGCTTTGTCCTTTGCCAGTTGGTGGCATGGTGATGATGTGATATGACTGAATTCCCATTGCCAGATAAATTGTACAAACTCACTCACTGCAAGTGAACTGGAATCTTAGCTGAAGCTGCACTGTCTGGGATCCCAGGCTTTATTGCTTTGCTTGTGCCATTTCACATAGTTCCCCAAAGTCTGACTAGTGCAATTATGAGGTGGTTTCTCTGATTTGGGTTGAAAGGTCCAGTTCTACTTTGCTCAAAGGTCTGTTAGAAATGCTGTGTATTTTCACTGTCTGGTTTTGCAATGTGGCCTGCATTTCCCCACATGTATCACAGTTGCTCCCCAGGTCTCAGATAGCCTTGGTCATGTCTGGCCAGTATATAGCATCTCCAGTTTTCCAGATACAGTACAGGCTTCTCTTCCAGAACGGTTCAGATGTGTTCTTCAGAGCGTTTGTTTCTCCAGGAACTGGATATTCTGATTCTAGGCCCAGATCTACAAAGATATGTGGGTGCCTAATGCCCAGATTTAGGTTTTCCATTTTTACGTGCACTGCAATCCACAAAACTCTCTATCAGTGTTGCCTGTTGGCTCCTGTGTTTCTGCCTCTGGGCATGAGCACTGCTGCCTCTCTCAGCCCCAGCCTGATCCAGGCCCCGGGAAAAGCTAGGCAGACAAACACCTATCTACCCGGCAGGCCCCGATCCAGTTGGCACACTCAGGGTCTGCCTAACTACACATGCATGAGTCAGTGGAGGGAGGGGGTGGAATGAAGGAGGATGAAGGACAAAAAGGCTGTCCCTTAGCCCAGGTGTTAGGCCATGTAGCTGGGATAGACTGCTGATTCAAGTCCCCGTCTGCCTGGGGAAGAGAAGGGGTCTGAACAGGACCTGCCACCTCACAGCTGCAAGCACTGACCACAGGCTGTGCTATGACCCTCCGTCTTCTTCTGGCCCCACCAATGTTTAATTGTTTAGTGGAACCTCTTCAGCAGGAGATACTGCAGGAGATCTTCCAGGAATAGCTCACTCTCTTATGGAAGTGGTTCCCTTTAATTAAATATAATTTGGGCCAGAGACAATGAGATTCACTCTGCTGCCCAGTGGCTCCTGCCCTGACCTGTTCAAACCCCTTCTCCTCCATAGGTGGAGAGGGGAGCTGGAACTCCACCTGGGCCGTGTCTAACCACTGGGCTCAGGCCCCTATTGCAATTTTGCATGGAGTCAAGTGGCCTCTGAATACCCCTTGGGATTGGGCCCTGCACGGCAGACAGGTGGGTAAACATCATTGTCCCCCAGTTCACAGATCACAACCAGAGATGGGCGCTTCCCTGCAGCCCCACTGCACAGCCATTCCCTGAGAGGAGTGGGACTTTGAACACACACCTCTCTGCATTGTCTCCCACTGGCTAGCTTAGCTGTGCTGCTGTGTGGGTTGCGGAGGCACCTCTTTCCCCCCACGCATTGCACAGGGAGCCTAGACCCCTAACAGAGGCACTTAAAAGTTAGGCTCAGCATCACAATTCCTAAGTCCTTTTATGGATCCAGGCCCACTTGCCTTGCTATATGATGCTAGTTTGTGCACTCAACTCGTCTTGCTAGTTCTAGTGTTCTTGAGAGGCAGGTGGGGCTGTTCCCTCAGCTGCTTTCAGCTTCCAGCTGGTGGATCTCATTGGGTTTTTGTCTGCTAGCCTGAAGAACCTTCTAGCACTAGAGAGCATCTTCCTTGGCAAGACAACAATTACAGCATCACCTCTCTTCAATAGGAGAACAAATGACTGGACTCCTTTAGCTTTGTCTTCATTAGGAAAATAGTAGGTTGTTAACTCAGCTGAGCTAGCGCAGTGTCACTCACACAGCTCACACCTGAGGGAAGGCTGGGCCACTTGCAGGTTTCATGAGATCAGTCACCCTGGCCTGCCCCCCAGCAGTAACTCGATCTGCCAAGTCATGTGAACACTCCAGATGGCCTAGTCCAATGGTCCCCAAACTTTTTATGTTGTGCCCCTTGCCCCTGCCCGCAACCCCCTGGGATTGGGGGCCAGGAATCAGGGGCTGAGTCCAGGGCCAGAAGCAGAGCCAGAAGCAGAACTGCAGCTGGGTTGGGGGCGCTGGGGCCACAGCCAGGGCTGGGAGCAGAGCTGTGGTTGAGCCAGGAGCCAAGGCCGGGGCTGCCATTGGAGGTGGGGCCAGGGCTGGGAGTGGAGCTGCGGAGAAAAGCAAGGCTAGGTGGCACTGCCTCTCCCCCCCCGTGGGGGTTGGCTTGGGCCCCACCCCACACCCTCCCAGGGGGCGCATCCTACAGTTTGGGGCCTCTGGCCTACTCTGTGCCAGGATATGCCCATGTATTGGCTAATGCAAGTTACCAGCTCACCCTCTTTCCTAGTAGCGATGCCCCCTAAATCTCTCGCTGTAAGGCAAGTTTTCCAGACCTCAGATCATTCATGTAGCTCTTTTCTGAGCAGTCCAGGTTTGACGTGAGGACACCAGCCCTGGAAACAGTCTCAGAGCACTGTGTACCGTCCGATGTAATATCACCTCCCCTCTAGCTTCACCCTGCATGTACAGCCAGGCTCACATATGCTAGCTTAGCCCTCGTGTCACAATGGAAGTTCGTGGTCACTTTATTTCCACCATGGACCTACAACCACTTCAAGTCACTGCTTTCCACATAGCCCCTCCACCGCCATCCTGGTCGTTTGCCTGCCAATCGTTTGTTCCTACAGGCATGCCCTTGCGTGGGGCTGTAATAAGCTGGATGTTGTCTGCCCATGGCCAGCTCCCCAAATGATTGAGATTGTGCTGTGTAGTGTCCGCTCCACTTACCTCCACTAAGCTAGTGTCAGCTGCAAACTACACCAGCAAGGATTTGTCATTTGTCCCAGCACTCCAGGTAGTGCCGAGCACTGGCCCAGCAAGCCAGGCCGGCACACGGTGCTCTGCCACGCAGGGCCCCTGGAGCAGCCGAGCCAAACAAACAGACTCTCCCCATCACTTGGATGTTGCTTCGGCACCTCCAGAAAGTGGCGGCTGGGGTGACTATGGTGAGCCTAAGCCCGGCCCTGCCAGACAGATGCCCTGCTGGCACTATAGCACTTAGTTGGGATATGCTGGCCCTTGCCCAGCTATGAGAACATTGGTATTAAATGGGAGCCTCAGTGCCTCGCCTGCACCCAGGGCTAGTCACACCCTCTTTGTGCCAGGCTTTGTTCTGCTGTTGGCAGCGGAGCTCCAGGCGAGCCAGCAGGCATCCCAGAGGCAGCGATTGCGTGATAAGGAGAGTAGCCAGGCCCAGTGGTTACTGACACAAACCCATCTGGGACCTCCCCTGGATCCCAGCTAGCCATTGCTGCAGACCAGCCTCACATGTGAAAAGGGGCCTGCAGGGGCTTGCAGAGGCCCCGCTTGAGCCGCCCACGGGAGAGCACGAATGAGTCCAGCAGAATGGCCCGTGGGTCTGGCTGTCTAGGTACAGCCCCTCTACACCAGCTACTGCAGGACACGTCAAGTCTCTGCATCCCTGAGGCTGCCTGGCTGTGGACATAGCTGCCCACATTGCCCTCTCCGCACGGAGCCAACAGAGCTTCATTTGCCCCATTCCCATTCAAAAGCTCAGTTTGAGACAAATGACACACGGTAGCTTTGTTTTAAAGGGGTAACAAGGTGGAGAAGGAGAAGCCCTAGGGGAAGGTGGGGGTGGCTAGTGCCTGGGGGGGGGGTACTGGGGACAGTTAGCTCAAGGGCAGCAGAGAGAAGTTACCCAGGGCTCACTGCAGGAGGGCTATGAAAAGGTACACTGGCCCAGTGAGGGAGGGGGGCAAGGACACAGGCAGCCTGGCACCAGTGAGATCCAAGGGGCTCTGTACATTTTAGAGTGACTGAGTTAAGGGCAGTTTGTTTTATCCCTTGCTGCAGGGGGAAGCGAGCACAGATCTGTTCAGCCTGAAGTTCAACCATAGGCCACAGCATGTCTGTCTGCTCCCTGAGCAGCGCTATCAGCTCTTGTTGCCTGTTTCTCCTGTCTTCACTATCCCTCTGCATTCTGTCCTTGAGCATCACCCTCTAAGCTCTGTGCTTGGAATCCGAAGTGCCAGAGGCTTGCAGGACCTGCTGGAACATTTCTTCCCTTGTTCTCTTCTTTATCCTCCGTCTCTAGCCAAGCTGATCCACCAATGTGGATGGAGAGACCCACAAGGCCACATTTGCAGCTGCTAAAGAAACAATGGATAAAGATACTAATGTGAGTGCATTCACTGCCCTTGATCCACACACGTTACAAGCATAACATTCTCACTGCTCCTTGGGATTCCTACAGCATAATGGGAGGGGGCGAGTTGGGACAATAAGTGGGGTAGCGGATAGGGCAACAGGCAGTGGTGACTGTAGCTCTCTCACTCCTGAGGGTAACGGAGGCTGGAAGGGAATGGCTCCCGCACACATTCTGCTGCAGAACGGGTTCATGTGCTGCTAGCCTGAGAGCTATGATGGTGCCTGCTGAAGTAATTGCTGAATGGCGTTGGAAAGCATCCTACCGCAGCAGAAGAAATAAGGCAGCCCTGCCCCAGAAACCTTTGGCAGAGGATTCCAGACTAACTCCAGGAAAGTTTCCTCAAGATTCACAGGACATCCCAGTGCACATAAACCGTTCTGCAGGGCCCCTCTGCCTAGCTGTACAGGGGAAGGAGAAGCAGCTAGCAACAGTACCTCTACTGGTTATTTCACTACCTCTTCTAGCCTGATTTAAAAATAGTAAATGAACAGATGCGTCCCTGCAATGCTGAAGCAACCTGCATACTTACCAGGGTTCCCTCCCTTGCATCAGGCTCGCCAGTGCTGGATTGCTAGTAGTGGCTCGACTGCTCAGGAGTCAAAAAGAGATCCTGGTTCACCGCTCCACTGGACCCCCAGTTGCCTGTCCCCCATACTCATCCTCTTCCTCATCAACACTCGCCCTCAGGATTCACGCTGGTGGCCTGTGACTCCAGCTCTCCCAAAGTATCCACAGGAACCTGGGGAGGGGGGGGGGGGTGGAGGAGCAATGGGGGCACAGCCAATGATGGCATGCAGCTCCTTGTAACAGTAGCATGTCTGTGGCTCCACACCAGAGTGACTGTTTGCCTCCTTTGCCTTCTGATACACCTGCTGCAGCGCCTTGAGTTCACACGACATGCTGCATGTCCATGTTGTAGCCCTTATCCCCCAGGCCCTGAGCCATCTGGCCATAGATGTTTAAGTTTCTATGGCTGGATTAGAGCTGTGTTTGCACAGACTTCTCTCCCCACAGACCCAGGAGATACATCGTCTCCCATGTACACCAGGCAGGAGCACATTTGCTGCATGGAGCCGCCCTGGTCAGCTGGGAAGTTGCTATGTTAGCTCTCTGCTCCTAGCAAACAGGAAATAGAATTTAAAATTCATGGGTCTTTAAAAGAAGGGGGGGGACACGTTCCTGTGTGCCTGGCCTCCCGCACAGCAGAGTTCAAAATGGTGGCCGGAATGGTCCTAGTGGGGCATTGTGGGACACTTCCAGGAGTCCACTGAAATCAATGCAAGTAATGCAGTGTTTATACTGCACTGCGTCAGCCTAACTACATGGAACTAAGCGCTTTACCTCTCATGGTGGTGGAGTTACGCTGGCGTAGTGGACGAGTTACATCGGTGGGAGGAGCACTGTAGCGTAGATACTTACACGGTTAGGTCCACTTAAGCTGCCTTGCGGTGACCTACCTCTGTAGCATCGACTGGGGCAGAAGGTTAGAGACCTGGCTGCATAGTGGCCAAAGGGAACTGAGGGAGGGAGGGCTATGTCACTTTGCACCGAGCAGGAGCATTCACAGGTCTCAATGGCTGCTGCTTCGCAGCGGTTCCCAACTTGGGACTCCTAGGAGTGGGGATCTGGGACAGTGGGAACGGGGAACAGCAGGTGCTTTCAGAGACAGAGGATCAGCTCAGTGCTGCTGCAGGCTAGGAACACGCCACGCAGCTGCATTCCAGCCACTCCCAGGCTCACCCACGGGGCACACAGGAGGAGGCCAAGTGCATCATCTCCTCACAACAGGCTGCATTTTAGCGACTTCCTGATCGAAGAACATGAGGTCAGTGTCACAGGCCAGGGATCTTGGAGGAGCAGAATTAGATCCGTAAATGAGAGAAACTAGAACATTCCATGCAAGGCCGGCTTGGCAAATCCAGATAAACAAGCCTGCCTGAAAACACTCTGCCTTGGCTAATGCTGCCTTGTCCTTCATTCGCCATGCCTCAGGGAAAGGCAGCCATCCCATTCAATCATCTTCCCTTCCCTTCACTCGCTGGTGTCCAGCAGGGCGGGTAGGAGTGAAAGCTGCAGAGAAGTCGAGATTCTCCTCTGGATTCCGTCTCATTCCCATAAGGGGGAATCTCCCTTCCACAATATCTGGTATGTCCGGACCTGTCTCCTTTCCTGAGAAAGAAATCCCGTTCCAATTGTTAAACAGCTACATATTCATTTCCTTACCAGCCAGAGATGTAGACAGGCAATGCCACCTTCAGGTCTGAATTCAGTGAGAGGCAATGAGAGAGCACACGTGCGTGCGTCTGTCTGTCTTGGGACCTTGTTTATATTCCCAGGCAAGAAGCCCTTTCCATATATAATTGCCATGTTATTTAACCAAAGAAGACTACCCTCCCCCCCTGGACCTCTGATAGACCTTTGAAGCCACTAGAGCGCTTTGAGATCCATATAATTAATTCCCTAAACATTCTAAAGCTCATTGGGCCCCCCAGACACTATTCAAGTCCACAGAAGTGCAAAACAGTACAGCAATATTCCATTCTTTGCCAGCGGTACACATTATACTGAACCATTTCCTTTTGTAGCGTCCCTAGCCCCTCATTTTCAGGCACTCAGAACTTTACAAAAAACATTCACCTTTTGGAGTGAAACTTTCTGTGAGTGATCTCTGCCTAAAGATTAATTATTTTGGGGAAGTCTGAAGGCGAAAGAAGAGACCCACCCTTCTGAGTTACGGGAAAGGAAGCACATTCCTCCAACTGTAAAAACATTCTAACTCCTTTAACCAGTTTGCAGCAAGAGTGGCTGAACTTTGCAAGCTGGCATAGAGCCAGTAGTCCTGGGTGAGGAATGTGTGCTTTCCTAAGCTTGAATAAACTACCATTCATTCAACCATTGAGAACATTTCAAAGCAATCTATTGAGGACACTCAGTAAGTTGCTTTGGGAGATACACCCTGTACATGTAGCCCTCTGTTTAAACTCTCAGGAGCGTTCAGAGAATCTACAGTCTCATGCCTGCTTTCTGAATAGCCTGTTTGCCGTAATCAGAAATTAAATGCAAATAAAAGTAACAGTATGAAGGTTTTACACTAAAAGCAGAACATTTGCATGTCTAAACTTATGGAAATTTGGCAATAGTATTGTTAGGATTTTCTAGTCCTGTTTTCCTTGTTCAGTGTGTAGCTAGTTATTAATGACTACACTGTAAAACATGCAGGAGGTACACGGGGGCCAGTTAGCAATGTGCAGCCTTAATGCTGTATCTGGAAGTCTTGTGTTTAACAAATATACACAAGCTTTTGGACAGTTACTTCAGTAGAGTTTCTCTGGAAACTCACGGCCCTGAAGCT
This sequence comes from Emydura macquarii macquarii, assembly GCF_026122565.2. NCBI lineage: Eukaryota > Metazoa > Chordata > Testudines > Chelidae > Emydura > Emydura macquarii. Next base: position 685,428 of record NW_027131307.1, on the reverse strand, counting down.
CTCAGCTCCAGCAAACCATATGTTGAAGCTTGGCTTGTCTGATCTGTAAGCTGCTGTCTGGGCTTCCTAATTTTGGGGCACCACATAGTCCATCTCTGGCTTGTGTTAGCTCATCTCATTTGTTTTTCAGACCTCAGCAGGAGCAGAAGCGGAGCATTGGCATAAATTCCATGCAACTGTGTGTTCCAACCAATGCTTTTACCAGCCATTCCAGTGGGCGTGGTGTGCAGATGTTTTCTGGCTGTCAATTGCTATTATCAAGGTCAATACTCAACAGCAGCATTCAGAGAGTCCTCATGATATTTATGCACAATAGAGAAGATTGGCCCGCCCATGAGGCGGAATGAATGCACATGAGGCAATCTGAATGATTATGTTCCTTTAGATCCCAGCTGGCTGTGTAAAGCCCTCTGGGAACAGGAGAAAATTTTAAAGTGTAAAATCCTTTTGGCCATGTGAGATTCTTAGTATTTGCCTTAAGATCACTAGCTAGAAAATTATATCTCCTGCTGCTAAGATAAATGTGTGGAAAAAACGGTTATTCACCTTGTAACTGTTGTTCTTCGAGATGTGTTGCTCATGTCGATTCCATTCTAGATGCATGCTAGATGTTACATTGAGTGGTGATGTCATCAACTTCCAGTGATTATTGAGCAGGGGTTGCTAATTTTCTTCCACAAATCTGACAGTGTAGGAGAGTTGGGCAGCACAGACCAGCTGCTAGAACAAGAATGATCCAAAAAGATCTTGTCTCGTTTGCTCCCATGCAACCTGAGCAAACCAATAGACCTTTGGAGCAGAGGCTGCCAGACCTCCCAGTCATGACTAATGCTTTGCCTGAATGGGCTATGCTCATGGAGAAAGGTTAACTTCACCGCAAAGAATTAACTTGGTTTCTTACCCAGGTGTTGCCCCTTTCCTGTCCCTCTTCCATCCACTTACAAAACCCTCCCACCCAGTCTGGGGTGCTTTCAACCAGGGCCAGTTGGTGGTATGGATTATAGCCTGGGGGCTGCTTTCACTTGGGCTGGTAACCCACCCACTTTTGCAAGGTTAACTCACTCGAGTGCTATAGTCCTTCTATGCCTTCCCACAATTCCCTTTGTGTGCAGAGGACAGATGAGTTCTCCCAGTTTGCTGGGGAAGAATCATTTTACTGCAGCACAAAGAACCATGGGATATGCCCCTGAAGTACTAGCGATGCACACAGCACATGCAAAGTAACAGTGAGGACACAAGACCTCCAAGTTTTGTATTGTCGCAGCTCATGCCTAACTAGGCGTATTCAGATGCACGCCATGTGGGCTAACTCTGCAGTGAAGACATAACACTTGCCCGCTGTAAGACAACTGAAGAGGCACTGGCAGAAGAAGAAACAGCATGGAAAGGAATAGGAAATAAGAGCCCAAACAGTTATAAATCAAAGCAAGTTCTTTATTTGGAAAACTGGAAGTGATGAAATTTTGCTGAGCACCAACAAGGCTAAGTTATTGTACTGCCACTTTGAAATGAACTCATCTGTTTTCTCCAAACATACCCATGAGGCCACAGCTTGATGAAACAGACCTTTACATAAACCTGCAACATAGCCCTATCACAGTCAACTCCATAGAACTCAGATTGGATCATTACAGAGTTGCACATGTAGAAGGATGGAGTTGCCCGTTTCCCCTACACTTCACCTGGATTTTCAGCTGTCTTGACACAGTCATCAGAGCCACACAGTAAGGTCTCCGTAAATCAAGATTGTCAGTGAAATTAACACCCATATGCTTCTCTGGAAAATGCTTGTGGAAACTGTCTTTCTTTGTGGAGATGCACATCTGGGATTAACTGGAAGTGTCCTGACGCCATATAGATATCTCTTTGTTCCCAGGATTACAGAATTGTGAGCCAAGAGCAGACCAATGCTGCACACAGTGGTATGTTTTCCGACTGCTGTGTGAGAAGAGGGCTTCTATTACTCATCCCTGGCAATCTCAGGGGAAGACACTCCTCAGGGTTGGCTATTGCCATGATTAAGCAGGAACTTTCAGTAACCCTACTAGGATTTTGCTCACAGTTATTCCTACAGTTCTGGCATAGTGACCAAGCCAAAAAAGGAATTATTACAAAACATACATATCCTCTATTTACTGTGTTAGTATTAGTGTGTGTCTTGGAAATGATGCAGTGAAGTGCAGTTCACATCTTCAAATATGACGACAGCGAGTCACTTTACTCCGAATACATGATTAAAAAATATTAAGAGATGATGCTCAGATTAAGTGGCAAGAATTATGCAAGCTAAAAGAAGCATACAATACATCACCCATCCCCAGTGCAGCCCTGCCAAAACATCTACACATCACTCCCACCCTACGCAGCCCCCCAGGAAGCATCACTGTTTAATGTAGGGCTTTGCAAACTATTTCAATTGTGTAACTGAAAAAGTCATAGGAGGGAAATTTCATGTAGTTTTAGCTTCTTTTGACATTTCCAGCTGCTAAATCATGAGTTACGTGATCCACCAGTTCCCATTGCTCACCATGGCACCATGGCCCATGAAACAGTGGGCTTTTACCCCACAACAAAAGCTTTCAGTGAAAGGGCACCATAGAAGCAAATAGATAAACTTATAAAAATTACTATTGCAAAATCTGGTAACTGAAGTTTAAAAAATATATTTGTTTTATGAAGAAAATTTCATAGAAAAATAGCATGGCACTCTATAAAGGCATGACAAAAACTGCCTGAGCCATCTAGGCAGCAAAGGCACTTTGATGCAAATCAATATATGAGGGGTCCTATCAAGCTGACTTGGGAAGAGCAGAGAAACCCTCTGTCCAGCAATGCATGATCAAAGACATATTGGCAAACATGATAGCAATTAACTCATATTCCAATAAACTCCACATGAAAAAATGTTACTTGGTTGGCAGTTTTCTGCCATAAGGGTTTTGAAATTTAGTCATAAGTCAGAATTGTAGTAAGTACTGAAGTAACTGATTCATACGTATAAATTCTTAGAATTTGAGAGGCCAGATTTGCTGTTTTTATTGCCTCTACTTATAATTTCATCATTAACTCCAATTATTCCACATAAGAACTACCTACCAGTAGCTACATTTTTTCTGTGTAGAATCTCTGTAGAAAGTGTTTCTCATTTCTACCACTGGGCAGAAACTACAGCTACATAGTGTGCAGATCAGGGAACTGAGAGTGACACATTTCAGAGGTGCTAAGCAACCGCTGAGATGCCGCAGAACTTGAATACAATTGATACACAAGCAGAGATGCTCATTCTGTTTCTTTGGAGACATGCACTGCAGGTATCCTCCTCTCCTCTATTCTTGTTTTGCTCCAGGTAGCTTCACAGGAGCCCAGCCCTGCATCTTGTAATAGGACACCAGCTGCTTAGGAACTTCAGCCAGGACTGTCTGGGAAAGAGCCTCTCGAGGAGCCTGCAGGGAGACACCAGTGTGAGTCAACCAACGCTACAGCACATAATAAAGGACCAAGTAATCCATCAATTCCCCTCATACAAGAGAAGACTCAAAATAATGTCTCTACAGCTTCGGCTCTCATGCATTAATAGGAATCATAGGGAATTCTGAGCAATTAGTACTGCACTCAACCCGAAATGCATTAGATCACAATAGAGAGACAAGGTAGGTGAGGCAATATCTTTTATTGGACCAACTTCTGTTGGTGAGAGAGAGAAGCTTGTGATCTTACACAGAACTCTTCTTCGGATCTGGAAAACGTACTCGGAGTGCCACAGCTAAATAGAAGGTGGACAGATTGTTTAACATAAGTAGTTAACACATATTTCAAGGGACCGTTCAAGGTGAAGTGGTCCTTGAAATTGACACTGATCCAAGCTCCAACCCAAGAAAATCTCAGTTAAGAGTGGCTGTACAGGTGGGTCTCCTCTCAGAGCCCATGGCAGACCTCCCCTGTAAATACTGACAGTTCACTGATATGTTTGAAAAGAAAAACACAAATATCCTCCCCCCGCACAAAGCCTAAAACCAGAAGTACAGTTTCCATTTGGGCAAATCTACACTACATTAGCTCCCAAACTGGGAGTTTTACAATATTATCTGCAACAAAATTTAACAGTTCATTCGTAAATCATCACTACTGCCAGAGCACCAGTTCTCTTCATTAAGAAGATGGCAGCCTCCAGCTCTGTGTGGATTACCAAGCCTTGAATCAAATCACAATCAGGAATTAATACCTGCTACCCTAATTCTTGAGATGTTGGAGCATGTGGAGACTGCCCAAATATTTACAAAGCTAGACATTCAGGGGGCTACAATCACTTGCAAATCAGAGTAGGTGATTAATGGAAAAACAGCATTTAGGACCTGTTATGATCACTTCAAGTATTTAGTAATGCCAATCAGCCTAACACACACCCCAGCCACTTTCCAACATTTCCTCAGTGGTGAGGACTGTGTCCCTTTTCTAGAACTACACAATGTTATGTCCTGCCACCCTCAGCAGAGTGGCAATACTTACACCTGAGACTTGCTAACTTACCAATTTGGTCCAGATGCCCTAGGACTGCCAGAGGCCCCAGAGCTATTGGGACCTTCAACATGCAAAATATACTCCCTAGGCCCACGTCCATTTTGTTAATGAAGAGGAACTCTATTACTCTGCAGTTCTTTGTGAAAGCATCCAATCATGGACCAGGCTCTGCTGTGCTAGGCTTGGAACTACTTCTTGGAGGTGGTCGTCAGATGCTGCACTGGGAGACCTTCAGGCAATACTTTGGCACAGCTCAGCTTGTCGCTGTTTGTAAAGCACTTTGCTATCCATGTTAAATTCAAATGGCAATTATCACGCTACTGAGAATTCCATTCTAGACCAACTCCATATGATGCAAATTTAATTTCAAGTCAAAACTTGGGAAAAATGTGAGGCTAGAAGACAACGGCAAAGTCCATAGGCAAAGCACGTGCTGCTATGAAGAGTTCAGAGTACAATCCCGTGGGTACCCAGTAGGCGGGGCTGAGAAGGTAGCAAGCTCTGCCCCCGCTGGATGCCTCACTCCTGTGCCACCAAGGTTACGGAGGCAAAGAGGTCAGGCCTAGTGAGATGAAAGCACTCAGCTCACTAGCTCACATTCCAGGTGAGGAGTGGAGGTATTTCACTCAGTCTTCTGCTTTACTGGATGCTGAGAACGTAGCAGAGGCAGCATGCTAAGCCTCTGGTTGAATGGAAGTACCTCCACTCAGTCTCTTGCTCCTCAACCCAATAAGCTGGGAGTGCTCAGTTTCAGATGAGTGGTAAACATCTCAGTTCTCTGAGGAACAGTCTCCAGAACAATTTTGGGCCACACTTCCTTGCAGACAGCTCACTGGCTTCACGCACTAACTATAAGGCTAATAGATTCTCTACAAAAACACTCATCTCTCAGATCAGACCTGTGTACAATAAGATTAACAAGTTGGGGTTTTTTCCTCATGTTAAAATAAAAGATAACTTACATTTTGGAATTTCCTGAAAGGCACAAACTGTACAATGTCTCGTGCAGCTGGCTCCCCTGTCAAGGACCTTAAAACACCATCGTCCCCATCCAGGAATTCCATGGCTTTGAAATCAGCACTACCGACTCCAATGATAATCACAGACATAGGCAGTTTAGAGGCATTAACAACAGCTTGCCTGGTTTGATCCAGATCAGTGATCTCACCATCTGTGATGATCAGTAGTACAAAGTATTGCTGCAAAACATTAAATCAGGTAATCAGTGAGTTTAACTTGAAACCCAGGCAAAAGATGGCCTTAGCCATCGCTCCTTCTAAGATGGGAAAGCAGAGGGTGGGTAAGGCACAGGACTCAGAGTGAAGTTCTAGTCCCAGTTTTGTCTCACACTATTTCTGTGACGCTGGGCTAGTCACTTCTCCCTCTGTGACTCAGATTTTCATAAACCTAGTCTTAAAGGGGAGGGAATCGAGAGGCTTAGCTCAATGACGTCTGTGAAGAATTTTAAGATCCTTGGATAGAAAGCATTAGAGAACCGCAAAGGACCATTGAAGGAAACGGTGGCTGTAAAACCTGCTATTTGATGCTGTTTTCCTTGCTGGTGGTATTATTATAAAGAATAAAGAAATTAACTTTAAAGTGACTTTGCACCCAAGACCATAACAGGCTGGAGAATTCAGGTCATGCACTCCTGCTAGGGAAGGAATGGAGGAGTTCAAACCCTCTATGCACCCTAGCAATAAACCACGTGTGGAACAGACTAAGAGACAGCAACAGAAGCTGCACACATGAACGTTTCTAGAAAGGGTAAGACACCCCAGAGCAAACATTAACATGGGAACACATGCAGCATTGGCAGTGGGCTCTAATATGGGCCATGTGGCTTCCTCCTGTTCCCAAAGGCAAAGGGTTGTAACTGAGTGCCGAGACATCTGTTTGACCAGCACTCACTGTCTTGTAGTGCCTGTCTGCATTTTCATACAAACTCAATAAACACAGGAGATCCCAACTTCTGATTCCAAATGTGTCTGGTAATAAGAAATTTAATGTGGTTATAACTGAAAAGTGGTCACCCAATTCCCTAAGAGCAGTTAATGGAGATAGTTTAGATATGCACTACTTGTATCTTAAATGTCCCTTCTTTGAGTGATAATGGAAAAAATTCTCTCATATGTGGGAAGGGACAGGAAACTAAACCTCAAATATGAACCATCGATCACTTCAGCCTCAAACACCCCATTCAGAGATGAGGTGCAATACACCCCCCTGCTGGTGCAGACGAAAGCCCAGTCTCCCTGGATTTACAGTCAAGTAACCAAAACTAAGGATTTCTCAAGATGGGCTTCTTAGCCCAGCTACATCCAAGGACTCCTTTCCAAGTTTTGTTTGTTTGGGTTTTTTTTTCCCCCAAGGAAACCAACATGGAAACTAGTTATTCTATCAGACAATACAAGGGTTTTTTTTTGTTGGTGAGACATGGTTTTCAAATTGAATAAATGAAAACAGTACAAGTTAAGGGCCCAATTTTAAACTAGCTAAGCATACAAATGCAATGTGTGTGCAGTTGTGAGCCTGATGTGATATAATTAGCTACTGACGTGCACAATTACAAATCAGTGCACACAATCACGCTAATTGCACAATCTACGTTTTTATATCCTGCTCATCACCACAGGAGGACACTTGGACATGCCCTCTGTGATTACACCAGTCTTCTCTCTTGGGAAAGTGGGGCACTAGAAGGGGTTGAAAACTCTTAAATGACCCTTTACTGCCTTATTCTGTGCATCCCATGCCAACCTGCATCACGTCCAGGGAAGGTTATTCAATGACTTCGATTCAATGAAACTGCACCAAGAAGGGATGTCGTTCACACTGATCCTTTGCAACAGAGTGTATAAACACTGATTAAGAGTGAAAGGGTTAAGAAGCAACTCTGGGCCCAGACAACCCCACCCAGACACCCCTGCAGAGCATGCTCCAGACAGCTCAGAAGGGAGTTGAGCAGACAGGGAGAAGGATCTGCCCCTGGAGCTCCTGAGGAAGAACAGGGAAGTGGAACTGATTCACTAGAACCCAGACTGACTAAAGGCATTGCGTTTGTTCTACATTACCTTGGTTACAGACCGAAAAAGTTGAACTATAGCATAGGAAGTGGCCCAAGTAGGACTGTCTTAAGGTGCTCCTGGGTTTCTGACCATGGCTACCCTCACAGGGTGGTGGGCCAATACTCGGTGGCATTGGAGGGCCTGAGCAACCCTACTGCCCTCTAATCACTGCCGTCACACTCCACCCTAAGTAAGCACAGAGCCAGTGTTTACTCTGCCTTGTAATAGCCTGGTGAAACATCACCTGGACATCATAGGCTGAGTGAAATACCACAGAGATCTGAGCAAGTTGGAGAAACCAAATTAGAGGAGTCTGAGCAGGGAAGGAGAAATCACTTTGTGATTCCATTTTATCACATACAGGGAAAGTGGAAATGTCAAGAATGCAGGTCTGTACCCAATGAACATGGACTTACAGCAGCAGTTCCTTGCTGTGCTGACTGAGCTGCAAACCTTGCCACATGATTTATAATAGGAGAGAAATTTGTTGGCCCATAGAGTCGGATTTGAGGCAGTGCTTGGCGATAAGCATCCACAATTCCTTGGATCCCTATGCAACAAGAAGAACTGAATTACCATAAAAGCCTTAACTTTTTAATTATCCTGCTAATATTTTATAAGTATTACCCTTCTGGCACATTACAACAACCATTCACATATACATTTGAGGTGTATACAGAAAATCATATTGGACATATTATAAAATGACAGCCAGTATTCTGCATGGCAAGCCAGAAGTGTGCACCCAAGGTGGTGGTCAGCATGGCCAAGGGGACCTACAGAGAAGTGGTGGGATATATGGCAGATTCCTTCCGTCTTGTACTTGCCAAATGATTTTCCAAGAAACTACACTGGTTTGTGCTACTAACATAATGCAGCTGAATTGAGAGTTTCCTCCACAAAAGGAGCATTTACGGCTGATGGGCTGGCGTGTGCTTAGGCTGGTGACCACCTGTGACCACCAATTTGTGCAAACACATGTATCTCTGCTATTACCTTTTTCCCTCCCTCCTCCCATTTTCCTGCTTACTCATCTACTGCATATTGTCTAAATGCTAAATTGTGAGGTCTCAGGGGCAGAGACTGTGTTCTTTGCTTGTATAGTGCCTAGCACAGTGGAGCTCTGTCCCCAGTTAAGGTCCTTAGCCATTGCTGGGCTAGATATACTAACGAAGACCTTGTCTTCACAAGACATTTGCTCTGGTTTAACTAAAATCAAGTTGTAAAAATGGCTTTAGTGAAACTTACAAACTCTTGTGTGGACACTTAAATTGGTTAATCGATTTTACTTCATTTTGCAATTTAAGCTACACTCACACAGCCTGCCACACTGGTTTTAATTGCAAACTGCAGGACCAAGCCTCTTGACAACCATGAGCTAGGCAACGAAAGAGATCCTGGCAATGCAGTAGGCAGCAATGTTCACTCAGGGAAGGAAAACTTGGATTCAATCAGGGAAACTCACAGATCTGCAGTTCTCTGTGGTCCCAGACAAGATAGAAAAATTAAGTTTCTTAGATTTAATGAGTGTGTGCTAGGTACTGAATAAAGAGGGAATGAGACAGTCCTCGCTCCAAGGACTTTATAATCCAACTCAAATTAAAGAACAAAATGTAAAAAGAGATCATAGAAAAGCTATTGTTTAACAACATGGCTTTTGAGAACAAAATAAATTAACTTCAATACTTTTAAAAGCTACATTTGTAAAAGGATGACTATTTAGTGAATAATTAGGCAGAGAAATGACACATTTCAAACACTCAGGATTTCTTATGTATCATCCACCAACTAAGATCCCCAACAATTTTGGCAGGGGGACACTTAGCCTCCTGTACACTAGTCTGACACCGTGCTGCCAGAAAACGTGGACAGTTGTTCCACTTCTGATTTTTGTGGGGCTAAAAAACTGAAGAATTTAAATCAGCAGTTCCTAGTCAAGAAACATGAACAAAGACAAAGGAGTGCTTACCCTGGCAATAGGGGTTGTTGGGGTTAAAGTTCAAGGCAAATTCATGGGAGACCTGGGAGAGAGAACATTTACACCATTTAGTGAGACACTGACATACACACAAGGGGTGGTGGCGGAATTCTGAGAAACCTACCTGCCAGTTTGGAGGAACCTGAGCTCCAAACCCAAAAGCAGGAAACAGCTTATCTCTGCAGGGGAAAGGGAAGAATAAGAATAAGAAGCCAGAAAGACTGGGATTTTTAATACCTTGTTACCCATTCCCCTTCCCGCCTCTTCCTGCCAATCTGAATCCTTTCTTATCACTGCTTCAATTGATGGAAAGTGAATGTTGCATAGGACCCAGGCCTGTTCCCACTGAAATCAGCAGAGGTGGCGCAGGCCCTGACAAAGCATGCTGCTGGGGCTCACTGCTGCAAAGCTTGCTTTGGATCACTGAAAAGAGGAACTCAAATCCTGTTCAGGAGAAAACCAAGCCCCTCATTCTCATTTTCTGTGTATCCCAAAACCGCCATTCAGCAGTTTCTGCTCACACAGGGCCTGGCTATAATTTAACAGCAGGGGTGCTGCAGGACAGCATCAGGGTTCAGGGACAGAGCTGAGTGTGAACACTTATCCAGAGATATTTGTTCCTCACCTTCCTGAGCACCAAGACGACTCCTAGTTTTGACAGACAGAGAGAGAGAGCTGCGCCCCCATGTCATTTCCAAAGTGCTGTTGAGCTGCACAGTATTAAGGAACACAAGTATGCAGCAAAACCAGCCAGTGCAGGCAGATCAGCACAGGTGCATGGTATCATCTAGTTTGATGTCTCACATAATTCCTGCATCAAAGCCAATCACTTCTGATTGAACTAGAGCCCTTCTTTCATGAAGACTTCCAGGCTTGATTTACAGATTTCAAGAGATGAAGAATCCATCACATTCCTTAGTAACTTGGTATTCCTTAGTAACCTTACTCTCACTGTTAAATGTTTGCACCTTATTTTTAGTTTGAATTTGTCTAGCTTTAATTTAGCAGAAGTTAAAAGTTCTCCCCATGTAGGTATTTAGATTGACCAAGCCATCTCTTAACCTTCTCCCTGCTAAATTAAACAAACAGTGTTCCTTTAGTCTCTCACTGTAAGGTGGATTGGGTTTTTCAGTCCTTACATCATTCTTGTGCCTCTTCTTTGAACCCATCCTAATTTTTCAACATCCCTTTTGACATGTGGACAACAGAACTGGACACAATATCCACATCCTTGCGGATCTCTAACCATCAGCTCTAACTTAACATGGCTAAAATAGAGCTCTTCATCTTCCCCACCAAGCTCTCACTGCTACCTCTTTTCTTGATAACTGTGGACACCACCGTCATCTTACTTGTCACTCAGGCTCATAACCAGGATGTCAGCTTCAACTCAAACCTCTCTCTAGGTCCTCATATCCACGCTATGTCTATATCCTGCAAATTCTTTCTGCAGCACATCACTAAGATGCAGCCTTTCCTGGCCAGCCACATAGCTAAAACTCTCCTCCAGGTTCTCTATAGTTCACATCTCAATTACTGCAATATCCTTCTCTTGGTCCTGGACAAATGCAATCTTGTCCCGCTGATCTCCATTTAGAATGCTGCCGCAAAGACCATTGTTCTAGCCCATTGCTTTGACCATGTCACCCCTCTGTTTGCATCCTTTCACTGCTTCCCCCTTCTCTAGTGTATCAAACACAAGCTAGCTGTCTGCACTTTCAAGGCCCTTCACTGCTTATCCCCACCCTATCTATCGTCTCTAATTCAGTAATGAAAGGTCACACTTCTGTGGTAAGGGGTGCATTTCCTGGCCCATTCTGTGGCGCAGAATTGTGGCACACACAATTAGAGGATCTAACAGCCCAGTGATCTCTCATACTCTGGAACGGTGGAGAGATAATTTCAGATTAAAACTCAATCCCTGTCATCAGAGAATGGCCTCTGTCTGACCCAACTTAGCCAGAGGGATGGTCGGTCGCCACACAGAATGGGCTGTAGAGGCTGCAGAAAGATGACTGAGAATTCCAGTCTCTCTTCTAGGATGCATTCTGTCCCACAGAAAATACTAATGATATTTCAGGGTAAGAGGAATAAAGCCAGACAGAGCTCATCAAAACTAGAGAGTTGGCTAGCATGTTTCCCACTGCATTAAGACATGAACAACCCAGCATTCAGGCATGAAATATACCACTAGCAACTAAGGATTAAGAACACTTGACACCAATATTATCAATTAACCTTGACTATCAGCACTTAGAATTTCACATTTATCAGAAGCCTGTGGATGAATCAGTTAAAGAACCTCTTACATACGTGTCGTAATCCTGAACCACATTCCCCACACTCCAAATGGCTGTCAGGTATTCATTTATCCCATTTGGACTGATGTAATGAAGAGAATCTGGTGACTTGGGATATCCATTAGAGCCAGTGAAGTCTATACCCACCTGATGAGAAGATAAGGACAGCAGGTCATTGAAGGGTCATCAACATGACAGGAAGTGAGAGAAAGAACATGCTTATACCCAGAAGCAAAAGCTCCGGCTAGTCCAACACTTTTGCACATGCAGACTGCACCAAACTTCCCCAGTGCTAATGAAGGGTACTGCTCTGGGACCCATCCACTCCCTGGTGGTCAGTCCTAGGCAGGCACTGGCAACTGTGATGACACACTCCCAGGCCACAGGTAGGTATTAGCACCCTTTTCCTTGGGAATGGGCAGACACCACTTATTTACTGCTAATCTAAAAATACATGCCCATGAGCATCACTGTGAGGTACAGAACAATGCTAATGAAAATCAGCCAAAGAAATTACTTTCTTCTGTTTTTTATCATCCTGGTCATCTCACCGAAATATAGACATGAGAGAGGAAAATGGCTATTATAGAACACTCAGAATTACTATATTGTCATTTACAAAACAAAGCAGGTAAGCAACTTACTGTGAAGTTAATCTGGCAGCCTCCCATGACGTAATCCAGGAAAGAGTAATCCGTTTCAATCTAAAGGAACAAATACTCATGGTTACATCTCCTCTCCTGCAGGGACAGAAATACTGGCAGTTTGGAAAATAAGCTTACCTTGCAGGATTTTATCCTAACAATTCCAGAGTTTTTGTAGCTCTTTTTCTTTTGTTTCTTCCCAGGGTGAATGCATTCAAATTCCACCTACAAGAAGCAATGTACAGAAGAACCGGGTTACTGACATACTCACCTGAAGAAAGCAGAGTTCAGGAGTTTAAACCAGATCAGTGCAAAGGGTGCGATTCAATCCAGCCCTCTGCTCCAAAACAAAGTGACATGAATGGGATTTTGAACAAATACCCAGTAAACAGACAGATTTTAGCCACTCTGCCACATGCTCTGTTTCAACCACCATATTTTAAAATAGTGAAACTTTCAAAAGTCCATTGCTCTGGAAAACTGGCCTCATGATGGTAGGGATAAGTCAGCAGTGCAGTCAGGACACTCCTGTCCTGTCTCCTGGAGTCTGCTATGCTGGAGTGAACAACAGAGGGACACTACTCTGCTTCTGCCTAATTTTCCAGAGGCAAAGGAAAGTGGAGATGCTGAAGACATGGCACAGGAACTAGACAAAGGACACCAAAATATCTTCAGGAGGAGAACCAATGGTACCCAGGAGCTACGTGGTGCGCGCTGGGTGCAAAATGTATTTACTTTTTTGGGATGCGTGTTTATGAAGTTACAGCACAAGTAAAATTACTTTTGAATGGGAAGCAAAACTCTGCAGTGTAGCACTACACAACAACCTCTCACAAACCCTTTGAATTATGGCCCCTTCAGCTGAATAAATGGGGGAAAAAGAAAAAGCTCACCAGAGAGCTGCCACCTGCTTTCTGCAGCTGAGACAGGTTAGTTTCAAAACTGCCTATTATGTCATGTGACCCATCGCTATCATAATCTGTACAATGTACCTGAAAAGAAAGAAAGAGCAGGCAATGGACAAGGCATTGTATCAGGGAGAATTACAGCTGCTCACCACGTGATCTCTTGCTTCCAACAGCTTTGCAGTGATGCAAGTGAACTCCCCTATCAAATCAGAACTGGTGCTGTCATCCATATCACTAACTGAAACCTGACAGTAAAAGAGACACTCAGAGTGAATCCTGGTTAGAGACAAAGATACCACTACTTACCCGTTCAGTTAATGGGCAATTCAAGGCCACTCACATGCATAGCAGAAGTTTTGCTTCAACCAACATCTCTCCCCAATTAAATGTGATCTGCTATGTTAGACTACAGAATATTGTTTACTTTTATTTCGGTCCAGAGGTCTGAACATGATATAACTTTGCAGAGGGTACTCAACTGGAATATGGGGAAAGCAGCAAGAAGAATGTTGTATCCAACATCTTCAAAAGTCTTTCATATTTGCTTACATAAAAAATTATGATATGGACTGCACTGGAGATCAGAAGCTCCAGAGAGCAGGAAGCCTAGCCTGTCTTCTTTTGTATTCTGCATAGTAACAACCAGACTATCTTTGTTTCAATTAAAAATCATGTTCAGATCAACCTGGAGACCTGATTCCCTAATACTTTTTGCCAAAGCTACAGACCATGGCATTGAGAGCATGCTAAGATCTAAATCAGTGAGACCACCGCATGACGTTAGCCAATATAAAGCAGTATATATAAGGCTTTACTATGCACAGAACACACAACACATTAAAAATCACAGAATGAAAGTACTCCAGTAGTAAGCAATCCAGAAGCAATGCTTATGAACAGGTGCCTTTCCCCACCAGTTCAAAAGCAAATTCCACCTGCTCCCCTGACTTCAAAACCTACTGACTTTCAGGGGTCTGGCTTTATAAATGAAAAAAATCAGTACAACCACAAGCCTTCTGCTAGACTCAGCTTCTCCTAGTGTCGTGCTCTGAGCAATGCCCAGTGAACACTTTAGGGAAGGGTATCAAACTCATTCTTTGGAGAGGCCCAAATTACATGTGTAATTATAGACCATAGGCTAGGGGTTAAATTGAGATCTCTCAAACTCCCTTTGATCCACTGCAGCTCTTCCCATTGGTCATTGGGAAATCTGCATAAAAATCAAGGGTGAAATGTGGCATTTACATAATAAAAAATAACTGAAAGTTCAGTTAAGTTTCTTATAGTCACATTCAAGCTCACTCAGTGGGACGCATGCTCACTTTAAAGAGCACTGTTATTTCTTCCTTTATTTCTCTTCCTTCCCCCTCCTTTTTTTTCCTGTTTCCTTCTTTCCTCTGCATTCCCCACCCTGCAGCCACTTTCAGTTTCCATCATGAGCTTCTCTGCCACCCTATTCATCACCCTATCTGCTAAAACAATCAGCAATTAAATCATTAATGCTGACATTTAAAGCATTGATGCTGTAGGACAGGGACGTCTCACCTCAGAGCCTGATATCCTCTCCACCTAAAGAGCTACTCCAACATCCCTTGTATCCGGGTGGCGAAACAAGTCCAGTAAGTCATCAGAACCCACTGACTCCATTCCCAGTAACAGCATGGGACGTTTCAGAGACTTAGGCCATGTCTACACTACAAAGATCGACTTACAGCCACTGCATTAATTACTGATGCCCACACTGCCCTCCTTGGGTTGCTGTCTGTCCGCACCAGCAGCGCTTCCACCCACCTAAGAGGGGCAGTGTGGGGAGTTGAGAGCCCCATCTTTCAGCTCTGTTAGCAGCTCCCTGCCAGAAGCCCAGCTGATCCGCAAGCTCCTGAGCTCCCAGCAGGCTGCCCACCCCCATTCCTTATGGGGGAAGCTGTCCAGGGCTTCTCCCCTCCCCGGTTCCCACTGGGGAAAACAAACAAACAAAAAAACTGCACGGACTTCTCGCCCACCCCCCACCCTGTTCCCCACTGGGTGCTGGGCAGCCCTGTCAATTTCACAGCTGAGCCATGAAATTGACAAGGCTGCCCTGGCTCCCAGCTGCCCTCCCTTCTCCCTGCCCCCCTCCAAGCTGGTAGCCCGGGTCCAGCCACTCCACTCCCCAGGGAAGCAGGGGGCACTTGGGCTCTAGCTGCCTAGTTTTTTTGTCAATTTCATGGCTCTAGCCCAGTCCCCTGGAGCTGTGAAATTGACAAGAATGACAGCCAACAGCCAATGTAAGGAACACAATTTACACTGAGACTGCTTCACCCTATCTATGCTGACATGTGCCCTATACCTGTCGTTGAGGTGGTTTTATGATGTCGGCACACCAGGGGAGTTACATCTGTGGGAGGAGCACGTCAGTGTGTACACCTCCACTGTTCTGTCGACACAACTAGGCCTGGTCTACATCACAGAGTTAGGTAGACCTAAGGCAGCTTCCATCGAACTGATTATGTCCGTGTCTACAATACAACTTTGCGCCCACTGACGTAAATGACCAGCTACACCAACATCATAACTCCACCTCCATGAGAGGCGCAGGGCTTATGTTAGTGTAGTCAGGGGGGCTCAGTGTCTGTGTGGACACTGCCTTACTTACATTGGCTGTTGGCTGTCATTCTTGTCAATTTCACAGCTCCTGCTGGAGTTTGTAGTGTAGCCTTAATGCTGCTAGAATGTTACAATGCTCAAACAGCTCTGAAACATGCTCTTTTGAGCTATAATGGGCCATCACAGGCTATCAACTCTGACTGCTTCAGTTTTTTCCCCCCACTTATGAAGCACATTAAATTATCACTAACATCTTTTACCACATATTTAGCATCCAAGTCCTACTTCAAATTTTTATTTCCAATTTAGCAAACTCAGTTATTCTTTGGATTTACCACGCTGCACATGCACACTGACTGGCATGCATGTATTTTGCTAAACCTTTAAGATCTGATTCCTAGCACAAGGCTTCCTCTAAATACAACGAGACAGGAACAACCTGGGAAGAAAAGATTTTTTGGGTTGACTGACCAGAAAAAAAGGCTGGGTTAGAAAGAACAGCATGTGGTTTTGAATTCATTCACTGTGGAAAGAGCATATTTTTGGACTCCATGTATAAAGCAGAGACTTAGACTAGGTAACTACATAGTGTGCTTTATGAAACTCCACTTTCTTAAAGTGATTTGCTGTATTATGCTGAAGGCCTACTCGTAAGAGTCAGACAGTCATTTATTGTATGTAACAGCTCAAGGAGTTAGAATCTAGACCTAAAACCAGAGCATTTTCAAGGAAGAACCCCTGCTCAAACGGGCAATAGGGAAAGGTTCCCTGCTCATATGAATGGATAAGATAAAAGATGGCAACGAGGCTTGCTTTGCACCATCTCCTTCCTCAGCAAAATCAGTTTGGTTCAGTGCTGAATGAGCCTCTCAGTTATTTTTCAGATGATAATTTTGTCTGGATCAGTTGTCAGGAAAGAGTGTGGGGAAACTTCACTTTTGCATTTCTTGCCCTATTTTAAATCTGATGTGATATTGCACTAACATAGGTTTGCATTTAACATAAATGATCTCTTCTTTGCTAATATTTAAATTTAAAAAAAACAAAAAAACCCAAACTTTTCTAGGTATGCAAAGACTGAACAGCCTGATAACTACATAGTTAATGTCAACCTAGAGGTGATGACTTCCAATAGTAAAGGAATAAAAGAGAGAATCTAATCACTTAAGCATTTACCTTGATTGGTTTATTGAAGTCCCCTCCACAGAACGTCTGCAAAGGAACACTAAACTTCTTCCAGCATGGATTTAAATTGTTCTTAATCACCTGTAAAATAACAAATTCAATAAATCAATCATGTATGGGGGATGCCACATTAAGAGTTAACATTTTTTAAATCAAGAGTTCTGCACTATGCTGAGGATCTACTGGAGGCAATTCTTAAATGGGAGGTATGGTGTCTCAGACTACGACTACTCGACAGATCCCATGCAGAAAGACCTATGTACGTACAGCCCCTGGCAGCAGATACAGCTTACACTGACAGTAGGAGTTTTGTGCCAGTGAACTAACACAACTTCCCTGAACAACATTAGTTATGTAGACAGAAGCACTCTGCTGTCAGAATAGCTGCATCTACCCTGGAGGTTTTGCCAGCACAGCTCCATGGGTCAAAGATGTGGGGAGGTTTCACACCCCTGACTGACACAGCTATGTTGATATCAATTTTAAGTATAGATCAAGCCTCAGGCTGTGAGCCCCTCTGATTTTGCCTGCTAAGGGCCTGTCAACACAAAAAGCACGACAGCTACATCGCTGTAGTGTAGACGCTTTCTACAGCGACAGAAGGGGTTTTTCAATCTTTGTAGTAAATCCACCCTTTTAAGAGACAGTAACTGCAATGGGGGTTAAGTCAACCTAACTATGCTGCACAGGTCATGACATTTTTTGCAGCCCTGAGCAATGTAGCTAGGTCAACCTAAGTTTTGGTGTAGACGAAAAGTATGCAAGATTGATTAATATCTGGATGAGAGATCCTGTAAACCACAGGGTACTGAAAGAAGCAAGCCACATTAGAGGACACTGCATCTTTTTTCACATGAAACATTTTTAAAAGGCCCTAACATATGGCCATCAAGGACTCTCTACTCTTGTTAAAGTGCCATGGGCCATGAGCCTAGTGTGTTGTGCAAAACCCCAGTGTGGATAACTACATTCTGTCTACCCTTATGAGTTTGTTTGGAAAATACTTTGGAATCCTTTGAGATGAAACACACTTAATGAAGTGCAAGTTAGTGTCTATTAAACTCATGCACCACTAATGCTAAAACTAGTTTCTGTGAAATCACAGCAATATCCTATTCCTCACAACACAATATGTTCTCTCTTTACAAGAAATGATAGCAGAACCTAATGCCAGAAACGGCTGAGTCAGTGTGGAAACCCCACCTCTGATCTGTAGACCAGCTGCCATTTTCCACCATCATTCTGCTTGTAAAACTCCAAAAATGGATCTGATTTGCCCAAAAAATCCTGTAAACAAAAAACAAAAAAAACAAAAAAATCAGAGTAATCAACGGCTTTACCCAAATAATAAAAGATTAAGATAGAGCAATTTAGAAGTAATTATAATGCAACATGTTTTACAGACTGTATGTTTGACATCTGCACTTTTAAAAATTACATTCATTTCCCCCCTTCTTCTGTTTATTGCATTTTCTGAACTACCAGAACAAAAGACTCAGATTGAACTCCTCATCTTCTCCAAAGACACTCCTCTTTCTTCATCACCAAGAAGCACCATCACCCTCACTCTCCCTCCCTGATGCTCAGGTCTATGACAGGGGTGTCATCTTTACCTCAGCCCTGTCTAGACCAGCAGTTCTCAAACTATGGGTCGGGACCACAAAGTGGGTTTTAATGGGGTCGCCAGGGCCAGCATTTGACTTGCCTGAGGGCTTCAGCCCAGGGCGGCAGGGCTCGGACACCAGACCCTCCCACCCACCCTGGGCAGCTCTGTCCCCTGCTCTACCCCAGGTCATGTAGTAATTTTTGTTGTCAGAAGGGGGGCACAGTGCAATGAAGTTTGAGAACCGCTGGTCTAGACCTAAATATTCAGGCAGTGTCTAAGGACATGACAATACGTACAGTGGTGCAGCTGTACCGATACAGCTATGCCGCTGCAGCGCTCCTGGTGAAGGCGCTCTTTGCTGGCAGGAGAAGCTCTCCCATTGACCTAGCACTGTTCACAAGAGTGTTTATGTTGGTGTAACTTATATCACTCAGCGGGGTAGAATATTCAGACCCTGGGTGACGTAAGTTTTGCCGATATAGACGGTAGTGTAATCATAGCCTCAATCTTGCCATTTCTTCCTATCTAATATTTCAACAACTTGATCCTTCCCCTCTGCCCAACAGCAAAGGCAGTCATCCAGGCTCTTATCATCTGGCACCTTGACTACTGAAATCTCCTCTATGGCCTGGACTATTGCAACCTTGTTCAAGTCTGTTTACAACACTGCTGCTAAGATCTTCCCAGCTCAGCATTTTGGTCACATCACAACATCCACCTCTCCTCTCCCCTAGGCCTTCCCTTCTCCACAGCAAATGTAAGCTTATTACCTTTAAATGCCATTCCCAGTTCAGACCCAGCCTATCTACCTGCCCTATGGGCTCCTTGCCAAGCACTGTGATGCTTTCTTCCAAGTTGCCCCTTACACAATAAACAGCTTCCTGAATCATGCAATAAATAAAATCTATAAAGCCACTATCTTATTCTCTTTCAGATCCCTGAAGACTAACTGTACTATAAGTCCTACAGAATGTCACCAGCCAATAACTGCAAGCTGAGACTCCCTTAACAAAAAAAGTCCTTTATATTTACAATTTGTGCAGTCAGCTAGCCTACAGAAAAATAAGCTTGTATTGCTATTACTCCATCATTTCTACCTCACCAATTTTTCACTCTAAACCCTGTTGTAATAACTACTAAAATGTTGTCATGAAGCTGATAAGGTTGTCACACACAATGTATCTCACATAAACGCACAAAAGCAAGAAGTTAAGTCACCTACCCTCTTCTCCACTCACAAGCACAGGCCTGACCATTAGCTCAGCAAGCATACACTACAGACCAGCCCAATCTAACTTTGCCCCTCTCATATGCCCTTCTATGCATAATTCTCTACCAAATTATCCATCTCTGAACACTCCGCTGTGGGTGTTTGGTGTAGAAGGACATTGCACTCAGAGGAGGCAGTCTGGTGAAGGGAATGATGGTAGGCTGATGTCCCAAGTGGGACAGAATTAACAGAAGTTTGTGTGGTAGTGCACATATTATAGTGGGACAGGAGCACCACTATAGTTGTGGTTGTGTCACGATATCTGTTTGAAGGTTGACCTTTCTAAGTCATCGAAAATCAACATGCTTAGGCAGATTTCTTTGAAATTTGGTGTGCCTCATGGGAGTGTGGGGTAACGTTAGTTATGCAAATTTGGGGTAATTGATCAAGGGGTTTCTGGGTTACAGCCCCCTCCCCTCCCAAAATGGGTTTCCCTTCTGCTGCCTCGTACTGTTAAACCAAGAGACTAAGGACTAGATGAATCACAGCCCTCTTGTTGGCTATGAATGTGGGCTGCCATTAACATAATGGTAAGTTAGCACAGCCCTCACCTAGAACAAGCGATGTTCTGCACTGAGGGGCTGGAGGCTGCTGCAATGTGAGAGTTGTGGGTGCCAGGTGTATTTTGGAGGGAGTGTCATCAAAGTCTTTTGGGGGAATATTAGAGATGCAAATGCTTGGGGGGATATTAGGGGCAGAGGCGTGGGGGAATGCGGGGAGCAAGTGTTGGGACTGCAGTGAAGGGGAAGGGGGATAAATAAGGATAAATAGATGAGGCAAGAGAGGTGGGGACCCAAGTGAGGGAAGCATGGCCTCCCAGCTCTGCCAGCACACCCCAACCCCCCCTGCACCCTCCAGTTCTGATCGTGCACCCCAATCCTGCACTTGAACCCCCCTGCATCCTCCAGTTCTGCAATGCACCCAGCATCCCTGCAGGCCCTGCTTTGCCAGTGCTCCCCAGCCTCCGCACACTCCACCCCATCTGCCAATGGACCATTGCTAGCAGTTCCCCAGTACTCCCCATTAACACACACACTTGCACTCTGCCAGCCCCACAGTCACTGAAACATAAGCTCTTCAACTTTATTTTCCAACCCCTTCACTCTCCCCCACAGGATTCCATCTGTTAAAAAACAAAAACAAAAAAAAAAAAAGGCTGCCAACGTCCCTCTGGTCCCCTGGAGCTGGCAGTAGCCAATGGGAATTATTTGGATACACTCCAGGCGCAGTCAGTTTATTACATGATAGGTGTACTTACACTACAGGGTGCAGGCAGTAGTTGGGCCCACTTGGCAAAGGTCTGTTTAGGGGAGGAGGACAGGCACGGGTTACTTAGAGGTGTGTGACAGCTGTAATTATATGAGGAGATCTATGTTTTGCAAACTCCAATGTGTGTGAGCAGAGGGAAGAGCTGCATATGTACCTTCAGGACCCAGTATGCATCATTTCAGTGCAGAACTGTGTACATTACAGAACTAGCAGGGCACAGGCTTTTTACACAAGGTCTTGTTGGTAGCGAGCTAGGATATAAGAGCAGTCTAAGGATTTACTGTGTGCACGCATTCCAGGGAAAGTGAGTGTGCTAAGTACAGGAATGGCGGAGGCAGTAGTTTGCTCTGCTTGGTAAAGGTATGTTTGTGAGACCTGTGTATTACTTGGAGGTGTGATGTAGCTGTGACTATATGAAGTGGTCTATGATTTCTACCCTTGTGTGTGTGAGGAAAGAGAAAAGGCCCATGTGGATCTTCAGAATGCAGTATACATCATTTCTACTCAGAACTACATAGATTATGTCACTAGCAGGGCATAGTGTTTTTATTGTAAAGGGTACTGTCAGCAGTGAAGTGGAATATGAGATGATTCTAATGCTTTAATGTTGGTAAAGTGAAAGTAGATTGTGTCCTATTAGTAAGCATAAGGGAGTTGTAAAAGGCTGTGAAGTGGTTCTTAAATCGTACACAGGTGGTGCTCTTTCTGGAGATGAGTTCCAGATGGGTAGCCATGTTAGTCTGTTTTTAGCAAAACAGCGAGAGTTCTGTGGCACCTTAAAGACTAACAAAATTTATTTGGGCAGAAACTTTTGTGGGCAGAAACCCACTTTGTCGTGAAGGGGGTTTCTGCCCATGAAAGCTTATGCCCAAATAAATTTGTTAGTCTTTAAGGTGCCACAGAACGCTCTTTCCCAAAGAATCTCCCAAATCTTATAGTGTGTACATATTGAGTCCTTCCTCAAAAAGGGTAGCAGGAATATGGTGTGGGCAACTTTTTTCCACCCACCCCCTTTTGTCCTTTACTAGTGTTAGATGGAATCCTGTGGGTGAGAGTGAATGGATTGTAAGAAGAATGAAGAACTTGCACATTTCAACTATGGGGATAGCAGAGTAAAGATGTGTGTGTTAACAGGGCATACTGGGGAATTGCTGAAAGAGGGCACAGTTAAGGTTGCTTAAGCAACCTTGACTTTACATTTTCCAATTTTCAGAATTTTGAGTTTTGCTCAACTCAAAGTTCTGCAAGGGGACAACATACCACCAAGCAACTATAACTCTGTGTGAAGGCAGTTTTTTGCCACTGAATTGATTTATTTATTGGCAGTACCACCGTGTGCAAGGCATTTTCCAAACACTGGACAATCTCCGTTCCAAAGGAGATTTGATCAGTGCTTTGATAAAAGCTGTGAGCTCTAACCCATGGAACTTTGATCAGTCCCGATGTTTGAAGTCTGAGTTGTTAATCGCTCCCTGGTGGTGGCAGATGGAGCGTATGAGAGATGGCGTATGAGAGGCTTTTCTTCTAGGTACAGCTCTTTGAGTGGTTTCAAGATGGCCAGCGATGGAATGGTAGTGGTGACCTGCAATGGATGTGCTCTGCTTTCTTTCCTGCCTGAAGCCAGAACTGACTTCCTGTGCATCAAGTGTAGGTTGGTGGCTGTCCTGAAGGAGAAAATTCTAGGACTGGAAGGGCAAGTAGAGAATCAGAGAAGCTGAGGAGTTCCTAGACAGCCAGGGTCAAGAAACATCAGTATCCCAGTGGACCACCCAGTGGACACCATGGAGTCAGAGAGAAAAGTCAGAAGGAGACTTAGTAGTTCGTAGACATCCAGAGGCAAGAGGTCATGGCGTCATTCTCCACGGCTAGAGATAGACTAGGATGGGTAGGCTGTGGCTGCCAGAGAAAAAAGGACTGGGAGAAAGTCAACGCAGCTAGACGTTTCCAATCAATTCCTGTTTCTCAATGTGGATCCACTGGAGGAGGAGAAGGGGATGGAAAATCTCACTGATTCCAGCAGCACCGTCAGAGCCCGGCTACAGGGTTCCTCCTCCATCAATAGATACGAGTGCCCACTAGAAGGCCCTCAATGGGGAGGCAAGTGAAGATTTCCTTGTGGATTGGGCTGGTTCTGAGCAAGGGTATCAGGACCCGGGTCCCCAGTATGGCCAGTAGGGTTTCAGGCTAATGTACAGGGTGTGAGGGAGTGTCCCCTGGCCTGGGTCCGAGTGAGGCCTCATTGAGACTTCCATGAGGTGATTCCAGAGAAGGAAAGCCTGGCCTTTCCAGATACGGCTAGGGAAGGACTGGCAGATACTGCACCTGGACTGGCAGATACTGCACCTGGACGTGAGCTTCCCCCAAGCAGCAGAGGCAGCATCAGTGTTCATTGCTTAATGAGAAGGACCATGAGCAGGAGGCGCTAAGTTTGAAGCCCAGGGTCCTGGGTATAGTCCGGTACCCATACAGAGAGGGAATGAGGGGGAGGGAATGAACCCCGGATCTATCTACCCTAAGTAATAAAAACTACAATAAATCTCTAAAATTCAAGACGTACAATGATGTGTTTAAAGATGCGTCAGAGACAAGGACACAAAGCTCCAACCTGGACCATGTGGTGGTGAGAAAGAATTGGAGATGCACTCGGAAGCACAAAGTGAGCCAGGGTGCATGCACGGACCAACAGATACTACTTTCAAATTCTCCAACTCCAGGCGCATGTGCAACCCTCAGTGGAATACAATAGGGATCTTCACTCAGAGAAGCAGCTACACACTCCACTAGATCTACTCAGGATACTCCTGCCTCCTGCATTTTGTGAGAATATACCATGTTTTTAAGAGATATTTGTCTATAATAAAAGGTTGGCTTGTCAAGGACAAATTTCAGTCAGAGCCCAATTTGAAAAGATTTCTTAATAAAAATGGATAAAAAAACCCCAAACAAAAATGACACAAAATTGTAAGGGAATAAAAGTTAACATCATGAAGTTTACACCAGTAACCCACTTACTTTTGGAGAAAAACAAAAAGTTTTGTTCCAATGTAAGCTCTATATAGAATTCAACACTAAATACATCTTGTGTGGTCTTCAGTATGTCTTTGTTAACACTGAATATGCATTTTCCATATTTAGATTGTTATTTCTCATTGAGTGTTTAGTTCCACCCAGTGCTATAATGCAGAAGAAAGGTACACCAACTTTGTAAAGGATCAGTCAGTCTCACCCCAACATAGGATCAAAGGAGCAATTTGGAAACAGGAGAAGGAAGGAGGTGGATCAGTTTTTTGGTGTGATGATGGGCAGTAGAGTATGTGGGGGAGGACTCCAGTCTGGATAATTGGGAGAAGCTGCAGACAAGGATTCAAAACTCAACTTTGAACCTTTGGAAGTTCTCGTATCATTACCCAATACACTTAAAATTTAGCCTAAGTCACCTTTCAATTCTACCTCAAGGATGTTTTTTCAGGTAAACTGCCCTTTACCAAGGACACATCTCAATGAAATCACTTTGAGTGAAAGGTAAGGCTAATCCCAAACGTGCGGTTTGGTAACTTTTTGTGTGACATCAAAGTCAGATTATAAATAGCATGTTTCCTGTTCAAGCATTTACTAAGTGCAAGAACTTCCTCTTTCACACTGTCCTCTCGATTTAAAAAAAAAAAAAAAATCAGTGAACACACACACAGAGCAAGTGGAACTGAATTCCATTTTACTGCAAGCTACAAAAACACATGTAACTGTGTAAGTCAATTACCTTTTTGTCCAAGTTCTGTGCTTCAATCTCTAGACTGACAACTCTTGTGTCTTTAATCTCTTCTGCTGAAATCTGTGTCAAGAATTTAATGACAAATTAATTTCCAATGCAGTTTAGCAGACTCGGGTACATGAAAGGGACTTTGCTTCTGGCTGTAAATATGTTTTCTTACACACATATATAAAATCAAGTAACACAACTTAACACTGCCAAAAAGCAGACAAACTTTGAAATTAATTTACCCAAAGCTAATTTATTTAACTGAAGAAATTTAACTCTACATCAAGTTACAAGCTCATTTATTCAAAGGAAATACACAATGGACAGTTACCTTAATGGTGCCTTTCCCTGCTGGTTTTCCTTTCTTCAACTCCAAAGGTCGAGTAAGTGTTTTACTGGACACAATCTAAAGACAAATGAAGGCATATATAATTATGGAATTAGACACAGAAAACACGGTAATTCTTCCACAGTAAAATTCCCCAAATCACTTAAGTGCCTAAGTTCCATTTTCAAAAGTAACCGAGACCCTTAGGAGCCTAAGCAACACTGAAAGTCAATGGGACATATGCCCCTAAATCACGAAAGCACTTTTCCAAATTTTACTTACCCAAAAGCTATACATTATTATGAGGTTACAATATTCCAGCTCTGACATCCATTGACACGCCCTGCAACCTAATCCTTACATTCCTTTCACCTCTAATTTTTGCCTCTCAATGACACCTTGAGACAAAGATATTTAACTATAAGGGTCAAAGAAATTCTAGGAATAGAAAGAGGCCATTCAACATACCAAGTCATATTTTAATATATTTGAAACCACCTTCCTACCCCCAGGCTGACCATCCAACCATCTGGAGGAATAGATGGGGTCTCCAATACTCATTCATACTCTGCTGCAGTCACCTTCCCTTTTCACACAAAGGCAACTAAACATTGAGAAGTTGCCCTGCTAGAGTTCTCCAATTACCCCCTACTCCTCCTTTGTTAGCTTATATTCCATGATGTTTAATGCGCTCTCCATTTTGAGCAATTTATAAGAAGACATCTCATTTTTTTAACTCAGTGGGAAATTGTTTTAAGAATTTTTGTTCCAGGTATTTGTTTTCTGAGACAGATTCTTGTGTGATCACCAGAAAAGTGTGATTTAATCAGGATTGAAAATATTGTTTCTCCTATTGATTTAAAAGGTGTCTGTAAAAAATTTCTAAAAAATTGGGTTTGTTTTTCTGCTTTATTATAACATATAAAGAAAGTCTGAAAGGAGTTGTTTGTTTGGGTTTTAATTTTTCTACTTGTACTGTATCTCAGAAAAAATGAGGAGTGTCTACTCCCTGGTTTTGCTAAAGGACATGCTGGGGGTCACAGCACATGTACACTGTTAGCTCTCACACTTTAATGGAAAGAGCAGGGGTGGGTTTTTTTTTTTTTTTTTTTTGTTTTTTTTTATTAAAGACCTCCTCTCTTCAAAGTGTCAATCACTGAAGCTAAACAGGCGTTAAAAAAACTAAAAAAAAAAAGTTTTAAACAGTTTAATTTAAAATCTCATCTCTTCTTTAGATGGAATCATTTCCCTAGTTCTCCAATCAGACAGAACATAAATTTCTAATTTAAAAAAATGCAGAAGACCATACTTTAATAATTTAGAACTTTCTTTAGGCACAATCCCAGCTTCCTGTCCCCTTCCAGGGTTGGTCATCCTTAAACAAGTCATTAAATGTAATATCTTATCTGCCAGCAGAAAGAATAAAGAACATTAACACAATTAAAATGTGCATTGAAATTCATGTGCTGTACATACAAAAACACACAACTAATCATCTCAGGTTAAGTCTACACTTAAAATATCACCGCTGTAGTGCTTCAGTGCAGACACTTAGGATTAGTCTACACTAGAATCGCTACGGCGGCGCAGCTGTACCAATGTAGCTGCTGTAGCGCTGCTAGTGCAAATGCTGTATGCCGACAGGAAAGAGCTCTCCCGTTGGTATAATTACTCCAACTCCCCGAGCAGCTATGTGGACGGGTGGCTTATTCACACTCCTGAGTGACATAAGTTATACTGAAGTAAGTGCTAGTGTGTACAAGCCTGTAGTGCAGTGATGGGAGGGGTTCTCCAGTCACTGTAGGTAATCTGTCTTCCCAGGAGGTGGTAGCACTATCTGCTCTGGGTTTTAGGTTGACTTAACTATCTTCGGGGTGTTGATTTTTCATGCCTGGGAGAAGTAGCTATGCCAATACAACTTTTCAGTGTAGACCAACCCTAAGAAAACCACACTCTTCATTGAGGGCTAACCTTACAATAAACTCAATTTTTTAAAATGTGCCCATCCCAGCTATTTAAATATAAACTAGGGTTGCATACTTTGCAGGTTCTATAGGCTGGGCTCACTGCACACACCTTACATCCCTCCATTCTTCCTACAAGCTTCTAGTATGCCACCCTCCCATCCACTCTTTTCCATGGACTCCCTGTAACTGCATCCCCCATTCCCCTCCACTGGCAGTGCTCTGCCTTCTCCCCATACCAGGGACTTTGTGAGAACCCCTCTATACCAAGATCTTCTCAGCCAGATGCCCTGTGGGCTCCCCTTCCCTGCATTATTTCTTCTCTTCTTTCTGTCCAGGAGATAAGTCATTCAAGATGTCAACATGTTGAACTCTATTGGGAGGATGAACAGAGCTAAGATAGAGGCATTGTTACGCTGAAAGGTGCTAACCAGTTGATAGCATCTGCTCTTTGACGTGTAGACAATTGCAGAGATGTCTGAAGGTGTGGCTCATCTGAACAGATACCAGAGGCTCCATGTGTTCCCCATTTTTTCTCCATTCCCCCACTCCCTCAATCAGGTACTGCCCATTGGTGCCTAGAACATTCCCTGAAATTTTGAACGGATCACAGGCAACACTCAAAAGTTACCACGTTACAGACAAAGACAGACACGATCATAAAACCTGCCAAAAATAATTTCTTGTCTGAATGTAAAGAAAAGTTTAACAGATTTTGTTTAAACTCTTTAAAAGAAATCAGCTTCGGGCTGGGACGTTTCAGTACCAAAGAACACAATTAAGCAAGTTACAAGCAACTGATACTAATGTTTCAGAACAGAACAGCTCTTTCACTTAGGCTTTAGGGAGAACAGAGTTGGCCAACCAGAACATCATGTTGTAGAGAGGGTGTCAGAATGGCACTAGAACTGCAGTGGTCTCTGTTGCAGGCAGGGTAGATTGATTAAAATCAAAGTGATTGAAATCATCAATTCTAATAATAATTTAAATCAGCAAACAGGAAACCCTTATTTAAATAATCAATTTTAATTTTGTTTTGCATCTGTAACTTTTTAGTTATTTTCCTAAAGAAAGGCTGATTCTCATTGCTTGGTATCATTAAAACATGTTGATATGCAGCTACCCATAACCTTTCCACTAAATTTGATGGTGCTTCTTTTTGCTAATCAGGAGGATACACTATATCTATACACATTTATTTAAGCAATTGTATAGTTTAACATGCATTAATTCAGATTCCTTATTTTAAGGATACATAAGAAAAAAAGGAAGTTTATCAAAACACATTTTGCACGTAAAACAATGATTTATGAAGCAAAGGAAATAGGGTCTATACTTAGTGAATTGAACTGACTGTTTCTGGTCACCATGCCCTTCAAGGTTTTAGATCTAGCAGCTCTCACCCTCTCATAACTTGTTTTTCATCATAGACTGGAATAGGGAAACAAACCGTCCTTTCAACTCCCAGTCAGTTATTCAGTTCTGAATGAACCAATCATTGCACTGAACTAGCTGAATAAACTGAAATGAAGAGTTTTAAATAATTGGAAGAAAGGCTATTGCTGTCAAAAGCTGGTTTTACATTTCAACAAACTTTGATTTAGGTGCTTAGCCAGAGACTCCTCGAAGATCAACAATTAGAATTTCTTTAAAATTTCAGCAGCAAGCATACTGCTTGAATATTAATGTTTTCATTTAAATTATTTTAACAGAGTATAGCAAAGTCAGGCCTTAACATAGGTTGTTACAATTTCAACTTTAATTTTACGTAGGCTTATTTTTAGAAAGAAAAATGGATTTAATTTAGATTAAAAATCCAATTAAATGAAAATAAGGTTTAAATTAAAATGGATTTTTTTTTTAAATCACCAATTATCCCCTCTGCTTGCCAGAAGATCCAACAGAAAAGAAATCAGCTGTAGATAGCATGAAAGATCCTGAAGGAACTTTGGGAACAAAAAGGATGCCAAATTTCCTTTTCATCTGGGGTCAGTAATGACAAAGATATGTCTACACTACGGAGACTGTCCTGGCATAGCTATGTCAGCACAGCAATGCCTGCATAAACCTGTAGTGTAGACACAGTCTACATGGATGGAAGATGGTGTAGGGGACCAGTGTAGGAATATCACCTCTCCAAACAACAGTGGCTACACGTCAACGAAAGCAGCTATTTTGATAGAGGAATGCATCTACGCTAGAGGTTAGATTGGAATAGCTTGTTCACACCCTGACCAACATAGCTATATTGACCTAACTTTTAAGAACAGACCAAGCCTAAATATAGTAACTGCAGCAGAGCCAGTCCTAAGAGCAAGAGATCTACTCAGTACCATTCTAAATGGAATGAAAAAATACTGTATTTCAGAGGGTACTCTTAAAATACAAGGGCTGAGAGAATACCATTCCATTTCAGATTTAAGCTGGTGGCACACTCCCTTTTTCTAAGGCCTGCCCTACACTTAACTGACATAGCTATGGCACTCAGGGGTGGAAAAAATGCACACCTTGAGTGATGTAGCTATGCCGACCTAAGCCCTTTTCTGTCAGTGAGAAGCACATACACCACTGTGCTTCAGCAGCATAGCTATCGTGCAGTAGCGGTGTCACTGTAGCACCCATAGTGTAGACATGGTATATGGGAGATCAGTTGAAGGGACAAAATACTTTCACCCCTGAGTGCGTCAAAGCTTCTGACATCTAAGTTTCTCCTGTTTTCAGATTTAAACCTACATTTTTCACCACTTTGCGGAATATTTTACATGAAATTTCTGCAAGTACCTGCCCCAATGTACACTCAACCCCGCCAAGATAATCATCATCATTTAAATCATAGGACTTGTTATCGATATCATATACACCAAACTTCAGCTTCTGCACTTTCTCAAAGTAGTAATCAATGAGCAGCTTCTTGGAGAATTCAGGCTTCTGGCAGTTCTTTATCTTTTCAGTTCGATCCAACTAGGCAAAGAAAGAGATGGAGATGATCACTACATATAAACATATTAACCACACTTTCTTCCACAAAGCTCTGTATACCACTTACTCCCAAACATTCCCTCACTGCTCGTTATATGCACCATATCTGAGGTGTGCAGGGTCAAGGCTGCTAAAGCTAGCCACTACCAGAGGGCCTGCTGACTGCTCTGCAACTTTGTACTCCCTGCATATTAATAAAGAACTTATATAATCAATTGCCACTTAATTTGGCTGAGAAATAATCTGAAATTTAAGGAAAAAAGCCACTGACATACTATGCGCTGACTGCCCACCTCACAGGGAAAAAGCAGCAGCATGTGGCACATCATAACAGAAAAACAAACATTCCTGTTGTTTCTCCAAGTAAATAAGTATACGATTCTTACTTCTTCTCACTAGAAAGACACGAACTTTAAAAATCACAAAACTTTTGACCAAAATTTATTCTTGTAAATATATACAAATTAATATAAGCAAATTATGCAATTACTAGGAAGAATAATAACTGGAAATATTTCCAGTTAGATCATGTTCTGAAAATACACATTTCTGTATTATAATGCTAAACTGGATACTATAGACTATATTTTTACCTCTGCCCATTGATCACCTCCCACATTTTGAAGTAAGACACACAGAGGATCAGATTTTGAACCAACATCTTTGTCAATGAGATTCTCACAGGATATGGACAATTCCACCTTAGTCACACACTGAGCCATCTGCAGAAGAGAGTTCAGAAAAGGAATAAATGCACATGTTGATAAAGTACTTATCAATTAAACCACATCCCTTACATTCACAACAGTGAAACACAGCAAGCCACAGCAAACAGAACCTAAATAGGATAAATACACCTCAGCTAGGAGCATCTCCCAGGAATTTCTCTTAGGATTTTAGAAGGGGACAAAGCTCCCAGGTTGATTCTCAATTCCAGTATTTATGTTCTGGGTATTTTTAAAACACGGATTCCATTTAATTCTTGAAAATTGTACCCCAGGCTTGCAATACCAGCCATTTAGAAAGATTGATTTAGGAAGTCCGAGATACACACTTTACCTTAAAACTTAACACTTACACTTAAAACTGCCTTCACCAAACAAGGACACGCCACCAGAAAAGTAGTTTGAATCATGGAACGGGCCACCCAAACACCCTGAAAGATCTGCCAGAACACAGGAAAAAACCCTTCAATTGCACATCCCTAGTTCTCATCTATCACCCTACAGCGGAAGTTATACAAGATGTCATGAAAAAACAATTACAACCCATATTCAATGGGGATCACATCCTGATAGAAATCTTTCCTGAACTCCCTGTTCTGGCCTTCAAACAATGCCCCAATTTCACCAAGCTCATCATTAGAAGCTAGCTTCCTACAGACCAGGACACACCAACTCAAAGAGGCATCAGACCATACCAGAACACATACAAAACCTCCATACATATCTCTATTGCTACAATGATCAAAACCCACCACAACAAATCTTTCAAGATCCATGTGTCCGACACATGCCTATCGCAAGATGTTGTGTACCTTATCCAGTGCACCGAAGGCCCCAACAACCACCATGTGAGTGAAATGAGACAATCACTACACTCTCAAATGAACTCACACAAAAAAATGATTAAAACAAACACACCATATCACATGGCCCCACAGCATGCCAACATTTTCAAGGCTGACTTAGAACAATGCTCCTCAACTCTTGTCCCAAAGTGCCCCTCCTCTACCTACACTACATTGATGACATTTTCATCATCTGGACCCACGGAAAAGAGTCCCTCAAAGAATTCCACTGGAATTTCAACAATTTTCACCCCACCATCAACCTTAGCCTGGACCAGTCCACACAAGAAATCCACATCCTGGAATCTACAGTGCAAATAAGGAATGGCTACATAAACACCACCTTATACCAAAAACCCACCAACCGCTATACATACCTACATGCCTCCAGCTTCCACCCAGGACACATCACACAATCCACTGTCTACAGCCAAGCCCTAAGATACAACTGCATTTGCTCCAGAGACAAACACTTACAGGATCTCTATCAAGCATTCTTAAAACTACAATACTCACCTAGGGAAGTGAAGAAACAGATTGACAGAGTCAGGGGTTACCAAGACGTCACCTACTACAGGACAGACCCAACAAGGAAAACAACAGAATGCCACTGGCCATCACCTACAGCCCCCAGCTAAAACATCTCCAACACATCATCAAGGATCTACAGCCTATACTGGAAAATGCTCCCTCACTCTCACAAACCCTGGGAGGCAGGCCAGCTCTCGCTTACAGACAGCCCCCCAACCTGAAGCAAATACTCACCAGCAACTGCACACCATACAACAGGAACACTAACCCAGGAAAGTATCCTTGCAACAAACCCCATTGTTAACTCTCACGCATATCTACTCAAGTGACACCATTATAGCTCCTAACCACATCAGCCACACCATCAGGAACTCGTTCACCTGTACATCTACTAGCGTGATATATGCCATCATGTGCCAACAATGCCCCTCTGCCATGTACACTGGCCAAACCGGACAGTCTCTACGCAAAAGAATAAATGGACACAAATCAGACATCAAAAATGGTAACATCCAAAAACCAGTAGGAGAGCACTTCAATCTCCCAGGGCAATCTGTAGCTGACTTGAAAGTTGCCATACTTCAACAAAAAAACTTCAAAAACAAACTTCAGCGCAACACTGCAGAGCTGGAACTCATATGCATACTCGACACTATCAGACTAGGTCTGAATACAGACTGGGAGTGGCTGGCCCACTACAAAAAATAACGTTCCCTCTTTTGGCATTCATACCTTCTCATCAACTGTTGTGAATGGGACTCATCCACCAATTGAATTACCTTGTTAACACTTGCCCTCCTCACTGTGATGTAACTCACCCATCCTTGCATGTGTATATATACCTACTTAACTGTAGTTTCCACTTCATGCATCTGATGAAGTGGGTTTCTGCCCATGAAAGCTTATGCCCAAATACATTTGTTAGTTTTTAAGATGCCACAGAACTCTCATTGTTTTGCTGAAAACAGACAAACACGGCTACCCCTCTCTAACTCTGTAAGCGTCTACATTAAAGTGTCCCTCCCGCCGATGTAAGTCACCCACTACACTGACTTAACTCCACCTCTCTGAGAGGCATAGCACTTAAGTTGATATAGACCTTGTTTACACTAGAAAAATTACAGCCAGTAATTTCTGCAGTGGAGTGGTGTCCACACTACCCTCCTTGGGTGCGGTGGAGAGAGCCTGGTCTCTCAGCTCCCTGTCAGGAGCCCCACATGCTCCCAGTGGGTTCCTCCTCCCTCCCCCCCCTCCCCCCCGCAATCCCTGTTCCCCACCAGGAGCCAGACCCAAGCTTCTCCCCACCCCATTCCCCACCAGGAACAGGGCCCTTGGGGAGTGGGGTCCAACTGCCCCGGCTTCTCGTCCCCCCGCCCACTGGGAGCTGGGCAGCCTTGTCAATTTCACTGCTCAGCCATCAAATTGACAAGGATGCCCTGGCTCCCAACTGGGAGCAGACAAGAATGACAGCCCCAAAGCCAACATAAAGGGGACGCAGTGTCTACATTGACACTGTGTGGCTCTAACTAAGCTGACATAAGCCCTACGCCTCTCATGGAGGTGGTTTTACGATATTAGCATAGCAGGCGAGTTACATTGGTGGGAGGAGCATTTTAGTCTGACTCTTAAGATGACTTTTGTCGACAAAACTCTAGTGTAGACCAGCCCATAGTTAAGTCAATGCAGTGTCCCTGTAGACACTGCATTGCTTGTCGCCTATTGCCACTTGGTGCCCTGGGGCTGACAGCTGGAGCCCTGCCTCCAGAAGGAATGAAGTGTGGGCGTGAAGAGCCAATTTAATTACTGCAGTGTATGTAGGTCGACCTATCTTAAGTCATCTACACTACAAAATTAAATCATGCCCTGAGTACCTCTCCCAGACCCAAAGAAGAGCTCTGTTTAAGCTTAAAAGCTTGCCTCTTTTGCCAACAGAAGTTGGTCCAATAAAAGATATTACCTCACCCACCTTTGCTCTCTAATATATTAATTTGGCAGGAATGAAAATTAACAAGGGAGTGAATGCAATGCCACTTTGTTGGTCCAAAAGAACATTTTAATACACAAATTTCAGACCAAGAATTCCCTTACTTTAAAAACAACACTAAATATAAATTTGTATTAATTGATAACCAGTTTAGATACAGTAACAAACCCTGCAGACTACCCATTGCATTCTCTAAAAAAACCCCAAAAACCCAACTTTATCAATCAGACCTAAATTTTCAGGAGGAAAATTTAGTGTAAATTCAACTGCAGGTTACGAAGTATATTTTCAGCACTAAATAGAAATGTCTCAATAATTTAATCAACAAAATATTATTTTGTAAAACAAAAACACTGAATGCAATGGCTAGCTAAGATAAACACAGGCAGATTTTTTTTAATTTGACAATTTTGTATCTTGTAAAAACAGTCTAAAGACAAAGTGATCTGCAGCTAATCTATAGCTAAAGATTACAGCCAAAATTCTGCAGGCAATCTTTTAAAAATCTTTTATACTGTCATTAATGAAAAATATCTATACAATGTTTAAAGTATGGGTATAAATATAATTTAAAGGCAAATATCCCCCTTGTCTGAGGTTATTTATTTATTGTAAATTCACATACCAAGCTTATCCCCATTCTCCATGGATGCTTCCAGTCTAAGAATCTTTTTACACACACTCCCCTCCAGAAATTTATATATTTTTTTAAGTTGCTCTGTTACTAGGAGCTCTCAAATGTATGTCTGGACAAGGTTCATTTAGTCAAAGCAAGTCTTTGGCCTTATATATCAAAGTGTGTGGGTGTATGGGAGGGATTCAAGTTTCTACAAATCAGTGAATGAGATTGTGTCCTTGTGTAAGGAGTCTTCAGTATCTAATTCGTGCTAGAAACTGTATTTTGAACACTGAACTGATAATTATAATGTAAAAAGAGAGTTGCATGCTAAAGTGGCAATCCATAATGATGTGTGTATCTTTTTATATTTCATTTGTACTGTTCCAAATATCTATTTTAGGAGATCGAAAACCCTTTGTAGAATGTAAGAAGCTACCTAATTTCCAGTTTGCTCTCCCGGCAATATTTGTATTTTGTTCTGTTTCTGTCGGAGGGTGACCGCATAGTCAACTGTCCAGCCTGCCAAGTACTCCTTTTGTGACACCCGACAACAAAGCTTCAGCTGAGCGAGGCTGAGCCCCCTGGAGCGCAGTTCTGGGTCTCTTTCCTTGCCAAACAGACGGATGGAAAATCCTGCGCAGCCAGATGCGGCCGAGCACAAACGTAGGCACCGCTACGAACCTGAGCGCGGGAACAGCGGCCTCTGCCAGGCCAACGCCTGCTCCAAAGAGCCGCGGCGCGCCCGCAGCGCAGCCTCGCCGGCTAGCGGGCCATTCACCCCCGGCCCGTGCTCGCGTGAGGCCCGAGCGGCCGAAAAGGAGGCGCTGGGTGGCTGTCACGCCTCGCCAGGGGCTCGCCGGCCTGCGGGTGTCAGAGCCTCCTACGCCCTAACGCGCCCGGCTCCGGCCCTGCACCCGGCCGCAGCCACCGATCCACGGCCAACGCGGCAGCTAGGGCGCGGCCAGCTCCGACTGCTCGCCCCGCCACCCCCACAAAGCCCGCGGGCTAGGGCCAGCCCGGCCCGACCTGACCTACCTCCGCTCTCTCTACTGCAGCGGCGAGATGGACAGGGCGTGGGTGGACTCCGGGGCCCGGGTGGGGCGGGGCAGCGCAGCGCGGTTCCTTCCCCCCCTTCCCCCGCGGCCGCGCCAGGGCGAGGATGCTGCTCCAGGAGGCCCAGCGCGGGGAGGAGAGCATCCCGCGGCCCGGTTCGCCGCAGGGCCCCGACCCTGCCCGCGCTGTTCTTAGGGGCGGCCGTGACCCGCCGCCTGTCCGCTCTGCCCCAGCACTGCAGTGTCCGGCGGCCGGCCCCGACCTACGGGTACGGAGTCTGCGTTACCTCCAGCCGGGGAGGAGACTCCAGCCTGGGCAAGCGGCACATCCATCCCGCCCCTTGTGAGGCTCCCAGCGCCGGGAAGAGGCAGGCTCGGGTGAATAGGAGAAGGACCACCCCGCTACCGGGGGAGAGAAACAGTGGCAGGGCTGCACAGGCTGATGCGGAGAGCAGACGCATGCCAGGGGAACAGGTGAGCGGTGCAGCTTCCATTGGTGACAATGATGAGCAGCGGCAGGCCAGGAGCTAACAGTGCTAACTGCCCAGTCTAACTTCATAAACAGCCTGTGTGCCAGGGAGCACATGGGTCTTCATAACCGCAGATGACTACAGTGAATCAAGCGAATGGTTGCCCGGGAACTCTGGATTGAGGTAGGATGGTTTTGAAATTCAGTATCAGAGTCCCTTATTTTGATGCTTGGGTCTTGAGGCCACACAGTCCTCCTTACAAATATAGCTGTGGATGAACAAAGCATTCAGCAGAGCTCGGTCAGTGCCTGGGATGTCAACTATTGCAGAAAAATCTAGTTGAAGTGAAAGAGGAATTTCACCTTTTTCTTTACATCTTAATTTTTCTCACAGGTCCGGTTTTTGGAGGGGGAAGCTCTCCCATTTCCTTTCCCCAGCCCTCACACACAGACAAGATGATGGGCTCAAACTAGCAGAGTTGTCTTTAAGGGGACAGAAATCGCTCTTGCTGAATCCAATTAAAATGGAGTACTATGCCCTAAAACTAAATATACATGTTCTGAAATTATTTGGTCCTACAGGGTACTCCACAGCACTTAATGCTATGGTAGACTGAATCCTCAGGACTGGCCGTACGTTGGAATTATTAACCACAACAAATACTTCATGGTACTTTAACCACATTAAGCAATTTTCTCTTTTTCCTGATAGTCTTTTAATTTGAAGAAACTGGTTAAAATCTTAATCCTCCATTGTAGGTCAGATGGCTGGGTATGAAATATCCAAGAAAGAAAATGATCTGGTAAGAAAGAAGTTTTCCATATTAGAGCCCCCTCACCTTCAACAAAATGTATGAAGGGATGTGAAATAAATAGCTAAAGGAGAGAGGATAACAACATGCTAAAAAGAGCCACAAGGATGCTGAATGTGGACAGATTTTAAGAGTTCCAGGGGGGTAGCTGTGTTAGTCCGTATACAGCAAAAACAATGAGAGTCCTGGAGCACCTTAAAGACTAACAAATTTCTGCAGGCATAAGCTTTCGTGGGCTGCAACCCACTTCATCAGATTCAAGATATTAAGAGATTACTGAGGCACTGCAGGTTGTGGTACCTTCCTTGCAAATACCACAACCACCACATGGCTGCCTTGGAGATTATATCATAGAAAGCACAAGAGCTTTCGGCCAATGAAGTGATTATTCCTCACATAGAATAGCCGATAAACCCTTAGGGAAGTTAGAACTTCAGCATGCTCCAGTCCAATGCAGAAGATTTTCAAGTTTGCTTGTCCTTCTCTGTTGGATGACAGTTCTCTAATAGTATTTGATTGCCTCTGCATCAAACAGATTCTGAGGCACCTTTTGTGTATATCCAGGGTGTGCCACTCCTGTGGTATTTCTATTTAAATTTATTTATTCCTAGTTACTTCTATTGTGTTCATCACTACATTATCTGAACACGAGAAATTGCTTTCAAGTCCAACACGCCTAGAGTCAAGAATCTTACTTGGACCTACTGCTTCCACGTCCAGGCCGCCTTTAACCTCCAAGCCATCCTTCTCAGGGAACTTTTAAGTAGACAGAGAGGAGTTAAGTCTATACTAGCACTGAAGCAGTTGTCCTTACTACTTCAGGGAGAAACATTGCTGAAAATGGTCAGCAATGTTTCAGTTTCCCACTGTAGATAAAGTCTAAACATTTGTTTTAATATCCAGCAGCTCACACAAGTGTTCTTTCTGAACTGTTCTTAGATCCACTTGTCCAAGGTGATTTTCTTCCATCGTCTACGTGATTCCACTTGCTTCTGCAGTAGAAGTATCTCTGCTGGTAATCAATGAGCCTTCGTCTAGAAATCTAGCCTTGTTGCAAAAGGAAGAATGAAAGTCCCATCTATGAGAAATGGAGGATGGCAAGAATTTCTTGGGCTTCACGGCTACATTGGGGAATCCGCTGGACAAAATAGCTGCCAAACAGTTGGTCTTCAGAGTCCTTTGATGCTATATACTTCCAAGGGTAAAAGGTGTCTGATTACCTTGTTATATGCCATGAGATGAATAAGGCTTAGGGGGAAATCTTTGAAGACCAACTTTAACTTCTTGTCATTCAAAGACATGGAATATCTAAACTTGTCCACCCAGCAATCATGGCCCTTGAGGAGGGCCAGGAAGCACCAGCGGCTGAGACCCATGGCAAAAAGCAAAAGTCTTGGGGCTTGTCTACACTTACCTCAGAGATTCGGCGGCAGTTGACTGGAGCTACACAAACTATGCAAAAAACTTGTGCAACTCCCATCGACTTCTGCGTTTCTGTTCTGCGCACCAGCTTCACTGCACTGTGGTGACGGGAACTGCATTCCCATCGATGCAGTGCTACGCCACTTGAGGAGGTGGTCTTAATATGTTGATTTCAGGATCGACTGAGCAGGTCTTCACTGACCACTCAGTCGATCCAGATAAGTCGATCTGACGGTGGCAAATTTGCCGCCGTCAGTGTAGACATAGCCTTAGAATGATGCTGAAGAAAATGTAATCCTCTGGGAGATGAATACCCATTGGTATGTGATCACTGTATCTGACAGAGAGAATTTTTGGAAGAGCGATACATCACTTCTTGTGTCTTGGAACAAGAATCTGGTTAACTTCTGTGGTAAAATTATCAATTTTTTAAATCTGTAATTGCTGTTCTGTTCCCATAAGAATTATAAAGAGATGCATGCCAGTAACTCAACTGAGTGTTGTAAGTCTCACTAAGATTTTTTAAAAATAAGATTGCAAAAAGTTGTTGCAAACCAAAAGGTACAGTATTTGTAAATGAGGTTACCACAATAAGTGCTGTAACAATGCATGTATATATAAAGGATATGATGTGTGTTTGTGTATATATATTTAACATTATCAGAATGAGAGAGGATCTGGTTAATCTTTCTGAGGACTGAATCAGTACCCATATGAAGCCACGTATTAAATCAGTCATCTTGTTCAACTTCTTATTTATGTAACAAGTGATTTTCTTTAATAAAAATTAATTTTCCTTTTAAAGTGTGCTTTGTAATTTAATACTGTTATTTGGCCAATCACTCAAGACTGAACAATGTTTAATCCACATTTGACAGATCTTAGTCATGTTGCTTAATACACTACTGGAAGGCACTCAGATCCGACAGTGCTGAGAGGGTATAAAAACTGATATAGAGCAGAATTTAGTGAAGCTTTCAGAAAAGTGGACAAGACACCCTAGTTCCATTCCCACATATGAGTATGCTATTATGCCATATATGTCTCCTCCATCACCTTAATTGAATTAGTCTACTTGCTACTATTGATCTTTTGTGTTACAATCTTTGGTAGCATTCAACAACAAATGGGCTGCGCACACAGCCTCAAAAGTCCACCATTACCTTTGACAAACAATCAGTCTCTCTCAAGGCAGGCTAACAGAACTCATGGTCCTTCTTCCAGATCCACTTATATACTGTTTCTCCCCAGCCCAGCATAGAGTATAGAACATATTTAATCTCAAGTCTATGTAGTTCTTTACAGCTCTAATATATTTGCTCCAATTCCCCAGGGCAGACTCTTCACACTTCGGTACAACTTTGTACAATGTCCATCATTAGGAAAGAGAGAAGGGTAAGAGGTCAGTTAGCCCTGGCTTCTTAGCCAGGATTTTGAAACTTTACCTACTGCAGCAGTAAAAATTCCATGCAAAAAAGGAAATACTAGAAAGAGCAATTTCCACCTTACCTCCCCCGCCCATTAGTTTCATCCCACAGATACAGGACAAAGTAGAGCCTATTGAAGAAGGAGGAGGGACTGCTCAGCAAACAGAACCAGTTCTGCTTAGGCTTCAGTATCTCCAAGCAACAGGCATCCTTTGCAGAAAGGCAACCATTACTCCTTGACTTGTGTTTGCATACAGTACAAAATAAATACATCAATACAGTTTTTAAATTTTTCAGCTGCTTGTGTTAAAAGTGGACAAGCCAATGTGATACTTCCCTATCTCTCAAAATGAAGATGTATTTGAATCCTTAAAGAAAAAGAGTGAAACTCAGCCCTACCTCCCAACTGATCCCTAATCTTCCTTCCTACTTTCTCTCATTAAAACCACCATCTTAATTTAAACCATCAGTTCAGATGCCACAGTGATGGGCGCTTTAAAATGTTCTCATAATAGGATGTGGTGGCAGCACCCAGAAGCTTCCACCAGGCCTAGCTGTTACTCAGTTTTAGCAATGGTGTGAGGATTTGCCTTGAAAAGCATCTCAGACTGAACCATGTTTATCTGGGAAGTTCCAAATCAGAAGAGATCTTTCTTTTCAGAGAAAAATGGTTTTTTCCATGAGATCATCATCTTCTGGGTCTACCCACAGAAGAGGACCAAATGTAATGTTAAGCAAACACCATGGACTAGCAGAGAGACAGCAAGGCCTCATTCCTATTCCAGCTGCCACTGAGGAAGGTAGAGAGGAGCCATTCCTTGAAGAAACCACTGTCATCTTAGCAGTAAGGGAAAGGATTTTACGGGCACTGGAGGGAGCAACCAAAGGGACCAACTAGAGGGAGGATGACCCTTTCATGGGTCAGATAAACATCCACACTTTTGTCTAAATTGACAAACACATGTTTCTTTGTTGCTGCCTAGCTGAAATCTCCAGAGCTCTCATGCTAGTTTCCCATTTGCTACCTTCATTTGGGCAGTGTGACCAAAATCCATCTTCATCTCATAGCTATTCAATGCATTGTATTAAGTTAGATGATGTCAGTCTAGTTTCTGAACATGTCTATCAGAAAATCACCATCATAACTTGCAATCTAATTATGTTTCAGCAGAAAGACCAAAGGTTACAGAGTCTGTTGAGAATGGAGGACCATATAGGTCAGATCTAAAGTAAATTGCTGGGGTAGTTTGAGGAAGCTTGTACTTCTGCTCCCTATATGTGAAGAGAGGGCTCAAGGCCTGACAAAGGTATATTTACTCCAAACATAAGTGTAAATATAGTTGTGCTAGAGATCCCACTTGCTCTTTTGCTGCTTCATTCAGAATTCTAGAGTAGCCACCACCAAGACCTAGAATTTTTAAGTCTTCACTTGTTTTAATAATTGGGTTCATTTTTGGGAGCAATGTGGTTTCCCTTTAGCATTTGCTTTACCTCCCTAAGACATGTTTTTGGAGTCTGCCCTCCCATTCTTCTTTATATAACAGTACAGTATAATTTAGTTACTGCATTACTTGTATCTTGAGCTGTTGCCATGATAAGTAATGGATGGATACAATATCTCAATATAACAATCCTTTCTGGGTTTTTTTTCTTCCTTTTTTCTCTCTTCCATAAAGCATCCTCTTGCTATCTTTAAGAGGCCTGTGAAGGAATCTTGAAGGCCTCCAGTTCCTCAAAGATCAGCATTTTATTTGTCACTATGCTTTTAATCCATCCTCTTTTTTAAAAGTATGCAGTGGTTTTCCCTTTCTTCTTAGTTTGCATATCTCACTCTTCCTGTTGTCCCATACAACCCTCTTACCATTTTCAGTGTTTCTGCTCCTCCAAAACTGCTCTGTGATAAAGGAGTCAGGCAGCATATTCCCAAGACCACAGTCCTTCACCATCAGCACTAGTCTAAAACACACACTAGAATTCACACGGATGCCTTTTAAAAAGGGCAGGTATATGAAATAAAGGCTTTAGTCTCTATGATTCTCATACTTCCAGGGCATGTATGAAGAAGCAGGAATGCAGTGATTGCAGGGTGAATATCAAGCTTGATGTACTTAAACTAAAAGGGGCTTTCAATTTTTTGTGTAGCCTTCCTCTTTTCTTTTTAAAAGTGCACATTTATTTAGTGAAAAGCCAAGACATTTCAGTCACCCTGCAAACTGAAGCCTACATTTCGTTTGTATAATGCACATGGCCATCTCAGAAATAAAGTAAGTTACCTTTTGGATAAGCAGGGCCAGACTCCCATTGATGCTCTATCACTTGAATTCTTCAAAGCAAGTATTAGTGAACTTCAAAATTTGCACATATATGCAAACTAAATGTAGCTCTCAGACTTCTGATAAGTTGCAATGCTACCTTGGTGCCACAAAGATTGTACACTAGTGGAGTTATTGCTGGATTGCTCCTCAAAATTAAAAACTAATCTATTTTATAACTG
Organism: Emydura macquarii macquarii; assembly: GCF_026122565.2. Taxonomy (NCBI): domain Eukaryota; kingdom Metazoa; phylum Chordata; order Testudines; family Chelidae; genus Emydura; species Emydura macquarii. The sequence goes on along the minus strand of NW_027131307.1, from coordinate 642,688 downwards.
TTGTTCTTAGAGATGTGTACCACATGTCCATTCCACTCTTGGTATCTGTGCCCAGCACACGGCCATCAGAAACCTTTTCCCTCATTGGTACCCACTGGGGGCTCGAGCTCTTCCTGCTGCTGTGCGCTACAGTATGTAGGTATAAAGAGTTGTCTGTAGCTCCCCTCAGTTTCTTCTGGCCAGAACTCCAGTGTATAAGGGTAGTGTAATGTAGAAGGGTGGGTTGTGAAATGGACACGTGCAACACATCTCAAAGAACAGTCATTACAGAACAGGTTAATAACTCTTTTTTGCTCAAATGATTGCACATATACATTCCTCTGTTGGTGACTCAAGCTGCAGAACAGAAGGTGGAATCAGAGTCTATTTCAACAAAGATTGGAAAACAATTCAATCCACTCTAGCATTGTCTCTTGAGTCTTGATCCACATGGAGGCAAATGTGTGGACTGAGGTCCAGGTTGCCTCTCTACAGATGTCTGCAACTAGAATTTGTGCCAGGAAGCCCACCATGGTCAATTGTGACCTTGTTGAATGAGCTGTGACTCTGCTTGGTGGAGCAACATTAGCCAAATCATAGCACGTGCTTATACTGGACACAATCAAGAAAGAAATTCTTTGGGTGGAGACCGACTGTCAGTCACTGCTATGAACAGCTCAAAGTGTCTAGTTCTACGTAGGTAAAATGTCAAGGCTTTTCTGATGTCCACAGTATGCAAGCAAACACTCTTTCTCCCTATTTTCATGCGGTTTCGGGCAGAAAATAGGCAAATAAATTGGCTGGTTGATGTGAAAGAGGAAACCACCTTTGGGACCAACTTTGAATGAGGGTGCAGGCAAACCTTGTTCTTTCTCCTACTTTCTAGCTGAGGTAATGGCCATCAGAAATGCAACCTTCATTGATAGAAGCAGTAGAGAGCTGGTAGCCAATGATTCAAACAGGGGAACCCATAAGTCTTGACAATACTAAATTTAGATCCGGTGGAGGAATGGAGTCCAGTATTTGAGGTTATAATCTGACTAAGCCCTTAAATAAATTTATGCACATCACTGGAGAAAATAGAGTAATTGTCCACTTCAGGATGGAACACTGAAATAGCTGCTAGATGTACTTTGATGGAATTAACCATCAAACCTTGGTGTTTCATGTATAAGTAGTCCAAAATATGTTGAACTGAAGAACTGGATGGTGATACCCCATACTGATGAGCCTAGATGGAGAAAAGTCACCATTTAGCAAGTTAAGTAACTCTTATACAAGGTTTTCCACACTTTAGTAGGATCTCAAATGCCTTTTGAGCAAGCCCGCTTGCTAGTGTCTAGTCATGGAGCATCTATGCAGTTAAATGAAGGAGTTGTAGGCTTGGGTGGAGAAGGTGACTGTGATCCTGGGAGATAAAGTCCAAATCCAGTGGAAGTGAAATTGGAAGCACCAGGAGAGTGGTGAATGAGTGCTGACAGACCCATGCTGTGGCTGTAAGTATGACTCTGCCCTGATCCTGACTTATTGTTAGCAATATCCTGTGAATGAACAGGATTGGTGGGAAAGTGTAAAGGAGCATCTGATCCCGTCAGTAAAAAGGCATCTGTCATGGAACTTGGGCTGTAGCGCTGTAGGAAGCGGAACTGCTGACACTTTCTGTTGGACTTTGTCACAAATAGGTCTTCTTGGGGAAACCTCATTGCTGGAAGATATATTTGGCCACATCTGGATGAAGAGACCACTCATGGGTGACTTATAAACGATCTGCTAGGTCTCTCAGATCACTCTGCACATCTGGCAAGGAAGATCTATTGAGATGATAATCCAGAGCTCCCGGAGTAGAGTCAGTTCAGGAGAAAAGTGGGCTCCCCCTGCTTTTTGAGGCAAAACAGCCACCGTGTTGTCTGTGAGGACTAATAGGCAGTTTCCCTTAATCTCTTATAGAAATACCTGGCACACCCACCTGACAGCTTTCAGTTCCCTGACACTGATGTGTAAAGCTAAGTCCATAGAGAACAGAGGTGGGCTTCCCATCCCAGGGCTAAAGCATCTGTCACTAGCACAACAGTTGGTTGTGGACAGGCAAACAGAACACTTGAATATATACTGGCTGGATCCATCCACCAGTCTAAGGAGGTGAGACCTTAGGAGGGCACTCTTACCACAGAGTCCAACTGATGGCAGCTTGGGAAGTAGACTGATACCAGGCTGCCCTGCAGAGTTCTGAGTTGCAGTATGGCATACTGAACCACACTGGTGACACAGAACCCTCAACAGTTTGGGCTATTGTGCTATAGTCTTCAAACCTATGCCATTTGATTGAATTGCCTGGAACTAGAAGAAAGGCCCTGGCTTGAGATGAGTCCAGTACAGTCTGGACTAAGGTGAGGAGAGATTTTTCTGTGTTATCAGTCCCAGAGCATTGAACATTGACTGGATCATGGCAACACTGCTCTGCATTTGCCATTTGGACTGGACCTTGACAAGCCAGTAGTCTAGATAGGAATAAACCTGCACTCCTGACCTTCGGAGGAATGCAGCTACTACTGCCATGACCTTTGTAAAGACCCTAGGAGCTGTGGACAGGCGAAAAGGTAGTATAGTGAACTGGTAATAATTTTGATTTGCCAGAAATTGGAGGTACTTCCTGTGAGCTTGATTGATTGATTGCCACATGGAAGTAGGCATCTTTTAAGTTGAGGTCATCATATCAGTCCCCAAAATCCAGGGAAGGGATAACAGAAGCTAGAGTGACCATGCAAAACTTTATCCTTTTAAAAAATGTGTTGAGTTGATGCAGGTCTATATAATTGGTCTGAGACACACACACCCCCCTTTGGTTTTGGAAGTGGGAAATATTGGGAATAAAAGCCCTTCCTTTTGAAACCACATGGAACCCCCTCTGTGGCTCCCAAGTGAAGAAGTGACTGAACTTTTGGGATTAGGAGTTTGTGAGAGTGGTCCCTGAAGAGGGCAGGGAGGTAGGGTTAGAAGCAAACTACAGAGTATATCCCACTTACACAGTGCTCAAAATCCACTGGTCCCAAAGTAATCTGAGATCAAGCACTGGAAATGGGACAGATGGTTTGCAAAGATGAGGGGGGTTTGTGTTTGGAAATACACTGACCTCAACTGGCCCACCGAAACAGCCTATTTGTAGTTCCCAAGTGCCTTGAGGGGTCCAGAGCTGAAGAGCAAGAGGGGGATACCTACACCTATAACCCCTGGACCTCTTTTTCAATAGGTCCTGATGAGGAGGAGGAGGAGCAGAAAATCGGGGTGTCTGCTGTGACCAAAAGTGTGTGTACTGGGCTAAGGACTTTAGGGTGGCTCTAAATTCCTTAAGACCATGAACCTTGCTGTCCATTTGGTCCAAGAATAGAGAAGGACCCTCAAATGGCAAGTCCTGGATAGTGCTCTGTATGTCATAGGGAAGACCAGAAGACTGCAACCAAGATGATCTACACATGGCCACTACAGAAGCCATGGTTGAAGCTGCTGAGTCTGCTGCATCCAGCCCTGCCTGCAGTGGTGTTCTCTTGACTAGTCTACCCTCATTCACTAGGGAAGCAAACTCCTGGCTGGTGTTCTTCAAAAGGAGCTCTCTGAAATTCTCCATGGAGCCCCATAAATTAAAATCATACTGCCCCAGCAAAGCCTGTTGGTTAGCAATACACAGATGCAAAGCCCTGTCGAATGAAGCTTTCTGTCAAATAAGTCCAGGCTTTTAGCATCCTTTGTTTTAGGGATGGCAGCTCTCATTAGCCACTGTCATAACTAAAGAGCCTGGTGGTGGGTGAGTATAGAGGTACTTATACTGGGAGGATACATAATATTTTCTTTCTGCCCTTTTTGAGGTGGGAGGCAGTGAAGATGGAGTCTGCTGTAGAGCTTTTATAAGCTCCAGTGTCACCTCACTAATTGCCAGAGCTACCCTGCAGGGACCCACCAATGTTAAAATGTCAGCTAGGTGATGTGAAGAGCCCCTGACCTCTTTGAACTGTAAACCTAAGTCTGCAGCCACTCTCTTGAGCAACTTCTGATAAACTTTAAAATCATCAGGAGCAGGTGAAGTGCTAAATAAAACGGCCTCATCTAGCAAGGGAAAAGAGGAAGCCAAGACTGGAGGGGGTATGATCTTCTCTACTGCCTGTTGCTCTGGCTCTGGTACCAGGCCCAGTACCACACTCTAGGGTTTGAGCTGTTTGGTGAATGGACTCAGCCCTTCTAGACAAGTGCACTGATATGCACGGTATGGGGAAGATCTGGAAGTGAGGGAAACACTCAAGGGTTCCAAGAGGACCATTGATATGGGGCAAGGCCGATTTTCTGGCCAATTCCCATGGGAGGTCCCACTCAAGGGTCACAATGGTCAGTAGGAAGAGATCTGAGCACAGACTGGGAAGTCCTGCTTCGTGGTTGAGAAACATGCAACCCCATCTCTGAGTCCAAAGAGGAGGATTCCCGTTCCTCTTACTATGGAGGAGCTGATACCATTGGTGCTGGGGACTGGTGCTGGGAGCCAGGTGACGCATGGAGTAACGCCATCATAGCAGGTTTCCCGAGAAGCAGGCAATTGCAGTGCTAGAGGTTGAATCACTGACAGTGGTGCTGGTGACTCTTGTGAGGATGGAGACATTGGCACGGAGAGGCAAAGCAGATTTCTTGCCACCACAAATGCTTCTGGGGTAGTCGGCATCAAGAGAGTTTTGATGGTGCTGAAGACGACGATGGTGCCATTTCTGGCACCAGGCTCAACAGTGTCTCTTGTAGCACCAGAGCCAAGTTTGGAGGAAGAGTGCTCAAGGTTTTGAGTGTACTCTACTTGACTGCTTCTTGACCCTCTTCCCAAGCTTAGAGTGCAGGGAGACCTTCTCCTGGCCTGTGGCTCTCTGGAAGCTTTGTATTTCTTCCTCAGTGCAGGCAAGAGAGAACGGTGCTGGGATTCTGCTAACTCCAGAGGTGTACCCCTCGCTGAAGCTGCAGCACTTAGCACCAACTCAGACTGGGACAGTTCCAAGACAGCGCCACTGACAGTCTGAGCGCTGCCTCTGTCAACAATCCAGCCTCCCTAGCTGCCTTTGTCCTAAGCTTGAATTCCCTGCAAATTGGGCATCAGTTCTTCACATGTGCCTCTCTCAAGCACTTCAGGCAGCTATTCTGTGGGTTGCTCACTGGCATAGGCCTGGAGCAAGTAGCACACAGCTTGAAATCTGGTGACTGGGACATAACAGTATTGTATATAGAAAACCCCAAACAGAGAAACATGTCCAAAAAACCTTTTTGTTAGACCTAGAAACTAAAACTTACTAACTACTCTAACAAGGCTAAGAACTAGACTAACTATACACGTGCACACACACAGTTCACGAAGGCTGAGATACGAACTGTTCTACTATAGAAAGGAGTTTCAACAACTGTCATGGTAAGAAGGAACTGAGGGGGCCTAGGGACAGCTCTGCCCTTTATACCTGCATGAAGTGGCATGCGGAAGCAGGGGGAGCTCAAGCTGCCCAACAGGTACCTCTGAGGGAAAATGTTTCTGACGCCATGCGCTGGGTGCACAGACACCAAGAGTGGAATGCACATGTGCAACCATTTGAAGAATTGCATTAATTTATATGTGAACATATCCCGCTCATTTATTTTATTCAAAACACCCTGAAATCCTCCAAAACTCACTGTATTTAAATACCCTAGTTTCCTCACAACACTTCTAAAACCAGATTTTGGCCACATCTATGCTTGAGAGCTTACAGCTGTACTGATGCAGCTGCACCACGTAAGATCTCTCATGTAGCTGCTCTATGCCGAGAGGAGAGAGCTCTCCCGTCAACATAGCGCTGTCCACAATGATGCTTTGTCAGTGTAATTTATGTTGCTCAGGGTGGTGGTCTCTTTCACACCTCAGTGACATAAGTTATACCAAAAAACATGGTTGTGTAGACAGCCTCAATTTTAATTACTACTGTTAGACGTTCCCATGCACTCTCTTCAAAGGCAGGAGAGATCCCTGATGGAAACAGAAAACAATCAATGGTAGCTACAGCAAACTACTTTCCATAAAGACAAAAGAATGGACTCCTACCAAACTGCTAAGGATTTATACTGGTGATAATCTTATCAGAAAGCCTGCAATAATGAAAATGGCTATATGAGTTAAACTATATCCAACACGTACTTGACACCAAGAGAGGTCATTGTAGGAACTTACATAGATATCTATAGAAAACCACACGAAAGTGATGGAAGTCAAAGTTGGTTGATCAGACTGAAATTCAGAGTCTTCCAAGGATTGCTGAAAAGACTAAATTGGAGTCCTATTCTGAATAGAGCAATAAGAAAACTGTATGTCTCACAAACTATAAAGGGCTTGGAAAAAGATTTTATAGTCTATCAATTGTTACAGAGCAAGTGTTAATGTCAGAATGAGCTGCTGGGCCACACTTAAGGCCAGGTTAAAAGACAGGAAACAATCGGTAGGAATAAATCAGTTTTCACAGCAGAGAGAGGTAAATAGCAGTGTCCCCAAAGGATCTGTATCGGGACCAGTGCTGTTCAATATAATCATAAATGATCTGGAAAAAGGGGGGGAAAGTGAGGTGGCAAAGTTTGCAAGGATACAAAATTATTCAAGATACTTAAGTTCAAAACTGACTGAAGAGTTACAAAGAGATCTTATAAACTGGGTGACTGGGCAATCAAATGACAGATGAAATTCAATGGTGATAAATGTAAAATAATGCACACTGGAAAACATAATCCCAACTATACATTCAAAATGATGGGGTCTAAATTAGCTGTTACCACTCAAGAAAGATCTTAAGAATCTCTGTGGTTAGTTCTTTGAAAACATCTGCTCAATGTGAAGCGGCAGTCAAAAAGCTAACATTAGGAACCCTTAGGAAAGGGATAGATAAGATAGAAAAAATCATAATGCCACTATATAAATTCATGGTATACCCACACATTGAATACTGTGTGCAGTTCTGGTTCCCCCCCTCTCATAAAAGATATATTAGAATTGGGAAAAAGTACGAGAAGGGCAACAAAAGTGACTAAAGGTATAGAACAGCTTTCATATGAGAAGAGATTAAAATGACTGGGACTGGTCAGCTTAGAAAAGAGATGACTGAGGGGGATACAATAAAGGTCTATAAAATCATGAATGGTCTGGAGAAAAGGTGTTATTTACTTTTTCATGTAACACAAGAACCAGGGGTCACCCAATGAAATTAACAAACAGCAGGTTTAAAACAAACATAAGAAAGTACTTCTTCCCACGACGCAGTCGACCTGTGAAACTCGTTGCCAGGGGAGGTTGTGAAGGCCAAAAGTATAACTGGGTTCAAAAAAAGGATCAGATAAGTTCATGCAGGATAGGGTCATCAATGGCTATTAGCCAAGATGGTCAGGGATGCAGTCCCATGCTCTGGGTGTCTAAGCCTCTGACTGCCAGAAGCTGTGACTGAATGACCGAGGATGGATCACTCAATTGCTCTGTTCTGTTCATCCCCTCTAAAGCATCTGGCATTGCCACTGTTGGAAGACAGGATACTGGGTATAACTCAGTATGGTCATTCTTATGTTTTAAGTTAGTATTATGCCACATAAATCACTGAGATTGGAATCAACTGCACAATATTGATCTCATTTCAAACCATCTCACAATTAAATTTTTGGATCTCACAGGAAAGAGGCACCAGCTGTGAACTTTGATCTTGATCCTAATTCTACTCCACCAAATTCCCAAAGTTCAGTGCACTGTTTAAACCCATCAAGTCCCTATGTTTGTACTTTTTATCTGAACTAGACAGCTTGGCAAATAATAAAAAATTCTTAAATGGCTCTCATAACTCCAGACTATTTACTTGAGCCAGAAGGAAATGCAATAGTGTCCACAGTTACAGCTATGGTTCTTCTATATGCCCCTGCTCAGAAATTCCCCGAGACAAACTTAAAACTAAAGTCATTCTGGATCCAACAAGGAATCCACTCAAATTATTCATATTTACATTATAGCCTCTGGATTATTAAGAACAACATCTTAAAAAGAGGACTCTGGTTACTGCAGACTGAGGTCCAATTTAAGGTACCTTTACATTATTATGTTTCATTAGAGCCATTCTCCCTTGGAAGGAAGATATCCAATTCCAAGAGTGGACTACTGTGCACAAGAGGTTTACTTAGTCTCACTTCATAGATCCAAGCCAGCTGAAGCATGACAAATGACTGCCACACTGAATTCGGTACATACCAGTAACTTGGAAGCATTCCAACTGCAGGGATTTACAGTTATGGCAATCAAGTTTCATAAAAAACAAACTCTCAAAATGTTTTGGGAAAAGCACAGAGAAGCAGCCCTTGAACATGCATTGCTTATACACTGCATTGGAGTGGTCTAATGCATTTTGAGTCTTACACAGCATTCCAGAAGATACTAGATTCTTCAACACTATTTGTGCAGACGTTTCTATGCAAAAGTAAATGATCTCCTTGATAGAAAGGGACACTTCATTTATACTACTCACACTCTGATACCGAAATGTAAATTCAATCAATTTTATGGGTGAAGTTAATTTGTATACTATATTCAGGGCCCCACACAATTCCATAATTCTGCAACTGCAGAACTTGTTCCTTGCTACACTATCTTAGCTTTCATTTAAAAAAAATATTCTTCTAGCCTTTATGGTTATGAAAATAAACAAGGTTGTAAAATGTAAACCAATGAAGTGGTGCCCACCAGTGTCTGCAGAGAGCCTGGAATAAGTGCTCTGAGAGATTTAAACTGTCCCACTCATCCGAGTCAAAGCCTGGGCGATTCTGGCATTCTTCTGAATACCAATCCTAAACTCATGGAGGATAGGCCCATCAATGGCTATTAGCCAAGATGGTTAGGGACACAGGCCTATGCTCTGGGTTGTCCTTAAACTTCTGACTGCTAGAAGATGGGACTGGACGATGAGATGCATCACTTGATAAATTGCCGTTCTGTTCACTCCCTCTGAAACATCTGGCACTGGCCATTGTCAGAAAACAGGATACTTGGCTATATGGACCATTGATCTGACCCAGTATGGCCATTCTTATATCTTTGCCATGCTGGGACCAATCTAAGGCTGCCTTTCATGCTTCAGCTTTCCCCTCAAGGGGGAGTTAATTGTATTATAATGAATGCTTCTTGACCCATTTGCTCCCTGGAACAGTGCAAGAAGCCAGAATTGGCGTCCAACTCATAGGTAAGGAACTGGGCCACGTGGGCTGGCAACAAACTTCCCTTTACCTCATGCAGACTGGGGGTGAAGAGGAGGTTCTGAGCCTAATATTCTGGACATCATCATAGTAACAAAACCCCAGGGAGTGAGGTCACCATGAGAACATATAAAAAAACCCACGATCAAAAAATCATTGATAAATTATATGTCAAAGAATTTTCAAATGTGAGCCATAGCAGTGCATGTTTTAATAGAGCTGGAAATTAACTTATTTTATTTCCAAGATGTAGCCTTAATGTTACTGCCCACTTTAGGGGTTCTTGTCAGAGTTTGGGAGCTCATGCTGTAGGCTCCTGGATTATATCGCATGGCAGCCTTACACCATTAATATACAATGTTTGCATTGCACAGAAAATGTTACAACTAGTCATTTGCATATAAATGCACAGAATGACAGAAATGCCATCTCCCTGGCAATATTGTCTTGTTCCCAACAGCACATTCTTCACTGCTTTGTCCTGTCCAGTTTCAAACAACTCAGGAAGTAGAGCTTCCATCATTCCCCATAGACTATTTCAGTTCAATTGATTTGTCAGGCTTTTTCCTCTCTTGTATTCTGCTTTTATTTTTCTTTCCTCAATTTAATCCTATAACTCCTAGTTTATGCCCTCACTTTTATTTTATTTATTTATTTTTTTAAGATGAAACATTGTATCCCTAGTTATCATACAGTGTAGAACTTTGCCCAGGTTGCCACTCCACTTTTCAAAGTCCATCTTGTAACATTCATATGTTCTAGCTATATGAATATATATACATATATATGTATGTGGGGGATGTGTGACTAGCATTTTCTGAATTTAGAAATCAAGCCTTACTACTACTGTTAAAGGATCCAGCAGCATGATCATATTTTGCTGAACCCAGTGTAGTACCAATCCCACGTGTACAGCTATGGGATGTACAGTCACTAAAGGCACCAAGAATTTCCAGGACATGAGTCATTGGTAAGTCTTAAGGAAAAAGTTTATATGCTTTTCACATAGAACTAATCATAACTACCTATGAAATCTGCTTGTGGGTAGTGGCTTATATGGCCTCCTCCCAACAGCACTAGCCCCTCCCTACCCAAATTCTGTAATACACGACAGGGTCCTGCAGCTGAGGACTGTTGGATATGGTGGGATGAATTTTTTTTCCAGCCTTTTTGTGGGCCACATACCCCAAAACGTTGAGATCCACTACCCTACTGTTCTTTGGCAACAGCAAAACAGTCTTGAAGACAGAGGGCATTATGAAATTTGCCCAAGGAAGTCATACAGTCTGATGGTAAATTAATACTTGTAAATGGAATGCTACTGGAAGTGTCAGATTGACAACCCTGTAAACTGAAGATTTCTGCTCATCTACAGAACAGTGGAACAATGGTAGCAGTAATGAAAGGTTCCATACACAGTGTCCTAGCAACCTGACTCAGTCCTGACCAGGAATATCACATTTAGGGGCAAGAGGGGAATCAAGTTTTTATAGCCCACACAATAACCTTGGTTTCAATGCTGAGCATGAAGTCCTGTGCACAAGGAATCAGACAGATTCTTTTTTTCAAAGGCAAAAGGATAGACATCAGATACTAAATATTTTAGTCTACTCTGACGTGGAATAAGTCAATCTTTGGCAGAGGTGAAAGGCTGTGTATCATTACCACTAATGCCATGGAAAACTCAAGAGGGAACAGAGTTCGCAGTAGATTTGAAAAAGCACCTAAAAACTTGAATGCCTTTTTGAACCATTCTGGGTGGAAATTCCATGAGAACAGGCTCTCGAGCTTACTCGCGCTTCCTGTTTTCAGGCAAGCTAGGAATATGAAGTTTGAGAGATGTCAACACTTCTGGTACTAGTTCTGACTGGAAACTGTAGCAGAGAGGCATGTGAAAATGAATAATGAAAAAATATTCAAGAACCTTTAAAAAGATTTGGTTCTAGAAACAAGCAAAGATTCCAGAAGGGAATTTTTCCCACATTAGTTCTCCCATCAATACCTACTAATCCCAAGTCACCTGTTCCCCATTTAAAATGCTGTAATCAAAAAGCCTGTAAATGACAATACAATTCTCATATCCACTGTATCTGGTTTACATAGATTGAGGGTGTGTCTACAGTTAAAACTCTACAGCTGCTATAGCGCTTCAGCGTAGGCAGACAGGAAGGATTCTTCCAGTGTAGGTAATTTACCTCCCTGACGGACAAATTCTTCCATCAACCTAATACTGTCTACACAAGGATTTAGGTCATCTTAACTACGCTGCTCCAGGGTGTAGATTTTTCACACCCCTGAACAACATATTTAAACCAACTTAATTTTCTAGTGTTGATCAGGCCTGAATGTTGCCCCTTTTATACTAATTAAGCCATGGCCATTGGGTGTGTTGGAATGTATTAACATGCACACTTGAGAAGTGTAGTGTAAACAAGGCACATTGCCTTTAACGTAAGAGTTAAAAACCTAGGAAGGAACCTAGGCTCTACCCCACTCATCTTAGACTACGTTCGAGACAGCCTTGTCTACGTTACACTTTTCAAATACTTTTCTGAGTCTGTTTCCCACTGTATTCTATCACACTGTTAAACCCTAGTTTAGACAAGGCCAAAGTGGTAACAGACTTACTTTTCCTCCTTCTGTTAACATAGGGAGCACTGAAGTCCAATTCTATTCTCTCCCCTCTTTTCTGTATATATCTGTTTCATGTTTGTAATTTTGGCTTAGCTCATGGTTTCTCAGATATCCTGATCAGCTTACTACTCACTCTCTTTATTTCAATGTGAAGAACCCCTAAACTCAAATACTATTTGAAAATTCAATTTACTCTTGGTTATAAATGGCCAAGTGACAAAAGTGTTATATTTGTTCAATAGTGTATCAATGACTCTTGAAGGATTCTCATAACTGACTTTAAGCTAAAATTACTAGTGAAGAGGTAGTCCCCATTTATGATATTCAAACCTAAAGCCATAATGAAGAGCCTGATAATTTCACAAGTGAAACTGGTTACTTGGCGAAAATCTTAGCAAGGCTTCAATTGTTCCTTCTTCTCTTCTTTTAGTCCAGTGCTTCCCAAGTTCATGAAAGTAGAGCCCTACTTCAGAAAAATGAAACCAATTCCCACTTCACCCTCGTCCAACTCCACCATATGTTGCTAAAGGCCTATTCAATTTATATACCTGCAACACCCCCACTAGTCCTTCAGACACCTCCAGGAAGTACACCCCCCCCACTCAAGAATGGCTGGTGTAGATCTTCAATATAGGGTGGTACTTCAAGGAGCAGTAAAATATTTAACATGTTGAAATGTAAAGTTTCATCATTTGCAGGAGAGTTAACATCCATTGAAATGAATGGAGCCATCTGCAACTCAGATAGTGTTTCAGGGTTGTTTTTCAGACTCATGCAGACATCATTGCCTCAGTTACACTTCCTTCATGTCTTTGAAATCATACCAGCTAGAATTTACTTGTTCACAGGCAGCTAAAGTCTCAAAGTTTGGTTATCCTAAAACATGGCTGTCCCAATTTTCAGGATCTGGTTTCAATCTCTCAATGAAATCAGATATTCCTGTTATGATTGTCTAAAGACTCTGGTTTTGGACAATTTTTGTTAGGATTTCACCTTTTTAATTTTAGTGCATTCTTACTTCATTTTCATGTTTTGTCTTGGCCTTGCTTTAATATAAATTAAAATGTCACTGCCATCAGTCAAAACAGATTACATAATTTCAAATTCAAGGAAAGAGTCTAATATCTAAATAATATGGATAATGACCAGCTGGTTTGAAATGCACGCAGATTAGCACTAGTCTAGTCCTCCACTAGCATTGTCTATTATTGAGCAGTCACTGGGTATGTCAACACTGCAATTAGATACCTATGGCTGGCTCATGGGCCTCTGCCTAAGAGGTTGTTTAATTGCGGTGTAGACATTCAGGCTTGGGTTGCAGTCCAATAGTCGGAGCTCTGGGCCCCTCACACCTTGCAGGGTCCTAGAACCCAGGCTCCAGCTCGAGTCTGAATGTCTACACTTCAATTAAACAGCCCCTTAGCCCACGCCTCATAAGCCAGAGTCAACTAGCATGAGCCAACCACAGGCGTGTAATTGCAGTTTAGACATACCCACTGTGACTATAATTGTTTTGTTCCCGATCATTACCCAACCCGCTAAGCCAACAGACAATAGCTTTTCAGGGATGAGCAGTTTCTACACTTGGGCCATTCATTTAGATCTATAGCAAGCCCTAGCTTATGATTTGCACATATAGCAGACTTGCTTTGACTAAGCTCGTTGTCAAAAACCTTCATTTTATTAGTGCAGCACTACAAGACAACAGTATTTTACTCTACAGTAATAGATCCTGAGATCAGAGTGGCCTGGTGGTTAAAAGCTCAGATGTGCATGCAGATGAATTTTGATGGTACAGTAGATTCTGCTTATTAGCAACTCTTTGGTGGACAGATAATGGCAACTTTTTTGCTGACAGTTGCCAATAAGCAAAAGACAAGTTTGTCAGGTTGCAGCCAGGGACGGAGGTGCTGGGATGTGCCCATACTGGCCCAAGGTAGGCTATGGGCAGGGAGGGGACTGCTGCCCAGATACTGGGGCTTTCCACAGGGTGCAGGGGTGCTGAAGGAATGCAGGGCTGTAAAGTACCTCTCCCTATGCTCTCCAGGTTGCATCCTGCCCTGACACCAGGAACCCAGGCTCTGCACATCCCAGTATCCCTGCTCCCCGTGGAAAGCTGCAGGTTTGCAGGGCTGCAGCCAGGAAAGGCAGTGATAGGATGTGTTGAGCCCTGGCCCTAGGCCCGGAAAGCACAGGGAGAGGTAACGTGCCTCTGCAGCGCTTCCTTCCTTGTCTGCAGCCCCACAAACCTGCCACTGGCTGGTGCTTGGTCCAGCCCCCCAGCTCTGCCCAGACTTTCCAAAAAGCAAGTTAGTAGCCAGTATGCCTGTTGCCAATACCCAGACCAATTAACATTACAGTCAATTGGACAGTATCTGTTCCATGCAAAATGTTCTTATTAACCAAACGTTATATGGGTTATTAAGCAGAATCCCCTGTGTTGTGATTTTAGATGCAACCTTTGAAGTAGGATGCTTTCTTTATTCCCCTCTATATCTGCAGTTTGCACATTGCCATAATGGACCCATTCTTTTTAGTAACTAGGAGTGAGTAAAAGCATTGAAACCACATGAATGGTAATTGGTGTAACCTAGAGAATCTAGCATCCATATGATCAAGGGCAGCTTTAAGCATATAGATGTGATTTTTCTGCAGCTAAGTGAACAAAGACCCAGAGATGTTTAGCCCTTATTTGTACTACAGTAGCACCACTGTATTAGGCATGTAGTAAGGGACAGTCCCTTCCCTAAAGAGTTTCCTTACATAGACAAAACAGACAAAGTATTAATTTCATTTCACAGATGGGGAACTCAGTCTCCAAGAGATTTAGTCACCCTATCATAGGGAAAAAAGGGAAGAGCAGAAAAACAAGTGGACAAACACATTTGAAGGTTCCAGGCCAAGCCTTTTTTGAGATAAGATATTCCAAAAATTACAGTTTTCCAATCGCTTTATACAAAAGAAACTTCATATTAAACTTTCTCAATTTCACATTTTTTGGCAGGAAATCACAAAGTTTCAGGCAGAAAGAACTTTAAGGAAGTTAATGAATGGTTGGTGCTGGTTAAATAATGGGTTTTAATGGAAAAATGTAGCTCGGTTTCTACCTTTGCTCCATGATTTGTACTATATCAGTTTCTTGCACTACTTGCATATTCTTCTTAGTCCTTCAACTGTTGTATTTTTCATGTGATATGGGAAAACTGAATTGTTACTGGAAATTAAATGAACTGACGCTAATGAAAAGTTTAAGATTTTCTCACAAAGAAGTAGTTGTATTTAAGGGCTCAGAGTTAGTAATATGAAAAATATCCTCCCTCCCCTTCTAAAAATCAACCCCCTTTTCCCCTTAATCTTCGACCACTCCTGTCTTATCTATATTCAAAGAGTATTTTCCCTTTATCCCAAAAATAACTCAGCCCCATTTGTCTCAACTACTGCTCAATCCCCTTCTTCAGCTTTGTCTCTGAACTCCTTGAGCAAACCCAGAATGAGGCCGCTCTTCAAATTCCTCTCTCTAGTCAATTTTGTAGTCTGGCTTTCACCCAACTAATTCATTCTTCTGAAATCACTCTTGCTAAAGTTACTAATGACTTCCATCTGGTCAAATCTAACAGCTTTTTCTATGTCCTGATTATTCTGGAACCATCTACTGCCTTTAACAAAGGCTACTGGCTCTCTCTCTATAGTTCTGAGGAAATATGTCATGCACTCATGTTTCCTACTACTCTAGCATTTCTTTCCAAAGGCTCTAGCCTCCTTTCCTCTTATGCTCTCAGTGCTGAGTGTTCTATCTTTTCCCTCTGCAGTCTAGGTGATTTCATCAACTCCCATGAGTTCAAATATCACTGTGATGCTGGTAACAAATCTACTTTTCCATCACAACTGTTCTCCTTTTGTGCAGTCCTGACCTATACATGCATCTCCAAAACTTCCTCATGGAGGGGATTACTGCCACTTTAAGTTCAATGTCTGTATCAGATATTCTTTCCTCTCCCTGTTCTCTATTAACCAGCAACCTTACAATCACCCAAGTTCATAATCTTGACTTTTCCCCAATCACATTCAGACTCATGACAAATATCATTGGTAGTACTTCATTTCCAGTGTCTTTTCCTGCTTTTCGGCCATATTAATCCTCCTCTGACAATTTCCTGCCTTGCCCATTGCAATGTCCTCCCTTCCCAAATGCAGCTCTTCCTTTGTTTACACACAAATCAAGTCTCTATTTCCTACCCACCCTTTCTGAAATATCTGCTTTAACTTCCCCTCTTTCCATTTGGAACAGTATCTTCACTTCATTTACAAAGCACTTCAAGAACTCTACTCCTACCATCCCCCTCTTAACACATTCTCTCTACCCACAATTCCCCAAGTCATGTTTTTCATGCCATCCTTTGTGCTCGGAACAGCCTCAAATAAATGTATGCCAAACAGACCATCATCTTTTTAATAAACTTAAAAAAAAAACTCCACCATTTTAATGAAACATTCCAGTTGATCATATATTCTGTGTTTGTTCTGCATTTTCCATATTCATGGATTTATACTGTAAGTGTTCCAGGGCAGGAACTCATGGGATGGTACACCTGTTGCATAATGGAGTATGCTGTATAAACAGCATGAGTACGTTTTTAGTGACTTCTTACACGAGGTCTATCAGCAGCACCCAGTCTGCCAAAGATTTGTAGTGATGCCAATAACGACAATCAGCTGTGGGATTAACCTTAGCAATAGCATCAGTGATAAATGCTATTAAGCCCTAACTGTGGTATGTGTGGAGATTCTGGCCACATACTTTTGTCCTGCACTGTGCTAAAAATGATTAAGACTTTAGAGTAGTTTAAGTTATACTGGTGTTCTCTTATGACTGCCCAGTCGTAGTTTCAGCCTAAAGTAATTAGTGAGGTTGTCTCACTAATAGTCATCTACATACTCGAACCCTATGCAGGTTGATCTTATTTTCAAAGTGAAAAACTGACACTATGCAGGGGAAAATGGACACGGGGAAGAATTTTGGTGGGGGACAAGAAGTTAGTGGGAAGTTCCCTTCTTCTTTCTTCCCCCACTCAAAATGATACTTTATAGTAAAGGGCATGATGGGAGATAACAGAATTTAACCTTGTGTTCCCTTTGCTGTTCTCTTCTAGTCACAATCTTTCCCTGTCCAATCTCTCCCCCGCCCCCAACACACCTACCACTTCATTTACTCTTCTCACACAACTCTGCCAACAGAACCCAGGCCCCTCCTGTCTCAGAATCAAGTTAGCCCTACAAAGGCTTGTGTTCCCTACTCTAACTACCCCCTTCTCTGCTTACAGCCCATATGCTGTAAGGATTCCAAGGGGAGCACGTGGCTGCAGACAGCTGAATACCCTGCAGGTACCTGTATTTTCTGCTGAATTCCTCCCCCCCGCTCTCTACTGGAAGTTTTTTGCAGGAACAGGGGTCCCCCCAGTAGTGGCAGATACTGCACCCTGCAGTACTGCCACCATAGTACCTAGCTGTGGTCTTATCTATGGGTCTTTGTTCCATTAGGCCCTAACAAACAGTTTCCTATCACTGCATCTAGTTAGAGTAATACTAGCTAGCCTCAAAATAAGGGGAAATATCCCCAATATAAAATGTTTAATTCATTAGACTGATATGTTCACCATCTTGGAGTTATTTCTTTGCTTTTGGTGTTCACTGAGAAAGAAAAATCAAGCTAAGTTTGGGGGAGTGAAGTTTAATATTTATAAAGGTAAAGGTGCAAAAGTTATATTTCTTGTACAGTAGAAAATATTTGGCTTATTACTGGTATTATAGTAGCAACCAGAAAGGATCATAGAGACCCAATGGACTAAACACTAATGGAAGGTGTCAGTACAACAAAGGAAATGCCCCACCATGTGTCAAAGCCAGGGCAAAACAGTGGGCAGATACGTTATTTTAACAGCAATTACTGCTTATTCCCATGCCTTTTCTCCATCAGGATGCCCCTCATATCTGTATTCTTCCAGTATACAGGAACATCAATTATTTGGAATAACTTTCAAGAAGGTAAAATGCAAATCAGCTATTGTTTTTGCTATTATGCATATTTTTGTTTGTTTTTTATTGTTTGAAATATCTGGTCCTCATTTCCCTCTCAGGAACCAAACAGGGAGGGAGAGGAAGTCATGATCTCCTGAGTTCCACCCCTTCAAGTCACTAAAATAAGATGCCACTTAGTGACTGTGGAGGACTTCATAATACAATCACCCCTCTCCTTTCTTGCACTCTGACTACCAGGGGAAGAATTAATGTTGAAACTTAAGTTATCATTACTTTCAAAATTAAGCACCATACTGAGATGAATGGGGCAGTTCATGTTTTGGAGCTCCCTCACACTGCCTATAGATCAGTAAGTTACTGACTTTGCTTATATAAAGTGTGACTGGAGGCCTGCCTCTCACTGGCCAGGAAAGGTTTAGAGAGCCCTTGGAGAAGCTGCATGAGTAGCCGCCAATAGGAAGGGGCTGTGTGGCAGCCAATCAGGGCCCAGGAGGCCAGTATAAAAGGGAGCTACAGAGCAGACCAAGGACAATGCCTCCCAGGAGCTGGAAGGGGAAGAACTGTCAGCACCCTGGAAGAGCAGTGGTTGGCTACTGGGACAAAGCAGAGCCAAAGGCCCTGAAGCAAGGGTGGAGAAAGTACTGAGGCTGCAGGGAAGTGGCCCAGGGAAATCTACAGAGGAGTGGTTCAGGAAACACAGCGGAAGGCTGCCACACACCAGGACCCAGAGTAGAGGGTGAGTCTGGGTTCCCCTCCGCACCCCCGATTGCCATAGGACTGGTGGCAGGACTGCAATGGCCACAGTGGAAAGTGGCTAAAACGGGCTGCAGAATCTTCCGGAAAGGAGGTAGAAAGGGGGAGAGAGCATGGATTGTGACTGGACTGGAGAGCCAAGTCATGGGAAGGAGGATACAGTGGAGACAGGACTAAGCGCGAGACACCGCAGAGAGGGGGCATCTGCCTGCCTGAGAGCAGATTCCCCAGATAACCAACAGGAGGCGCCAAGGTTACACAAAGGTTAAATTAATTTAAGTGGGTTTCCGCATTTCAATAAAATCAATTGAGTTAAACAGATGCACTTTTCTAGTAATGACAATTTTCACTCTTGCTGCAGTTTGAAGTGGTCTTCACAGACATAAGGACTACAGACAAATTATTCCAAAAAGAAAACTGATCTTAGAGCAAAAAATAACAGGTGCCTTAATAAAATAGTAAAATAAAAGTCTCCAAAAAACATCCTCTCTGTTAGGGGAATGAAAGTTTGTGATACCACTTGTCTCTTTCCCTACCTAAGGCTATGTCTACACTAGAGACCTTAGAGCCACACAGCTGCAGTGGTACAGCTTTGTCGCTGTAAGGTCCCGTGTTGCTGACATGAGAGAGCTCTCCCGCTGGCATAACTGAACCACAACCAGTGAGCTTAGGTACCTATGTTGGTGGAAAAGCGTCTCCCGCCGACATAGATGCACCAGTGTGGACAGTGCTGTCAGTAAAACTTACGTTTGTCGGGGGAGGGGAGGAGGTGTGTGTTCCACATGCTGGCTGAAAAAACTGCTAGTATAGACAAAACTTAAGAATCAGCATGCCCTTCTGCCTCAGTTGTGAGTAAAGAGAATTACTCCTCAGTTTATAGACTTGTGTGACATTCAAATCTGCCAGAGATCATGCCAATGTTCTCCAGCAAATAGAAGGAAGTTAGGAACAAATTTCAGATATTAAAAAAATAAGAGGACATTGCTACAGTATATTATATAAAGGAGCGTCAAAAAGGTAAATTTTTAGGCATATGCTCTAAGTCTTTTTATTTAAATATAATACCAGTCAATGTGGCCAGTTTCCCTAAAATATTTTTTATATACAAACTGATTATGACCTGGGACAAAACAGAATAAAAAGCCACTGTGTTTAGGGAAAGACATGTTGACTTTTTAAAAAAAATAAAATTGTGTTAATTTTTAAGAACAAACTTAACATCTAGGACGGGACTTTCACAAGTGCTCAGCATTGACCTACCCACTCCCACAGAAGTAAATAGATTTGATCCTTCTCTTAATGGAAACAGATTTAGGCCAATGGTGAACCTCTCTGAAAATCCCCCATGGTCTATTTTTCATGACTTACCCTTTTACATTTTGGATTACTGTGTTTTAATAACACAAATATTAAATAGCCTTTCATTTTTGTTTGATTTACTTTTGAGTTCTCATCCACCTGCTCAGTGTTGCAATATTTAGATTAAATATAAACATAGCCCTGCAGTGTGTACAAAGAACATTCCATTCTGTTTTTACAAAAATATATTAACATCTTTACTAATCTTGTTAAAGCTTGTATGAAGTAAGGCTAAATTTTGGACTAAATTAGACCTGAAAGTGTCCTTTTAACCAATGCCAGAAACAGGAAATTAAGGCTGATATTACATCAACTTAAGACAAAAGCACTCAAAAAGCCTAATCTGCCACTGACTTGAGAAAGTGTCAACAGTTCAGGTCACCCCTCCACCACCTGGCTTTACTTTTGAATCAGAAATCATAATACTTACCCAACCTCAGTAAAACATTAAGATCCTCAAATTAAAAGCTTAAATAAATGTAAGTATTATAAGCAAGGTTCCACTTACTCCATGGCAGACTGAACCTAAATTCTGCTGGAATGGCAGTCTGGAAATTCTAGACCATCTTTATTCATATTTAAAAATGGAGATTTTATTGAATTAATTATGAAAATAAACTAAATAGCTCCCTTTAAAAAAAATTAATGCTGTCCTGTCACGACATTCAGCTTTCATCGTATGGCAGATTTTTTAACTGCCAGTGCATAACACTGTAGTAATTGTCAGCAGAGGGCACAGTTGTGGCTTTTGCCTACCATGAATGTACGGAGGGCAACATACTGATATTGTGAGATACGATAGCTGGATGTTTCTGTTAAAATCAGAGAAACAATGAAGACAGTTAGGGTGTCATTTTTACATTTCAGATTTAAGCCTCCCACTGAAATGAATATGGGTACTTTGCACTCTTCATATGTATTGTTTCAAAGCAGGGACTGCTGTTTTAGTTACAGTAGTCACAATTAAGGTTTCTTCATAGCCACAAGAGCAAAAAACTTAAAATAAAAGTGTAAGATTCTGGAGCAAATTTCAGCAACCCTCAGAACAGTCCTGATTAAAAGTTAAAAGATCAGGTAGCAGATACAATAGCAATGAGAGCCATACAAGTACCTGAAAACCTAGACAAACTATGAATTCATGACTTCTGAAAAAAACAAACCCGTAACTGTTCAAACTTTCACACAGTTAGCCAAAGTTTTTTGTTGGTCTGTTTTCTGTTAAGTAGTATAGACTTAGAATTGAAGAAGATTAGGGCTGGAAGGAATCTCAGGAGGTCATCTAGTCCAACCCACTGCTCAAAGCAGGACCAACCCCACCTAAATCATAGACTCAGATTGTACTTTCAGTTTCCACCCAAACCTGTCTCCAATGTTGATTGAATACTGGGTTTTTACTGATGTGGAAAACAACTGAATCATGAAGTTTTCAAGTCACCATTTATACAGATTCAACAGTGATAAGGCAAAGCATGAAAAGCAAGAATATTTTGATATGGCAAGTTTCCTGTATTCACTGTGCTATGTGACAGACCCTACACACCTCCCATTGTACAGACCACAGAGAAATTGTACTTTTCATCCCGTCTTCATTGTACAGTTTTGTGCTGCACAACCTTGAAGTCAGCCAAGAGAACACTCATTAAATCCTATTTGCAGAGCTGTAGTAACAGTGAACTAAGATACAAATGATGAAGTGAGGAAAGGCTACAGTTGTTCATAGGTAATAAGAAATGGGAAAAATACATTTGCTAAGGGGGGAAACATAAAACCACCTTCTCACTTTAAAGGAGATATTCAACCAGAAGGTTATAAAAATTGAGTTGATGCAAGTCAGTCTTCTTAAGAGGAAGTATTCTTTTACTGGGCTTTAAAGCTTATTTTAGTACCTTTGGGAAACAACTGGGAACTACATTTACACTTAAAGGACCATTTCATATACAAGATGAGGACATGCCACAGTTTGAAAATGGAGAAAACAAGCAAATATAAGTTCTGATCTACGATCTTATTAGGTCTTTAAAGGCAGCTATCTTGTTTCATTTCTCTGCACCATGCAAAAAAAAACAAAACAAAACAAAAAACCACTAAACAAAAAAACCAAACATAAAAAAAAACACACAACATTGTGTCCCCCCCGGGACTGTGCCCATAACAAAAAAAATGGAGGGTCACCACATACAGGAACTTGCAGACAACTTTGCCAGTGTAGAAATGAAGGGGGTAGGCTAAACCATCCATTTTGACACACATGAACCATATGTTGAAAATCTGGAGCAGTGAGAAAGAAATGCATTAGAACAAAGGAGAGGCAAGCTTATTAAACTGCTATTACAAGACCATTTGACATTCAGAATCAAAATGATGAAAGACCTGAGCCAAGAACATCCAGATCCAGGGGGCGGGAAGTGTTCCCCAACAAAAGGAAATTCCAGGTCCTCTTCTATTTGGAAACAAAATAAACCCTGGAGACCTACTGAGTCAGCAAAATCATCTCTATGGAAAGGAGCTACAGCACACTAACCAGAGCAGACACCAGGAAGGAACAGTGCAGGAGAAGAGCTACAAACATCAATTAAGGAGAGAATCTTAGCAACTGATAAAGATTTTTCATTTTGAGGGAAGCCAAATCTTTAAAGGGAAATAACTTGAAAACTATGACAATTTTGTGACTACGTACAACTGAAAGACCTTGTAACTAGAAATAATTAGAAAAAAAGTTTTCGAGTTTTACTTTGTGCATATGACAGCATTTAGCATAGTCACCTTCCCTGTTTTCCTGATGGCTAGTTGTACTTTCTTTTCATGCACTAGTATGACAACATCAAGCTTGTACTGCTCTGTGCTGTGCATATGAGCTCCCCTTCACTACCCTTCAAAGGCCTGCAAACATTTTCCAACAGCAGCTAAACAACTCAAGAGGCAGCAGGCAGGAGGCTTGTAAGGGAGGGAAAAAAGGGTGGTATTGCTCTCAGACTTACACACTTTCCCTTCTGAAAGCCCTCCCCAATAAACAAGCAGGAGAGCAGAAAACCAATTTTTAAAATCATGTACATATTATCTAAAGGGTGAACGAATACTTTAGAAAGTCAATTTAAAAAAATCTCAGTTTGACAGAATCCTTTCAGTTTAAATATAATTGTTTCCCAGACGTTAGTCCAGCTACTCAACCTCATTAAAAAGAATGAACAGGAATCAAGCAATCTTACTGAAGAGGAAATACAAACTGCAGACTTCTACCTGCACTAGATTCCAAATATTGTATAAAAGAGTGAGGTCCTTTGATTCTGGCATCGACATGTGATACAGTCATTTAAGAGGTTAGAGAGGAAACTCCAGCACAGAAGCTAAAACCAAAGGAATCAGAGTTGATATGAAATTAATAAGTGTCTTTATTATGGTAACTGAGATGAACTCATCCTTTTGTTAACAATTCCATTCCCTATTCTACAAAAAAAATCCCGGAGAAATAGAACAGCTATTGGACAAGATTTATTTTTTTCACAAGTTCTTAGGAGTTTTGCAGGTGAGCTCTAAACTGCAGTCAAAACCACACAAAACTCTTGGCCTATTTGTGGTATTCTCTCAAAAGCTAGGTGTTCAGTGTAATCTGGCATAACAGTGCAATCCTTGTTGGTTTACCTATGTTTCTCCCTGCTCCAAACAAACTGAGGATTGACATTTTTTGTGTGTAAACTTACTATGAAAAAGATACTTTTGCTGTTATTTTGCTGTGAAGGGCATAAACTTCAATTTTCTAAACCAACAGAACCCAGATCTTTAATTTTTAGACTTTTAAAACGTGACAATATGCCTTTTTTAATAAAATCTTCGCTTTCCCAAAATATGATTTCTGTTGTGCAAAGAAACATTCTTTCTTGGAGTATTAAAAGCAGCAGCTTTTTTATTTTGCAAAATGTTTATTAAATGAGACCACTTTAAAAACAGAAAATCCTTAGACTTAATATCATGGCGGACACCTGCTAATAACAATTCTTTCATGTCAATTATAAGCCCCTTTTTAAGTAAGGTGCTTAATTATATTTTTATTCACACTATTGAAGTTTACTAATAAGCCAAAGATTCATATTTTCTCATGAACTGCCTTTTCTTTTTTAAACACAAATTTTTCTGAGTAATAATTTTACAAGTTGAAGGGACAAGAGTTATTTAGACCTAGTGTGGACTAATAACTTCTGGTTTTAAGTTTCAAATTAGCCAAGGTAACTGACAAGCAGCACCTACTTTCAATAACTAAAGTTCTAGACTGCCCCATCTAACAACTCTCTACTATTGCTGGCTACCTGATACCTGTAAAATCAGATATTTTTCTGTATGAAGTTAACACTGGATAAATGGTATGCTAAATTTTCACGTCCTTGATTTTAACAGTTTAGGCCAGTTTATCTAACCTTAAAAAGCATTGCTATGGCAAGTCGGTGTATGACTGATGTTTTCAACTAATTTTAGCCCAATGCATACTTTACACTGGCTTTAAGAAATTGTAATATATCTAACTATTTATTATAAAAGTGTACAACTACAGTGTTTATACAAAATATACCTCAAAACTCTCTAGGCAAATAGGATTTCCTAATATTTATGGAGAAATCCACAGATTTACTTAAAAGTATATATTTGCTGACCCATTACACTAAAGGACAATGAGCATACTAGCTGCTTGGCAAGATGCAGAAAAGAAAACTCAAACCCTTCATTAGAAAGTTCCTTTTCCAGATACAACACGTTTGTTTACATAAATTTTTGAAAACAATTAAAGCATTTACAAATGCACAACTTATGAAACAGCTTTAAAAATCCTTTAGACCATACAGAAAATTAAAAATAATCAGAAAATGAAAGATTTCCAACACAAACCTGCAACTCGTTAGAAAGTCTGAAGGAACATGTGTACAAGCATGTTTCACAGCAAAAGGATATCTAGAATATTTTGAAAGGCATACCAAAAAATCCCATACCCAATACCAAGAGTAGCAAGATGCACAGCACTATATTAAATCTTGAACATACAAGTAGTCAAATTCCAGATACCAGTAGTTTAATTACATTTCACAAGAAATGCATCGTTTCGATTGCTTCAAACTTGAAATACAGTTACCACCAATTTCTGTAAGCCACATACTAATAAATTCTTAATTCAATTAATTCGCTGAACAATGAAGGCAGGTTTTCCTTTTCAATCTTTTTATTCTAGTATGAAATATGAAGAAACAGCACCCAAATAACTGCAATATAGTATGATATTTTAATAAAAATGTACTGTTTTAAGAACAGAGCATAATTAAGAAAAAAACTGAAAGACTTATTTTGTCTCCTACTCAAATAGCCCATCTTTCTGACATCAATAACAAAACTTTCAGCCTTTAAAACGGGGGGAAAAAAACTGCTGTTGAAATAATATCCCCAAAGACTGTTAAAAAGCATAACATGAATTTTCAGACAGTTTTATTAACAAGAGGCTTAATTTTAAACAGTATATACAGTCATCACTTTTCCAAAGTGGGGGTGCACCGCCTAGTGATCGGTCAAAACAAATTTATACTCATGAATTACAAAAGCATCTGTGTAATGCAACCGCCTCTTTATTGTAATA
This sequence comes from Emydura macquarii macquarii, assembly GCF_026122565.2. Classification (NCBI taxonomy): domain Eukaryota; kingdom Metazoa; phylum Chordata; order Testudines; family Chelidae; genus Emydura; species Emydura macquarii. The sequence continues at coordinate 617,058 of NW_027131307.1, read as the reverse complement.
CACCTTTTATACAATCCTTCCAAAAATTCCTGTACTGTGAAATCCTCTCAGGATGTAGTGATGCACAGGCTTTCACATCTCTCCTATATACCACATGAATAAAACTGTTGCCACTTGCATCTCTAGATTATGCCAGGCTACATACTTCAGTGTTCCATGATATGCAACACTAAAAAGGCACCATTTTTCTTCAACCAAGAAACAGAATAGTTTATAGACTGCTGTGTTTAAGTACAATGATTTGCAGGGAATAGTGGGATTTTCAGACCAAGAGTCTGAATTTTTTATAAGCTAAGTGTAGACAAATTGCAAGTTCCACTTTTGACTCTTTGTATAATTGCTTTCTGATTCTCTATTCTCCATTAACGGCTTTAGTGCACAGCAAAAAAAATGGCAATTCTTTACAGAACTGGAATTAAACAACATAACTATTGGAAAAATACATAAACTCGAAAGTGGATTCAAGGTTTTTGGGAAAATAAGATTTAGTCTCCGAAGTGTCCCATAGCAATATTCAGAGTCGCTGGTTATTTCATAAATTTCTTTAATCTGTTTTACACTATTCTTAAAACTTTAACTGGACTCCAATCTTCTAATAATAATAATTCCTTTGGCTCTCTTAAATGTGAGTAGTTCAAGAGATGTGAGAACTACAACATTTAATATCCAAACTAGTGTTGAAGATCCTATCCCAATTGATTTATGTAATCCTAACAAATCAAGCTACTTAAACAATGATGAATGTTTTCTAGTTGTTGCTTATATGGCACCAACTTTATAATTCAATTTTAAATAAACTCAATATATTTGAGGTTATACCTATACTTATGTGGCAAAAGTCTTATTCTGCACAGTTTTAATTGAAACAATATAAATAACTAAAGGTTATTCCACAAAGAACAGCTTGAATTTTACAGAACAGTTCTGCTCATATGCATAGGAATTAGTTTGGTAGACACATCAGCAATGTGCATAATTTGACTGTTCACATACAGCAAGAACCTTTGAAAAACAATAAAGATACATACACAAAACAGTTACTGTGTACACTGAGAATTCATTCAGTTGCAAAGTAAAATCAGGACTTTAAACAAAGCTTTGACCTGTAAACAAAGCAAATTCAGCCAGCTTTTAACCAAATCTAGGAATAGCTATGTTCTGTTTTACAGTGGCTTGCAATAGCACCCACTCACTGACTTCATCTTAATACCTAACTACTTCCCTTCTCCAAAAGGACATAAAACCAATCTAGATTCCTTGATAAACATTATATGGCCAATTTAGCTGTAGCGAACTTTTTCTATTGGTGAATAAGAATCTGTCTTCTCCATACAGCTGTACTGGGAAATCCACTGCACACTTATCCTTGCAGTGATTCTTCTGCAAATGGTTAAACCAGTGCTGTCTTATCAAAACAAATTTGTTTGCAATTTAAACAATTCACTGTTTACAATTTAAACAATCCACAGGTTCTATCCTGGAAATACTATAAAAACAATCTGGATGCATTAATCACAGCACTATGAATATCTATTCTACAAACATTTTATATGAACGGCTACCCTAAAACAAGTTTGACCTTTCTCGAACCTATAGGCCTGTCATTTAGATCAACAACAGCTGCCATTGCTTCATCACGGGACTCAAATGCAACCATTGCTTCTCCTGTGGGCATGCCTTTTTCATTGTATTTTAAGCACACAGAACCCGGGATCACTTGGTAACCATAGAAGAAATCCAAAATTTCATCCACTGATACTGTAAAAGGCATATTTTGCACTTTAATGACAGTTGGCCCTGGCTTTCCAGAACCTGTTCCGAAACCAGGGGGTCCACTAATATGTAAATTTCCTGGTCCAGGTCCAAACCCTGGAGGTCCACTTAAATGTCCAAGACCACCTGCAATACCTGGAGGGCCACTACCAAAGCTAGGAGGCCCGCCTAAATTACCAGGCCCATTCCCAAAGTTTTGAGGTCCCCCTCCAAAACTTGATGGTCCACTCAGATTACTAGGACCACTCCCAAAACCTGGGACATCAATACCTGCACCAGGTAAACCACTACTTCCAATTGAAGGCATTCCTGGTCTAGAATCACCAAAGCCACCTATTCCTGGTGGTGGAAGAGGGGGACCAAATGTGTTAGACCCACTAAAATTACTTGGAAAATTAAATGGAGGGCCATTGTTTGCATCTTTTGAGCTACCACCCATAAAGGAATGCTCATCCCCACCAGCGTTTTGCACTCCTGGCATTGCTGCATTCCCTTGCATTGGCATTTTCAGCAACTTTTTCCCTTGGGGTGGTGGATTTCTCTCAATTTCTCTCATTTCTTCCAGGGTGATTACACGTAAAATAACATCTCTTCCATTCAGCTTTTTACGGTGTAGGCGCTCTGACTTACGAGCATCCTCTTCTGTTTTGAACTGAACCAGTGCTTGTCCTAAACCTTGCCCATTGTTATCAACAAGAATTTGTACAGAGTTTTCTTCCACTGACAGTCCCTCTAGAAACTGAAGGATTTCCATTTTTGTAATATTGTATGGGATATTTGATATATGTGCACACAACTTTGGCAAGCCTGTTTCTCCTTCAGCATTCATCATGACTTCTCTCTGATCATAGCTGAAGTTCTGCAATCTTTTCCGAATCATGTCTATCTTTTCTAACATACCCTTTTTGGTTATGGGATGAACTTGAATAAAACGGTTCCCTATGTACTGTTTATGATGACACAAAGCTGCCTTATAGTCAGCTTCATTTCTGAACTCGACAAAGCCTTCACCAATTGCTTTCCCATTGGGTCCATAAGCTATATAAATACTGTCTTCAACAATATCTAACTTCTTAAAGAAATCTATCACATGTTTGTTCTCTGATTCAAAGGGAAGACCTTTCAAATAAACACAGAAACCCTGCTCATGAGGAGATCTTGACCGTGACCGTTTCTGTCCACTAGGAGATTTGGACCTAGAAAGCATCTGCGGAGGAGGATGGGTTTGTCCAGTAGGACCCATGGTTTGCTTGAAAGTTATATGGCCTCCAGCAGACACCCATTGTCTCTCTGTCGCAGGACTAACTTCAACATAGCGCTGAATCATCAGCATTCTGTTTCGCTTCAGTGCTTCAAATGTATCTTGAGGAGAGAAAAACTTAACTAGTCCATTTCCATTATTTCGGCCTACATGATCCTTCAGCATATGTACTGCATCCACACGGAGCCCATGGAAAAAGTCTTTCACATCAGATTCTGTTGCAGAAAAGGGCATTCCATGAACACTGACATACAAGTCATCTGGGTTGATAGAAAGGGGTTTCATACTACTTTGAGAATTCATCTGAATAGGATTTACAGGATTCATAGGACCCATAAACAATGGATTCAAGCCACTGTTCATACTCATTGCTGTTCCAGACCCATTCATTCCAGTAGGTAAAGGTGCTATAGGTGGAGGATTCATAGGAGGCATTCCTGACATAGGAGGCATAGGTGTCATTGGTGGTACGGGAGGAACAGGCGGTATTGGTGGTACAGGAGGAACAGGGGGCAGAGTAGGTACAGGAGGTGGGACAGGTATAGGGGGAATAGAAGGCATTGGTGGCAGAGATGGCATAGTTGGGATAGGAGGAATTGGTGGAGGTGGTACTGTGTTCATAGGGGAAGCTGTACTAGGTATAGTTGAGCTAAATGTTGGACTACCAAAGGTAGCCCCAAGATTTGGAGGTGCAGTTCCCATACTGGCAGTTGAGAATGTGGGTATGTTTTTGTTGCTTTCATGCACAGAGGTAGCTGCAGTTACTACACTAGGAGAAGGATTGTTAAAGTTAGGTACAGTAGTAGGTAAGTTTACCCTACCACTCATTCCAGAACTAGGCGGCGGTCCAGACCTGCTAGCATTTGCTGGTGGCATGTCTAAATTGGCAGTTTCAAAACGCCTACGACTAAGTTCTATCATGTTTTGCATTTCAGTTTTACTGCTCAGCAACAGCGTTACTTTTGACCCTTTAATGGTACCACCTGTGCGCATCATACCAAGCCTTGCATCTTCATCAGTGGCAAAAACGATGAAAGCCTCACCCAGTTCACCCCCTACAATATGCACGCCCCCATCGGGAATGGTCAATCCAGAGAAGAAGTGGCGAATGTCCATGGTCCCCGCCACAATCGGGAGACCTTGCAAACGGATGACCACAGCCATGCTGCGCTGAAACAACACACACCTGCAGATGAGAAAAGGCAACGGCTGCGTCAGACTACTGTTTAAGATACCATGTATTTACCTAGACACCATCTACTATATTGCTTACACACTCCTAAGGACATCTTGAAAATTAAAGCATGTTTAAGTTCTAGACTTTTATTAAAGTTATGTTTACTACAAATATATTATTAAACATTTACAACACAAGATTAACTCAAAGTTTGCACCAAAATTCCAGAATAATCTGTTAAATCAAGATTTTAAAGAAAGGTCAGCCTGAGACCCAAACATGTGTCAATACAAAAAACAAGAGGTTAAATCAGAACTATTACATCAGATGATTCAATATTTAGTGAAACGTACAAAAAATTAATGTTTCAGCTAAGAAAATGAACTTCAATTGTCACATGTAGAATCTTACAAAACTACTGAAACAAGACGACATTTTTGTACACTTAAAAGATTATAATTAAAAGACACATGTTCTTTCACTTGCTGGCCAAAGGCAAAGCCAAAGCAAAGCCTAATGACCTGTGGAGCATAACCAAACCATGGGCACAGCTATACGGCATCCCAGGTGACTGGGAACATGTAAACCCTGGGGCCAAGATCCTCAAAAATGAATGCCTAAAGTTAGACTCCCTAACTCAATGGCTTTACCTTTAGATGTGCTAAGTTTTCAACAGTTTCAACTGACTTCAATAGGAAATATTGGGTGCTCACTCCTTTTTAAAAATTAGCCATTTAATTAGGTGCGTAACTAGGATTTAAAGGCCTAACTTTAGGTGCTCATTTGTTAATAATCTTGACCTAGATCTACAGCCATTTCCATCCTCCCTTAGGCACGGTCCTGACTAGGGAAATAGTGGCATTTTAAAATAGCGCCTAAGCATTTAGTGTAGACAGGATTTAAGACCTTTAAATATGTGTTAGCTGGTTGAGATCAACCCTAAGTTCACCTCCTAACCTACCACAAGACAAATGGTATTTAAAGAGTGCTACAATGTTTGTAAAACATTTTCCTAATCTACACTGGATCTTAGAGCTGAAGGTCTGTGGCAGTGACAAAAAGAAACAGACTTCTACCTCCCATTGTGGGCCATAATTCATACCAGCTGGAGAAGGATGGGGCCGTATTGCAGGCTGTGAACCATACTGATAGTGAGGGAGAGTCTGAACTGTCATCATTCTTTAGAAGCGGCACCCCCCCAACCCCGAGGCCTGTACGAGCTACACAGTGAAATGTGACCCTGTGCTATTTTTCCCCCTTGATTAGGAAGAGACACAAGGTTAGGTTGGAGTTGTCTAATGCTTATCTGCTAACCCCAACTATTTGGGCCCTATGATTTAAAGGTGTGATGTTAATATGCATTATATCTTGGCACCCCCTAGTCTTTACCTGATTTAGCAAGCATTAAAGACAGTGTCTTGTCCAATCTAGATTTAGAATGTTAGCTAGCATGTTAGCTAAGACATACTTACATCCTACCTTAAATCTCTAGATCAAGGCCATAAGTAAAACTTGTTAACCTCAATTTAACTAGTTGAGGTCTACCATGGAAGAAGCTTAGGTTTGACCACATCCTGCTAAATTTAGACAAAAGGAGTTGTTCCTGGTGTATACACAGGTTAAGTTTAGGTCAGAGTTAGCTAATCTCAAACACCTTTGTTTTCCTCAAATTCTTTCCTGATCTAAACACATATTTAGCAGGAGGATAAGGTTTCAGTGTTTTGATCTACCAAACCTAGCCCAATTCCCTGGTTCAGAAGCCAGTTTCTTGCCCTGGATAGTTATCAGAATCTCCCTTCATCTGATCCTCTCCTCCTCTTGAATCCCATTAGTTCCCTCATTAAGCAATGAAAGCCAGTTCAGTATTTGGATGAAGACAACTGAAAAATCCTAGATGCCACAGGAAGTGGTGTTCTGATATTCATAAGGGAATTAATTACAAACCAGATGAGCTAGTGCAGCATTAGGAGGCAATGTGCTACCAAAGATGCCAAAGCAAAGTCTGATGTTAAACTAAAGTCCTGACAAATTGTCAGATCCCACGGCACTTTCTGCCAACCTAAAACCATTATTTCTCAGTATACAAGTCAAATTCAAACTCAGTTACATTTGCCTCCCTAAATTCCCCCAGCATTTTTGGTGTAGACTTTATTCTCCAATTCTTGTTCTGAACTGTTGAGTAAGATTGCTATGCGCTGTTACGGTAAACTGCAAAGATTATCCACATTGACACCTTACTGAACTGAATATTCAGGGAAAACAAAAGGCCACCACTGCTTTTGGGGAAGAGGCACTCCTATGCATTATGGCCAACAGATCAAAGGCACTTTATGCTAGGTCTAGGTTTCACTCTAACAGAAGGACATTTCTAGCCTTTGAAGCATTCTGCAATCTGACCTTTTCCTCCCCTAATCAGCAGAAGCAATGGGGTTTAACATTATATAGGCTTTGACCCATGCCTAATCAGCATTAGAAGTATGGCTGCACCCTCTGCTTCCTGTCTGCTTATAGGCAACAGCAGTTACATGCAACAAGCAGTGTTCTAGCTACTCTACTGGTACGTTATCTGCTGTGCTGCTGCTCTAACTTTGCTTACATTTTGTTACCAGAATTTCCTAGATGCTAAGACAACAGAAATGTGAGCTAAATAAAGTGGAATACAACAAAACATATTGGTATTTACTAATAAAACTTTCTTCCCCAGAAATGCCAAATGTAATTGTAAAGGAACATGTATTCACCACCCTTTAAACAAGTCTGTTTTTTAAAAATATGTCTTTCAAGTCTTTTGATAAAATATATTTTTAAAATGTTTGGAATGTGTTTCGTTTGGCCATTCTGATCTCATTTCAATACTTACTAGAAGTCTTACAATATGTTTTAAGTTTATAGTAAAAATCTGAAAAATAGTTCACTCAAACATTTTTCAAAAGTAATGGTGTAATTTTCTTCTGAAGAGCAGAAGTGTTTACATCATAGAAGTAAACCACATGTCAAATCCTGTATTATTCAAAAACTACTATGATTTCTATCATAGTAAGTTAGCATTTGAAACTTTTTTGTTCTTGGTTTTAAAAAGGGCAGTGTTAGTTACATAATTTTAAGGAAACATTAAATTTGACTAATCTTTAAATAAGGCTACAAATCTCAAACTAAGGATTTATAATGAAAATTCTTACAAGTTTAGGAAAGCAGCATTACTCAACTGTTATAAAACAGAGTGTGTGTGTCGTGTCATAATATTCATATTAGAGGGACCTAATGCTTAAATTAAGTATTTGTAATTTCTGGCATGCAATAGGTAACTATTAGAAAAGCTAAGGGCCCAAAAATGTCCATGTTACAGCACTGATTAGTTTTGAAAACCACGTAACAAAGTATTCAAGAACTCCATCTTTTAAATGTTAAATTTGAAGACGCGTCCTCAGCATTATTTGCCATGTAAAGAGATTAAAATTAGATATTTGTATTATTTTTGCCTGTACGCCCTCAAAAATCACTCAAGATTTTCCACTACTAATTTTATCCTTTGTTGAATGGAAAATATTGACTTTTCCATAGTGAATTCCTTGAGGGTGCACCAGGAGCGTCACAATCACTGATGAGAGAGCATTAACTGTTGATGTAAAATCATTTTTTTAAAGAGGTGATTTGGGTGGGTTTTCCAATTATAAAACTTCAAGTGGTTAGCAATTAACATTTTTTTGGTGCAATATATATTTTAATTTCCTCAAAGCAGTGGGAGATTTAAGGATGTATTTGGAATCCAACCTACATTTCTCACCAGATATTTTCAAAAGGGCAGATAAGCACAAGAGTGTCAAACCCATTTGGTGGAGAGAAAGCATTTTAATTACACCAGGGGCCACATCATTAAGGCTATAACTAGCTATGATTCATAGTAGAACTCCAACTGACAGACATTAAAAAAAAATCACACATTTATGAGGTGTCTATTTGCTCATGTATGCATGCAGTTACATTTGTTCTATGCTCAAATGCTGTAACTGCATCAGAAAATTCAAGTCCTTAAATAATCCCTGGTAGGTTTCAGAGATATTGTCACTGAGATGACTGAGGAGTTCAGACCTCTCAGAACTGTCATTTCAGCGCTGTGAATGTTTATCACTGCAACTATAAGCTTGAAGCTTTTTTAAAACTACGGTTTCCATTCTGAAGACTCAATGTTTATGGATGCCAGACAATTGCATTTATTATCCCCAATAATTGCCTAATAACCTGTTAATTTAACAAATTTTACTTTGGGTTGATATGTTCAAAGTCACCTATTTAGTGGGATTTGGATTCAGGTTCCCAGTTCCCATTAATTTTGATGGGATTCAGGTATTCCAACCCCTTAAGCAGCTTTGAAATCTATTGATGAGACGTTCTCTAAGAGCTATGTATTATTGAGAATAAACTTTTTGTAATTTAAACTTAACAATTATAAATGCTGTGGAATTATTTTAAAACCACTGCTGGGACAATGTCTTATTTGAATTTTACAAAAATGCTATAGGCAAAAAACTTAAACGTTGAAAATGTAAGGTCCTGATTATGCAAACGCTTAACAGGTGATGGAACTTTACTCAAATGACTAGATACATTGACTCAATGGGACTATTTGTGCTTGAAGTTAAGTAAGTGCACAAATGCATCATTGGGGTTAAAACTGCATTTTTATTAAAAGCTTCTTAGTTGCATAAAATCTATCACTATAAAACAAAACTGCTTAAACATTAACAATATAAACTTTTTAGAATTTTACTATAACAAAATTATGAACTCCTAAAACTATTCACAGGCCGAAATTCAAAAAAATAGGAGTCTATAGTTACGCTCCTAAGAGTGGGATTTTCAAAAGCGCTTAAGTGACTTAGAAGCATGAATTCCCATTGATTGAAAGTACAAACTGAGATGGAGCAGCACAGCCTGGCCAAAGCATTTCTACTTTCCAATTCAATACCAGAAAGAGATGGTTGCAAATATAGTGTGAGTTTATCAATTGTGTTCAAGGTTATGTTATTCTCATTATAAAGAAGTCATCCCATCTTGCCTTTTGCCGTACAGATGGGCATTTTAAGTATGAAGCATCTATGTAAAATCTGAAATTCTACTAAATTAAGAAACAAGTATATAAAATCCTCTTCAGCAATTTAAGACTAAAAATGCAAAGTAAAGAACTACCCACATGCAAATAAAATTTTTCTTAGTTTTAATTTAAACTAATCATTTCAATTTAAAACTAAAATCATGTTAATCTTGATAGGCACACAATTACTTGTATTTTCAGTTTCAAAAATAAGTGCTGTAATGCTAAGTGTGCAATGCATGAGGACAATATTAACTCAGTCTATGTATAACTCTCCATAAGATTAACAGAAGCTGGGTACACAGACACAGGATAAGTAGTAATTTAAGGCCATATGTAAAAAGTGTTGAACAGAGAAGACGCTGGACTAACCTTTGAATTTACATTTCGGTCACGGGTATAAAAACAAGTTTGGAAAGCTCAACCTAGTTCCTGCTGAGTGTCAATCTACAATACCATCACCAACACACGCACACGTTTGGCAATCCTCAGACAGAATCCAGAAGGCAGAATAGCATTGATGCTGGAAGGATTTAAGATGTGTTAGGGGACTAACATTAGCTAGAATTGGGGAGGTGGCAGATTTTTTGCAAAGACTAGCATTCACCTGTTATATTAAGAGAGCTTCTTAAGTATCTTCTCAGAAATAAATGTATTTGAGGTCATTAAATAATTAGGATTTGCAGTATCAGAACCCAAATAGTATATATTTTACACGTTCATATCTATAGTTAAGAATTGCCTGCAGCAAATACCTACATTTACAAACAGTGTAGAATTGTTAGAGAGAGTATTCAAAACTACCACGTTGATAAAACAGAACTAATTCAGAATTTGGCAGAAAAGTCATTTAGAGAAGGACAACATTGTCACAACCACCATTACCAATGGGAATCAGAGCTAAAAAGACATTCTATAGATATATGCAATTTTTACTGACCAATGTATTTTGATACCAATTCATATATCCCAAACAACTGTTAGGAATGTTTCTTAACATGTAGTCAATAAGCATAAAAAGAAATCTTCAATTCAGAAATCTCTTACCTGTAGAGACAGATGTTTTTTCTTAAGTAGCAGAAGCCAAGCCAATCCTGTGGGCAACCAATTAAAACCAACTTTTAGACTGCAATAAAGAATAAATGGAGGCAAAAATCAATTCAGGCAACACAACAGCAGTAACAGTCCACAATGAACTGTATATTAAGAAAGTTCAGGTCTGAGACCACCACAAAGCACTTCAGCATATATCAACCACAAGATTAAATGTGCAAAAAATTTAAACACTTCTTAATCACTTAGACTGGCATCACATTTTGATAATTGCAACTTGCTTAGTTATACTTCGCTGTTACCAAATTGTAACTGCTAAATATGTCTTAGCAGAAAAAGAATATACACAAATTAAGAGTCAGAAGACATTCACTACACAGAACTGAACATCTCCAATATTTCTTTTCCTTTCCAGATAGCAGAACTAGTCAATATATCTTTCAAAGGCGAGGATTACAACCCCTCTCCCACCAAAACAAAACTCTCAATGCAGAATCAAATTCTGAACTCTGAATTGCAATAAAACCTTACCCAAACCATGTTACTAACACTATCAGGTCAACTGCTTTCTAATTCTGCACTTTTCTATCCCTACCTAAGCAAAACAATACCTCTAGAAATTGCACATCCTTCCAAGAACCAGCAAAAACTTTTGAAGCTAAGACACACTTAAAAGTCTCATCTTTGGAAAATGCTCACTTTCACTCACTGTTCCATGTGAACCCACACCTTTTTGTTTGCAGTCCATAGCCCTACAAATCCAACAAACAAGAGTCAGATCCCAGTCATTTCTTTGTACTCAAGATTATTAAATCTTCTATTCCAAGAATCACAAGAGCAAAAAAGCTAGATGGTTTTACTGGAAGCATTTGTGTCTATTTATGCCTGAAACAAGTCACTTATTAACTATTCCATTTCCTAATAGACCACCTCACATTATACTTTTGGCTCTCTATAAGGTACCTAGAGAAAAATCTCACATTAAGAAAAAATTGAGAAACGTAATCAGAAGAAAAATGAATTAGTTGCCTTTTTCTCAAGTAGTTGGAACATTGGGGGCATCTGCTGTAAATATTTTGTATCGACATTTATCCACACACTGGTGTTAAACGTACTACTTATAATCCAGAAGTATTCACTATCAAAAGATTAAAATCAACAGCCACATTCAAAAACCTTTCAAGAAACAGGACACCAGCAGCAAAATTACAAGTGAGAAAAATATGTAAACTGAAGTCCCACAAGTCAGACTTTTGATTAAAATGACAAATACATTCATCTCTGGAACAGAGCCATGCTTTGTTTTTGTTTTTTTTAAAAAGAGGACTCAAGACCAGACAACCCCAAATTAGGATTCTGCTATTTGCTTCCAAGAGGAGCCAGTTTCAAACAGTAATTTGCAATACAAAAGGATACAACAAGCTGAAGGACAGCTTTCACACAAATGTTTATCCATTTAAGTACAGATTTGGAACAGATCTTTCATGCAGAAGCAACATTTCACCAAGACATTCTAGATAATTCAGAACATTTCCACTATACAGACCACAAAGCATTCCAGCTGCGTACTTATCTAGAAACCTAAAACCAATAAAAATAGGTTAAAATACTGCACTAAAGATATATTATACTACAAAATAAACCACATTACAGTGCACAAAACCTTATAACATTCTTCAAATAGTCTATCATGTTTGAACTTTTCATTGTACCCATCCAGTATAATTCATTTACCATTAGCCAACATTATGTATTTCTTTAGATAAATCTAAGTTATTTTCTAGATCTTGAATCAGAACATTTAAAAGAGCACACATTACCTTTAGGCATATAGACATTCTTTCATGTCAATTTGGTGCTCACGAAGGGGTTAGCTACATACACACTCAAATGAAGTAAAAACCAGGTACTACTACTTTTCCATACAGAATTGACTTACAACATGCTTCCATTCTGATCTAATCACCCTTTAATTCTAGATTTGCCTTTCTTGAATAAATTAAAAATTCTACCAAGTTCTCCATTGGTTTTGCACCGTGGACAAATATCCCCTGGAGACCAGGATGAGACCCAACTTCGGTCACAAGTGAAAATAAGCAATGAAGTTCTCTAGGGGTGGGAAAAATGCACTGAGCTACTTGCCTAACCCCAGCAGTTAAGAGTTGGGAAGTGGATCTGGAGGAGACACCCAATTAGAGATACATATTAAGGATACAATACAACAAGAACCAAGATATTTTCTTCCCCCAAGAAAGAGGAAAATTCAGATAACAGATTTATGTTTCATAGATCCCAACACCAGAAGAGATCATTGTGATCCTTTAGTCTGACTTCTTGTATTAACACAGAATGTAGATGCATTCTTCTTAGGACCCATTTTGAAGTATTCTACTGAACCTAAGAAAAAGCTAAAGCAGTACACAGCTAAGTTCATAACCAATCTGCAATTAGTGATTAAAGTAACACCAGTTTACATAAACATCTTTCAAAGTTACATGCCTTATGTTTGTGATACGGGCATTTTATCCTATTTATACTTTACTTTTGTCAACTCCTCCTCCCTACACTCTTTCCAAGGCTTTCAAGATCTGACACAAATACATTTTATAATCTTTCCAGAACAGCTCTCTTTTTCCATCACTTTGGCCAGTCACTTTAGAACATAGCAAAAGGCTTCTTGTAAAGCTAACAATGCTGAGTAGAAGAGCAGAGAGGCAACCTGCAGGCCCCTCTTACTGTAAGATGCCCAGAACTGTTTGCATCCACTATCAGCAGTGGACAACCCAACTGTATCGCTAAGAAAAGCTGTAATGATTTGCTGTATTTCTTATTATTGAGAAATGAGTCTATTCAAACCAGAATGAAATAGAATGACGGTACCCCAAGATCCTCACTACACACACCAACTAGTGAAACAATGAGACAATGTGAACCACAGAGGACAATTTGATTGCCACGAATGCTGTCCCCAGCTTACCAAGTATGTGACCTATGAGGGTACAAACATCACCCCCACAACCTAAAAGCGAAATTGCTTTTATTTCTACCCCCCAAAGACATCCAAGTCTCAAGTCAGTTTGTTGTCACTGTCACAGCAGAACACTCGTTGCACGAGCTGAGGGACCCACCACTCACGTATGCAAAACTCCCCTAGATGCTGGCACGTTAAAGGCAAGAGACACAGTCAGTCCCAGAGATCAGCTGGGAGCTGCTACAGCTCCCTCCTGTATCCACTCCGAGGCCCCGGAGCCGAAGGCGCGAGCCAGGACAGGGCTCACGTTCAACAGCCCCGGCACAAAGGGACGGCGCGGAAGCCGCCTCGGCTGCTGAGCGAAGAAAACAGGGCCCCGAGTCCGCGACCAAGATCACTCCACGCCCACCCAAGCGCGCCGCCTCGGACCGCGGTGCTCAACAGGGCGGGCTGCACCACCAGTGACCAGCGGCGCCGGGAGGCTCCGCTGGCTAAGTCGGAAGCGCCCCGTGGACCTTTCCGGGCCCGCTCTCCTCGCGCCGCCCGGCGCCTGAGCTCCAGGAGCCGCAGATACTCACCTACCCCGCGCAGATGCCGCGCAAGCCCCAGGGAGCAGTGCAGCGGGACGCTCCGAGCCCAGCGCTCCAGGCCGTAGCCGGCCGGGCTCCGGGCGACAACGGGGCCCTGCAAGCTCGGGCGGAGACACGGGCACGCTGGGGCCCGCACTCCGGCTGGGGCAAGAGGAGCCGCCCAGGCCCCAGGGCCGCCTCAGCGCAGTCCCTGCCCCTCCCCCCTTTGTGCGGTTGGGAGGACACGCTCCGTGCCGGGCCCGGCCTCCCCCCCCGAGACAAGGCCCCGCCGGACTGGGCGGGAGCCGCTGCGGAACGAGGCCGGGCGGGAGCCGGGGCAGGGCCCGGCCGCTGCTAATTTCTTACCGAGAAATCTGTAGGGAAAAAGGGTTAAAGAGGAGCTAATCGCCGCCCGGGCCCCCTGCCCGCGCGAGCCCAGCGCCACCGACCGACCAGCGCCACAAAATGGCCGCTGCAGCGCCAGTGAGGGGGCGGGGCTTGGGGGGGTGGGCGATGGTATTTCAGGGAGGGGCGGGGCCTGGCAGAGATTTACAAGGGAAGGGCGGAGCGATCGTGCCGTGACGCGAATGTGCGCCCGCCCAAGCCCCTCCTCTGCCGACTCGAGCAGGGCAGGCACGGCCCATATTGCGCGTCGCGTCGCCGTAGGTAGCTGGTGTTGGGCTGCTGCTTCTGTTGCGCTTGCTGCTTCTGCCCGCACCTGGCGCACGGGCCGGGCCCCCGGCTCATGGCATTTCTAGCCCCGGCCTTGGCCTCCCAAACAACCACCTACCACCCCCAGACCAGGAGCGCCCCCCCGCCGGGCCCAACACACTGGTCGCAGGCCAGCCCCCCGGCCCGGCCAGGGCTACCTGCACTGGGGACAGCGAGCGGGGAGCGTCTGACTCCGCGCGCCCGCCGCCGCGCTGGCCCGTCCCGCAGAGGGGCGCTGGGCGCTGCCTTGGGCCGGCCGCTTTGGGAGTGGGGATGGGGCGGAGTGGAGAACGATGTGGAAGGGGCGAGCCGCAGACACGCCTAGGCTGGCCCTTCTCTCGCTTACACTGAAGGAGCCCCTGGGGCTGGGCTTAGCAAACCCAAACTGGTTAAGCCTAACATACCCTGAACCCTGTCACCTCTTCCAGGTGTTCACGCGCGAGCCGGTGCCTCCCTAGGACATCCCCTGCGGCTGCTCCGTTTGAGCCTTGTGCTGCGCTGCGGTGCACGCTAAATACCTGCTTGACTCTCCAGGGTAGCGCACAGAGCGGAAATTGCGGCGCAGAATGCGAACGCTAGGACAGAAGTGGAGTTCTGGCTTGGGGGCACTGATGACAGTGTGCCGGACAGTATCTGAAGTGAAGCTCTCTTCTATCACCCCCTACTTCCTGACATACCTAGTAGAGGCGCAGCTGCAACAGAGGCTGGATGCAGATATTCCAATGACCCTGAAACGCCACAGTCGTTTTTAAAATTCTTTCAAATATTCCTGTATTTTACAGCCCAGCCAGGCCCTTTGGAACATCTACTATTCGATTTAGACCTCCTGCACAGCATAACCCAGAAAACAGGGAACCCAGCTCCATCTAGCTGCAATTACCACCTCTCATCCCATGGCTGTGCAAGATCTGGCAATTTACTGCAACTCTCACATCAATACACCTCAATCTATCACATATCAGGAGCAATACTTTTGTTAAAAATTACCATCTATCATTCTGAGAGATCCTAATGAGTATTTTACTAGGGGCTGCAAGAGACCTCTAAGCATTTTTCTCCCAACTTGAAGTCAACACACTACAGCGAGACGCTTATGGAATAACAGCCTGTTCTTTGGTTTGATTCAGTAATCTGTAACAGACCCCTGCCAGTACCCCCATCTAGGCTTTGTTAATATATTGATCCATCTGCATTCAAGGTTCTGTGGTTCTGAGTTATCAGCAACTCTAAAACAGAATGGTTTCTTTAATGTAGAGTGCCATGCTCTCTACCTTTCCTAAACAAATGTAAACATTCTAAATATGAATCATCCCACCAGACTTCAGTAATGCCCATTATTTCTGACGAAGTGCATCTCTACCTTTGTATATGTATATGATGCTCCTATGTTTCTCATTTCTACTCTGCATCTGACGAAGTGAGCTGAGCCTCACGAAAGCTTATGCCTGCTAAAATTAAATTTGTTAGTCTTTGAAGTGCCACAGAACTCATTTTTTTGCATTATTTCAGATTTATTCTTGTCAATAAGAATTTCTAATTCTTCTTTCTGGTCAGCCAGACACTTCGCACTATAAGCAATTAAAATTTTTTCTCTTCCTAGTCTTTGTCACATTGGTTCAATTGGTTCACAACACACTGAGTTTGAGTTTGTACCTTCTTAGCACCCTCCCCCCTGCATTGCTAGTTTAATGCCCTGCTGGCTGCTGTAACTAATCTCCAACTGAGCAAATTAGCCCAACTACCTGTAAAGTGCAGGCCCAGCCCATTCACATACTCTGTCTGACCCTCCGCCTTCCAAAGGTAGGCCCATGTACCTCAAAACCTTCAGCTTCACACCAGCTGAGCAGCCAATGGTTCACCTCCAGTACTTTGTTTTCTTCCATCTCTGACCTGTAAGGCTGGAAGGATCACCATGATTTCTTTTTTGCATCCGGATTCTCATACATTGTCATTATTTGCGACAAGGTGGGTGAGGTACTATCTTTTATTGGACCAACTTCAGGACCTGAAGAAGAGCTCTGTGTAAGCTGGTCTCTCACCAACAGAAGTTGGTCCAGTAAAAGATTTTGCTTCACCCACCTTCTCTCTGATACCTTGGTCATTATTTAACATTTTGAAATATACGTCTATGAACGGAGGGTCTCTTGTTGCCCAAACCATTCTTTTACTTAAGATATATTATTCATGTTTAGGTCTTCAGGGCCCTCATTTCAATTGATCAAATCCATGAAGTATCAAGTATCCAAACATTTTGGTATTAAATCAGTGCAGGGATATTAAGCTTAAGGAGTCTGTTTGACTTCTAATCAAACAATAAGAAAGGAGACAGAACTCACAAAAGCACCAAGCCGAGCTTTGGGAGTTTATCATTCTAGATCAGTGGTCCCAAACTGTGGGGCGGACAAACATTCAGGAGTTGTGCTGCAACTTGCCGAAGGGGGGCAAGGAGAGAGCACGGCTCTGGCCCTGCTGCCGGCCCCAGCTCTGGCTCCCAACCCCAGCTTCTGGCTCTGCTTCCAACCCCAGCTTCAGGCCCAGCCTCCACCAAGGCTCCGCTTCCACCCTCAGCCTCTGACTGCAGCTTCCAAGTTCTGGCTCCACTCCCAACCTTGGCCCACCTATGCCCTCATTTTCTCTCCACCCCCAGGCCAGTTCTACCTCTAGCCCCAGCTCTTTCCCCATCTCCAGTTCTACCCCCAGCTTGGCCTTCAGCCCAAGCTCCTCTGCTGAAGAAGCCTTGGCTGTGCAGTAATGGGGGGGATAGGACAAACAGATTCCATTACTGGTGAGAGGGGGCACAACAGGAAAAATCTGGGCACCACGGTTCTAGAGCCTTAATAGCAGAATAGGTTGTGGTTTACTAACCTAATAACAGTGTCTTTATAATCTTCAACGTGTAGTTGTAAGTTATCTGTTCACAATATTGTATGTGGGCTATTTTTGTATGTAATTTTGAGAATAGTATTGTTTCTGGTTGCAAAATCTAAAGGCAAAGTAAAGTAGATATCCACTGTCTATACCATATGCAGAGCTGCAACTGTCATCGGAGGGAGTGCCATTCATGGAACAAATGCAGATTATTCAGAGAGATGCAGGGAGTTTCCAAAATGAGAAATCTGAGCACATCATCTTCAGAACTGGCTTACCCTGTTTTCAATTGTTCATCCAAAATTTTGGATCCCAAACACAGACCTATAGAATAATTAACACCCAATTTATAGGTTTTCCTCCTCATGTACAACTGTCACCAAAAAATAATTGAAAACACGAGTTTAAATCTTATCTATATTTACAATGCAAGGAGTAGAAAAAACAATTTCAGAGGAATATGTTTATAAAACACATTGGGAATTGTTATTACATGGTTACTCGGACCTATCCGCACAAGGTACACATTACAACTCCTTTGAAAGCCTGAAAAGTCTTTAAAAATTTTTATGAAGCAGTACTAGTTCCCATCCCAACAATATTAAAATTGCTAAAGCCAACAACCACTTCAAACCAAGAATGATCCAAGAACATCTGCACTCATTACAAAAGGGCAAATCTATGCTCCTCAGTGAAACTGATACAACACAAGCCTGCCTGATCAGAGTTTGCAGGGTTCTGCAACACATGCCACCTTGCAAAGTAAAATTTAGGTTCCAGAAGACAGTTTTCATGTCTGGGGTTCACTCTTGAGGTGGCCAAGAGATTGCATTTGCTTCATTTGTGAAACAGCTACCTTCTAAGGAGTAGTCTGCTTACAAAGCTGAGTAAGACAAAGGCACTTTATAACATAGGGTTAAATTCCCTATCTGAAAAACTTAAAGGCAAGAAATTAAACTTATTCTGACCCATTTTAATGGACACTTTCTCCAGTGTCTAAATGGAAGGGATGCCATTCCCACAAACATCAAAAAGGGTGTAAATCTGGTGCCAAGAACTTTCCTCAGCGCTCATCCATTCCTACCTCCTACTTACAGAACCAGGTTTGGGCAGACTAAAATACAGGGAAGGCAACAGGCCCCATAAAGAAATTAGGATGCTATTGCCCATGTGCTATTCTTGATGGGTAGTGGGGAAAGCCTCCGCCACTAAGAAAAGAACAAACAGTATTAAGCATTTTCATGCATTAGAGCTGGTGTCTCTTCTGGCTGACCACTACTGCCAAACCAAAAGCTTCCATTTCCATTGAAGCCAATTTATCCTGCTACCCTCAAGAAATACATTCTATTACATGCAACTTGTCTTTCTTTATGTGCAAGTAAACAGACCACATGGAAAGAAACAACTGATACAGACAGCAAAGTGCATTGTTATATCCTAGATTCTGGAAAGATGAGTTTTGAGTTAACAAACATTGGCCTGTATGAGGCTCAGGAGAGAAACAAATGTAAGAAGGTACAACTGCAAAAATCATAAATTAAATTGAAATGAAAGAGGCAAAAATCGTTAATTCAATTGGGAAAGAGGCTCTTAACTGCAAATTTGAATGAGCTCAGAACGTACAATTAATACAAATATACACCATTATATAGCCATAAACTAAGATTTCTATTTCCTCTAGAAGTGCCTTCTGCAGTAGAACTATCTGAACAACACAGAAAGCAGGTTGCTGTTTATGAGACACTGAAGAAAGTGAAAAATCAATAGAGTAAGTGAAACAAGACTCTGGGCAATAAAGCTTTACCACAAACAGCACTGTGTGTAATCCCAAGAAAGAAGAGCAAGAGAAATCAGTGTTAAAGGGCCCAGGTTCACTCTTGCATCAGGAAATGAATTCCAAGGAAGTTAGGTCATAGTGTGTTATCTTGTGTGTAAATAAGTGTACTAGATGCAGCTGTACCTCAGTTTTGGTTTCTTAGAGTCTGTGTTTAGACCCAACCACCAGATTATGACTATAAAAAAAAAAAAGCAAATGCCACATGATTTTGCCCAGGAATGTACAGAAAATGCACTTTAATCCACATCCATCTAGTCCAAGGTTACAGCTCAACTGCTTTCTTAGTGCTGGGTCCATTTAATACTTTTGAGGTCAATTCCATCCTGCACCATTTCCCACAGTGGACTGTAAAGAGAAAAAAATTAAATAGATGTTATCCGGAATGCCCAAGTCAATGGTATCACTGACAACAACATAAGCAGTTTCTGTATCTATCCAAGGAGTTTGACAGGCAGAAGGGAGAATCCTTTAAAAAGAGATTTCCCTACTGGGGGAAGGACAGTTGCCCTGTCCCCCACCCACTGTCCTAAGCCCACAGCCGACAGGTGGGAGGGCAGGTTCCGAACCCCATCCACCTCCTCCTCTAGCCCAGGCAGTTCAGAGCAGGAGTGTTGCTGCAGGGCTTCCCTGAGGATCAACCTCTGCACTTAATGTTGGCCAGTTTAGGTGTCAGAAACCCTGGGTAAGTCACAAGAAATCATGATTTATTGACACATGGGCCCTCTCCAAAGCCGCAGTTACACCAGTCAGTTCTCTAAAATGTCCCATGCATGGAGCTTCACTTGCGTGAACAACACTGGGTGCCCAAGTGTAGAGGGACCATCAGCTTTCTAAGCCCCACCAGTTAAACAGGCTTCCTAGCAAGTACTGCTCCTGCAACACACTTCTCAGGCTCTTCGCTGCCAGTTTTACTGATTTTGCCCCAAAATCCCCATGTTTTCAAAAAGCCATTATTCAGGTTTTACCAATTTTCACACAAATTTTGGAAATGCCAGAACTCTCTGGACCCAGCTCCCTGCTCTGAGTGGAGTGATGATGGCTCGGCCACTGCCCACAAAATCCCTGCCAGCTGGCAGAGAGTGCCTGCGCAGAGAAGGGTAACTGCCAGTTGGGGGCTGCTGCTCCCCTGTGGGGGGGATGAGACAGGCAGGGAGCTGGGTCCCACCAGCCTAGACTGCCTGTTGGTGTGGCAATGGGCCCACAGGGAGAGGAAGACTTCCGCAAATGCTACATCATGGTGAATAACAGGCACCCTCTCCACTGCTTTCCAGGCACCCTTCACCCCACTGCTCCTTATGAATACTGGCTCATGCAACAGCCCATGTGAGTAGTGTCATGCTGGCTGGATTGGGGAGGGTGGGGGGAAGGAGTATTTATTATATTGTTTAACATCAGTATGTCAAAATCATAATAATTCATATGAGATATGCCGTGTCAGGTACTGTTAGAAAGGCTATAATGTGCTAAATAAGATGATAATGTTTATGTTCATGTGTTATATGTGTAATGGAAGTTATGGATATGGTTGACATATCTGTATTTCAAATTGTGCTGTGTCTGGGCGACACCCCAGACAGGATGGCTGCAGCACTAGCCTGCTTAATGGCCTATTAAGGAAATACATAGGTACAATGGGCCCAGGGAGAGAAGCCAGGGATATACCTGATGAGTCACCAGGACTTACTCATGTAACTCTGGACTCCATTTTATTCCTGTAAAATTCCACAAGCAGCATGGCCTAGGCCAAAGGATATAAAAGGCAGCTGCACAACATCCATTTTGTCTTTAATCTATCTTTAGTCTCCAGCCTACCTCTGGATCAACTCATCTACAACTGAACTGAACTGAAGCTGTGAAACAAAGGACTGAGACCCATCCAGATACTGGATGTACACCAGAGGGATTATACAAGCCTGCAAACTCCACAATTCTACTAGAAACCTGATATATATGGACTTTCAAATCAATTGTATGTAACTGATTGCTTTAATTCTTTAACATTTCTCTAATAGCTTGTTTCTTTCTTTTTATAATAAATCTTTAGTTTTATATACTAAAGGATTAGCTAGCAGCATGGTATTTTGGGTAAGATCTAAACTTATATTAATCTGGTATTGTGGTTAACCCTTTGGGGTCAGGAGAAACCTTTTTGGTAAAGAGCATAGAGTTTTAAATAACTGGTCTCTTTACTGGACCTAGTGGCCGATTGGGAGCCAGAGACTGGAATGCAGTAAAGGGGGCTGTGTATATTTTTATTTTAGCTTCTTGATAACCAGTGTGGGGAATTAGAAGCACTGTTTGTGGCTGGTTGGGAAGTCTGACTTCAGTTTCACCCACCAGTGTTGGGAGAATCTGCTCTCCTTTTACAGCATTTTCAGGTGGCTACCGTAGGCACGGACGGGTCACAAGTAGCTGGGCCCTTCACTGCCCAGAGAGAAGCCCCAGGGCACAAAGACAGAGCCCCCTCCTGATCCTGGCTCTTTTGATCCTGGGCCGGGAACAGGGCACCATAATACCCCTGCGAGGATGAGTCCCCTGCACATGGCCAGGAAGAAGTGTACTGGTGGCCCCCCTGCTGCTGGCAGGAGAGTGTCTCAGTGACTGGAATCTGCAGGAGTGGCATCAAGTATCAATGGCAGAATTATTTCCTTTGCCTCCCCCTTCACAGCTCCCACCCTCCTGCTCTTCCTCTCCCCTTTGTCTCAATTTCTCCTGTTCTCTCCTGACTCCCAGCCCCCCCCATGTCCCACCTCTGTAGCAGGAGACATGATGATTTTCACATAGTTCAAGTAATATTTCTTGTCTCGTGGCCCAATATTAACCCAGAAAACTGGGAAGGAAACATTTTGCACAGATTTTCACCCATTTTTTAATTTCTGTAGCAAACATTCAAATTCTCATGAAATGTTAAATAAAAGGAAAACCAGAAATCCAGGGCCTTACACATTCCATAAAGCTTTAGAGGAAATGTGCAGTAAGCTCAGTAAGGAAGTAGCTCACCTCATCTCCCTCAGTCTTTTGACATGGTGTATGCACTTCTGCACTGTGTAATCTACTTCTTCCTCTGTAGTGAAACGACCAATGCCAAATCTAAAACAAAACAAAGATGTATTGAGTAGGTGCTAACATAGTGCACACATGGGGAGGCGGAAAAAGAGAAGAGAGTCTGCTCTGAGTGTAGGAGAGGAAACAGAATTTGGAGAAGACAACAAAGGCTGTATCACTTACCTTATGGATGAGTGAGCCAAGTCTTCATCAGTCCCAATTGCTCGTAAGACGTAGGATGGCTCCAGAGAGGCAGATGTGCAAGCGCTAAGAAAAAAGGGCGAGACAGACTTTTATCCTTTTCATTTTCACACAGAGCTCCAATACTAATGAAATTAACATTCTGTACCATAGCAATAGCTTCTACTGAGAATATACTATTTCTAGACTCTTAGTATCACCACAGGTCTCCATGGCTCTTTACACAACACATAATTTATAGTAGACCCCTGGGAGAGAGAGCCAATGAAAGCAAGGAGATGGTGCAGCAAGTGATCAGGAACTGTGGCAAGATTGTGGGGACTCCAGAAGTAGCAGAAGAGAAGTAAGGGCAGAGGGGAAGCACTTCTGGGGACAAGGTTCGTGAGAGCAGTTTGAGGATAAAGAAGAGCGCTGAAATGCATGTGGAGACCTCCAAGGCTGAGGAAGAAATCCAGCTGGAGAGGATTGCAGTAGCATCACTGGGGAGGAGGAAATGACTCCTTCACAGGGAGGAATCTGGCTGCTGGTTACTTCTGGCAGCAGGCAGTGCTCCATCCCTGCTCCCAAACCACCACCCATAGGGATAAAAAACCTGGTATTCTGCCCTGGCAATGAAGAATGAGTTATCCCCCCAAAGGTGGAGGAGGAGAAGCCATGTATCACCGGGCTCGGAGGATCGTGGTCACCACTCCCACAAGGAATAAAAGGGTAGTGATGATCTAACAGGGATGAAGGCATCAACCGGCAGGCCTGACCTGGCATCAAGGAGGTGAGCTGCCTGCCAGGGGCCCATATCCGAAACATTGTGGAAGGATTGTTGACGATCATCTGGCCCTCTGACTACTCCCCATTCTGCTCATCCATGTGGGCACTAATGATACTGCAAGGTATAAGCCTGAGCAGATCAGTAGTGACAACAGGGCTCTGAGAGGGAGGGTGAAAGACTTTGGGGCACAGGTGGTGTTCTCATCCATCCTTCTGGTCAAGGGTAGGGGCTTGGGCAGAGACAGACACATTCTGGAAGTAAATACATCGCTAAGCAGATGGTGTCACCAGGAGGGCTTCAGCTTCCTCGACCATGGGATCCTGATCTGAGAAGAAAGACTGCTGAGCAGATATGGGATCTACCCATACAGGAAGGAGAAGAGTATCTTTGGATGGCTAACCTAGTGACGCAGGCTTTAAACTAGGTTCAACAGGGGCAGGAGACAAAAGCCCACAGTAAGTCCAGAGCATAGATGGGTGAAGGGTCAGAATCTCTGGGGAACAAGGGCAATCATGGAGAGACAAAGGACAGATAAGAAGAGATATCAAGGGGAAATCTAATGAACATCTCAGATGTCTGTATACTAAAGCAAGTATGGAAAATAAATAGGAAGAACTAGAAATACTAGCGAATAATCACAATTATGATATAACTGGCATCACAGAGACCTGGTGATAATTTCACATAATTGGAATACTGGTGTAGAAGGGTACAGCTTGTTCAGGAAGGCAGGCAGGAAAAAGAGGGAGGAGGCATTGCCTTGTATACCAAAGATGTATACTGTGGAGGGAAAAGAAAATGGGGTCTCTGTTTCTTCTGAGAACTGATTTTTAGAAATGGCTGTAAAAGCCTGAGATGGAAAATGTCTTTCTAACAGTTATTTAATCTTAGAATGTTCTGAAGTAATAAAATAGTTAAGAGGCCTAGGCGCCAGCAGGGATGGAATGCAGAGAAAGATCTTGCAACTTAGATAAGGAAAGTTGAAAATACTGAGCAAAAAATTCCTAGATAAGCAGTTTTTTTTAGTATGTATGGCCATGGAAACTGTGACGTAAAAAGACTTGTTTGTGTAAGGCTATAAAAGCTTTCAGAATTCTATGTTAAGGGTCGTCCCTAGCATATAGGGACCACCTTCTTTACGTAAAGAATAAACTTTGACTTTGCTAATCTGCTGTCTGGCTAACTTTGGACCATCCACTGGGCAACGGACATGTTAGTAAGGACCCCTGAGTCTGGGTTCTTCCACAATACACTTGCACTGAGGTTGAGATAGGAGTGGGAGGCAGAACTGTTGAAAGTTTTTGGGTAAGGATAAAAGGCATAAAAAACAAGGGTGATGTCATTATAGGAGTCTACAACAGACCACTAAACCAGGAAGAAGAGGTAGAGGAGGCTTTTTTTAAACAACTAACAAAATCATCCAAAACACAGGACTTGATGGTGATGGTGGACCAGACATCTGTTGGGAAAATAATACAGGAGGGTACAGATTATCCAACAAGCTCTTCGAATGCAGTGGAGATAACTTTATCCACCTTCTGTAATAAAAGGTTAACAGAAGTTATTCTGGATTTGATTCGGACAAATAAGGAGGAACTAGTTGAGAATTTTAAGGTGGAAGTTATCTTGGGTGAAAGTGATCATGAAATGGCAGAGTTCACAATTCTAAGGCGTGGTAGGAGGGAAAACAGCAGAATAAAGACAATGGACTTCAAGAAGGCAGACTTCAGCAAACTCAGAGAACTGATAGGTAAAATCCAGTGGGAAGCAAGTTTAAGGGAAAAGAGCTCGGGAGAGCTAGCAGTTTTTAAAGAGACATTAATAAGGGTACAAGAGCAACTATCCCAATATGTAGGAAAGATAGGAAGTATGGTAAGAGGTAAGAAAGAGTCATACAAAAAGTGGAACTAGGTCAAATTACAAAGGATGAATATTAAAAAAACAACACAAGCATGTTGGGACAAAATTAGAAAGGACAAGGCACAGAACCAATTTAAGCTAGCTAGGGATAAAAAGGGTAACAAGAAAGCATTTTACAAATACTTGAGAAGCAAGAGGAGGACCAAGGACATGGTAGGCCCATTACTCAGTGAGGATGGAAAGATAATAACAGAAAATGCAGCAATGGTCAAAGTCTTAAGTGCCTTTTTTATTTCAGTTTTCACCCCCAAAAAATATCAGCGATTGGACAACTAACATAATGAACATCAGTGTAAATGGGGTAGAATCTGAGGCTAAAATAGGAAGAACAAACTTGAGAATTACTTAAACAAGTTACAAGTCTTCAAGTTGGCAGGGCATGATGAAATCCATCCTAGAATATTTAAGGAACCGGCTGAAGAGATCTCTGAGCCAGTAACAATTACCTTTGAGAACTCATGTAGGAAAGGATAGACACCAGAGGACTGGAAGAGAGCAAATATAGTATTTATCTATAAAAAGGGGAATAAGGACAACCTAGGGATTATAGACCAGTCAGCTTAACTTTGGTACCCGGAAAGATAATGGAGCGAATAATCAAACAATTAATATGTAAGCACCTAGAAGAAAATACAGTAATAACAGTCAACTTGAGAAATCCATGAACAAACCATGCCAAACCAACCTAATGTCCTTCTTTGACAGGATAGCAAGCCTTGTGGATGGAAGGAGGCAGTAAATGTGATATATCTTCTCTTTTGTAAGGCTTCTGATACTGCTCACGTCCCCCCCATAAACAAACAAGAGAAGTATAGCCTAGACAAACCTACTATAAGGTGGCTGCACAACTGGCTGGAAAACCACACCCAGAGAGTAATTATTAATGGTTCACAATAGAGTTGGAAGGGCATATTGAGTGATGTCCTGCAGGGAACTGTCCTGGGTCCAGGTCTATTGAATATCTTCAATAGTACACTTAAAGTCTGTGGACAATCTGGGATGGGGTATGAGCGCTTTGAATACAGGATTAGAATTCAGAATAATCTTGACAAACTGGAGAAATGGTGTGAATTAAAACAGGATGAAATTCAATATGGACAAATGCGAAGTGCTTCACTTAGGAAGGAATAATCAATTGAACAAATACAAAAAGGGAAATGACTGCCTAGGGAGGAGTAATGCAGAAAAAGATCTGGGGTTACAGTGGATTACAAACTAAATATGAGAGAAATATTGGAGAAAGTCCAAAGGAGAGCAACAAAAAATGATTAAAGGTCTAGAAAACATGACCTCCGAGGAAAGACTGAAAAAATTGGGTTTGTTTACTCTGGAGAAGAGAAGACAGATGGGACATGATAACAGTCTTCAAGTACGTAAACGGTTGTTATAAAAAGGAGGCTGTTAATTTGTTCTCCTTAACCACTGCGAACAGGACAAGTAATAATGGGCTTAAATTGCAGCAAGGGAGATTTAGGTTAGATATTAAGAAAAACTTCTTAACTATCAGGGTAGTTAAGCACTAGAACAAGTTATCTAGGGAGGTTGCTGAATATCCGTCAATGGAGGTTTTTAAGAACAGGTTAGACAAACACTTATTAGGGATGGTCTTGATAATAGTTAGTCCTGCCTTAGTGCAAGGGACTGGACTAGATGACTTATTGAGGTCTCTTCTAGTGCTACATATCTATGATTCTATGACCCTGTTCTCATTAAGTTAGGTCAGATGTTGCCAGCAGTGAGACACAGAAAGAGGCAGATGCAAAATGAAGATTTAGGAGAACAGAGGGGGAGTGAAAAAGGAAGAGCAGAGGAAGAATTCTTCAGAGCAGACCAGAACAGAGGATGGCAATGCACCAGGGGACACATTTCTATAAACCAAAAATCAAACTTGGCTTTGAAAACTACTTTTTGACCCCTCAAGTAGCAAAAGAATCTGAAAAATGACAAATGTAAAAGCCTGGAATCCTGAGTGAGACCATACTCAGCACTGCTGTAGCTTACATGTCAAAGGACATCAAAGCTGGGTAAGTATCATTACCATTTTACAGACGGGAAACCTCAGCCACAAAATAGGTAGCTATTTCTAAGTACAAACAAAGCAAAACCTCAGTATTGAAAAGGATTCTGATATAGTAAAAATGGTCCCTGTCTTTCTTTAAAAAAGGGGGGGGAAAGGAGGGACCAAATCAGCATGAAGTTAGTGGTCCTTCATGGGAGGGAAGGACTCCTAGATTTAGCCTTAGCTAGACATTGTATAGGCAGCTCAGTGGCTAACCTGCAGCCCCCTGGATACAGCCAACACACTTCCCTCCCTTAACCTGCAACACACCCAAAACAGGCAGAGCAGGGGTTCATGTGAACGAGTTCCCAAGGTGATCATCTGTACAGTAGTTTTGCAACATGCTCAAATGGAAAGATGTAGATTAAGATGACAGCTCTAACTGCAGGGCTTCTTGACCGTGTTGTATTTAGTTTCAACTGGATTTGGAAAGTCTTTTCCTTTCAAACTGCTCTGCTTACCAGAGCCAACACATTTCTAGCTGATAAGTTTGGAGCTCAGACTGTAACTCTGAAAAGCAAAGTAAAAATGACACCTTTGTATTCTGTAGACTTGCTCTCCCTGGATATCAGTGTCAGATCCGCTGATGTTAGTGATAAAGAGATTTTACTACTGTCAGCCAACACAGCTCTGAGAAAGTGCACTGGATTCTCTTCCTGCTTGTGCATCAGACACAGGAATTGTTAACTACTTTCCTTTGTAGGGCTACATATGCAACCGTACAATCTTCAACTGATGCTCTCCATTATTTCTGTGAAATCCTACCGAAGGCCATGGGGTTACAAAGGTACAACTGAGCGCAGCATATTGCTTGAGAATCTTCATTACAAGAGGTAATGCATACGTGGGGAAAGGGGAAGAGTCCAGCTTGACTCTCTGATTTCAGGCTGAGTCTGCAAGGCTCGCAGTTAGAAAAACCCACTTTTACTTGTATATTGAACAGATCTCATGTGGAGACCCAAGGAGCCATTTTTAGAGTCCGATCTCAGAGTACAGCTGCACTTCAGACTTACAGAGTGAATAAAGGGCAGAGGGGTGCCTACTCCCAGATGTATGGTTCCATAGAATCATAGAAGATTAGGGATGGAAGGAACCTCAGGAAGTCATCTAGTCCAACCCCCTGCTCAAAGCAGGACCAACCCCAACTAAATCATCCCAGCCAGGGCTTTGTCAAGCTGGGCCTTAAAAACCTCTAAGGATGGAGATTCCACCACCTCCCTAGGTAACCCATTCCAGTGCTTCACCACCCTCCTAGTGAAAAACTTTTTCCTAATATCCAACCTAGACTTCCCCCATTGCCACTTGAGACCACAGCTCCTTGTTCTGTCACCTACTACCACTGAAAACAACCTAGCTCCATCCTCCCTGGAAACCCTTTACACCCCTCACTCTTTTTCTGCAGACTAAATAAGCCCAGTTCCCTCAGCCTCTCCTCATAAGTCTTGTGCTCCAGCCCCCTAACCATTTTCATGGTCCTCCGCTGGACTTTCTCCAATTTGTCCTCATCCTTTCTGTAGTGGGGAGCCCTAAACTGGACACAATACTCCAGATGTGGCCTCACCAGGGCTGAATAGAGGGGAACAATCACTTTCGTCGATCTGCTCGCAATGCTCCTACTAATGCAGCCCAATATGCCATTAGCCTTCTTGGCAATAAGGGCACCCTGCTGACTCATACTCAGCTTTTTCTCCACTGTAACCCCTGCCCAGGTCCTTTTCTGCAGAACTGCTGCCTAGCCCATCGGTCCCCAGTCTGTAGCAGTGCATGGGATTCTTCCCTCCTAAGTGCAGGACTCTGCACTTGTCCTTGTTGAACCTAATCAGATTTCTTTTGGCCCAATCCTCCAATTTCCATCAGCAGACATCATTCCCTCTTAAGAGTGCATCAGCATAAGCTTCCCTTTCTGCCCCCAATATTCCACACTTACCTTCCTGAGGACAGAGCCACATCTTTCAGAGCCATCAGCAGACTCTCTCCTTCCACATAAGCAAAAGATAAATTGATGCAGCCTGCATAGTTAAAAAAAATATAGTGTCAGCTGAACTCTGGGGAAAGTCCTACCACATATTGGTACCCTGTTGAGTCAAGTTCCACAGGGCTCCCTGCATGCAGACTGAGGTTCAAGGTGGGGCAGGCAAAGGCCAGATGGCCTGTAGGTCCTACAATTCTCTGAGGAGCGGCCATCAAGGCTGAGGAGTCCTGCTGATCAGGTCCTTGGGCTGTAGGAGAATTTCTCTCCCTTTGCCTCTGCACAATGCCTGTCCTACTCCCTATTTCAGTCACTTGGTCTGAGTCCTAGAACAGGCTACAGACCAAAGGGAAGCAGGCCAATGACTCTGCAGCTTACTGGAACTAAGCCCCTTCATTTCTGAAGTGCACTGACATTCCTGCAGCAGCTGCTGATTTTATATTAACTAGGAGTTTTTACTGAATTAACAACCAAATAAATACCCACTCAACACAGTCTCTGCCCCAGGTTATTCATTCTGTTTCTAAAACCAACACAGACTTCAGCTTTGGCATTTAACTTTTTTTTTTTTTTTTTTAAATTTTGCCCCCAAATTTTAAAACTTTCACAGACCTTTATACTGACTGGGTGTAATTGCACAGGGGAAGCTGTTGCAAGAAAATGGAATGCTTCCTTAAAAGGATCAAGGGCAACAAGACTTCCTGCAACCAGGAAGCAACAGAAGATGTTTTAGGGTTCTCAGAGAGTGTAAGGCCAGAAGGAACCACTAGATCTAGTCTGGCCATCACAACCACCCAGCACCCCCATACTAAACCCAACAACGAAAATGAGACCCAAGTATTACAGCCTCAGGTAAATCACACTGTGTGGAACCCTCCTTAACATTTTCATACAGGTGAAATCTGGGGCTGTCATACTTGTCAATTTCACTGCTCTAGCTGAGAGCCTGAGGGTAGAGCCGGCTCCTGACTCCAGGACAAGGCAAGCTGCTGGGCTCTCCGCCTGGCTTTCTGGGCACCAAACTTCGAGCCCGGGAGGGGGGCTGCCACTATCGCAAGCTGCAGGCAGCTGCCACCCAGCTGCCAACATGGGAGATAGGAGGCTGCCATCTACTCCAACCTGAGGCGAAGAAGGCTGCCGCGCCCAGCTGGGACTCTGGGATGCGGGCAAGCCACAGGCGGCTGCCACCTGACTCTGAGCCGGGATGCAGAAAGCTGACACCCAGCTGCGAGCCCAGCTTGTGGAGCACAGGAGGCTGCCGCCCAGCTTCCAGAGACTCTGGTGGCTGCTGCCTGCCATGCCTCCCAGTTGGGAGCTGAGATCGGGTGGGGTGCGAGCAGCTGCCGCCCAGCATCCCAGAACTTAGCTGGGAACGGGCAGAACGCGGGCAGCTGCCTCCAGGAACCCAGGGGCTTGCGGGACTGGGGCTTGGCAGAGGGCCCAGCCCACAGAAAGCCCACACCGTGAGAGAGCGGGGGCTCCCAAAGTGCAGGACCTGGGGGTCGCCCCAATTCCCCCTACCCTAGGGACGGCTCTGGGCAAAGAACAGGAGGGACTGAGGTGCCCCAGTGCCTGAGGCCCCTCCAATGGCAGGTATTAAATGAGATATACCCAGATAATCCTGCAAGTAACCTGCACCCATATACTGCAGAGGAAGATGAAAAAAAGCCAAGTCACTGCCAGTCTGACCAGGGGACAAATTCTCCCCAAACCCACATATGGCGATCATTTAGACCCTGAGCATGTGAGCAAAAACCAGCAAGCCAAGAATCTGAGAGAAAGAATAGGGTTATGGCTTCAGTAAACGTTCACAAAGCAACCAGTCACCCCATCCCACATATCCATTGCTGCATCCAGAGAGCCGGATGTTTCTGTTAAAATGAGCAGCAATGAAAGTTACAACCTTTATTTTTAAGATGTTATTGTCACGTGGGCTGGCTTTTGGGGGGGGGAGGGGGGAGGGAGAGGGGCGTTTACTGTATTGTCTAACATTAATATGTCAAAATCATAACAATTCATGTAAAATATGCCATGTCAGGTCCTGTTAGAAAGGATGTAATGTACTGAGAAAGATGGCAATACTTATGTTCATGTGTTATATCTGTAATGGAAGTTATGGACACATTTGATGTACCTGTGTTTCAAACTATGCTGTATAAGACACACCCCAGACAGAGAGGCAGCAGGACAATAGCCTGCTTAATGGCCCATCAAAACCTTTACAGAGGCAAAGGGCCCAGGAAGAAACTAAAGGCATACCTGAAGAGTTACCAGGATTGGCCCATGTGACTCTGGACTCCATTTTGGTTCTTGTAACATTCCACAAGACAGCATGGCCAAGGCCAGAGGGTATATAAGGCCAAGCCACAGAATCAATTTTGTCTTTGTTCCTGTTCAGCTACAGACACATACCTACCTCTGGATTAATTCATTTGCAACTGAACTGAAGGACTCAGAGCCATCCAGATACTGGATATGTACAAGAGGAATTATACAAGCTTGCAACTCCACAATTCTCCCAGAGACTTGATGTATATGGACTTACAATCATCTGTATGTATTTGATTTGCTTTGACCCTTTAACATTTCTCTTATGGTTTATTTCTTTCTGTTTACAATAAACCTTTAGTTTTAGTTACTAAAGGATTGGCTGGCAGCGTGATATTTTGGGTAAGCTCCAAACTTATATTAATCTGGTGCTGTGACTGACCCTTTGGGGTCAGAGGGAACCTTTTTAGTAAAGAGTATAGAGTTTAAAGAACTGATCTCTTTTCTGGACCTAGTAGCTGATTTGGGAGCCAGGAACTGGAATGCATTAAAGGGGGCTGTGTGCTTTTGTGGACTGGCTTCTTGATAACCAGTGTGGGGAAATCAGAAGCAGCGTGTGGCTGTTTGGGAAGCCTGACTTCAGTGTTACGCATCAGCGCTGGGAGAATCTGCTCTCCTTTTACAGCCTGCCTTGACCGTGGCATTTTCAGGTGGCTACCCTAGGCACGGACGGGTCACAGCTATTATTGGGGTTCAGCATCAATACATTACTGAGATGAGTGAGACAGTTCATAGCTCTCAGACATACAGCAGGAGGCTGCCTGCAGCCTCAGGAAGACATCACTGTATTGATTCACATTAAGGTACCTTCTGGAACATTTTCATCACAACCATAAGGGTTAAAAACTTTTATTTAAAAAAATAAAGGAAAACTTAAGAGTCTGCAGGAAGGGGTGGATTCTGTAGCCACAGAAACATAAGGGTCTGCAAATACCTGGATAGTGATGCTCTGGGTCTCCATTCATAACCACATCAGGAATTTCAGTCATTATTTTTGTAACGAGTCGGTCTGCCAACAGAGAGATTCTCTTATAGTCATACTAACAAGAGAGAGAGACAGAGAGAGAGAGATCATTATAATAAACAGCTGAGGGGTTCAGCTCTCACTCCTTTACCAAGCACACAGAATGACCAACCTGGGAGTGAACATCAGTACTTGGCATTGGTTAGACTATGGTAAGACAGACAGTAAAGACTTATGTTTTAAAAAACCACATCTCTGGTACCCTTTTAAAACAACTCTGAGTTGGTAGTTCGGTGTTTGCCACCTCAGCCTGCTGACTAAAATTAACCAAACTTTACCCCTAAGAATGATCAAATGAAATTTCATATAAACACAAGAGGTTTGCGTTTAAATATTGGAACACTTTAGATAATTGTTAAATTAATATTTAGAGTAGTTTGCAGTATGACAGAAGGCTCTTGTTTTGCTATTGTCAGAAATGCCCATTGCATAACTGAGATGCCCTCCTTACTATGCCAGTGATGAGACTCCCAACACTGACTTATGCACACCCAGGTCTCTTTCTGAAGACACGCCTGCTGGATTCTGTAATACTTGTTCCGTAATAAAGAGAATCTTTGATTGTCTGGAAATTACAATATGACTGGAAAGATCAAGGTCCCCGAAGGCACATTCCGCACAATTTCAGGAAATTGATGATTTCCTCTGCTCTTCAACTTCACCATAATTAACTATGACAGGATGGCAATGGCCCTTTAACAGGGAAGGGTCTCAGTGCACTTGTTACTCATCAGCTGCCTCCTAACTGGGTTTATGCCATGGCACCTGGTGTGTACCAAGGTTCAATCAGGTAAAGGGCAGGTGAGAGCTGCCATAGCTAGCAGGCTGTATGTGGTTCCTGGGGGACAGCTGAAGAGTAACAGGGGTTTGCCTGCTGACCTTCCCCAAGCCAGAGAGCAGCAGCAGAGAGCTGCCTGCTGACTTCTAAGCCAGATTGCTGAAGCCAAGAGCCAGAGGGGGCTGGAGGCGGGGGAGGAGGGAAGGAGAGCCTTACCTGCTGGAGAGAGAAAGCTGAAAGCTAGCAGGAGTGAGGGATAAATCTCCCAGCAGAGAGGTTGTGGGGGTTCCCCCAGGAAGACCAGGGTTGTACTCCACCTGGAAGAGCTGGGGTGGCTGTCCTGGTAAAAGGACAGGAGAGGCCCAAAGAAGAGCCTAAGTGTGATGGAAGATGCTGGAGAATAGTACTTGCTATGTTTGGATTGAAGAATATGATATACTTAAGACTACCTGCACAGGCGGTGATAAATAGACTATGTTTAGGGACTTTTACTATGGATTATTTTGTACTATGCTTATAATAAACTGGCCCCAAGCAGGGTATTAGGGAGTCAAGAAAGCATCCAGTGGAGTTGCTAGGGACTCTGAAGGGAAACTGAAGCAAGTGTATCTGTCATGCCGCAGCCTGCTGCTGGAAGACGCGCTAGGCAGGGTTGTGTTATGACATCCACCAACCCAAGATTTTTCACGTGTTCCTCTGACAG
Organism: Emydura macquarii macquarii; assembly: GCF_026122565.2. Lineage (NCBI taxonomy): Eukaryota > Metazoa > Chordata > Testudines > Chelidae > Emydura > Emydura macquarii. The sequence continues at coordinate 582,953 of NW_027131307.1, read as the reverse complement.
AAGAGACTTTTTCCTCTGAGCAGCATGTGGGGAATCTGATAAGCTGTTGGTCAGGTAAGACAATTTGAAAAAAATTAAGTATTTAATTTTTGCAAAAGTATTCCCTTGGTCTCTTTTGGAACTTCTACCTCAAAAATGGCTTGGCACAGAAACTCCAAAATGAGTCTACTTTGTTGTCCTCAATGAGGACCGGGCCTTTTGATTATTTTTTTAAATGTGATTGGCTGATTAGAGTTAGAGACTGTAGATACTAGTGATAAGCACTGTAGAAAACTCTAATATAGACAGTTATATACTATGGATTTTCCCTCTCCCTTGGAGAATTTCACTGACTTTCACAAGTTCTCTGGCAATGACTCACATAGGTTTTATAAGCTCTGAAGAAGCAGATCCCTCCACCAGATCCTGAAAGCATAAGCTGCCTGTGTTATGTTGAACCAGAGATGTAATTGGGGGGGTGGAGGGAGATGGAGGATGGAGAACTCTGGTCCTGGCAAAGCCTATCTGCACTACAGGCCACCTCGCATTCAGAGCAGGTCACTTCTGCTGTTCTTCAGTCCCAAACTCTGCACTGTGTCTGGCCCCTCTTCCTCCACCACTTATCCCTCTTAAAGGAGCAGAGGGCTTCTGAGGGAGGGACCCAGGTGTCCAGGAGCTGACTGGTTTTGAAGGAGCAAAGTGAAGTCTATACATGTCTCCCAGAAGGGGAGGGGAGGGAAAGGAAGGAGTGAAGCAGGCCCTGAGCTGCAGTGCTCTTCACAGGCTGGAACAGAACAGAGGATCAGGGGCTGCTCCATGCCCTCCTCCCCTCTTGGGAAAATATCACCTCCTTGAAGTGGGATGAGCAGAGGGCCTAGGTGACTGAGCAGGAGCAGCTAGGAGCCTTCTGGATGCCAAAATGGCAGCAGTAGCTGCAAAGGAGCCAGCATAGGTAGAGCCCACGATAAATGTTTCCGTTAGTGGAGGACAGCATTACTTTTAGCCAGGAAGGACAATCTTAACTTATTGGGGGAAACCCCTCAAGGGAGAAGGGCAAGCATCCCCCCCAATGGTAAGAGCGGGGAGTAGCAGTTCCACACTTTCAGTCATTTGTCCCACATCTTGATAGTTTGTGCTGTACACTGACAGGCTTGAATATTGAGAGATTTGACTGCAGATTCTGGTAGGTCTCTGTGGCCCCAGAGCACTCCCTGGGCTGGTGGTGATTATAAATTCTACAGAACTAGGAAGAGCTACCAGAGCTGAGACTCCACAGAACTTACAAATTCTGCCAGAGAGTAGCTTCCAACAGAGCTTCAATAGACTACTCAGCTCGGGTGACTTATCATTGTCTGTCTGGAGAAGGCATGGCCTCTGTGGACAGGATTTCCTGCTACTGTATTATACATGCATACAAATATATAGGGCCTATATGCAAATCAGAGGATTTTTTTTTAAAGAGACTTTTACACCCTTATTGTGAGGAGCCTATTGGCACATGTGACTCGGCATGATTCAGCAGTAGCAGGGACTGAACATGGGACCTAAAAACATAAGACTTTACTGCCTGAGTTAAAAACCAGGATCCATACTTGAAAGGCTGTAGTAGATTCAGACCTTCTTATATGGTCTAGGCACTAGAGTGGGGCAGATGGCCACACTGTTAACATGGATTACAAAAAGCAATATGACTTTGTTCCCATACCAGGTCTCCTTGTGTTCACTTTGACTTGTAATAAGCTCATATTACAGGCATTGTAAGAACTGAGACAGGCCGGGCAGACATATGAGTACAGTAAACACCCATACCCACTTTATACCAAGTTAGTGAAATATCAACAGGTTTGAGACTTGTTCCCAGCTACGGCTGACAGAACCCCCGCTTCACTCCCCAACCAGCTGATCTTCAAAGCAACCAGGATTTTTCCAAGGGGCAAGATGAACAGAGTGGCGTGGGTATTTGAAGGTGAAGCCGTATTTTAGTGTTGACACAATAAGTAAAACTTTCAAAACGCCAAAGTGATTTAGGAGCATAAGTCCCATTGACTTACAATGAGGCTTAGACTCCTAAATGTCTGCAACACAACATGGGATTATGGCACATATGACAGGATAAACGTATGTCTACACTGTAGTGCTCTGTAATAAAATACTTAATTGTTTATACACAAATAAAGAGCCCCTTTTACCATCAGTAAAGATATATGGCACATAACTTCATGCCTGGAGCACATTCACATTCTTCTGGGGTGCTGAGCTCACATATTCATTGTAGGAAAATGTAAAAAGAAACATGTTTGGCTCTTCTAGGTTTGTGGGTTTTTCTTGTCAAAAAACCAAGAGATTTAAACCACCCTAAGGAAGAAAGGGACTCACGATTGCCTCCCAATCCCACAGAAGTGTCTGCAGTGATGACTACAAGGGGCTCATTCAAACCTACATCAGGAGAATCACTTATCTCCAGTCTCAAGAGTGAGAGTCAGGAATCTAATGTTCCAGTGTTGCAGCTGTACACTTTGGAAGAGGACTTCTCTGGAGGGAAATGTGGTCCTAATGAAGGAGCCAATACAAAGATTCAATGCAGCTCATGCACGATGGACAGGAAAGAATCTAAGAACGTCGTGTACTATTATAGGAGTATGAGACAGAATTGCTCCCCATATACCTCCATCTCTTGCTGAGCCACTTCACACGCTGCCCCAAGGCCAACTGCTAAAGGTGTAGGCACAGTCCCAGATCGCATTCCTCTCTCCTGGCCGCCCCCACTCTGTAAGGGTTCCAACCTCACCCTGGGACGACGGCGAATATAAATGGCACCAATCCCTTGAAAACAAACAAAGACACTGGGCATATTCAGGACATATACACTTCTGAAATCACTACAAAGGATACCCAGAACTCAGAGACCACCTCCTTCTCCTTCGAGAACGGGGGGAAGCACCCACTGGTGCATGAACTTAGAATCTTCCCGAAACCAGGGTCCACTGAACCTGCTCCTCCCCGACCCTTTCTGCTCCTGCATGGTTCTGAGTGTTTGACATGGAGAGGCCTCAACCTCTCCCCAGTTTGCTTTGGCAACAGAAAGTTCCATGTGCTCAGAGCACATCACCACCAATGCTACCCTGATCATCTCCCCACTTTTGGATGTTATTGCCTCTATACCAGTGTTTCTCAATTAAATTTGGCCACTGAACCCTTTTGAACTCGATAAATAATTGCAGAACCCCCCAAACTCTTAACAGTATTTTTACATATGGGCCAAAAAAAATGTCAAAATAAGCAAATTATATACCAGCGTTTCTCAATTAAATTACACTCATACTCGATACCCTCCGCCGAAAAACTGGGACATCTTCCCTTTTTCGGCAGCACAGAGAACAGCTGCTCTCGGCGGCGTGATGTCACTTTCCCGCGGAACCCCAACAGTGTTCCCGCGGAACCCCAATTGAGAAACACCGCTCTATACAGTTAGCTAGAAGTATTTTGTTGCCCTGCTGTTCTGGGCCCAGTCTGCTTGGGCTGCTTCCTCCAACAGTGACCCTGCTAGGCTGATTTTTGTGTGTAGATATTTTTACTTCCTTAGATCCATCATCCAATGCCTTCCGGCTCAAGAGGTAGAACGCTCCTTGACTCTGCAGGCTAGGAGTCTTTCCAGAGGTTCTCTCCCCTTCTGTCTCTGGAGGCAGCGCATCACATGAATTGAATTGCAAGCAGTAAATTTGACAGGACAGTTTTGAAAGACATGCTTTTGCACCTTGCTCCACCTTCCCTCATTGAATAAACCTCTAGTCTCACAGAAGGGAGGCTGGCCTCTATCGCATGATCCACCCTTTTATTTCTATGGCACCAAACAAACACTGCCACCAAAAGCTTGGAAACAATAATGACTTTTCCTCCGATGCAGTGGCCTACACATCTGCCACCTGATTGGTTCTATCCATCTATCTAAAATACTTGTCCGGCCTCCATTGCCTGAGCATCTGAACACCTCACAATCTTTAACATATTATCCTCAGAACTCCCTGGCAAGTGGGGCAATGCTATCCATACAGATGAGAAGCTATGCACAAAGAGGCTACGTGCCTTGTCCAAGGTCAAGTAGAGACACAAGGTGGGTGAGGTAATATCTTTTATTGGATCAACTTCTTCTGTTGCTCTGTATAAGCTTGAAAGCTTGTCTCTCTCACCAACAGAAGTTGTTCCAATAAAAGATATTATCATACCCACTATGTTTCTCTAATATCCTGAGAGCCACATGGCTACAACAACACTGCATTGCTCAAGGTCACAGAGGAAGGTCATTGCCAAGCAAGGAACTGAACCTGGATGTCTTACAAGCCCTAATCTAGAATCCTAACTACCGGCCCAAGCTTTTTCTGAATAGGTCACACTTGCCCCAAGGTGCGTCTTCAACCCTCAGGAAAGTATATTCATCGAAAGGCAATGTCTTGGCAGACTTCTTGAGCATAGAGTTTACAATCAACAGTTTGAGTGGCTTCGTAACGATTCAACTTTTCATCACCCATTCCACACATAGGACAAGCCACACCTAGGTCTCTCTGCATCAAGAAAGTATCAGGTGTCTCCGGTTCTGCTGTACGGACAGGACCCAGTATCAGCAGTTACTTTTTCTTCTGGACTGGGGTCAGGAGTCCTATGTACATTTACAGTCAGGCAGGGATTTCAGGATGCTGCTGATAGTCTTAGTAGTTTCCGCCTTCTGATCCACTGGGACTCCTGTCAGAATCGCAAGTCCTGGATCCCAATCAGCCAAGTCTTTTTTCTCACGATTGGTGATATTCTTCACCCAAATCTAAACTCTCTCTGGCTAATAGCTTGGCTTCTGGATTTCTGGGATCACTAGATGAAGAATGTTCTGCTAGTGTTCAAAAGATGCTATTGGAAAGTAGGAAGCCTTTAGACCAGACAGACCTACTCACTAACAAAGAGGAAGACTTGGGCAACTCACGAGGGAGTAGATCTGACATGGTCCTCCATCACTTTTATCCTGGAGTGTAACTGAAGATAATTTTGATTGTTTGAGGTGTATGTGGCTACATCTCATGTCTCTCCCCCCATGTCCCCAAATGCACAAGTTGACAGTTTTCATTCCTCTTACAATACCCAAGTTTCTGAAAGGCTTGCCCCATATATTTCTTCCAGCACACAAATAACCTCTGCTATGGGATCTGAATCTTGTTCTCACAAAGCTTGTGGGACCATAGTACAAATCTTTTTAAAACTGTTGTCTGTACCATCTCTCTGAAGATAGCATTCCTCAGAACACCAGCCTAGAGTTAGCGAGGTACAGGTCTGATAGCAGATCCTCCCTACATCACATTCTATAAAGATAAAATGGTCCTGCATCCTAACTGCAAATTCCCATCTAAAATGGTCTCTGGTTTCGGTTTCAACCAGGTCATTTGCCCATCTGAATTGTTCCTCAAGCTTCATTCATACTCAGGGAGGTCAGGCTCCATCCTTCAGCCATCCAGAGGCTCAAATCATCTATAGAAGATCAAACCTACCTGCAAGTCTCAGGTGTTTGGGCATATGGGGATAAGACCGCAGATCAATCCATCTCAACTCAGACTTTCCAAATGAATCAGATTGTACAGACATGATTGTCATCATCTGGTATGTGTTGACCCACCTAAGGATATTGTAGCCTACAACTAGGTCTAAGGCAGCTTCTACAGCATTACTGTGCATGGTCTCCATTCTTGAGACTATGCAAGGCCACTATTTGGTGCTCTACATGCACTTACACATAGCTTTATTTCTTCCATTTGCCTTCTAGATTGCTCTCCTGAATTTCAGCTCTTTTGCAAAATAGAATATAATCCAAGTACGCTATGATTGGCTCAATGATTAATGAAAAACTCTATTCATTCAAGAAGAAGAAGAAAGGTTGATACATTTTCTGAACAATTCACAGAACACATGCTGAAACAAAGTGACCCCAAGACAAACTTGGAAACATGAGTTCCTTAGGGGGGAAAAAAAAAATATCAATCAATCAATCAACACATACCTTTTGGACCATATATTTTATGGCCACTGATGCTCATTAGGTCAATTTTCATATCATTGACATCCATAGGGATTTTACCAACTGCCTGTGCAGCATCTGTGTGGAAGAAAACCTTACGAGAGCTGCAGATCTGACCTGGGATAAGAACACCACAAGAGCAAGAAACAAGACAGTGTGTTACTTATCTCACTGAAGGCATTAACGTACCTGAAAAGCGTCATCTGGCAGGGGAGCGGGAGCAGGTTTGAGAGGGAAGGGAGAAAAAATGAGTACTCTTAGGTTGTTCTAATTTTTTAATCAGTAATCTATGGACTGTTTTGCAGCTATTCCAGCTGATACTTCCCAAAACTTAATTGTACATGGCTCCAGGCTAGCTTCTAAATTTCAGCTAGTTCAACAGAAAGGCTACAAATTGCTTCCTTATCATAGAAGTTAGAAGCAAAAAAGTAGTCTTGTCAAATGCAGGACTGCCCCTTATGAGACTAAAGCACATCTATCAGTGCATGGCCAAGTTTACTTTTTTGTCTTAAGCCCTGGGGGCTTCTATCACTTCCCTTGAGAGAGACTACTCACAACCTGGCAGATCTGTCTTTGGAAGTTCTCCTGATAGTCCACCAACATTTTCCATTTCTTAATTCCCTTTTATCTTAAGAATACCCCATGTATCATGCTAATATAATTCGTCGCCTTCCTTGGTGTTCATAGGCTTCAAGTATCTGTGTGCTTATGATCTATTCCCCACTGTGTTGTCACTTAGCGAAGTTTTGCAAATTGAGCTTTTAATCTTTCTTCAACAAACAAAATCAATACTCTCAGTTCCCACATCACTGTGGTTGCTCTTCTCTGAACTTTCTTCAGATAGTAACTTTCTGATGCCCAAAAGTGAGTATAATATTCTAAATGCAGTTGCACCATATCCTCAGAGAGGGGAACTATTACCACCAATAGCATGACGAGCATCTGGGCAGAGTGACCAATTGTGACCTTTTTTCCCCTGCCATAGCACTGTAAACTCATATTTGATCTGCAGCTGACTCTTCTCACCTCTAGGTCTCATTTTGCATAATTGTTCCTTAGGATTCTCCAAAACAGAATGTGTGTATTTCAGATTATTATAAAGGGACTTGTGAACACGGAGTAATTCTGGCTGCCAATAGCGAAGCTTTTCCTTAAATTGCATAATCCAAGTAAGAGCTGAAAACAATGTACCCCACTCATTATAACGTTTCATGCCTGTAACAACTCCCTATTAAAAATATCAGATGCAGGTTTAGTTTATATTTTTAAGAGATTTAAGAACATATTGTTTGAGACAGCAAAACCATCATCAAAACAGCATCAGACAAGACAGGCCAGTGGCTTGTTTCTGGTCCTTTGAAACAATGTAGCTTCCATAGGGCCCAGTTTCATTACACCTGATATTATACCAGTATGCCTTTTTGGTACTATCAGCCAGTGTATATTTCATATATATTGCACACAATATTAATATGTATTACACAATACATCAACATTTTATTACCATAACTTTGTTGTATTTTGCTCACTTACATCAAGAGATAGCTCCCCTATAAGATCCTGCAAATCTAAACCTTGCGTCTGACATAAGGGAATATAAACCTTGTCAAAATCAAGATGAGTGAGTGTTCTACCTTGGGACAAGAAAGGGAGTGCATTCATGGCCCAACTAGTTTAGAATGCTGTGCTCAAAAGCAAGAGATAAGGGATACATTGTGGTACCGAAAAAACAAGGTAAAAGCTGATTGGTGAATTTTAGCCTTGGGTGACAGTGATTTTAAGTTGAAAAGAAGTCTACTATAAAGACAGCTAGTTTGCAGGATGTATTTTGGGGAGCATCCCTTCTATGTAAGATGAAATGGCATTCTGTGAAAAACAGCATCCCAGAAGGATCAGTAATCTAGTAACTCTCTTTCCTGTACTGCAGTGTTTCTCAATTAAATTTGGCCACGGAACCCTTTTGAACTCGATAAATAATTGCGGAACCCCCCAAACTCTTAACAGTATTTTTACATATGGGGCCAAAAAAATGTCGAAATAAGCAAATTATATACCAGCGTTTCTCAATTAAATTACACTCATACTCGATACCCTCCGCCAAAAAAACTGGGACATCTTCCCTTTTTCGGCAGCACGGAGAACAGCTGCTCTCGGCGGCGTGATGTCACTTTCCCGCGGAACCCTAACAGTGTTCCCGCGGAACCCCAGGGTTCCACGGAACACCAATTGAGAAACACTGCTGTAATGTTATCTAATTTTAGCAATAAAATTAGCTAAATTTGGTCATTTGGTCTCCTGAACCTTTTTCATAATGAACCACTTGTGTAGACAATAACTTGGCTATACATTTTAATCAACAGTACTTGGCTCTAGAGATATATATATCAAAGAGGGACTACAGTTTTTCAAGTCAGAGACATTTATGTTAGGTTGCTGAAAGCCAGTGCTTACTTACCGATATCACTAATTGGCTGCTTTACTCCTATTTCATTGTTCACAGTCATTACAGACACCAAGCTTGTGTCTGGTTGGAGCGCATCCTCCAGTTCCTGATGAAAGTATTCAAAGACACAGATGGAGTGTCCATTGTAACTAAAGGTACAAGCAAAAGCTGCCTAGTGCTTAATATAGGGTACCATTAAAATAGACTAAAAACGAAGGCCTGAAAACCAGAGCACCTAAAATTTTGTAACAGGGAAAAGCATTGATAAGATTTGGCTATACAAAAGTGCAAAGTTCTTGGACTCTGACAAATTTGTGTTTATAGAAGTTAAGAAATGTCGACATTAAAAAAAAAAAATCACACACTGTGCTTTCTAAAATTCCCCTTCTAACAGACTAAGGGGGAGGATAATATACTTACCATAGACACATACTGATCTATAACATTGAAATGGAGGTTTGCTAATGATAAAATAAGATTCTTTGTTAGCTAAATTGTAATTATGGACATGGAGGAAGTATTAGATAAGGTAATAGGCAGGCTAACCCCTGGCACAAGCATATTTTTTGTGAATTTATCTTTTATATAATTTGCTTATTTGTTTAAAATGATATTGTTGGCAAGATAAATAATGTGTTCTATTGGAAGATGAGAGTAAGTTACAAACATGTACTGATAAACAAAAACTCCCTTCTTCTGGGAAACTTAAAAACAGAGTGACCGAGGAAAACACAACTCCAAAACTGTAAATTCAGAAAGTAAATTACAGACAGGTGATTAATGCTTGCACATGAGTAATGTACAAGCTACGCACAATTCAATGGATAATATGTTGAATGCTGATTGATGGAAAATTAAGTAATGAAGCATGTGAAAATGTATCAGAATACATGTAAAAATGGGCCCAAAACTGGAGAAACGCCATATCAGAAACTGACAAATGAGATTGAAGAACAAGACCAAGAGATCAGGGGAGGTGATCATGGAAGGGAGGAAGGACTTCTTGGCGCCCCAAAATATGTAATATGGACCCATTTACCTATTCCATTTGGTCTGTTATTTACTTTTCTGGCATAAATGTATGTCGAGACACAAAAAGTGACAATAATTCTGTCTGAAATTGTATTAAAATAAAAGCAAAACTGATTAAGTCTCAATTGGGTGGATGGGTGACTCAGTATTCCACTGTACAGACCCAACACTTAGCTTCAGTTTTGATAGCAAATTACATTCAGTTAAGAAAAAGTTCCTATAATTCTTTGGCATTACACATGAAAATTATGAAGGTGTTGGCATAAATCCCAATTAAATTCACTGACAGATGTTCTAAAAGAATATGGAAAAGGCTCAAGCAGAACAACACTGATCACCAACTAGCACATCTATCAGTTAAAAAAAACAGGGTTACTTACCAGTAACTGTTGTTCTTCGAGATGTGTTGCTCATATCCATTCCAATATAGGTGTGCATGCCACCATGCACTGGTTCCCAGAACTTTTCTCCCCTTAGCAGACCCCGTAGGGTCGGCTTAGGCACCCCCTGGAGTACCACGCTAATGCCACGGTACATGAGGCACCACCGACCCTACGGGCCCTCAGTCCCTTCTTTCTGCCAACGCCAACAGCGGGTGGGTGTGGAATGGATATGAGCAACATATCTCGAAGAACAACAGTTACTGGTAAGTAACCCTGTTTTCTACTTCAAGTGATTGCTCATATTCATTCCAATATAGGTGATTAAAAAGCCGTACCTTGGAGGTGGGCAGGAGTTACCAGTGAGCTGCTCTCATCAGCACGGCTCTGCCGAATCCCGTGTCCTCTCTCGCCTGCTGCATGATGGCGTAGTGGGACGTTGAAGGTGTGCACCGATGACCAGGTAGCAGCTTTGCAGATGTCCTGCAGGGCCACTCTCTCCAGGAAGGCTGCAGACGAGGCCTGGGCTCTGGTTGAGTGCGCTGAAACAGCCCCTGGAAGCAGTACATTCGCCTGCTTGTAGCAGCACTTGATGCAGGCGGTGATCCAGGCGGAGATGTGCTGGGTGGAGACAGGTGAGCCCTTCATCCTGTCCGTCACTGCCACGAACAGCTGCATCAACTTCCAGAACGGCCTTGTCCTATCGATGTAGTAGGCCAGGGCTCGTCTCACGTCCAGCGAGTGCCATCTCCGCTCCTCCTCCGACCCACGCGGTTTTGGAAAAAACACGGGGAGGAAGATATCCTGATTATAGTGGAACTGGGAGACCACCTTAGGCAGGAAGGCTGGATGGGGTCTCAACCGCACCTTGTCCTTATAAAATATGGTGTAGGGGGGCTCCGAGGTTAAAGCTCTTATCTCGGAAACCCTCCTAGCCGAGATAATGGCCACCAGGAAGACTACCTTCCAAGAGAGGACGAACAGCGGGCATGTAGCCATGGGCTCGAAGTGGGACCCCGTTAGTCTGGAGAGGACCAGGTTTAGATCCCAGGGAGGCACCGGGTCACGGACCTGCGGATACAGCCACTCCCCCCCTTGGGGAACCTGATTGACATGGGGTGGGAAAACAGGGACCGTCTCTCTAGCAGCTGGTGGAAGGCTGAAATAGCCTCCAGGTGGACTCTCAGGGACGCCAGTGCCAGACCCTGGATTTTCAGATGGAGCAGATACTTCAGGATCGCCTGTATAGGCGAGCAGCTCAGCGCGATGCCCCGGGACTCCGCCCAACAGGTAAACTGTCTCCACTTGGCCCGGTACATGACCTGAGTGGAAAGTTTTCTGCTGCCCAGCAGAATTTGTTGGACCTCTGCCGAGCAGGCTCTCTCTCCCTTCGTCAGCCACAGAGCCTCCAGGCCGTCAGGTGGAGGAAGTCCAGGTCCGAGTGCAGCAGGAGACCCTGGTCCTGGGAGAGCAGGTCGTAATGCCTTGGGAGCAGCATCAGCGTGGCGATGGACAGGTTCAGCAACATGCTGAACCAATGCTGTCTCGGCCAGGCCGGGATGATCAGAATGATTTCCACTTTGTCCCTCTTGATCTTCAAGAGGACTTTGGGGCAGCAGCAGAATGGGGGGAAACGCATACATGAGTGTCCCCGTGCAATCTATAAGGAACGCGTCGGAGATGGAGCCCAGCTCGCGACCCTGGAGCGAGCAGAACCTCGGGCACTGCCTGTTCCAGGACGACGCAAACAGATTCAGTAGGGGAACACCCCACTTGCGGAAGAGAAAAGTTATCACCTCCAGGTGCAGTGACCAGTCATGGCGGGGTAGAAACAACCTGCTGAGGCTATCCACCTCGTCGTTCCTGACCCTGGGAAGTGAGAGGCAGATAAATGAAAGTGGTGCCTCACTGCGAAGTCCCACAGTCGAATGGCCTCCTGGCAAAGGGCCGAGGAGCGCACTCCCCCCTGCCTGTTCATGGAAAACATGGCCGCTGTATTGTCCATCAGGACCTGAACCACCCTGCCCCTCAGGAATCTGAGGAACACCTTGCAGGCCACGCAGACTGCCCTGAGCTCTCGTACATTGATGTGGAGGCTCTTTTCCTCCTCCAACCACAGCCCCTGGGTGCTCAGGTTGGTACTGATGTGGACCCCCCACCCACTTCCGAAGCGTCTGTAATCAGGGTGACCGATGGGCCAGATCCCGGAAAAGAACCCCTCTCAACACCTCTCCAGGCATCCTCCACCAGTTCAGGGAGGCCAGGACCCTTGGGGGAACCGAGACCACTCTGTTCAAGGGGTGTCTGATCGGTGCATACACCGAGGCTAACCACGCCTGGAGAGGCCTGAGTTTGAGGCGAGCCAGCCTAACCACATATGTGCAGGCCGCCATGTGCCCTAACAGCTGCAGGCAGTGTCTGGCTGTCGTCGTGGGACACCTGTGTATCTGGGTGATTATAGCGGCCATGGCCTCGAACCAAGGCTGCGGGAGGAAGGCTCTGGCCTGGGTAGCGTTCAGGGTGGTCCCAATGAACTCTATGCGTTGCACCGGGGTAAGAGTGGACTTCTGCTCATTTATGAGCAGCCTCAGTCTGGTGCATGTTGCACAGGTGAGGGATAGGCTGTTCTGAACGTGGGCCCTGGACCCGCCCCGATCAGCCAGTTGTCCAGGTACGGGAAGATCTGTACCCTCTGCGGTGCAAGTGGGCCGCCACTACCACCATGCACTTGGTAAATACCCTGGGGGTGGACGAGAGGCCAAAGGGCAGGGCCGAGAATTGGTAATGGCATAAACCTGAGGAAGCGCCTGTGGCTGGGAAGGATGGAAATGTGGAAGTACGCATCCTTCAAATCGAGGGCGGCATACCAATCTCCTGGATCCAGAGCAAGGATAATGGAGGCTTGGGAGACCATGCGAAACCTGAGACGCCTGATAAATTTGTTCAGTTGGGGAAGATCTAATATGGATATCAGGCCCCTTTTGCTTTGGGGATGAGAAAGTACCTGGAGTAAAATCCCCTCCCTATTTCTTGAGAAGGAACCACTTCCACCGCCCCCAGGAGGAGGAGGGAATTCACCTCCTGCAAAAGGAGTTGCTTGTGAGAGGGGTCCCTGAAGAGGGACGGGGTGGGGGGCGGGGACGGGGGAAGGCCGTGAACTGAAGGGCATATCCCCTGAGAACTACGCCAAGGACCGAATGGTCTGAGGTGATATTTTGCCACTCGGCACAGAAGCTTCTTCGCCTGTCTGCAAACGGGAAGAGTGGATCCGGGAGAGAGGTATTGGTGCCACCCTCGGGTGCACCATCAAAATTGTTTTTTGTTGCGTCGTCCGAACCCCCTGCTCCTGTCCTGGCCCTTACGGGGCTGAGAGGGTCCAGGCGATGGCCTAGGGGGTGGCTGTGCCTGGCGTTGGGGCTGCGGCCGACACTGACGCCTCGAGGCCTGGGGAGTGTAGAGTCCCAAGGAACAGAGCGTAGCTCGCGAATCCTTCAAAGCGTGCAGCTTCTCGTCCATTTTGTCCGAGAACAGGCCCGTCTTGTCAAAGGGCAGGTCCTGTATAGATTGCTGCACCTCTTGGGACAGCCCCAATGACTGCAGCCATGAACACCGCCTCATGGCTATTTCAGAGGCCATGGCTCTGCTAGCGGTGTCCGTACCGTCACTGGTGGTTTGCAACGCTGCTCCTGCCACCGTGATGCCTTCTTCCAGGACTGTGGCAAAGTCCACCGCCTGGTCCTGGGGCAACCACTCTGTGAACTGCCGCATGGAGTCCCAGAGGTTAAGACTGTACCTCCCTAGGAGGGCCTGGTGGTTCACAATCCGGAGCTGCAAAGCCCCGGTGGAATAAACTTTACGGCCAAACAAGTCAAGTTTCTTGTTGTCCTTGTTCTTTGGCGTGGTGCCCGAGCCACCTTGCCTCTCCCTCAGGTTGGCTGCATCAACCACCAGAGTCCCCAGGGCTGGGTGCGTGAACAAAAAAAATCAAAGCCCTCCACCAGAACATAGTATTTTTTCTTGGCGCCCTTGGATGTGGGGGCAACCAAGGCAGGGGTTTGCCATAGGGCCTTGGCCAGTTTAAGGACCCTCTCATGCACGGGTAGGGCCATCCTTGAAGCTGACCCAACAATCCCAAAGAGGGGATCCCTCCTCCTCCAAGAGCTCCTTGAGTTCGAGGTTCAAATTAGAGGCCACCCTTTTCAGGAGCTCCTGGTGGGCCCTGAAGTCTGGGAGGGGCGCCCTGCGGTCTCTGGTGGCCACCTCATCAGGGGAACAGGAGGAGGATTGTTGAGGGGGCCCCGTGGAGGGTCCCTCCCCAGGGTCTGATTCCTCCTCCAAGGAATGATTCTTAGCCTGTTGGCTTGGGGAGTGGGGAGGAGGGCACCAGTACGGGGGCAAAACCTCGGTGCTGAGGCTGACTCCGGCATCCAGACTTGCCTCGGTGCCAGGTAAACTTTTCGGTGCTGAATCAGTCTCTGGCATCCAGGCTCTGCACCGCCCGGCTCCTTGATACCGAGACTGTCTCCGGTGACCGGAATCACCGCCGCTGGCAAACTCTTTGGTGCCAGAGAGGTGGGATGGACCTCACCCAGTGCCGGGGGGTCGAGACCAGTGCGGGCAGGCGACTTCGCTCTCCGCCTCGATGCAGGTCAGTCCAGCGACCACGACCTGGGATGACTTTTAGGGGAGCATTCCTGCTCAACCCTAGGAAACCGGTCTGCAGGAGATCCTCCTTCCCGTACCGGGGATCTCCTGAGCCATTCAGGGGGTCCCAACATGGGCTTCCCCATAACGCCAGCCCCTTCTCTCTCGCAGAGGTTTGGTGGGCGACGGCGTATACAAGGCCAACAAGGCTCTTGCCACCCTTCAGCCACCAAAGCCGGTAGGTGCCGAGGGGCTCCCCCACTCCTCAAGTCAGGGGAGGCTTCCTGGATGGAGACGCTGGCTCCAGCAGGAGGTCTCCATGATCCGACCATGGTGCGGATTGGTGCTCCACCCCGCCTGCTCCAACGGTGTGGAGGATCCAAGTTCTTCCATCTCCGCGGTGCCGAGTCGGTGCCAATGGTGTTTTCTGCACCGGTGGCGCACTGGATACCGCAGCGAAGCGGTTGGCTTGGAGCCGGCTCGGGGCTCCATGAGAGAGACTTTCAGGTGGATTTTCTGGAGGTCTGAAAGCCTCACAATCCGTTCTCTTACTTACGAACAGCTTCCCCCCCATGCTTTAGGCAGTGGGGGTCAGTTAGCGGGAAAGCCTTCCCGCCAGAGTGCACAGCTTGAAGCCATGACACCGGAGCATACTCACTCCCAGTAAAAAACTCAGCTAGACTATCTTCAAGTGTCTAACTACCACTACAGCAGTTACTAATCTCATTAACTAACTAACTAACTAAAATCCTAGTTTTAAGGTTTAAACACGGGGAATAAAGCATTTGCAATGGAAGCGCAGGCAGTTCCAGTAACCACCATGGGCGAAAAGAAGGAACTGAGGGGGCGTAGGGCCAGCAGTGCCTCATATACCGCGGCATGTACAGGGGACTTCAGGGGGCACCAGAACTGGCCCTACGGGATCTGCTAAGGGGAAAAAAGTTCCTGTAGCCATGCATGGAGGCGTGCACACACCTATAGTAGAATGGACATGAGCAATCACTCGAAGAAGAACCATAGTTATAAAGAAGCAGCAGCCATACAAGCCAAGAGTCCATTACAAGAGGATTTTAGGCAGGTCATAAGAACAAAAGAACAGCCACACTGGGTCAGACCAATGGTCCATCTAGCCCAGTATCCTGTCTTCCGACAGTGGCCGGTGCCAGATGCTTCAGACGGAATTAACAGAACAGCGCAATTTATTGCGTGATCCATCTGTTGTCATCCAGTCCCAGCTCCTGGCAGTCAGCGGCTTAGGGACATGCAGAGCAGAGGGTTGCATTCCTGAACATCCTGGCTAATAGCCACTATCGCCTATGAACTCTTAACTCTAGTTATTTTTTGAACCCTGTAATAGTTTTTGCCTGGCAACAAGTTCCACAGCTTGACTGTGCGTTGGGTGAAGAAAAACTTCCTTTTATTTGTTTTAAACCTGCTGCCTATTAATTTCATTTGGTGATCCCTACTTTTTGTGTTATGAGAAGGAGTACATAATGCTTCCTTGTTCACTGACTCCACACCATTTATGATTTTATAGACCTCAATCATATCCCTCCTTAGTTGTGTCTTTTCTAAGATGAACAGGTCTTTAATCTCTCCTCATATGAAGCTGATCCATACCACTACTTATTTTTGTTGCCCTTCTCTGTTCTTTTTCCAATTCTAATATAACTTTTTGAGACAGGGTAACCAGAACTGCACATAGTACTCAAGGTATGGGCATGCCATAGATTTATATAGTGGCATTATGATATATTCTGTCCATCCCTTTCCTAATGGTTCCTAACATTCTGTTAACTTTTTTGACTGCTGTGGCACACTGATCAGATGCTTTTGGAGAACTATTCATGATGACTTCAAGATCTTTCTTGAGTAGTAACAGCTAATTTAGACCTCATTATTTTAACGTATTGTTGGGATCTTGTTTTCCAATGTGCATTGCTTTGCATTAATCAACACTGAATTTCATCTGCCATTTTGTTGCCCAGTCACCCAGTTTTGTGAGATCCCTTTGTAACTCTTTGCAGTGTGCTTAGGACCTAACTATCCAGTGTATCTGCAAATTTTGCCACCTCGCTATTTACTCGATTTTCCAGATAATTTCTGAGTATATTGAATAGTACTAGTCCATGTACAGATCCTTGGAGGATCCTGCTATTTCTCTCTCTCCACTGTGAAAACTGACCATTTATTCCTAGCCTTGGTTTCCCATCTTTTAACCAGTTACTGATCCAGGAAAGGACTTTCCCTCTTTTCCCATGACTCCTTACTTTGCTGAAGAGCCTTTGGTGAGTGACCTTGCCAAAGGCTTTCTGAAAGTCCAAGTACACTATATCCACTGGATAACCCTCATCCACATGCTTGTTGACCCCCTCAGAGAATTCTAGTAGATTAGCGAGACGTGATTCCCATTACAAAAGCCATGTTGACTCTTTCCCAACATATCGTGTTCATCTATGCGTCTGATAATTCTGTTTTTTACTATAGTTTCAACCAACAACCTTGGTATTGAAGTTACTGGTCTGTAATAACCGTGATCACCTCTGGAGGCTTTTTCAGACGTTGGCATCACAGAGCTATCCGCCAATCATCTGGAACAGAAGCTGATTTAAGCAACTGGCTACATACCACAGTTAGTAGCTCTGCAATTTCTTATTTGAGTTCCTTCAGAACTCTTGGGTGAATACTAACAGGTCCTGGTGACTTACTACTGTTTAGTTTACCAATTTGTTCCAAAACATCCTATACTGACACCTCAATCTGGGGCAGTTGCTCAGATTTGCTATCTAAAAAGGATGGTTAGATGTGGGAATCTCCATCATGTCCCCTGCAGTGAAGACCAATGCAAAGAATTCATTTAGCTTCTCCACAGTGGCCTTGTCTTCTTTGAGTGCTCCATTAGCACCCCAATGATTGTTTAGTGGCTTCCTTACTGTCCTTCACCTTTTTTAGGCTGTTAAGTTTTTGTGTCTTTTGCTGGTTGCTCTTCACATTCTTATTTGGCCTGCCTAATTATACTTTTACACTTAATTTGCCACAATTTATGCTCCTTTCTATTCTCCTCATTAGAATTTTATTCCAATTTTTAAAAGATGTCTTTTTGTCTCTAACTGCCTTTTTTATTCTGTTTAGCCGTTGTGGCATTTTTTGGTCCTCTTACTATGTTTTTTAATTTGGGATGTAAATGTAGTTTGAGCCTCTACTGCAATGTTTTTTAAAAGTTTCCATACAGCATGCAGGCATTTCACTCTTCTGACTGTTCCTATCATTTTCCACTGAACTAGCCTCCTCATTTTTGTGTCATTCCCCTTTTTGAAGGTAAATGCTACTGTGGTGGGTTTCTTTGGTATTTTCCCCTACAAGGATGTTAAATTTAACTACATTATAGTCGCTATTACTGAGCAGATCAGCTATATTCATCTTTTGGATCAGCTCTTGTGCACCACTTAGAACTAAATCAAGAATTGCCTCTCCCCTTGTGCGTTCTAAGAAACAGTCATTTATGGTGTCTAGAAATTTTATCTCTGCATACGCTCCTGATGGGACACATACCAAATCAGTATAGGGATAGTTGAAATCCTCCATTATTATTGAGTTTTCTGTTTTTGTAACCTCTCGAATCTCCCCAAACATTTTGCAGACACAGCTGACCAGTAGTATATCCCTACTGCTATACTCTTATTATTCAAGCATGGAATTTCTATCCATAGAAATTCTATGGTACTGTTTGATCCATTTAATATTTTGACTGTACTTGACTCTGTTTTCTTTCATGTGTAGTGTCCCTCCCTCACCAGCACTACCAATTTGGTCATTCCTGTACATTTTGTATCCTGGTATTTTGTTCAAAACAGATAAACAAAAACAATTGGTGACTAGACTCCCAGATGCTTTGTCAGCTTCAGGAAGAAGCCAAGGGAGCACGACTTTACCAGAAAGAACTTGTGGGTGGGGAGGGAAGGAGGCAGGGGCCTGGGACAACTCGTAGGAGGAACCAAATGGAATTCTAATACCACATAAGAGATTAATTTGGACACAGTTTCAAGAAAATCCTTGGTGTCACACAATTGCCAAGATGAGGGAACCATAGCTGCACTTGTCCTTGTTGAACCTCATCAGATTTCTTTTGGCCAAATCCTGTAATCTGTCTAAATCACTCTGTATCCTATCTCTGCCCTCCAGCATATCTACCACTCCTCGCAGCTTAGTGTCATCTGTAAACTTGCTGAGTGTTCAATCCACCCCATCCTCCAGATCATTAATGAACATGTAACTTCATTAACTGTGCCATATTGTGTTAGCATTGGTTACAACTGCACCTTCTGAATTCCGCTAGTGCCACAGTGAGTGTGGTAGTACACTGCTTCATCCTAAACCCTCTGTCATTGGGTCAACATAACTTTTATGCTGCCACCATAGCTTATATCATCAGGAACATTGGGTCAATGGAACAGTAATGTTAACACTCAAACATTACAGTTTTAAACCTTAGTAACCATTCATACAAAACATGTTGTAATTTTAACATTTTCACAACTACTCAAAGCAAAGAACCACATGCATTTCATTTCAGTCTGCTCTAGTATATTTCAAAAAGGAATCTAAAACAAAGGTTAGACACTGGAAACGTTTTGATCAGATGGTGCTTTTCTGAAATGTATAGCTAACCTCTGTCTGTATTTTCACTTCAAAATGCCCTAAAAAATTCAGGCAGTTCATAAACTACAATGAGCATCTGAAATTCACCCTGTGACTCAAAACAAAGAGATTTATAGAAAGTTTCCTTTCCTATTAAAATGAAAATCTGGGTGCAACCTTACCTACTATGGGACTACCATTCCACCAATGGTATCACTCTGTCTTTTAATGACATTCAGTCTCTTACTCCAGGAGACCATAATTAAAGAAATAAATCCAAAAGGCAGAAAAATAGTTTTATCCAAAGAGGCATTTTGCTCATAAAAACCTGACTGGTATGATTTTCATTCTTTTGTCTTGTAACAATTAGGAATAGATCATCAATACAATTGTTTGTTGTGTAAGATCAATGCCTCAGCAAAAGTGATGCTAAGACCTCTAAGGTGATAGTGCTACATGAAGAATTTTTATGTTTCCTAACATTTTGGCAACAAGCAACTTACCTTTAAATCTATGAGCCCATTTCCTTTAACAGGCAAGTATGTGACACGAAAGCCTTCAGCCTCCAGGTAACGGCAAGAGTCCAGCACACACTTGTGTTCTGTCTGAGTTGTAATTATATGCTTCTTTCTGGATTTATAGAATCTTGCAACACCCTGGAGTTGACATTAAATGAAAAATAAAACCGCTGTGAAGTTGCTTAAAAGTAGTCATTTATATAAATTCAAAGCGACAGGACACCAAGCAAAAGGAAGTTTCTCCCAGGGTCATTCAGTTTGTCACAATCTGAAAGGGCTTATGGGCTAAATTCTCTTAGCCACAGCACTCCAATAAACTTTATTTACAGGTTTATTATATGCAAATCAACATTCAATCTGAAGAGACATTGATGAGATAACCCAACATTCCTTGCGTTAAATTACATAATTTGGTTATTCACAATTGCTTCCAAAAATCAATAGCTTTGAATTCTGAAAATATTTATTAAAAAAGGATTTATAATTTTCTGCTTTTTTGGAGAGAGAGAATATAGAATGAAAAATCTTCCAAATATTAACAAGGAAAATATTCACCTGTGGGTTAAAGCACCAAAAACTTTGGGAAAACAGATTGATACATCAAGATTTCTGCCAGTCTTTATGATCAAAATTTCAGTTACATGAGCATAAAACTTCATCTGGCACAAATGGATTTTTAATCTCCACATGTATATATCAAAAACAAATTTTCCTCAAGCTTGGGGGTGAAGGGGGAGAGGCATGTGAAGTTACCTTTGCTCTAACACCAAGGATGGCAATTTTCGGGCCCAAAGGAATTTGCTGGAACAGCTAGGTTAATTGTGGAGGATTTAATTGTGGAGGATTTCAAGGCAGTTCAAAGATTTCTTCATTTTAAGGAATAGGCAAACACAAAGTATTGCACCTGCTTCAAACCATGGGTCATGGCTAGCCTGGTCCTGCTCCCCACACCTGCACTAGCCCACCACTCCCTGAGCTATACTGTGGCATGGCAGCCTATTCCTTCATGTCACAAGTTGGTCAAACCAGGAATGTAACCAAACAAAAATACCAAGTCTTCAGCTAAAACCATTGTCAATTTATTAACAGTTCAGAAACACAGATGTATCATTGGCAGCTTGACAAGACTTTAACCCCAAGCCATTATAGATTTCATAATACTTTCGTACATACCAATTGTATTATAAACCAGCCACTTACCTTAATTGCTAAATTGTTTGATTCTGTAGCGCCACTGGTAAAAATAATCTCTCTAGGATCTGCTCCTATTAATGATGCAACTTGCTGTTTAAAAAGAAACAAAAATATAATTTGCTATTTTAAGACATGAAAATTGAGTTCATCACATACAGAGGATATGTATAGCAGGGCCCAGAACATCTCCTCTACATCAATACTAGCCCAACCTGGATAGGATTATAGATACTGTATGTTTAGAAATGGCATTATACACATGTACTTCCTCTTTTAATGTGGAGAAGGATTTGCATAGCTCATTACATTCAATACTACTACTTCTTGTGAACATAAATTCTCCTGAACGGATGGGAAAACAAAATATTCAGTGTATTCAGAACATGAAACATATCCCATATGCAACCAAAATGCTCCCAAACTTTAACTTAGTTAAGACTTACCAAAGCAAAAAATCCATTCACCTGCCATCGTATTAAAACATGAAGACCTTTTAGTTACTACAATGGCAGATATATGCCCTGCGGGAGATTTTCAAAGGTGCCATAGGAATTTAGCATAACAAGTCCCATTGACTTTCAAACCGCTGAGGAGATCTGGAAAGCCTCCCCACTCAAATAATTTACTTCCGCCACTTCAATTGTTCTAATCTAAAATATGTGTATTGTTTTGAGTTTGCCAAACTATACATAACATGGTAAACTCTTAAGTTTCTAGAGATCAAGTTGCCAAGTCTCATCTCCTAGGAATTAAACCAGAATTACTGGAGTGGAGGGGAGGGGGGGGTGTTGTTTTTTTAAGCAACTAGTTTATGAACAGGAAAACTTATATAGCCTGTGTGGTGGGGCTAAAAAGCCTCACCTGTCTGGCTCGTTCCATAGCAGACTCACTCTCCCAGCCATAGGCATGAGTCCTAGAATGTGGGTTCCCATAGTAATGCATTAGATAAGGCAGCATGCTGTCCAAAACTCTGGGGTCCTAGAAGACAAGACACACAGTTTTAAAAGCAGAGAAAAAACACTTCATTTTCCTCCCCTCCAGTACATACACTCTGCTTTATCACAGGCCAGAGGCCAGCTTATTCCAAATGATCATGAATCAGGGTGGATATTTTTTTTTTTTTTTAAATAAAAAAGATTGGGTTTTTTGGATTTAAAAAAAAAATCATCAATAAAATACTAAATTGCTCTCTCATTTAAAAAACTGTTACAATTAAATCTCATCACAAACATGCTAAACCTACACATATAGTCTCGTAAAAATGAATTAATGGCTCTAGTCTGTCCAGCCTAACTACCAGCTCTTGCTTCTTGAAAGTTCTGGGTTTTCAATTTCTGTTTCTCAGCAGATTAAAGTCACATGTGCAAAGAAAGACACAGGCTGGATAGGGTTGTTGTTCTGTGCTTACGTGGTGGTGGAGCTGGGCCAAACAAGGCAGTTAAGGCAGTTAAGACTGTCTTAAAGGCAGAGAGAGAATATTTTCATCATTTGGTATTATCCACTCAATGCTGCAAACATGGCAAAGATGAGAAGATACTTAGAAGATATGGAAGGATGCTCCTTAATAACATATGGCTGCAGTGCTCTTTTAATGCATCTTTTAGCCAGACTTAAGTAAGTCTTCTCCAGGAATAAAAGAAAATGTTGTTGAAGTCGCAAAATACTTTCGTAACAACCATTTTGCTTCAGCTTCACTGAAGAGAGCAGGAGGATCCAAACAAATTCTCCCTCAAGATGTTTGATGGAATTCTATAGTTGATTATTTTGAACAATTTATTAAGAACTGGCCTATTCTCATAAAACTTTGTAAAGAATACCATGATAAAAGAGATGAAAGTATCTCATCCAAAGTATCTAACATTGGATTAAAGAGGAATGAACAGGATATGCTCAGTATACTGAAGCCTACATCCATAGCCTTAAACAAACTTCAGAGAAATTGTT
Source organism: Emydura macquarii macquarii (assembly GCF_026122565.2). Classification (NCBI taxonomy): domain Eukaryota; kingdom Metazoa; phylum Chordata; order Testudines; family Chelidae; genus Emydura; species Emydura macquarii. The sequence continues at coordinate 560,129 of NW_027131307.1, read as the reverse complement.
ACTGCATTGCTGATGCTGTTGAAATTTGGAAGGCACTTCAAGAGACATTGAAGAAAGAAATACCTGACCAGAAAGTTAAACTGCAGGCAATAAAGAAGTGAATGGATCAAGCACTAACTACACCTCATCTTCTTGCAAACATTCTTGACTCAAGATATAAAGGTAGATGCCTAACTTCTGAAGAAGATGCTGCTGCCATGGCATGGGCATCTCAAAATCACTCCTCAGTTATGCCAGTCATAAATAAATTTCAGGACTGGAGCAGAATCATTTTAACAGTACATGTTTACTGATGATGTTTTGAACAAAGTCACTCCCCTGAACTGCTGGAAATCATTAGCCAGGCACCTTGAAACAGAGTTCTTTCAGTTGCTAAGCCAACTTTTCATAGCAGTAGCTTCCTCTGCAGGTACAGAGAGAATATTTTCATCATTTGGTATTATTCACTCAAAGCTAAGAAATTGACTGGGAGTTGAAAAAGCAGGAAAACTCGTATTTCTGTTTCAGTCTATGAATAAAAATGACAGTGGGAGTGGGGAAGATGAGAGTTAGCTGTAGAAGTTTTAAGGACAGTGTACTTTTAGTGTTGTGATGACTTGTCTGTTAGAGTTAATAAAATTTGAAAATAAAAAAAAAAAAAAAAAAAAAAAAGAGTTTAAGGACAGCCATCAGCCGGCAACTCAGGAGACTGCAGCAATTGCAAATGTGAAACATTTATGTAACATTTAAGATTTAGTTTAATAAAATATAAGTGGGATTGTGTTTGTGTGTGTGATTTAGTTCTTACCATTTCTAACATACTGCTGCTGCATCTGCAGCTTGACACAAATAATGAGTATTATGTACTATTTCCTAATTTAATAAAAATCAGGTTATCTAAAAAATTACCCAACGTATATCCTCCTAGATGTTGTAAAACACTGTATTGAGTTGTAAATGAACATGTTTTAGTGATCAGATTTGCATCATTATTTAAGAAATATGTGAAGAAGTATCAGTGGGAAACTTGATTTAAATCAATGATTTTCTTGGTGATTTAAATAATGATTTAAATCAATCCACCCTGCTGGGAATGCACAAACATTTTGCATATGATCTATATTAACCTATCCTGTGACTGGCAAACATTGCTAACAACATCCAGTACAATCTTACCAGTCAAACCTTGAACTGCATTAGAAATCTGTCTCAGAAGAACAAGAACAAGAACAAGAACTAAGCCAAAGAAAAACAAGACCCCCTAAGACTCAGTGGAAATTATATAAAACAGAGTTTTGAAAATGTTTACATTTTATCCAAGACGACCTTTCATCAATGCAAAATTTATTTAATTCAAATGACATGAGAAGACAGTACTTGATAATGGCCACCAAGCTGAGGTACATTAATTGTACCTTTCCCCCAGGAATATAAAGAGGTTTCTAATTATAAAACTTCACAATATATAAGTATTGAATAAAGACACTCTAGCCATAGTAAAGTTATGCTGAGTGGAGAAGACCAGACTTCTGAAGAAAGACCTGCTCCTCAACTGTTACTGAAGTACAAGGCTAGAATTTTAACTGCAGACCATTGTTAGTTTGTTGTAGAACTGAATGGTAATGCTTATCAGTACAGTGACCACAACAAAGATGGTGAGTGCCTTAAATTGGGTAAACAACTGGACATTTTTTAAGCACAAATTAATCTCTTCTCAGTGTTTTCTGTGTTCCTTGAGAAGAGTGCAGTAAGAAGGAATAAGTGTTGGGGAAAGCCAAGATGTAGTTGGGAGTGAGATTACACACACAATGAGGAAAAGAAGCTTGAATCTGAAGTTGTAAGAGAAGGAAGCTCACAGATGGATTCAGTGTGGGAAAGAATGACACATCAAGAACAAAACAGGAAGAGCAGACATTGGGCCTTCATTACAAGATGATCTTTTCAGAGCAGTACTCTTGCCAGAAGAATGAACACAGCTCTTCCCATAGCTACTCATGACCACTCTGATTCACTTACTGAGGTCTGCATTGCCCATCATGCATGCACCCCATCTGGTTACAACTATAGGGTTCATTCTAGGTCACTAATGTATGTTCATGTCACTTCATTTTACCAACCAGAGGAGTTGTCGCCTGGACATCCATATACAGCGGCCGGAGCGTGGATTCTTCATCAATGCCTTTTTCTAGTGGGGGGGAAAAAACACACTACAGTGATAGCTGCACACAAGGCACAAGTAAAGATCTAATGCAAGGGAGAAGAGAAAAGCAAAACTTTCCCAACAATGGAGCTGACAGTGGCTACAGGAAGAGAAAACAGGGAATCCCATAGTCAGCATGGAACTTTTCTATTGAGAACATGCACCACATTTGGCACTCCAAAGGAAAACTCATCACTACATGTACTGCTAGGAAAGAAGAGAAAGACACCGCCCTGCATTCTGGCAAGTGGCCATTTCAGCCAGCCCAGGGCAACAGGCAGCATGGTGTACAAGTAAAGAAACATCAACATCCCACTCTCCCTGAGGTGTTTCTATGGCCACCATCACTGCTGTATCTAAGCACCTGATAATCTTTAATGTATTCACAACACTCCCCATATTACATATGATAACTGAGGCACAAAGAGACTTGCCCAAGGAGACACAGGATGTCTGTGGGGCAACAGGGAACTGAATCCAGGTCTCTTGAGTTCCAGGTTAGCACAATACCCCATGGACTTCCTTCTCGTGGGGGGAATCCCACCCCTACATTGATCTACAACGCACTCCCCTCGCCTCCTTCCAAACCCTCCTCACCATCCACCTCTGGGGACAGCCCCACAAGAAGCCAACGATAAACTGGCCGGCCCCACACGCAGCAGCTCATTTACTGATTCCGTGTTATTCAGTCAAGCAGCGTAACCCTAATCCGTATAACCCCCACCCCACTCTTCGGCTCGCTCGCTGGGGCTTCGGTCTCTCGCCCTCAGCACCTCAGACACCGGAGCAGCCCCTCGCTCACACACACGCCCCTGACAGCAGCGCCGGCCCCCCGAGCGGACACTCCCCCCTCACCGCCGGAGCGCTGGGCAGCCGCTGACAGCCGCCTGGCCGGCGGGCCCCCGAGCCCGCGGCCCCCCCGCAGCGCCGCCCCCCTCCGTAGCAGCAGCGACAACAGCAGCATCCAAGCGGCGCGGCCCGAACAAACAGCCGCGAACTTCTCACACGACCCGACCCGACCCGGAACCAGAAGTGTTCCCGCGTGCGTCGGGGAGCGCCGGAAGTGACGGAGAGGACTGGAGGGTAGTGTGTGAGCTGCAGGGCTGGGCAGCGAGGGGTGAAGAGGCGCATTCGGAGCAAGGTGAGGCCTGGCGAGCGAGGGCCCGCTGGGAGTGTGCCCTAGAGCGGTTTAAGAGTAGCCGGGCCCCACGGAGCCTTTTTAGCCCGCGGCCGCCGGGTCCCGGCTTCGTGCGGGGCAGACGCCGTGGCTTGTCCAGGCCAACTAAGCCGGGCTGGCTCCCGACTCGGCCTCGGACTGCTCTGTTGGCCTCTGTCCTGTTCTGAATGTTTCCTCCCTGACCTAACCCGCCCCAGCCTTCCCAGTCCCCTTCCCTGCCGAAGCTTTATTCCTTTAGCTTATTACGTGGCTTCCCAGTCTTGGATATTGACCGTGCTCCGCTTGCTTTCATGTAATCTGTACGTAACCCAGTGTTTGTTTGTGTGTGAAACGTGCTGGAAAAAGATACTCTGTGTGCTGGGCATCACACAAAATGCCTGGCTGCATAATGCTTTATAGTCAAGGAGGCTGTGTTTGTCCCAGTTAGAATAATACCACTGAGTTTAAAAAGTAACTGGTAGTTTAAGAAGAGTGTTTTTGCAGTCTGTAGATGCACAGGTTTGATTGCTGCACAATTTGGAAGGAGGCAGTATTTCCTAGCTAGGGTTTTTTTGGGTAGGGAGAGACCAAATAAAACTATTAACCTTTGTCTGTTGGCCAAACATATCTGCCAACTGTGAATGCAGAACATACAGAGTTTATGACACTTGGTAGAAACAGAGATGATGATCATAATGGTCCCTTCTGACTTTAAAGTCTATGAGAAGGAAGCACAAAATCTAGACTGATGTTTGTGTAGGTGAGCTTCTGTCACAATCTGAGCCCAATTTGTAACTGATTATGAATATAGAATATTTCTGATTCTCACTGACAAAGTGTGAGTGTTTGAGTCCCAGGTACTGGAGGAGGCAGGGAGAGTTTCTTAGTGGCCATTTGGATGATGAAAGTGCTTTTTCAAATCTGGTTAGCTAACATGATTTGAAACCTCCTTTAACTCCTAGTTCAGGCTCCCCCCAATTTATAACATGACCAACCAACAAAGTTTTAAAGGTGCTAATTTGTGTCTAAACTAAATGTAAAAGGGTGTTTGAAATTATACTAGCTAACTCAGTTTTAAAACTGTATTTTCTTGTCTGGACAGGCCTTTAATGCTAGACATGTCGTACTGTTCACCATCCTGTTAAATATATGAGCTAAGTAATATTATCAGTCCAAAATTGTGCAACAGAGGTTTGTTTTTGCATCTATCATGTTGGACTATTCCAGCACCTTGGCACACCCTGAACTATTGTAAAGTCCGCCTCTTATCTAATCCTCCCTCTCTCTCCTTTACCTCTGCTCACTGTTTCAAAGTGCCATTTGTCTGCACCATAGTGGGGCAGGGGGAATCTAAGCTATTAGAAATTCTTTCTAATCCAAAAACATGTCAAAGTGAGTGCCTATTAAATTTAGGTATTAGGGAGGCTGGATGGCTCATTGGCAGTTTAGAAAAAGGATACAGAGCCTTTCAACCACAAGGTTACCGGTCAGTTTCAGCTCAGCTTGCTAGTAACTGGAAGTTGTTACTGTCAGGTGACTGTCCAGTGTCCCATGTGAAATGAGTTATCGGTCTTAGTCCAGTTCATACTGGATATGCACCACCACTACAGATTGAACATGCACTCAGCTCTGATCCCTAAAAGCAGTCTCTCCAGAAGGCAGTGGTACATCAATGAGGCAGAGTGGAGAATGGTGCATTGCTGTTGCCCAAACTGTGTTCTGGGGATAAATAGAACCACTGTCTCCAGAGCTATGGACCACCACCTGTTGCAGTACTGAAATTCACACACAATGTGTTGAGCACAGGAGAATCTTAATTTGAATCTTTGTTACAGAAAGTGAAGTCCTGTCAGATTTTCTGATGCTGACCTCATGGAGTACAGAGATCAGGGCTTTTTTCCATACCCCGTGTTCAGAATGGGTTGCCATTTTTTTCATAGGGAAAAAAATGGACATAATACAAATAATTAGTGAGATGGCCTGGCTAGGGATTTGGGAGGTGGTAGTTTTATGCCTCAGCCAGTAGGGGCTGTGGGAGTGCCCTGGATGCAGTGTGTTCGGGGAGAGAAGGATTTATGCTTTCAGAAATCTCTCCAGGCAATGCTTATTAAGGAGAGGCATTCTCTCAGATGCTGAATTGAGTTCCCTCAAGTGACAGTTAATGGAGTCAGGTGGCTGTGTATTCCTAGTAAATGATGATAGAAAAGTCTTTTTAGGTGCTAATAAGTGTTAGTAACTACTCACTCAGCTGTGACTGCACAAGGACCTAGCTAGTCACATTTGTATCCAAATAGTCAGTTTGCACAAGAACTCCCCTAAATTGTATGAGACTCACCCACATAGCGTCTTCACAACTGCTGCTGTCCAATCCAGTTGGGCAGCAGGGACCCTGTCATCCACAGGAGGTGGTAGGGCAGTGGCATTTGCTTTGTTCTAAATGTCATGCTTCTTTTCTAGATGCCTGTGACCGTGGGGCCTTATGGACAGTCCCAGCCCAGATGCTTTGACAGGGTGAAAATGGGCTTCATGATGGGCTTTGCTGTTGGCATGGCAGCAGGGGCATTGTTTGGCACATTCTCCTGCCTCAGGTGGGTTGAGCTCAGTTCTTTGTAAATGTCAGTCCTAGGAGACACTGGGACGGAGAAAGCGCTCTAAGGACATTGGTGTAGTGTGTAAAACAGATGGAATGGCACATGTGGCTCTCACTAAGCTGACAATTTGGAGCATCCAAAGCTCAGACTTAGCAATGGGACAAGGTGCCTTTGCGTGCCACAGCTCATACAAAGATCTGTTCTCTTCGAACTGGAGGCTGTATGTGGCATCCTGTTCCATTCAGTTTTCATTCCGTAGCAGTGACTCATTTGGGGGGAGCAGTTATTAACTTCAGAACAATTATCCTGAGGTGTTCAGTGTTCAGTGTTTCTCATGCAAAATTATAAAATATGGGTATTTAATATTTTACAACAAAAATATGTATGCGCTTACTTGAATTCTCTTTAGCTAACATCACTGATATATGGCAGTGACTCTACACTGAAGGGAGAAACAAGAACCATAAAGTTGTTCTAAAAATTACATGTAAAAAAACCGAAACCCACATATCCCTTCCATTGATCCTCTTCAAATCCTGGTGGATATTGTTCATGGGCATGACAATATCGGCAGGAAATGCAATTATGGATGGTCTGAAGGAGCCGTAAGAGATTGCTTTTTATCTTACTTGGTTAAGGGGACATTGCTTCAATTTGCCCCAAAATTTAACTCGTGTAAAAACTAACTTTTATAAAACACATGGCAAATAATCTCCAGTACATTTTTAAAATCCCAATGCCCACAGTTATTTATAAACTATTAACCTTTCCATGTAGTGTTTGAAACCCATATAGTGCAGCAGGAGGAACCCAAGAAACTCACTTTGCTTATTTTTATTGTCCTAAGACAAATGCAAACAAAAAAAAAATGCAGTTGAAGCAAAGATTCACTTGGGCTTTAAAAGTTCCCATTTCATTTTCAGTTGATAGTGTCCCTTTAATCTCACTGGCTTGAGCACATGCAGTTAGACAGGGCTCAGATGCAAGGGTGCAGACCCTCCCCACCCCTAGCACTCCATACATACAGAGAGTGAATTCTTCTCCTGAGCCTGTATAACTGACGTGTCACAGACACAAAGAAGCAAACTGCTTCTCCCAATCCTTCCAATGGATCACAAACATAAGCGAGTGCCTCCATTCTCCCCTCCCACCCTGTGCACCCTGAAGTCACTTGCTCCACAACTTCAGTAGTACATTGGCTGTATAGTCTAGAAGTGAATGAAGCCAGTCTTGCCAGTCACCTAGTACAGAAAGTCTGATGATCCAATCCTGTATGCTTTCCGATCTCTGTCTGTGATGGATTGTTGCTTCAGCAGTAGAATGGCCGTGATCATCCTGTGTGGAATCTGGCACTGTTTTCTCTCTTTCAGGATTGGCATGAGAGGACGAGAACTGATGGGTGGAGTTGGCAAAACCATGATGCAAAGTGGTGGCACATTTGGGACATTCATGGCCATTGGCATGGGAATCCGTTGCTAACCTGGAGCATGGGATTTTTTAACCTGAAGACTAATGCCCCTGTTCAGTCATTCCACCTATGTAATATAATAAAATCTTTGGGTATCTAAAACTTTGAATGCTCAATCCTAGTGAGATCATAAAGCACAGTATAAACCAGCCCAGATACTCTCAACAGATTGTAGTGGCAGTGTTTTCTACTGAATGCTACACTGCCTCTGTTTAAGAAGAAACAACACTGCCCAGCAGTGACAAAACTCAGACAAAACATGGAGAAGAGGGAACCTGAAATCTGGCATTATATAGGAATTAGGCAAGCCTGATCAAAGAGAGCCACCCTCTGACCTTCTACTCTTCCTCTAGCTACATGAACAGTTTAGCTCCAGAGCTGAATAATCATATTCTCTGTTCCAAGAGATCCCATAGTCGGCTGGGATGGCACAGTTGGTCATCATATCTTTAGGTCTCTAGCCCCTGGGTCCCCTCTGGAACTCCCACTCCTGGCCAAGCACACTGTTCCCTGCAGGAGTTGGGTTTATTTCCGAGGTAGTTTGAGTCTAATTATCTCCAGTCCCTGGCACTGCCCCTGAGGTCCAGCTACAAGGTGCTGACAGAGAGCAGATGTGTCTCAGGACTGCAGTGTGTTTGTCCTAAATAAGGGGGTGGAAAAGGGAAAGCTAGTCACTGCCTTGGGCTGGGTTCCCCTGGCTACAGGGCTTCCTAGCAGCCTCTCTTCTTGGGCAAACTTTCCCCCCTGCCCTGTGGCCAGCTTCATCTTTTTAAGCTCCCCTTCTCCAGGCATTGCATGCTCTGCAGGTGCGCCTAATGGCACTGCCGGAGTGCAGGGATGCTCGTTAGGCTTGTCAGTGGGCTGGGGTGCATCCCATCACACACCTCCTGCCTCAAGACCAGAAAGGTTTCTTGTTCAGGCATCTGCCCAGTTCCAATCTCCTGGGAAAGAATCTGCATTTGTATGCTCCCTCCAGCACAGTGCTGCACCTCGACACTGGAGGGCTGGAGCGCCAAATACCGGCACATAACCTGGTGGTTTGAGTCCTTCAGAGTGTAGCCACATAAGGGTACATGGTCTGTGACTATCCAGCCGGTACTATCTGAGGGCATCCAGCTCTCATTTTAGTACCTGAGCCCCTCCTCACTTGTAGAATATGCTTTCCCCTGGGGAACAACTTTCTGCTCAAATACAGGACGGGTGCTCTGTGCCTTTGAAGTCCTGGGGCGCACCATTCCCAGGCCAACATCAGCTGCATCCCTTATAGAGAATGAACTCAGCTGTGCCTTCAGGGTGTAAAAAGCTTCATTGTAATAGTTGGCAGACACCAAAAAGGTCCACTGAACCTTTAGCAGATCAGTCGGGTGCCGCAGTCAATGCAAAGTAGGAGATGAATGGGTGATAATGGCCAACCAGGCCGAGGAAGAAGCGTATTTGTCTTCTGGTCTGTGGTGCAGGACTGGAGTTTACCACATGGACTTTATCAGTGGTTTCATGAGGCCTCCTACCCAATATCCTAAATAAGTCACTTCTGTTATGGCCTACTTACCAATGGTAGGGTTAGCTGTGAGGCCAACCTCTTATAGGGAAGTGAATACTATTCTTAGGTTACTGAGGTGGTCTTCCACTGTATGGTTATACATTACAATGTCATCAAGGTAAGCTGCATTGTATTGCTGTTGGGGTCGAAGAATTCGATTAATCAGGTGCTCAACAGTTGCTGTAACCCCATGCAGGCCGAACAACATAATTTTAAAGTGGAAGTGGCCAAAGGGCGTTGAGAACATGGTCTTCGCTTGAGACGATGAAGATGGATCTGCCAATAGCCTTTTGTATGATCCATCATGCCAGGCCCAGCTGCTCTAACAGCTCATCCACTCGTGGCATAGCATAAGTATCAGCTTTGTGAGGAATTGATCTTAAGAAAGTTGATACAGAATCGGACCATGCCATCCACTTTGGGGACCATGACTGTAGGGCTCCTCCAGTTGCTCTTGGACTCCTCGATGACTGACTCCCATTTTCAGCATTGTCCGCACCTCTACTTGGACCGTGTCCCACATCTGTTTGGGCAAGGGCTGAGGATTCTCTCAAACCAGTTGTCTTGGTGCCATTTCCAGCTGATGATGTATGAAATCTCTTCTCCCAGGGCGATGGAGAAAACCATATTGAAGTCTCACATAAGAATGGCCATATGGGGTCAGACCAATGGTCCATCTAACCCACTATCCTGTCTTCCAACAGTGGCCAATGCCAGGTGCTTCAGAGAGAATGAACAGAACAGACAATCATCAAGTGATCCATCCCGTCACTCACTTGCAGCTTCTGGCAGACAGAAGCTAGGGACACTCAGAGCGTTGTTACATCCCTGCCAGTCCTAGCTAATAACCATTGATGGATTTATCCTCCAGGAACTTTAGTTCTTTTTTGAACCCTGTTATATTTTTGGCATTCACATCATCCCCTGGCAAAGAGTTCCAAAGCTTGACTGTGCATTGTGTGAAAAAATACTTCCTTTTGTTTGTTTTAAACCTGCTGCCTATTAATTTCCTTGGGTGATCCCTAGTTCTTGTGTTATGAGAAGGGGTAAGTAACATTTCCTTATTCACTTTCTCCACACCAGTCAAGATTTCATAGACCTCTATCATGTCCCACCTTAATTGTCTCTTTTCCAAGCTGAATAGTCCCAGTCTTATTAATCTCTCTTCATGTGGAAGCTGTCCATACCCCTCATCATTTTCATTGCCCTTCTCTGTACCTTTTCCAAATCTAATATATCTTTTTAGAGATGGGGCGACCAGATCTGAACGCAGTATTCAAGATGTGGGCATATCATGGGTTTATATAGAGGCATATGATATTTTCTGCCTTCTTATCTATCTCTTACCTAATGGTATCTAACATTGTTAGCTTTTTTGACTGCTGCTCTACTGCACGTTGAATGGATGTTTTCAGAGAACTATTCACAATGACACTAAGATCTTTCTTACATGGTAACAGTTAATATAGACCCCATCATTTTGTATGTATAGTTGGGATTATGTTTTCCAGTGTGCATTACTTTGCATTTATCCACATTGAATTTCATCTGCCATTTTGTTGTCCAGCCACCAGTTTTGTGGGATCCCTTTGTAACTCTTAGTTAAGTCCAAAGCAGACTGCAATCTTCAGTAATTTTGTATCATCTGCAAATTTCACCACAACAGCATTTACTCCTTTTTCCGGATCATTTATTAATATATTGAACAGCACTGGTTCCAGTGCAGACCCCTGGGGGACACCCCTATTCTCTCCATTCTGAAAACTGACCATTTCTTCCTACCCTTTGTTTCCTGTCTTTTAACCAGTTACTGATCCAGGAGAGGACGTTCCCTCTTATCTCTCATCTTGGATCTAGCTAGGTCTTCCAGTGTGGTGCAAAGGCCTCATTTAATGTTACGAGTCCAGACTTTGGGCTAGCAGCTACCTTGGGTCCTAGTTTAGGGTTCACGGCCAGGTATCTATCAGGATGGCTTCACATGTCTTCCATGACTTGAGAATATTTACCTGATAGACCTTTGTCTCCTTCCTCTTGCTCGGTAGCTTGGTCTCAGAAATGACCAGGCCCGTTTGTCTCAGCACCTTGAACAGACCCTTCCAGTGGGCTGTTAATTTTGACTCTGGGGATGGTAACAGGAGCAACAGATCTCTTCATCATCTCTTTTAGCATCTTGTTAAATGCTTCCCACAGGCTGTTTGTTTGCGGGTGGTACAATGATGTTCTCAGCACCTTGTTTTTAAGGAGGGAACATACCTCACAGGGCACTGGAGCCCTATCCGCCCATATTTCCTGTGAGATACCTACCCAGGCAAAGAGTCTCGTCAGCATGGGAGTGATCGCTGTTGCCTTAGCCCAGCACAAGGGGATGGCTTCAGGCTGGCGAGTAGTGTACTCTACCATTATGCATATATCCTGGCTTCCCAAGGAATTCTTCCCTGAGGGCCCTGCCATATCTGTCCCTGTTCTCTCAAAGGGGTTTCCACTAGGGGCATTGGGACCAAAGGTGCCTTCAGGCCATTCTTAGCTGTCACATAGTGACACTCAGGATAGGAAGAGCAATACTCCTTACCTCAGACAGCCTTAGCCAGGAAAAGTGAGCCAGTACCTGCTCCAGGGTCTTCTCATGCCTTAGGGGTCCTGCACAGGGAATATCATGAGCCAGTTGCATTACAGCCAGTTTATACTTACAGGTACTAGTTCATAGAATCATAGAAGATTAGGGTTGGCAGGGACCTCAGGAGGTCATCTAGTCCAACCCCCTGCTCAGAGCAGGACCAACCCCGACTAAATCATCCTAGCCAGGGCTTAGTCAAGCTGGACCTTAAAAACCTCTAAGGATGGAGATTCTACCACCTCCCTAGGTAACCCATTAACCCATTCCAGTGCTTCACCACCGTCCTAGTGAAAAAGCTTTTCCTAACATCCAACCTAGCCCTCCCCAGTTCTCATTACCCCCAACTGTGGGTGTCATTCTACATGATACAGCTGCTCTTTCTCCAGCACAAAATGGGAGGTACTGTCCCAGACCGTGGGGGCCTGCTACCTCCCCATCCACAGATTCCTCCTGTTCATAAGCATAGCTCTGTTGCATCATCGTGCTACTCATTGATGAAGCTTCCCCTGGTATTGAGGTCTACAGCAAGTGCTGGCCAGCCCTGGTTCTTAGGATGCCCCTCCTAGGCAGTCTTTGGATTCCCCCAGGCTCATTAGGTCTATGGGGTCCACATGCCAGGGCCTGCCCTGGGGCTCAGCTGTGGCATAGATCAGGTCATGAAGGATTTGCTGAGAAGCAGGCCAGTCTCAGCCCACAGTCAGTGGGTATGCTTGTCTCTCTGCTAGCACGACTGTAATGGAGTCACGGGGGGCTCCCAGTGCCAGCTCCAGTCGGCTATTGGGATAGGCCTTTACATCGCCATTTACACACTGCAGGCAAATTATCCCCTCTGGGCTGATCATTTCACCCATTAAGGCAGCTTGCATCTGTGTGGCTAAACCCTGAGTCCACAAGCCCCAGTATCTCCTTCCCTTGGACCCATGCTAGAATCATCCATTTGCGGGGGATGCTCCTTCAGGTCTTCTCGTCTGCTGTCCGACATTCCGTGTCGCACTCTCCAGCCATTGCCAGTCTTTCCTCATGGGCCTTTGTTTACCACAGGAGCACAGATCACTGACTTCATCCCTGCAGACTCCTTTGTGGCAGGGGCAAGGGTTAGACTACAAGGAAAAGCGTTGTCTGAGCTCAAAGCCTCCAGCTTGGTCATTTGCATCACCAGGCAGTAATCCAGGTGATCCCGCATCTGAGCTCAGCCCTGCGTCTTACCCTGGCCTTCCCCTCTCCGTGCATGTAACTCAGGACTGTGTCTGTGGGGTGGGGTTTGTACACATTTCCCATCGTGCCTGCGATTCGGGAGTCTGGTGCTGTCGGTGACCCTAGTTGGTGAGTGGGTATAGGCTGTGCATATCCCATATCCAGCGCCCCGTCAGCTGTGAGAACACTCCACATCAGCTGCTTGGTGTCAAACCATGACGCAGAGTGATGCTAGGACACCCACGCCTGACCCCTCACCAGATGTATAGATGCAAACTGTTCAGAGAGGACCAACTCTGCAACTGGAGCCCAGCCACCACCAACAATGCTCTAGTGGCACCACCCCCAGCGTGCATGGGCCCTGGAGGTAGGTCTCCGTACTAAAGCACAGCTGATGTGTCATCTCACTAGTATCCGAGTAATCTAAAATAGCTGTCTTCACCCAAAGGCAGCCTCCAGCCTGCTCTGAATCAAGGTCACGGGCCAGTAGCGCCTGTCCCATCAAGTAGGGGGCTAAAAATAATGCCCAGTGCTCTGGAGGCTATTGAGAGACCAATGCTCCCCTCTCAAAGATGGTGAGGAATGCCACTGGGTCATCATCAGGGCCTGTCTTAGTTAACTTTACCAGCACAGATAGCAGAGGCCCCCCTGTGCAGGGCGGAAGTGGGGGTTTAACTGCTGCAGAAAGTCTTGCAGTTCTTGCTGGTGGGTCACCATCTCCTTCAACAGCTGTTGTGCTGTGTGGGCCTGCTGCTGGGCTGGCCATGGCTGTTGTTGGTTGGCCTGCTGCTGTTGCTGCCTTTCTGCTGTCCACTTAGACCTGTGTTGAGGGTCCATCTCAACTGATGCCCCCTCTCCAAGGACTGGCGGGGAACCTCTTCTCTCTCGAGGTCTTGTGCCAGGCTGGCCTGGCTGTTTTTTCTCTTCTCCCTGGGTCTCTCCAGAATTCCACTCCTGGGCAAGCTCAGTGTCCCCTGCAGGAGTTGGGCTTACTCCCAAGGGCCTTTCTGTGTATAATTATCTCCAGTCCCTGGCGGTGCCTCTCAGGTCCAGCTACAGGAGGGCACTGAGAGATTGAGCAGATGTCCAGAGCCCCTCTCAGGACTGCAGAGTCTGTCTGCCCTACACAAGCGGGGAAGGGAAGGCTAGACACTGCCTTGGGCCGGGCACCCCTGGCTGCTAGGCTCCTGAGCTTCCTCTCATCATGAGCAAACTTTTCCCCCTTCCTGTGGCCACCTTCACCTTTTACAGCTCCCTGTCGCTAGCCAAGCACGCACTGCAGGTGCACCTAATGGCACTGCCAGAGTATAGATTAAGCTGTTGGTGGGATGGGGTGCCCTGTCACAGATTCTTTGGGTCAGGGAAGGATGCTTTCATTTTGGACTGCTACTCTGTAAGGGAGCATCACCATGCTCTTGGCTGCCTGGGCAACGGCTCCATCCAGCACCTCTCCTGGGGCTGTGCAGCTCCTGACCACAACTGGGGGCCCATGGAGAGGGTGCACTTGGCATCATCAGCTCTCACTTGCCCGGGAGTAGGCTGAGCATTTAACAAAGCATCAATAGACCCTCATGTTGAAACCGTTCTCCTACAGGAGGAGCAGAGCGCTTCTTTTCCCTTTACCCTTTGAGTTGTTGGCCTTGCACCTCATTCCATTTGTCCCAGCCTGGACAGTGTCCCACTGGGACTGGAATGAGAGCTAGCCAAGCCCATGCCCAGGTAGGGTGGAGGCAGTGCTGATAGATGTGTGGAGACTTCATCCACTTTATCGCTGCGAGGGGTTGTGGTTGACTCTTGCCTCCCGCTAGCTGCTCATGTCCCAGCAGTGGCTAAGAACTTTTTCCTAGCTGTACAATTACCTAGCAAGGCTTCTTGCAAGAAACACATTATGTCTGTGTCAGTGACTGCGCTTGTTTCTGGTTTGTTTCCATGTGCAGCACAGCAGGTTGGCCTGAAGCCCTAAAACTGGTTATCTGATTGCTATGGCTCTCCTCATATGGAATTACAGCTGCAGCTGTGTTCAGTGCAGACACTTGTGCTTCCAGTGCCTGGTTTAAATGGGAGGGGGCTGGTAACAAGACACTGAGTGAGGATCCTCTACTCAAATTCACTGCCCATCCTGGCCTGGCAAGCTTTGGGAGGTGAGCATGAGGGTCTGTTTCTCAGGCATTCCCTGGTGGGAGGGGCTAGAGTAAATCTTCTGTTGCTACTTTGTGGTCTCTGCTGCATGGTTTTCAAGTCTTTCTGTGCCTGGAGCATTGGGAAAAATAAACAACCCAACTTACTTCCCTGGGTCCTTCTCTGCAATTTGGCAGAAGCCATTAGCCATGACTTTTCAGAGCCCCTGCTGTTGCTGTGTGTGTTCCCTAGCAAGCGTCTCAGAGACTCTTTCTGAACGCCTGTTGATCAGTGTTTCCAAGAGGGGGGCATTCTGGGGGCACCAGGCTCAGGGGAGGCAGCGAGAACAGGTGATGAAGGAAACCTGCATGGTCCTGGATTGACCCCACCACTCTTGTGCTGTGCTGTCTGCATGCAAACTGGCAGGCAACGCTCTTTGAAATCCTCTAGCCACCCCTCTTGTTCATATGCAGCTTTCTGACCTCTCCTCAGGCACAGCGCAGGGCTACTTTGCGGAGAAGGCCCTGGAGTGGCTGGCCCAGCACTGGCTCACATGGACAGACGGGCAGTAGCCAAGGGCACCGCTTGGCTCCTGTGCTGGCATGGGTGCTCCTTGCCCCAGGAGCATGCAGCCTGCTGTGGGGAAAGAGAGAAGGCAAAACAGGAATGAAAGAGCATCATACTCAATGCAGAGGTGAAAAGGCGAGGTGAGACATAAAGGCATGAGAGCTACAGCTGTGAGGCGAGAGGGGGGTGGGACTCGGCTCTTTTTCATTGTGCTTCCACCACTCACCTGCACCGTGCTCTAGCCACTCTCCTCTCGCCTGCTGCTGTCTCTACAGCTATCAGAGATGAAGTTAGTACCGCAAAGTGGAATTCTCTGCATCTGTTGCCTTTGCAGAGCCACAGTTAGGGAACAACATATGCCTGGCCTTGCAAATGCCTGATGGTCCTAGAGCAGCTTGGATGCTGGATGGTGCATGTGCAGTAAGATGGAGCCCAGCCTTCTACCTTAGGCTGTTAAAGGACCCGCAGCCCTCACCTGTCCAGTTCCTTCTCATTGCTTCAGACTGGCACCAAAGAAGAGATCTGGCTGGGAGGGCCAGTCTGGCTCTACAGAAGCAATACAGCTAGAGAACTGTTTCTAAGGCCCGTGGCACCTTCTCAATTGCCTTGTTTATCTGTATGTTTCACTTATTAATGACCACAAACTGCATGTAGCTGCAGCGTGGCTGTGCTGACTCCAGCCTTCTGCAGAATTGGTGTGACTATAAAGAAGGGACTCATTTCCCAAACTTCATTAAGTCTGCTGCTGCTCCAGCACCTCCCAGGAGCAGGCCCTGTCATCCAACAAGTGCCTCTCCACTTCTTCTAGGCATGAATAGATCAAAGCATAGCAGGGTGATAAAGCATCATGGAAGAAAGAAAGGATGAAACTAATGATTTGTGTTGGATGTTAGTAACACCCCACCTGAAAAGCAGGCGGGAGGGGAGGCTGGCATCTCTTCAAGTAACAACTAAGGGAGTTTGAGATCATAGCTGTGAATATTCAGACTTTCACAGGTTTGAGTTTCTGGCAAGTTTACCCCAGCTGTGAATGTTCCTCTAATGGTTGGGGTAGCAGCTTTTATAGCTGCACCATTCAGGTTCTGATACTTACTCACAGCCTTAACTCCAGGGTCTGATCCTCAGTGGAGTGCTGTACCATGGAGGTAATGTCCAGATCCTGTTGTAGAAACTGCAGGCTAGAGGCAATGGAGTGAACAGATGGGAGACTGGGACCAGGGCTGTTCAACAGATTCATAAATCATCTGGAAAAGGGGATAAACAGTGAGGTGGCAAAGTTTGCAGACAATACAAAATTACTCAAGATTGTTACATCTAAAGCAGACTGTGAAGAGTTACAAAGGGATCTCACAAAACTGGGTGACTGGGCAACAAAATGGCAGATGAAATTCAATGTTGATAAGTGCAGACTGATGCATATTGGAAAACATAATCCCAATTATACATATAAAATGATAAGTTCTAACTTAGGTGTTATTGCTCAAGAAAGATCTTGGAGTCGTGGATAGTTCTCTGAAAACATCTGCTCAACGTGCAGTGACAGTTAAAGCTAACAGAATGTTAGGAACCATCAGGTAAGGTATAGGTAAGAAGACAGAAAATATCATAATGCCACTATATAAATCCATGGTACTGCCTCACCTGGAATACTGCATGCAGATCTGGTTGCCTCATCTATCTCTAAACAGATATATTACAATTGGAAAAGATATAGCGAAGGACAACTAAAATGATTAGGGGCATGGAACAGCTTCCCTATGAGGAGAGATTAAAAAGGATTGTTCAGCTTGCAAAAGAGACGTCTAAGGGGGGGGGGATGTGATAGAGATCTATACAATCATGACTGGTGTGAAGAAAGTGAAAAAGGAACACAAACAAGGGGACAACCAAGGAAAGTAATAGGCAGCAGGTTTAAAATGAACAAAAGGAAGTATTTTTTCACACAGAGCACAGTCAACCTATGGAACTCATTGCTAGAGGATGTTGTGAGGTTCAAAAAAGGATGAGATAAGTTCATGGAAGATGGGTCCATCAATGGTTGTTCGTTAAGCTGGTCAGGGACACAACTCCATGCTCTGGGTATCCCTAAGTCCTTGATGGCCAGAAGCTGGGACTGGACGACGAGATGGATCACTCAATACATTTCCCTGTTCCGTTCATGCCTTCTGAAGCATCTGGCATTGGCCACTGTTGACAGACAGGAGACTGGGATAGATGGACCATTGACCTGGCTTATTGTGGCTGTTCTTATGTTCTTACAGAAGTGGAGGAGGGAAGACATCTGTGGTTCTTCTAAGCAGCTGCATCCTAGTTCAGCATCCTGTTTATGTTTGCCCAACCTTTAGTCTACTCCTGGGTTATGATGCAGGAGAACTGCTTTTACAGAAGGAACTGCCAATGCTCAGTGAGGCTTCTTGGCAAAGAAAACTTGCTACAATCATCTTAGCAGCTCACTAAGCCTCTCTAGGAATGAATCTCCGTATCAGGAACCTGGCGGCAGAAGATCTGCACGGCATGGACGCCTGGCTTTCTGCCGAGGCCTGGACCTTCTGGAATTTCCAGGAAGCTGACATCTTCCGGTGTCACCACTGATTGACCAACATTCAGTCCTTCCCTGGTAATAGGCCCTCGGCTGTCCCCGCCTCAGCAAAGCCAAGCTTTTTAATTTTTCTAAAACCCCTAAACATTAACCACTTACCATTCTTTTGGCTGCGAGAAACTGGGATGCAGCACAGAAGTGGCAGTGACCCCATGTCAGTGAGATAAACATTGCAGCCTTTCCCTTGCCGGGACTCAGCAGGGCAGTGCACATCCAGAAAATGCCACCAGCTGTCAGCCAAGGGGCAAGAATCTCCAGGGAAAAAGAAAATAGGTCAGAGATGAGCAGTTGCAGGAAATAGACGAGGACTTTTCCAGCAAGTTGGACCAATTCCTGGAGCAGGATAGACAGAGCCAGACTGCAGGTGAGATGCTGGAGAGAAAAGAGATGGTAGCCAACCACATTGCCCAGGCCCGTGCCACGGGGAAGCAGCACTAATAGCTGCAGCAAGAAGAGCAACAGCAGCACAGGGAAGCACAATGGCCAGCAGGCAGCAGAAAATGCCAGCCCCACTGTCAGCACCTGCCCAGTCTCTGCTCCAACAGTCTCTTCTCTAGGCTACCACGTCCTGTAGACAATGGACAACGCTAGACGAGGAATAAACCCATCAGTGCAGTTCATGGATGGACGTGGCCCTGAGCAGACGTATCCATTGCCCTCCATCCTGGTGCATCAATGAAGAAGGAGAACAGGAGCAAGGGGAAGCCTGACGTTACATTGTGGTGGGTTTTTATTTTTGGTTGGTAGGTTTTTGGGTTGACTTTCTTTGGTTACATTATTGTGGAAGGTCTGCCTGTGCTGCTAACTTCTAATACCTGATGTCTGCTACTCCATCCCTCAGTGAAGGATTGCTCAGCAAATAATAGAGACAAATTTCAAAACAATGCTTTTAATAAAGCTTCACATTAACATCACATAGGATAAAATTGGTAAAAATGAAGAAACAGATTGATTCACTGGGGTGATGTGGGAATTCTCTGCACTGGTTTTATGATCCCTATGCATACCTCATTTCCCTCAGTGCTTTGCAGGGTGGCCCAGTGGTTGCATAAGGGTTAAATCTGCTCTTGGGGCAGAGCAGGAGACATGAGGCGTGGAGTCACAACTGGCTGGGGTGGAATGAATGGGGTCGTTAAAGGATTGGCTGAAACCAACCCGTATCAGTGGAGGGTCCAGAAAGACAAGGGGAGCCCCAGTGACAGAAGGACTGACAGCTGGCCATGGAACTCTCCAGCAGGCAGAAGCAGGAACAGCAGGGGTTGGAGGAGGCAGAGAGTTGGCATCTGCAGAGACTGAGCAGCTCTCACTGGGGACTAATGAAGAAACGGGGAGAGAGCCAAACACGGACTCCATGGCATCATGGCCAGGATGGATGATGACTTAACCTTGGCTTCTCTGTGCAGCCTAAGGACTGCCCCATGTGGTGTGCCAGGTGAGCGATAAACCGGACTCCGTTTGTGGAAAAGGCTGCCTGGCACCACTGCAAACACTGGCTGAGGTTCTTTGAACCCTAACGAGTGTAAAAGTCTCTGTCTCAGTTGGACTCATGTGGCAGATCTCACAGTATGAAACAGGGCTGCTGGAGCCCAGAGGCTCAGCCTTGGAGCTGTGGAAGGAACAACCCTTAAGGAAAAGTGAGATGCCTTGGGGCTCTAGCACACTGAAGGGCTTCCTCCAAGTGACTGTTTAAAGGTGGGGGCATAGCACAGGGCCCATGGATCTGTGACACTTGGTTGCAGCCAATGGGATACTGAATGCACCAATAGTATTTTGCAATGAGTGTCTTGCAGTAGTAAAACAAGATTAGTCAAAGGAAACAGCAAGGACTATAAGTTGCTGGCCTGGGTCCCAAAAGTGGCTCATGAAAACAAGTATCAGCCACCAAGCGCCAGGGGCATTATCCAGGACTGTGCCTGGAGTGGAGAGAGAAGCTGTGCTCTTCATAGCCCTTCCACACTAAACACTGTGAATAGAAGGGCTTCAGTGAGCTGGAACTAAAACAGCACAGCTGCTGAAAGCACAGAGACCCCCAGCCCACAGACTAAGGGGGGTTGCTGGCTCTGGCAATTATGGGAGCTGACAGGACACTGATTATGCCCTTGTGTTACGTCCACAGTGACCTTCAATCAACAGTCTTTATACCAACAAAAATGGAGTAAGTTGCATGGACTGTTGCCTCCCTGACAAGTCAGCTGAGTCAGCAACTGGACTATGAAAGACCAGTTACTTACCCTACGGTAATGGTCATTCATAAGCATGTGCTGTTGGCACAGATTCCTCTCCAGGGACAGATGCACTCCAGCTGAGCAAGAGCAGATCCCTTTGAATAGTAGTTTCAACCAGAACTCGGTTTCTTTGCCAAGAATCCCACTGGAGCAGATCTCCCTTTAGGGGGGTCAGGGAAGCTCTTGGGACAGCACAGCATGAATCATCAGTTACTTCAGGGTAAGTAGCTGGTATTTCTTAGAGAGTGATGGTCCACATAGCTGCCACTCTCAAGGACTAACAAGCAGGTGCCTAGGTGCTCGGCCGTGGTTAAGAAGTCCTATTTGAATACAGACGGCAGAACAACCCTACCAAAACCAGCATCCATTCTGAAAGATTGCACTAGGGAATAGAGTGATAACTGGGTGGCTGCAGCTCCATCTCACTACCTTTACATAGTTCTGATACAGGGATATTAGCCACACTGACTGCTTGAGCCCTACTGGAATGAGTCTGATAGGCTAGGAAGTCTCTAAGTCACATCATAACAGCACCCAAATAAAACTGAGTACTTAGTTTCTGGGATGATAGATGTTTGTCCCTTAACCTCTCCGGTTAAAAAGTCTAACTATGTAGCTAATGGGCTTTGGTTCTAACTACCTAAAACAACTCTCATGCCAACTAACAGGAAGTTTTATTTCACCAAAGTGTAGTTTAGGAAAGAAAACCAGGAGTTGAGTGTGAAGTCTGAAATCACCTTCAGCAGAAACTTTGGGGGAGAGGAGTGGGGAGTCTAAAGTGATTCCATCCTTGTGAAACTTCACAAGGGGCTGGTTCTCTCTTACCCTTTAAACTGATGTGATGGTTTCCAGCAAGGTTCCCTTGATGGATAGGTGTTAAAGGGAGCAAGTAGCCACAGGGTCAAAGGGAGAGACCAATCAAGCCAATTAATATGGATTCACCAAGGGCAAGTCATGCCTGACCAACCTGATTGCCTTCTATGAGGAGGTGACTGGCTCTGTGGATGTGGGGAAAGCGTGGATGTGATATACCTTGACTTCAGCAAAGCTTTTGATACAGTATTCCACAGTACTATTATCAGTAAGTTAAAGAAGTATGGGTTGGATGAATGGACTATAAAATGGATAGAGAGCTGGCTAGATCACCAGGCTCAACGAGTAGCGATCAATGGCTCCTTGTCTATCTGGCAGCCGGTAACAACCAGAGTGCCCCAGGGGTTGGTTTTGTTCAACATCTTCATTAATGATCTGGAGGATGAGGTAGATTGCACCCTCAGCAAGTTTGCAGATGACACTAAACTAGGGGAAGTGGTAGATACCCTGAAGGTAGGGATAGGATACAGCATGACCTAGACAAATTGCAGGATTGGGCCACCAAAAGAAATCTGATGAGGTTCAACAAGGACAAGTGCAGAGTCCTGCACTTAGGATGGAAGAATCCCATGCACAGCTATAGACTGGAGACCGACGAGCTAGATAGCAGTTCTGCAGAAAAGGACCTGGGGGTTACAGTGGATAAGAAGCTGGATATGAGTCAGCAGTGTGCCTTGGTTGCCAAGAAGGCTAATAGCATATTGGGCTGCATTAGTAGGAGCATTGCCAGCAGATCGAGGGAAGTGATTATTCCCCTCTATTTGGCATTGGTGAGGCCGCATTTGGAGTACTGTGTCCAGTTTTGGGGCCCCCACTACAAAAAGGATGTGGACAAGTTGGAGAGAGTCCAGTGGAAGGCAACAAAAATTATTAGGATGCTGGAGCACAAGACTTATGAGGAGAGACTAAGGGAACTAGGTTTGTTTAGTCTGCAGAAGAGAACGAGGGGGGAGCTGATAGCAGCCTTTAATTACCTGAAAGGGGGTTTCAGGGAGGATAGAGCTAGGCTGTTCTCAATGGTGGTAGATGACAGAACAAGAAGCAATGGTCTCAAGTTGCAGTGGGGGAGGTCTAGGTTGGATATTAAGAAAAAAATGTTCACTGGGAGGGTGGTGAAGCACTGTAATTGGTTACCTAGGGAGGTGGTGGAAACTCCATCTTTAAAGGTTTTTAAGCTGCGGCTTGACAGCCCTGGCTGGGATGATTTAGCTGGGTTAATCCTGCTTTGAGCAGGGGGTTGGACTAGATGACCTTCTGCGGTCCCTTCCAACTCTAATTTTCTATGATTCTTTGAATATTATATGAAGTTCCCAAGGAGGAGAAAGTTCCCTAACTGGTAGAAAAACATGGGTAAGGCCTTTCAGGAATTATCATAGGGTGAGAGAAGAAACTAGCTCCAGACAGCAGGGCGATGGGTGGGGATTCTTGCCAGGTGCGCTGTGACTGAGCCCAAGAACAGCCATAAAATACGTTGGGGCCGACCCTAGCAAGAGTTGGTGCTTAATGTCCAGAGGGAAAATGTCTTCAGTTTGGCTTTGTACAAAACTCTGGTTTTCTGCTTTAAATTGAGATGTTTTGAACCTCAGCAAAGCAACCTCTTTTTGTAGCTGTCACTCAGGGGGCACAGTGCAAGAACAGGTGGTCTGGGGATACAATCCAGGTGTTCTGAGAAATCAGGTTGGGCAGAATCACTCTGGGGCTGTGCTAAGAGACTCACTCAAGTACCAAAACTACCTGACTCTAATGGTGGCAAAGGAAACCTTCCAAATATTCCTTGTCACTGCTGCAGTGGTACATGCCTGAGTCAGCAAAGAGCTGGAAGCAATAGCAGGAGCTGTGAACTGCTCTCATCTCTCTCTGGGGGGTACTAAGTGTAACACCTGTAGAATTTAAACATTTGGCATCCAGCTTTTTCCACACTCCCTAGTCATCCACCCCCTGCCCCTACTTAGCTGCCAAAGCCTCCAGCTTCTCCCAACAACTTCTTAGAATGACATCTAGAAACGTGGCACACAGATCAAAGTCAGATCCCTCCAAAGGGAAAACAGTGCATGCATTTATTGTTTCATTCACTAAAAATGAATGTGTGTACCTGAAGCAATCCCAGGTTTCCAGTCTGCCACCCAGGAATGCAAGACAGATGGCACCAAGCTGACAGTACTTTGCCTCAATGGCAGTTTCTAGGACTCTGCTTGTAGGATATCCCTTCAGCCTGCCCCAGCTGAGGGTTCACAAAGCAGTCTTCCTCCCCAGCAGTTCTGAGGAGGGTAAGGAAACCTCTGGAGCTCAAAAGGGATAAAGTGGGCGGTCTGTACGACTGAGAAATGAATCGCTCTGATGAAAGGAGGATTGGGAAGGGGCACTGCCCCTCTATGCAAGCCAGACTCCCTCTACAACATAGAGCACGATTTCTGCAGATCTGGAAAGGGAGCCAGCAAGCCAGGACCAGCATGGAAGTACACCCTGCACCTGAGTGGGAATGGACCAGCCTCATGATTAGGACTTATTTTCTGTTCCACTGTGGGTTCCATGTGCACACTGGGCCTGGAGTCACAGAATTGGAAAATAGTGTCCAGTGGTCCACACACACACCCTGACTCGCCTCGTGCTTCTCTCGGAGGTGATAACGGGTGGCACAGACCAACCGCGTCTCCAGTTGCTTCTCTACGATAAAGCTGACAGTGCTGAAGACAAAGGGAGGAGGGCGAGAAGTAGAAGAGATAGGAACCACATACCTCAAAGAATCTCCAGTTACAGGTAAGTAACCTTCTCCTCTTCTTCAAGTGATGGTCCCTATTGTATTGCACTGTGGGAGCCTGACACGCAGTACCTAAATTGAAGGAGGGTGCAAGGATGAGGGCAGAAGGGTTATGCTAAAGGATACATCTGCTGCTGAATCCTGCAGCAAGGCATGTGTTGCAAACGTATGGACAAAACTCCTTCTGGCTGCTCTATGTGTCTGAGTGGCACATCCTGAAGGGATGCCATGGTCGTAGCTTTATCTCTAGTGAAGTGAGTCCATACCCCAGTGGAGGGAAGTATTTTTAAGAGCTGGTAGGAGAGTTTAATGCAGCCAGAAATCCATTTAGAGATTGTCTGGGTGGAGAAGGCCTGTCCCCAGAGCCTCTCTGCTACCACAATAAATAGCCTCGGGGACTTCCAGATTGGTTTAGTTCTCTGCAGGTCAGAGATTGCTGGATGTTGAGGGAATGGAGTTGATGTTCTGCAGACACATGCAGTTTCAGGGAAAAAGCATGTAAGTGAATGGATTGTTTAATATGAAACTGGGAGATCACTTAAGTAAAGATTTCAAGTGTAGGCATAAGGAGACCTTACCCTTGTGGAAGGCTGTAAATGGTGGATCCACCATCATAGCTCCAAGTTCCCTGACTCTTCTTGCTGAAAGGATAGCAACGAGGAAAACAACGTTCATACAGAGAAGGGACATGGAAAAAGACACCATTGTTTCAGAAAGAGGGGAGAGGCTTTGTTAATACCAAGAGTATCAGATTCGGGTCCCACTGAGGTGCAACTGTTTGTAGGGGTTGGAAAGTTCTGAAGAGGCCTTTCCAAAATGTAGCAGTTAGTGAGTGTAAAAACAGAGCAACATACCACAGGAAGATGGTGTGACACTGGCAGACCAGGTGCCAGATCATGTCAAAGCCCCAGGCTTCACTGAATGTTTACAAATGCAAAGCCAGGCCAATTCACTTATGTATTAATATAGATCAAAATGATTGTTTAATGTATTAGAGTGTATCTGGTGTTTAAACTTCAAGAAAACTAATAGGATGTTAAGTGAAAATGAATATCTGTATCCTGTTATAATAGCAAACATTTACACTGTATAAATAAATACCCTTGTAACTAAAAACCATCAAATTAATGCAAATGACCTGTAACAGAAAAATGCTAATTTCAAAACAAGTGGTCATTGTGTGTGATGATCGGAGGTCAAAGACTCTAAATGCATTCCTCACTCTGTCATCAAAGGCGGAGTCCATGTGGATAGTGATCCTGTCAGCTTATTTTCTGTAAGAAGCTATAAGTATGAATTCAGGAAAAGATCTTTCATCTCTGAATAGTTTGGATTCTAACAGGGAAGAATTGAACAAGAAGACAGATCCTCAGAGTTATTCTGGGTAGCCCTGAGAGATTTTTGAGAAACTGGCAAATTACTACATCACTACTACCATTAGAAATTACAGATTGACTCATGTATACATATTTTACTTGCTTTAATTTATCAGTAACTAATTTCCTTTTCTTAATTAATAAACCTTTAGTTAGCTTATGGAATTGGCTACCAGCATTGTCTTTGGTGTAAGATCTCGGGGGACAAGTAACTGGTCTCTTGGGACTGGGAGCAATCTGAATGTGATGTGATTTTTGAGGTGACCTTTTATTAAAGTCCAGTTTGTCCAGGTGGCAGGATAGACTGGAGAGTCTGTGCCTTCATGGTCAGACTGGTATAGTGATCCAAGAGTTTACATTTGTTACTGGCTTGGTGAAATCTAATTATAGAACACACCACCAGTCAGATGTCTGCCCTCTTTTGTGACAGTCTGTCCTGAGGTAGACACTCACAATCATGAGCCACTCCAGACAGTGTGACAGATGGAATGTGCTGATCGCTGCTAGGTAGACTCTCACAGTGATGAGGGCAAGACTCCATGTTTTAAGAGACAGAATGTAGGCCAGGATTAGGTGGATCTCTGCTTCTGGTGAAACCTCTTTTTGTTGTGCCAACATGAAAACATCTCCAATTAGGTCTGTAACACTGTCTAGTGGAACCTTTCCTACTGTTGGAGAGAATTCTTGTATAGCCAAGGATATGCCTGTTCTGTAGTTTTTGCTCATCCAAATACCACACCCTGAGGTGGAGCAGACATGGACTGGGATGCTTGATCTTGCCATTGTACTGGGTCAGTAGGTTGGGGAAGTTCTGGATGGTGATTGGTGGGCAGGATGATGTCCACAGGAGATTGGAGAACCAGAACTGTCTGGGCTAGAAGGTAGCAATCAGAATGACTATCGCCTTGTCTTGCTTGATTTTGTGTAGCACTCATGGTAGGAGCGGTAGTGGAGGGAAGGAGTAGTTGAGCTTGTCTGACCAGGAGAAAAGGAGAATATTGCCCTGGAAGCAGTAACCAAGGACTCCCCTGGAGCAGTATGTGGAATACTTGATGTCTGTTTGAGAAGCAAACAGGTCACTGTTTGGGGTCCCCGATTGCACAAAGAAGTTGTGTAGCACTTCACCATAAAGTTCCTACTCATAGTTGATCACACAGTGTGTGCTGAGCAAGTTCACAAGAACATTCTCCATCCCTGGAAGATCGCGTGATCTGATTACTAAAGCACCACTTCAAGAGATCGAAAGCTTCTGCACAAAGAGCAGTGGATCTCGCTGCCCCTTGTTTGCTGATGTAGGAAAAAGTGGTGGTAGTGATGAGAATGAATGAGTGGAAGAACAGATTCAAATGCCTTTCTTATTGCTTAAAGTTCCAGGATATTGATATGCATCCTGGATTCTCAAGATGTTCTTGTCCCTGGTGTCATACAATTATCCATATGGGCTCTCAAGCCTGACAGTGACATGTTGGTGATAATTTTGTCCGGGGAAGAGAGAAGAAAGGGGACTCTCACGCATACACAATGTGGGCCTGTCCACCATAGGA
This sequence comes from Emydura macquarii macquarii, assembly GCF_026122565.2. Taxonomy (NCBI): domain Eukaryota; kingdom Metazoa; phylum Chordata; order Testudines; family Chelidae; genus Emydura; species Emydura macquarii. The sequence continues at coordinate 533,327 of NW_027131307.1, read as the reverse complement.
GAGATGAATACCTTGGGTGGGACTGTCAGCATTAGGTTCATATAGTAACAGTTCAATGATAACATATACTGAAGCCATGTCAAAACAGCAAAGGTAAAAGTGCATGAAGCCATATGGTCAGGTAGAGACAGGCAAGTCTTGGCTGGTACACAAGAGCTGTTCATGATACAATTTATGACAACATTCTCTGCCTGTGGGTAGGTATGCTCGTGCCATGATAAGAGTTTAGGGTAGCCCCGATGAAGTCCAATGATTGCATGGGGCTGAGGATTGACTTCTCGATGTTGACACTGACTCCCAGTGAAGAAAGGAGGCTCAGCAACACGGAGGTCGACGCATGGGCTTCTTTGGCAGGACTTGGCAGCTAGAAGCCAGTCGTTGAGATATCGAAAAATGAGACCATAAAAACTGATGTGAGCCACTACTAGGGAAAATACTTTGGTGAAGACTCTGGGAGCAGTAGCTATCCTGAAGAGTAATACTCTGAATTGGAAATGGTTGGAGCCCACCGTAAATCTTAGGCTGGGTGAATTGGGCTGGGACGTGGAAGTAAGCATCCTTCGTATCAAGAGCCAAGAAAACAAGGTTATTTACCAGTAACTGTTGTTCTTGGAGATGTGTTGCTCATATCCATTCCAATATAGGTGTGTGCGCGCCCCGTGCACAGATTCCTGGAACTTTTTTCCTTAGCAAGCCCCGCAGGGCCAGCCCAGGAGCCCCCTGGAGTGCCGCGCTCATATCACGGTATAAAGGGCGCTGCTGGCCCTGAGGGCCCCCAGTCCCTTCTTTCTGCGGACTCCAAAAGTGGGGATGGAGGATGGGTTTGGAATGGATATGAGCAACACATCTCGAAGAACAACAGTTACTGGTAAGTAACCTTGTTTTCTATCTTCGAGTGATTGCTCATATGCATTCCAATATAGGTGATTAACTAGCCATACCTTGGAGGTGGGTAGGAGTTATCAGTGACCTGCTCGTCAGCACAGCTCTGCCGAAAGCCGCATCTTCTCTCGCCTGCTCCATGATGGCGTAGTGCGACATGAAGGTGTGGACTGACGACCAGATGGCTGCTCTGCAGATGTCCTGCAGGGGCACTCACTCCAGGAAGGCCGCGGATGAGGCCTGGGCTTTGGTTGAGTGCGCCTTCACAGCACCCGGAAGGGGCACCCCCGCCTGCTCGTAGCAGGTTCTGATGCAGGCAGTAATCCAGTTGGAGATTCGCTGGGTGGAGACCGGTGAGCCTTTCATCCGGTCAGCCACTGCTACAAACAGCTGCGATGATTTCCGGAAGGGCCTGGTCCGCTCAATATAGTAGGCCAAAGCTCGTCTGACATCCAGCGAATGGAAAAACACGAAGGGAAAAACACGGGGAGGAAGATATCTTGATTACAATGGAACTGAGACACCACCTTTGGCAGGAAAGCCATGTGAGGTCTCAGCCGGACCTTATCCTTATAGAAAACGGTGTAGGGGGGCTCCGAGGTTAAAGCTCTTATCTCGGAGATCCTCCTAGCCAATGTAATGGCCACCAGGAAGGCTACCTTCCAAGACAGGAGGAGTAGGGAGCATGTGGCCATGGGCTCGAAGGGGGGTGTCTCATCAACATGGTAAGGACCAGGTTGAGATCCCAGGGCGGCACCGGGTCCTGGACCTCAGGGAAGGTCCTTTCCACCCCCTTAAGGAACCTAACTGACATGGGGCGGGAAAACAGGGACCGCCCCTCCATTGGCTGGTGGAAGGCCGAGATGGCCACCAGGTGCACCTTCAGGGAAGCCAGAGCTAGGCCCTGAAGTTTAAGGTGCAGCAGGTATTCCAAGATCACCTGATAGGCAAGAAACTTGGCAGTATACCCCTAGACGCCGCCCAACAGGAAAACCGCCTCCACTTGGTCCTGTACGTAACCTGTGTGGACGATTTCCTGCTACCCAGCAGAACCTGTTGGACCTGTAAGGAGCAAGCTCTCTCTTCCTCCGTCAGCCACAGAGTCTCCATGCCATCAGGTGGAGGGAGTCCAGGCCCGGGTGCAGCAGGCGCCCCTGGTCCTGGGAGAGCAAGTCGTAGCGCCTGGGTAGCGGAATCGGCGCGGTGATGGAGAGGTCGAGCAGCATGCTGTACCAATGCTGCCTCGGCCATCCTGGGGCGATCAGAATGATGTCCGCTCTGCCCTCTTGATTTTGAGAAGGACTTGGGGCAGGAGCGGGATGGGGGGAAATGCATACATCAGGCCCCCCGTGCAGTCTATAAGGAACGCGTTCGACAGGGAGCCCGGCTCGCAACCCTGGAGCGAGCAAAACCTCAGGCATTTCCTGTTCCAGGCCGACGCGAACAGGTCTAGTTGGGGAACACCCCACTCTTGGAAAACTGAAGTCACTATATCCTGGTGCAGTGACCAGTTGTGGTGGGGTGAGAACGACCTGCTGAGGTGGTCCACCTCGTCGTTCCTGACCCCGGGGAGGTGAGAGGCCGATAAATGAAAATCGTGCCTCACTACACAGTCCCAGAGTCGAATAGTCTCCTGGCAAAGAGACGAGGAGCGCGCTCCCCCCTGCCTGTTCACATAAAGCGTGGCTGCCATATTGTCCGTGAGGACCTGGACCACCCTGCCCCTCGGGAATCTGAGGAAGGCCTTGCAGGCCAACCAGACTGCTCTGAGCTTGCGTACATTGATGTGCAGAGCTCTCTCCTCGGGTGACCATAGCCCTTGGGTGCCCAGGTCGTGACTGATGTGGGCTTCCCATCCCACATCAGATGCATCTGTGATGAGAGTCACTGATGGGGCCAAGTCTCTGAACGGGACTCCCTTCATCACTTCCCTTGGGTCCCTCCACCAATTGAGGAATGACAGCACCTGTGGGGGAACCATGACCACTCTAGTCAGTGAATGTCTGTTTGGCACATACACTGAGGCCAACTGAGTGTCTGTTTGGCACATACAACTGAGGCCATACACTAAGCCTGAGGCGAGCCAGCCTCACCACATACATAGAGGCTGCCATGTGTCCCAACAGCTGCAGACAGTGTTTGGCCATAGTTGTGGGGGACCTGTGGAGATCAGTTATTATGGCCACCATTGCCTCGAATGGAGGCTGTGGGAGGAAGCCTCTGGCCTGCATAGCATCCAGTTTGGCCCCAGTAAAATCTATACGCTGCACCAGGGTAAGCGTGGACTTCTGCTCCTTGATGAGCAGCCCCAGTCTGGTGCATATTGCGCAAGTAAGCCCCAGGCTGTTCCTCACATGGGCCCTGGACTTGCCCCGGATCAGCCAGTCGTCCAGGTAGGGGAAAATTTGTACCCCTCTGTGGCACAGATGGGCTGCGACCACCATCATGCATTTTGTAAAGACCCTGGGTGCTGAGGAAAGACCAAAGGGCAGGGCCCCAAACTGGTAGTGGTGCCCCGCTACCACGAACCTTAGGAACTTCCTATGAACAGGTAAAATAGAGATATGAAAGTACGCATCTTTTAGATCGAGGGCGGCATACCAGTCCCCTGGATCTAGGACACGAATGATGAGGGAGACCATGCGGAACCTGATGCATCTGATATACTTGTTCAGATGGCGTAGGTCTAAGATGGGTCTAAGTCCCCCCTTGGCCTTGGGAATCAGGAAATACCTGGAATAGAATCCCTTCCCCCTCTCGGTCACTGGGACTTCTTCCACCGCCCCGAGCGCTAGGAGGGAATTAACCTCCTGTACGAGGAGTTGCTCGTGGGCAGGATCCCTGAGGGAGAACAACCTGGGGGGGGAAACTGGGGGAAAGGCCGTGAGTTGAAGGGCATAGCCCTTGAGAACCACCTCCAGGACTCAACGGTCCGTAGTAATGGCTTCCCGCTCTGCATAGAATGGTCAAAGCCTTTCTGCAAACAGTCAGGTAAGATCCAGGGGAAAAGGAAGAGTGGCTCTCATGCACACTATCAAAACCGTTTATTAGGATTACCCCCTTTAGGAGGCCCTTGCTGGCCTCCTCTGTTTGGCCCCCGGTAGCGATCCCGACCTCTCCTTGGCTGGGTGGGTCGGGAAGCCGGTCTCGGCGGGGGGGCAGGCGGTTGCCTCTGGGCCTGAGGCCAGGACTGGCGTCTCGAGGCCTGGGGGGGTATACAGCCCTAGGGACTTCAGGGTAGCCCGAGAGTCTTTTAAGGCATGCAATTTCTCATCTGTCTTTTCAGAGAATAGCCCGGTGCCATCGAAAGGGAGGTCCTGTATGGCCTGCTGGACCTCTTGTGACAGGCCTGACACCTGGAGCCAGGAGCAACGACACATGACAACAGCCAATGCCATGGCCCTGCTAGCTGTGTCCGCTGTGTCACTGGCGGACTGCAGGGCCGCATTCGCCACAGCTTCTCCCTCTTGGGTCACCGTGGCAAAATTGGCCGCTTAGTCAGGTGGTAATGCCGATGCAAATCTCTATAACGATGACCAGAGGTTGAGATTATATTTCCCCAACAGATCCTGGTGATTCGCTACTCTGAATTGCAACGCTACAGTAGAGTAGATCTTTCTCCCAAAAAGGTCTGGTTTCCTCCCATCCTTATCTTTGGGGGTATTCCCTTGGTTCCCCTGGCGGTCTCTCTGATTGGCTGCGTCAACCACTAGAGACCCGGGTGTCGGGTGATTATAGAGAAACTCAAAGGGCTCCTTAGGGACGTAGTATTTCCTTTCTGCCCCCATGGACATAGGAGGTACAGAGGACGGGGTTTGCCAGAGGTTTTTGGCAATTTTCATAACCCTGTTGTGTACAGGGAGGGCCGCTCTTGAAGGGCCCGCCGACCCTGATGGCCCAAAGAGGGGGTCCTCTTCCTTGGACATGAACTTTAGTTCCATGCCGAAGTTCTCAGCAGCCCTTTTTAGGAGGTCCTGATGGGCCCGGAAGTCAAATAGGGGAGCCCTGTGATCCCTGGCCGCTACATCATCTGGAGACAAGGAGGAGGATTGAGGAAGGGGCCCTGTAAAGGGGCCTTCCTCAGGGTCTGAGTCTTCCTCCGTATCATGCCCCTGGGTTGGTTTAAGCGGCAGGGGTGCTGGCAGGTCCGCCGAGGAGTGTAGCGACGCAGTGCCCTGGGCCACTTGTGTGCTCCATGGGCCCCAGTAAGGCCATTGCCACGGCCCTTGGCCCCATCCCGGTACCAGTATGGGGTGCACCTTGTGCGCTGTAGCGTGCCAGCCACCTGAGCCGCTAGAGCGTCGCTTGCCACCACAGTATGGTGAATGGCTCCGCGAAGACGAAGATGTCGACCGGCACCGATGCCTTTGGTGCCGGCGGGAAGATGAAGACGAAGAAAAGGTCGAGGACCCGCCCCTGCGCCGAGATGTCTTGTGACGCCGTTTGCCCCCTCGACATCGGGACCGGCATCGGTGATGGCTGTGTGGAGCAGATCTGGACAGCCCCGCTGTTGGTGCCGGGGCTGTCGGTGCCGGCACGGGTGGTGGGACCAGGAAGGATGGCTTTGCTGTAACATCTGAGACCAGTGCGGAGACCGGTACCTGGACCCTCGGTGCCATCAGTGCCAGTGGTGATGCCCGGACCGGCAACAATGGGCTGCTGTCCCTGGATCACTGCAGCTGCAGGACAGGGATCTGGAACGGCGCCTTGACGGACTCCACACCGGAGTTTGCGAGCCTGAACTGCGGTCCCTGCCGGGGTCGGAGATGGACCTCTGACGACGCCGGTGCCAGTCTCGCGACTGCCCATGCTGCGGTGCCGAGGTGCTCGACGACTTAGAGTCGGAACTCGGAGGGGAGCCGACGCTCTCCACCCTCCGTGACCGTCTGGGAGGAGACTTAGATTGTGGACGTCTCCACCCACCGGGGCCACCTAGCGTGTTTGCCCCGAGACAGAGGTCCCTAAGCCCTTGGCCGAGGGGGGGACGGAGGCGTGGGCATGGCCATGAGGGTGCGTGCCGCAGTGAACGCCTCTGGCATCGATGGCCCTTGCAGAGGCGCTCCCCCACCCCCAGGAGTTGGGGGAGGCTCCCTGCGTGGAGACGCCGGTGCCGGAGTAACCTCTATGGTATGTGGCTGGGGCGTCTCCTTGAACTCTCCCTGCTGTCCCGGTCGCAGGGAGGAGTCCATAGGTGTGGCCTCGGGCCGCGTCTTCTTCTTGGGCACCTTCAGCCTCGGTGCCGGTGCCGGAGGAGCACTCCACACCGACGACATGCTCGGTGCCATCGGGGACCGCGATGGTTCAGATGCTGGTCGGAGCGCGGACTCCATCTAGATGGCCTTTTGCCTGGCATCCCTCTCTTTTTGCGTCCGGGGCTTAAAGGCCTTACAAATCCGGTACTTGTCTCTTCTATGCTGCTCCCCGAGGCATCGGAGGCAGCAGTCGTGAGGCTCACTCACGGGAAAGGCTTCAGTGCAGAGATCACAGCTTTTAAAGCCCATAGAGCCAAGCATGGCTCAGCAGGAACCCCTAAGGATACTTGCTCTAACTATAAACTACTTAACACTAGAACACTAGAACTTCAAAGAACAGTCGAACAAACAAGCTAGGGCAACGAATGCTACTTGCAGACAGCAAGAGGCAGTAGTTCCAGCAACTGTCACAGGCAGAAAAAAGGAACTGGGGGCCCGCGGGGCCAGCCGCGCCCTTTATACCACGATATGAGCGCAGCACTCCAGGGGGCTCCTGGGCTGGCCCTGCGGGCCTTGCTAGGGAAAAAAGTTCCAGGAATCTATGCACGGGGCACGCACACACCTATATTGGAATGCATATGAGCAATCACTCGAAGATAGAACCACATGCCTTTTTCTAAAGATGAAATTATCACTGCCAACAAGACCCTGCAAACTCAAGTTTTGCATATGAAACAATGGAGGTGACAGAGACCAAGGACTGGTCTCCAGTCACTTTTCTTCTTGGGTATCAGGAAATAAGTTGAGTGGAACCCATTTCCTTTATGTTCTAGGAACGCATTTATTGCTCCTCGTTGTAATAAGGAGCTCACCTCTTGGGCAAGAATACTTTTGAGAGAGTGGTCTCTGAAGCAGTATGGGTAGGGTAGTCTTAGAGGAGCTAGTATTACAAACTCGATCATATAGCCACAGTGGATCACATTCAGCACCCATTTGTCTGGTATTGCACTCCAAGGGAAAAAAGAATGCTAAACAACCACCAAAGGGAGTCAAATGGTTGTGAGGTGTTCAGTTCGGTGGTTGGCAGCTCTTGAGCTGGTGTCAAAAATACCTTTCAGCCTGTGGTTAGATTTGAGACGTCAAAGCCCACAAGGGGGGGCCTGGGGAATCTAGACCTCCAGATCTTTTGTCACTTACGTGAAGGTTCATATGGTTTCTGTTAGCAAAACTGAGGAGACCTATACCTATAGGTAGATGGTGGGAAGGGGAATTTTTGTTTCAAAGCAGGAGTGTGGATGCCTAACAAGCAAAAGGTAGCCCAGGAATCTTTTAGTGTAAGCAAAGACATCTTCTGATTGAAGAGATCTGATTCATTGAAAGGGATTGTCCTTGATGGCATTCTAGACCTCACTAAGAAAACGTTACTGTGGGAGACTATTAGCAAATTCCTTGAATTTTGCGTAATTCAGGAAGTCATATTTAGCCAACAATCCTTGATAATAGGCTATATTAACTTGTAAATTGGAGGAAAATACAATTTTCCTCTCCAGTATATCTAGACACTGCCTTTCTCTTCCAGTGGTGTGGATCGAGGGTATTGTCGTTCAGGCTTCCACAGCAGCCAAAACTATAAGTGAGTTTGGAGATGGGTGGGAAAAGAGGAATTTTGAGTCTTCGGCTTGGACGTAGTAGAATTTCTCCATTCCTTTAGGGATGGCACTACGTGTCACACTATCCTGGCTGGCTTTGTTGATCGGCGACAACAGCATTGCTAATCCCCAAGTGGGAAGAATATCCAGAACCTTATGCTGGAAGTCTTGGATCTTTTCCAGTGGGATTTGAAGTTCCCCTGCAACTCTCCATAAGAGATCTTGAAATTATCTAGTCATCCAGTGGGGAGCAGATGATGCAGTCACAGCTTTATCTGGCGACTAAGAGCAAGGTTGCCAGCACCAGCACTGAGATCTTTCCCAGTGCAGGAGGGTCTCATGTTTTGTTGGGTGCCAGAGATGGTGGTACTGAGTTTGCTGCCTGGAACCACTGGATCTCATTGTTTACGGGTCTTCTTCCCGTGCCTGTGGGACTTAAAATGTGCTACATCCCCTTGTGCTGGGCTGGTGGGGGGAATGTCCAGTTTCTTCGATGTGGAGAAAGACTTGGTCCCATGCCTAGTGGAGTACTTCCTACTCTCCTGACTAGGCCCTACCATTCAATCCATGGGATAGTTCTTCTGGCTCCAGAGTCTGATGTAGCAATGGGAGGTACACTCCTAACTGAATCAAGATGTTTGGAGGTCGGCAGGGGGTTCCTTGGCCTAGGTCTGAATGCCATCTCCATGAGATACTTCCAGAAAAAGCGTTCAGCCTTCTCGGGTACATCTGGGGAAGGACAGGCAAATACTGCACCTAGCTGCAATGCAGCATTGATGATTGTCGCTGACTGAGAAGGCTCGCAGGCAGGTGGTGCAGAGTTTGCAGCCCGGGGCTCTGGATACAGTCCAGTGCCCAAACAGGGGTCTGAGGAAAATCCCCAGTCTATTCTAACTAGCTGTTTAAAAACTAGTAACTGCTAAACTTGGAAAGAAATAATGGTACTAAAACTACAATTAAAACTAATAATACTATTTACAACTGTAAGCAGAAATGAGGTTCTCACCCAGACCCTGTAGCAGTGAGAAGGAACTGGAGACATGGTCGGTCTGCCCCACTGTTTATCACCTTGGAAGGAAGCCCAGGGCTAGTTAGGAAGCATGAATAGATCAATGCACGCTACTTTTAAATTCTGACTCGAGACGCATGATGCACGTGCGTAAACCACCATGGAATACAACAGGGACCATCACTTGAACTCCCTTTGCTCTTCCTCATCTTCCCCTCCCATCAGTTCTGTTTCTTTCTGGTTTTATCCAAATGGGTTTGCACCAATTGAACTTAATGCTGTTTTTCCTCTTTTTTTAAAACTAATTTGGCTAAAAAAGTCCTAAACTTTAGTGAGTATCCACAAAGTTTACCAGTGGCTTACTGTGGTACAGGTTAAACAGATTCCTAATCAACTGAAACAAGCTTGCTGTACACCAAAAATAGCATCCACACAGCCTTTTGTACCTGTTTGATGTCACCTCAAATCGACAACTTCCTTGTGAGTACAAGCCCTTGGCTGGCAATGAGGACAGCCTGACAAGCCAACTCTCGACATGCACCAGCAGTCCAGGACCCTAGTTTATTTTTTACTACCTGTAACAGGTTACCTAAGTTCCAAAAAAGTCCAGTAACACTGCTGCTTTTTGAGAATTGAAATGCTATTCTCTCCCTGAGTAGTACTACAACAATAAAATAATGAAAAGTAGGGGTCAGTCAAAAACAAGAAAAACTAGCATGTTGTTAAACACCCCTGGTGCCTTCCTCTCAGCACATATGAAAGGGGTGTGTTTGCCTACATCAACTGCATCCATCCCTACTTATATTATGCTCTTCACTGTACTTGGTACTTGATAAACAATCCTTAATACCACTGACAAATAGTTACGCCTGGAGACAAGAAACATTAGCACTGCTAAATCCACGCAGTGAGTCAATGGCAGAGCTGGAATAGGAGTGCAAGAGATCTTGACTCCCAGACCTTGCCTAAGTCTACAAAACCTTGAAGCCTCCTCAACTACAGTATGGTTGCATAATTAACACACACTAGTTTTTCACATGCCAACTTATGCCCGGAGAGAAGATACTTTGAGTAATACTAACTTCCTAGCATTTGAAGAAGGATGCTACCATCTTGGCAACAAATTGGAGGATTGGGCCAAAAGAAATCTGATGAGGTTCCACAAAGACAAGTGCAGAGTCCTGCACTTAGGACAGAAGAATCCCATGCATAGCTACAGACTAGAGACCAACTGGCTAAGCACCAGTTCTGCAGAGAAGGGTCTGGGGGTTACAATGGACAAGAATACTGAGTCAGCAGTATGCCCTTGTTCCCAAGAAGGATAATGGCATATTGAGCTGCATTAAATGGAGCATTGCCAGCAGATCGAGGGAAAAGACAGTTACTTACATTGTAACTGTTGTTCTTCAAGATGTGTTGCTCATGGCCATTCCATTCGAGGTGTGTGCACACCTCTGTGCACAATTACCGGAATATTTTTCCCCCCTTAGCAGTACCCATAAGGCTGTCTCCGGCAACCCTTGGAGCCCTGGGCACATGCCGTGGTATATGAGGTGCCGCCAGCCTTATGCCCCCTCAGTTCCTTCTTGACATCAACTCCAACAGCAGGGACGGGGGTCAGGTCATGGAATGGACGTGAGCAACACATCTCAAACAACAGTTACAAAGTAAGTAACTGTCTTTTCTTCGAGTGCTTGCTCATGTCAGTTCCATTCTAGGTGACGTATTAAGCAATAACTTGGAGGTGAGTTTGGAGATCAGTGAGCTGATTGCACTACCACCTTGCTGAAGCTGGCGTCATCGCGTGCCTGTTGGACGATAGCGTAATGGGAGGTGAAAGTGTGCACCGAGGACCAGGTAGCAGTTTTGTATATGTCCTGAATGGGCACTTGTGCCAGAAACGCCGACAACAAAGCCCACACTCCGGTGGAATCAGCTGTGACCACCCCTGGAAACAGGACCTTCACCTGCTCGTAGCAGAACCTAATGCAGGTTATCCATGAGGAGATCCACTGTGTTGAAACAGGTGAGCCTTTCATCATATTGGCCACTGCCACAAAGAGCTGCGTGGACTTACGGAATGACTTTGTCCACTCTGTAAAACGCTAGGGCCCTTCAGACATCGAGCGTATGCCAGTGTCGTTCCTCATTCGAAGAATGGGGCTTTGGAAAGAAAACAGGCAGGAAAATATCCTGATTAAAATGAAATTGGGACACTACCTTGGGCAAGAAGGCCAGGTGAGGCCACAATAGGACCCTATATAAAACCGTATAAGATGGCTCAGAGGTAAGTGCCCTAATCTCAGACACCCTCCTAGTTGAGGTGATTGCTACCAAGAAGGCCACTTTCCAGGCCAGCAAAGGCCAGGTCATTGAAGGTTCAAATGGGGCCCCCATGAGCCTGGAGAGAACCTGATTCAGGCCCCAGGGAGGTAATGGATCCCTAACCTGAGGGTAGCACCTCTCTGTGCCCTTCAGAAACTTGACTGTCATGTCATGGGGAAAAAAAAAACTTCTCATGAATCTGGGGTGAAAGGCAGAGATAGCCACAAGATGCACCCTCAGTGAGGTGATAGCTAGGCCTTGCAGCTTAAGGTGTAACAGGTAGTTCAAAACTGTCTGGATCAACACCTGCTGGGCCAAGACCCCCTGAATGTCACCCAGCAGGTAAACCGCTTCCACTTGGCTAGGTACAATGTTCTAGTGGAGGGTTTCCTGCTACCCATTAGAACCTGTTGTGCCTGTGAGGAACAAGCTTGTTCTGGGTTTAGCCGCTCAGACTCCACGCTGCAGAGACTCCAGGTCCAGATGCAGTAATTGCCCCCCAGCCTGAGAGGAGATTGTGCCAATGTGGCAATTCTAGCAGGAAGGGGTGGGCAACAGACAGCACCAGCAGTGTTGTGAACTAATGCTGCCATGGGCAGGCAGACGCTAGCAGAATGATATCCGCCTTGTTCCTCTTTAACAGGACCTTGTGAATTAGCAGTATGGGCAGAAAGGCATATATAAGGGCCCCCATCACAGAAGAAGGAAGGCAGCGGACAGCATCCCTTTTGCCCATCCCCGGAATGAAGTAAAGCTGCCGGCACGTCCTGTTCAGCTCAGAAGCAAGAGAGGTCCACTTGAGGAAACCCCCATCTCTGGAAGAGTATGTTGACCACCTTCTGGTGAAGTGACCATTTGTAGCGGGGTAAAAAGGACCTGCTGAGGCAGTCCGCTGTAGCATTCTTGATACCGGGAAGGTGGGAAGCCACCAGGTGTATATTGTGCCATATCACAAAGTCCAATAGGCAAGCTGCCTACACTACTAGCACAGGGCTGAGGAGTGGGCCCTACCCTGCTTGTTGATGTAATACACTGTGGCTATGTTGTCCCTTAAAACCTGGGCCACCTTGCCCTGCAGAAGGGGAAAGAACACCTGCATGCGAGCCATACTGCCCTGAGCTCCCTGTTGTTCATGTGCAACCCTCAGTCCTTCTCTGACCAAGTCCCTTGGGTAGTGTGGTTGGAGTTGATATGTGCCCTCCCCCCCACCAGATCTGAAGCATCCAAGATCAGGGTGACCAAGGGAACCAGGTCTCTGAAGGGCATCCCTCATGACTGCCTGGAAGTCTAACCACCAACCTAGGGAGGAAAGGATTGGTGGGGGCATTGTGACCACCGTGTCCAGAGAATGTCTTCTCAGTGTGTACACTGAGGCCAGCCATGCCTAGAGCAGTTTGAGTCTTAGATGTGTGTGACATACCACGTACATGCAAGCTGCCACGTGGCTCAGCAGCTGCAAACAGGTACGGGCTGTTGTAAGGTGATAGGCGTGAAGGCTCCTGATCAGACCCCACATGGCTTTGAACCAAGGCGGTGGCAGCAAACGTCTGGCTTGTGTGGAGTTGAGAATGGCCCCAATGAACTATTCTCTGCACTGGTACTAGTGCTCATTCATCATTAGGCCCAGGCGATGACAGGCGGCCCGCACCATGTTGAAACAGATCCAGACCTTAAACTAGGACCTGCTCGTGATCAGTCAGTCATCCAGACGAGTAAATTTGCACGCTCTACTGTCTGAGATGTGTAGCTACGACTGCCATGCACTTCGTGAATACCTGTGAGGCGGAAAACAGGCCAAACAGGAGGGCCGTAAACCGGAAATGGGAACGACACACTACAAATCGGAGAAACCACTGGGAAATTACTGCAATGTGAAAATGTGTGTCCAAGTCGAGAGCGGCATATCAGTCTCCAGGGAGGAAATAATGGAGGCGAGGGAAACCATGCAGAACTTGAGCCTTTTGAGATACTTGTTCTACTCATGCAGGTTGAGAATGGGTCTGAGGGCCCCCGTTTGCCTTGGGGAATGAGAAAGTACTGGGAATAGAATCCTTTCCCCCCACCTCCAGTGGAACTTCAGCCACCACCCCCATTCTGAGAAGGCTCTACATCTCTTGCTCAAAGAGCTGCTTGTGAGAGAGGTTCCTTGAAGAGGGATGGGGACAGGGGTGTGTGGGGGGAGGGGAGGAGAGGGGAAGAAAATGGCGGGATGTAGCCCTTTGCAATGATCCCAAGGACCCAACAGTCCGAAGTAACACAAGCCCACATGGAAAGGAAAGGGGCGAGATGGTTCAGGAACTACAGCGAAGGAAGATCCTAGCTGGAAGCTGGTAAGCCATCCTCAGGCGCACCATCAAAATGGCTGGCGCTGCCCCCCAGAGCACCGAGAGGAACCCTGTTGTTGGGGCGGAGGAGGTGGTCAGGGCTAGTTGGTACTTTCTGAAGCTCCTGTCCTTGTTTCTCCTCCTGTAGGCACCAAAACATAAGGTCTGGAATCTAGGCTGTGGCTGAGGACGAAACTGCCTTCTCAAGGTCTGAGACGTATAAAGTGAACGCATGGTGGTCCTAGAGTCCCTCCAACCCATGAAGCTTGGCATCCAGCTGGTCCGAAAAAAGTGCAGTTCCATCGAATGGAAGGTCCTGGATGGATTGCTGCACTTCTTGGGACACACCAGACGACTGCAGTTATGAACACCACCACCTGCCCTCGGCGCCAAGTCTGCTGTATCTGAGGCTGCCTGCAGGGCAGCCCTGGCCACCGTCCTGCCTTCCTCCAGGATTGTTGTAAGGTCCATTGCCTGCTCATGGGGTAATGCCTCAAAGTGCTAAAGGGAGTCCCAGATTGTAAACTCCCTAACAGTGCTTGCTGGTTGGCAATTCTAAATTGAAGGCTAGCTGTGGAATAAACCTTCCTGACAAATAAGTCCAGCTTCTTGTAATCTTTATTTTTCGGTGTGGAGTTAGATTGCCCTTGCCTGTCCTGCTCATTTCCAGCTGCCACCACTAAGGAGCTCGGCCATGGGTGTTGTCATAACGGGATAAAATCATTGTATTATATGTGTGCCCTGAGTCCATCTTGAGAGAGGAACAAGTAACCAATTTATATGTGATAAATGAAAGAATCTATTGAAAGTTGTTAACTGTGCTTTAAGGTTTTGTAACCAATTATTTTGTTAGTTTTGAGATAAGAAAGCATGAGTTATGAGCCACATGGGGGAGAGAACTCAAAGGCAGCAAAAAACCCTGGCCTGACTGAAAAATGACTGATTAAATTTGAAATAAGGGGGACTTGTGAACCCAGCAGTTCTGGGCCCATATTTGGCAACTTTTAATTGGCAAGTTACACCTGATCAAGGATAAACTCCTGGCCTAGGAATTCCTCAAGGAGAGACCGACAAAGTGACATAGAAAGTACCCATAATTGGTTTGGCGGACATATAGGCTGGAGTGGAGATAAAAGGGTTGTCGTGAGGACCACTGAGCCTCCCCAAGGGGTACACGTGAATCGTGCCTGCAAGAGGGTCTGATCAGCCGTCTAACCTCTTTCCAGCTCCGTCGTCGCTACATTTCCTTAGAATAGTTAGGTAACTGAGCTGATAACCTGGGTGTGAACACGATAGAGGTTCCACCTGGATGAAAAAAAATAGAATTCTAAATAGAAAGACCAGGTCATGAAACATCTGCTATCTTTGCAGCTGCTGAGTTCATTTGTATATTTGGTGAGTACTCAATGTTTGTTTAAATATACCAATTCTACTTGTGTTCCAGGAACTATTGTAAGCATAACAGTAATAGTGACCGTTGTTAGTGTTGCATGCATAAGGTTTTTTTGCTTGTTTAGTTTTGTTTGGTTTGTGTTTTAAGAGTTTGTAATAAAATAAGGGAACAAGATTTGTGGTAAAATAATCTGTTTAAGTTACTAGTTGTTGTATTAGTAAGTGTTGTGTCTAGAATTTAATCATTGTATTCAATTTTTGTTGTTTGTAATTATATAAAACAAAAATGGATCAGTAAAAGAAAGATTCAATTTAAGTAGTTGTAGCAAGTTGATAAATAAAGGCTATTGAATGGTTAAGAATCTGAGTAAGCCTGCCAAATTTTTCTGGGAAGCTTGCTAAATTTTCTAAATTAACATTTCCAAGCCTTACACTCTGTCTTAAAAGGGGATATATACGAATCGCTTTAGTACCTTAAAGCATCCTTCAAACCGCTCCCATGATTTAGGAGGCCCTTCGTCTCGATAACCTTATCAAAACACGGCACTTAGGCACGTCAGGTGTGTGAAGAGATACGTCTCCACAAAGGGATTTGAGTATCTCTTCTCCACTCTTTTGGAGGCGGCAACGACGAGGTTTGCCAGAGCCCATTAACTAGCTTGAGAACTCCTTCGTGAACTGGAAGGGCGACCCGGGTGGGCACTGTGGCTGCCAGGACATCAAACAGGTTGTCCATGGTCTCTGAGCTCCTCCGCTTCTAATCCCAGATTAGAGGCTATCCTTTTAAGGTGCTCCTAATGGACTCTAAAATCTTCCAACGGGCTGGACGGGCTGGAAGTTGCCTCATCTGGAGATGAGAACAACTGTACCTGCACAGGAGGTGGTGGCGGCATCTCTTCCTGTGGGGCCACCAATGTGGATGTCCCCTCCAGGGGGTCTGAGTCCACCTCTGACCCTGAGTCCTGGGCCCTTTCCTGCGCTGCTGGGGCCACCTATCGTTTTCCTGATGATAGGTAGGACTGTGCCTGGAACCACAGGGAACCCCCATAGGTTCCAATACGGCCATTGTGCAGACTTGGCCTCGGTCCTGAGTTTTTGGGTCATGGTGGTGACTGGAGCAGGCGGCAGGTCTGTCTTCCTCGAAGGAGTAAGAGTCACTAGCTGAGGACCATGGTAGGGCCCTTGCCGACTCTCTCCTACTGTCCTGTGGCAATTCATGCTGGCGCCCGGGAGACGTTGACCGGTGACTTGACCCCTTAGACACATTGTGGTCAGCAGCCTGACGGCTTGCATGGGGCGTTGGGGAATGGGACTTTGAGGATCAATAGCAGTACTGAGGAGACTCACGGCAGGAAGCAGAAGAGTGCCCCGTTGCCGGGGAGGCTGAGGCAGTGCCAGCCCTTTCTGGGCAAGCTTCTGGATGATGGTGACTGGCTTCAATGCCTGACTGCCATGGGGGGGGGGGGTCCCTCGGTGCCAGGGAGCGGGAATGGTGTTGCTCCCACAGGGATCTCGGTGCCGGGGAGCGGGTTTGATACCATGAGCTCCTCTGCACCAGCAATCAAGATCATCCAAGCTCCTTTGTCGGGGACTGCCGTGTGTGGTGCTGCTCAGCCGTCAGCAATCAACTCGATGCTGGCAACCAGGAGCACGATCCCGGGGATCTGCGACTCAGAAGCAGTGACCTTCTCCTCTGTGACCTGTCTTGAGGCGACGCCCTTCGAGACTCAGGTGACAGATTCAGCCAGTGAGGGGGTCCCATCGTGGGCTTCCCCTTTAAGACTGGAGCCTAATCCCTTTCCAGCAGCGGGGTAGGCTTAGGGGTGGGTAGCAGATGGAGAGCCATCAAGTCTCTTGCCACTTGAAGTGCCTCTGGTGTTGACCGCACCATAAGCTGGAGGGGCCCTCTTACACTCCACGAGTCAGGGGTGGCTCCCTCAGAGGGCTCAGAGCCCTGAAGTACGAGTCCTGCTCCGGGTGCCCTGGCACAGCCGGCTGAGACAATATAGGGCCCTCGCTCGACCCCACCTCCCTGCTCTTCTTCAGTGTGGGAGAGTGGTCCTTGTCCGTGTGCTGCTTCTTCTGCCTCTTCCATGGAGAAGGTCAGTGCCGCAATGTTTCTGGTGCCAGTGAGGCCCTCTATACCATGCTCGGCCCAGAGATGGAACGTGGTGGCTCTGAGACCAGTCTCAGGGTTGCTTCCATAAGAGCTTTCAAACGGATCTCCCTTTTCTTCCAAGTCCTCAGTCTGAAGCCCTTGCAAATCCTGCGCTTATCCTACGCAACTCCCCCAAACACTTTAAACAACTTTCATGGGGGTTGCTGAGTGGGAAGGGTTTGCCGCAAACTGTGCAGGGCTTGAAGCCCAGAGAGCAGGGCATACCCCGCTCCCAAACAGAAGTCCTTAACGGGAATAATACTTAACACTAACTGATTACCTAACTACAGTATATAACAAAAAAAAACTACTTAATTAACCTACTCTCTAATTATAAGAGCAGGGGAACTGAAGCACTTGCAATAGCAAGCTGAAGCAAGACTCCAGCAACCATCAGTGGCAGAAGGAAGGATCTGAGGGGGCGTAGGGCTGGCGGCACCTCATACCGCAGCATGTGTGCAGGGCTCCAGAGCCAACCCTACGGGTATTGCCAAGGAAAAAAAATTTCCGGTAACTGCATGGAGTCGCACACACCCCTAGAATGAAACTGACATGAGCAATACTCGAAGAAGTGATTAGTCCTCTTTATTCAGCACTGGTGAAGCCACATTGGGAGGACTGTGTCCAGTTTGGGCCCCCACTATAAAAGGATGTGGACAAATTGGAGATTCCAGGGGAGGGCAACAAAAATTATTAGGGAGCTGGAGCACATGACTTATGAGGAGAGGCTGAGGGAACTAGGCTTGTTTAGTCTGTAGAAGAGAAGAGTGAGGAGGGATTTGATAGTAGCCATCAACTACCTGAAGGGGGCAGATTCCAAAGAGGATGGAGCTAGACTGTTCTCAGTGGTGGCAGATGCTAGAACAAGGAACAATGGTCTCAAGTTGCAGTGAGGGAGGTCGAGCTTGGATATTAGGAAAATCTTTTTCACTAGGAGGTTGGTGAAGCACTGGCATGGGTTACCTAGGGAGGTGGTGGAATCTAAGCCCTGGCTGAGAGGACTTAGTTGGGGTTGGTCCTGCTTTGAGCAGGGGGTTGAACTAGGATGATCTCCAGAGATCCCTTCCAACCCTAATCTTCTATGATCTTCACCCAGTTTAATTTATGTTGTTTGTACCTCAATCAGACTGTGCTAAAAAATAAAGCTTCTGGAGGCCTTTTTAAGAGAATTTTATTTTTGAGTGGTTCTTACAAAGATTGTTGCAATATGAAAGTCATTTGTTTGATAGAAATATCAAGCTGTCTCGTCAAACACACTGAAGTAACCCAAAAATATATTTCAGAGCTCACAGAGCTTAAAAAGAGTAAAGATTATATGCAACCAGACAAAACCTATTTCTGCATTTCCTACTTCCTCTTAAGCTTTGCTGTGCACACTACCTGTGTATTAAATTCAACTTTTATTTGGAAATGCAGAGAGTGTTTTGTTTGGAACCCTAGACACACCTCACACAGTATTTACAAAGAAACTTTTACAGATACATCAATCAAAAGTTGCCATCAAGAAATAAAACGCTTCAATCCTCCCATTCTTACCAACTGTTCAGCATAAAGCAAGCTGTGTGGCTGACCAAAATCAGCTCTTTCAGTAGCCTTTTGAATTTTCCATTTATACAAAACACTAAATATGTCCTTCATAAACTCTATCAGATATTAACCTTTAACAGAGCACCTACATTTAGTGAAATGTAAAATGTAATTACTGCATTAAAAGAAAGGCTTGTGAAACATTAAAAATGTCATTATGTCCCGTCTGCCTTTTACAGAAAATTCGTTTCTATGAGCTATTTCTCAGTTCCTACAGAACACCTTAGTAAATGTACAAGAATTACAAGGCAGAACAAGAAGTCAACAGCTTTGTACACAGTGGGAATGCTAGTTAGGGAGAATGAGCACACTGCATTCCTGCTTATTCAGTTTTTATTTTTTAAAGGTAACGGGAAGTGTACACAAAATGACATGAAACCCTTTCCTTTAGTTTTATCTAAATAAAAGATAACTCAATCTTCCTCCAAAAAATAGTTATGTACAAAACTGACTAAATCCATCTTCATCGTCGAACAGGAACCAGTAGCTGGGTAGCAGTCATGGAATCAGGGAAAAGATTGTGGTATGTTGGAAGAGGTACATATGCTGCTGTAATCATTTTACCTAATCAAAAGATAAAAAGATGTTTTTACTGTCTTTAGTAAATAATCAGAACTCAGGTCTTTAAGTAGCCTTTACTCACCTGCAAACCACCTTCCATGCAATGCATTGACGGCTGCAATGGCAGCAGCGATTGAAGGGCATTTGACGTACACGTTGCCCTAAGGTACAAAACAGTGTTAGTCTCTGAGGTGCTTGACAACTTTCCCTCCAACTACATTGGTTTTCTATCATGTATGTTTAAAGGAAACTCCCACACACTTATTGGAGCACCAGCAACATCAGTGTCAGGAGGAATATGCTTAACTGCTACTGCAGAACTAGCGCACACAACTCTAAAATAATTGATGCAGCTCATTGTAGACATGCACTACCAGATTTTAACACCTCTTCAGTATGAAAATACAGTATCTCCAAAGGAAGGAACTTGCAAAATTGAGAGCAAGAGACCAAGCAGTACTCAAAGCAGTAGGAAGTAGACTATAACAATACACTAATTGTGGCCTTTGTATAAAACTTTTTACTTCAGTATTTAAAAATAGTTGCCTAACCCTTTTCAGTTACTTCTCTAAAATCGAGTACACTGGTTAAGAGCCAGACTATCCCCCTGCTTCAGGATAATCACTAAGTTCTATGAATCACTGCCAACATTTCAAGGATAATGCCTGTGGAACTTGTTTCCAGGGGATGTTGGGAAGGCCAAAACTAGGTTTAAAAAAAGAATGAGAAGTTCATGGATTAGGTCCATCGAAAGCTATTACCCAAGATGGTCAAAACCACAACCCCATGGCTCTGGGTGTCCCTAAGCCTCTGATTGTAGAAGCTGTGACTGGACGACAGGGGATGGATCACTCAATAATTGTCCTGTTCTGTTCATTCCCTCTGAAGCATCTGGCACCAGCCACAATTAGAAGACAGGATGCTGGTCTAGATGGACCATTGGTCTGACCCAGTATGACCATTCTTATGTTCTTATGTAACTACACAGTTGGATTTTCACCCACAGCTCCTAATCACATCAGAGCATTATGGGAGCTCAGCACCTCAGAAAGTGAGGCTGTTAATATAAATACTTCCACAGATATAGGTTCCTAATTTTAGACTGGGAAAAAAAACAGGGATTGAAGACTAGGAGGATCACAAAAAAAAGTGCAAGCATCCTAGGAAGGTTTGAAGGTGGCGGGAATAAAGTAAACTAAAATCTTATCTGCATTAAAGATGTCTAAAGTTTTCTACTTATAAACTACATACTAATCTAGTTAACATCCAAAAAAGAGTGCTATGCTTAAAAAAACAATTTTAAAAACTCAGTGTGGAAAGTCTAGAAATAAACAGATAAGGCATCCCAGTCAGTTCTCTGCTGCCATATAATCTATTCTATATAGCAGAGATGGGCAACTTGAGGCATGGGGTCTGCAGTGGGCTTGACAGGCCAAATGAAATGTTCTGGCCATTGGCAGGGTTGCAGTCCCAGAATTATTTCTTATTATTTAAGAGCTAGGTGACTGATGGCACAGTTTTAGAGAAGGTATAGATGCCTTATACCGCTCTGCTTGACTCCCACTTTTTTAACACTGTCTCCAACTCTGCCCAGTCCCACCCAGCTCCAGTTTCTGCATTCCCTATCAGTTGATTGTTTGGGAACTGAGAGCCAAACAGCTTCTGGCCAGGTCTTCACCCCAGCAGTGGGCAGGACACACCTCCGCCAACGGGGGAAGAAGACAGAGCTGGAGCCTGTGTCAATGGGGAAGAGAGCCCATGAGCTCATTCATAATGACACTCATTGGCCTAACCACCTGTCATTCACACAGGGAAAAGGCATCACCCTACATCACCCAGCTCTGGTTACTGCCTTGCCATTGGCTTGCAGCTCCCATGGACAGTCCCCCTCCACCCTCTGCAGGAGGCAAGGGCAGGGCACACCTCTAGCCAGTGGGGAGGTAGTAACCTTAATAGCAGAGCCCCTTCACTGCTAGCATGATGGATGGGTGGCCGGGCCAAATCTGAATGGCACTGCAACCTGGCACATGGGCTTCACCTCATGTGGTGGAGACTGTGACCACTGCAGAATGGAGGCAAAGTCGAGGAGTAGCAGAGGGGAAAAAATGTTAAAAATGTTTTATTTTCGTTTATTAAACCCATTCTTCTTCACACTGGAAGCAAGGTCAGTGAAATATATTTAAGCTTTTTTAATTTAAAAGTGCTAAAAGGAGCTGTTATATTTAAGAACACTTCAGTTTTACACTGTTAATACATGGTTTATTGTACCAAATATTTGAGTTAGGCAATATTAGCATATTAAAAAATGTATGGCCTGCCAAAGAGTTTTAGGGGATTTTTAAAGCTGCCCATCCCTGTTATATGCTATGCCCCTCACCACAGTATCCGAGTGTCTAATCAAGGCCGTGTTTATTCCTTGACTGCACAACATGCATTAAGCACCAGAAGAGAATATTATGATAATCTGACCACCTGGCATACCATCAGCCAGAGAATCTCATCTTGTAATTCAAGTCCAATCACTTCTGGTTGAACTATAGCATATTTTTATAGGGAAATTTAAAAGTACAGAGAATTCACCATCTTCCTGGATAGTTTGTTCCAATGGTTAATGACCAACCTATTGCTGCTTCTTACTTTCCATATTTCCCCACAAGAGGGAGTTAATTTGATTACAGTGAACTGGAGCTAAACCACGAGCCAGAAGCAGAGTCTGGTAAACTGAGCTGCATGGAAAACAATGCAGCAGTCAAAGGCTAGAAGCCAGAAGCCTGAGTGGGTCTAGACAACATGACAGGAGTCAAAGCTTTGGAAGAGGGGCTGGGCCATCTTGAAAGCCTACTGGAAACTCATCCTTAAAATAATTAATGGATTTCACATGGGAATATTTTCACCTATGTGCCATAGTTGGGCGAAGATGGTGATGAAGACCATTTCACAGTGACAGAATAAATGAACGATACAATGGAATCTGGTCCTGTTGTGCTGCAGCACTGTGAAGTGTTTTGGACCCCATCTGATATAATCCAAACAAATCAGAACCTTTGTGAAGTTTCCTGTGTCCTGGCAACTGCCTTTGCAAGACCTAAAATGCCTTCTTCCCATGTGTACTAGGAAAGGTAGTGCAAATACAGAGAAACTACACTACTGACCAGGTCCCATAGTGTTCATAAAATTATTACATCTCACTATTCGTGGATTATTACATGGTATTTCCATGTCCATCACATTCCCTTTCCTGTGATTCCAACTCCGTGGAAAGCCAGCACAAAGAATGCCAAATGTTAACCCATGGTGCCCTGTGGAACCACATGCTTCAGTTCCGGGGAAGGGCTATGATTTTGGGCATATGGAGATTACCCATGGCAAGACAGAGGACTCATCTGCATTACTGCAGTCGAAGACTGATAGTTTGGGAATGGGACTGGGATTAGTACCTGGTGTGGAGCATAAAGGGACTGACATGAGTCTTAACTCCAGGGCACTGCACAGGCTGGCACGAACATAGAACAGCCTGGTATCAGATTCAATTCAATCCCCTCATGTGCCAGCACCACAGCAAATCAGCACATAGGTGGTTCACCCATGGGCTGGAGAGTTAGAGCCACATGTCAATTTGGGTTTCAGCCCCTGGGAGAACCATCTATGTGCTGATTTTTCTCAGTGCTGGCCACAATGCTTTCTTCTTGGCATTGGGGAATTTGCGATTCTAACTCTCTTGGAACCTGAAGACATAACATTACTATCTCTGGTCTTGGAAATAGAAATCCTGGTGAACCATAGTGCTATCTTTTCTTTTTTTTCTCCTCTCAGTATAGAGGAAGAGTGCCTCAGAATCGAATCGGGGATTGCATTTGGCCCAAACTACCATGGCCTTCTCAGTGCTGTATTCTATCTTCCTTCCTTCTGGAAGTTTGAAAGTGAGGCCCTGGAGCTGGGCCAAACTCCAGATCCATTTTGAAAGATTTCAAGACTTCATCAGGATGCTTTTTTCCAAACAAAGCGAACAGAAGCCCAGTTGATGACTGTCACCCAAACGTTTCAAACAAGGACCATGGAGGATTGAAACAGGACAATCTTTGAATCCCACATCATAAAGTAAGCTAAATTAGTGACTAAACTACATGGTAAAACCCTTTCAAATTGAGATGTCAAAAAGCAAAGGAACTTTATTTTTTTCCTCCAACTTCCTGCTTCAGCAACTGGAAGAAAGATGCAGGGGTCCACATCCCTTATACAGTCTCACAGAGCATGCTGAGTAGTTTGAGGAAAAGGGGGCGGGAGCCTCCTAAGGCTGGCCCCTTTCAGAGGGTTCTAGCTTGTGATCTGTGCAGGCATATCCCCAAGAACAGGAATCTGTGATGAATATTAAATTCACATTTCCCTAAAAGCTATTTGTTTTAAGCTGTCTTCAAACTCAGGCAGGCCCCACAACATCAGTTTATGTTCTGTTGACTTTGGAATAGTCTCTTCACAATTGTAAGGGTAATTTTTTCTTTTTTTTTTTTCCTTTAAGGTAACCATTTGAAATCTGGAATGCAACTGGCATGATAAGGGGTGGGGTTCTATCACAAATTTCAAGGCAATCTGGAGTTCATGGTAGCAACACATGCACACATGAAATAATCCCTTGAACAGGAAATAGTAAGGTTGGAAGCATAAATCTGGTGAGGGGAGAGTAATTCATGACAAATTATAAGGTAGAAGGAAGGAACAGTTAGATCCTGTAACTATCTCCAAATTTTCCATTTTTTTCCTTAGAAGATGCAAAATTTTGTTTCTTTTACCTCCCATGAGTTTTTGCCTTGACTCTCCTGTAACACTGATCCAGAACCAAAGTTGTTGTGGTCAGAGATAAAGTCCACATTACTACCTTTTAAACCCTCTCCAAAATTATTCAGTACTATTCTAAGTAGACCTCCCCTTACCTTACCACAGCCTCACTGGCACAGGATAAGAGTACCATTGCTGATAAGTGCCCCTCACTAATTTCAGGTACATTAACCTGAACTATTTCACTGACATGATTCAATTCAGTTTTAAACTAGGTTGTCAAAATCCGACTAGATATAGGTATGTTTGGAGCTGTCCAGTCACTATCTTCAATAACCTTTACCCTCCCTCCTAAAAGGAGCAGAGATTGGTTGGGTAGTCATCCAACATGTGCACATCAAGGGAAGGGTTTTTCAGCAACAAATGAATCCCTGAGCACTCATGTAGACAGGACATCCTGCCCCAGGGAGAAGGCAATAGCCACCTGCTTCCACATACAAGGCACTCCATCCCCAATGATGTTCACCAGCCAGGGACACACTGGGCCATCCTACAAACCAAGGAGACAGTTCCTGGATTGCTAAAGAATTTTATACTCTGGTATTTGTGTATTTTTCAGATAAATTACAGGCTAGAATATGCTATTCAATGAACTCATACAATAAATATCACAAGTCAGAAACAGACTAAGTCTTCCTGGTAGAGGGGTTCTTATTACAGCCCAAATATTCATTTTTGCAATATTTTAATTGGACTCTTCTGTAGACCCACAAGAACATGCTAAAACAGTGAGAAGTCTTGCAGCTATAGAAAACTGCCTATCAGCCTACAAAAGTAGGTAATTAAAATAACTACTTGAGTGACTCTTGCTCAGTTGCATGCAGGAACTCAGATGATTTTTTGGACAATTAAGATATCTCTATTCACTACAACACAATTTTTACACTTGCAAAACGGCTCTGGACAGTGACAACTTGAAAAAAGGTTCTAAAATTTATTTAGTTTCTCTCAAGATGTACCTGAGCTGAATTTTTGTCTACATAAATGTGGATAACTCCTCCATGTTTGTTACATTCCTCAATAACATCATCCTTAATTTCTGTGTCCCAGCCAGCTTCTTCTTCACTGAAAAAGACAATATTCAAAAGTGAGAACTTGGAACAAAAACAAGATCACACCTACAAAATACTAACTTTCCCACTAACCCCACTAAAGTCAGAAACAAATGTGAAAAACTGGAATAGGCAGTGGGTAATAACTTACGTTTGAGGGTTAAACATATTGGAAAGCTGGAAGCATTGTGTTGCAAGTGGTTGTACAGAAGCAGCTGCAGCCAAAACTATTTAAAGAGAAAGTGACAAGTTTTTCCTTCATTCAAGAAAAAAGTCTTTTACATAAAATTAATTAATAAGTAAGGCTTTTTTTGTCTGTACTTCATAATCATAGAACTGAAAGGGATCTTGAAAAGCCATCAAGTCCAAGTAAATTCTTAAACTATACACCTTAAAACCCACCCAACATCTTATTTCACAATCCTTTCCCTATATTTAATGAATCTCTCTCTCTCTCTCTCTCTCAGGTATTACAGCAAACAGTACGTAAAAAAGGTTAGCAGTATTTTTTTTTAACTTGATTAAATCCCTCTGAAAACAAACTGGCATTCTTTGATATTTGATGTATATTAGAACATAGAAAATGTAGTACGCCACTAGAATGCATGTGAAAGACAAGATTCTCAGAACTATCCCATTTAAAAACTGGTGCAGTTTAGAACTCTTAAACCTGTGCATAAATTCAGTTATTCATGATTATATTAACCAAATTAAACAAAAACAGAAGTAATTTTTTATACTTATATATGAAAAGCTTTGCCTGCCCCAAGCATTCCTAAAGGGAACTGCACATCCTACAGCTCAATTTTCAGTAGAAGATACAGTCCAATGTATAAACCAAATGGCAGCTCTATATAGATACAACCGCACAATTCACACTTACGGTGATAATGGAACCTTAACAGGCAATTCCAATAACTCTGAAAATTCATTAATATATTTAACTAGTTATTCTATAATTAAATACAAAATTTGCAGCTTTCTTTAAAGGATAGGGAGGATTAAATGTCAGTTTAGAAAGCTTTTCTAAGTAGTGAAAAGGGTGGATGTCAACATTTTACCCATAAGTCAGTTAAAGTTACAGTACTGTGCTGGTTATGCCACAGCTTGAATAAAACCCAATGATCAGTAGTAGCCATTCAGTGTGGCTGATTTATAACAGCCAATCATTTAATTGCCCCATTATAAGTTGCTATTTGAAACTGAATAAAATGTAAATTTCAATTAATGTGAGAAAGAAAAAGGGAGTAAAGAGTTTGGTTATCATTTTGAAGGCACAACTCCCTTTTTAGGTCTGTGGAAATTTTCAGATGAATAGTGGGGTTGTATGACTTGCCCAATATCATACAATAAATTCATGACTAATATGGGAATAGAATCCAGGAATCCAAACTCCCAGTTCTCTTATTTAACCCACTCTCTCTAACATATACAGCTAGAAAACTGTAATTAATTATTAATTTTTAAAGAGATTTGTCTTTCTTAATAGTGCAAAATTTAGGAAGTATCAGGAATACTAGGGTTAGGTGTTAGCTTTGTAAAGTCAAAAATGTATTTTAAACCAGTAACTTAAAGTGTGTGTTTCCTATAGATACCAATAAAACAGCATTTCTTGGGTGCTGGAAGAACTTTGCACCAGAAGAACTTTAAAACTGTGTAGAAAGCACCCACACTTGCAAACCCATTTGCCAATGGTATATATTAAATACAACCATACCTTCATTCTGCTGGGAAAGTCTGGTTTGCAAATCTAAAGAAAAAAAATGTACAGAAAGTTAAATATTATCAAGAATACTAAACACTAGATCTTTAACTGCCCACCCTAAATCTATCTTCATGCAGATACACAAACACAGCCACTCTGTTTCTTTATATTTCTTCAGATAGGAGAATAAAAATAGTTTTGTTACTTCTAATTTATCACATGAAAGGTACTCAAATACTAATGATTGGGAGCACCTATAAATACCTAGATAAATATTCTCCAAAGATGCAGTATTCAATTAATGGATAGGGAGATAAACATGACACTTCTCTCTTTGGTCCACACACTTGCTTTACCGTAATCTGTTCTACTTATCCTCTTGATAAAGAATGCTTTGGACATCAAAGTAGGAGAGAGAGCAGTTTTAACAAGCATTATATACAAATTATTTATGTAGTAATAGTTTTATCTTCATTAGCCAGTATCTTCAATGTAATTTAATAGAGATTATTAAATTCCATTAAAAAATACAAACAAGTTTCAGCTAGTGACCTTTTCTTATAACAGAACTCAATGCTGAACTATTAGTTAAATGCTTTCCAAGTTCAAAATAGTTTGCAAATATATCTAAATGAGACTCAAGGTGTAGTTATTCCAGTTTTACAAATGGGGGAAATGAGGCAGAGAGAACATGATTTTCTAAGCATCACTAAGGAAGCCAATATCACGGTCAGGATTAAATTTGATGTTTAATGCATGCTTCTTCAAATTAGCAGGAACAGAAAACTTTGGACTGCAAGTGATGTAAATGTAACTTCAACTTTTTCCTCATGCCCAGATCTTCCGTTAATTCACACAAACTAGCGTAGGGAATGGTCATGCTTTGAGACACCAATATCTAGTCCAGTATCTAATCTTCAAGAAAGGTGAGAACAGACGTTTTAGAGGAGGATGCCTGAAAAATCTCAGTAGATAGTTTTGTTTCTAGACTAGTTAGTCAGACACTTCACTATCTCCTCATGAGACAGTTTTTTGTACACCTCTAATTTTTATATCCAGTGTCTGAAACTGGCCTAGTTCCAAAAGGTGTTTGGGAATAGGTGACCAGAACTGAATTCAGTATTCCAGGTAAAGGATTCATGACTGCTATTTTCTGAATTAATTAGCTCTTCCAACCTATAATCAGCCATAGTACACACATTTCCTCTAAAGTCTGGCTCATCTATACAGATATTCGCTACAGGCCCATGTACTGATTAATATTATTTGTACATAAAAATAAGACTGGAGTTAGGCTGTAAGAGTGTCATTTTGAGGGTGTGTGTTCTGTAGCTGGTTTTATGTTGAAAGTGAAAAGATTTGAAGACATGCAGCATCTGAGCGCATAGTTATGATACTTGTGTGAATGAAGGTTGGTTTACCTGGAGTTGTAGCAATTTCATTCATAGGAAATGCAATGAAACAACCTTAATTTCTTTTTTTAAGTAAAAAAATAAACGAAAGACTTTCCAGGTTTCTAAATATAGATCAGTGAAAATATTTACATGACACCTATAAGGATCCATCTGTATTATTCTTCCCATGCCCTTGGCAGAGACCTAGTGTCCACTGCACCATCCCACTCCTTTTGTTATCCCTCACACAGCTTCTCATTGCACAGCCACTGCCTCACCATGTCCCCCGGATCACAAGCCAGTCAGTCACTTGCCCAAAAGCCCCAATGAAAATTAGGTCCTCATTGGTGCTGGAAGCTGTACACTTGGGAGACCATCTAAAGGACACAGACAAAGGGTTGAGGATCGAGTATTTTGCATGTAAGTGAACCTGGTAGTTTTGTTGGGTTTTTTTACTTTTTAATATAACTATTTTAATAGTGACAGGTTGGGTGGGGAAATAGTTGGAATGGACCAAGAGTAAGGGACAGTCACAGTTCCTCATCTGCTTAGCCATGTCCGCAGGCAGGGTTTTGTTGGTATCACAGCCAAAGTGAGTCTTGAGGAGGAGAGATTTGAAGGGCAATGTGGTAGTAACCGTACCAGTTTTATCTGAGAGTCTTCCCCATGTACGAGATGTTTGAGAAAACCATTGAGATGTTTCTGAGGGAGAAATTCATTGGGTGGCAAAGGCAGAAATGCAGATGAAGTAAAGGCAGATTGCAGTAAGTTATCAGATCAGTTAGGTAGCGCAAGGCTAAGCTGTGAAGAGTCTTAAGAAAGGGGAAGACAGTGGAGGGTCCTGAAGAGGGCTCATGTGGCCACAGCAACAAGTCAGAAAGATGACCTCAGCAATGTTTTGCATGGATTTTGGAGGGCAAGGTTGTAGTAGTCAATGCCAGACAAGAAGAGACTGCAAATGTCAAGACATAAGACAGAAGCACATGGTTGAGAGATTTATATGCATGAATGGAGAGGAAAGGCAGAATTTTTGAAATGTAAGACAGAAGAAACTAGATTTAGTCATGGTTTGCACATGCAAATCTAGAGGTCAAAGTCAAAGATATCCAGGTTACAGACTTTAACAGCTGGTACGATGGTAGGATTGTACACGGTGAGAGATCAATAGCTCACTTTTGGACTTGCAGGGTTTAAAGTCAACAACTTGACCTCTCCTGTTCATGGATGTCAAAGCATGACTATGGTAGTTCCACATTAAATAGGATATTACTGATCTGTGCCTAACCAAAGCACAAAAATAAGTTGTTTCTCCATTCCTCTCAGGAATTTTGTAGCAGAGAGAAACAATGAGGTTTCAGATTGCTAATAAACTATCTATTAATACATTGTACAGGTTAGTAAGTTTGCTTGTAAAATTGCAGAGTTCAGTAATTCACCATGACTGGGAGGCCTGCTGTGAACTACTACAGTTCTAATGTTAAATCACAAGATGTAAAATACTTCCACATATCTTGAAACTGTAACATGCTAAAAATAAACTTGCAAAAATAAATGGCAAAAAATTCAAAATTCTTACCTGCTACAGCACCAAATGCTAAAGATCCACTCATCTGCAGAGCCTGTTGTGCAGCTGGGGGAATCTGCAAACCAGTACCTGCGACAGAAAGTACTAGTCTGAGTTCTTCACTTGGTAAGTGGTAAGAACCATTACTGACCTTCATAACTATTGTTCTTAGAGATGTGTTGCTCATACCCATTCCCAGTTAGATGTGTGCGCACCACATGCACTGGTGCCAGAAATTTTTCCCTCAGTAGTATCTGTAGGGATGGCTCTGGTGCTCCCTGGAGCCATATGCACATGCACAAATATATAGAGTGCCATCAGCCTCCCCTCCCCACAGTTCCTTCTTGCCAAAACGCCGACAGAGGAGAAAGGTTGGTGGATTGTGGAATGGATATGAGCAACATCTCGAAGAACAACAGTTGAAGAAAGAAAGGTTACTGACTTCCCTGAGTGCTTGCTCATGTCCATTCCCAGTTAAGTGACTTCCTAGCCTCTGGAGGTAGGCCAGGAGTTTAAGGACATGCAGTCTGCCTACTGCTCTGCCAAAGCCCATGTTGTCACAGGCTTGCTGAGTGATGGTGTAATGGGCTCTGAAGGTATGAACTGATGACTAAGTTGCTGTTCTACAGATATCTTGTATAGGAATCTGATTCAGAAATGCTGCCAATGATACTTGGGCTCTAGTAGAAGGAGCAGTCAATGGAGCCAATGGCGTGATCTTTGCCTGCTCACAGCATGCTCAGATGCAGGCGGTGAATCAGGAGGAGATCCTTTGGGAAGATACTGGCAGGCCTTTCATCCGATCTGCAATTGCAATGAACAATTGTGTGGCTCTGCAAAAAGCCTATCCAAGTAAAAAGCCAGAGCTTGTCTGACGTCAAGCATGTGAAGACGCCTTTCCTCCAATTTGTGGGGCTTGGGAGAGAAGACTGGCAGGAATATAGTCTGACTGATATGAAATTGTGAAACCACCTTTAGCAGAAAAGCAGGGTGAGGACGCAACTGGACCTTGTCCTTGAAAAGCATTGTGTACAGAGGTTTGGAAGTCAGAGCTCTGATCTCTGAAACCCTCTTCGCTGAAGTGACGGCCACTAAGAAAGTGACTTTCCATGACAGGTAAAGGAGAGAGCAGGATTCTGGGGGGTCCAGTGAGCCTAGATAAAACCAGGCTGAAGTCCCACGGAAAAATTGGGTCTCATCAGTGGAAAGACTCTCTACAGGCCCTTTAAGGAACCTGGCTGACATCTCATCTGAAAATACCAATCTGCCTTGTATACAAGGGTGAAATGCCGATATGGCTACCAGGTGTGGCTTAATTGACTGCACCAGGCCTTGCTCAGCAGGTGAAGCACCTCCACTTAGCCAGGTAAGATGCTCTGGTGAAGGACTTTCTGTTCTCTAGCAGGATTTGTTGGATCTGAGTAGAGCTAGCTTGTTTCTCCACTTCACCATGGAGCAGCCACGCTGTCAGGTGGAGGAATGCTATATTCAAGGTGCAGCAGCCATCCTTGGTCCTGTGAGATTAGGCTCAGTTGGTCTGGGACAGCCCACAGGGGGACACCAACAAATCCAAGAGCATCCCAAATCAACACTGGCACAGCCACGCCAGGACTATCAAGATGATTCGAGCCCTGTCCCTCTTGATTTTTATGGGAAACTTGTGGATGAGAGGAATCAGAGGAAAGTCGTACATCAAGGCACCCACCCATAGTAGAAGGAAGGCATCGGACAGCGAGCCCTCGTCGAGTACCTGTATTGAACAGAAAACAAGGTTACTTACCAGTAACTATTGTTCTTCGAGATGTGTTGCTCATATCCATTCCAATTTAGGTGTGTGCGTGCCCCGTGCACAGATTCCCAGAACCTTTTTCCCTTAACCTACCCGCAGGGCCAGCTTAGTCACCCGACTCCGACAGTGGGGACGGGGGTGGGTTTGGAATGGATATGAGCAACACATCTCGAAGAACAGTTACTGGTAAGTAACCTTGTTTTCTCTCTTCGAGTGATTGCTCATATGCATTCCAATTTAGGTGATTGAGTAGCCATACCCATGGAGGCGGGTAGGAGTCTCTGACAAGCAGCTCTACTCAGTAGGGCTCTGCCAACCGCTGCGTCGTCTCTCGCCTGTTGAACAATGGCATAATGGGTCGTGAAAGTGTGAACTGACGACCAGGTGGCTGCCCTGCAGATGTCCTGCAGTGGCATGTTCTCCAGGA
Source organism: Emydura macquarii macquarii (assembly GCF_026122565.2). Lineage (NCBI taxonomy): Eukaryota > Metazoa > Chordata > Testudines > Chelidae > Emydura > Emydura macquarii. The sequence goes on along the minus strand of NW_027131307.1, from coordinate 501,484 downwards.
AGGCTGTCGATGAGGCCTGAGCCCTGGTCGAATGTGCCGTCACCGTTCCTGGCAAAGGCACTTTCGCCTGCTCATAACACGCCTTAATGCATGACGTGATCCAAGAAGAGATCCGCTGGGTGGAGACGGTAAGAGCCCTTCATCCTGTCTGCCACTGCTACGAATAGCTGTGACGATTTACGGAAGGGTCTGGTCCTCTCCATGTAGTGTGCCAGGGCCCGCCTGACATCCAGCGAATGCCATCTCCATTCCTCTTCCAAACCGTGGGGTTTTGGGAAAAACACAGGGAGGAAAATATCTTAGTTACAGTGGAATTGGGACACCACCTTGGGAAGGAATGCCAGGTGGGGCCTCAACCTGACCTTATCCTTGTAAAAGACCGTATGGGGGGCTCCGAAGTTAAGGCTCTTATCTCAGAGACCCTCCTGGCCGAAGTGATGGCCACCAGGAACGCTACCTTCCAAGAGAGGAGTAGCAGGGAGCATGTAGCCATGGGTTCAAAGGGGGGTCCTGTCAACATGGCGAGGACCAGGTTTAAATCCCGGGGGGGATTGGATCTCGAACCTGAGGAAACACCCTCTCCACCCTTCATAAATCTAACCGACATGGGGTGGGAGAACAGCGACCGCCCTTGCAGTGGCTGGTGAAAAGCCGAAATAGCCGCCAAATGTACCTTCAGGGATGCCAAGGCTAGGCCCTGGGTCTTAAGGTGTAGAAGGTACTTCAGAATCACCTGTATAGGTGAGCAGGTTGGTGTGATACCCCTGGCTTCTGCCCAACCCATAAAGCGCCTCCACTTAGCTCGGTATGTAACCTGTGTGGAGGGTTTTCTGCTACCAAGCAGAATCTGTTGGACCTGTAAAGAACAGGCCCTTTCACTCTCCATCAACCAGAGAGAGTCTCCAGGCTGTTAGATGGAGGGAATCCAGGTCCGGGTGCAGAAGACACCCCTGGTCCTGGGAGAGCAGGTTGTATCGCCTGGGGAGTGTAATCGGTGTGGCGATAGATAGGTGGAGCAGTGTACTGTACCAGTACTGTCTCGGCCATGCTGGGGCAATCAGTATGACATTCGCTTTGTCCCTCTTGATCTTGAGAAGGACCTGAGGGAGGAGCGGAATGGGGGGAAATGCATACATCAGGGCCCCTCCCCATTCCACTAGGAACGCGTCGGACAGGGAGCCCGGCTCGCGACCTCGAAGCGAGCAGTATGTGGGGCACTTCCTGTTCCAAGACGACGCGAACAGGTCCAGTTGGGGAACTCCCCACTCTCGGAAGATTAAAGCTGCCACCTCCTGGTGCAGCGACCACTAGTGTTTGGGTGAGAACGACCGACTGAGGCGGTCCGCCTCGTCGTTCCTGTTCCCCGGGAGGTGATAGGCAAACAAACGAAAGTCGTGCCTCACTGCGAACTCCCAGAGACGCGTGGCTTCCTGGCACAGGGCCGAGGAACGCGCTCCCCCCTGCCTGTTCATATAGAACATGGCTGCTGTATTGTCCGTGAGGACCCGAACTGCCCTGCCCTTCAGGAATCTGAGGAAGATTCTGCAGGCTAAACGGACCGCCCTGAGCTCGCGGACGTTGATGTGTAGGGCTCTCTCCATTGGTGACCATAACCTTTGGGTGCCCAGATTGCCACTGATGTGGGCTCCCCATCCCACATCCGAGGCATCCGTGATAAGGGTTACGGACGGAGCCAGATCTTTGAACGGACTCCTTTGAGCACCTCCCTTGGGTTCATCCACCAACGGAGGGAGGACAGCACCTGTGGGGGAATCGTGACCACCTTGGTCAGTACATGTGTAGAGGGAACATAAACCGAAGCTAACCAGACCTGCAAGGGTCTTAGCTTGAGGCGAGCTAGCCTTACCACGTAGGTGGAAGCTGCCATATGTCCCAACAGCTGTAGGCAGCGCCTAGCTGTCGTCATGCGGGACCTATGCAGCTCTGCGATAATGGAACCCATTGCCTCGAAACGCGGTCGTGGCAGGAAGGCTCTGGCCTGAACAGCATCCAGAGTAGCCCAATAAAGTCAATGCGCTGCACCGGGGTAAGTGTGGACTTTTGTTCATTGATGAGAAACCCCAGTCTGGTGCATGTGGTGCAGACCAACTCCAGGCTGTTTTGCACGCGAGACCTGGATCTGCCCTTAATGAGCCAGTCATCCAGGTAGGGAAATATCCGAACCCCCCTACGGCGTAAGTAGGCCGCCACTACAGCCACACACTTTGTGAAAACTCTCAAGGCTGAAGACAGGCCAAATGGGAGGGCCGCAAATTGATAGTGACCTCCTTCTATCGTGAATCTCAAGAATCTCCTATGCCCTGGCAAAATGGAGATGTGAAAATAGGCATCCTTTAAATCAAGGGCCGCGTACCAATCCCCTGGGTCTAATGCCGGAATTATGGAGGCTAGGGAAACCACACGGAACTTGATACGTCTGATATATCTATTCAGACGGCGGAGGTCCAGGATCGGTCTTAGGCCGCCCTTGGCCTTGGGGATCAGGAAGTATCTGGAATAAAATCCCTTTCCCTTTTTCCTCCCCGGGACCTCCTCAATCGCACCAAGGCTCAGGAGCGAATGGACTTCCTGAATGAGTAGTTGCTTATGCACGGGGTCCCTGATAGGGGATAAAATGGGAGGTGAGTCCGGGGGAAAAGACATAAGCTGAAGGGCGTAACCCTTGAGGACCACCCCAAGGACCCAACGGTCCGTAGTAATCGATTCCCAAGCCTGATAGTAAGGCCGAAGTCTATTTTCAAAGGGTGGGTCAAGCTCCCGGGGAAAAGGAAGAGCACCACTCTCATAGTCGCTGTCAAAAGCGTTTATTACCGTTGCCACTCCTGGTTTTTGCGCCAGGCTGCGCCTGCGCCGAAGAGCCCTGCCGACCACGGCGGTTAAGGCCTCTGAAGCGCTCCCGCCCTCGTCTCTGCTGAGCGACCTTGGGGGCTTGTCTTGGCGGGGGAGGTGGCTGCCTTTGTGGCTGGGGGTGAGACTGACGTCTCGACGCCTGAGAGGTGTATAACCCTAAGGACCTCAGGGTAACCCTCGAATCTTTAAGGGCATGTAATTTTTCATCCGTCCTCTCTGAGAAGAGGGCGGAACCTTCAAAGGGGAGGTCCTGGATGGCTTGCTGGACCTCTACTGACAACCCTGATGCCTGCAGCCAGGAACATCGGCGCATTACTATGGCAGAGGTCATTGCCCTGCCTGCGGTATCTGCCGCATCACTGGCGGATTGCAGAGCTGCTTGGGCCACTGCCTCACCCTCCTGTGCCAGGGTGGCCAGGTCTGCAGCTTGATCAGCAGGAAGCGCTGAGATCAGACGCTGCATTGATACCCACAGGTTCTGATTATATTTTCCCAAGAGGGCCTGATGGTTCGCCACTCTTAGTTGTAAAGCGGCCGTGGAATAAACCTTGCGGCCGAAGAGATCTAACTTTTTCCCCTCCTTATCTTTGGGGGTACTTCCTTGACCTCCCTGGCGATCTCTTTGGTTTGCCGCATCCACAACTATAGTCCCCGGGAGGGGATGATTGTACAGGAACTCGAAGTTTTCCTTTGGCACATAGTACTTCCTTTCTGTTCCCTTCGATGTTGGGGGAACAGAGGAAGGCATTTGCCAAAGGGCCTTCACAATTTTCATTACCCTCTCATGGACTGGAAGGGCCACTCGAGAGGGGCCTGAGGACCCCGAAGGGCCAAAGAGGGGGTCATCCTCCTCTGACATCTCCTTAAGCAGTAGCCCCAAATTGGAGGCTACCCGCTTAAGGAGGGCTTGGTGCGTCCGGAAATTGAAAAGGGGCGCCTTATGGTCCCTGGACATCCCTTCATCCGGGGATGAAGAGGAGGACGGGGGGACAGGCCCTGTGGAGGGACCTTCCTCCGGGTCTGACTCCCTATCAGAAGGGAATTGTGGAGGCAGCTGTGTCAGGAGAGGTGGGGGCTGTACCACCCCAGAGTGGAGCAACTCAGCAACCTGACCAGGCTGAGCGGTCCAAGGTCCCCAATATGGCCACTGCCACGGCCCTTGCGGCCACCCTGACATAGGTGGCTGCTGGGTGTCCACATATTGTCTCTTTTGGCTTGAGCCGCCAGACCGTCTCTTGCGACTTTTCGGCGGGGAACGGCTCTGGGACGAGGAGTAGGACTGGTGCTGACGCCTACGGTGTCTCCTTGAGGAGGATCGGCTGGAGGAACTGGTGGACCTCCTGCGTCTGCGTCCCGACCGTTTGCAGCGGCGCTTCCCACTACGGGACCGGGAGTGACGGCTCCTTCGGCTGCATGCTGTCGAAGCGGAATGGGAATGCACTGGTTTTCCAGTGCCGAAGTCAGCGGTGCCATCGGTGACGCATATGTCAATGGCGGAGCCGCATACATCGGTGCCGGCGGATACATCGGTGCCGGCGGTACCTCACCCCCCGGTGCCGGTAGCCCTGGAGGTACCGTGGACTGGCCCATTAAGGTGGACCACGCCAGGGAGACGCGTGACGCCGCTGACAGGACCAGCATCATAATCGGTCCTGACATCATCTGTGCCGCAGTCGGTGCCGGATGAGACGGTGCCGCTGCTGCCGGAGCTGAAGGGGCCTCGGGGTCGACATTACTCGGTGCCGCCTGGGTGTTGCTTGGAGAGCGATGCCACGACCTCCCCCGCACCGGAGAGCTCGAGCCCGAGCTGTGGGTGGTGTCAGAGTCGGCGCTGACACTTCTGCGCCGGCTCTTGGTGCCTCCTGACCGCCCCCGGTGCCGCGGTGCCGAGGCGCTCGACGACTTGGAGTCGGAGCTTGGAGGGGACGCACTCTCCACCCTCCGTGGCCGTCTGGGTGAGGATGGGGAGCGAGGTTTCCTCCACCCACCAGGGCTACCCAGCGCGGGTTTGCCCCAAGACGCTAGTCCTGCGCCCCTCGGCCGAGACAGAGGCGTAGGCAAGGCTAAGAGGGCCTTTGCCGCAACGAACGCCTCCGGCGTCGACGGCCCTTGCAAGGGCACTCCCCCACTTCCAGGAGTCGGGGGAGGCTCCCTGCGAGGAGACACCGGTGCCGGAGGAACCTCCACGGCACGTGGCTGGGGTGTCTCCTGAGCTTCTCCCTGCTTCGTTGGTCGCAGGGAGGAGTCCATGGAGGCGGTGCCGGACCACTTTGATTTCTTCGGCACCGAAGGCGTGCTCTGCACCGAGCATCCGCTCAGTGCCGGAGGGTCACTCATCGCAAATTGCTTGGAGCAGATGGAACAGCTCTTGAAACCAGCCGAGCCCGGCATGGTTCTTTAACGAAGAACCCCTAAGGGCAATTGACAGTGTTGAACTGCCGACGATCAACTGAATTTGAACAACAACGAACTAACTAAGAACTAGTAGCTTGAACTAAAGTAATTAGGCTAAGGACTGCTGCTTGCAATGGCAAGGGCAGAAGTTCCAGCAACCGTCAGAGGCGGAAAGAAGGAACTAGGGGCCAGTGGGGCCAGCAGCGCCCTTTATACCGCGACATGAGCGCGGCACTCCAGGGGGCGCCTGAGCTGGCCCTGCGGGCAGGCTAAGGGAAAAAGGTTCCGGGAATCTGTGCACAGGGCGCGCACACACCTAAATTGGAATGCATATGAGCAATCACTCGAAGAGAGAATTGATGACACTTCCTGTTCCCTCTGGAAGCAAAGAGGTCCAGTTGGGGAGTTCCCCACCTCTGGAAGATGGACCTTACAACCTGCAGGTTTCATGACTATTTGTGGCAAGCCTAGAAGGACCGGCTTAGGCGATCTGCTAGCATGTTCTTGACCCCTGGGAGGCGAACCGCTTTTAGGTGGATAGCATGAGCAATGCAGAAGTCCCAAAGATGAATGGCCTCTTGGCACACAGCCGGGGAGCGTGATCCTCCTTGTCTGCTGATGTAAAACATTGAGGCCGTATTGTCTGTCAGTATCTGCATTATCCTGCCACACAGGTGAGGGAGAAATACCTCGCAGGCCAGCTGAACTGCCGAGCTCTCTCCTCTCTGGACTGTAGACCTTGGATCCTGAGGGTACCGAGATGGGCCCCCAACACCCCAACCCTATGTCCAAAGCATCCAATACTAGAGATAGCATTGGCTGTGGCACCACGAACAGGATCCCTTGTGATACAGGACATAGTTTTGACCACCAGCTCAGAGAGATAAGTACCGACGGGAACGTGTCCAATTGGTGTCTGGGGAGTAAACTGACGCCAGCCACATCTGCAGAGGTCTGAGACGCAACCTCATGTACTGTATTACATATGTGCAGGCTACCATGTGCCCCAACAGATTGAGGCACACTCTCACTGCGATAAGGGATGAGCTGTGACCTTGTTTACAAGCGCTGATATGTCCAAAGACCTGGCCTTGGGCAGGAGCGCCCTGGCTTGGACTGAGTTGAAGACCACCCTTATGAACTCTATTTTCTGTTGACTTTTGCTTGTTTATTAATAAGCCCGGCACTTGGCAGGTGGCCTGAACGATGACGATGCTGTGCCAGACTTGAGCCACTGACCCTTGATGAACCAGTCATCTAGGTAGGGGAGGACCTGTATTCCCCATCGCCTGAGGTAAGCTGCAACTACTGCCATGCATTTCATGAATATGTGTGGTGCTATCAACAGGCCAAAGAAGTATTATGAACTGGTAGTGCTGCTCCCCAGCTACAAATCACATGAACCTTCTGTGGCCCCAAAAAATGAAGATTCAGAAATACGCGTCCTTTAAGTCGAGGGTGGCGTACCAGTCACTCAGATCCAGGGAGGGAATGGAGGCCAGGAAGACCCTGTAGAACTTCAACTTCTTGAGGTACTTGTGAAGCTGTGCAGGTCCACGTTAGGCTGTAGACTTCCCTTGGACTTTGGGAGAAGACAGTAACAGGAGTAGAACGCTCTCCCTTTCTGCTCTCAGGGAACTTCCTCTAAAGCGTCCACCCACAGGAGGGCTTGCACCTCCTGGATGAGGAATTGCTCATGACAGAGGTCCCTGAAGAGGGACAGGGCGGGGAGTGGGAAGGCAAAAGGGATATGAACTGAAGGGTGTATCTGACATGCACTGTGTTCAGCACCACTGGTCTTATGTTGTAGCAGACCAGGGCGCTTGGAGGGAGGCCCTGGCTACAGTCTTCCCCTCCTCCAGTATAGCCTCAAATTCCTGTCTTGAGTCCCGGGGCAGGAAGTCCGTGAACTTGGTCATAAAATGCCAGATATTAAAATCTTATCTCCCCAGCAGGGCTTGCTGCCTGAATAAACTTTTCTTCTGAAAAGTTCTAATTTCTTCGGGGTTGAGCCCACCTGCCCCTTTTGTTGGCCGCTGTTACCACCAGACAGGGGAGAAGTGGGTACTCAGATATTCAAACCCTTTCGTGGGTACATAACATTTTCTTTCTGCCTGCTTGGATGAAGACAGCAGCGAGGCTGAGGTCTGCCACAGGGCTTGGCTACCTTTACCGCTCCATCATTAACAGGGAGGGCCACTTAGGATGGGGTCACTGCTGACAGTATATCAAAAAGTTCATCTACAGGTTCTTTTAGTTCTTCTGCCTTTAGGCCCAGGTTTGAGGATACCTGTTTTAGCAGCTCCTATTGGGCTCTGAAATCTTCCTGCAGGACCACAGTGGAGGGCCCTGAAATAGCCTCATCTGGCAAGGATGACGATACTGGCAAGGGTGGAGATGTGGGCTCATCCTCCCTAGCTGGGGTAGCCCCTTCTGGATCTACAGTAGAGGCTTTTGCCTCATGGTCTCACTCTACATCTAGGTTGGGAGCTGGTCAAGTGACCGCTGATGACCATCTCTCCAAGGTCCCAGAAAATGACTGAACCTGCGATCCTGGGGCAGGGGGGGGAACAGGTTCCAGAAATATCATGGCACAGGCCACTATCCTTGTGGTCAGGATCCCACTGGAGGACCTATGGGGAAGCCTGAGGTTGTGGATGTATAAGTCTGAGACCCAGACAGAGTCCTTCCCTTCTGAGTCCAAGAAACTCTCTCTCGGGGATCATGGCGGTGCCAATAGGGACTGCTCTTCCCCACAGTGCTGGGAGCTGCTGCACACCAGTGCCAGGAGCCTGGGTGTCACAAGCTCAGAGATTGGCTCCTGTCCTTAGGCTTCCTATATGGGGAAGATGGGGACCGGTGTCGGGGCTCTGGAGACCGATGTGGGTCTGGAGACCAGCTCCGGAAGCAATATTGATTCATGCGAGGCCAGGGATCGGCAACCTGATGACAGACCACTGCGCGGGCCTCATCGCGAGTTTTCCCCTGGATGGCCCTGAAGACTGAGACATCAGTCCGGGATCTCTGAGCCTCTCCTCCAGGGGTGCAGGGATCATTAGGAAGTCCCTAACTGCCTGGAATGCCTCTGAAGTGGTTAGCAACAAGGTGTCCGGGGCCCTTGCTGCTCCCAGGAGTCAGCGGCAGGTCTGGAGTCGGCTTAGGATCCTGAGATGTGAAGCGACTGACCGCCCAAGGCCCGACGTAGATGAGAAGCCCGATGTGGCTCTCACCTGATCTCCTGTGTTCTGAGAGTCCCTCCTCGGAACCAGCAAGCACACCCTGTCTTACATGTTCTTGGGCTTCTTCAGCATCAGTGAAGGTGACCGGTGCCAGGAAGAACTCAGTGCTGTGGGGGAGAAGGGGACGTTCCATACTGACGTACTTGGGGCCAAGTCAGAGCAGCCCGCCTGGAGGCTGGTCTAAGAGCTGATTTCATCAAGACTGCTCAGTTTAAGGCCACACTGATTTTTAATGCGAGGTCTGAACTCCTTGCAGATCCTGCACTTGTCTCCTACGTGAGCCTCACTCAGGCACTTTAAGCAGCTTTGGTGAGAGTCATTCACCAGCACAGGCTTTTTACATGAAGCGCACAGCTTGAAGTCCGGGGATTGGGGCATGCCCCAGCTCTGCGCTGTTTCATCGAATCAACCGAACTTATACTAAACTACTACTACTAACTAGGTAACTAGAACTATATGCAGTAAACTAAGTATAAATCATTGGATGGGAAGCTTGCCGAAGCAAGGAGATGTTCCAGCACTGTCTCAGGTGGTAAGAAGAAACTGGGGGGTGGAGGGGTGGCACCCTATATACTGGCGCACATGCGCACAGCTCCAGAGATGGCCGTATGGATTCCACTGACGGAAAAAACTCTGGCACCAGTGCATGTGATGCACACATACCTAACTGGACATGAGCAAGCACTCGAAGACTAGAAAGCTTCAGAAATTTTAGTGTTCTCATACGCTAAAGGAAAATAAATATTTCCTATTAAGTCATTAATACTCCATTTTTGAGGTGTTCCTCTACTACAGAAATGGAGTACTGTTCTATACAGCATTTTGTATAACGTTATCTAAAACTCAACGACTTTGTAATAGATGTAAAATTGCTTTAACAACTCCAATATTTCCCATACGTAACCTGTATCACACTTACCCTCTGCAAGTCTTGCCATCAACTGTAGACGACCAGTTGTTCCCAAGTCAATTCCAGTCCTTTCCAGCTCATCACTGTCCAAAAATGAACTAGCACTAGAAGCATCAGTGCGTTCAGTTACATGACCTACTTTCATTGGCCTGCCAGCTAGCTCAAATCCATTTAGTTGTTCCAAGGCTTTTTTGGCACACTCCGAGTCTGAGAACTATAGAATTATACATGGTCAGTGTCTATCAAAGTTCACAAGTTACTTTCTATCAAACAGTATCTGTAAGAATATATATTTGAGGTGCCTTTAACTTTAAAGAAACATTATCTATGACATTATATATCTATTTGTTTTGTTTTAATAAATGAAGGACAGAGGCCAGGAAGCATAGCAAAACCTGTTAATTACTAAACAGTATAACATTCACTCTGGATATTTATTTCTGCATATTTATTCAATTTTTTTAATGCTCATCTTGTGCTCTAGACATATATTCCATAAATTAAAATTTCCAACATAGAAGCCATGGCTTCAGCTTTCCTTCAGTGAGCACTATGATTAAGTCACTTTTCTTGGGTTTTGCTCTTATCCTGTGATCTCTTAATTACTGTAGCGTGCTTTACGTGTAGCTATCCTTATGGGCCAATCAAAGATTCAGCCAGTGAAGCATACAGCTGCATATCTACTTGGTGGTGTTAGCCACAGGGGGCACATAGAACATCTATACAGTTGTGGTGGTTCCCCCCATTTGTTTCCAGGTACAATAATTCATAAAGCCATATATGACTTGGCTAATAGCTGACAGATCTCCCTTCCACCATATATTGCTGGGTCAGTTCTCCTTAGTTGCCAGTTTTGAACAACTGGGAGCTAGCTGGAAGGTGCTCTCCTCCAAAAGCCCTAGCCTCTACAATTTGATTCCCCTGAAAAAGCCCAAGTTTGATGAACTTCAGGACTTTCGCAAGGCCTATTTCCATTCAAGCTTTGGTGGTAAGGTAGTATAACTTACAGAGGTATTTGGTAATACTGGTCATTTGTGCGGTTTTGTTTTTAGATATAGTACTTGATCTCTGATTTGTTAATTATCCACCTGCGACTGTGGTAGAGACCACCAATCCAGGACTGGCAGGCAGGCTAAAGAGACATAGCTGCATACCCCAAGTGCTGGGATAGTCTAAACTGAAGTATTTCTAATATACAGAGTGATCTGTGTTGCTATAAAAGTGCTTAAAGGAGCTGGAACACATCTAGGAAGTAAGACCTAGCTCATCCTTGGAGAAAAGCCCTCTGGTTACACAAAGCTCTCTCTTGTTTAAATCACTCAGAAGCAATCTGAAGTAGTCTTCTGATCTCAGTTTAAACCCCCCCGACTCTGGGCAGCTTATTTCTGCCTGGACTCTGAAATGCCCAGATTCAGTCAGTTGGCATTTGGGTCACCTGCCTAACCCACAACTCTGCTAACTTGCCATTACAAATCAAAAACTTACCGTAATAAATCCATATCCTTTGGAGCGTCCAGTTTCACTATCCATCATCAGCTGAATGCTTTCAATCTAAAAAATGAAAAACAGATATTTAGCACACATTACATCCTATAAAGACACATGAGATATTCAATTTAGTCTTCTCCCACACAAGTTTTTCCAATACACTGCAAGATATCAAACAAACGTAAAACAGCTGGTATAGGTACATGGTCCATAATGAAGCTTAATACCACTGCTGGAAATTTTACCAGCTCCCCACTTTTCATGTAAAAAAGTGTCTACATTAGTATAAAGATAACTTGCAATTTACTAAAAGTGAGCTATGTGGGGCTCTTTATTGAGTGCACCAAACAGCCTCAGGTATGTTCAATATATTCTTCGTGGATTATTTTAGGCTCCTCAGCCAGCCAGTGGCTTCCACTCAGATGTGATACCCTAACACACACTATGATGCCACAGCCATCATCAATTGCTGATTGTTATGTCAGCTCAGATACAAGCAACTGCAATTTTGTAAAACATCTCAAAAGGAGATCTTTATAAAGTGTCAGAGTCTAGCAGGAGCCAGCTAGTTATGACTTTTGGGGACCTAACCAAAAAAGTATAAACATTCAAAAGTCTTATATCCTTGCCTGCTATTTTGGGCAGTGAACAGAATTTCACAAGTTGCAAATATTTTTTTCAAAAATTCAGTAAGTCATCTGTAACCATAAAGTACTAGAGAGTTAGGCATACATAAAGATGGGGAGAAAGTATAAAGAAGATGATTTTAAAACCCACATCTAAATCTACATTCCAGCTTCTTAAATCTTTCTTGAAGATTTCAGTCCTACCCCCTCCTGGCCTATACTATTCCTATTACCAAAGCTTCATCAAGGTAAGACAGCATGGATTCAAACAATTAATTTGTTGCAGTTCTCTAAAGGATATTTTTAGCACGGCTGTCACTTAAGGGAACATATGTACTCAGATTTTATTTAATAAGCATTTAACTAGCTACGACAGAAGTTAAGGGGTAAAGTGTCCCACCGAGTAGTAAATACAGGCAGTATACAAAAATGATTTTTGAGAAGCTAAATATCCAGAGATGGAAATAGGTTGCAAATTACATTTACTTAGTTTTTTTTTTTTTTTTTTTTAAATACAGCACACAAACTGTACTAGGTAACCGCAGACATCTCTAATAGCTCCTGAGCTCTTTAAAAATAGCCCATCTGTAACTTGAATTCGTGTGCGCAAAGGGACAGTGACAGTTTTGTTATATAATCCATGCAATATACTATTTATCAACTGTTATTCAGAGATTTAGCCCGTATTTGTATATTAACAGGAGTTTAACTGGAAGGGTATGGTTATGAACTAGAATGGAATGAAGACAATACTTTTGCCTAAAACGTACCCATAATTTCAAATTCTATATTTTACTTGCTTATTTCAATAATTTATTTAAATTGTATTTTATCAGCATTAGGAAGAACCTTTCCTAAAAACAGTTATTTTGTTATAAGGGTTCCTATAAAAACAAATAAAAATTCACAAAAACTACTTTGAAGAAATGTGTTCAATTTGAAATAGTTAATTTAGAAGAGTCTGAAGTTTCATATATTACACCTGCCTTAGAATTGCTGCCATGCTCTGTTTTAGGATCACATAGGAGAGAGACTGGCCAATAGCTGGAGACACAAATGTGAACAAAGGTGAATTTATGGTGGGAAAGATTAAAGCATATTTGTATTACAAGAGGAAGGATCAGAGGAGAAAGGTGAGAGCAGGGATGAGAATGCTGGCAAGGAAGATCAGGAGAAAGAATGAGAGGTGGAAGCAGTTATGGGAAGAGATCTCAGATTCAGTGTTGATAGAAAAGGCAGGAGAAATAAATAGAAGTGAGAAGAGGTCCCATCAGATTTCTAAAACTTCCTTTTGGAAGAACTCAGCAAGGTACGGAGCAGAGAGGGAGACAGGGCAGGAAGCACAGGAGAAGAGGGTTTAAGGAAGGAGAGGAAAGTGACAAAAAGCCTTCCAGGGTTGCAAACCAGATGCCTGATCTGCGGAGACAGGAATCATAGATTGCTCATCATCCTATTTTAGTTGTTGACAAACAAAGTGTTTGCCCTCTTCTGCAAATGCAAAAACCATGAGGAAATGCAGAAGTGAGGAGCTGGTTGAGGAATCCGACGTAGTACTCCCTTGATCCCACTAAAAAGACATTTGACATATTCTGGACAATATGACAAACAGAAAATTGTCCTTCCCAGGTCTCCAGATGCCACAAAAAAGAAATAGATGATTACAATCTACTTTTCTCTGGATGAGATAAAGCTTAGGCTTAGTATGACTTCTGCTAGTATTTGGTTTTGTTAGACATGTATCTCACTGGAGAGGAGGTGAAAAGTTGTCTTTTCCTTATAGGAGAAGACGCAGGACTCCTGGAACCAGGATGGACGAGCATCCAGACAAATATCATTCAAGCTGTTCGCTGCAAGGCAGAAAGCATTTGAAGAGATTTATATACACAGATTTTAGAATTCTGAAGTAGATGGCTGACAGGGTATCTGAGAGTTACTGAATGGCTTGTTTAGTATGGACAAGAGGTAGATTGTTGCAGCAATTTGAGATTTCACAGCTCAAACAATATTCTTGAGTCAAACCATGATCCAAAAGGTCACAAAGGGAAACATTTGCCTCAAAAGGGGAGAGCATGTTTGCTTGAAATGAGAAAGCACTGCTGGAAGAGCCAGATTATCATAAGCCCACGTAACCAAATCCCCTTGCCAAATGAAGGCAATGTATCTCATCCAATCATAAGAGGTGATAAACCATAGCTAGTTTTTAAGTACACAGAATTCCTTAAACATTAAAATGTGTCACCTAATCTTATCTTGACAGGTTAGTCCCTGAATTCTCAGCTCTCCAAATCACACCTACCTGTTCAATAAAAATGGTTGAATATTACTGAAAATATCTCCAAGTTAATTTTAATACAAAATCTCTTATTTGTTTTCAGATTGAATACAGTAGAGCTTAAATATTCTGATGCTAACACCCACATACATATGAGAACAGGCAGAGGAAACAAGTTTTGTAGACACGGAATTTACATTCAACCAGGATGCCATTTCAGTCCTCTGCATTTATTATGTGAAACAGGATCTAAAATAAAGAGTAACCACAACACGCAAGTCATAACACCTGTGTCATCAATAGGAACTCACCCGGCCAAATGGTTCAAAGATTCCACGAAGCATATCTTCAGTTATGTTGAAGTGTAACGATCCTACATACAGTCTCATAGGCCCGGCACTGCCCTTCTGTAGGTTATTGGCCATTGCTGCGGCTCTGTTTTTCTCTGCCTAGGGAAAACAATTTCCATTGTCTGTAAGAGCCCAAGTAAAAAACAAAACAAAGCTACCAAATCTAGTAAACTCCCTAAAAGCGCAAGCTCTATTACTCTCAGTAAAAATGGCTTGTATGCAGGCTGATTTCATAGCATTTAAGTTATCAATAAGTCCAAGCTCTCGACTACAATTATGCAACTATACATATGCTTCAAACAGAATGAATGAATTGATGTAGATTACTTGTTTCTCTAGTGAAAAGCGTACTTTGCTTATTAAACATGCATGACTTCTACGTAAGATAAATAACTTATACAATAGCACAGGTGCTTAACATTCCCCTTCTTAGCCTTAATTCCCTCATCTACCTTCTGCATTCCACCTTCTATTCATTTATCTAGTTTTATTTAGACTCAGTTCTCTTGGACTGGGAATATTTATTAAAATGGAAGCAACCAACTCAGTTACAGTTACAGAAATGTTTCAACTGTATCTCAGTCAGCTACTCAACCATAAGATAGGGTAAAACAAGAATGGAGTTCAGTTGTCATTGAACTTTCTGGCCTTTTGCGTGATTTGTGCTATGCTGTAACAATTAATATTATTACAACCTTGGCATGAATATGAAGATAAATCAATTCTGAAATGGGATACGTGTATCAAGTAAGCCTCACTGAAACCAACAGTGCTTCAAGGATACATATATTACCCCTTGGTCAAGCAGTGTGTGCTGCAGTATAAATGTTATATAATTCTATCACAACTAGCATACAACCAACTTACTTGCGATGCTTGTACTATGATTGGAACTCCAAGGACTCGCTGTCCAGTTAGTCCTATTGCCAGAGGCACTGAACTAACATCAACGAATTCTACATATGCAATTCCCTTGGAACGTCTGGAATTTCTATCAGAGATCATCCGCACATCACGAACCTACAAAAATACAAGAATAAAAAGGTCAGCGTTATCATGTATCTCTACTTAGTGCAACTAACTTTTCGATGAAGTGGGTTTCTGCCCACGAAAGATTATGCCCAAATAAATGTGTTAGTCTTTAAGGTGCCACAGGACCCTCGCTGTTTTGCTAAAAACAAACTCACACGGCTACCCCTCTGGAACTCATTAACTTTTCTATAGTTGCTAATGATATCTTAACTGTGCTATAACTCTATAGACTAGATACAGTCACACTACCTTCTAAACCAATACATCCCAAAAACTTAGCTTCATGAAAATCATTTTGATTGTCACAATTTTGACATAAAACTGAACGTAGTTAGGAAAAAGGGATGTAGATTCCAGTTTGTCAAAATTTTTCGTCTCTACAAGCTCTCTCAGCTCACCAAACAAGCTATCATATTAAAAAGGGACCTAAACTTAGAATTCCATCGTATGCTGCAGATCCATATGCAAAGATAACTAATCTTACTTTTTATTGCAATAGTACATGGAGGACCTAATCAGAATTACTCCCCTTGCAATAGTCACTGTACAAAATGTATGACAAAAGCAAGTCACAGGAATTGAAGCTTTGATTTTGCAAACCAGTCCCAACATGAAACTGCCAACTTTAATATGAATTAGACATGCAGAGGGCCTGCATTAGCTCCTTGCAGCCTCCTATCTACTTACACTTCTGTAGAGAACTTTGTTATTGGAAGAGTCGCTGATACAGCGCTCAAACAATATTTAGGTTCATTTAACCCACCCTCAATTACCTTTCCTACAGTAGAGAAAAATTCTTCCAAGTCTCTTGGCCGAATTCTTGCAGCCAACTGCATACAGAACACTGTTCGAGCATCTCTCTCTTCAGGGGTCAAATTATCAATTGGCTCTCTGAAACACAAGGGGAAAATAAGTGGTTAATTACTCAGTTCTGATTTAAGGCAACTGACAGTTTGAGCAAAATGCAGAATTTTATATATTTGTCATTTAAGCCTGACAAGAAGTCAAAACATCTACATTAATTTTTTTTTAAAAAAAAGATATAGGCCATTATTTAAAAAGAGAACCTAAAGTTAGTCCTTTAAATTGATTTTCAGAAGCACACAAGAAATCCCACTAACTTTAATGGGAGGTGCTCAGCACATTAACAACAAACAAGTAACTCCCCCCCCCCCCCTTTTTCAAATGTATATTGCAATGCTGCCTAGAAAGCTCAGTCACTTCAGGGCCCCTTTGTGACAGGCACTGCACAAAAACTGCAAACTCTTTGGGGCAGGTCTGTCATTTTACTATTAAAAAGACAATATGCAAAAAATGGAGAAAGTAAGTGGGAGGGGGTGAAGAAACGGGGTAACAAAATAGGATGTTTTATCACAGACTTTTTCAATTCTTAAACAGGGAGAAGCAATAACCACATCATCATCTAGGGACCTAATTTTATCCAATATTGTTAAAAAGGCACGCAAGTGACTACGGCCAAGATTTCAGGACAACAGTCCTAGCTGGCTATGTACCCATTTTACATACCGGTAAGTACACTGAATATCACTGTTGTATCAGTAAGTAATGCCAACATATCCATATACAGAAAGTCCCCAAATGCTTAAACTTGGTTATTTGATATTTTAGTAGTTTCAGTATTAGTTACCACCAGAAGTTAAAAAATCCAAAATATGCAAAGAGAAGCAGCTCTAACAATACAAAGTGAACTGCTAACTGAATACTTACTATGTAATTGAATAATTAGTGCAGTCATGTGTCCTAGTAGCTGTCACGCTGGCTGGATTTTTGGGGGGACGGAGGGGATGATTTATTATATTGTTTAACATCAGTGTGTCAAAATCATAATTCATATGAGATATGCCGTGTCAAGTACTGTTAGAAAGGCTATAATGTGCTGAGTAAGATTGTAATGTTTATGTTCATGTGTTATGGATATGGTTGATATATCTGTATTTCAAATTGTGCTGTATCTGGGCGACACCCCAGACAGGATGGCTGCAGCACTAGCCTGTTTAATGGCCCATTAAGGAAATTTACAGGTCCAATGGGCCCAGGGGAAAAGCCAGGGATATACTTGATGAGTCACCAGTATTTACTCATGTGACCCTGGACTCCATTTTATTCCTGCAAATTTCCACAAGCAGCATGGCCTAGGCCAAAGGATATAAAAGGCAGCTGCACGACATCCATTTTGTCTTTAATCTATCTTCAGTCTCGAGCCTACCTCTGGATCAACTCATCTACAACTGAACTGAAGCTGTGAAACAAAGGACTGAGAAACATCCAGGTACTGGATGTACACCAGAGGGATTATACAAGCCTGCAAACTCCATAATTCTATTAGAAACCTGACATATATGGACTTTCAAATCAATTGTATGTGTCTGACTGCTTTAATCCTTTACAATTTCTCTTAGTTTGTTTCTCTCTTTTTATAATAAACCATTAGTTTTATTTACTAAAGAATTGGCTGGCAGCGTGGTATTTTGGGTCAGATCTACACTTACATTGATCTGGTACTGTGGCTGACCCCTTGGGGTCAGGAAAAACCTTTTTGGTAAACAGCCAGAGTTTTAAATAACTGATCTCCTTATTGGACCTAGTGGCTGACTGGGAGCCAGAGACTGAAATGCAGTAAAGGGGGCTGTGTGTATTTTTATTTTGGCTTCTTGATAACCAGTGTGGGGAATCAGAAGCACTGTTTGTGGCTGGTTGGGAAGTCTGACTTCAGTGTCACCCACCAGTGCTGAGAGAAGCTGCTCTTCTTTTGCAGCCTGCCCTGACCTTAGCATTTTCAGGTGGCTACCCTAGGCATGGATGCATCACAGTAGCACTATTTAATAGCAGGGAATGCGTGTCAAAGTGTAGTGTCAGGTAGGACTGAACTTTTTTTTTTTTTAAATAAAAACTTGGATTCTGAAGAACATGACTATGCCACATAGGCCTCAAATACTTTATATGGGAGGGATCTGGCCCAGATCATTTGACAACCCCTGCATTAATTTGACTTTCAACACTCAAGTTGAACTTTCAGTTTAATACTATAGAGATATTTGGATTCAAAGTTGTAAGTAAGCAAAAATGAAGACGTTAAGTATCAGGAAAACCCTTCCTTAGAGTGAGCTGTGTTTGTCTGGGAAATGGTCACCCAGCTATACTGCATATAACACAAACATACTGTAGAGAAAAATCTCACATTTGCAAGATGATTGATTAGATGACCAAAGTAGTATTTTTCCATCTCAGTTTTTATGAGACTCATGAGAAAAGTGAGCCAATTTCAACTGGGTAAACTATAACCTAATTCAAATAGTCAAACATGAAAAGCAAGGTAAGATTTATGCGTAACAATTTTGCAACTGTGAACAAGATGTTTACAGTAATTCTGAATTTTTCAATTGTCTGGATATTCCATCACCAGAAAGACAATATAAATTCCCCCTCCTTCCCCCAACTCCTCCCTTCCCATACCAAGCAGCATGGATACCTATATTGATTTGGAATCTGACAATCCTAAATCTAGCTTGCACAGAACGTAATTGTGCATTTTAAAGTTCAGTCGCATTTCACATGACATTCAGCATAACTTGACTAATTACAAATTAAATAGTAATGTGAAAATAGCTACCTAACAGGGCTCTTGTCTTTTCTGAATGGACTTTTGCTTCTGGAGCGCCGTCGGCTGTAAACATTAAAAAAATACTTATTAGGTTATCAAAAAAAAGTACAAAATAGCTTAATTGTTAGTAGACACTTAGCTACCCACAACAATAGAAAGCTCAGAAACCTTAATTTGATGCTGTGAGGCAGACCAATCTTCCCTCTGATAGCACTGTTGAATTTTGGACCAGAACTAAAGTAAAAACAAAGAACAGCTTGTTATAAATTCAGTACATGACAAGGAGAAATATAGTATCCTGCCAAGCTAACGTTTACTGACTTCCTGTTTTTTTTTTTTAATTGTTAAATGGGCACAAACACAGTCCAATATAAGTAGTGCTACCTCAAGAATATAAGTTTGACACAAATTGTAAGAAAAGGTTATTTGTTCATTCCAGGGATCCTCTATTTTCCTATAATTATTTTAATACTAATTCTGTATATACATATGTAAATCAGACTAACATACATCAAGCACAACTGTGAGCCAACCAATAAGCAACTCTGTTAACTGAAGATGCTCTCATCTGCCATTAGCTACATAGTGCCACCGAGTGTCTTCATCCAAAGATCACAGCTAAACTCAAAAACTGATTAGAAACGAACTTTGAAAAAAAATATCCTCCATTGCTTGCAAACAACTTCTTCATGTGACAAGTAGTCCTTAACTACCAACTATGTATCTTCCTTCTGGAATAGTTTTGTCCATTTTTTTCTACATACCTCTGTTTACTTCCTGCTTTGTGCACCAGCATCAGCGAGGTCAGCAAAACTCTGGGAATACAGTTTGTTAGTTAACGCCTGATGCAAGCCCAGCAGGAAGAGGGTAGTTTCATATTGGTTTTTGTGAATCCAACAAAAGTCTCTCTTTTTGGAAGTAATATCAATATACTTAAGAACCTGCACCCCAGGGGAAACTATCATCCAGTTTTTAATGGTTAAACCTACAACATGACCTGCTTTAACTACTATTAAGTATCTTTTACTAGGACTTTAATAGATAATTTCCTTTCATCCTAATCCTAACTAAAGTCATATTCTGACTTTATGCTACTTGTTTTTCTATAAATTTTTAGTTCAATTTAACCAAAGTATAGCATGTTTGCTTGTAGTTTAGGATAAAAACAAAAATTACTAAAAGATAATTGAAACGTGCTCCATTTTTTCCATTGTTCTCCTTACTTCCTTGTAAACGACAACATTACTTTGAACATCTGTTCAAAGTAAAAAGTAAACAGACTAGTTTAGAAATTTCATATTTCAATTTAAACTCTTACAATATTGATGTGAAACATGCTCAATTGTACATTAAAATAACC
Organism: Emydura macquarii macquarii; assembly: GCF_026122565.2. Taxonomy (NCBI): domain Eukaryota; kingdom Metazoa; phylum Chordata; order Testudines; family Chelidae; genus Emydura; species Emydura macquarii. The sequence continues at coordinate 481,320 of NW_027131307.1, read as the reverse complement.
TACTATGGGCTTCTGTAGCGGCCTCTGAATCTGCGTTCTCTACTTCTAGAACGGCTACGTCTGCGTTCTTTGCTTCTGCTGCGTTTCCTTTCCCGACTTTTGCTCTTTTTCCTCTCACGATCACGGCTTCGTTTGCGTTCCTTACTTCTGCTCCTCTTCCTGTCATGACTGCGACTTCTACTCTTGCTTTTTTTTCTCCTAAGAAAATACAGCTTATGTTATAGGGGTAAAGAAACCTTTATGTTGGTTTCTATCATTATGCATTACCTTTCCTCAGCTCATTAGTCAGTCTTTTCCCCAACAAACAATATACTAATTTTATTTCCTCAATCTGTGATGCCACAGAAACTAGTATAGAAACAGTGACATTATCAGTTTCTATTTGCACAAGTCTCTTGATCAGTCATTAGCAAGAGAGATCAATTTAGAACTCTTAAAATCCTAAGCATAAAAGCTCACTGGTTTCAAGCTCTCATCTATTTTGTTTGGCTTTGTAAAGATTAAAAAATACTAAGCCTTCAAGTATGGTTGTGAGGCTGAATATAAAATAGTATATATTAAATTATTATGCTGTAAAAATATTTTCAGAGAGCATTCAAGCTTCTAACGTCTACTAAGACGAAGAGAGCCTAGTGGGGCTGACTATTCCTAGTGATAAAAAAAGAAAGGAAGGACAGACAATTACCTATTTTCTTTTGTCCTGACAGGTAGACATGTTGGCATTTTGCAGCACTATTGTAACAGCAACAATATACAATTGTTTTCAGTTCCTATTAACTCCAGAATTCCCGAAGAGCTGTTTAAATTCCACAGGCATGAAACTGTTCATTGCTTATACGCTAAAATAGCAGTTTCTTTTAGAAAAGAATATCATTGTAAACAGAGCCCTAGCTAAATACATATGGACTGAGTGGAGTGCAACAATAAGATGGCTACACAATTTGATCCTTTCCATGTGTTTGGCTGCTCAAAAAAGCAGAAACAGTCTTTAGCTCCTCATCTCCACAACAAACATCAGTTCTCAATGTTCAGAAGAAACCTGCACAACACTTTCAAAAGACGAGCCTGGAAGATTAAATTCATAACTTTGCTAGAAACTAAAAATCATGAACTGAACAGACACACTGGATTTATAGTTTATTACATAGATTCCTATCCCACTAGCAGCCCCTCCTTCTTTCTACCTTATGACTGGAGGGGTGTTAATGGGCCACTTCATCTTGAACGGTCTCTTGAAATGTGTTAACTACTGATGCTAAACAATCTGTTCCACCTTGTATCAAGGACAAGTTTACATTTGCGGTTATGCCAGCAAAACCTTTGTTGCTTTGGGGTGCAAAACCCCCGCACTCTCCGAGCTACATAAGTTTTGCCAGTGTAAGCGGGAGTGCAGAGAAGCCCTTAGTTGTGACATGGAGTATGCTTCCCTGACCTGAGAAGAGCTCTAAGTAACCTTGTGTCTCTCACCAACAGCAGTTAGTCCAATAAAAGATATTACCTTACCCATCCTATGTCTCTAATATCCTGGGATTGCTACAACTACAATATTGTAAGTAACAGATATGGCATTTTAAAGGGACGCCAGTCAACCTACAAAAATAAACCACACTTTGGTCTGATTTTTTTTTTTTTAAATCTTATTGTTACAAGTAAGACTTCTGTAACAAAAAAAAAAAAAGAAAGAAAAAGATTTTTTTAAAGCTTTCCGTTTGAGCATTTCAAAACTCTGCAGTCTGTTTCCTGGTGGACCTTTCAGACAGCAACAAACGAGAGAAAAGCCATTAGGACTCAGAGGCAGGACAATTATAAAACCAAGAAGAGGGATTTCACAGAAGATGCAACATGAACATTTTTTCAAAGTGACTGTATTTTAAGTTCATGTGTCCTTTTAAAACTACTCATGTTATACCTCAGTTATACACCCTCCCACAATACATCCTTTGTAATATGTTCATGAAACCACTGACAGAGCTGGTGAGAAAACACTAGCTGAAGCCTAGCTCAACATCTCCTTTATAATCTCCCAGCTTTTTCCACTTTGCCAAAATTCAAACACCCAGATGAAGACCAACTGGCTAAAGCTGAATACAAGCAACACTGAAGTGAGATGGTAGGAAGAGGGAAGCACTTTGAAGAACTCCACCCTTATAACATCCCCCAATATCACTGGCATTCAGCCTCAGGTAACTTATCTGACTGAGCGTGGGTGCCTTACTTCCAGGGCTAATGAATGGCTAAGTAGCCATGCTGACAATAGTCACTTCCATCTGTAAACACCCAGAAAATTGATCCCAAACACTAATGCACAAAGATTCAACTACTGTGATCCACAGTCATGGCTGCTGCAACTCATTGTTAGGAATGAAGTCACATGAATCATTTTGAAATTTATTAGAACATCACACATTAGCCCATCTACTTAGCAACAACATGCTGTTAAAGTCTCACACTGATGCTCCATCTGTGACTGGCTCCCCAGTCAACAGAGTCCAGTTCAAGGTCACTGCTGATAGTCAGAACCTTCCATAACCCTGAACTACCCAAGAGATCTTCCCTCCCTCCCCAATATCACCTCTGGTAATAACTGTACTCCAAAGGATCGATGGAGCTGTCAATATGCACTTGTCAGTGCAAGAGAATTTTCACAGGAGCAAGATTATGGAACTCATTTCCACAAGAGAACTATAGGCATGAATGCTTTCAAAATTAAACACAATACCCATTTCTTGGACTTAACTTCCCCTCAATAAGTTCTCCAAACACACACTGAAAACTATAAGCCAGTCAATCTTTTTCTCCAGCAGACTGGAAAGGAAAACATTTATATTTTTGAAAACTTGGGAGGCACTCATGCTATGGTGATGGGGTCATAAGTACTTCAGCATGAATTCAATTCCATTTTACTTATTGTGCAAAAATAATAATTCCCTCTCTCCTTCAATCTTCCTACTAAATATACTTTTACAGTATATAATCCCCTTAGTCTACATTCAAATAAACCTACATTTTCCTCATCATTTTACAGAGAATACAGGATTCTAAAAAATTAGATAGGAAATAGTCATGCAATACCAAGACTGAACATAAAAATCAAGACAACACCCCATTTTTGAGCTGTCTGGAAGCCTTCCCACAACTGGAAGCAGATGTCATGTTTGGTGCCACCTTTTCCTTACGTTTATAATATAGGACAACAAAAGTCTGTAGTAATTTTTATTTCTATACACTGAAGAGGACATGGGCCCTCCTCCAAGAGAATCACAAGCAACCAGGTAGAGGTAAGCAGAAAAAGGAACTAAAAAATAGCATATACAGATTAATTCCTGAGTCATTCTTGTGCCGTAAGCATGAGCCCAGCCCAGAATAATTATGGAGTGAGCCACTTAGGTCTTCCACTCTTGGCGACAGAGTCAGAGGCTCAGGGGTCATCCTGAGGATAGGATTCCGTTCCGGACCATCTTTTGTCAATAGGTTCATGGAGAATAGGTCCACCAGTGGCTGTCTAATCCTTCTTTGAACCTACTTATACTTTTGGCCTTCACAACATCCTAAGGCAACAATTTCCACATGCATGTTGTGTAAAAAAGTACTTCCTCTTGTTTGTATTAAACCTGGTGCCTATTAATTTCATCAGGTAACCTCATGTTTTTATATTGTAGGACAGGATAAACAACACTTCTCTATTCACTTTTTCCACCCCATTCAACATGCATAGACCTCTATCATGTGTCTCCTTTAGACATCTCTTTTCTAAGCTTAACAGCCCTAATCTTTTGTGGCTCTTCATATATAAGCCATTCCACACCCCTCATCATCTTTGTCGCCTCTCTCAGAATCTTTCCCAGTTCCACTATATTCTTTTTGAGACAAGGCAACCAGAACTGCACACAACATTCAGGTGTGGGCACATCATAGATTTATACAGTGGCATTAGGATATTGTCTATCCTTTTTCTAATAGTTCCTAACATATAACCTTTTTGACTGCTACTATGCAATGAACAGATTTTTCAGAGAACTAAGGTGACTCTCCTTCTTGGGAAAGCTAGTTTAGAACCCATCATTATATGTGCATCGTTGGGATTTCTTCCAATGTGCATTACTTTGCACTTATCAGTGTTGAATTTCATCAGCTATTTTCAGAGGGGTAGCCGTGTTAGTCTGTATACAGCAAAAACAACGAGAGTCCTGTCACACTTTAAAGGCTAACGAATTTAATTTCTGCAGGCATAAGCTTTCTGGGGCTGTAACCCACTTCATCAGATTTTTTATCTGCTATTTTGTTGCCCATTCACCCACTTTTGTGAGATCCCATTAACTCCTCAGTTTGCTTTGAAGTTAACTATCTTGAGTCATTTTGTATCATCTGCAAACTTCACCACTTCACTGTTTACCACCTTTTCCAGGTCATTATTGAATATGCTGAATGGCACAGGTCCCTGCTATCTTAGAAAAATAAGCTATTTGATCAAGAATATCCGACAGGATTTTGACCATTTTAAACCTTACAGCCATTTTACTGAAACATCTTCACAAGTGAACGGAAATTCAGTATGCCAGATATACCTGACAACACTGGATAGATGCATTAACTGAACGTTTGACACAATTTGACATCGTCATATTAATTAGATGCTATGTAAATTCAGTAAACTTTTGGCAATGGCGTTAACTAAGCCCTGGTCTACACTTACCTGGAGATTCGGCGGCAGTCAACGGGAGTTAAGCAAAATATGCAGAGTAGCCTGCATAACTCCCTTCGACTGCTGTGCTTCCCTTCTGCGCGCCGTCTTCACTGCACTGCACTACTTGAAGGAGTGGTTTTACTCAGTCAACTTCCTGATCGATCGAGCGGGTCCACAATGACCACTCAATCGATTCAGAAAGATCGATCTGGTGTCAGTATAGACAAACCCTGAGTTAACATTTAGCAACACTTGAGTTAATCTACTGGCTCCAAGGCAGCACCAGTCTTTCTCCCCAATCTCCTTCTATGCTGGAAGAATGGAGAACACTATTCAAAGTATTAATTATTTGTACTACACCAACACATACACGGAGTTAAAACAACATGCTTTTAAATGCTTTTGGAGGTGAGCCAGAGAGCAGCTCAGACTTCTGCTAGGAAGTTGACCTCAACAGGTGACTAAGATGGATGCATCCAGTATAATCATTGCCTAAAGTAAACCATCAGCTGAACTGATTTAATCACATCCCCAAACACTGATTCTCCAAATGAAAGCACCATAATGCAGTGCACCAAATATTTACTATGTGAACCAGAACACAAGTCTGATAGCTACAGACTATGTTTTGGGGCCAGTATCCACTTAGATCACTTGAACGCTCATGCCAGTCACATCAGTCACTTAGGCTGAGATAAGATTCCCAATTGCAATTGAGAGAGATACACCCATTTATACTTAACTCCAATCAGTGAATACACATCTAGGGGAAGAAAAAAAAAATCTAAAAATTACACATTACAAGAAGATAAAAGAATTGAAAGTGGGACATAAAATTCATTGCAAAGGGGCCTTGTCCCAAAATTCTTTAATGAACTGGACTTAATTTGGGGCATTGCTCACATATACTAGTTCTGAACTCTTGACCTACCATGGTAGGTCAAGACCAGACGGTTTTGTTTACAAAAATTGCTACACCAGATAAGAACAGTGGTCCACCTAATCTGGTATTCTGTCCCCAACAGCAGTCAGGGTTAAGGCAAAACATCTTAGCCCTACTCTGCCCACAAACAGTTTCTGTAATCAAATTCCAGCCTCTAGTGGGTACTTTGACACTGGGTGCCATAATGACTTATTGCAAGTGTGGAAGTAACTGTTAGCAAAAGTCTAAATTCCAGAACTACTGCAGCACACGATCAAATAAGTTGATCAAAAAGCTAAGCATCTAAAATGTCTATATATAAATGCAAGGAGTATGGGAACAAACAGGAAAAGCTGGAAGTATTAGTACATAAGCTAAATTATGACTTAACTGGCATCAGAGACTTAGTGGGATAAATGTCATGACTGGAAATACTGGTATGGAGGGATTGAGTTTGTGCAGGAAGGACAGGCAAGGAAAAAAGGGAGGAGGTATTGCATTGTACATCAACACTTGCTCTGAGGGCAAGAAGGAAGTGAGAAGCAAACCAGCTGAAAAACTCCGGGCAAAGATAAAATGGGGGAAAAAACAGAACCAACATCATGGTTTAACTACAGGTTACCAAATCAGGAAGAGGTAGTGAATAATTCACTTCTACGACAAACAACAGATATCCAAAATATGGCAAACAAAATTTCTAGTAAGTAATTGGAATGTACTGAGGACAATCTCTTGTTTGAGAAAGTAACCAGGGGCCAGCCATTTTAGAATTTATTCTGACCAACATGGAGAAATTGGTTGTGAATCTGAAGGAGGAAGACAATTTGGGTAAAAGTGATCATGAAATGATGATTTCATGATTCTAAGATAAAAAAGGAGAGAGAGCAGCAGAGTAAGGACACTGGATTTCAAAAAAACTTTAATGAAGCCAGAACTGGGAGATGAAGTCCCATGAGAAGAAAATCTAAGGGAAAAAGGAGAAAGAAGCTGGTAGTTTCTTAAGGAAACAATATTGAAAGCACAACTGCAAACTGTTCTGATGTGAGTAAATATAGGAAGAACAGTAAAAGCCCAATATGGCTCTATTAAGAGTTCCTTAACGACCTGAAAATTAAAGGATTGTACAAGAAGTGTAAACATGGACTAATTGCCGAAGGGGAGTATAAAAAAATAGCACAAGTTTATAGGAATAAAAATCACAGATGCTAAGGCACAAAGTGAGTTACTGTCTTATGTTCCTGGTTAGGTGTAAGAAGAGGTTCTTTAAACACATTAGGAGCAAAAGAGAACAAAGGAAGAGTGTAGGTCCGCTACTTAGTGAGGAAACAGAGCTACTGATTTATGACATCAAGATGGCTGAGGTGTTTAATGCCTATTTTGCTTCAGTCTTCACTAAAAAGATTGTTACCAGATACTCAACACAATTAACAATAACGAGAAGGACCACAAGCCGGAATAGGAAAAGAACGGATTAAAGAATATTTAGAGAAGTTAGATGTATTCAAGTTGGCAGGGCAAACTAGCTAAAGCAACCCTGAAACCATCGCAATCATCTTCAAGAACATATGGAGGACTCATAAGATCCAAGAGAACTAGATAAGGGCAAACAATACCTATCTTTAAAAGGGGGAAAAAGAGGACCTGGAGAATTATTGGCCAGTCAGCCTAAGTTTGATACCTGAAGAAATTAAACAATTTGAAAGCATCTAAAAGATAATAAGGTTATAAGGAACAGCAAGCATGAATGTGGCAAGAACAAATCATGCCAAACCAACCCAATTTCCTTCTTTGACAGGGTTACTGGCCCAGTGGACTGGGGAGCTGTAAATATTGCATCTTAATTTTTATAAGGCTTCTGATACAGTTCTACATGACATTCTCATAAGTGAAATATGGAAATGAAACGTGGTCTAGATGAAATTACTATAAGGTGGAGGCACAACTGGTTGAAACAGTTGTACTTAAAAAGTAATCAATGGTACACTGTCAATCCTGTGTCTGATACTATTCAATATTTATAATGATCACTCAGATAATGGCTAATAGTGTGCGCTTATAAAATTTGCCAATGACACCAACCTGGGAGGGGTTTGCAAGCACTTTGGAGGACAAAATTAAAATTCAAAACAACCTTGACAAACTAGAGAATTGGTCTTTATTCAACAAACGAAACTCAAAAGACAAGTGCAAAGTACTTCCCTTAAGAAAGAAAAATCAAACTACACAATGTGAAATAATTGGCTAAGTGACAGTACTGCTACAAAGGACCTGGGTGTTATAGTGGATCACAAATTGAATGTGAGTCAGTGTGATACAGTTGTGAAAAAGAGTAATACCATTATGGGATGTATTAACAGGAATGTTGTATATAAAATAAGGGAGATAACTGTCCAGCTCTAGTTGGCACCGGGGAGGCCTCAGCTGGGATACACTGTCCAATTCTAGATGTCACACTTTAGGAAAGATGTAGACAAAATGGAGAGTTCTGAAAACAACAAAAGTGATAAAAAGGTTTAAAAACCTGACTTATGAGGAAAGATTAAAAAATTGGCCATGTTTAGTCTTGAGAAAAGACGACTGAGGAGGGACCTGATAGTCTTCAAATATCTTAAGGGTTGTTATAAAGCAGATGGTGATCAATTGTTCTCTATGGCTACTGATGGTACAACAAGAAACTATGGGCTTAATCTGCAGCTAGGGAGCTTCAAATTAGTTACTAGGAAAAACTTTTTAACTATAGTTAATAGAGCATAGTTAAGCTCTGGAATAGGCCTCCAAGGCACGTTGTGGAATTCCCACCATGGCTGATATTTAAGAACAGGTTAGACAAATACCTGTCAGGGATAGCCTAGATTTTATTGGTCCTGCCTCAGCTGGGGAGGGCGGAGAGGGGAAGAGGTTTACTTAATGGCCTCTCGAGGTCTCTTACAGCCCTATATTTTTACATGATTCTATAAAAACCCATGTCTATTAAACAACCAATCCTCCTTGGCAGATGAGATCCAAATAGCTATAAACTTAACCAATATGTTATTTCATCCAATATGTTATTTTAAAATGTTTCAAGCATAGATCTTCCTGACACTCCCTGCTATAATTTGAGATTTTTACAATAAAATGTTCCTACTGAAAATATTTCTTTCCCTTGTTGCATTGTGAATAATCTACACACAAAAATTATACCACCAGTAAATATAGAAGTTTGTTGATAAACAGTGGAGATTGAAACTGGAGGAGACAATAAAAGGTGTACATTTTTTGTAAGCAAGTGTAATGCTTTTTTAAAAAAACATCTATGAAATTCTACACATTTTCAATCTCAAGTTTTTCACAAAGTTTGTTTATATTTTCCCAATTCCACTTCAGGAACTCCAAACTGGGTTGCCAAATAAGAACTGCAGGGGAAAACCCTTTGCTCCTAGCATCTCCTGCAATGTCTTTCATGTCCCCCAGGAGCTAGCCCTGCCCCATCCATCACTCTCAGTTCTGGAAGCATGGTCCCATACCACCCTTCCTTGCCCTTCTCTCCATGATCCCTCTAATCCTTCCTGGACTTTTCTCACCACTGTTCTTCCTCCCCATTCCTCTCTACCCACCCCAGCATCCTCAATACCCACACAGTACTGGATTCAGAAAAAGGCCAGACTGTTTTTTAAAACATTTATACAAAAGCACTGCTCTTTACTAAAGCTCTCCTCCCTTGTCTACTTTTCTTTTCCTCCCCTCACTTCCCCAGAAACTAACCCACCCAAAACAGGAGGAATCTCTCAATAATGCCAACCAGACAAATATATTATCTATAACATGATTTTACATAGAAAGAGCCAAAGGTGGGTTAGAATAATAATACCCAGCTCTCAAACTGCACTTTTCATCAGTAGATCTCAAGACACTTTACAAACAAGTTCAGGGAATTAACTTCAATCTTAACTATATAGCACCGCAGAGCAACTAGCCCCTCTCATAAAAACTCCAACCCACCCACCGCCCAGGAAACAGTGAAACTAGCTATATGCAAAACACTGCCAAATGCACAAAATAAAACGAAAGAGTAGAAGAGCTTTAATCTTTCATTTACAGTAATCTTGTGTTATAAATAAAATCAGATAGTGGGAAGTGTGATTTTTTTTTAAGTCGATAGTGTCCTTTTAGTACAAATAAGTTTACCTTGGATTTCATCTTTTATTCTGTCACTTTGGCAAGGAACTTGCCTGCCCATTCCCCTTTCATATAATTTGGTGAAACTAGCTGTTTCCTACAGAAATCCTACAGGCTCTCCACAAAAGGGTCCACCCATGACAGTCTATTTTAAATTAATCCAATCTAGCGAAATATTGTTGTAGAATCTATAATCAACAGTGCTTTGTTAAAGGGACCAAGAAGTAAACCTTGGAAGAGCAAAACCTCAAAAGATTCAAACTGTGCCTCGACCGTTTCATCCTCTCCTCTACCAACTTCCTTACCTACATTTTCTGGCTCATCAACATATTACTCTGACTCAGACAGAATCTCTATGAAACAGTAAGACGTTCCCCTGTTTAATTTTCAAGCTGCTAATATATTTAGGAAGCTATGCAACAAGTCTCCCTCCTTCCCCTCCCCCTCCCACTGAAAATGGAATAAAGTTCCTGAACACTGAATGGCCATGCATCCATCACTTCCACCCTCTCTTCCCCTCCCTCTCAAATACATCACACCACACATTAGGCAAGCACTGTTTTCTGTACAATTGCTCAAGCAGCAACTCCACCTTTCTGCAACTAACAAAATATGGCCATCATTCCTAGCAGCTACTGCAGTGTTTCACCCTCAATAGCAGCTTCTGACTACTAAGAGTATGACTGCTTATTTCCAATGCATTCAGCAGGGAAATTCCCCACTGTCCTTCACAAGTATGCAGAACATCACACACAGCAACAACACTGGGGAAGCATACGTTATTGCACTTCAGAAAAATCCTTCCATTTAGCATTATTCACTTTACTACTCTGTTCTGATGTTTCCCATCCATCTTTTGTCAGTCTTGTCTATTTAGAATGACTAAGCTCTTCTTGGGCAGGGTTATCTTACTATGAACTTGAATAAGGTGTAATGCAATGAGGCTTTGCTTTAGGTAAGGGCCTCTTTGCACAGCACTACTATAATACAAAGAAGCTGCACATTCCATCACTATTCAGCTACTGCTCAGGCAATAATTAAAGCAATACCTCTATTAGAAAAATCAGGAAATGGTTTAATTAATCCAAAAAAATGGATTAAACAATAGGTTTGGTCATTCAGAATCTCTTCAGGAGCAGAAAAACTTAGCACTTATCCAATTTTTTTTAAATCTATTACTTAAATCTAACACCCAAAATTGCTATAGCTAAGAGACTAAAAAATTCTTTCAATGTATTTTGTGCATTTGATAACATTGCTGTACAGTCAGTTTCACTGTTTTGGAGTGGTAGTTTGGTTTGTTTTTAGCAGTAGGGCCTATATCCAGAGGGCACTTTCCAAACAGAGAAGGCATGATCTCAGTTCTGAGAACATTAGTCTACCCCAGTTAGTGATTTTATTTTTTTGTCTGGGTGAGTCTCACACTAACAGGGAAGAGAAACATTTTAAGACAGAAACACTTGACTGTAATACTCACAAAATAGGCAGAGGCCCCTAGGAACAAGTTTTGTATCAGATGTTGTTTAAAAATTGACTAGATTGTGTTGACAGTGTCCCCCTGCCTTACTTCTCTAGTGTGAAAGGATAGAGAAATTGCTGTTATGGTATATTATGTACAAAATGAACTTCGAGAAGTCTCATGCTCTGTGTCCAGTGAGGCAACATTGATCAAGAAACAAACTGGCCTCAAATCACAGCAGTTATTCACACCTGTGATTGTAACAGTCAGTGGCAGCAGACATTGGGTAGATCAGACAAGCATGTTTCACCTACACCTCCATCAGTTGGCAAAGCTCCACTCATGTCAAATCCTTAGCTCCATGGTATATTAATACTGTTATGTTCCCAAAGTACTGTTACACTTGTGCACCCCAACATGTGAACCAGTGACCAACACCTTATATTTGCAGCTAGTCTTCAATAAGCACTAGCAAGTATTTTATACACAGAGAGGCACCTTGTTTACAAGGGAAAGCATTACCGCCATGTTGGGCCAAGCTCCAGATAAAGACCAGTGAAGGCTTGTTCATCTGGAAGTTGGACATCCAATCACTGTAAAAGACTATTGGCCTAAACTGTGCTCTAGCCTGGTCATAAGGCACAATTAACAAGACTTCTCAGATAGCAGCCTCCTTCTAATTGCACAGTGTGTTGTACTGGGGTAGGCTCCTAAGAATCTCCTCTTATTTCTCTACCTTATTTGAGTCTTCAGCACCAACAGAATTGATCTCAAACCAGAAACACCTAGGTGAGAAATGGCCATACCAGCAGGGGATCCAGGCCTGGCTGCACAAAGCTCCAAAATACTATTCACTGTCAACATGGGCTACATTGGAACCTGTTAAAGTGGGATTTTAATCAGAAGAGCATCTATGCAAAAAAAGGCAGTCATGACAGTTATGATAGAGCAAGCTGGAGTATATTCTAACTCATTCAATTGTTAATTGAGTTCCAAATGCAAGGCCAATTTCTGCTGTCTGTTACACAGGTAGCCAAATTTGACCTAATGTATATTTTAGCAGTAAAGATATGCAATACAAAAAAAACCCATATAGCTTAATTTCAGATTCCAGGTTCAGGTGGAAATTGGAAAATCCATCTTTTTACTTGTAACCTATACACATTTGACCTTAGAGTCTGACACACAAACATGGAACCCAATGAAGCTTTTTAAAATATTTAACATGCCAGTGTTTCCAAATTCCTCTTCAGAACAGAGCCAAACTTCACTTTTCTCTTACACCAAGTATGAAATATTTTAATCAAAAGACGTGTTTGTAATTTAAGTAATCTTATTTTACATATTTAAAATTTTAAGTGTTTTTTGTTCAACTCTAAATGTTTGACTGTTTTGTAGGGGAAGCTTTCCTTCGGTTTCTCTCACTGTGGAGTACAGAGTCCTTGCCTATATAGGTAAACAATAACTGGCTCAAAAAAAAAAAAATAAAAAAATAAAAAAATCACAGTATCAGTCAGAATACTGACCAGGCTGACATTGTAAAAACAAAACACATTGTATTTATCTCCTCCAAGAGAGACTTATCAATTAATTCTCTCTAGAAGATTTGTTATACTTAAGTACAAGTTGGATTAGGGAAAGGAGAGAGAAGATTCATTCAAACAATAGCTTTTACACACAACACTAATTAGAGGAATAAAGTGTTGAAAGGAATTTAAACTGTATTAGCCTGATACTAGCCAGCACAGGTAACCACATTTCTATGAACCTTCACAGTTAGAACTTGAAGCCACTGAATTTCTTTGAACCACGTTCCTCAAATTCACATAGTTCGTGCACAAATGTAATCCCAGTATTTCAAAACTTAACCCAAAACATATGAAACTCACTGATAGCATAAAATCTTACAGGAACAGTGTCATTATCTTTAAGCCCTCAAAACTATTTTAGCTTAGTAGGGGTTGTCATCTGGATACTTTTTTTTAAATTTTATTAAAAGGACACTATTCATTGAAAATTTATAACCCAGATACCAACTGTGTAACCAAGGAACCACCAAGTAACAAGGAGGTAGTCATACTTGTTTGGAATGCCATAAATAGCAAAAGACCAAAAAAGTTAAGGATTTCCATTTGATTTTCTTGGATACTACTACATACATTAGAAAGTAAAAACAAAGAACGCTTGACAGTGTTCCCCAAAGTGTCAGTACAGAAATAAACACTTACTTCTTGCTGCGCTCTTCGTGGCCATTGGCACTGCTCAATTTGTTCTCATCCTAAGCAGGGTTGATAGAAGAACATCGTGAGGACGAAGTGGTAACATTTCAAGTGGTCAAAGGGTAATGGGAATAGGAATAAGAAAATACAAAACAAAAATTTTAATACTAAATTACGTGTTTATAGTTTAATATGGAAAGCTATAAAAAATTTAAGTAGTCATGTTTAACCACTTTGCTGTTTACATTTAAGTCATACAATTATAAAATACAAGATTTACGCTTAAAAATATATGAAATTGTAGATACTTCCTTACATGATTTAGATAGTAAATTATCCTGTAGATTTCAGCACTCAAGTGGTTAAATGTTATTTCTATAAAATGTAAGAGGAAGTTTCAGGTTTAAGCATTTTTCATGTGCTATGATCCCTTTGATCAATACCAAGGCTATATCTCTGCCTAAGCCCCAAGTGGCCATGCTAGCAGCCAGCCACTATCGATTTCTTGTGACCGATGCCATTCCTGAGATCTTCGCTCATTTTCGTTGGAGGGTTGTAAGAGCTTGATGCCACCTCTGTCACACATCTCGCCCTGAAGCAAACAGGGATTCACACTGCTTTAGTAACGTCGACTCCCAAGAAAGTCATCAAAAATCCACCAGTCCAGCCTAAACATTCCCTATTTCCATACCTGTTTACATGGAAAATATCCATGTTAAACTAGGACACAAGAATCTTAACATTACAAATTATGGCTATCTCCTCAAGATTTTACGTAACTACAAATTATTACATAAAACTAAATATACAGTGTTTAAAGCTTACAAATGCTCATCCAAAACGGATACCACATGGGTGTGCTAAACACTCCAAAATAGACTAACAGTAGCTGTTATATATTTATTCTACATTTAATCACTCCAGTTACACCATGAATACAACTGCTAAATTATTTCAAGTTTATACACATTTCTCGTGAAACCAGTGCTAATGCATGCATAATGTTAACACTTTCACCACCAATTGGTGAAAAAACGAAAAAAGACAGTATATATTTGCTGCCTGTTAAGGTCAGAGACTAAGTACATCACTACTCTAGTCATTCAGAAGTTTTAACAGAATTTTGTGTCAAAATTGGTAGTTCCTAATTGAACAACTAAAACAGAAGAGTGCAACAGCTATTTTTAGAATGACACTGCAGACTGAGATACTGTCTTTTACTTGCTAAAGAATGTATCTATTCAGGGATCCAAGAATTTTGGTAAGTTCTTTCACGCAGCAATTCATTGCCATCTGCCCTGTTAAAAGATGAACCATCACCAGTCTTTTATGTTAAAAATAATAGTCACTCGCCTCTTGCACTGAGCAGACTATTTAAAGATTTACTTGCCATGGACTGGTGAAAAGGTTATTCTTGGAACCCTGCTATTTTCCCAAAACACTGCATTCACCTTGTTGCTATACCAAACTGGAGCTGGTAATTTTAGGCGAGTCATTTTTTTTTTTTTTTTTTTTTTTTACCTAGGGGACCACGGTACAGCGATACGTCACTCAATTACTACCTTATGATTGACAGTTCACACTGGAATCAAAGGTGAATTCATGGGAGTAGAGGTGAGATATCGTTAGGCAAGTCTACAAAGAGAGATAGATGGGCATTTATTCATCACGCTGAAGTGAAACTACTGCACAATATAATTACATTAACAGTATATATTTATTTGCAAGTTACATGTAATGCATCTCCAATAAGATAAATCATGAGGGCTCCAGGGATGTTAGTTTACAGTTCAGCAGTAGTTTCATGAATAAGGCTAAATTAAGGTAAGTACAAGACCTCACTGGCACATTTTTCTCACCTTCTTGTAAGGAGCCTCAAGCATTGCTTCAATATCAATATCGTCAGCCATTTTTCAGGACACCTAAAAGGAAGAGCAAAATCCATCAGACAGGAAAAAACCCCATAAATTATATCAATCTCTAACAGCTCCCAAGCCACTTGAATTTTTGGTGACAAGGCCAATGTTGGGAAGACCCCAAATATGCAAAATGATTTTTAGTTACAATGCATACTAATAGGAGTGGCAAGGTGCTCAATAGACCACTTATTTGACCACTGTCAAACACTTAATATTCCATCAAGAATGCCTTGATGTTGGCAGAGGTCTACCTTTTTGACTGGATCATGATGTTATCCGTTAGCAAGCCTACATAAATAACTTAGATCACTCACTTTACTACATGCTAATGCCACCTATTGAGAAAAAAATTAAACTAACTGAACGCTGAGTATCTTGTTTGTTCTAGAACAGCGGTTCTCAACCGGTGGTACGCATACAACCAGTGGTACACTGAAGAAGGCTGGGTGGTACGCGAGTCGTGTCGTACCGCACCGCCGGATCCGCCGCCACTGGAACGGCCCTCCCACCCACCCTCACAAAACTCTGCTGCCGAAAAGGGGAAACTGTGGAAGGGTTTCGGTGGAGGGCATTGTTCCCGCCATGGAGCCCGCTGCGAAACCCCGCCGCCGCCGAAAGTCCCGCCCCCTTTTTTCCCCCGAGTGGGAAAAAAAAGGTTGAGTACCACTGTTCTAGAAGATTCTAGCCAATCATGTACATGCATACATACACACAATCTTTATTTGTATACAAGGCCATCACTGTATACAGCAGTTTACAAAGACCATTAAACAAGTTCAAAGATACAGTCCCTGCCCTGAAGAGCATACAAGCTAAACTGACTAGACAAATACAGAAATTAACCAGAAGGGAAAAGGAGAGAAGGATTCACAATAATTAAACTTCCTCTCCAAATAGAGGAAAGATGTACAGCCTTTAAGCTGCCTGAAGAGTAGGCTTGCTGCCTACCTAGCATAAGTGCATTTAAAAATTACTTTTTTCTTTTATAGTTGCTATGTTTGTTTTCTGTTTAATTTCATTTTCTTTTGTAATTGTTCAGTCTTGTTCATATTTAAATACTAAGCTAACAGTTTAAAAAGTAGTAATTCTTCCATTTTTTAGAACGTCATTTTACTGTTTCACATTTTCTGAGTTAAAATAACTCAATTAACTAACCTATTTCTTGTAATTAGGCATATATATCTAAGGCTAAGCCTACTGAAGACCATAAAGTCTTACTCACTATTATTCTAAGTTAGTGCTTTAAAATATTTGACCAATTATTTTTGGACCAGTCAATGACTAAACTCTACATACTAATAAAGTCCTTTGCAAAATGATACTGAGTGAGAAACATCATATGGAGAAGAGTCAGGAAGGCGTTTGCAGTGGGAGTCTAACCTGCATGCTGACAGCAGAATGTGATATAGGGCAACAGCAAGTCATGGCTATGAATGGAAGATGAAGTTCAAAGAAAAGAACCATACGCCACCACCTTCATCATAAAATGTCTGAAAGATTCTCCTACACACAAATATGATTATTTATAAAAAATTCAGGCCTTACACCCAACTGAAGAACCAGTAGGGTTTTCAGCTTACCAAAAGAAGCAAGACATAAGCAACAGAGAAGGGACATGTATGTAAACTGTTTAAAACTTGGATTTTGCACATTTCCAAGTTACATAGATTCCAAGGCCAGAAGAATTTGATCATGTGTTTGCAGCATCAAGCCCAATAATTTGCAGATGAACTAGAGCTTCTCATTGAAAGACATCAATCTTGATTCAAAAATGTCAAGTGATAAAGGATCCGCTACATCCCGTGGGAAGCTGTTCCAATGATAATTAGCCTCACTGTTTAAAAAAAACCTGGTGCCTCATTTCCCATTTGAATCTGTCTAGTTTTTCCAACTTCCAGCCATTAGGTCTTATATTTTTGTTACATTAAGGAGCCCTTAAGCATCTGATAAAAGTACCTACATGGAGAGAAGGTAAGAGAGAACTTAATCACACTCTAAAACTTACTCTTCTACGAGCTCTTAGCATTCGCTCTAATCCACAGCATTTCACTAAGAACTCATATTGAGTTGGTTATATACACGATTCCCTATATCTTTTTTAAATAACTGCTTTCCAGGATACATTTTCCCATCCTGTAAATAAGGCCAATTCTTTTTTTCTAAATGTATATGGTTTTGCATTTAATGGTGTTAAAATAAATTTGTTTATATCCAACTTCCCAAGGAATTCAAACCCTCTGAATGTGACCTACCCTTATTACCATTCCACCTATCTTTGGTATCATCTGCAAAGTTTATCAACAATGATTTCATATTTTTAAAACAATTCATTGATACAGAAATTGAACAGCACTGGACAAACAACTAGACACCACTAGAAATACTTCCTTTCAATGAGGATTTCCATTGAAATGTGGACAAGGGTGATCCAGTGGATACAGTGTATTTAGACTTTCAGAAAGCCTTTGACAAGGTCCCAGACCAAAAGCAAATGAATGTGTCATGGGATAAGAGGGAAGGTCCTCTCCTGGATCAGTAACTAGTTAAAAGATAGGAAACAAAGGGTAGGAAGAAATGGTCAGTTTTCAGAAAGGAGAGAGGTAAATAGTGGTGTCCTCCAGAGACCAATACTTTTCAACATATTCATAAATGATCTGGAAAAAGGGGTAAACAGCGAGGTGGCAAATCTGCAGACAATACAAAATTACTCAAGACAGTTAAGTCCAAAGCAGACTGCAGAGTTACAAAGGGATCTCACAAAACTGGGTGACTGGCCAACAAAATGGCAGATGAAATTCAAATATTGATAAATGCAAAGTAAAGCACATCAGAAAACATAATCCCAACTACACATATAAAATGCTGGGGATCTAAATTAGCTGTTACCACTCAAGAAAAAGATCTGGATAGTTCTTTGAAAATATCTGCTCAATGTGAAGCAGAAATCAAAAAAAGGTAACAATGTTAGAAACCATTAGGAAAGGGATAGATGAGACTGAAAATATAATAATGCCACTATATAAATCCCTGGTTCACCCAAATCTTGAATATGGCATACATTTCTGGTCACCTCATCTGAAAAAAGATATATTGGAACTAGAAAAGGGTACAGATAAGGGCAACAAATATGACCAGGGGTATGGAACATCTTCCATATGAGGAGAGATTGAAAAGTCCGTCTTTTTAGCGTGGAAAAGTGATGAATAAGGGGGAATATGATAGAGGTCTATAAAATCTTGATTGGTGTGGAGAAAGTGAATAAGGTTATTTATTCCTTCACATAACACAAAAACTAGTCGTCACCCAGCGAAATTAATAGGCACCAGGTTTAAAATAAACGAAAGGAAGTACTTGTTCACACAGTCAACCTCTCAAACTCTTTGCCAGGGGATATTGGTAAGGCCAAATCTATAACAGCATGGAAAAGAGAACTAGTTAAGTTCCTGGAGGATAAGTCCATCAATGGCTATAAGCCAGGATGAGCAGGGATGCAACACCATGCTCTGAGTGTCCTTAGCCTCTGTTTGCCAAAAGCTGGCAAGTGGATGACAGGGAATGGATCATCTGATGAGTGCCTATTCTGTTAATTTCCCCTGAAGTACCTGGCATTTGCCACTGTCAGAAGATAGGATACTAGGCTAGATAGACCGTTGGTCTGACCCAGTATGACCATGTTATGTTATTAACAATTACATTTCTGAGATAAGTAATTTAGCCAAAATCCATTAAACATGTTATACTGATTTCATATACTGTAATATATACTGTAGTACTTTTTTATTGAGACTATACAGTACTAAAGAGTCAAGGCGGCTGAGTACTATCTTTTAGTGGACCAACTCCTGTTGGTGAGAGAGACAAACTTTAGAATTTACACAGAGCTCTTCCTCAGGTCTGGGGAACAGTTTCAGAGCTGAGGAAGAGCTCTGTGTATGCTTGAAAGCTTGTCTCTCTCACCAACAGGAGTTGGTCCACTAAAAGATAGAACCTCAACCACCTTGTCTCTGTAATGTAATACCCTTGGACCAATATGGCTGCAAAAACCCCGCATACAACATATGGTACCAAGTCAAACATTACAGAAATCAAAGTTACCTTTACCAAACTTGTAATCTCATCAAAAACAACACTGTTTATTCAACAATACCTATTTTGCATAAAACCATGTTGAATGGAACCTATTAGTTTAATGCTAGAATAAGAGTAGTAAAGATTTAACATTCCCATCCTCTTTGATTAAGGGTTCAGAAACTCACAATGACTATGTGAGTCATACAACCAGTGGAACAGAAAGAGGGAAGCAAAAACCTGTCATCCACCAATATTTCTATACATAAAACAAAGCAGAAAAAAACCCTAAAACCTTTACAGGGCACCCAGTCAATGCTGCAACAGGTGCAAAGCCTGCCTCTACTGTAGCATCATCTTCAATGGCAACCTCCAAGGTATTTTTTTATTGCGCTTCTACCCTTTTTCTGCTTCTTCATAATGCATAAAGGAAACCTAGTTTCCACTCCACCCTCTTTCGATTTTCCCCTTAACTATTTCAGAAATATTATTCTAGTCTTCACTAGTTTTGCTGCAAGCTCCAGGGAGGTCTCTGGGATGTTTACTGTGAGCTGTAATACCTTCACTGAAGGTGGAATGGTGTATCTTGAAGGAATAAATGTATTTTCTTACAATGTGTTCAGTTAACACAGTAAAAGTCTAGTGAAAACAAGATAGTTTGTAGTTTTCACGTGTTACCATGTCAAGAAAACTACTAGGATTGAGTGCAGGCCGTGCTTCATTTGCACCAGGGCTGGGTCCTGAGGCACCTTGCTGCATCAGTTATAAATGTAAAAAAATTAGTTGAGCCCCAGCACCTAATTTGTTGAGCCCTGACACCTCTTTCATTACAAATTAAGCACTGAGTGCAGGATTTACCTGAAGCTGCTAATGTGATAAAGCTACACTTGCCTTGCCTACCTTGCATTAGCAATGTTAGTTAACTGATAAACACACCATGTGTTGTGTCCCTAGCCAGTACAAAGCCAAAGCTACCTTTCCCCAACATGTTGCTACTTAAGTTCCATAGGTGCTAACCAAATACAAACAGCTATAGACTGCCAAATCACCTCCCCTTATCCGTTGTCCAGCGTCCACTAGCTCGGCCCGTCGCAGCCCCCAGGCTCTCCCCCTCCCGAGCTGCCAGCCCACAATTGATCATCCCAAAACTTTCCGAAGAGGCCCTGCGGTCCGGGCCATGGCGGGGGTCCGGAGGAGCTTGGGCGGCAGCAGCTGCGACAGGCGTAGTCTGGGCCGAGGCCCGGATCGCCAACTACGTGGCTATGGGAACAACCAGGCCAACAGCTGCGGCCTCCTCCAACACGCAGCACCGCCTCCAACGCGGGTCTGGGCGAGGACAGCCGCTGAGAGCCCTCGGACCCCGGGATTGCGGCCAGGGCCCTCCGCGGGGAGGCGGGCCTGGCTGGTAAAACGGCCCAGCAAGCTCTCAAAGAACTGGCCGGTAAGGAAGCGGAGGCTCTGACCGTGGCCCCCCGCAGGCGACAGTGGGAAGGCACTCTCGGACCAAACGCAGCCGCGGGACGGGGACTGCCATGAGCATGCGGGCCCCGCGCGGTTACCTGCGCTGCTCTGGGTTGCGCTTCGTGCTTAGGCGCCCGGGATCCGGCGGCGGCTCTTTGGGTGGCGGCGGCGCTAAGGACGAGGATGGGCCCAGCGGCGGCGAGTCCCTCGGAGAGGGGGCTCGAAGGAAAAGGGACGACTCAGCCGTCTCCGGGCACGCACGCGACTGGGGGCGCCTCGAACGCTAGAGGCCGCTCCGGGGCGCGCGGCTTGGGCCCAGCTCTAGCAGCGGCGACTGCTCCCTGAAATGGCGCCCACCGCGTCTGGCTGCTCGGGAGGGACTGCGCGCACTCACACGCGGGGCCGCCCAGAGCCCGCTGCAGGGGCTCACGCGAGACTGAGACAAAACAAACAAGGCTGAGCGCGTCCTTGACACATAAATATCGCGAGACCCCACACCCGGAAGGGGTGACTTGAAGAATCGCGAGAACAAGGAAAAGTCCCGCCCAAAGTGTTCAGCTCAAAGTCTCGCGAGATTCGGAGGCCTCAGCAACCGCAAAGGAAAGGTCAAAGGTGAAATTTGGAATTTTAAACTAGAAATGTAACTTCTCTTCTCCCCTCCTCCTGTTTCCCAGGAGTGCTGGCTGTGGGCCAGAGGGGGATCCCTGCCCTGCTTCGCCCGCCCCTTGGGAGAGCTGGGCTGGAAGGTTCCCACCACCCTGTCTCTGGCAGTCAGTCATGCCCACCTCTGTCTGCCAACCTGTAACAAAGGCCTTGTCTACACTGACCATTCTCTGCGGTGGCACTGGTGCCACCATAGAGATGCGTGTAGAGTACGTGCACGCATTGCCAGCAGAGCATCATCTCCTCAGCATCAGAGTGTATTGGCAAAAGATGTGTGGCCCTGTGTGGTATCCCAGTGTTCCCTATCCCACTTCTAACTCAATACTTCCTGGGGGGAAGTGTTAGTGTACTGTGGGTACCATCATTCCTCTCCGGGAGCTGAGGGAGTCAGATTACCACATTTCCCTCTCTTCCATCCCATAATCCAGTTTTTTATTCAATACCAAAGACAGGATCTGTGCAGTATCCCTCGCAGCTCTCTTGTCTATTTTAAAGATAGAGAAACTGATTCTTCTGTAAGTGTGCAGCAATGTAAAAGGGATTGCAAGTGCTTGGAGGGTAAAATTAAAATTCAAAATCATAGAAGATTAGGGTTGGAAGGTACCTCAGAGATCAAAGTCCAACCCCATGCTCAAAGCAGGACCAACCCCAGCCAGGGCTTTGTCAAGCTGGGCCTTAAAAACCTATAAAAATGAAGTTTCCACCACCTCCCTAGGTGACCCATTCCAGTGCTTCACCAGACCTCCCCCACTGCCACTTGAGACCATTGCTCCTTGTTCTGTCATCTGCAACCACTGAGAACAGCCTAGCTCCATTCTTTGGAATCCCCCATCATGTAGTTGAAGGCTACTACCAAATCCCCCCTCACTCTTCTCTTCTGTAGACTGAACAAGCCCAGTTCCCTCAGCCTCTCCTCATAAGTCATGTGCCCCAACCACCTAATCAATTTCGTTGATTACCACTGGACTCGCTTCAATTTGTCCATTTCCTTCCTGTAGTGCTGGGCCCAAAACTGGACACAGTTCTCCAAATGTGGCCTCACCAGTGCCAAATAGAAGGGAATAATCACTTCCCTTGATCTGCTAGCAATGCTCCTACTAACACAGCCCAATATGTTGTTAGCCTTCTTGGCAATAAGGGTACACTGTTGATTCATATCCAGCTTCTTGTCCATTGTTATCCCAGGTCCTATTCTGCAGAACTGCTGCTTAGCCAGTCGGTTCCCAGTCTATAGCAGTGCCTGGGATTCTTCCATCCTAAGTGCAGGACTCTTCACTTGTCCCTGTTGAACCCCATCAGATTTCTTTTGGCCCAATCCTCCAATTTATCTAGGTCACTCTGTATCCTATCCCTACCTTACAGCATATCTATTACACCCCCAGCTTTGTGTCATCTGCAAACTTGCTGATGGGGTGCAATCCACCTCATCATCCAGATCATTAATGAAGATGTTGAACAAAACTGGCCTCAGGACCAACCCCTGGGGCACTCTGTTTGATACCAGCTGCCAACTAGATATCGAGCCCTTGATCACTAGTCATAGATCCCGATGATCTAGCCAGCTTTCTATCCATTTTATAGTCCATCCAACCAACACATACTACTTTAACTTGCTGGCAAGAATACTGTGGGAGACTATCAAAAGCTTTGCTAAAGCCAAGGTATATCATATCCACTGCTTTCCCCACATCCACAGAGCCAGTTATCTCATAATAGAAGGCAACCAGGTTGGTCAGGCATGACTTGCCTTTGGTAAATCCAGGCTGACTGTTCCTGATCACCTTTCTTGCCTCCAAATTCTTCAAAATGGGTTTCTTGAGCACTTGCTCCATGGTTTTCCTGGGGACTGAGGTGAGGCTGACTGGTCTGTAGTTTCCCAGATCCTCCTTCTTCCCTTTTTTGAAGATGGGCACTATCTCTGACTTTTTCCAATTGTCAGGGACCTCCCCCAATCGCCATGAGTTTTCAAAGATAATAGCCAATGGCTCTGCAATCATATCAGCCACCTGCCTCAGCACCCTCAGATGCATTACATCTGGCCCCATGGACTTGTGCATGTCCAGCTTTTCTAAATAATCCTGAACCTGTTCTTTCACCACTGAGGGTTGCTCACCTCCTCCCCATTCTGTGCTGCCCAGTACAGTAGTCTGGGAACTGACCTTGTCTGTGAAGACAGAGACAAAAAAGCATTGATTACTTCAGCTTTTTCCACATCATCTGTCACTAGGTTGTCTTAGCCATTCTGAAAGGGGCCCACACATTCCCTGACCTTCTTCTTGTTGCTAACATACCGTATTTCTCCATGTATAAGACGCTCCCATGTATAAGACACACCTTAATTTTGGGGCCCGAAATTTGAAAATAAATGTATTACGGTACATCACCGGTAAGTACCACTGTATAAGATGCACCCAGTTTTTAGACCCCAAATTTTTCGAAAAAAGGTGCGTCTTATACATGGGGAAATACGGTACCCATGGAAACTTTTCTCGTTACCCTTCACATCCCTTTCTAGCTGCAACTCCAGTCATGCTTCGGCCTTCCTGATTTCACTCCTGCATGCTGGAACAGTATTTTTATACTCCTCCCTAGTCATCTGTCCAAGCTTCCACTTTTTATACCTTTCCTTTTTGTGTTTAAGCTCACTGAAGATTTCTCTGTCAAGCTGAGCTGGTCACCTGCCGTATTTGCTATTCTTTCTGCACATTGGGATGGTTTGTTCCAATGTCCTCAATAAGGTTTCTTTAAAATACAGCCAGCTCTCCTGGATTCCTCTCCCCCTCATATTAGCCTCCCAGGGGATCCTGCCCATCAGTTTCCTGAGGGAGTCAAAGTCTGCTTTTCTGAAGTCCAGGGTCCGTATTCTGCTGCTTTCCTTCCTTCCTTTTGTCAGGATCCTGAACTTGACCATCTCACGGTCCCTGCTGGTCATGTTTCCACTCACTTCTACTTCCCCTACCAATTCTTCCCTGTTTGTGAGCAGCAGGTCAAGAGGAGCTCGGCCCCTAGTTGGTTCCTTCAGCACGTGCACCAGGAAGTTGTCCCCAACACTCTCCAAAAACTTCCTGGATTGTCTGTGCACTGCTGTCTTGCTCTCCCAGCAGATATCAGGGTGATTGAAGTCCCTCATGAGACTGTGTTCTGGAAACTTCCATTAATTGTCTGAAGAAAGTCTCGTCTACCTCATCCTCCTGGTCTGGTGGTCTTTAGCAGATGCCCACCATGACATCACCCTTGTTGCTTTTGCCTCTAACTTAACCCAGAGACTCTCAGCAGGCTTTTCTCCAGTTTCATACTGGAGCTCTGAGCAGTCATACTGCTCTCTTATATATAGTGCAGCTCCTCTACCTTTTCTTCCCTGCCTGTCCTTCCTAAACAGTTTATACTCATCCATGACCGTGCTCCAGTTGTGTGAGTTACCCCACCAAGTCTCAGTTATTCCAATCACATCATAGTTCCTTGACTGTACCAGGACTTCCAATTTTTCCTGCTTGTCTCCCAGGCTTCTTGCATTTGTGTACAGGCACCTAAGGTAACTAGCCCATTGCCCTACTTTCTCAGTATGAATCAGGAGGCCTCCCCTGTTGCACCCTCCTCCTTGTGCTTCCTCCTGATATCCCACTTCCCCGCTTACCTCCGGGCTTAGGTCTCTATCCCCCAGCAAACCTAGTTTAAAGCCTTCCTCAGCAGGTTAGTTAGCCTGTCTGTGAAGATGCTCTTCCCTCTCTTCGTCCTTCTTGGAACAACATCCATTGGTCAAAGAATCCAAAGCCCTCTCTCTGATACCACCTGCGTAACCACGTATTTACTTCCACAGTTCGATGGTCCCTACCTGGGCCTTTTCCTTCAACGGGGAAGATGGACAAGAACAGCACTTTCGCCTCAAACTCCTTTATCCTTTTTCCCAGAGCCACATAGTCTGCAGTGATCTGCTCAAGGTCATTCTTGGCAGTATCATTGGTGCCCACGTGGAGAAGTAGGAAGGGGTAGTGGTCTGAGGGCTTGATGAGTCTTGGCAGACTCTCCATCACATCCTGAATTATAGCTCCAGGCAAGCAGCACACTTCTCAAGTTTCTCGGTCTGGATGGCAGATGGATGTTTCCGTCCCATTGGGAGGGAGTTCCCTACTACCTCCACCCATCTCCTCCTCTTGGGAGTGGTGGCCTTGGAACCCCCATCCCTAGGACAATGCATCTCATGCCTTCCAATCAATGGGGTCTCCTGATCCCTTCCCTCAGATGACTTCCAAACCATTCTCTGCAATAGTACCTGTGCAGAAAGCCTGAAAACAGTTGCTTACCTCTGTCTGCATTGGGGGTATATGGGTTCTCCTTTTTCTTCTTCTAGAGGTCACACGCTGCCAGTTTTCTTTCCCATTCTTCAGTCCCCCCCTGCACGCCCTCTCTGATTCTTCAGCACACTGTGCCTGGACAAAATGATCTGGATGAAATGATCTGGACAAACTGGAGAAATGGTCTAAGTAAACTGGGGAAAATTCAGTAAGGACAAATGCAAAGTACTCCACTTAGGAAGAAACAATCAGCTGCACACATACAAAATGGGAAATGACTGCCTAGGAAGGGATACTGCGGAAAGGGATCTGGGGTTATAGTGGAACACAAGCTAAATATGAGTCAACAGTGTAACATTTGCAAAAAAAAGCAAACAGCATTCTGGGATGTATTAGCAGGAATGTTGTAAGCAAAACACAAGAAATAATTCCTCCGCTCTACTCCCCGCTGATTAGGCCTCAACTGAGTATTGTGTCCAGTTCTGGGCACCACATTTCAGGAAAGATGTGGACAAATTGGAGAAAGTTCAGGGAAGGGCAACAAAAATGATTAAAGGTCTAGAAAACATGACCTATGAGGGAAGATTGAAAAAATTGGGTTTGTTTAGTCTGGAGAAGAGAAGACTGAGGGGGGAAAATAACAGTTTTCAAGTACATAAAAGGTTGTTATAAAGAGGAAAGAGAAAAATTGTGCTTTTTAACCTCTGAGGATAGGACAAGAAGCAATGGACTTAAACTGCACAAGGGTGATTTAGGTTGGACATTAGGAAAACTTCCTGTCAGCATAGTTAAGCACTGGAATAAATTGCCTCAGAAGATTGTGGAATTTCTGTCATTGGAGATTTTTAAGAGCAGGTTAGACAAACACCTGTCAAAAATGGTTTAGACATTACTTATTCCCTTGAGTGCAGGGAATGGTCCTCGAAGGTCTCTTGAGGTCCCTTACAGTCCTATGAGTCTATGATTCTAATATCAACTAACACAGCAACTGATGATACAACTGGTCATACATCAGGGAAAACTAAGAACAAGTGGATGATACAGACATTGACTGAAACTGACCAGCTGCTGCAGGGATTCGCTGACCTGGGGCCCATGGTGGAGTGGCAGTTCTGGGCCTGTGAAAGGAGCACTGTATCATGATGCAAGCCTGGGACAAACAGCGATGGCTGCAGAACTTTCAGATGTGGAAGGCCACATTTCTGGAGTTGTATGCAGAGACACTAGAAAGCTCCTCTGCTGGTGAAGAAACAGATATCCATCATGTTCTGGAAGCTTTCAACCCCAGATTGCCCACTATCTGAGCAGTGAGTTTGGTGGTGGAAAATCTGCAGCAGGGGCAGTTGTTGTCCAGGTATGTGAGGGCATTAAGCATGTTCTGCTGCTCAGCATTGCAACTCTGGGCAATGTGCAGGAAATAATGTGGATTCAATTAATTGGACTTCCCTCAGGGTTGTGGGAGGAGGGAGATAGATAGAACACACATCCTTCCCACTGTACTTCTGAATACCTAAAAAGAAAGGGATACTGCTCCATAGTTATGTAAATGTTGGTGGATTACTGTGAATGTTTTATGACATTAACATTGGCTGGTCAGTAAAGGTGCATGATGCATCTTTAGGATTACAGGAATTTTCTGACAAGCTGCAAGCACGACTTTTTTCCCATACCTGCCTATTTTCATTGTTGGGGTTGCAATGCCAATTGTGATTCGCTGGGATCCAGCCTACCCTTTACTTTTTTTGGCTCATGAAGCTGTACACCTGGACAACAGCAAGGAAAAATTTAACTATCACTTGAGCAGATGCAGATGCTATTGGAAGACTGAAGGATGGGTGGAGATGTCTTATGACTGGGCTCCATCTCGGTGAGCCAAATTTTCCTGATATTGCTGCATGTTGTTTTTTTTGTATAATATCTGTGAGGTCAAGGAAGACATGCTACTGCCAGGGTGAGGGAGCATGTGGACAACTGTCTGACTTTACAAAGCCTGACACATGGACAGTTACTAGAGCCCCTCAAGGTGCTGTGCAGCTGAGGGAAACTTTCAAGAGCACCCATTGATAATTTTCTATAGCCAGTGTGTTACGTTGTGTGATTGTACATAACATAAAGATCTGGTTTATGAATTGTTTGGTTGTTGCAAGGGATGCTGGTGCTTCAGGGGCTATATCTCTGTAAGACAAAAAGTAAATTGTTTTCCCACAAACTAGAACTTTGTATTATTACCACCAAAGACACACTACTAAAAAAGAAAATGCATTGTGCTGGCTCCTCGGTGCTACATCAGTGCTCAGGGTATGTATATTCAAAGCAGTTCTCATTATGGAATTGAGTGAAAGAAATACAGTTGCATGGAGTGTCTTGAAAAAGAGCAGGTGTATGAACCCAGAAAGAAGGAATTGTTCACAGAGAGTAGTGGCTGCTGGGTGCTTTGTTCCTTAATGTGTTTGAGCATCTGTTTTTTGTGTGAGGGGCGATATGATGTCTTGGTGCACCTCTCAATTCTTCTGTGTCTTTTCCACCATATGGTCTTGCCATTCCTGGGTCTCAGGTTCTAGACTCATCAGTCTGACCAGTTCTGAAAGCACTTTTTTTCCTCATTGTGGTGAGTTTCTCAGAATGTGTAGAAGAGATGGTCCTCAAGGATACTCCAGCCAAGATCACTGATAAACACCAGACAGAGTGCCATTGCTAGACTTTTAGGGGCTAGTCTACATTACCGAGTTGGCTTGACTTAAATACATTGCTCAGGGCTGTGAAACATGTCATGCCCTGTACAGTGTAATTAAGCCAATCTTCATTCCAGTGTAAACATTGCTAGATTCCACGGAAAAATACTGTCTCTTTTAGAGGTGGATTTCTACAGCAAAAGAAGAGCCCCTTCCGTTGTTGTGGGGTTAGCACATATCAGCAGATAAGCAGTACAACTCTAAACAGTTTCACATGTCAGAATGCAGCAGGTTTGCAATCACTACAGCTTCATAACCATTTAACAGCATTGTGAGTAGGTAAGAGGGCTTCAAACCCAGTGAGTGGTATGGTTCACTTTAAGGATAGTGTAATAAAGACTGCAAAACTTATTACAGGCAATGGTAAACTTGGCATATATATGTTGGCATACATATACTTATGATGGTATTGAAGGCCTAGAGTCTGCAGCTGCCCAAGAGGGCTTGCGGTCAACTAGGGCTGTATGGTATTTGGCCTCTTTGCAGCAATGATCCCCTGAGAGGTCCTTGTAGAATGGACTGAGAAGGTATCCTATCTTGGTGGGAGAAACAAGGCTGGTCTGCCTAGAAATGTCCAGGCAAAGATCAAATAGTATTTGCTTGAAAAGTTCAGTGAAATCCCACTGGACTGGAAAGCTGTGTGGGCCAAGATAAATGCTCTTCTCCACAAGTAACAGAGGGCCCCAATAACTGCAAGCTAACCACACATTATTTCTGCCTCTTCCCTGAATCTAACCACAGCATGCACTTAATGTATTGTGGCCTTGAAAGCCTGCATCAAATCAGTTTACAATACATTTTCTGCAAATGCATGTTATTTGAATACTCACTGACTGGTTTGTATGTGGCTTACAGTTAGTACATGTGCTTTTTTCTATCGGCAGTTATTGAATTTTGTTTGGTTACAGGTAACCATTGCCTTCAGAGTGTGTACTTTGAATACAAACAAAAGTATTGGCAAATGTATGAATTTGGGATGCTTGCTTTTTCCTCTTTTCTTTCTGTTGGTTTTGGCTAGTTCATGCTCTTAAAACAAACTGACTACTTTAAATCAGAATTTTTTTGTTCACTGTCCATTCACAGTCTCTGTCATTTTGAAAGGGGAAGAGGGTGAAGTTTCGGGGGCCCTGGAGAAAGTAAAATAATGACATGCATTAATGGGCACAACATTACAACATACCTTAGTCCTGATCTTACCTCAGCCATTAGTTCGCTCTGCAAATTCAGCTGAGCCTTGAAGAAGTCCTGGCTCTCCATCAGCCTGACATCATCTATGGCCCTTACCTCAGTCAGCAGGTCCGGGGTGTCCTCCTGCAGTGCTTGCAAGTCTGGCCACTGTCATTGGCCAGTAGGTGCAGGGTTCCTGCTCAGTCTGACATCACATGCACATAACAGCAGCTCTTGGAGGAAGCACTAGACTTTTTGTTGCCCTCCTCTGTAGTCTTCTGCTAAACCTGCCACAGCTCCTTCCCTTTGCCTGGCTTTGACCCTCGATCTGGCTGTATCCAAGCTTCTGCATTTCCTTTGCAATATGAACGTATACACCTTTATTCCTCCAGGAATTCCACAGCTGTGCCTGCACTGTGCTTCCCCACTCAGCTGAGGAAACCCAGGACCTCCTTCCTGGAGAAGGCATCAGCATGAGGTTCAGCTTGAGCTGTGTTTGTCCAGGTACGCTTCATGAGAAGGCAGGTAGGTAAAGAGGTGTTTCCAGGACACACTGTGGATTTTAAATAGGGGGTTCCAGATGTGAGACTTTTTAGCAGCAGGGTTAAAAAATTTCGCCAGAGGTGAGGTCCCTGCTAAAGTGACAGTTGCATTGTGTGCTTGTTGCTGGAGGACTGCGTTTGCTGGTACAGGTACTTCTGTGTCCACACAGGCATTTTGTTAGCAGCACTATCCTAATAGAGGAATTACATCACTCAGGGAACTGGTTTAATTTTGCCAGCCATTGTTCAGAGTTTTGTCAGGAGGATTCAGTTTTGAGTGTGGATGCACGTAAGCTGCGTCAACAGAATTAAAGTTTTGCTAGCAAAACTTTCTAGTGTAGACAAGGCCAAAGTAGCTGGTTTTACCTGGCCCAGGATACTATGTGAAGTGTTTGGCAATAATTATTATTAAGTTTCTTACATCATACAGGGAAAATAATAATTTAATAATTATTAAAAACTGGGAGATAACCAAGTGGTCATTTTACCCATAGGAGAAGCCACCGAGAAAAATTGAAACCTAGATATTTTCAGAGACACGACATATGAAACATATATTTTAGTTTCTCTGTGTCTTGAGGAATAGCAGATTAAGCATCTGGAAAGAAAGTGAGTTCACAAGAAACAGACTTTTCATAAATTTTAAGGCCAGAAGGGACAATTCTGAAAATCTAGCCTGATCTCCTGCATAGCACAGACCAGAGAATTTCACTCAGTGATTCCTGTGTCAATCCCCATGGCCTGTGGTTGAAGTAGACCATCTCATCTAGAAAGACATCCAATCTGGATTTAAAGATTGCAGGAGACAAAGAATCCATCACATCCTTGGTAAGTTGTTTCAATGGACAACTCTCACTGTTTAAAAATGTACACCTTATTTCTAGCCTCAATTTGTCTAGTGTCAGCACTTTAGCAATCTTACAGTGTTCTGGAATTATCCTGCTTCTTTCCGAATACAAAACATGAATTTTTGCACGTGTCTGCCTTTTCTGCATCATTAACAATTTTACCATCTTCATCTACTAATGGGCCTATATCATTGCTAGGATTTCTTTTGTTCCTAATATACTTTAAAAAGTCCCTTGCATTGTCTTTAGCCCTTGACATGCATAGATTTTTTTCCCCTTATGCCTTTAGCTTCCCTTATCAATTTTCTAAACTTCATAGCTTATAATTTATATTGCTTTCTGTTTACTTCCCCTCCCCTCATATGTTGCGTCTTAATTTCTAATTGATACCTTCACTTTGCCATTGACCCAAGATTGGTTTTAGCCCAATTCTCCTCTTGTTTTATTGTGGAAACATGGCGTTTTGGTCATCTAAAAACTCATCTGAAAGAACTTCTAGTTTTCATTAACATTTTTCTTTAAATTCTTCCTCCTAATCGATTTCACTCAGCTCTAGGAAGTTAGCCCTTTTGATGATTGCTGGTTGAGGTGGTCCTTTGTTTGCCCAGATTAAATGCAGTCATGATTATTGGGCCCTAGGCAATCACCGTACTGGACACATTAATGCCATGCCTTGTGGTTGGAACACCTCCCAATCTTCTTCTTTATTGCCATTTCCGTATTTGGGGTTGGCAATTTTTATAGCCTTCCTCCATAACTCATGATTGTACTCCAGGCTGTTGTGCAAATTCATCTCTGTAAGGTCTGCTGATATCCAGTTCATGTGCTGCATCTTTGATCTTCCCCTTGGTAGTCCTCCATCTATAATCATTGCACCAATATAGCTCTCAGGTCCCCACTGGACATGTTGATACCAATGTAGCCTAGCCTCTGTCAGCACATAGTCAGTTGAGGCAATCCACATTAGGCCCCACTCCTACTCCCACTCAACATTCCCCTTTGTACACATCCCAGGATTACAGTTGCTCTCTTAGCCACAGCCTTGCACTGGGAGCTCTTGATCAGTTGGTTACCACCATAATCCCTTTACACCCTTTCTGAGGCCCTACTTTAAAAACGCAGCCCCCCATCTTATAAAGATTATCTACATTCTTCATTCCTAGATGTATTGTTTGATTCTGCAATTGGCTGTATTAAAATGCTTGTTATTCCAATGAGCCCAGTTTACATGCAATCCAGACCACTGGACCACTCTTTGTCCTAATTTATCATTCCACCATTCCGTGTCTCATCTACAATCTTTACCAGCATTTCTTTTAAATATTTTCTTCCAGATCAAAGATTTTAAAAAATTGAATAGCATCTATCAGCAAGTTTCTAATTAATTTAGTATTTGTTACTTTGATTTTGTACAGTGCTACTTTTTAAGAGTCAGAATAGTGTGCGGTACTAATGGCTTGCAGAAGTCTAATGGCTTGCAAAAGTCTAAATATATTATCCACAGTCTAAAAACATAACACAGACATAAGATTGATCAGTAGTGCCTAGTACCCTTCCTGAACATCAGATGCATCTGTAACCCTTGTGCCAGTTGGAGTCAGCAGCAACTAGGGCCGGGTTCAACTCTAGGGGTTCCTTTCAACAATACAACACAAAACCAGCTTGAGCCCTGCCCAGTCACTTGGGAAATTATCGTCTCTCACAAACACAGAGTCTGAGTATAGAAAGAAGATCATTTAATAAAGGAGGGAAGTAACTCAGCATTAATTTGAGAAAACGGCACAAGCAGGATTCATAAACACGAGCAAAACCCCCACCCCAGAGTTCATTGGACAGTGTCTTTGCCTCTCCTTTCTTTCCCCCCCACATCCCACTCACAGTAGTTATCCTTGGTCAGTGATGACCTAGAGTTCAGGGGTGCATCTGAGTGAATTCATCTCCCATTGTCGCTGGGGGGGAAGAAGGCACCTTACTTGCCCCACTGGCTTTCACTACCACACCGCTCTGGCAGCCACCCGCACCACCTGCTACTCTATTGGCCACCCTCTTACCTGAGATTTTTAAGTGTTCTCATAGACCCTTCTATATGTTTAGAATGTATTTGTAAAAGAACCATAGAACTCCATCTTAGAAAAACATGGAGACTGCCTTGTACCTGGCAGCATGCCAAAGGTTGGCATCTTGCCAGCTGACTGAGATTTGCCCAGTGACTCAGTGGCGGGAAGCTCTGAGGAGACATGGTTGTTTACCCTGGGTGGATTTTTAAGGCAGGAAGGCCTTGTGATTGGTAGGTTTCAAACTCCGAGAGTCTATATAAGCCAGCGAGTCCAATGGCTTGGGGCTGCCCATTACAGTGGTAGCGTGGAAAGGTTATTTGTGCGGCATCAGACAAGGAAGAGAAGCAGACGAGAGACCATCAGTCCAGAAAAAGACTTAATGAAGGCAACTTACTTGACAGAGGCCGGTTCCAGCGAAGTATCCAGGAGAGATCATAACCAACATTTCCTGGAGGGAAGGAAGAAAAACCGTAAAGTGTTACCAAAGACTGGGAAGTCCAAGGGTTGACTTTCAGAGGTAGTGGGACTGGAGTTCAACTCCCATTATCTCGACACCAGTGTTTTGTTTATTGGGTTTACTGGGATTTGTGGAGTATTTCCCTTATTCCATCTGTATTCATCCCTAAATAAATTTGTTATTTGTTTTGCCATATCTAGTGTCTGTGTTTAGTCAAATCACCCCTGGTGATAGATACAGGTAATCACGCGAACCAATTGCGCATGGATTTTTGTTCAGGGAAAGCGGTTGAGAGCACCCCTCAACTAAATGAAATCAAAGACAGGGTGAGATCTGCTTTCAAGTTGCATAAAAAAGCTTTTCCGGGTCCAAAAGGAGAGTTACTTGGACCTAATAGGGAACAGTTCAAACAAACTGCTGGATGGAAAAACAAGCCAGCTAAAGTGGCTGCTATAAAAGCAGGAAGAGAAGTGGAGGGAAGAGGGAAGGAGTTTCTACCTAAGAAGCTCTTTTCTCCCACATCCAAGAAGTCACTGAAAGGTTCCAAAGAGGAGCAAGAGAGCTCTGACAGCAAGAAGCTGCATGACATTGTGTGGAGAAGGCTTCTCAAATATGAAGTCCCAAAACAGATAGATGGCTTACAGACAAGTGAGTTGATGAGCAGGCTGACAAAACATGAAGGTGATAATCCGCCACGAGATGGAGAACAACCCAATCTCCAGTGAAGGGGTCGAGCTTCCCCGTCGTCCTTCAATTTCATAGTTCCAGTGACCCAAGATACCTGGGGACGACCAGTTGTGGAAGCAACATTCAGAGGGAAGTTTGGAGCAGTAAGGCAAAAGCGTCTGGTGGATCCTGGAGCAGCTGTATCTATCATCAGTACACAGAAAAAGCCAGAAGTAAAGGACATACCTATTAAGGTGTGGAAGGTCATGGAGGGCTTCAATGGCAAAACAGCTTGGTGCCCTTCACCATTCCCCTGCAATGTGATCTTGGTCTAGCCTCATGTAACTCTAAGGTGGGACTGCAGGAGCTAGATGGCACAGGAATTCTGGGAATGAATGTCCTGATGAAATTGGGAGTAGTGATAGACTTGCCGAATCAGGAAATACTGACACAGGGAGAAGGACAAGAGCCATATGTGGTGGCTGCATCGCATACAGTGGCAGCAATAAAGGAACCAACAGAGATTTCCCTCCCACAATGGGAGCAAGAGAGAGCCAATATTATACGACACCTCCCTGCTTTTGCCAAAAATAAACTGCAATGTGGCAGAATTGAACAAATTACCAGGATTTTAGGTCCCAACCCTAAACTGATGAAACCATACAAGTACCTGCAGCAGACCATGGAGAGCCTGAAAGGGACGATGGATATGCAATTAGAGCAAAGGGTACTAAAAGAGGTACAGAGCCCGTGTAATTCTTCAATATGGCCTGTCAAAAAGGCAGACAGAGTAACATGGAGATTAACTGTGGACTACTGAGATCTTAATCGTGTGACATCCAGATTGGCTCCAGTAGTGGCCAAGTTTAAGGATGTGAGTCCACCATTGCGGTGGGAGCCCAATGGTTTTCAGTGCTGAACCTATCTAATGCTTTTTCTCCATACCGGTAGATGAGAGAGATTCGCACAAGTTAGTTTTTGCCTTCATGGATAGACAGCTGACTTTCACCCGTCTTCCACAGGGCCTGCACAATTCACCCTCGATTTGCCATCAAGAGGTGACCAGGATGTGGAGGGACCTAAGGCACAAGAGGAGTTTGATCTCATATGCTGATGATGTGTTGATATCTACCTGCTCCAAGGAAAAGAACTTAGAGGCCCTAGAGGAGGTTTTAGAAGTAATGGAGAGAACAGGATTTTTGGTAAATCCTAGCAAGGCTCAGCTCATCCAGCAGCGGGTCACCTACCTGGGGGTGCACCTGCATACGTAAGGAAGGAGTCCGGATAGGCAAAGAACGGAATTGATTGGGAAGTTACCGGTTCCCCAAGATGTAAGCTCACTCCATTCCTTCCTTGGATTGACAGGATTCTCCAGGGATTTCATAGAAAAGTATTCCCTGATATTAAGAGCGATATACCAGCTGCTAAAAAAGGGTGTTGATTGGAAATGTGGAGAACCACAGCAGAAGGCATTCACTGAACTGAAGATGGCATTGGCATCCGCTCCGGCGCTTGCCTACCCCAAGAAGGGGACCCCCTTCATCCTGCAGATTGCAGCAACAGCAGAAGGTATTAGCACAGTGTTCTCACAGGATACTGGGACCGGAAAAAAACCCATTGCCTATGGATCTAGGAACCTCAGCGAGGTCGAAAAAAGATTCTCACCATGCAAGAGGGAAGTTCTGGCTCTGACCTAGGCCATAACTCACTGAAATATCTGATTGGTTTGTCCCCCATTGTGTTAAGAACTTCCCATACTCCAAACAAGTATACACTCTCTGGCAAAATAAATCATGAAAGAGTTTCAAATCCTAGGCTTGCAGGATGGACTCTTACGTTGATTAATAGGGAGATTATGATAGACAAGGTCAAAAAGACAACTATGGCTCCCTACACCTTGTTATGTCAAGGTAAACTACACGATTGTCCATTGCCAGATGTGAGAATTACGGAAGAGACACACCGTTTGAGGTAAAAAGATTTCTAGACGTGGTAGACGAAGGAAAAATGGAAATCTGCGCCACAGATGCAGTAGCTACTACCTGGAAGGTAAACCCATGTCAGGATACGCTGCTGTGAGACACGGAGATGGAAAAGCCATGCAGGGAACCATAAGACCACCATCCGCACAGGCTGTGAATGTAGTGGCAGTGTTGGCCATATTAACTGAAGCAGATTTAGACAAAGACATGCTTATTATTACTGATTCAGAATGGGTTCTACGGGCCCTGATCGACTGGATGCCAGCGTGCATAACACGACACATGACCACTGGAGATGGGAAACCAGTTGCCCACTCCAAATTCTTATACCACACTTGGGAGATGGCTAAAAATAGAACGGCCAACATGTATCTGCATAGGATAAAGGCCCACGTGAAAAAGAATTCTTTGGCTTCAAAGCTAAACCAGCAAGTGGACTGGTTAGCCAAAAAAGCAGCAGGTCTAGGACCAGAGACTGTATGGAGGAAGTCGGAGGACATAAACCCTCCAGTATGCCTGCAGAGACCCAAGAAAGAAAGCGACATCTCTGACATTATAGACATGCAATAGAAGAGTGCAGGAGATGCTTGATAAACAAGAATATCAAGGTTGGAGAATATTCAGGACCAAAGAAGGAGTGATCCTAGCAGAAAAGAAAGGGACAGGAAAAGATACTCCAGTTCTTTGCCTTAGAGATGAGATGGTTCAACTAGCGCATTTGGCAAGGACAAGACACTGCAGACATTGTTGACAGTGCCTAGTGGCCTAATGTATCTGCTTATGTGGAGAGATTTATTAACAGATGTTTAAACTGCATGAGTAATAATGTTGATAGAAAGGTGATCAAAGGGCCTTTGAAGCATCAAACCATCATAGGACCTTGGAAGCGAGTCCAAATAGACTACATAGGACCATTTCCTCAAACTGGCAGAGGGAAAAGGTATCTGCTAGTAGTGGCGGATTCCTTCAGTGAGTGGCTAGAGGCCTATGCCACTTCCAACAATACAGCCCTGACAACAGCATGAACGAGGCATTCTCCAGGTATGGCATCCCTGAGTGCATTGACTCGGATCAGGGCACCCATTTCATCGGGGAGGTCACGAGGCACCTATGCCAAACCCTAGGGATCAAGCAGAGGCTTCATGTTGCCGGTCACCTGCAGTTATCTGGGCTGGTTGAACCCTGACAACATCCCTGAGGAAGATGATGTGTACATCCAGCAAGGACTGGGACTTCAAACTGCTCCTCATTCTGATGACTGTTAGGTCTACTGTGGGTTCACTCCCCATGAGATTTTTCACCGGGAGGAAAATGCGAACACCCAAACTTTGGGTGGAAGGTGGAGTTCCACCAGATGCATTTCAACCTTAGTTGAAAATGGATGAGTTTGTGTCCAAACTGTTGGAAAACATTTCAGAGATTCAGAAACGAGTTGCCCACCAGTTGAGAACCAACATGCAGAGGATGGACAAAAGGCTAGGGGACAACTTAAAGATGGTTGAGTGGGACGTTGGAGACAGAGTAATGTACCGGTACTATTCAGAAGCAGGACATGCATTAAGCCCAAGGTGAGTGGGTCTGATACGGATCTCCAATAAGGCGGGTACCACCATCTATGAATTGGAACTAAGTGATAAGAAAGGCAGGAAACATAAGAAATGGTTCCATAGTTCCCAACTAAAATTATGGAAAGGTGGACCTGATACTGAGCAATTAGCTTGATGGCAGTGCATAATTGTGATATGTTCTCTCCCACAGATAGCAAAATGGACTTCTATCGCTTTAAGTCTGGAGTGTAATTGATACTCTAATGGTTTTAGAAGGGGAGCACTATTTTTGTGTTACCTCTTTACCTGCTCCAGATGTAACCCTTTCATACCCATTGGCAATTGGAGGCAGCATAGCAGTCTATGTCTATGAAGGAAAAGACTACTGCTACTTGGCATGGAAACATGGAAAAGGTACAGGATCAGGTGTCAGGGGACTCAAGAGGCCTTCAAACAGTAAGCTTGATCAGTTGGGAAAACCACTTTGTAAATAGGAAATAAATGACCAAATCATTGTTAGGTGTACCCAACCTCAAAAGGTACAAGGAATAGGCAGGTGTGCCTGCATGAGGGTCCTGTGGAAATAATAGCTATGATAGCTTACAGGGATACATTCCAAGTGTAAGACTGCATACACCTAACCAGAATTGGACAATAGATGTACCGTGCCATATTCTGGATGTACCTGGTTGTTGTCCTTATAGTAGTGGAGGGAAATCCATACCTCAGTACCCCACAATGAGCTTTCCCTACTCATTGCAAGTGGACTTTTAATGTCTCCGTATGGCACAATGAACTTGGTACGCATCGAGCATTTATGGAGCTCATATATCTGTCCAAGTAGTGGTGCTACCTCAACGCTGCTTATTCCAAGTGGGAGCGGTGGTAGTCAAGGAAGATGGGAAAAGAATGATAATGGGTAATCCAGAGTATGTATGTTAGTCCCTTTGCCCACTTCCATCACTTCAGTTCATGGAAAATACCATACACCATGGTATGGCCGACCATACACCATGGTATGGCGTCGAGGATGGGAAATTTGGCTAAGGAAGTTATTGGGGAAATCCCAAGTTAAAAGAAGGAAGCGTGACTTAATAGCCAAAATATTAGGTGGTGTTGGACAAGGGTTAGGTATCTCCAATGCCACAAAAATTAGTAATCTGGGCCACGACGTACACTCCCTAATTCAACCATTGACTTCTTCCTTCTTCCTTCCTAAATAAGCAATTTAGAGTATAAGATAACTGAGGTATTACCAGAATGGTTTCAGGCAGAGGAAGGAAATGAACTAGCTCTGTTAAACAGCCTACAGAAGCTATAAGGTGACACAGCATGGACCACTGCTTGTGTACAAGCCCAAGTATGGCTGTCATACACCATGGGGAATTTCCTTAGAGAAGGTTGGTGTGGTACTATCCCCGCAGAATTAGTAGCCTTATTGAAATTAAAATTGAGCCCATTTGAGAGAGAACACAACCTTTGGTGGGAATTAGCAGATTTTTCTTTTGACCCAAAAGACTCTATGGTAACTGCTTTTGTTTTGACCATTAAGAATGCCATCATAGACTGGGTTTATCCAGTAATCCCACTGAGTTTGACGATAAAGACGCCATCCTGATGCCCATGGATGTACCTAAGATGATCAAAAAAGATGGTACTGTATTAGATTTAGAGGAATGTACCTGGAAAGAA
Organism: Emydura macquarii macquarii; assembly: GCF_026122565.2. Classification (NCBI taxonomy): domain Eukaryota; kingdom Metazoa; phylum Chordata; order Testudines; family Chelidae; genus Emydura; species Emydura macquarii. The sequence continues at coordinate 441,785 of NW_027131307.1, read as the reverse complement.
AATAAGGGATATGTGTGTACAAATCATGTGTATATAGAGGGTCACATATGTCTAGAACATGAGGCAGGCAAGTGCCATTATCACATGAAGAAGGCTCACGGTGATCATTCTTTAGTGGTCCAGACTGACATGAGTTGTGTTTGCTTTAGAAGCGCATGTGTCCTAGGTTTCAGATAAATGAGTTCTATCTGACATGGCATGTGTAGGAAGCCACTGTGGCCTCCCACGGAGCCAGAGCCTGGGGAAGGACCCGAGAGCTCTGATTGGCCCAACTCACACCCGGGCCCCAGAGTCTGCCCGGCAACAGGAGACCCGGGCCGTGATAGGGCCACCCGGCCAGGCCAATTGGCAGCCGCGGGGTGGAGCCCCAACAGGAAGGGGAAGGATAAAAGCCTGGCCCCTGAGCTCAGTAGGGCCCAGAGTGCTGCCAGAGGCAGACGTGCTGCCCCACCAGCAGAGGCCTAGGCCAGAGGCTAACCGCCGCCGACAAACCCTGGCCCCACCTGGGCCCGGGGATTGGATAGGGCCCTCAAGGAGCTGGACTAGGCAACCCGGCCAGGACGACTGGGCCGAGTTACCCCGACCTCGAGCCCGGGGCCGTGCTTGGGAATTGCCAGACTGGGCCGAGACCCCAGAGCCGCCCGAGTGGCGGGCACCCCCGGAGGCTGGACCGGATTTGGAGGAACTGCCGGCCGCCGAGCCCCTCCCCACAGCGGGGCAAGACTTGGAGGAGCTGCCCGAGGCCGAGCCGCTTGCACCAACCTACAATGACCTGGAGGAGCTGCCCCCTGAAGAGGAGTTTCCTGCCTTACCCCCGGTTGACGAGGAAGGACTAGCAGCGCTAACAAAGGTGGACTATCCTGGGGACACGGAGGAGACAGGTACCAGGGTCAGTGGGGAGGAAGTAGCCCAGGGACAGCCACAGCCTGTGGCTGAAACCTCCTTATAACCGGTGTGTTGCGGCGGGAGCCCCGCCGGCCCAGTGGCAGCCGCTTCTGCCACTGCTAGGGCCCTGGGCTGGGACGCAGTGGAGACGGGTGGGCCTGCGTCCCCCTCCCCTTCCCCTTGTCCCTAGCCACCCCAGGAGAATTGCTCTCCTGACCCCGCCTGAAGCCATTGCCGCCTCTGCTCACCCTGCCGAGGGGTTGAAGCGATAGACTCCTTGTTCGCTCGCCCTGCCTGAAGGCCTGAGCGATCCGCCTGCTCACCCTGCCTAGGGGTTGGAGCGATAGACTCCTTGTTCGCTCGCCCTGCCTGAGGGCCTGAGCGATCCGCCTGCTCACCCTGCCTAGGGGTTGGAGCGATAGACTCCTTGTTCACTCGCCCTGCCTGAGGGCCGGAGCGATCCGCCTGCTCACCCTGCCTAGGGGTTGGAGCGATAGACTCCTTGTTCGCTCGCCCTGCCTGAGGGCCGGAGCGATCCGCCTGCTCACCCTGCCTAGGGGTTGGAGCGATAGACTCCTTGTTCGCTCGCCCTGCCTGAAGGCCTGAGCGATCCGCCTGCTCACCCTGCCTAGGGGTTGGAGCGATAGACTCCTTGCCCGCTCGCTCTGCCTGAGGGCGAATTGCCTAGACTGATCTCTCGCAAAGAGCGAGCTATTCCCCTGTAGGAAGCCACTGTGGCCTCCCACGGAACCCGAAACGCTTACAGCATGACTATGTATATAAGTATGTGATGTTTATCAGTTATATGGATGTGACATCCATTTTACATCTCCTGTTCCCATGGTGAAAGATATATCGCTTGAGTATAAAACTTACAACAGTATCAACATAGAGCCTTTAAAATTATGAGCAAATGCCAGTGTGTTGAAGCAATTGTTAAGGCATCTGGATATGGCCCAAAGGCTTGCCGACGTGAAGGCCACCAGTAAAGATACCTGTGATTTCTTCTATATTATGATGGATACAATGATTTCTATCTTAGAACAGAAGCACTCAGTGTTTGCACATTGGTGGGAAAGTTTGTGGTCTGCTCCCAAAAAGACCCGGCATCTACTTTTGCATCCTTTTGTTGTGATCTTGATAATACAATTGATAGTAGTAGTCTGGTTATGTACCATTTGTTGGATATGACATAAGATTAAGAAATTGTCTGCATAAAGGTTAAGAATAATGTGATGCACTTGGTCAAAGTATGCACAGGTGTGCCTCCCCTTCCCAAGGCATCAAGGAGGGGCTCTGTTACTTGAGATTTTTAAGTGTTGTTATACAGATCCTTCTGCGTGTTTAGAATGTATTTGTAAAAGGACCGTGGAACTCCATGTTGGAAAACATGGAGACTGCCTTGTACCTGGCAGTGTGCCAAAGGTTGGCATCTTGCCAGCTGACTGAGATCTGCTCTGAGGAGACACGGTTGTGTACCCTGGGTGGAGTTTTAGGCAGGAAGGCTTCCAGCCTTGTGATTAGTAGGTTTCAAACTCTGAGAGTCTATATAAGCCAGCGAGCCCAATGTCTCGGGGCTGTCCATTACAGTGGTAGTGTGGAAAGGTTATTTGTGCAGTGTCGGACAAGGAAGAGAAGCAGACAAGAGACCATCAATCCAGAAAAGGACCTAATGAAAGCAACTTACCTGACAGAGGCTGGTTCCAGCGAAGCATCCAGGAGAGATCATAAGCAACATTCCCTGGAGGGAAGGAAGAAAAACCGTAAAGTGTTACCAAAGACTGGGAAGTCCAAGGGTTGAGTTTCAGAGGTAGGGGGACTGGAGTTCAACTCCCATTATCTTGACACCAGTGTTTTGTTTATTGGGTTTACTGGGATTTGTGGAGTATTTCCCTTATTGCATCTATATTCATCCCTAAATAAATTTGTTACTTGTTTTGCCATATCTAGTGTCTGTGTTTAGTCAAACCACCCCTGCTGATAGATACAGGTAATCAGGTGAACCAATTGTGCACGGATTTTTGAGTGCGCCCCTCAACTTATTAATTATTTAATAAGATCCCTTTCAGAACAACCTTGCTGGCCACTCATTGCTCTGTGGGCCACTATACCTGTCATCCGCTAGCCACTCACGCTCGCCTTCTGCTACCACTTGCTTCTCCATTATAATTTATGATGTCTGCAGGTTGGTCTCTTGAGAGTTCACCCAGCTCTCAGTGAATGTCAGTTCTTACGGGGTGAACCTCAGTGAAGAAGCTGGGCAGGAGCGCTGTCCCACAGTAGATGATTTCCATGCTAGTGAACAATTAACAAAACAAAAGACTCCTAATAGAATCTTTGAACAGTGGGAGCGGGAGGTTAAACCATGCCTGGTGCTCTTAGGCATAACTCCCACTTCCAGGCAGGAATACCTGTCCCCACCCCCTCTCAACCTTCATAGGGCTCTCGCATCCAAGTCCCTTGCCTAGCCAGTTCTGTTCAGATGAACGTGTTCAGATGTGACCTGCTGAAGCTGAAGCTCACAAAAGCTTATGCCTGCTGAAATTAAATTTGTTAGTCTTTAAAGTGCTACAGAACTCTCGTTGTTTTTAAAACATACTATGTAATCGATAAGCAAGTGTATATAATTGACCACGGTAACACCATGAAGTTGAAGCTGATTTATCAGACTTCCCAGTATCGTGAATAAACCTCTTCAGTATTGTCTGTGCTGCCTGATTCTTGGAGAAGGAATCTTTCGTGCTTTACAATTTGGCACAGTGAGCAGGGTGCAACTGGGATCCTTGGAGTACTTCCCACAACCAAGAACAGAGGTGAATACCTCTTATACTTAACCACCTCTGGCATGCACCTTGGTCTGGTACTCCCTGAGATACCCCTTTGCACCCTTTTTTTTTTTTTTTTTTTTTTTTAATATAAAATGAACCATGCATAAGGCACATAGACAAGAGGACTGAACAGGGATTGTGTTTTGGGGTTGTAGTTTTGGCCATATTTTTGGGGTGCAGGGATCGCTTCGGCGAAGGCTGCATTGCCAAGTACTGAGCACCAGAGTTACACAATACCTGTTCAAATGCTAATTTCTATGGAGTAAGTTTCTATGGGGCCAGTAAGACAAGGGGGGGCAGGTACCGGTACTTATCAAAACAGGTGAAGTCTGTTCAGACTTCAATAAGGCTTAAGGCTCATAACAGAGACTTGCCTCTCGGGTGTGGTTCAGAGACCTCTTGTGGGGTTTTAACATCTTTATCCTAATTTCAGTTGAGGCATTCTGTTAATGGCTTAGCCTGGGCCTTCTATTTCAGTTTCAGGCTACAACTTCAGGCCAGGCCTTCTATCAATCAATTTTATGATTAATTCTTTGATTCCACAGTATTCAAGTAATGCAGGCATTGCAGATCCCAAAAAGATTGACCCTGGAGCAGGGCAGAGCACCTGCTAATCATAGCCGTTGTGAATCCCCGATTAAACTGTTAAAGAATGTTGATGTTAGCCTGTACCTTAAAATGATCTTACAAAGCTAATTGGTTGCTTCTCCCTTCTCCTCCCACCACACACACTTGCACTTCTGTTTTTCTGAGATTTCAATGGAAGGAATTTTGAATACACTTTAAATGTTAAAAGTTATGACTGTGGAAAAGTCAGTCAGACACAGGAAAATATGAAGGTAATTCCTCTGTTTTGTGTGCAATCAGCAAGGAAATTTGTAAAAAAAAAAAAAAGAAGAGGTATTTTAAGCAATAATCTGCTTATCCCAAAAGGGGATAGAAAATGTTCTTTTTGTCTTTCAGAACTTCAAGAAAAGTGGGTGCCAGCAAAACAACTGAAGAACAATACCAAGAATTTATTATTGCAACAAAGTTTGTGTTTTGTGTGTTTTGTGCTGTTTGTCTTGTTACTAACATTGTGTGGTATACTACATTAAGCAGAAGAGAATCAATGAGCACTGTAAACAAATATATATATATATCAATGTGGACTTAGTCCAAATAGGGTTGGGAAACCTTAAAGCTATATGAAATCTGTGGCAATAGTTAAACACTATGACATGGCTATTACACAAGCAGTAAATGAAAATGGAAAATAGAACTGCTTTGGTTATTGGATGTACTGAAATGCAAATTCTCAGGCTATGTCTGCACTGCAGCACTAATTCGAATTATCTTAATTCGAATTACAGAAAGTGATTTATAGAAAGCACTGCAGACTGTCCACACTACAGTGTTTGTGCTGGTTTCTTGTGTCCACACTGGCCAGCCTTAATTCGAATTAGAAAGCAGTGCAATGTGGGAAGCTATCCCACAGTGCAACTAACCATAGAGGCTGTTGTGATGAGTGTCATCATCCCAGGATGCAGTGCTGCTTCCCCCACCCTCTTTCCCCACCCCCAAACAAACAGGAAAAGGATTTTCATGCTGTTTTTTTACTCCCCCGGTCACCATTGCTGCAGACACACGGAGCCAGCTGAACTATGCTCTCATTTTGACCGTGACAAATACAATGCATCTTATCCTGGATTACTTTAGAACTGTATGCTGTTTGCCTTTAATTCTCCACCCACTACCCCCTGTATATTGCTTGCCTTTGATTTTTCCCTTCACCAAACGAACCCCCCCACCTGTATGCTGTTTGCCTTTTATGCTCCCCCTACCACCTCCTGTATATTGCTTGCCTTTGATTTTGATTCTAAGGGTGTCTGTAGAATGTAAGATAAATAACAACGGAGTCAGTTAGAATATTAATACAGTGATACAAATGTTTCCATTTCACTGATGGAAAGCATGATATAATGTATCCACATGTAGCACTGTGAATAAACTCTTAAGAGAGTATCAATTTCCATGATTGGCCACTGAAACAATGTAGCAAAGAATTTCCTCTCACTGCTGGCATTTGAAATGCATTCACCACGCGGGGTGGGGGGTGAAATCTTTCAAAGCGACAAACTTTAAAGGGCTAAACTTTCAAAGGGACGAATCTTAAAGGGACAAACTGCAAAGGGCTTGCTAGGCAGTTAAAACGCATTTACCACGCGGGGAGAAGGGGGGTGAAATTTTCAAACCCTTAAAGGGATAAACTGCAAAGGGCTTGTTGTCTGTGTGTGTGTGTGTGTGTGTGTGTGTGTGTGTGTGTGGGGGGGGGGGTGATCACAGCTTGGATTTTAAACCCATTTGCTGTAGGAAATGAAGATTTAAATTTTCCCAGGGCCGCTTTGGGGAGGGTACTGAAATGGGGCATCACGGATACAGTCTAGAGACCAATTAATTCGAATTAAGTCCCTTTGCGTCCACACTCCCACTAATGTGAATTAACTGATGCGCTTTAGGAGCTAATCCACTTGCAGAGGTGGTTTTATTAATTCTATTTTAAAGGCTCCTTAATTCAAATTAACAATGCACAAGTGTAGACGCGGGAGTAACTAATTTGAATTAAGGGACTTTCATTCGAATTAAGCCACCCGTGTAGACCAGGCCTCAGTTTGGCTACACTAAAACATGAAATGTATTGGGTTATATCTGGGAATATTAAGGTACTAGCCCACTTGTTAAGGCAAAAGAAAAAATCCTGGTCTGATACGTATAAACCATTCCCCTTCGCAGCATCAAGTCTCTTTCTTCTATTGCCACTGCTAAATATGTAACTCGCACCTGGAATACCTCTAATCCTTTTCAAGAATTATGTTCCAGGTTTCCTTCCATCTGGGCTGAAGACAAGTTATCTTCTGGCTTGGTGCCTGCTCATCTCTGCCCACCCATCCAGGTTACTGGTCAACATCCCCCACCTACCAAACAATATCCTCTCAAGCCTGAGGCCATAAATGTGGTAGGTGACATTATTAATTCTTTCTCCTATCTGGCCAATTAAAAAAAACCTGATGGCTCCTGGCACCTTACCATCGACTACCGCACCATTAATCAATATGCAGATAAACTTGCTCCCAATGTAGCTGACCCATCAGTCGCCCTTTCGGGCATTGATCATTCTTACTGCATCTTCACTGTGTTAGCGGGAATTATGTAAGTTAATGGGCCTCCTTAACTTTTGTAGACAATATATCCCATCGTTTTCCACCTTAGCACAACCCCTCAATGACCTTCTTAAAGGGGCCCAAGCCTCCTCAGACCCCATCTCTTGGTCAGCAGAGCATGACCACTGCTTAATGCAGCTTAAAACAGCCCTCCTTTCGGCTCCAGCACTTGGGTTCCCCTGCCCGTCAGTACCATTTGAGCTCTGGACCCATGTACAGGATGGCCATGCTATTGCTGTACTCACTCAGAACTACGGCAACAGGCACCGCCCTGTGGCCTACCGTTCCACCCAGCTTGATTCAGTAACTTTGGCTTTTAGCCATTGTCTTCATGCCGTAGAGGCAGGCTCCTGGGCCATTACTGTTTCCTCACCTTTGCTTTCTGGAGCCCGCCCCTACAATTTTCGTGCTTCATGCAGTTCACAAAATCTTGGATGGGGGCCGCTTCTCAAAGGTCACCTCAGCACGATGGTCCAAGTGGGAATGCACCCTTCTAAGCGCCCACATTACAATTGCACATCCTAACCTTCTTAATCCTGCTACCTTAATGTTGTGATAAATTCAGGCCAGATGGCCACAGAAGGGTATACCAGGGCTGGTATGTGAGCCCAAGAATGCTAAAAGCCCTTTTCCCTGCAGGCAGAGGAGAGATTGCTGCAGGGCAATTAGAGACACCTGGACCCAATGAAGGGATACTCCAGGTGTATTTAAACCCTGCCTTCCCTAAAGGGAAAGGGCGGGGGGAAGCACAGGAGGAGGAAGCTGCCAGAAGGCTTGTGGTAGCTGGAGGAGAAACTTCCCCTGAGCTAGGACAGAGTGCTTCTCTGCAGCCAGAGGAGCAGAGAAGGGGAAAACCCATAGCCCCAGCCGGCAGGAGGGAGCCAGAGTAAGGTACCTCTCTGGGGAGACAGGGTAACCGGTGACTCCCTGGCCCACTACAAGGGGTGGAAGTGCGAGATCCACTAGGGTGAGCTGGCTGTTTGCCACAATGCTAACAACAGGATAACCTCATCAGTGCCCTCTTTCTGAGGACACCATTATACAGGACGGACTTGTGTCTGAACAACCACTATCCTCTTCTGATCTTGTTTTGTTTGTTGACGGATGCTGGTACTATGTCGCTGGTCAACTTTATTCCGGCTGGGCAGTTTGCGACCTGTCAGGTACATGCCTCCGCTCGGGTTCCTTGCTGCCTTCCTGTTCGGCTCAAGTAGCTGAATTAGTGGCACTAACACAGACCTAACACAGGCCAGGCTGTTGCTATTTACACAGACAGATGCTATGCATTTGGGGTAGTTCATAACTATCTTGAGTCTTGGACTAATAGGGGTTACCTCACTTCATTCGGTACCCCTCTTAAAAGCTTGCTGTGGCTAAGATCAAGGCACATACCTGAAACAGTGACCCCCTTTATCTTGCAAATGCAGCTGTAGATGAGGCTGCTAAAAAGGCTGCAACAATTCCACAGGAAAATCTCCAAGTGGCAGCCACCCCAAACTCCTGATGGTATTATCCATTTGGGATCTAATAAGACACTTCTACATGATGTAGTTATGGTTTCTGTTAAAGTTAAATATGATTTGTCTGAGTTTACTGTACCATTACAAAATGTGTTTTTCGACTACCCTAATTCTTTACAATGGCTACAAGAACAGTTCAAGTTACTTTTGCACCAATATACTGTCCGCACCCATGCAGTAAAAAGACAAAAGCGAGGCATCCTAGGTGACATTTGAGGAATATTTGGAAGCTCAAATTCCATAATAAACTCGCTTAATGCCAGTGTGGATAGATCTTACAAAGCCTGGGTTAAAAGCCAGACTACCCAGGCCCTAAAATACACCAATGCTGGCTTATTATACTCTTTCACTGCTATTGATCCACAGCCATGGATGGATTCTATACAGCAATTGAGAAATCCTCCGATGTCATGATAAATATGACTTATATCCCAATCCAAGGGACGTGCTTGTGATATGTTAGCTCGTGATTTGTTCAATATGTTAAAAGAAGATATGTTAGATATATGCCTTGGTTTCCTCCCCTCCCACACCCTCTCTTCCTCTGCCCTGGCAAACTTGGCAGATATATCTGCTCAGTTGATTGTTGCCTTCCCTCTGCCCCCTCAGGCCTTTTCCATCACCTCTTTTGATTTTCTTCTTACATACCCTTTTGTTATCCCCACCCATGTTTTTCCTTCCTCTTTTTATTTTAAATCTATTGGTTATGTGTCTAACAACACTATCTATCAAATAGGAATTTCTGGCTTTATGTCTTCCTCCCCCAGTGGCGGCGTGCTCATAACAACTTCGGACTGTTGTACAGAAACTGCTGACTATATTATTTGCTTTTGTTCTACCCTCCGCCCTTTGAATACTTTTCTTCTACAACTACGGCCCACTACAGTGTCCAGCCAACTCCTCCATGTGTCTACAGATTACGGGCTCCTTCACTCTGGGTGACATTCATTTGCCTGGCCGCATTTTCACTGGAATGACAACACTTCCTTGGTGGTATGGCAATCCCAAATAGCAAAGGAGCTGCTGGCTAAAGTGGTCCTTGCTGCTGCCTCTGTGTCTGCCACCATTCATAAGAACACTGCTAAAGGCCGTGTGAAGGTCCAACTCTCCACCCAGATTGTAACCTGTTTGGAAGATTCAACTTCTGGCCCATCCTATAGCCTCATCACCTGGTGGGCTATCCTGCAAATAGCGGCCACTACTGCTTTTATTCTTGTCCTGTTTTCAACTTTACTCTTGCCCCCACCCCCTGTTTTCCTCCCCCCTCTGTAACACCTTCCCCATATAATCCTAAAATAGATCATGAATATCAAAGTATCTAAATAATTGATCATATCTCTCTTATTGGTTCGATTTGTCAAACAGGAGGAAACTGTAAGGCTTGAGGTTGTTTTCAGCTAACAAGTTGTAAATTGAAACTCATTTAAATGGCTAACGAGCAAACCTGAGCCTCCAGGACAATGGCTAGTGTAGGCATCTGATGGCTCAGGAAGTCAGATGTCCTCTTAGTGATTCTAATTCCAATGAGAACAGCACATTTGCTTTTAGAGTTTCTGTCTCATCTCCTACCTATCTGTAAGGACCCCCCCCACTTCTTCCTCCACCCTACCCTCCCACCCCAAGTGTAACCCTAGCATCCTTGATTTAAGCAGGATGATTAAAGTGTCTCTGCATGTATGTAACGACCATTATCACTGTTGTTCTCTCCGGATGGGACAATGTCTGTATTTGTAAGTGACTAGATAAAGAATTCAAAACATACCATGTAATTGATAAGAAAGTGTATATAATTGACCACCATGAAGTTGAAGCTGATTTATCAGACTTCCCGGTATCGTGAATAAACCTCTTCAGTATTGTCTGTGCTGCCTGATTCTTGGAGAAAGATTCCTTCATGCTTTATGGTTGCTATGAGGATTTCTAGGGGCGGGGTTTCTTAGGAAAAAGGTGTTAGCTAACCACTAGGACTTTACCTTGTAAGGCAAAGCAGTTTCTAGTTTTTATGTGTTAGAAGGTGGGGATGAACACAAAAGGTGAACCCCAAATCTGAGCCTACTATATGGGGAATGGGCTGTGCCCACTGGTCTGCAGTCCAGGTGTGTGAAGTGACCTGTTCATCTCAATGGGAAGCTTTCACAAGAAAGAGAACACCTCATGGTGATAAAGGAGTCCTGGAACAATAGCTCTTCTGGGAAAGACTGAACAGCTTTCCACTAGTCTCAGCATTGAGTGCTGCTGGGTGCACAGAGCATGCCTCTTCCAGCAGAAAATAGTCTGGACTCTTATGCCAGCCTCTCTAGTGTCATTTTCAATGTGGCGGCAGCTAGTCCTTCCCATATCAGTCTAGCCACATACCACTATGCTAGGCACAGTACTGCCGAAGGTGAGACTTTGACAGAGGTGGATCAGTGACTGCCACGTGCACAGAAATGGTTCTAAGAACTGCAAAATGTTACATCTAGCTCCTTTTTTCAGAGCACTGGATCTTGGGAACCTCTTGTCCAAATAACTCCAAATTTGTACCACTAACCTTACCTCAGACCCCTACGAGTGACAATCTGAATATATGTGTTATTCTGAGAGCATTTAGAAAAGTTGGCTGTTAAACAGCAAGCTCCTCTCAAATTTAACAATCTCATCCTTCCATGTCTAAGACTACTGACCAGTAAATGTCAGTAAACATCCACTTCCCCCTTTACACACAAACTGACAAATATTTCCATGCATAATATTCAGAACTGACAATAGAGTTTGATTTAAGGATATCTACTGTGTATATTTTGACAAGTGTCAGTGCTGACAAGTTGTGTTTAAAGAGTTGACAAAGTGCATTTTAAAGGTTAAAAAGACTTAACTTTTTGAATCTCAACATCTACTCTCATTAATTATTGTTTGACCCCACCTATTGTCTGGCCACCTGTCCCATAATTTCCTACAGCTATGAAAGTTTGTTGATAAACCAAAAAAACCTTAAATAATCAGATCCATTGAAACTAATGAATTCTGCCAAGCCAAACTGTAATAGTGGAACTGTAGCACTGTAACATCAAGACCGTTCCCTTTGTCAATCAAGATTCTAATTTCTCATCTCCCTCAGTATGTCATGATTTGTTAAGTATCAACGTCAGAGAACTCTCTTTGGTGCAAGCTACCCAGTCTTACAGAATTAAGAATGTTTGACTTTAGCAGTTGCTATTTAACACCTTCCCTGGTTACTATTAGACTAGAAAGTAAGATATGAATAGGCTATTCAGCTTTTCTTCAAATGGAGAACATCCTATAATTGAAACAGTGAATTTTTTAATGCTTTGTTTAGTTTGTACATTTGACAGCATTTTATATAGTCAGTTTCACAGTATATCAGTTTCTTTCTTTCTGAAAACACCCTTATGAACAGAAAAAAGCTCTACATAAACTGCTAGAGGAATTTTATTATAAGTGGGTCTGGTAGCCTGACACTCCCCATTACAAAGAACCTGTTTGCAATTCGTTAGAACTTTGCTAAACTTTAACAATATGGGCTGAAAACTTCCATGCTAGGTACTGAGTAACTCACTGGTGGTGACAGGCCAGCATTCTCCACAGTCTCAGGAGCTCATGGCCTCCCTCTTTGCTGGGCTGAGGGGAAACACACAAGATGGGGGGCAGGTGTCAGCAAACTGTGAGGGGAAGGGGTTGGCATGGAAGCAGGGGAAGATGGAGGAGGAGACTGTAATGGAGAGCCAAGTGAGCACATATACCTACATGTGCTTGTGAAGCGAGTGTCTCTGGTGCAGAACCAGGGCAGATGGGTGGAGGCAGATAGGCTGGCAGATGGTCAGTGGGGAATGGGGAGAGAGTGGTGAGATAGGGGGCAGGTCCACACTACCTCCCCCTCCCAGCAACAACAGAAGCACAGAAGGGCAGGGAAGGAGGCAGAGCATTGAAAGCAGAGACAGGATGGTCTCATGGTTTAGGCAGTTGAATGCTGCCAGGAGAAGTTGGATTCTATCCCTGTCTCTGTCACAGAGCTCCTGGGTGATGCTGGACAAGTCACTTAAACCAAACTTACCTAGGAGGTCACTAAGTGTGAGTGCCTCGTTTTCTGGGTGCCCAGCTGAGATGCTGGAATCTGAGGTGCAGAAGGGATTAGCACACACAGCTGCAAGGGAAGTCACCGGGGCAGTGCTCTGAACATATGAAATGCTCTATACTAGCACCTGAAAAATCATATACTCAGCATCTCACATTGGGTACCCAGAGTTAATGGATACGTTTGACCTTAATCTCTTTGTACCTTAGTTCCCCCATCTTTAGAATGGGGATAACATCCGCTCTCACCTAAAAAGGGGGTGGTGACGATAAATTTATGTTTGTTAAACAGTCAGATACTATAGTAAGGAGCACCATAGAGAAGCTCCTGAAGAAATGAATAATTCTGTATTTGAGCAGGGTTTGAAAAGTGTGCAGTAAATAAGGCCTGGGGCCACATACCGAAAAACAAGGAGAAAACAAAATACCTGCTTTTTCAGTGAACACCATCCATTCTATGCACTGAATGAGGCAGGGCTCATGTGAAAAAAATAGTATGTGATCATGCAATTAAAGGTTGTATCTTAATGCATATGCACAAGGGGAATGAATGAAGGTTGCACGTCTGCACACCACTAGCAGGGCTATCTACTGTGCTACAACCAGGTTCCTCATCCCTGCCCGTCGGAAGCTTCTTTCCCCGCCTTCCATCCTGCCAGTGTGTGACAAATGCCCCAAATGCTTATACTAAACTCTTCCTTTCAGTCACCCCTTTGGATTAAAGGTAATTTTTATATTTGTGAGGGTCTAATCAATCCACACTCAACACAAAGCCAACATTCCTGCTGGCTCACTCAGGGTAACTAAGGGTGATGGCTCCAGCAGTTCTGAAGGACAAAAATGAAGGGGTGTTAACAATGCAAAGTTTTTCGGAGTTTGTCTTGACTAGGAAGAGTGGTCATAAATTCATAGATGTTAAGATCAGAAGGGAATATTGTGATCATCTAGTCTGACCTGTATAGCACAGGCCAGAGAACCCTTCCCAGTGATTCCTACACCCAGCCTATATCTTGTGGTGGAGCACAATATTCTAGCACCCCTGACACTTGTGCCATGTTCTCCTAGAAAGGAGAAATCCTCAGCGTCCTCCTCCAGATCTTCTAAGAAGAGGAGCTCTAGTTCACCTACCAAGGATTCTCTCAAAAAGACCTCAGTCTCCAACCAGATATACAACCTCTGAGGGCTTCCTTGAGGCTCGTTACCATAGAGGCAAAAGGCTCCTCCAGTGAGCAAGAAAACCCCACAGTGCTAAAGGTAAAGATGGCTCTGGGAAAACCCTGGTACCCTTGGCTGGGGACTGCATCAAGCATGGAAGATCGGTACCATCGGACCTGACTCCACTCTCAGCACCCTTACCAAGTGTTGTGGTACCGTGTAAGCCTCCAAACTCTTTGGCACCATCTACGAAGTGCCCTAAGCTTTTGGTACCTCTGGGGAAGGACAAATATCAGTACTGCAGCCCTACTCAGTGCCATTACCCCACTTGGACCACAACATCTATTGGTGCCGCAGCACTATTCGGTACTACAACACAATTTGGTGCCACAGGACTTTAGATACCAAAGAGATTTAGTAGTGACTGGTGAACCAGAGTCTCTGTTGCTGGCAGGTACCAAGAACTTCTCAGTTTCTGGATCCTTTTACATTCCCGATACTGTTCCCTCTCTTTCCTGTGGGAGCTCCTCCATTAGAAGAAGAAGAGGATGATGATCTTCCCTCTGCTTCTTCCCTTTTAGTGCAGAGTTCACCGATGCACCCTTACACTAGCTCTCTTTCCTGAAGATGAAGGGAAGATGTTCTGGGGCCTCATCACTCCAGATAGGAGCAACCTTGGATGCCACCTCCTCCCCTGTATGGATCTCAATGGCCATATTGGGATCTCTGGACAGCCTATCATCTGCAGTTCTCTAAGGCCCCAACCCTATCCATTGGGACAATAGAGAGATCCAAGCTTCTCCTCCCCAGTAAGAAAAGGAAACATTTGAGAAACAAGAGACCGAGGCAGACAAAGAAGCTATGCCTCAAACCACCATCTTGTTCTTTTCTCCAGATAAAGCCCTGATGCCTCCTCTTCCATCAACGGCAGATGATCTTCAGCAGTTCCAGGACCTCATTAAGCGCTGGCAGACTCTCTGCAGATCACCTTGAGGAGGTCAAAGAATCCCAAAACAAGTTGCTGGACATTCTGCACTCTGCAGCAGCATCTTGAGTTGCCCTCCCTATTAACAAGGCTCTACTGGAAACCCACAAGGACCACCTGGCAAACCCCAGCTAGTGAAACCCACTTGTAAGAAAGCCAACCAAAAATATTATGTCTCCATTAAGTGGTCCGAATTCCTCTTCTCTCACCCACCACCTAATTCTCTGGTCTTCCACACAGTGAATGAGCAGGACAAACAACGCTGTTATAAATCCACCCCATATGACAGACCAAAAGTGCCCGTACCTCCTGGGAAGGAAGGCCCATTAATAAGCTATGCTGCAATTCCACACTGTGAATTACCAAGTGCTGATGGCCAAGTACAACTTTACCAACTACATGAAATTGGGGTCATTTATTGACCTCCTTCCTCCAGATCAAAGGGAACAATTCCCAGCCACTATTGCTGGAGGACAGTTACTGGCAAGAGCATTGTTGCAGGCAGCACTCAATGCTGCAGACACTGTGGGCCATTCCATTTCTACAGTGGTCATCATGCATAGGGCTTCCTGGCTACGTGTCTGGCTTCCACAGAGAAGTCCAGAATACAGTTGCAGATCTCCCATATGATGGCTGGAAGTTGTTTGCAGAGAACGCTGACAAGTTGTTACATCCTCTTAAAAACTCCAAGGTTGCATTTTGCTCGTTAGGCATCTATACTCCTGAAAACAAACAGAAGTTCAGCAGATCACAAACGGCTCAAAGATACCACCCTATACAATTCTCTGGATTCCACAGACCCATGGAACCCTCCAGGAAAGGTACAGGTTCCAGAGAGAGGCCCTGTAATCCATCAGACATGGCTTCACAACAGGTGTCATCACTGAAGTGCCAGTTTTGATGGGACAACTGAATGTTTGAATTACCCCCTCTCATTAGCCTGCCAGCTTCATTGTTTTGAACCACCTTCCCCAATTTGGAAACCAGCTCTCCTATTTCCAGCATGCATGAGAACATATCACCTCAGACAAATGGGTGCTGGAAGTAATATCCAGGCTACACCATCCACTTCACTTCCCTCCCTGCCTCTTCTTCATTCCCCTTCCCTGTCCCTCTTCAGGACCTCTTTCCTGCTAAGACAGGAAATAAACACCCTTCTTCATTTAGGAGCAATATAACTGCTATCTGCTCAACACAGGGGAAAGAGTCTCTATTCAAACTATTTCTTTGTACCAAAGAAGAATGGAGGGTGGAGACCAATCTTAGATCTATGACCCCTAAACAAATATGTGTGATCCCAAAAGTTCAGGATGGTGACCCTGGCAACTATAATTCCTTCTCTAAATTCACCTCCAGGATGCTTCCATAGAGTGATACTTCCATACAGTAATACATCATCTTACAAGAGATTCCTCCAATTTGTGGCAGGCCAGGATCATTTTCAGTATCAGGTGCTCCTTTTTGGCCTCTCCTTGGCTCCGAGAGCATTCTTGAAGGTTCTATCGGTAGTGACATCTACCTCATCAGGCTATTCCTGTACCTCAATGATTGGTAACTTGGGTCAATCCTACCAAGAGATGTTGTCCACCACAAGGACCTGTTTTTGAACCTGGGCCTTCAGCTGAACATAGAAAAATCCATACTAACTCCCGTTCAGAACATACAATTTATACGGGCTTTCCTGGATTCCCTGACTACCGGGGCATCTCTCTCCATGGATAGATTCCAGATATTATTGACCCTCATCAAAACAGTTCAGGAGAGCCCCCAGACTTCAGTCAAAAACTGCCTTCAACTACTGGGTTACATGGCTGCTTGCAGTTTTGCGAGGTTACACCTCTGCTGTTTCCAGGAGTGTCTCAGAACAGTTTATTCACTAAACAGACACAGTCTAGACAAGCATGTGTTGGATCCCCAGTGGCTGAAGCATTCCCTAGATTGGTGAAAGGTCCATCGCAATGTAGGGGTGTGAATTCCCTTCCTCCATCTGGTGCTGACAGTAGCCATGACCACGGACGCCTCTCTGTTAGGATGCGAGCACATCTCAGCTCTCTGATAGCACAGGGCAGGTGGTCATCCCAGAAACCCCCTCCATATCAACTGTCTGGAGCTCAGAGCAGTCAGAAATGTCTATCTTCACTTCCTTCCTCTCATCAGACACAGATACATCAAAGTCATGACAGGGTCCTTGACTTCCATGTTTGATATCTATCGGCAAGGAGGGGCGAGATCCCCTTCACTCTGCGCCAAGGCAATACAGTTGTGAGTAGTGTACAAGGGCCCTACTATCAATCAAACATTGGCCCTGCCCTTGGTCCCACCTACCTGTCACCTTATGGCCTGCCTCCTGTTGTATCACTTCCGGGTCAAGATGGACACCTGATCGGAAGTGGGTCATGTGACCCCTCTGAGAACTCCTCCAACTGCCCTCCACCAATAGGAGCAGGTTTCACCCCTGCAGGACCACCCTCAAGAGCAGATTTGACCAAAAAGGGCACATGGCGTGACAATGTGATCTGCCTGGAAGTGGGTCATGTGACCCCTCTGAGAATCCTCCCATCACCCTCTACCAATCAGAGCAGGTTTCACCCGCTTGGGCTGTCCCAGAAGAGAAATGTGTACCAATAGGAATAGGTGTAGGGCGGGGATCTAGGCTGGAACCCCTGCCTGATCTCTGAGGCTCCCAGAAGTCTCACCGCTGAGCGGAAGAGCCCATCTCATTTCAAGAACACGTGTTTCAGAAATCGTGGAAATGCTGAGAGGAAAACATGGACTCCTTCACCACCCCCATGAGAACTTCGGTATGTTTTTTTAGCTCCGAGAGCCTTGGACCCCCTGCGTAGAAAGCGCTACATCAGCAACAGTTCTGAGGATGGGGAGGGAGCGGCTGAGGTGAGCCCTTTGGTCCAGCTGTTGTTGGATACGCCAGAACCCAAAACCTGATCGATCATGAAGCAGCCAAATGAGCATAATGGCCTCTCACTGGCACCAGTGGACAAGGCAAATTGAGAAGATGCTGCACAGATAAAGGACTGATAAGAAGTGACTGTCGAGGATTTGAGAGTGTGATGAGGTTAGGAACTGACCAGGGTTGTGTAAATCTTAAAAACAAAAAACAAAAAATCAAGCAGCATGGGCTCACATCTATTTCTTTTCTGAAAATCTCTCGACAGCTCAACATTGCCTTTCAGGAGGTCCCCAAGTCCCCAAACAATGTTGCATCAGATAGCGAAGATGAACTGGGCCCATCTTGTTTTTGCTTAACGCTGATACAAGTCAATGAAGAGAATGACGCAGAAGATGATGCCTGTAAGGAGTTTAGGAGGAGGCTTGGCATGGAACTAATTAAGCCAGTGCCACATCGTGAGCATAAAAAAGTCATGTGGTCTATTGTACTTGTTGCTGTTTATGCTGTCCTTAATCACTACCTTAGGGAAAAGCTTTTAGAAGATTGTGAGGGCTGTGTCATAGATGCTCCAGGCCTATGGCACCATGACTGTGTGACTTGGACTTCAGAGGATATAAACTGCAAGCTTCGGGACCTGTGTGCTGAACTATGTTTTGAAAGCTTATTAAATGCTGTTATTGCCTCAGGAGTTTGCTGAATGCTGTGGGTCAGTTTTTCTAGCAATTCAAAGTCATGACAAGTTTAAAATAATATATTTACAAAAAATAAATGATCTTAACCCAGAAAAACCCCAAAACCTGAAATGTTTCCAGGGTTCACAAACCTTCACCACACTTTTATTTTTTTTTAAAAAAGCATTTGTTGTCAGAATAATCAAACATTTAAAAACTATGGTGTTTGTAGGATGTTTACTATGGTTGTGGCACATCCATTTTATTTTAAAATAAACAAACGTTTCAAGAGTTCACAAACCTCCACCATACTTTTATTCTTTTAAAAAAGGCATATCCACTTTATTTCAAAATTTTAAGCATGAAAGAAACATGTTTAAAATGAAAAAAACCAAACATCCTAAGACATTCGTTGATATCTGCAAGGTCCTGCAGTCAGGAGAGGGTACAGTAACATTAAGGATTGTTATGCATGGTGATTTACTATTTAATACTTTAAGAAGACTCCACAGAGCTCTGTTTTTTCATTGAAACAGGAAAATGTATTTTAACTTTTTTTTTAAAAAAAAAAGCCAAAATCATCCCAGTTATGTAGATCACAAAAGGGAACGTTGGGGGCGGGGTATCTAAATTCCTTAAGTTAATTAAGTTAATTAAGAGTTGTAGTGATCAAATCAACCTGCGAATTAGACTTCGAAGTTTGTTTGAAACAGAGAGTTAGAATGGTATAAAAACCTCAGCTTTTGGGACTGTCCTCTCTCATAATAGAATCTTGAACAGCTGTTGGATTGCAAGACAGGGTATGTTGCTTGTTTGTATCTCTGAAAAGTATACATTATATAATGTTACTCTTTGTCCATGCTGTCCTTAATAATGATGATACATGTCTTTATTGCAGTGTGATCTGTTTACCATGGAAACAGCAACTTCAAGCTGTGTTTGACCAGAGCAAGGTAAAACCCTATTTTTAACTATAGTTGGGCTTAATGCTCTTTAATATTTTTTAAAGAAAACCAGTTATTAAACAGGTTGTATAGGGGTTTGATCGATGCATTTGGGAAATCATACTAACTAAAATGATGCTTGTTCTTTAATCTAAAGGCCCAGATACACATAGGGTAAAACAGAGTAACCATGTGCCAGCATCCCTTTACCCTATGGTGGAAGGTAACTATTTGCAATTGGCTTTTAAATGCTTGTGTGTTTTAAAAATAGTTTTTAAAAGTTGGTTTTAATGTTTGAATTGTTGTTGGTGAGATAGGGGCTTGTGCTAGAGATAAGTGGTGGGGTTTATTGAAAAGTATTTTGTTGCACACTTTTTGTTTTTGGGTGCCTGGTGGAAACGTGCTTATATTAAAAAGGTCTACCAGTGGTAGAAATAAACTAAAAAATTAACTAAAAAACCTGTATTTGTTGTATAGCCTGAAACAGATTTTTTTAAATGACTTTTTAAACAGAGAGGCAAGAAAAACCCAATGACTATTTTGTTTTTAAAAGTTTACAAGACCATTGCATGCATTTTATAATAATGTTGTTTCCTCCACAGTACGGTCAGAACATGAGACCTGTAGACCTGAGGGTAAACCAGCTCAAAAGAAAAAGGACAGAGATAGCTGAAAAGGAAAATTCACCAGCATCAATGACTGACAGAGGGATGAAATCCAGTAAATATATTTGGCTTATTTGTATGATTGTTTATGCAATTTTGTATTTTAAGCAAATACATAGGTGTGTGTGAGAACGATTGCAAAGTTACGTTTTGTGGTTTTGGTGAATTTTTTTAAATGTTTTATTTGACACTAAATTGGAACATCTCTGTTTTCCTAATCAGACATGGACAGCGCTCCTGACAGTGCTGTAGTCAGAGCTCCAGAGATACCTCCAGTAGAACCGCCAAAGAACCAGAAATCTGCTCGGAAACCTTTAACAACGATGCCAACGCAAAACAGCAGAAGAGCCCAGATGAAGCATCAGGACAGTCCCAAGCTCAGATACATCAAACCCAAGGACAAAACAAAAGATTCTGGTAAAAAGCACCAATGCAAACACAATTCCAGTTCTTCAGCGGTCGATACCACACCAAGCCCTGAGAGAACTATGAGCGAAAACACACACATTCACAAACCTGAAGCACGCACTTCAGGGGTTGTGAATAAAAAACTAAGGACTGAAAGCTCCTGTGATGCTGGGGTATCTAGTCCTTATGAAGTATCTGAAAATTATTACAAACTATTCTCTCACCTCAATAAGCTCGGCACAACTCTTCAGTGTTCTAAAAAAAAAATGGGAAAAATATGACACTTTGTTCAGAAAGCTGATGGGTGCTGTATCCTCAGGCGTTCTGAAAGAAAGGATGACTGGAAAGTATGTCAAATAGGCAAAAGCTCTTGCAAGTGACTTTGAAAAATATTTCAGTTTTCCAGAGGGTGGCTCTGAGCAGGCACAACTAGTCATGGAAAGGGGCCCAGGTAAAACGGGCATCCTCAAGAGTACACAACAGCTGAGGTGTAAACAAAAGGGGGCACGGCTAGGAAGAGACGGGATTCATCTAACGAAGACAGGGAAGAGTATCTTCGCAGACAGGCTGGCTAACCTAGTGAGGAGGGCTTTAAACTAGTTTCGACGGGGGACGGGGATCTAAGCCTGAAGGTTAGTGGGGAAGAGGGACACCGCAAGGAAGCAGAAGGAGGAGGGGGCAGCAGGGGAGGCCTCCCGATTCATACTGTGAAAGTAGGCCAGTCGGCTACTTATCTCAAGTGCCTGTACACAAATGCAAGAAGCCTGGGAAACAAGCAAGAGGAACTGGAAGTCCTGGCACAGTCAAGAAACTACGACATGATTGGAATAACTGAGACTTGGTGGAATAACTCTCACGATTGGAGCGCTGTCATGGATGGGTATAAACTGTTCAGGAAGGACAGGCAGGGGCGAAAGGGGGAGGAGTTGCACTGTATGTAAAAGAGCACTATGACTGCTCTGAGCTCCAGTATGAAACTGGAGATAAGTCAGTTGAGTGTCTCTGGGTTAAGCTTAGAAGCAAGAACAATAAGCATGATGTCGTGGTGGGTGTCTGTTACAGACCACCAGACCAGGAGGATGAGGTAGATGAGGCTTTCTTTACTCAACTGGGGAAAGTTTCCAGTTCACAGGGCCTGATTCTCATGGGAGACTTCAATCACCCTGACATCTGCTGGAAGAGCAATACAGCAGAGCACAAACAATCCAGGAAGTTTTTGGAGAGTGTCGCTGACAATTTCCTGGTGCAAGTGCTGGAGCAACCAACTAGGGGCCGTGCTTCTCTTGACCTGCTGCTCACAAACAGGGAAGATTTGGTAGGGGAAGTAGAAGTGGGTGGCAACCTAGGCAGCAGTGACCATGAGATGGTCGAGTTCAGGATCCTGATGAAAGGAAGAAAGGGGAACAGCAGGATACGGACCATGGACTTCAGAAAAGCGGACTTTGATTCCCTCAGGGAACTGATGGGCAGGATTCCCTGGGAGGCTAATATGAGGGGGAAAGGAACCCAAGAGAGCTGGCTGTATTTTAAGGAGACCTTATTGAGGGCACAAGAGCAAACCATCCCGATGTGCAGAAAGAATAGCAAATATGGTAGGCGTCCAGCTTGGCTTAACAAAGAAGTCTTTGGCGAACTTAAACGCAAAAAAGAAGCTTACAAGAAGTGGAAGCTTGGTCAGATGACTAGGGAGGATTATATAAACACTGCTCGAATGTGCAGGAATGAAATGAGGAAGGCCAAAGCACAATTGGAGTTGCAGCTAGCAAGGGACGTGAAGGGGAACAAAAAGAGTTTCTACAGGCATGTTGCCAACAAGAGGAAGATTCGGGAAAGTGTGGGCCCCTTAAAGAAAGAGGGAGGCGACCTAGTGACGGAGGATGTGGAGAAAGCTGAGGTACTCAATGCCTTTTTTGCCTCTGTCTTCACAGACAAGATCAGCTCCCAGACTGCTGTACTGGGTGGCACAGAATGGGAAGGAGGCGAACATCCCGCAGTGCTGAAGGAACAGGTTCAAGACTATTTAGAAGGATTGGACATTCACAAGTCCATGGGGCCGGATGCAATGCACCCGAGGGTGCTGAGGGAGTTGGCTGAGGTGATTTCAGAGCCATTGGCTATTATCTTTGAAAGCTCGTGGCAACAGGGGGAGGTCCCTGAGGACTGGAAAAAAGCAAATATAGTGCCCATCTTCAAAAAAGGGAGGAAAGAGGATCCGGGGAACTACAGACCGGTCAGCCTCACCTCAATCCCTGGAAAGATCATGGAGCAGGTCCTTAAGGAATCCATTTTAAGGCACTTGGAAGAGAGGAAGGTGATCAGGAACAGTCAACACGGATTCACCAAGGGAAAGTCATGCCTGACCAACCTGATTGCTTTCTATGATGAGGTGACTGGCTCTGTGGATGTAGGGAAGGCGGTGGATGTGATATACCTTGACTTTAGCAAAGCTTTTGATACGGTTTCTCACAGTATTCTTATCAGCAAGTTAAAGAAGTATGGGTTGGATGAAAGGACTATAAAATGGATAGTGAACTGGCTAGAGCATAGGGCTCAACGAGTAGTGATCAATGGCTCCATGTCTAGCTGGCAACCGGTCACAAGCGGAGTTCCCCAGGGGTCGGTCCTGGGGCCGGTTTTGTTCAACATCTTTATTAATGATCTGGAGGATGGGGTAGATTGCACCCTCAGCAAGTTTGCGGATGACACTAAGCTGGGGGGAGTGGTAGATACCCTGCAAGGTAGGGATAGGATACAGAGTGACCTAAACAAACTGGAGGATTGGGCCAAAAGAAATCTAATGAGGTTCAAGAAAGAAAAGTGCAGAGTCCTCCACTTAGGAAGAAAGAATCCCATGCACAGCTATAGACTGGGGACCGACGAGCTGGGCAGCAGCTCTGCAGAAAAGGACCTGGGGGTAACGGTGGATAAAAAGCTGGATATGAGTCAGCAGTGTGCCCTGGTTGGCAAGAAGGCCAATGGCATATTGGGCTGCATTAGGAGGGGCATTGCTAGCAGGTCACGGGAAGTGATTATTCCCCTCTATTCGGCATTGGTGAGGCCACATTTAGAATATTGTGTCCAGTTTTGGGCCCCCCAATACAAAAAGGATGTGGAGAAGTTGGAGAGAGTCCAGCGGAGGGCAACAAAAATGATTAGGGGGCTGGAGCACAGGACTTATGAGGAGAGGCTGAGGGAACTGGGCTTGTTTAGTCTGCAAAAGAGAAGAGTGAGGGGGGATTTGATAGCGGCCTTTAACTACCTGAAAGGGGGTTCTAGGGAGGATGGGGCTAGGCTGTTCTCGGTGGTGGCAGATGACAGAACAAGGAGCAACGGTCTCAAGTTGCAGGGAGAGAGGTCTAGGTTGGACATTAGGAAAAAGTTTTTCACTAGGAGGGTGGTGAAGCACTGGAATGGGTTACCTAGGGAGGTGGTGGAATCTCCATCCTTAGAGGTTTTTAAGCTGCGGCTTGACAAAGCCCTGGTTGGGATGATATAGCAGAGGTTAGTCCTGCTTTGAGCAGGGGGTTGGACTAGATGACCTCCTGAGGTCCCTTCCAACTCTAATATTCTATGATTCTATGATTCTATGATTTGGGGGACAAATGGGCGGTGCCAAAAAGTTATGGGCCAGGGTCACTGTAAAAATTTCAAAAAAAGCTAGAAGTCATGAGGAGAAAAAAAGAGATGCCCTCTAGTGGAGGCTCTCAAACTGGCGTGTCTGAGAATGGGGAGGCAGAATCCGACCTGCGGGATGGTGGTGACTCTCACCTAGACTCTGATTTAGAAAATCCCCAGAAGGCTCTCTAGACATGTCTCCGAATGCTCCTGATGGCCCTCACGGTGGCCCCTTGGAATCTCACTCTCAAATAAAGCCTGATGATCCCATATAGGAACCCCCAAATAACCCTGAAAATGCAGATTCAGATCCCCACCGTGATGTGTATATGGAGCGGGTGAGAAGCTGGTAATGGGAATTACCTAGATTTAAGGGTTTGGTGTATAGTGAGGAATTTCATTCTGTCAATGTTGAGCATTGAAGCCATACACAGGGGGATACAGTTAGTTCTCTATGACATTAATGGTATGCTAGCCCCTGACGATTACGTTTAGTTACGTTTAGAGGGTCGTAATTTAACCAATGCTTTCTCTTTGGTCAGAAGAAATAGGGATGACCTATCTGTTGAAGATTTCTTAAATCAGACCTCTAAACTGTTACAGAGTAATAGAGAGGCGCATGTTGATGGGATGTTATGCCTCGTTGTGACAGTTGTAAGAAACTCTAAAAAACAGCGGGGTGGCTGTAGTTTTAAATTCTATCCTCAATAGTCAAATCATCTATAAAAATAGACGGTGTTTAGATTGATACTGGTGTAAGTCAGGTCTACTGTGTTCTGCGGGCTGGCTCTTGGCCATCATGTCTGACCATAAACCTACAGACGCAGAATTGTTAGACAGGGCAAGAAAGTTGCATGAGAAACTGGGGTGGTCAGATCAAAAAAAGATTATGCTCAGCGACGTAGCACCATTTGAACAGCATTTGCGAGTCAACATACCGGTGGCTCTTTATATAATGAAAGAGGAGTGGGTTTTTTTTAAAACGGGCGGCCCGGTGTACCCCAAGACATTTTTCATCCTGCTGCACAATGAATATTACTATGGGGTTTTGGATGTGAAAAAGTTTTTCGATGCGAAAAAAGTATTGCGAGTTTTGCCACATGGTGTACAGTCAGGACCATTCTTGCAGGTAGTGTTGCTACCTCTGCTTGAGCGCAACGTGCTCGAACAGTATGGGTGTGCAGCTGAGGTGTCCTAGCTGCAGACTGTATTGTCGTTCCAAAGAGTGTTTAGATGGGCATGTAGACGCTGCATCGAAAAAACAAGTCAAATGCCTGTCTAAAACTTTGTGTGATAAGTGTCAATCTTATGTGGACAAGGTGCAAAAGGAGGCTTTGTAAACAGTGTCAAGGTTTGATCACCGGTGATGTAGACAGCCATCTGTGTTTTATGGACAGCATTAGAAAGCCCGAATTGTCAGAAAAGTATATATTTTTACGATTTTGAATGCACTCAGGAGATGGGATTGCATGTGCCCAATTACATTTTTGCTGTGTCCCTAAAGCCAGAAAAATCCTGGGAATTTAAGGGCAGTGCAAGTGTCTTTCTATCTTTGTTAAGATCTTTATCGGCAAAAAATTTTGGGACTACACGTTCATAACCTTTGG
Organism: Emydura macquarii macquarii; assembly: GCF_026122565.2. Classification (NCBI taxonomy): domain Eukaryota; kingdom Metazoa; phylum Chordata; order Testudines; family Chelidae; genus Emydura; species Emydura macquarii. The sequence goes on along the minus strand of NW_027131307.1, from coordinate 416,323 downwards.
AATTGTGCCCTATGACATGTATTTCATCATTAGACAGTTACTGAAGGAAAAGATGTGCATAGAGTTGATAACTCAGGGTAGTAAACTGATGTGTGTGGAAGTTAAGGCCCTGGGCGTCCGTTTTATAGAGTCCTTACACTTCCTGCCCATGAAGCTTAGCAAGCTCCCACAGGCTATGGGGTTTGAAGGTTGCAAAGGGTATTTTGCACATTTTTTTAACATGTTAGAAAACCAAAATTACATGGGACCTGTGCCCGGGGTGGATCACTATGGTATCAACAGTATGATGCCTGGGGAAAAAGCAGAATTTCTCAGTTGGTACCAGAACAACTGAAATGAGACATTTGATTTGCAGAAAATGCTCATGTATTATTGTCAGCAGGATGTCAAAATTTTGAGACGGGCCTGTATCCTGTACGGAGAAGGGGTCATGAAAATGACAGAGATGCTAGATAGGGCAGAGAGAGGCCCTGATAAATTTGTCGAGGTGAAATTGTGTATAGATACTGGCGTCTGTTTGCATGGCTATGTACAGATTTATGTTTTTACAGTTTAGCACGGTAGCCCTTCTCCCTCCTGACAACTATCACAGGCAGAAAAAGATATTTGATCCCTTCTATTCAGTGGCTGTTGTATACCACTCACAAAGAAAATATACAGATACATCATGTGTTACAGGGTGGGGAGATACAGCTAGGCCCCTACTTTCTAAACAGTTATGCCGTCGTTGATAAGATATGCACGACCTTTGAGTTTAACGGGTGTTTTTTCCACGGCTGCGTCACCTGTCACTGTGAAAAAACCCTGAACCCTATGATGGGGATGACTTTCGGGTTTCTTTATTACAAAATGCAGCTCAAGACCGACTATCTGAAAAGAGTCGGGTATGTAGTCAGAACTCTCTAGGGACACAAGTGGGAGATGATGATAGAAACAGATAGAGATCTTGTGGATTTCTTAAACAAAGCCCAATTGCCTCAGCCTCTAGTCCCTAGGGATGCTCTTTTTAGGGGTAGAACTAATGCCATCTGTCTGTATTACAAACCTAACCCCGGTGAAGAAATCCACTATTATGATTTTACCAGCCTGTACCCTTTCGTAAACAGAACCAAAGAATACCCTATTGGACACCCCGATATCATTTGACAAATTTGGACGTCTTGCAACTTATTTCAGAATTGCGAAAGTTAAAGTGTTCTCCCCTGCGAGGTCTCTTTTTCCCATTGTTACCTGTCAGAGTGGGCGGCAAATTTATGTTCCTGCTACGCCAAACCTGCGCAGAAACCAAGCAGTGGGAGACATGTACCCACAGACAAAGAGCGGGCCCTCCTGGGTACTTGGTGCAGGGTGGAACTAAATGCAGCTGTAGTGAAGGGGTACACGGTGGCGAAAATCTATGAAATCTGGTATTTTGAAGAAAAATCTGACAAAATCTTTTCAGAGTACATAAAATTACACCTACATTAGAAACAAGAGGCTTCGGGATATCCCGGCTGGTGCACGGACAAAGAAAAACAAAATAAGTACATTAATGATTTCTATTAGAAAGAAGGCGTGCATTTACGCCAACATGAGATCACATTGAGCATGTTGAGCATCAAATCGCTAAACTGTTTTTAAATTCTCTGTGGGGTAAATTCAGCCAAAGAACAAACATACCCAAGACCAGCATCGTGTGAGACCCCAACGAACGTTTCAGTACCTGTTTTCCCCCAATTAAGAGGTTTCATCCTACAAGTTTATCGACAATGAAACAGCGTGCGTGTTTTGGAAGCACGCAAAAGACCGCTGCTCGGTGTCCGTCAATACCAACATCTTCATTGCCTGTTTCACTACCGCTTATGCCCGCTTGGAACTATACAACCTGCTAGACAGGCTGCAAGAGTGGTGCCTGTACCACAATATGGACTCAGTGATATTTGTGAAAAGGGAGGGTGACTGGATTATTTAGGGGACCTAACAAGCAAGATTCCGTCAGATTAGCCATCGTGGAGTTTGTATCAGCTGGTCTGAAAAGGTACAGGTACAAGCTGTCGGGAGGAAAGGTCTGTATGAAAGTCAAAGGGATTATCCTGAACGTAATAAACTGTGAAAAGATTAACTTTGACAGTTTGAAAGATCTGGTCCTGGACTATAGTGCAGACCTGGAAGAAAACAGTACCTTTGACACAGAATCAAGTGCATGTGCTGAAAAAGAGATGCACATTTATAAAAACTCTGTGTAATAAAAGGGTCTCCTTTAAAAGAAAGAAGCATCTGATGAAGCAGTCCAGGGGGTTTATCGGACCGCTGTTAAGTTTTGCTATCACTCTGATAGTGAGGCTTTTGACTAAATTGATAATGGAGTATACGGGGAAAAAAAGTACCTGATGCCCAGCTGCCAGTTGGAGCAATTAAGGGCTCCCCCTTCACCGGAGGAAAATATCAGAACTACCGCAACTCGCTTGCTGGACGCTGAAATGAAGTCTGTTTTTCAAAGGACTGACTTAGCTGAATACAAAAAGGCTAAACTATACGCTGCCATGCTTCACAGTACCTAACGTACGTGAAGGAGCACAATTTGGATCAAGGGAAAATAAGTCTCTTTCTACCCGAACAGGAATGGAGCATGACTGCCAAGCCCCCAGAAACACTAAAGACCTCTGACTCTGTTGCTCAGGAGGTGTTGGATAACATGAGTAAGCATATAAGAAAAATGCATTAGTATTGCTAAATAAGCTGGGCCAGGATAAAAATATCTCTTCGTGGAACGATAAAGGGGCTTTTGTGTACAAAGGCGGAGTGGTTATTGGCTCTAACATGCTCTACTTAGTCAGGGCCGTCACCCAGATGCGCTCTGTTCCTAGCAGACACGTACCTAGAGGGTGGGATGTGTTTATGAGCACCATGGCAGAGCTAAATGAGTCATCTTCCATCTTGGGCAACATGGCCAACAGAGAGCTTTTCGACCGCCTGAAGGCCTCGACCGCTGATACTGGGGTTGATCAAGAAACAACACCGATCCCTTTTTGCTTTCTAAAAAACAAAAACTGGCTAAAAGATCTGAATGGCTCAGTGTGTTATGTGTTTTCATGCTCTAAAATATTTTTTAAAAATGGTAATATTTTGCTTTAAATAAACTTGTAAACTTTAAAAAAATTTTAATATCTATGTGCACTTCTTCTGAATTGGTCATTGTTTAAAAAAAAAGAACAAAAACCCAACAGATATTAATTATCTTTAAACCCCTTGCCTGGGGCCCTTTATTGAGAAACATGGCTATGAAAGTCGTTGCAAGATACACATCTCTGTGCTTGTTGAAACATGTTTTGGGTGAGCCTAAGCATGCCCGAGAATTTACTTTTTATATTTTTTACAAAATTCATCACCATCCGGTCGTTTTGCACTAAGTCATTAGAATACAATTTTAAAATCTGGTCAAAAGGTAAACCCTTGCTACAGCAATGTAAGAAAAATATGCAGTGATAGCCACAGGTAACGGAGCAGGGGTCTTGTAATTGTCTAATATGAAATGCAATGTCAATGGTTTTTTTGTTTAAAAATTTCATAATGCTTCTAGGAAACAACATGCTGTTCAGTGGGGTGCCCATATGAGTCAAAAAATTCTCCATATTACGCTTCACCAGGTACAAGGCAAGCCAGTGTTTGCCTGGTTGGTTGTGCGGATGAGTGTTGACCACCCAACCTAGGGGTCTCCGAGACAGTTTGCCACCAGGAAACACATCTAAGAAATTCTCTTTCGTGTAAGGGTCCGCTGATAAGACACACAGGAGCTGCACGGTGTCCATATTCACATGTAGTCAAACAGAACTTTTCTCTTCTGATTTATCTCTGACATTGTCAGAAACCCCATACATGATCATAGTGATGGTGCCCATCAAAGCCTTCACAAAACGTATTTCCACTCTCAGGTTCCCAGTTTTAATCAGGGAATAGTTGTCGTTGCATTCCTGGTCGGGAGACAGGTCAAAGGCAAACAAGGTGTAACCCTGTGCAAACTCCACATGGTCAATTAGCAGCGCACGATCTTTCATGTATTTACCAGCCATCTGTACCAGATTCATGTACTCCCTCACACAATGCCCAGCCTCGAAGTCCAGTTGCAGAGGCTTGGTTGGTATCTGTTCACCATCCACGTACAAGGCCACAAAGTTAATATCATAATGTTTAAAGTGAAAGGGGGTTTTTAGTGTAACTTCCGCTGAGGGCATCATTATCCACAAACCATAGGCCAAGCATTTTGGATAACTGTCCCAAGAACAGGTTACTGACCCTGCTGCCTGAGGGGATGTTAAACACTTTCATTCCCACACAGTCCACTGGGTATTTAGCATTAGCAGTAAGTAGGGCCTCCGCGTGCCCCCGATGGACGCCTGAGGCCACCTGTACTTTCTTCACAAAAAGGAAAGCTGATACATTGCGCAGTTTATAGCCTTCTGCCGCATCGCCATTAAGTAGAAGGTGTCTTTACTGCACGTCAGTTTAATTTTCACATCCATGCCATTGAAAAAACAAGTTGCTGTGTAGATGGCCCAGCAGCTCTATTGTCCTGCTCAGGGCCATCAGATTTGCCCGCCTCACAAACCCTGGATTTGCACCATCCAGCTTTGTGTTGTCCAAGGGTGTCTTTGTAAAAGGCTGGAGGAAAATTGCGTGGTGAGAGTGTAGTTGCTGTAATTGAGCACCAATTCTATAAAGGCTCTGTAAGGGTAACAGTTGTTGCTTTGGCTTATGAGGAAGTCTCCAGCATGATATCCAACTGATTGAAAATAAACGCCTTGGGATAATTCACCAAGCCCACCTCAGTGTCCCTGGCGAGCATGGTTCCGTCTCCTTTTACAAGCTTGTAACAGAGGTACAGAAGCGTGTTGTTTACATCCATATAATTTATGCCATTCCCTGCTATAAAAAAGTCGAGGGGGGCAGCCTCAGTAATGGCCGATAGGGGCAGCACCTCGATGTAGATGCTTTTCTCGCTGCTGGTCTGTGTAGGAGCTATTTTGAACAAGTCTAGTTTGGATTTGGTGCACTCTTCAGACTCGCAGTGAACAAAAGCCGTGTTGATTAAAATATCTTTTACCAAGTGGAGAGCATCTCCTATTTCTCCTATGCTTCCCATGGGTCTTTTGCTTATGATGGCCCTGCAAGTCAAAGCCCTTCTTTTAAAGGATTTTGGGGGACCCATGCATCGCGGGTATGACACATTTCTCTTTCTCTTTCAATGTACATCAGCCCCGATCCCTCTTGTGCGGGCGGTTCCCCCACCTTCTCCAGTGGCGGTTTTTACATGGGGTTTAATAATCTCTAGCCCCCTCCTCAAAAGTGGTATGACTTTTTGAAAGAGTCTATGGAATATTCTGCCCACGCCAGCCCCATACATCATAGGGGCCCTATGATAACCAAGAAGGGCATATCCAGACGGGGCTTTGTAATAGTTGCTGTAGACAGTGGGGTCACTGTAATTTTTTAGGGTCATCATAGCGTTTTGCTTTTTAGAAGCTTCTCTCTCTCTGGGAACACAGGCAGCTTAACGATCACCTTGCAGAAGCAAAATGAGACATGTCTGTTCTGGTCTGTCTTTATTTAAATGGTGATGGTGACGATGTGGTGTTTACTGACAGAGACGTAATGCAGTTTATTGTAGGTGATGGTGACAAACTCGTTGTTCCTTCCTCAGACGGAGATGCAGTGTAACAGGGGAATGGAAATATCCCCCACAAACTGGTGTTCCATAATATCTGGGTACAGATACAAGAAGTTGAAAGCCCTGTGATGTCTGCCAAGAAGAGGACTTTTTTCTTGACCATCTCAGGTGCTCCGGGACGACGAGCCATGGTACTGTTCATATGATGCAGTAATTTGGGTATGGATGAGTACTAACCTAGTCATAGGATAAAACTCCATTTCTTATCTCCAAATGTGATTTTGAAAGAGGTGTCTTTGTTGATATTGTTCCAGCTGTGTGGGTATTGTATTTCCACTAACCCCATCTCCCAGGCACCTGGGAGATCCAAGGGTTTAATTAGCTGTCCGGTAGAGTTTGAGCTGGTGTTTTGAGGAAAAATCCCAGAGTTGGTGTTGCTGGGCAAAGTGATGTAAAAGCCACCATCACTCATTTTTTCCCCCTCTCCCCTCTTTGCAGGAGTAATAGTTTTCTTTTGCATCTAAATGTCCCAGAGTTGAGAAGCTTCCACCCAGCTGTTAAACTTCTTGGGCCACCCCAACCATTTCACCAGTAGCTGCTTTTTTCTCCCTTTTCCTTTCTCCACTATAACTTTTTCAGTCCTATAAATCCTGTCCCGATTGGGGTTTACTTTTTATAATTCTTCGGGGTAAAAAGATCCAGCAACTGTCTCACCCTCGTAATCTTTTAATTGGTATACAGGTCTCTGGCCTTTGGTTAAGGCTTCATCCACCATGAATATCTCATCAGTAAACATTTGTTCATAATCTTTTTCCAAAAGTGCCTTTTCTAAAAGGGACAACAACCAGTTTTATTTTAAAACAGTCTCCGTAAACTGTTTTCCACACCTTCAGAGAATTTGAGGGGTTAACATCAATGAGTCTGGTACATATAGTTCTGTGAAAGCTCTAGTTGTAACTCTTTATAAACTCGGGTAACACGTCAACGTAGCAAAAGGTGTTGTAGGATGTAAAATATCTCCATATGCTAGATTTTAAAGTTCTGTTAAATCGCTCCACAACCCCTGCTTTGACTTTATTATTAGTAACAAAATGGTGGACGCCATGCCGCTTTAACAATCTGCTTAAAGGTTTGTTTAAAAATTCTTTTTCCCAATTGGTTTGTAATTTTTGAGGCACACGAAAATAGCTTTAAAGCTTTAAAGTGGATACTTCACTGCCCGTCTTGTCTTTAAGGCCTAAGGCCCAGGCATATTTGGATAGAATGTCTATTGCTGTTAATATGTACTTAAAACCGCTGTTGTGTTTGGAGAACCATTGCATGTCCACCAAATCTGCCTGCCATTGTGCATCTACATCTGAAACAATGGTCTTGTTTCTTTTAAAACGTATTCGAGCTGGTTTGTGTAAAGTGTAAGCGTCGTGGTCTGAAAGCCAAGCTGTTACCTGTCTTCTGTTCAAAGTTTTACTATGCTTTTTGGCCACTTGAAAAGGAGAGTTCACCCCTCCCAAGCTCCCAACTTCCCCAGGGGTGTAATATATTTTCTTTAAAAGAGTAGTCTGCGTAGACATGACTGTTACTTGTAATGTCTTTTACTAACATGAGTATGAAGGGGACACGTTCACATTGACAAATATAAACAGGTTTTTATTAATGCGCCCTTTTACAACCGCCTGTGAAAATGATGCCATGACCCCTACTATTAGGGAGTCTGAGCTGGTTCATTCTTCTATTTTGTTCTTTTCTGGATTTTCCTCTCGAGATCTGTGTTTCAGACACAAGCAAAAACAGCTGATGCATGATAGATTTACTCCCACAGGGCTACCGATGTGTAGATTCTCAAAGGCTTGTAGAAAGGCATTGTTGAGTTGTCAAGAGATTTTCAGAAAAGTAATAGATGTAAGCCCCTACCGCTTGGTTTGTACCTAACCCCATCATGCTCGACCATCACTTCTTATCGTTCCTTTATCTGCACTGCATCTTCTCCATTCACCTTGTCCTTGCCATTCACAGAAAAGGCCCATTTGGCATCCCCTTGGTCTCAGCATTGTGTGCCATTCTCAGCTTGCAGCCCAGTTTCAGGCTGTATTCCTGTGCATGTCTGTCCACAGCTCCCCACCCCAGTCTCAATTCGATGTGCCTGGGCAATGCAATCAGTATGCCTGTTCCCAGCTACACACCCTGGTTTCAGACCTTGAGCTGCCCTCTCTGGTATCATTGTCTCTGTGGCAGCAAGTCCCTCCCGTATCAGCCCAGCCCCACACTAGGGTTTAGATCCCAGACCCAGTATTTCCCACCAAACTGTCTCCCAGTCACAGTGGGTCAGGCAGGTGGGTAAATGGCATGAGAGGGACACTTCTAGGGAGCTGACCTTACTCAAATTTGTACACACCTTTCACACTGCCATTGTGCCCAGCCATAAAGTAGAAGAGGGATTGTGACTGCTAATGGGTACTGCACAGAAATCTACGAAGACTGGGATTTGAACTCATGGGGAGGGACTGTCTTCTTGTGTGTTTCTACAGTAGAACAATGGGGCCCTGATTTTGACTGGGGATGAGCTTCTAGGCACTGCTGGAAGAAAAATAACTAACAGCCCTCCTCAAAGCTTCACTACAAACCCTAAATCTCCTTCCAGACAACCAGGATTTTTGTTGAGCAGAATGTTTTCCATCTTCCTAGTCCCGTCAGCTTGGTTAGAAGCAATAGATCCAGTAACTTGTTTGTCTTAGTTTTTTTTAATGCTGCCTGGGCTGGTTAATGATTTTTAAGCATTGATCTTCAGAGCATGGTGTACAATGCAAACAGCTGTTTGCCTCTGCCAAGGCCCAAACGTGAGGGACACTGGGCTGAGATGGCTTGCATCCCAGGATGTTAGGGAAGTTATGGGAGGCTCTGCAAATCCTCCATTCAGTTTCTCTTATTAGGTGCGGTACCAGAAGATTGTAATGCCTCACGTTACCCTCTTCAGAAAGAGGGTGCATGTGTGCATGACTCAGGGAGAGTGTGAAAGCAATCCAAGCACCTATGAGACAGGGATTCTAGTTTCAGTCCCAAGAAAAATTCTGAAGACTAGAAATAATAGCTGGAGAGAATGGTTTGGGGTTCTTGTGTTATGCTTGTTTTTTCCTGTCAGGAGGGCAGTAAGGTCAAGGCAATGCAGAGGAAGCTGTCTAGCTAGACTTCCAGAACATTTCTGATAGGATACCACCACTAGCTGTTTGGCTTAGCTGAACAAGGAACTGTTACTGTATGTAACCTGGAGCAGTTAGATGGGTGTTAGCCAAAAGGCACTGTTCATGGCAATGAGTCCTAGCAGAGAGAGTTCACTATGGTGGCACGGCATTTGAGTGTGGGGGCAGGTATTAGTAGGGAGAGAGGTGAACGGTAATGGCTGCCGGACTCTCACTCAGTGCAGCAGTGGCTTGAGCCCCACCTTCTCCTCACTTGTGCTGCTGGAGCAGATGGCAGGAGGGGCAGTGGGGCTTAGCTGGTGTGTTTCCCGCCTGTGCCTGTAGGTCTAGGAGCTCATGGAAGGAGCCCACAGATGGAGTTCCCCTTTCAGTGGCTGTGACCACAGCAAGAGTAGGTGTGCGTGGAGAGGGCTGTAAAGATCAGTGATGGCCAGAGAATGCAAACACCCCAGCCAAATGGAACCCATTGCTATCCACAGCTTTTCCCCACCGGGCCCACAGCTAATCTGAGGCTGTGGGGGAGGAGCTAGAGGGCTCTCTGGGAAATACCCTCACTTAGCAGCTGACTCACATACCTAAGGGGGGGCACAGGAAGGGTGTCTAGGATTCTCCCGTCCTCCTGCAGTGGAGCCCAGCTGCTTGTTCCTGTTGCATCTACCAGCTGGTTTGCATTGCTTCAGATCTCCCGGCTTATGCAAGGCAGAGGAGAGCTAGAGACTCCATTGTCAAAAAGTGACGGCTGAGACGCCCTGTTACAGGGGCCCATGCAGTGCCCTTGGTGGGTAATGGAGGCTGTGATTCTCTGCGCTAGGAGTGCTGCCAGGGTCCAGATAACCGAGAGGCCTGCAGGGAGGATAATTGTCTGGACACCAAAGGTGTCTGAGAGGGGCCATGGGCTTGCCCGCACATGCAAGCAGAGCTGTCTTCTCAGCGCAGCAGCTGCAGTTTCACTATTTGCAGCTTCAAACTGTCCTCTGCTGGCTACTAACAAAGAAAGCCTGCAGCTGGGATGCTGAATTCTCATTCAGGGGACACAGATTCATTCTGCTAAAACACCAGGGTATCCACTACCTCAACATGCTGCTGTGAGTAACCAGCTCTAACCAGGGCTGTCTAGAAAGTCTGTCAAAAACTACACTGAGACCAGATTGGGGGGGCGGGGGCAGGAGGGGGCATCTTTTTTTGGACCAACTTCTGTAAGTGAGAGAGACAAGCTTTTGAACTACACAGAGCTCTTCCTCAGGTCAACATTGCAAAAACTACACTGAGACAGTTATAGGCAGAGTTACATGTTTGTCTGAGGGCTTGTCTATACATGAAAGCTAATAAGGGAGAGTGTGAGTTTAATGTGGTGTGTTAGACTCTGACAACCCTAACTGGCCAGGAAGACGTTAATAGGAGCCTGTGGGCTCAATCACCCCTGCCCTGCTTCACCTGCAAGAGGTGGTAACCTGAGGGAGGCATTAGTGAGGAAAAGCCCAGCTCTGCGTGGCTGACTGGGAGACGTAGATCTCTTGTGCTAGCTCCTTGACCGCAGGCCTGTTGTGGTCAGAAGAGACCCAGGGCTGGTCTACACTACACAGGTAAATGAATGTCAGGCAGCTTATGTCGACCTAATGACGTCAATGTCTGCACTACAACCTTGCTCCCACCGATACAGTGTGAGTGCCCAGCTACACCGACATCCTAACTCCACCTCCATGAGAGGCATAAGGCTCAAGTCGGTGTAGTTGGAGTGACAGTGTCTGTGTAGACACTGTGTCCCTTACATCAGCTGTTGGCTGCCTTGTGGGAGAGCCATGAAGTTGACAATGCTGCCTGGCTCCCAGCGGGGAGTGGATGGTGGGGGACCCCGAGAAGCTGAGGCATCTGGACCCTGCTCCCTGGGGGTGAGAAGCCCCAGGCAGCTTTTGCCAGCTCCCGGCAGAGAATGGGAAGAGGAGACGCGCTGGCAGCTTCCTCTGATCCCTGTGGGAAATAGGGAGTGAGGGGAGGGTCAGCCGTCTGGGAACTTGTGGGACCATCAGTTTCATAGCATGGAGCTGCCAGTGGAGCAGAGAGACCGAGCTCTCAGCTCCCCACACTGCCCCTCTTAGGTCGGTGGAAGCGTTGCCAGTGAGGGCATGCACTACTGACCAAAGGAGTGTAGAGTGGACATGAACCACTGCAGTAATTACTGCGGTGGCTGTAAGTCAATCTAACATATGTTGTCTTATGTTTCTAATGTAAACATGCCCCTAGAAACTGTCTGGAGAGTTGGGGCCAATAGCTGTGTTGCAATTGCTAGATGGCAGAGTTTGTCTGGGTGGGTAGTCCTGGTGTGAGAACTTGGTTTGCTTTGTTCCCTGTAGCTAATCTACTTTCCCTCTAGGACATGGACGGGTGAGCCTGGAAAGGGTTGTGAGAGGGGACTGAGGCTTACTACACAGTTACTGGAAAATTCAGCGGCAGTCAACGGGAGTAAAGTAGAGAATGCAGAGTAGCTAGTGTAACTCCCGACAACTTCCTAACTTCCCTTTAGCATGCCATCTCCACAGAACTGTGCCAACGGAAAATGCAATGCAGCACTACGCCTTTTGAGGAGGTGGTTTAATTGAATTGACTTCCGGATTGATTGAGTGGGTCTTCACTGCCACTCAATCAATCCGGACAGATCGATCTGATGGCCGCGAATTTGCTGCCTTCAGTGTGTACATGCCCTGAGGTAGGAAGTAGCTCAGGGAGGAATTAGTAGTAGGTCTGAACAGACAAACTTTAGCTGCTTACTGCAGCTAACTGAGGGTGTGTCTGAGTTCTGCTACTAGCCCACTGAAGAGCCTTGGTGACAAGGTCTGGGGAGCCAATAAAGCCTGCAGATGGGCTAATGACATGCTGTGAAGCTGCTGTAGTATTGTTGTGCTGCACTTGGTGTTCCCCAGAAAGCTGAGTCACAAGCAGAGCACTGAAGCAGCTGCTGGCAGGAGATGCCAAAGGAGAAAAGACCCTGCTAGACCAGGCACAGCCGTGAGGAATGTAGGTAATGAGTTACCCATCTACAGTGGCTTAACTATTCCTAATTAACTCCCTGTGTGGAGGCTCTGATTCTGGAATAAGAGTGCCTGATTCTGAATTAGTTTAATCCACTTTTGAAATCTCTCCCTCTCCCAGCTTGTCCAGTTTGTCTCTAGCCTTAAAGAAAACATCTCTTTCTCTGTCACTTATTTAGCATACACCCTATACTCTGGCACAGTGGCTCTCACCCTTTCCAGACTACTGTACCTCTTTCAGGAGTCTGATTTGTCTTGTGTACCCCAATTTCACTTCACCTTACTTAAAAACTATTTGCTTACAAAATCAGACATAAAAATACAAACGTGTCACAGCACGCTATTACTGAAAAATTGCATACTTTCTCCTTTTTACTATATAATTATAAAATAAATCAATTGGAATATAACCATTGCACTTACATTTCAGTGTATAGTATATAGAGCAGTATAAACAAATCATTGTATGAAATTTTAGTTTGTACTGACTTCGCTAATGCTTTTTATTTAGCCTGTTGTAAAACTAGGCAAATATCTAGATGAGTTCATGTACCCCTTGGAAGACCTCTGCATACCCCCAAGGTTACACGTACCCCTGGTTGAGAACCACTGCTATAGCACGCAGTCCTAGAGATGATAAAAATAGCTGACAGGGCAGCTATGGGAATATTTGGACATTTTGGAAATGAGCAAGTTTATTTAGACTCTAACTTCCCCATCAGTATTCTCTAGGTGCAGTGCAGAGCTTACAATACAAACATCTGTGAATCCAGATAAGGACCACCCAAGGTGTTAAAAATTAGCTAATGAGCTTAGGACAGACTTTTGCAGCTTAGAGGTAGGTAAGGCACAGGTATAAGATAAGGTTGTAGTGCAATGAGCCTACAAGCCTCAAGGCCTGTAAGACAATAGTTTAACTAAACTAATCAAGGCATAAAGCCTAAAAGCCTTAGCATTAGCAGCCAACCAGGAGTAACCCTGGATCACAGGATATCACAGGATAGAATGCTGTAATAAACACGTATGACTAAACTACTGACAGGTAACCACAAGATGGCAGTTGATATCAGCGTTAGATATTTAAAGTTAGGAATAGCAGCAGATGTCTGACCCCCAGAATGCCATGGTAACTAGAGAGACAAGGTGGGGGAGGTAGTATCTTTTGTTGGACCCACTTGTGCTGTGAGAGAGCCAGGCTTTCCAGCATACACCGAGCTTTTCCTCAGCAGACTGTCCCTGCCTGCTCTGGAACAGAAATAGTGACACTTCCATTTGAACCTTGCTGCAAGCTGGTCCACAATTGATTGACCCCATCTGGAAAATATGATCTGATCCTTCAGAGACCCTCAGGCATCTGGGAGCAGTCTCTGCTGAGGCAATCTGCAACTAGATTGCTCCTCCCTGCCCCATGTAGTGCCACAGATAAATGTCATGGTGGAGACACCAATCCCACAGATTTATTGCTTCTATGCACTGGGGGAGGGGGGAGAGAGGCAGAGTGACCACACCCCGCTTATTGACAGAGTAGATTGCAGATGTGTTGGCCATTACTACTGCCCGACATTCCCTGGCAGATGAGGGAGGAATGATCTGAGAGCCAGATGAAAAGCTCTTAGTTCCAGTTCGTTCATGTACAACATTCTTTCCTGAGAAGACCAGCATCCATGAACTGTTAAGTGATTCAGGTGTGCCCCCAACTGCTGATTGACACCTCTGAAGTCACTGTCCAAGACATGCTCCCATGATTGAATTGCATGTCCCTCAGCACTCTTGTCCTGCTTGCCTACCAATCGAGAGCAGTTCTGAGGTATGGTGATCAACAGCTGAAGACTGTCTCGACTTGGATTATAGACCTGGGACTTCCAGTACTACATAGGTCTCAGTCTCAGATGGACAAATAGAATCACATTGGAAGTGGCTGCATAAACCCCATGAGACTTAAGAAGAGCCTTACCTTTGTGGGGCACTAAACAGGCATTGCCTCATTTTGAAAAACCTGCCCTCTGGTAGCAGTCCTCTCCCTGCTGCTGAGTCCAGTATGGAATCTTTGAAAGGGATCCTTTGTGTAGGATGGAGGATTGAGGAAAAACCCTACATCTGAGAAAAGATTGGTTGTGGTAACTATGTTGCTCAAAAGGCCTTGCACACAGCAGCTGTCAGTAGCCAATCATCCAAGTAAGGATAAACAAAAATACCCTGCTTACTCAGCTATGGCACTGCTGTGCAGAGGCACTTTGTAAATACTGTGGGTGTCATGGAAAGGTCAAATTGGAGCACCTTGGAGTGGAAATGGCATATGAACACGAGTCCTTTAGATCGAGAGTTGCAAACCATGCCAGGACCAACAGCGAGGGGATTATGGATGCCAGGGGCAGCATATGGAACCAAAACTCCTGGATGTACTTATTCAGTTCCCTCAAATCTAATATTTGTCAGAACCCCCATTCTTCCTCTGTACCAAAAAAATCAGCAGTGCAGAAGGGTGCACTCACCTCTTGGAGCCCCCTGGTGGCTGGGTGCAGTACTGCCATTCTCTGTAGGCCTGCCTGCCTCTTTGGGCACCTCTCCACAGCAAAGAAAACCTGCAGCTGTCCCCTGCCAACCACCTCAGACTCTCAGGGCTCGGGCTGCGGGGCTCTTTCATTGCTGTGTAGACTTCCAGGCTTGGGCTGGAGTCCAGGCTCTAGGACCCTGCATGGTAGGAGGATCCCAGAGCCCAGGCTCCAGCCCAAAGGCCTATACAGCAATGAAACAGCCCTGCAAGTCCAAGTCAGCAGGCTGGGCCAGCCGCATGTGTCTAGTTGCCGTGTAGACAGACCCTATGGGTCTTCTGTGGCTAGGCCCTGTGGCTGGGTCATGCAGCCCAAACCCCTTTTGGTGTACAACAAACTCAAACAGAAGCAGTTCCTTGCCCTTCAGGGCCAATTATAAACAAAATGGTTTCTCACCCTTCTGGGCTCAGCTCCCTCTCTGGAATTCAATCAGCAGGGTCCTTCTAAGCTCTTGCCACTGACTGTGGCCAATGATGGGCCCTGGTCCAGCCAGTTCCTTTGGCTGCAGCCCAGGGAGCATCCCTGCTCACGCCTCTGACTCCAGCCAGGAACTTCTTTTGCCAGCAACATGCAGCATCTTTTATTTTGGCCTGCTGGGCCTTGATTGGCTGTTGCTGATCCCCAGCCCTTCCAGCTGCTGGAGGACCAGATCTCAATAGTTCCCCAAAATGGCTGCTCTTGGAGTGGCTCTCTAAGCAAGCCTGGAGGCCTAATGTTTGCTGCTTATAAGAACAGCCATAGTGGGTTAGACCAATGGTCCATCCAGCCTGGAATCCTGTCTTCTGACAGTGGCCAATGCCAGGTGCTTCAGAGGGAATGAACAGAACAGACAATCATCAAGTGTTCCATCCCCTGTTGCCCAGCTTCTCCTCTCGGAAAGTGGTTTCTTGGGATGGAGTTTAACAGAGCAGTGAGGCCTCCTGCAGGGCCTAGCATATCCCAGAATGGAATAAAAACCTGAGCCTTTGGTAAGCAGGCACCTCCTTGAGTGCTCCTATCAGAAGCAGCTTTTCCAATTCTACAAGAAGAATTACTTTGTGAGAGGGGTCCGTGAAGAGGAATGGGTAGGGGTAGTTGGAGAGAGGCAGCTATTAGAATTGGATGGCATAGCTCTTCTCCACAATCTTTAAGACCAATTGTTCTGACAGTGTGCCTCCACTTGATGAAATGGGTCAGCCTGTCACTGAAGGAAGAGGTAGAAGAATGGTGCTTGGCTGGTTCTAGATTCTCGGGCATCTTGTCAAAACTGTGGCTTGGTGCTCTGAGACAAGGGCACTGACAAGGAAGTGGACTGCTTGGGTTTGGATTCTCATGCAAGATCTTTCTGTACTGGCTCTGTGAGGGTGCAGGTTGTTGGTATTGTTGTCTTTGGCTGGATGAAAGATAGGATGCTGAAGGCTGGGGTTAGTGCTGCCTCTGCTATTGGAAAGAGGGGGTGAAGGTGGGGTTAATTGCGGGGGCGGGGCTTTGAGGGGTAATTGCAGGGGTGGGGCAACTGTCCCAGCCTTTTAAAAGGCAGCCAGCTGCGAACCAGCTGAGCGGCTAACAGAAGGAGGAGGGAGTTTGCCTGGGAGTTCGCCTGCGGAGAGAGCCCACTGCAGGTTTTTGCCTTTCAGACGTTGCTGAGCAGGAAATAGAGCATCTGAGGAGGCTCTCAAGCAAAGATATGGAGAGGGAGCGATCTGTTGTTGTCACCTGCACTGGATGTGCTATGTTTGTCTTCCTCCCACAGGATAGAGATGACTTCATCTGTACCAAGTGCAGGCTGGTTTCCTTATTGGAAGAGAAGGTTAAAGGACTAGAGGCCCAAATATCAACCCTGCGTTGCATTACAGAAAACGATGTCTTTCTCCATCGGGCACAGGCAGAGTGTAAGGAAGATTCAGAAAAGGCCGGGCAGGCGAAACTGAAGAACGGGGAAGACAATTGGCAGCATGTGACCTCCTGAAGAAAGAGAACCCATGTGCCCACCATGCAGATAGAAGTAAGGAATCGTTTTCATCCTCTCTGCACAAGTACTACGGCGGAGAATGATTTGGAGGACCCGTCGGAGGGAATGGATCAGAAGGAGACCCGTTTGATCAGAAGGCCAGGGATGCATTCTCCTAGGGACGGGGGTTCCACGACCACCATTCCGAAGAGGAAGAGAAGGGTGATGGTGGTCGGGGACTCCCTCCTAAGGGGGACGGAGTCATCCATCTGCCGTCTGGACCGGGAAACTAGAGAAGTGTGCTGCTTGCCTGGAGCTAGGATTACAGATGTGATGGAGAGACTGCCAAAACTTATCAAGTCCTCAGACCGCTACCCCTTCCTACTTCTCCACATGGGCACCAATGACACTGCCAAGAATGATCTTGAGCGGATCACTGCGGACTATGTGGCTCTGGGAAAAGAGATAAAGGAGTTTGAAGCGCAAATGGTGTTCTCATCCATCCTCCCTGTTCAGGGAAAAGGCCCAGGTAGGGACCGTCGCATTGTGGAAGTAAATGCGTGGTTACGCAGGTGGTGTCGAAGAGAGGGCTTTGGATTCTTCGATCATGGAATGCTGTTCCAGGAAGAAGGATTACTAGGAAGAGACGGGATTCATCTAACGAAGACAGGGAAGAGTATCTTCGCAGACAGGCTGGCTAACCTAGTGAGGAGGGCTTTAAACTAGTTTTGACGGGGGATGGGGACCTAAGCCCGAAGGTAAGTGGGGAAGAGGGACACCACAAGGAAGCAGAAGGAGGAGGGTGCAGCAGGGGAGGCCTCCCGATTCATACTGTGAAAGTAGGCCAATCGGCTACTTATCTCAAGTGCCTGTACACAAATGCAAGAAGCCTGGGAAACAAGCAGGAGGAACTGGAAGTCCTGGCACAGTTAAGAAACTATGACATGATTGGAATAACTGAGACTTGGTGGAATAACTCTCACGATTGGAGCACTGTCATGGATGGGTATAAACTGTTCAGGAAGGACAGGCAGGGGCGAAAGGGTGGAGGAGTTGCACCGTATGTAAGAGAGCACTATGACTGCTCTGAGCTCCAGTATGAAACTGGAGATAAGTCAGTTGAGTGTCTCTGGGTTAAGCTTAGAAGCAAGAACAATAAGCGTGATGTCGTGGTGGGTGTCTGTTACAGACCACCAGACCAGGAGGATGAGGTAGAGGAGGCTTTCTTTACTCAACTAGGGAAAGTTTCCAGTTCACAGGACCTGATTCTCATGGGAGACTTCAATCACCCTGATCTGCTGGAAGAGCAATACAGCAGAGCACAAACAATCCAGGAAGTTTTTGGAGAGTGTCGCTGACAATTTCCTGGTGCAAGTGCTGGAGCAACCAACTAGGGGCCGTGCTTCTCTTGACCTGCTGCTCACAAACAGGGAAGATTTGGTAGGGGAAGTAGAAGTGGGTGGCAACCTAGGCAGCAGTGACCATGAGATGGTCGAGTTCAGGATCCTGAGAAAAGGAAGAAAGGAGAACAGCAGGATACGGACCATGGACTTCAGAAAAGCGGACTTTGACTCCCTCAGGGAACTGATGGGCAGGATTCCCTGGGAGGCTAATATGAGGGGGAAAGGAACCCAAGAGAGCTGGCTGTATTTTAAAGAGACCTTATTGAGGGCACAGGAGCAAACCATCCCGATGTGCAGAAAGAATAGCAAATATGGTAGGCATCCAGCTTGGCTTAACAAAGATGTCCTTGGCGAACTTAAACGCAAAAAAGAAGCTTACAAGAAGTGGAAGCTTGGTCAGAGGACTAGGGAGGATTATAAAAACACTGCTCGAACGTGCAGGAATGAAATCAGGAAGGCCAAAGCACAATTGGAGTTGCAGCTGGCAAGGGACGTGAAGGGGAACAAGAAGGGTTTCTACAGGCATGCTGCCAACAAGAGGAAGATTCGGGAAAGTGTGGGCCCCTTAGAGAATGACGGAGGCAACCTAGTGACGGAGGATGTGGAGAAAGCTGAGGTACTCAATGCCTTTTTTGCCTCTGTCTTCACAGACAAGATCAGCTCCCAGACTACTGTAAAGGGTGGCACAGAATGGGAAGGAGGCGAACATCCCGCAGTGCTGAAGGAACAGGTCCAAGACTATTTAGAAGGCTTAGACATACACAAGTCCATGGGGCCGGATGCAATGCACCCGAGGGTGCTGAGGGAGTTGGCTGAGGTGATTTCAGAGCCATTGGCTATTATCTTTGAAAGCTCGTGGGAACAGGGGGAGGTCCCTGAGCACTGGAAAAAAGCAAATATAGTGCCCATCTTCAAAAAAGGGAGGAAAGAGGATCCGGGGAACCACAGACCGGTCAGCCTCACTTCAATCCCTGGAAAAATCATGGAGCAGGTCCTTAAGAAATCCATTTTAAGGCACTTGGAAGAGAGGAAGGTGATCAGGAACAGTCAACACGGATTCACCAAGGGAAAGTCATGCCTGACCAACCTGATTGCTTTCTATGATGAGGTGACTGGCTCTGTGGATGTAGGAAAGGCGGTGGATGTGATATACCTTGACTTTAGCAAAGCTTTTGATACAGTCTCACACAGTATTCTTATTGGCAAGTTAAAGAAGTATGGGTTGGATGAATAGACTATAAAATGGATAGAGAACTGTCTAGAGCATAGGGCTCAACGAGTAATGATCAATGGCTCCATGTCTAGCTGGCGACCGGTCACAAGCGGAGTTCCCCAAGGGTCAGTCCTGGGGCCGGTTTTGTTCAACATCTTTATTAATGATCTGGAGGATGGGGTAGATTGCACCCTCAGCAAGTTTACAGATGACACTAAGCTGGGGGGAGTGGTAGATACCCTGCAAGGTAGGGATAGGATACAGAAGGACCTAAACAAACTGGAGGATTGGGCCAAAAGAAATCTAATGAGGTTCAAGAAAGAAAAGTGCAGAGTCCTCCACTTAGGAAGGAAGAATCCCATGCACAGCTATAGACTGTGGACCGACGAGCTAGGCAGCAGCTCTGCCGAAAAGGATCTGGGGGTAACAGTGGATAAAAAGCTGGATATGAGTCAGCAGTGTGCCCTGGTTGTCAAGAAGGCTAATAGCATATTGGGCTGCATTAGGAGGGGCATTGCCAGCAGGTCATGGGAAGTGATTATTCCCCTCTATTCGGCATTGGTGAGGCCGCATTTAGAATATTGTGTCCAGTTTTGGGCCCCCCACTACAAAAAGGATGTGGACAAGTTGGAGAGAGTACAGCGGAGGGCAACAAAAATGATTAGGGGGCTGGAGCACAGGACTTATGAGGAGAGGCTGAGGGAACTGGACTTGTTTAGTCTGCAAAAGAGAAGAATGAGGGGGGCTTTGATAGCGGCCTTTAACTACCTGAAAGGGGGTTCCAGGGAGGATGGGGCTAGGCTGTTCTCGGTGGTGGCAAATGACAGAACAAGGAGCAACGGTCTCAAGTTGCAGGGCGGGAGGTCTAGGTTGGACATTAGGAAAAAGTTTTTCACTAGGAGGGTGGTGAAGCACTGGAATGGGTTATCTAGGGTGGTGGTGGAATCTCCATCCTTAGAGGTTTTTAAGCTGAGGGTTGACAAAACCCTGGCTGGGATGATATAGCTGAGGTTAGTCCTGCTTTGAGCAGGGGGTTGGACTAGATGAACTCCTGAGGTCCCTTCCAACTCTAATATTCTATGATTCTATGAGTGGATGGGCTTAAACTCAGAGATCGAACTGTCAATCTCATGTCCTTCAGTGTTTCTAATAAGTCACCAGTCTCTTCACTGAACAGATCCTCCCCTTCAATGGAAGGAAGATCCTCCAGCTCACTTCTAGAAGAGGCTCAAAGCCATGCATGCCTCCTGTTGGTCACAACCAACACCAGCACTCTGCAGCAGGGTCCGAAGCATTGGAGGAGGCCCTGAGGGATGCTTGACTACATTCTGACCTGCCAGTAAGATGGCGTTTGTCAGCCTTCTCCTATTGCCTGGTAAATCCTGGAGAAAGGGTGATGACACCTCCCCTGGATGGAATTGGCAATGCATCTCCCTGATACAGAGAGATGAGAACACCTTTCTCCCCCAGGAGTCAATCAGTTTTTCCTCTTTAGCAGCCGGGGTGGAGTGGGGTTGTCCAGATCTCCCCCTATTGCTGGTAGCAGCCACCATTAGCAAGTTGGGCACAGGGTGGGTATGGAAATATGAGAACCCTTCAGAGGGAATCTGGTATAGTTTGTCCACTTTCTTAGAGATGGACTGACGAGGCAGGATTAAACCACACAGATTTGACTGGCTGCAGTACCCCTTCCAGGAGTGGAAGTGATATATACTGCATGGGAAGTCTCTTCCACTGCTCCTGCATTGAGAGTCAAAGTAGACACCAGGCAATCTCCCAGATCTTTGGAACTGCACAGAGTCCTCTGAAGGAGAGGACACTGAAGCCATCCCCATGTGTTCATCTGGTGATAGATCAGGCTCAAAGTCAGCATCTCCTCCTCTTTCTCAGACAGGATATCCAGCAAGACTGTCTCTAGTGTCAATGGGTCTGGGGAGAATGGATCCAAGGATCTGTAAATTTTTGGATTCTTTGTAGATGAAATGTCACCAATGGGGAGAACCCAAGGATGGTCTGAACCTTAATAGGTCTCTGTATTCTTCCTCTATCTTCTTTCTGGAGAAGGTCTGGCTCCAAGAAAGAATATACCAGGATAACAGGTCCAGAGGGAGGAATGGGGATCCAGTCCTTTGAGGAAACCCTGACAGAGTCTTTGGAGAAGGGATGAGAAGGTGTTCCAGGAGAGAATCAGCACTGGGCTCCAGTCTCTTCTTCCTAATGGGAGATGGCAATGATTGAGGGCACATGCTTCCTTTTATACACCGTGCGCTTCACACCTGGATCTGGGGTATGTGCCAGAGCCAAAGTTTGGAATCATTGTTGCTCCTTTGCAGGTGGAAGCCTCTCAAATCCTGGCCCATATCAGGAGGGTGCCTGGGAGCCATAGTGGAGGGGGAGAGGGCAGAAACCTTAGCTTCCATTCACGTTTTCATTCACACTCTGAAGAAGCAGAGACAAGGCAAAGCAGCACACATTTGCTGCACAATCTGTTTTAGTGTCTTATGCTCTTGAGGTGTGTTACAAGCATCTGCTGCCATGAAGTGCCAACAGAAGATAGGATGACCATGACCACCTACATTTCAGAGTAACAAAGATAACCATATGGGTAAAATATACAACAAAGCTGATTTTTTTTTAAAGGGACATCATCCCACAATACCTTACTCGTGGTACAAATCCAGACATTTCTAGACCACTGTCGGATGCTCTGCCTTATTGTTGAGAAAGTATCTTTAAAATCTGATCAAATGCTTTTTCGTAGCTCCTTCCTGAATATAATTCATGGGCCATTGTGTTAAATATCTTTCAATATATAGGATGAGCTAATTAATCCATCATGCCCATTTGTAACTTGCCCTAATGGCTAACTACCCCTACTCTTAAAAGTGTGCACCTTATTTCCAGTCTGAGTGTTTCTAGCTTCAATTTCCAACCACTTGGTCTTGCTGTGTCTTTGTCTGATAGATTACAAAGCTGTCTATTACTATCAAATCTCTCTTCTGTATAGGTACTCACAGACTGATGATCAAGTCACCTCTTAATTTTCTCTTCAAAATATATAGCTTAAATTTTTCACAGTAAGGCACATTATTCTAGTCCTTGAATAATGGCTCTTATACAGATTAGTGACTGAAGCAAAGATGGCCTAAGCATCAGGGAAAGCAAGCTGGCCAGACCTCACCTCAGGCTCTGTGACACTGAAGAGCCCCCTCCAAAAAACATGGAAAAGGCCCACCAACTTCTCCAATGTTCACTTGTGGCCAGGTGTGCGGTATAGGGTTCCTGATAGGGAGTGGTTCCTTGTAAACAAGGGAGAAAAGGTGCTTGACACCTTTAAAAGCAATCAGTAGGAAGCTGAGACTACAATTCAAGGTCTCTTTGCCCCAGATCCACAAAGGAAGTGAGGCATTGCAATGTTCAGTGATGCAACTTGTAGGCACCTAGAAAATTGCTGGGATACACAAAGTCTGAATTAGGTACCTAAGTTCCTTATGCAAGGAATGGGGCAAGAAAGGAGCATAAGAATGAGCTCTGCAAAGCCAGAATGGTGGGCGAGGAGCTGCCTAAGCTAGCCATTGAGAGATGCTAACAAGAGGAGCATGTCCTATGCCACACCCCTCTCTCAAAGATAAGTGCCTAACTCTGCTGGCAGCTGACCCTCTCCCAAAATTGGGTGGCATACGCACCTAAGTAATTTCTTATGCGAATGCTTCGCTCCCCACAAAAGGGAAGGATGTGGCAGTGCCCCATAACTCCTAGTTCAGGGGTGAGCACGCTCACCTTGGATCAATTTCCCCCTCTGCTTGTGGGGAGAAAGATTTTGAATAGGGGTTTCCCACATCTCAAGAGTGCTCTAACCATTGAGCTATGGGATACGCTGATGTGGATCTTTTGTGGTCTCTCCTGTTGAAGCTGTTCCACTGTGGATAAAGACTTAAATAGTTCTTGGGCCAGAGCAAGAGGGTGACTCTACAGACCAGGACTTTTAACCTGAAAAGTAGAAATTAGCAAAAGACACAAAAACTAACAGTGAAAATTTTTTTTAAAGTACATCAGAAGAAAGACTGCCAAACAAACAATGGAGCCACTGGACAAGCAAGGTGCTAAAGGAGCACTCAAGGAAGACAGAAGAAGACAGGTGGAGAAGCTAAATGAATTCCTTGTATCAGTCTTCACTGCAGAGGATGTGCACACCTGAGCCATTCTTTTTTGGTGACAAATCTGAGGAACGGTCCCAGATTGAGGTGTCAATAGAGGAGGTTTTAGAACAAATTGATTAATTAAACAGTAATAAGTCAGCACGAACAGATGGTATTCACCCAAGAGTTCTGAAGGAACTCAAATATGAAATTGCAGCACTACTAACTGCGGTATGTAACCTATCACTTAAATCAGCCTCTGTACCAGATGACTGGAGGATATCTAATGTGATGCCAATTTTTTTAAAAGGCTCCAGAGGTGATCCTGGCAATTACAGACCAGTAAGCCTAATTTCAGTACCAGGCAAATTGGTTGAAACTATAGTAAAGAAGAGAACTATCAGACACATAGATAAAGATGATTTGTTGGGGAAGAGTCAACATGGCTTTTGTAAAGAGAAATCATGCCTCACCAGTCTATTAGAATTCTTTGAGGGGGATCTACAAACATGTGGACACGATGATCCAGTGATTATAGTGAACTCGAGCTTTCAGAAAACCTTTGACAAGATCCCTCAGCAAAGGCTTTTAAACAAAGTAAGCTAATGGGATAATGGGAAGGTCTTCCCATGGGTCAGTAATTGGTTAAAAGACAGGAAGCTAAGGGTAGGAATAAAAGTTCAGCTTTCTGAATGGAGAGAGGTAAATAGTGGTGTCCACCAGGGATCTGTACTAGGACCAGTGCTGTTCAGTATATTCAGAAATGATCTGGAAAAAGGGGTAAGCAGTGAGGTGGCAAAATTTGCAGATGATGCAAAATTTCTCAAGATAGTCCAAAGCAGACTGCAACAAGTTACAAAGGGATCTCACAAAACTGAGTGAGTGGACAACAAAATGGCAGATGAAATTCAATGTTGATAACTGCTATCATGTTTCCCTTAATCACCTCTCTTCCAAACTAAACATACGCAGTTCCTTCAGCCTTTGCTCATATGGCCTGCATTCCATCCCTTTGATCATCTTTGTTGCTCACATCTGGAGCCTTTCCTGTTTCTCTACACTCTTCTATACAGCAGTGACCAAAATTGGACACAGTCCAGCTGAGGCCTAACCAGTGCCGAGTAAAGCAGTACTATCACCTCCCATGACTTGCATGCTATGCCTCTGTTAATGCAATCCAAAATTGCATTTGCTTTTTTTCATGAGCATCGCACTGCTGACTCATGTTGAAATTATGATCCACCACAACACCCAGATCCTTGTCAGCAGTGCTGCTGCCAAGCCAGTTATTCCCCCATTCAGTATTTGTGCATTTGGTTTTTCTTCCCTACGTGTAGCACCTTACATTTGTCTTTGTTAAATTTCATTTTGTTGCCTGTAGCCCAGGTCTCTGATTTATCAAGGTCCCTCTGTATCTTATCTTTATCCTCCAAATTGTTGCAACCCCCCCAATTTTGTGTTATCTGCAGACATGATCAGTATGCTCTCTATTCCTACATCCAGGTTATTAATAAAGATGTTAAACAACACCAGACCCAGAACAGATTCCTATGGAACCCCATTTGAGACTTCCCTCCAATCCGACATCATTCCATTCATAGTTACTCTTTATTTGCAGTTATTTAACCTATTATGTATCCACTTAATGGTAGTTCTGCCAAGCCTGCATTTCTCTAATTTACTAATCAGAATATCATGTGGGACTGTGTCAAAAGCCTTTAAATCCAGGTAAGTTATGTCCACGGCATTCTCCCATCCATCCTATCCCTTCATCGTCCAGGTATTGGCAAATTGAATGTTTTATACATTGCTTTAGTAGCTTCTCAGGTTTCAAAGTTTCGCTGACTGGTCTATAGTTCCTTAACTCTTCCTTTTCCCCCTTCTTAAGATAGGCACATTAGCCCTTCTCCATTCTTCCAGGACCTCTCCTGTCATCCATGAATTAGCAAATATTATTGCCAATGGCTCTGAGATTCCTTCAACTAATTCCTTCAGTACCCTCAGGTGAATAGCATCCTGCTCTGCTGATTTGAATTCTTTCAAACTGGTCAGAAGATCTCTGACGTATTCTTTACTTATCCTGATCTGCATTCCTTCTCCTTTATTGTCTATGGTAACTTCACTAGTTGTCCGGTCACATTATTTTTCTTGAGAAGACTGAAGCAAAATAGGCATTGAGCAGCTCTGCCTTCCTGTCATCCTCTGTTACCAGCTCACTTCTCCATTGAGCAGCATAACCACGCCATCCTTGATCTTTATTTTGGGCCTGACGTATTTGTAGAACACTTTCTTGTTGTCTCTAACATTCCTTGCCAGCTGTAACTCATTCTTTGCCTTGGCTTTCCTGATTGTGTCCCTACACACTTGCACTATTCCCATGTATACTTCCTCAGTGACATGTCCCTCCTTTGCATTTCCTGTATGGATCCCTTTTGGTATTTAGATAACTAAAAAGGTCCTTGTGCAGCCAAATTGGCCTCCTGTGGCTCATCTTATCTTTGCTCTGCATCGGAATAGCTTGATATGAGGAGAGATTAAAAAGACTGGGAGTGTTCAACTTGGTAAAGAGACAACTAATGGGGGATATGACAGAGGTCTCTTAAAATCATGAATAAGGTGGAGAAAGTGAATAAGGGAGTGTTATGTACCCCTTCACATAGCACAAAAAACAATGGTCAGCCAATGAAATTAATAGGCAGCTGGTTTAAAACAAACAAGTTTTGTCAACCTGTTGCCAGTGAATGTAAAGGCCAAAACTATAACTGGGTTAAAAAAATAACTAAATAAGTTCATGCAGAATAGGTCGATCAATGGCTGTTAGCAAAGATGATCAGGGATGCAACACCATGCTCCGGGTGTTCTAAGCCTCTAAATGCCAGAAGCTGGGAGTGTCCAACACAGGATGGATCCCTTGATAATTGCCCTGTTCTGTTCATTCCCTCTGAAGCGTCTGGGCTAGGTGGACCCTTGGTCTGATGCAGTATGGCCATTCTTATGTTCTAAAATTAAGGTGCTGAGTGAGTTTATGCACATACAGGATTTGGCAGCAACTGAGAAGGAGTTTTGTGCATCGCTGTAGAGCCTAAAACTGGCACTTCTGAGCCTAAACCCCAGAGGTAGGCACCTAAATCCCTTTATGGATGTGGGCCTTTGTTCAGTTATTGTGGTGCAGGGAGGAGGAGGATACATTTTTTGTGTCCTGTCCACCTCAAGGGTTAGGTATGGAGTGTGTGGCTACATCAGGAGGCTCAGAAAAGACTGGCAGCGTGCTCAGTGCAGGTGGAATGGTAGGAGAATTTAGCAGCAAGCCTCTAACAAATTCTACTGAGCATGTGAAAATGGCAAAGCTGGATGACAGCAAAAGTCACACTTCAAATCCCAGGATCATCCTCTACCAAGTTTCAACATCCTGCTCAAAACTATTCAAAGAAATGGTTGAAAAAATAGACTAATAGTGGCAAAACTGGCTATTGTCTCCTAGCCTGGTTCTCAGAATTGTCTGAATTGTGTTTACTGAAACTTTCCAAAATTACTGAAGCTGAGGCAGAGAATGATCATGACAATGACAGACTTCAGCCTGAACAGTCAGTTGGCTGAAGCCACTGAAAGAGGAGGATAGAGTGGGAAATGTTAGGTAACCTTAACAGCGTTAAGCACTACTAGCATTCATTTTTACACAATTATTTTTAAATGTAACTTTTAGACTTTAATCATAATGCCTCTTGTGCCTTGCCCTCCTGCAATAGTATAGTCTCACTATCCTACTGTGAGATGTGAGGTGATCAGTCAAGTGGGATGTCACATAGTCTGGAGTGGCTCACGACTGTGAATGCCGACATCAGGGCAGACTGTCAGAAAACAGGGCAGACCCCTCCAAACTGGTGGTGTGTTCTATATTAGATTTCACTAAGCCAGTGAGAAATCTGAACTCCTGGATGACTGTACCAGTCTTACCATTGAGTCACAGACAGTCCACTTAGACTCTCCAGTCTATCTTGTCACCCAAACAAATTGGACTTTGTGATAAAATGGTTATTTACACCAAAAATCACATCACATTTAGGTTCCTTCCAGTCCCAAAAGACTGATCACTTACCCCAGATCAATTGGTACTCTAAATCAGTGTCTCTCAACCTATCCAGACTATTGTATCCCTTTCAGGAGTCTGATTTGCCTTGCGTACCTCAAGTTTCACCTCACTTAAAAACTACTTGCTTACGAAATCAAACATAAAAATACAGAAGTGTCAGAGTACACTATTACTGAATAATTGCTTACTTTCTCCTTTTTACCATATAATTATAAAATAAATCAATTGGAATAAAATATTGTCCTTTACATTTCAGTGTATAGTATATAGAGCAGTATAAACAACTCACTGTCTGTATGAAATTTTAGTTTGTATTGACTTTGCTAGTGGTTTTTAATGTAGTCTGTTGTAAAACTAGGCAAATATTTAGATTAGTTCATGTACCCCCTCGAAGACTTCTGCCTACCCCTAGGGGCACACGTATCCCTGATTGAGAAACACTTCTCTAGATCTTACACCAAAGACAACGCTGGCAGCTAAGGCTTATTAGCTAAGAAAAGGAAATTAGAGTTATTGAGAGGTTAAAGCAGGTAAAAATATGCTCAGGCGAGTCACAGTCTGTAATTCCAAATGGTAGCAATGATGTAATAAACTGCCAGTTTCCCAAAAGCGTTTTCAGGATATTCAGATAATCTCTGGGAATCTCCATTTGCATCTGGTACACTTTCCTGTAAGCATCCAAACAGTCCAGAGATGATGGATCTTTCCCGGAATCAACACTTACAGCTTCTTCTCACAGAAAACAAGCTGACAGTGTCATTACTCACGTAGGCTTTTCCTGAGTGAGGAATGCATTCTGAGTCTTTGACCTGCAGTTATCACACACAATGACACTTGCTTTGAAATGAGCACTTTTCTGTTACAGTTCATTTGCATTCCACAAGGCTTCTTCCTCCTTTGATGAGTTATTTAGTTACTGTGGTACACACAATGTGAATGTTTGCTACTACATTATAATGGGATACAGATAAGTGAAAACAATGCAAGTAACAGCCAGTTTTTATGAAGTTTAAACACCAAATACACTTACACATTTAACAATCACTTTGATCTATATTAATACACAAGTGAATGGTTTGGGGGCTGTGGCATGAGCTGGCACCTGGTCTCCCAGCGTCACATGGGACATCCCAGAAAACACAGTGTCCCTCAGGAAATGGGTAGAGTTAGTTGGAAAACCTCTTCCCTGCTGGGGCAGGTAACAGACAGGCGCCTTGCTCACTCATCACACTTGGAGTCTCCTCTGGTGCTGCTTTCTCTGGTGGCCCAGCACTTTCTGTCCTGCCTTAAAAAATACATACAAAAATCTGCCAGATTCCTCAAGACAATGGATGGTCCTGTCACTGATTCAGTGAGTCTAAGTCCCTATTCTGGGACTGTTCCCCCTCCCCTGCCTGCTCCACCACACTTCTCCCTTCTCCGAGATGCATGTAAACCCAAATCCCTCCCTCAAACTAGATGAAAAGAGAAAATAAAATAACATGATAAAGGGGTTTTACACTGAGGATGACTCTGGCCCCAGTATTTTAGCTTTACATAGGGCAAGCACAATAGGGCTGCCCAGCCAGCGAGCGAGCGGAGCTGCCATGATCTCTCTGTCTCTCGATTTATTATTTAGGGTGCAGTGGGATTCCATGTGATGGTCTTCAGATTAAGTTACTTACAGAATATGTCAGCAGTACCATAATGTCCCTAGCTAGGCAGCACACCCAGCGCTACATACACTACTCAGAGTCCCCTGGTGGCTGACTGGCCCAGACAACAACATGATTAACAGCCTGAGCAGGCAGGCTTTTGACTCACCATTTCAGAGGCTGGCTGCGTTGTCAGACACAAGCCAAAAACTAATTTGGATAGTGACAAAATCCATCTAGTGCCAGTGCCAGGTCTAGTCATTCTGAAATGAGCAAATCTGAGCTCCATTCTTCCATAGGGTGACCGTATTTCCCAAAGGGAAAACAGGACACCACATGTGGCTAGCCCTCCCTCTTCGCCCTTCCCACACACAGGGCTGGTCTGAGCCTCTTGCTCAAGCCCCCCCCTACCCTGTGTGGGGCTGGCATTGCTGTTCAACCAAGCACTGCCTCCCCCCCACCCAATGGGGCTGGCTCATTGCTTGCTCGAGCCCTGCCTGCCCCCCGCCCAAGCCCATCCTCCTTCCCTCCCCCACTGCAGGAGGCTGGCATTCCCATTTGCCCACCCCTGCACATTCGTCCGCACTCCACTCTTTTGACACACGTGGGCATTTGTCCCGTTTGCTCTGGCCAACTGATCAAATTGGCAAGAGCAAACAGGACAAATGCCCATTTTTGCCAAAAAAGTTGGGACGGCTGGGACAGGGCTTAAAAAAGGGACTCTCCTGGCCAAAATGGGATGTATGATCTCCTTGCTCTTACAGGACTTGTATACATATGGACTTGTTCCCAATTAATTGTTCCTACTTAACTCGCCAGTGTTCCAGAATAATAATATCCAAACATGGAGTTAAGTAGGAGCAGTTAATTGGGAACAACTGCATGTGCAGACAAGTTCCCCCATAACTAGGACTCAGAATACCTGGAAACCTTTCTCATCATCATGGCAGGTGGCATAGCTCAGGTTGGTGGCTGGCAGCACAGCTGGCCCACTAAGCCCCTTCTTTGGTCATATGACGTGTCTGGATTTTGGTTATCCACAGAGGGGTGAGGCTTTGGTGACCCTAGATAAAAGGGGCTGGTGAACGTGAGGTAGCCACACTAATGAGTTGCAAAACCCATGTGGAGTTTTATAGCATAGCTGGAAAAGATGTTGTCTTGGCTCAGCAGCAAGACCTAGACAAACACACCTTGCCCTTCAGAGTGCACACGACTCCAGGATTCCAAAAGAACAATTCCTCATTCCTGCTTCCATTTCTGAGTTTTGTTTTATTTTATTTTTAAAGAGAGGGACAGAAACAGAGCTGTTAAAATCCTTAGCACAGCCTTGGGAGCTGCTGGTTTAGAATCCAGGCACTGTCTGCCCAGCGTGCAGGGGGGAGAACAGGACAGGATGATACACAGATTGCAGGGATTTTATAAAAAGGCTGCCCCAGCTCTAATAAGTGATTTACCAGGGCAGGAAATGGTCCAAGAAACAGCACAGACTATCTGTGAGGCAGCAGAACCACTGATCTTTATGGAGGCCTTAGCCATTTGATCTTCTTTGTTTCCACATTTGGGGACATTATATTTTTCTATACAAAGTATTTTTTAAAGACCAAGTTTTGACACATGTAAGGGAATACATAAAATGAGATTCAAACCCAAGAATAAGTGTAACAATTTTATACATGCCTTCTAGCATAACACCAGCTTCCTGTGGGTCACTGCTGTTGGTGGGGATATAAATCTCTCAGTTAGTAGGTTAGTCTCTCTCTCAACAATTCCCACGGTGCTGTCTGCAACAGCAAAGATGCTAACTCCTGCATCCTCACTATGGGTGCCAAAAACAGCTACTGCTGTTCACAATTAATAAAGGACCTGCTAACAAACAAAAAAGAGAACCCATAAAACACAAAAGTAACCATCTTCCTGTGACCCGCATAAAGATAACGCATAGGGACAAACAGGCCTTTCTGGGGCAGAAAGGAGAAGATAGAAGCATTCTCAGACTCTTTCCCCATCCTACTTTACAAAGCTTCTTAAGGATCTACCCTTGCTCAGCTTGCTGGCATGCTGGCAGGGAAATTCTCTTTGAATTTGGCATGCAAATCATTTATGCCAAATTGCAAATCAAATACCATTATAATATCCTTTAACTACTTGAAAGGGGGTTCCAGGGAGGATGGAGCTAGGCTTTTCTCAATGGTAGTAGATGACAGAACAAGGAGCAATGGTCTCAAGTTGAAGTGGGGGAGGTCTAGGCTGGATATTAGGAAAGTTTTGTCACTAGGAGGGTGGTGAAGCACTGGAATGGGTTACCTAGGGTTACTTCTATCTTTAGAGGTTTTTAAGATGAGGCTTGCCAAAGCCCTGGCTGGGATGATTTAGCTCAGGTTAATCCTGCTTTGAGCAGGGGGTTGGACTAGATGACCTTCTGAGGTCCCTTCCAACTCTAATCTATGATTCTATGATCCTTACAACCAACAAAGTAGAGTCTTAGCAGAATTTGATTTTTATTTGTATAATTTTGAAAGATGATGGTTATTTTAAGATTTTTTTCTGTTTTTCTTGATTTAATCTTTCATTGGCATAAAAGTATTGGGATTAGCATTATTTTAAATTTTTAAATTAATTTACATTTTCATAGTTGCAGGAAATTACGCGGGAAGTCAGACAATTATTTAGTGACTGTAGATGTTGAGATTCAAAAAGTTTTATAAATATTAAGACATAAATTGTTAACATCATATGTCAAAATATGCAGAATTGATAAATTAAACAGTAATAAAGCACCAGGACCAGATGGTATCCACCCAAGAGTTCTGAAGAAACTCAAATGTGAAATTGCAGAACTACTAACCGTCGTATGTAACCTGTCATTTAAATCAGCTTCTGTACCAGATGACTAGAGGATAGCTAATGTGATGCCAATCTTTAAAAAAGGCTCCAGAGGTGATCCTGGCAATTACAGGCCAGTATGTCTAACTTCAGTACCGGGCAAATTGGTTGAAACTATAGTAAAGAACAGAATTATCAGACACATATATGAATACGATTTGTTGGGGAAAAGTCAACGTGGTGCTTCACCAATCTATTAGAATTCTTTGATGGGGTAAACAAGCATGTGGATAAGAGTGATCCAGTGGATACAGTGTACTTAGATTTTCAGAAAGCTTTTGACAAGGTCCCTCGCTAAAGGCTCTTAAGCAAAGTAAGCAGTCATGGGATAAGAGGGAAGGTCCTCTCCTGGGTCAGTAACTGGTTAAAAGACAGGAAACAAAGGGTAGGAATGGTCAGTTTTCAGAATTGAGAGAGGTAAATAGTGGTGTCCCCCAGTGGTCTATACTGGGACCAGTACTGTTCAACTTATTCATAAATGATCTGGAAAAAGCGATAAACAGTCAGGTGGTAAAACTTGTAGATGATACAAACTACTCAAGATGGTTGAATCCAAAGCAGACTGCGAAGAGTTACAAAGGGATCTCATAAAACTGGGTGACTGGGCAACAGAATGGTAGATGAAATTCAATGTTGATAAATGCAAAGTAATGCACATTGGAAAACATAATCCCAACTATACATATAAAATGATGGAGGTCTAAATTAGCTGTTACCACTCAAGAAAGAGATCTCGGCGTCATTGTGGACCATTCCCACGTTCTAAGATATTCTTAAATGAAACTCTTATATGTTCTCAAACAGCATTTTACTTATATTTCCTATCTGTAAATTTCAATTATCAATGCAAATATTTTTGTTGTTTTGTGTGTGTATGATGAAATTGATGTTTATCAATATTTACTGATTAAAAACCCAATACTTTATGCTTAGGCTTGTAAGGATCTCAAACATGGATATAACACAAAAGCCGTAACTTCATTTTTGGACAACAACCTGTGTTGTCAGGTAGTTTTTGCTTTGTCATGGAAAAGGTGAAATCTATCACATTGGAACATGTTTCTTTTGTTTAACCAAAACCAGAATGAGGTCACCCGGAGACATAATCACAGGAAACCTTCTTTTTCCAGAAGGTAAATCATCAGCCAGTTTATCTGTAGCCAGATCTTGTTTTATGCTAGTTCTAGAATCAGAGAACTTGTTAAAATCCTGTGATTTTTATCAGTGAATGTGGTCTCACTAGCCAGGCTAAGTGCCAGAATTACTCATCAGCAACTCTGGGTTATCCCTCCAATTTCAGAAGGCAATCTGAAATCTCTCAAGTGTCCACTGTTAAGACAGTTCTGAAGGAAATGTGCTGAGTGCCTGTCAGAGCTCATAAGCTAAACACAGTTGGATGAGGTAAGTCTTTGGAAGCATGACTTGCCTCGGAGAAACCCAGGTATTCCAGGAAGTAGTCAGAGATTCAGAAGGAAAAGTTACATCAGCTAAGTCAATGATTAGCCAATGTCCCAGAATAGCATTAGGGGAGGTGTTGTGCTATTGGAGAAACCACAGACCTGGAGCTAAGAATGTATACAGCTTTGTGTTCTATTGTTACCTGTCTTCCCCCTCTTCTGTTGTGTTCTGCACCCCCTTGCATCTTCTCCATTTTTAGATCATAGGTTCTGTGGGACAGAGATATCTTTTTTTGTTTGGACAGCACCCAGAACAAAGTATGAGCTTTGTGTACCATTTCACATTTTTTAAAGGGGGGCCTGGCCATCTGTGGTAATGAACAATTCCCACTGTGCTATCTGCAAGAGCAAAGGTGCTAGCTCCTGGTGTTCTGCACAATTTTCAGCAGAGATAATTGCTCCTGGACACAGGATTGGAATGTGCTTGGAGGAGAGGTTACAGGCTTTTGGAAATAGGAGGAAGCCAGGCATTCCTCTTTAATTTCACTTTTTCTACTTTAACTAGGCTAATGTGGGATAAGGAAGGGCTATGGAGGAAGAAGATGGAGCCAACAGGGCCACCAAAACACAGCTAAGGCTAGTACAAAGTATCTCATCACTGGAGTGCAGGGAAAGCAGCCCCTGGCACAGCAAGGCCACTTTACCACTGGACTGTAGTGTCAGCAGCCCCAGCGCTCATCTCTGCTGGAAGAGCCAGGCCTGATTTAGGAAGCATAGCTAGAAGTCAGAGAAGGAACCTAGGCATCTGGAATCCTGGGTTGTGTTTCTAGCTCTGTCACTAGGGCTTGGTCTACACTTACCTCGGCGATTCAGCGGCAATCGACAGGAGTCTAATCAGAAAACTTGTGTAACTCCCGTTGACTGCTGAGCTTCTCTTCGGCCCACTGTCTTCACTGCACTGTGCCACTTGCAGGGGTGGATTAACAGCGCTGACTTCTGGATCGACTGAGTGGGTCTTCACTGACCACTCAGTCGATCCAGATAAGTCGATCTGACGGCAGCAACTTTGCTGCCCCGCAGCCTGACTTTGTCAGCATTACCAACCCCCAGCATTCAAGAACAATAAATCAAGCCCCATAAATCATGAGTGTTGAAAACAATTTGAGCTCTTATTATTTGCCTTTGGGTTTTTGAACCTTTAGGGTGGATTTGAATAATGTTTTCATGCTTTTTCTTCACAACCCTGAGGGTTAAAAACTTAAAAAAAACCACCTGAGACTCTCATATAATCACAGAACTGGGCCTCAGGTGAAACACCCAATAGCACAAGGCTGGTGGTGAAGTCACAAGAGTTGGCAGTGCTGGTATGTAACTGTGGCCAAGTCCCAGAACTCCTCTGTATCTGTTCTCATCTGTAAGAGAGGGATAATGCCCATCTGCCTGGTGAGGGTGGCTGAAGGCCAGGGGAGGGTACAGGGGAAGGGCAGGTTTATTTGAGATCCAGCAGTGTGCAGGGAAGCAGCCCTGCCAGCTCAGCTGGGAAGAACTGCCACCAGAGGCTGCACTTGCATCGCATTCAAACCAACCCGCCCAGCAGCAGATTAGTCCCCAAAGGGAGCCAGTGTCTCCCCCAGAGAGGCTCCTTCAAACCAAGTTTGTGCTGTGGACTATTTTGAACCAATACAAACAAGGTGCAGCTCCAAAGCCAGCACTCAGGCTTGGTTACTCATCCCAATAAGGCAGATAGGCTGCAGACATTGCCCCCCGCCCTGCCCCCTCCCGTCACCTGATGCACGGACACAGGGAAATGCACCCCGGTGGCTAAGAGAGCCTGCCCCCCATCCCGTACTCCCTGCCCCCCATCCCGTACCCCATCACTCCCTGCCCCCTCCATCTTACCGGCCCCCCATCCCGTACCCCCTCTCTGCCCCCTCAGCCCGCCCCGATCACTCCCAGACCCGCCATCCCCCGGCCCATCACTCCCCGCCCCCCGGCTGGCCTGCCCCGGCGGCGGGGCCCGGGCGGGGCGGGGCGGGGCGGGATCGGGTTTCACATCTTGCAGCAGCAGCCGGCGGCCGCGGGGCAGAGCAGAGGAGCGGGCGGGTCATGGCGGCGAGGTGAGTGAGTGCGGCGGACGGGCGGGCCAGCGAGCCCTGCGCTCGGAGCCGGGCCGGGCCGCCCGCACCTGTTGAGCCGGGCCCAGGTCTGGGTCTGGCGGGGCCCAGCGAACAACCCCCGACCGTAGTGCCGCTGGAAGCCCCTGTCTTCCTCCCACCCACTGCAACCCCCCCTCGTTGGTAGGGGTGGGAGCCCCTGCCAGCTGCAGTTTGCCCCCCCCCCGTTGGTAGGGTGGGACGGCTGGGAGCCCCCCTCTTCGTCCGGCTGCAGCCCGCCCACTGATGGCAGGCGTGGGAGCCCCGCAGCTGCTGCTCCCCATTAGTAGTTGTGGGACCCCCTTCCTCTGCTGCAGCCCGGCTTCCCCACTGGCAGCCCTAGGAGCCCCTCGCGCCCTGTGACCCCTACGTTGTGCTGGGAGCCCTGGGCAGAAATCACAAGGGACACGCTGGCTGGCAAAAGTCAGGAAAGCTTCCTGAGTCTGAGCTGTGCCAGGCCATTGCATGGGCGCCCCACAAGGGCAGGGGCCTGGTGAGTGGGGAAGGGGCCCAGAAGCCCTGTTACTTGCGCTGTTTAAAAGAGGAGATAAATCACTGCTGAGGAGACTTTAGGGAACCCTCCTGCTTTGGCGTGTAGGGGTGGGGCAAGAGACAGGGAGTGGTTGGTATTGTGTCCACAGCCCAATCTAGGACTTGGGAGATCTGGGTTCAGTGTGTCACTTAATCTGCCTGTGCCTCAATTCCCATCACACAGTGGAATAACATCACTGCCTTTCTCCCATCACGACTTCTTGGATGCCTGTCCTGAAGAGTTTACGTTTTGCTATATGTATGTAGAGCCCCTAGCACAAATGGGCCATGATCACGGTCTCTTTCCTCTCAAACATCTCTGATACCCGTCCTGGTTCCTGGCGTGCGGGGTGAGCATGTTAGCTTGATTTTTCTGTTAATGATTAGCAGTGAAATAGTTGAAAGTCTTAACGTTTAAATGGAGTCTCTGCGTTAGCACCCACCTGGCACGAATGGGGCAACACCTGCCTCTGTACACAGAACTACTGCAGGTCACCTTCAAGGGCTGAAATATTACAATTTAAAAAAATGAAATCTTATATTCTGCAGAAACTGATGTCCACACAAAGGGGCCAGGATCAGGATGGCATTTGGCTTGCTTTGAGTCCAGCACCCCCAGGCTAGGGGAAGGACCCAGTGTGTTGAGTCTCTCTCAACCCCATACTCCATAACCTGAGGGTTTATGACCTAAGACTGTCTTATGGGTCCCCACTCCCAAAGGGCTTGTTCTTTGGGCCGTAGGCAAACTCCAGTGTCTGGGGCTTTTTGAGCCCCGTTCTAGTGTCTGACATTTTAAAGGGCCTGTATTAACTGCAACTTTCACAGTCTGTGCAGAAAACGTTTTTGTTTGATTTCCATTTACATACAGCTTTTGTTAGTTTTCTCTAGGGAAGGAACATATTTTGCGCTTGTCCTTTAGCTATTTGACTCCTCAGTAAAACCAGGGGGCCCAGTTCACCCCTGAAGTAAGCCTATTAATGTCGGGATAACTGATCCAGGATGTTTATATTCAGATGGGGCCCGTCTGCCCAACTTTTGGGGGAACTTTTTGTTTTTGCTGAGTCTCATGTGGTTCTGTTACTGGCAGACTGGCCTTTGTTCTCACTGTCTGCTCAAGGTAAAATTTTCTTCTTAACAAAAGTTGTGGACACATGCCAAATAGAAGCGTTAAGACCAAACAGTGCTCTTACCTTTGCTAAGGGGCTTTTACATGTTTTTCTCTGTGTTGATGAGCAGTTAATCAGTAATCATCCGTATCCCTTTGAGCCTACTCTGGTCTCAGTCCTACCAGAACGTGCCTGATTCACAGGCTTTGAGGTGGGTGGTTTGACTGTGCATAGAGTACTTTGTACATTGTTATTGCTATATGGCTTTCTTAAAATCGATTAAAATTGGAGTTGGTGTTACATGTGCAGGAATGACTTTCTGTGTTTTTACTGGGGAGTATTAATTTCACCCATAGTTTAACTCTCCTCTTTCCATGGGATAAGTATTGAGGATCTGCTGTTTACAATGAAGGTGGATGCCCAAGAGACCAGTTTCCCAGAATCCACTGTGCTCCAGACATGGAGTGATGTTATACATCCTGTGAGGAGCCCCATTCAGACAGAACCCTTCACTGTGGGGTTGTTTGTTTGCAGGAGATACTTGGGTAAAGTGTGGTCCCAGTAGTGGGCGGACAATGTAGAGGCTGGCAGATGCATTGTCATTCTACAGGGCTAGTCCACATTAAGCTCTTTTAGGTTAATTGTTTTTGCATTGGTCCAGCAGAATTGCCTCTTTTGAGAAGTCAGCAGGCTAGGCTGTAATGATTTGACATTCAAATGAAGGTCATGGGTCAACTGGCTTCACACGGTCTCCTCACATGGGAGGAAGCTGTGTTTGCATCTTGGTTCGTGTGGCTTTTTTCTCCATTATCATGCTGGCTCACTGGAAGAGCTGTTCAGAGCATCTATGAGATTTTACTAAGTTTTTCTTACATTTTTTTCCTGCTCCTCTTCCTGTAAAATGGAGTTTCTCTCTCTGTGTACAGATAGCACCTGATGGTCCACAAGGAATATCACATTCTAGGGCCTAAGTACCCCAAGACCTCACCATTGCACTGCCCTCTTCCAGCAACTTCAGGAGCAGATGGTTGTTGCTCTTGCCTGCTCAAATGTAGCCATACAAGGACATTTAATTCTCAGAGTTTGGACAGTGTAAAGTTGCAGGTTGTTCATTTCCTTGGACGAAATGGAAAAACTAATAAAGTAGCCAAGACTTTGAGACTTCCTACTGATTCCATCAGGCCAGTGTGAAGGCATACAAGGCTTCCCAAAGTTTTTCTCTATCTAGTCCATCATCTACTACCTTTTGCTGTTTGTGTTCTTTAGCTTATTATGTACTGAGTTATGCAGTGTAGTTGTAGCTGTGTTGGTCCCAGGATATTAGAGGAACAAGGTGGGTGAATTAATATCTTTGTTTGGACCAACTTTCTGTTGGTGAGAGAGACAAGAATTTGATCTCACACAGAGTTCTTCCTCAGATTTACAGATAAAAGATATCACCTCATCCACCTTGTCTCTTTCTCTACTGAATTGACAGGGCCACAGCTTCTTATTCTTTGGATCCAGGCTGTTTGAAAGTGATTCCGAGATCACAGTGGATTATAGGAATGCAAATTTTTGAGCCAGGTTTCTGTTTGGATAGTCCACATGCCTTTTGCATTCACAATGGGTCAGTTTAACAGAAACAGATATGCTGGCCTCCATTGTAAGTACATCAGATACAGGAAAATATAAGTATATTTGGGTTGATATGTTTTGTAATCAGAGTTTTATGATCATGCCTGCTATCCAAAAGACTAGTTTCAGCCTGCAGATGATCTAATCCATGGCTGAAAACCTCTCAAAGAATTTGAACATTTCATATATCCATGAGGCACATATATAATCAGTTTATACCGGGGGTCAAATATTGAAATTTTAGGGAGGATAAAAGAGAACTGCTTACTCCTCAATTTAAAATGTTTGATTAAAAAAAAAAAAGCAACATGGTGCAGAGATAAAAGAACAAACAGCTTCTATTATGAGCTGATTGCCTAGCCCATTTCAAAATAAAATGCACATTTGTGTATGAATGTATAGGGGTTTTTTTCCCTCTAGGTCCTGAAGTATCTCTGATGTCTCTTGTTTGTGGCTGGAATGCAGCTGGCCTACATGTGGTAGTGTTCCTTCTGTGGCAAGTGTGCCTCTTAAGGAATAGGTGTGTATGGAAGTGTTTTAACTGTCCCTCTTCATAGAATCATAGATGATAAGGGTTGGAAGGGACCTCAGGAGGTCATCTAGTCCAACCCCTGCTCAAAGCAGGACCAACTGCAACTAAATCATCCCAGCCAGGGCTTTGTCAAACCGGGCCTTAAAAATCTCTAAGGATGGAGATTCCATGACCTCCCTAGGTAACCCATTCCAGTGCTTCACCAAACCATCCCCCTAGTGAAAAACTATTTCCTAATATCCAATCTAGACCTCCCCCACTGTAACTTGAGATTATTGCTCCTAGTTCTGTCATCTGCCACCACTGAGAACAGCCTAGCTCCATCCTCCCTGGAATCCCCTTCAGGTAGTTGAAGGCTCTTCTCTTCTGCAGACTAAATAAGCCCAGTTCCCTCAGCCTCTCCTCATAAGTCATGTGCCCCTTGGTCTGGTCTGGCTAGTACTAGAGATGGAGCGGGAAAGGTTGTTGAATTCTTCTCTTAGGGAGGTTAGTATGGAGGTGAGTGGGGATGGGTTTATAATGTACCTGAGATCTGATTGCCCCTCTGGCACCAAGCGCATTCTGCTGAAAGGATAGGATTCGTGTGTGTTATTGCTGATTACAAGGATGATTTTGAAAATAAGGTAATAGTTACAGTGCTGTCATTGCATCTCTCAGACTTGAGTATGATTTCATTATCCAGAGCTGCTTCTAATTCTAATCCAGGGTTTACGTCATCACTTGGGTAGCAAATTGTTATGCAAGCCTTTTTCAGAGAACGTAGTGGATTTCAGCTTGGAGTAGATTGAAATTCACCAGAAATTATCCAGCCTGTCCCCATATTGCTGACTGATTCCACAAGTCTGAATTCAACCATGCCTTTAATATCCTGGAGTTCTCTGATTCAGTTAGTCAGAGTTAGTTAGTTAACCTGGTGCAACTCTCTTTGGGGATATTCTGATTTTTGTTTGAGTGGCTTATTTTGGTTTATCTTAAACTTGTTCCTAATTGTCTTAAATTAAACTGAAATAAATTTTGTTTAAATCAAAATAGACGTCCATTCAGTCTCTGGCACTGAGTTAGCTAGATTGGTTTAAAATCACACCGTAAATTAAACTGGTACACCTCTGCATTTTAAGAAACCTAAATTATAAACCTTAGTTAAGTTTATCTGATTATCCATACCATCTTTCTTTGGATCCTTTTAATTTTGATTGCTTAACTTAGGAAAAGGACTCGAGAGTTGAATTTAGTTTTCTAGAGTTTTATTAAATATTCTTAATAACAAAAACTAATACGATAGGATATAAGAAGACAAAAATAGTATTGAACTATGATTTGGCTAACAAACTAGGAAATTGGTTGATATAACCGTTTAGGTTTTCAGAATCAAATCACAGCTGCAATAGAAAATAATTCTTACACTCAATCACTATATGGGAAAGGTGACTTTGTTTAGATTTTTGACTGAGTCGCTCAGAATAGGGCATTGATGCCATTTGGGTCATTAACTCTGGTGTTGCTAACACAAGGGAGGGAAAACTATCCAAAGCTAGCTCACAAGGCAGTTTGTCAATTACTTAGATACCAGTTCAACAAGGTCTTTTTTCCAATGGATCTATAAATGTCAGCCCTGGTTATCTATTTCTCAATGAATTACATTAATCCCAGGATCTGATTAACACTCCTAATTACCTAAAATAAATTCCTACATTTCTGACAGACTGTATAGGCAGTGCAGTTAACAATATTAACTTGTTCAGTTTTAAAGCTACTTTACAACAAACTTGATTGGAATCTGTTACAAATCAAGGACTCGCTAATTTTAACAGTATTTATTAAGCACATACACTAGCCTATATTCTTCATTTCTAATTAGGTACCCAGTTTTAGGAAAAGTTAAGTTTTAGGAAGTGGGCAGTTGACTGATTTGGGTCTTCACTCAAGAGAAAGTGTATTGTTTATCTCCAGATCTTTGCTCAGCTATCAGCTTTTAGCTCAGTTACTGATGATCATTGCAGGAATTGACATTGCAAACACAGGTGGAGTGAAGGATAGATATGACTGTAATCTTTTTTCCCAGTGCACTAGTGGGAAACCCACATTGCAGGAAAATAGAGGGAGACAATTAGAAGTGCCTATCTGAGACAGGAACTGATGTCACCAGGAGGACTCTCAGGTGACTGGCCCAGGACCTCAGATTTCTCCCTTCCAGGTGTTTTCAGCTTTCAGGAAGTGATGTGCTGAAGGAAACAGACTATTTTATCCTATTTCTGCTGAGTGGTCCAGTTTAGTTTCTCTTTTTAAAAGTGCTGGCATGGACCAATCAGATAGTGATCCATACTTCTTCCAAACATTCAAAATGACCAACTAAAATGAGTCGTCCTCTCTCACCATCCAATAGTTAACGAAACGTCAGCTTTTAAGTTCTTCCAACGGGACGGGAATTATTTTGTCACAGCAGCTTGTGTAAGACAGGGCATTGATGGTACAACCATCTTGGGACATACCTTGAGTGCTGCTGAATTGTCCTATTTAAAATTCATATCATTTGTACAAAGTCCCTCCATATTCTTTGATGCTCTTTAAACTTGATTTAACAGTCCATTGTACAATGCAAAATCACTTCAAGAGCTGCTGTTCTCTAACAGGCTGGGACAATTGTATAAATCTTTCGTTTCTGTTCTCCTTGTTTTAGTAACAATGACAGGACCTGGGTGTGTATGGCTGAGCTGTATCTGTGCATTACTGACCAAACAGTTACATTTCTGATTATTCCACTCCGTGGTCAAGTGTCCTTCTAAACACATTATTTGGTTTCAGTTCCTTTTATTTACTGCTACTTTCAGCACAGGAATATTTCACTAACTTCATAGCATACGTGTGCTTGATTGCAAACATTAGCCTTACTTCTTCACTTTATCACTTGTCATACACTAAAAGAAATCAATATGAATGCAACCCTTTTCTTTTCTAACAAGTTTGCCAATAAGGTAAACCCTGTCATTAATGTTTACAATATTTTACCCAAAACTATATCACTTAAAATTGACTGCCCCTTTATACACATTTTAATTGTAATATTAGATTACATCAAATTCCTTATTTTTAACTGTATCTGGCACATCATATAGCAATGTTTGATATTAATTTAATTTTTAATTCATTGATTTATTAACAGACAGGGAAAAGGGAGAAGTCTCTGTAGCTGCACCGGAGGTATACTCC
Source organism: Emydura macquarii macquarii (assembly GCF_026122565.2). Lineage (NCBI taxonomy): Eukaryota > Metazoa > Chordata > Testudines > Chelidae > Emydura > Emydura macquarii. The sequence goes on along the minus strand of NW_027131307.1, from coordinate 374,072 downwards.
TGCAAAAGGCTGCAGCAACTCTGAATTTCTTCCAATTATTGATGAAATATAGCTGTTAGACTGTGCGTATTTATTCTCTTAGCTCTCTGTGCTATCTTTTCTAAAAGGCCTTGTTGCCTGGGCAATTCTTAAATAGTAATAACTCAGAACTTTGGGATCTACATACATACTACAGCATATGGGCAAGCCCTGGGTCTCTGGGAAACTGTCAACATCAGACACCCCAAACTCTGTTGTGATGGAAAATTAATCAAAGGTTCAAAGAAAAAGTGCTTCTCCTTTGCCTCTGTGGCTTCCTGTTCCAACATGCCCTTTTCTGCTCTCCTATCTTCATGGCTTTATTTTTGGACTAGGCAATTGAGAGTAAGTGCTTGCAGATTTTTACCAGAGAAATACATCAGATTCTCAAATGTTTATTACTTTTTAGTTTTATTTAGTTTTTATTGCCTTTGTTCAAATAGAACATAATTATATATGATTTGTTGTAACACGCAGGCTTGCCCCTTTCTTTGAAAAGCCCTCTGGGCATCCTGAGCTCGAATAGTTAGCAAAGTCACCTTTTATTTATAATATAAATAAAGACTAGAGCAAACATTGGGATCTGGTTTAAGCTGGATTCATGGAGGGTTTCTGTATGCAACTGTCACTATGTACATAGTGGACGTTAATGCTAATTCTTCAGCGTGTCAAGATGAGTAGCATCCAGGCTATTTTCACCTTAGCAAAGGTGGCTTGAATGTTGAAATGGTTTCTTCCACTTTTGAACAGAGACATCACAAACTCAAGCTACAAACACCATCTCCAGGAATCTTTTCGCCATTGGTTGATTCTTACGTGTTTTATAGAATCCAACTCACCTTATTTTTCTGATAACTTTTAAAAACACATTCTTTATTTAATCTTTATCAGTATGTGGAACACACTGGATAATACAGCAGAAATTAAAACTCCCAGTAGCCATCTGTATGCTATGCAGCAAAAGTTAAATTTTCTGCACTTCAGAAAATGGTGTTTCTCTCCCCAGGCAACAGGGAAAGAAAGCAGCACTCACTGTGAGGTATGCAGTTGAATGTCCATGTGTTCTTTGGTAGCAATTACTGTTCCAAATGTCCTGAGGTTGTTCACTGTAAGGATAACTGAACTGAATTTTTCCTGCCCATATCAGAATAAATATTAACCACCTGAAGTCAGTGGTAGTTTTAATCTGGCTGCTAGAGGGCGCTTGCTTGAATCGCTCCCAGGCAGTTCTCCTAATCTCATTGAGTGTATTCTGACAAACTGGTACATGCTGGAAGAGGAGGATCAGGGTGTGGTAGAGGTGAGGTGCTTAGCTTTTAGAGAGGACACCAACTGCAGCTGATGCCAAGAAGTGTGAAATGTGAATGGAAAAAGAACTGCATCGAGATCTCCTGTTAATTTACTTCCCTTCTGTGCTACTCAGCAATTCTCAGTTAAGTATTCAGACTTTTGAGGTTTACCCAAGTAGCAGATCTTTAGACACTTTTAAAATATAAGTGAGGACCAATGCTAAATCCATTGTACTAGAATGTTATATGTTACCCCCAAAAAATAAAAAAATAAAAAATGCAGTATTCCTGTTGTAAGGTAGAGTGTTTGGAAGAACTCTGTCTGTTTTAGGTCCCTCTGACTGTGGTATCTCAATGCTTGCTAGCATAGTTTAATTGCATTTAGTTCAGGTAGTGAAATGTCTTTGGAAGAAACAGATGTGGGGAGTTAAAACCGTGGAAGATATTTTGTAGTTTATGTTCTGTTGGCATTTATCTCTGGACTCCTAGCACAATTCTGCATTAGGTTACAGATGGTGTGAGACTGATGGTCTCAGCTTGGTCTGTCTTTTAGAGTGTTTTACACTAAAGCAAAATACCTTAATTCTAATGAGATTTGATTTCAAATGCCTGCTCCCTTTTCTTCACTACAGCTTACAAGTGCACTCCTACATGCCCACTAAATAGAGTTACAGTGTTTTTGCGTGTAGACTGGCCCCTCGTGTGTAATGTGACTACATTGATTTAAAGCTGTAATTTAGAGTTCTTTTTAAAGCATTGGTTTGACATGCTGGAGAGCAAGGTCTAGTCTGCACTAGAAAAGGTTTGCTGATAGAGCTATACAGGCAAACCCTCTTAGGCCATGTTTATGCTACAAATTTTTGCTGATGCAAGTTACATCATCATAAAGCTGATGAAGTTAGTATATTGCTTGTGCACATGCATATTTGGATGCTTGCGTTGGCGCTGCACGTGCTCACCAGGAGTGCTTGTGTCGAGGCACGGTAGGGTGCACCATGGGTAGGCATCCCTGTGTGCAACTCACCACTGTCGAGCTCACTGTCTTTTGGGAGGTTTTGGCAATGCATGGTGGGGCAGAAACAAGTCATGCAGGGATGACTGAGAGAAAGGAGTCAACTTCCCAGCATGAAGCTGTCTCCATCCCATAATCTAATCTATATCCCATACTTTTCATGCCTGTTTTAAAAATACCATGAACCTGTGTGGCACTGCTTGTCTGCCAGGAGCATGGAGCCTGCACAGCTCTGGACTATTGTCTTAAGCGTTGCAAGCACAGGACACACAATTCTTGGGTATTTGCAGAGCTTCAAGAAAAACTGAATCAGTGGGAAACATTGGTTTTGTGGAGGACAGATTGGCATGGGACATAGTAAGAAACAATTCAAGTTCATTGGTGACATTCATGGAGCAGCTGCAAATGGGGGAGTGCTGATTCTGGGTCGAAGAAATGTGGGAACATAAGAAAGGCCATGCTGGGTCAGACTAATGGCCCATGTAGCTCAGTATTCTGTCTTCTGACAGTGGCCGGTGTAGATCCTTCAGAGGGAATGAACAGAATAGGGCAGTTTATTGAATGATCCGTCCCCTGTTGTCCACTCCCAGCTCCTGGCAGTCAGAGGCTAGGGACACCCAGAGCATGGGGTTGCGTCCCTGACCATCTTGGCTAAAAGCCATTGATGGACCTTTCCTCCATGAACTTAAGTCATTCCTTTTGTACTTTTGGCCTTCACAACATCCCCCGTTTTAAAAGATGCCTTTTTGTCTTTAACCGTCTCTTTTACTCTGTTATTTAGCCATGGTGGCATTTTTTTATTTGGGGTATACATTTAGATTAAGCCCGTATGATGTTTTTAAAATGTTCCCCTGCAGCTTGCAGGCATTTCATTCTTGTGACTATTCCTTTTAATTTCTGTTTAACTAGCTTCCTCATTTTTGTGTAGTTCTCCTTTCTGAAGTTAATATTAATGTGGTGGGTTTCTACAAGGGTGTTAAATTAAATTAACATTATGCTCACTGTTACCAAGGAGTTCAGCTCTATTCACCCCTTGGACCAGATCCTGTGCTCCACTTGGGACTAAATCAAGAATTGCTCTATCCTTGTGGGTCCCAGGACTAGCTGCTCCAAATAGCAGTCATTTATGGTGTCTAGAAACTTTATCTCTGCATCCTGTCATGAGGTGACATGTACCCAGTCAATATGGGCACAGTTGAAATCCCCCTTTACTATTGGGGTTTCTGTTTCTGTAGCTTCTCTCTTGTCCCTGAGCATTTCACCATCCTGGTCAGGTGATCAATAGTATGTTCCTATTGCTATATTTTACTAGTCAAGCATGGAATCTATACATAGAGATTCTGTGGTACAGTTTGATTCATTTCAGATTTTTACTATATTTGACTCTATGCTTTCTTTCACATATAGTATCACTGTCCCCCCAGCATGATCTACTGTATCATTCCTATATATTATGTACCCTGGTATTACCCTGTTCCATTGATTATCCTCGTTCCACCAAGTTTCTGTGGTGCCTATTATATCAATATCCTCATTTAATACCAGGCACTCAATTTCATCCATCTTAGTAACGAGCACTGATTGGTGGGATCACATTGTAATGAAGATTTGGGAAGATGAGCAGTGGCTGCAGAACTTTTGGATGCATAAGGCCACATTCCTGGATCTGTGTGCCAAGCTTGCGCCAGCCCTCCAGCACAGAGACACCAGAATGAGAGCTGCACCGCCAGTGAAGTGAGTGGCAATCATACTGTGGAAACTTGCAATACTGGATTTCTACTGGTCAGTGGGAAATCATTTTGAAGTTGGAAAATCCACTGTGGGGGTGTTGTCATGCAAGTGTGTAGGGCCATTCATCATCTTCTGCTATGCAGGACTGTGCCGCACGGCAATGTGCAGGACAAAGTGGATAGATTTGCACTGAACTTAAGTGGAGTGATAGTTATGCAAGTGTTGGTGGATCATTAGGGATGCTTCACCAACATCAATATTGGCTGGTCAGGGAGGCTGCATGATACTTGCATCTTTAAGAGTTCAGGACTGTTCAGAAAGCTTCACTCAGGGACTTTCTGTCCTGACAGAAGGATTAGCACTGGTGACGTTGAAATGCCAACAGTGATCCTGGGGAACCCAGCCTACCACTTGCTCCCCTGGCTCATGAAGCTGTACACTAGTCATCTTGCCAGCATCAAGGGAAGATTTGACTATCTAATCAGCAGCTGCAGAATGACAATTGAATGTGCTTGTGGTGGATTGTGCTGGTGTTGCTTATTCACGAGATTGGATCTATGTGAGGATAATATCCCAAGGGTTACAGCTGCCTGTTGTGTCCTGCATAATATCTGTGAAGCAAAGAGGGAGAAGTTACTGCTGGGGTGGAGATGGAGCAGCTGTTTGCTGGCCTTGAGCAGCCAGACACAAGGGCTATCAGAAAAGCTCAAGGGGGAGCTATACGGCTGAGGGAGGCTTTGAAAGAGCACTTTAACAGTGAGTCACAGGGATGTGTCATGCTGCACTGTGCTCTACGTGGTTCTGCTGTTTTGGGGCCTGTTATGAATTGTGTGGTGCTTGGTGTACGTCTGTGAATGTAACACTGTCAATACGCCTTTTAATGTTGTGGTGCTTGCTGTACATTTATAGCTACTATGCTGTGTTTGTCACTGATCCTATGGATTGTGTCACACTGCACAATAACAAGGAATGACTGCTTCCAGTACCACCGAGCACTCTGCAGTGGATGTTGAGAACTAATAAAGATGGATTATTTTCCAAAGAATAGAATTTTATTGGGTAACAAAATTAGGGCAAAGACAAACCCTGTGCAATTTAAAAGCAAATACAATAAAAACAATAAATTAATGGAACAGAACATAAGGGTAAAGAACATTCATGCCCATTTTACCTAAACAAACAACCGCAGCTCTCACAGGCCAGCATGTGTGGAGCTGTGGGCGTGTGTAATGTCCTCTGGCGTGCAGTGGTCGGGGTAGTGCAGCGGCCCCTGAGGCCCCGTGGAATGTCGCAGGGGGGCGTAGGCAAGTGCCGCAGTGGCGTTCTCCAAACTGCAAAGGGAGGCGTGCCTGGAATTGTTGAACCTGTAGGTCCACAAGCGTCTGCAGCATCTGTGTTTGCTGCAGAGAAGCCCCGTTATAGCCTGGCGCATCTCCCTCTTCTTTTCTGGCTGGGACTCCTGGGCCTTTCTCCTGTCTGCACTGTTGACCCTCCAGGCCCTTTCCTCACAGTCTAATGCAGCACTGGCTTGCAGGATCTCATTGAACGTGTCATCCCGAGTCCTCTTCTTTCTCCTCCTTACCTGGCTCGGCTGTTCTGCAGGTGTGGGAGGACGCCTCCAGGCCACAACAGCAGCAGCTCCAGATGAAACAGGTATAGGTATCACTGCCAGTTCAGTCACAACCGAAAGTGAAAGCTGAGGTTCAGAACTCCCTTCCCTTGCTGCCCTACACAAGGTATACCTACTGACACTTCCACTTCACCGCCCCACTCTCAGCACCAGCCATGGGGAGTGTGGCCCGCCAGGGGCAAGGGAAATGAGGAGGGAATTGTTCGGTTACATGGAACTACGAGTGCAGGCCAGTGGCACTGAATCCTGGCACCGATTCCCACAGGCAGGTGGGATTTTAGCTGACGCCTCACTCCGGAGAGTAACAATGGCAGAGAGAGCGCAGCTGCTGCTGGCGTCCCAAAGCCGCCTGGGCCCGTATGTCGCTAGCTGGTTACTGCAATGGTGCCTGCCGAAGTTATCGCTGACTGGCGTGGAGAAGTGTCCTGCTGTGGAGGAACAAATAAGGCTGCCATCCCTAGAAACCTTCGGGAAATGACTGCAGAGTGCCTCCATGGGAGTTTCATAAAGATCTCTCAGGAGGATCCAAGGGACACAAGCAAACTGCTCTGCATGTCCCCACCGTGCCCCCCTCAAACAGGAGAATGAAAAGCAGTTAACAGCTCTACCTCTCTGTGTTGTACCACTGCCTCTTCTAGTTCGAGGAAATTAACCAAGAACTGGTCCTGGTAAGTTGGAGGCGCCATCAGTATTTCATTGTAATGGGAAATACATTGACACGCTTAGCCAGGGGTACTTCCCCTGCTTCGGGCTCACCTGTGCTTGTCTGCTGGGACGCACTGGACTGCAGTGGAGTCTCAAACAGGTCCTGGCTTGCAGCATAGCTGCTCTCCCTCCCCCTGTCCCACATCCCCCATCCTCCTCGCCCTCACTGTTCAGGGAAGGGGCCTGTGACTTGGGTTCCTGGGAGGCGTCTATGCTGATGTGCAGGTGGTGGTGGTGTCTATGCCAAGCATGGCATGCAGCTCTTTGTAAAAATGGCAGTTCTGCAGCTCGGAACCAGATTGGCTGTTGGCCTCCCTGGTCTTCTGGTATGCCTTCACTTTCACGCAGCACTGCTGCTGATCCATGTCGTATCTCTTCTCCTGCATCCCCCGTGCAATCTGCTCATAGATGTCCACATTTCTGTGGTTGGTCTATAGCTGTGCTTGCACAGTCTCTTCTCCCCGCAGGCCCAGGAAATTCAGTATTTCCTATCTACCCCAGGCTGCAGTGCATCTGAAGCGTGTAGCCGGCATTGTCAGCTGGGCAATTGCACAACAGTGGAGAGCTGCTAGGTGTGCTTGCCAAACTGGGCAATCAGGAAAAGGATTTAAGAAATGTGCAGGGCTTTAAAAGGGGTGGGAGGCCTTCCGGTGGCCGGGACCCTGGGTAGTGGAGTTCACAGTTGTGACCAGAGTGGTCTGTGTCAGACCTTGTGGGACAGCTGCTAGAGGACTGTTAGGGTTGACATAGGTAACATAATGTCTACATTTGCACTGTGGCGACCTCTGTGCATTGACCATGGCTTGACACTGCTTAGGAAGGTGGTGTTCCTGTGTCACATCATGGAGAACTTACACAGATGGGAGACAACTTTAAGTATGGACACATGCACAAGTAGGTCAACGCTGATCTTACTTTGTAGTGTAGACCGGGCCTTAATAGAGTTCATTTTCCCTAAATGAAATAAGCTATACTGGCAGATGTGCTTTTTCCACTATAGCTGCAGGTACAGTAGGGCTTTTACTGTATAGAAATGTTGTTAAAAAATAAATCGCACCCCTAGCTGACATAACTATACTGGCAAAAGTGTTAAGTGTAGGCCTGGCCTCAGTTACAGAGAGTATGTTAGTGTAACTCTCCCCTGTTAAAGAAAATCTCCACTTGCTAGTTCACTACCATTAGCTGGGTAGTACGTGTGGGCAGGCCCTAGAACTGCATGGGGAAAGTCTGGAGAGGGAGAATCGAGAACTGAAAGGCACATTGTCCTTTCTCCTGCTCAGAGCCTGATTTTTGACCTTTTATCAGCAAGAAGCACAATTCTGTCTTGCTAGCCTGCAGGTGCATGGAGATCTTTTCTTTTAGCTTCAGGCATCTTCTGCTTCCAAACGCCCCTGGGAAATAACCATGAGACACCAGAGCAGAGATGGTGGGCCAAATACTCCCGCAGGAAGAGATCCAGGGAAGCCTTGTGTGCGACAACCTTCTTAGACCAGCCCTAACAAACCACAGGGAGTGCTGCTGGCTCTCAGGCTCTTGGAACGGACTCTCCAAGGCACTATCCAAACACGGCAAGCCAAGAACATGTTGCTGCTGTGCTTGAGTGTAAAATGATTTCAGTGTCTAGCTCAGTCTTGCAGATGTACCATCCCAGGCTGGCAATCTCCTTACCATCCTGCCCATGAAGATGAGAAGAACAGTGATGTTTGACTTGTTCGTCAAAGAGCTGCTCCAAACTGGCAGAGATCATGTAGTCACATGTTGCATTTTGCACAGGGAAGCCTGCTGGGGAATCTTGAGTGTGACACTCTTTCTCTCTGGGAATGGGGCTATAGTAATTGTTACATGCTGGTTTGCAGTTTCAGCTACCTAAAGAGCGCTGAATTGGGGCTGAGTGCACAGCACTTCCCAGAGATCCTGCTGGGGATTTCATGGTGGCAGGCAGGGCCCTAAGATCTGAGCAGTGTGCGTGGGGCTCCGGCAGATAGTTTAGCTCTAAGTGTGTGTGTGAGAGTGGGGTGTGGAGGTGTTGTGTTGTGCAGTCTGGGTTGCTGTAACCTCCCTACCCCATCACCAGAGCTAGTTTAAGACCTGAGTAAAGGTTTCTGTAGTTACCAAGTGGGAATGGCCATTTTCTTGCATGGTTGGCGGTTTCACTGGAGAAGACATTAGAATTGCCTAGAGAACTGAGCAGGAGCTCTTCTATGGACAAATGCATTAAGAAAATGTCTCCCTGGGATCATCATCTGCCACCGCCGCAGCTCTGATGCAGGCTTTGGCACCACTACACAGTGGGTGACTCCTAGCACCGCATGGATACTTTACCGGTTACTGCCCAAAATCTATTCCAATAAAGCGGGAGGCCGGGGAGAGAGATTCCCAGGACTCCAGGGATTGCTCGGAGCTGCAAATGGGAGCATGGGGCCAACTGTGTTCTCTGTTCCCTGCTCTGCCTAGTGAACATCACTCTACTCGTAACAGGACTGGCCCCTGTCCCACAAGATGACCTCACGGAGTATCACTTTACAATGCAGGGTCTGTATCACACACCTGATACTGCGTTTAATGCCTGCAGTTCAAGAAACTGAGAAATCCCTCTGTTGGGCTTGTGCAGTTAAACTTGACTTGGCCTTGGATGGATGAAATTACCCTCCTTGTCTTCATTTAGGTTAAGGGATTTCCTTTCAGCTGAGTGACAGTGTGTGGCAGGGACGGGGTGTCTGCTGTAGTCATCTGTGCTTTGGCGAACCCCCAAGGTGTTGGCTGCCAGGGCTGTTCCATTGTGGAGGTGGGACAGTCCGTGTATCTCCAATGATTGTCTTGGCTGACAGACTTGAAATGCAGGATGAGGGCAGAATCTGGGAACTATATGCTCCTTTGTTTAAACTGTGACTAACAAAATTCAAATCAACCCTTTCTGTGCTGGCCTAAGTCAGCCAAAAGTCAGGCTGTGTAGGGCTCGCAGCCTTGAATGAGGATGCTGAGTGGAAGTCAGGCTGTCTTCTGCACTGGGGACTGTTTGAAGAAGGATACAAGATGGTAGGGTCAGGAGTGTCGCCTGCTGTCAACAGCGTCTCCTATTCCGGCTGTTCAGTGTTTCCATGGAAAGGCCCTTGGAACTGACCCCAGCAGTAAACACACTCCTCATCTCAGTTTCCTCTGTCTGTGATCGAGTGCCCGCCAGCCACTCCAGAGAGCCTGGAGCCGCACGTCACCTTCAATTTGCAGGTAAATGAAATGACTGTCAGCTCCCACACTATTAGCATGGAGTAACTTTATGCTGCAGCGGCGCCTCACTGGAACCTGGATTACTTAGTTTGAACCTAATCAGTCAAGCCATCAGATTCCCATGATTTTCTTAAATATATCCTCACGGGAACGTGAAAGAGGGGCCAAAGTGCAGCCCCCTGAGCTCTCCCACATGGGCTGCTGCCACGCTGCTGTGGTGGGATTGCCAGGTAGCCAGCAGTGCCCCAGTGTCTGCTGAGCAGCCTGGCCGCATTGCATGCTGGAATTGGCAGGTTTGGGCCTCGCAGGGAGAGGAATGCAGCATGCTCTATATGATGGAAATCAAATGGACTTTTGTTAAGTTGCCGGTGGCCCTCGGACAAATTTTGATCACCCTTGTTAGGCCTTGTCTGCAGTGGAAGTTGTACTTCTTCAACGATAAAGCAGTATAACTCCCTAGCGTGGATGTAATTATTCCTGCATAGTTTATTTCTGTATGGGAAGGGGAATAAGGCACCTCTGTACTGGTCTAACTGTGTCCACACTAGGGCTCGTACCGTATAACTGCACTGATAAAAAACCCACACTAAACAGAGTTATATCGGTGTCAAGTCTGTATGTAGACCAGACCTTAGGGGAGATCTGTGGACAGACAAAGCAGACAGCAAAGGTGGGTGCTGATTGGTGTGAAAACCAGGAGGTGATGTGAGTATGTATTGGGAGGTCATAACCTGTAGCCAGGTGCACATATCTGTTAGGAACCAGGACGCAGGTGGTCAGGCCCGGTAGCTGGAGCAGGCATCCAGGGGAGGGAATGGAAGTGGGGGTCAGAGCCAGTCAGCTGGCACATACCCGGGGCAAGGGTAGAGCCAGAGTCAGAACCAGGAGTCAAAGCTGAGGATCAGAGTCAGGATCAGCAGGCAGAGCCAGAAGTGGTTGAAGCAAGGCATAAGGGCAGGAACCGGAGGAGAGGCAAGGACCAGGCATGGGGTAGGAGTGAGGGTAGGGGTGAGTCAGGAGCAGTGTTGGATGTGGGTTGCAGGAAACAGGCAAAAGCATTGTTCAGACAGCCCAGCCTGTCACTTCCTGGCTTAAGTAGGGGGCATGAGCCAGTTAGGCGGCTGAAGTCTTGGGGTGCTCTGATAGGACTTCCTATGGGGCGAACCTTCCAGGATTGTGAGATGTTGCTTCACCGATTTCCCTTGTGGCGATGCGGGAGTGTCAGAGATCTAGGGCCTCCCCAGCCCTGGATTTTAGACCCATTGTCTTGGTTCTTCCAATAGCTGTTCCACACTCGCTGTTGCTGAGTATATAAATATTTATTTGAACCCCAGGTGCAAGGGGTTTATTTCGCTTTCTGCAAATAGTCCCAATACCCAGGTATATCTGTATGTCAGCCAATTCTTGAGTGTGGGTTGTGGTTTAAAGGGTTTGGTTCTGTCACATGTCTTTTCACCAGCCTGTGTAATCCCTAACTGCAGCAGACCAGAGTCCCCTTCTGTGGCAGGACTTTAGAAAGGGCTGCATAACTTGGTGACTGCTAATGACATTTGTAGTTCTGCAAACTGGTTACCCATATTAGTGTGTCAAACTTCATTTTGCAGGGCTTAAGCTGATCATCTAAAAGCGTTAGTTAGGAATTCCTTTCTCATTGTGTGCGCTGCATGCTTGCCGTGACAGGTCTTTTCCCTTCCTTCCCAAGCATTAATTGCTGATTACTGCCTGAGGCAGGATGTTATGATGGTGCATTATTTGTTGAGCACCAGCAGAGTGCTTTGTGCTCAACAAGTCAGTGAAGGAGGGGCTGTCTCCTTATCTCGCAACCTGGAGACTGCTAAGCCATGGCATAAGCAATCCGGTGTGTCAAATAATCGAATTGTGGAATGCTTGGGTTTTGTTGTGCATCATGTCGTGTTTGACACATTATAATGGTCTTTGACTATGAAAATGTTTTAAGGATGTTTTCTCATTGTGTAAATCAAATAAACTTGTTTTGCAGTCTGGTACAGATTGGGCTGTGGGTTTTGTGGGAGATTCTTGCCCAGGCTTCTGGTGGGGCAATTGATTTTTCAGAGGTGCTGAAACTGCAGCACCCATTGAATTCACTTGGAGTTATGAGTATTCAGCTGTTCTAAAAACAAGGCCCTGAGTGTCCCAAATCAGGCACCCAGAAAATTGGGCACACACAATTAGCAGCCCCCTTTGAAAATTCTGGTGTAAGCGACTGGTCCAGCTCACATAGGAAGTCAGTGGCAGAGTCAGAACTAGAGTTCCCTATGCCCTAGTCTAGTGCCTTAACCGCAGGACCTTGCTTTCCTTCTTTCCCTCCCTTTGCCTCATTCATGACACACCTCCCAATTTCCTCGCCAGTGAGCTACATGTCTGTTTAGCAGACTATCAGTAGAATGTTGGCAATCTGTATTCCTTGTTCAGGTAGGGGAGTGTGATCTTGTGATTAGTGCAATGGTTATGGACATGATAGCCAGGCACCTTGCTTTGACAGACTCTTTGTTGGGGTGCATCTACACTTCTTTTGGTTAGGCTAAACAAGCCAAGTTATTTGAGTCTCTTCTCATAAGGCAGGTTTTCCATTCCATGGATCATCCTAATAGCCCTTCTCTGCACCTGTTCCAGTTTGAATTCATCTTTCTTATACATAGGAGACCAGAGCTGCACACAGTATTCCAGATGAGTTCTCACCAGGGCCTTGTGTAACGGTACTAACACCTCCCTATCTCTACTGGAAATACCTCACCTGATGCATCCAAGGACCACGTTAGCCTTTTTCATGGCCACATCACATTGGCAGCTCATAGTCGTCCTGTGGTCAACCAATACGCCCAGGTCCTTCTCCTCCTCTGACACTTCCAACTGAGGCGTCCCCAGCTTATAACAAAAATTCTTGTTATTACTCCCTAAATGCATGACCTTGCACTTTCCACTATTAAATTTCATCCTATTTCTATTACTCCAGTTTACAAGGTCATCCAGATCTTCCTGTATGATATCCTGATCCTTCGCTGTATTGGCAATACCTCCCAACTTTGTGTCATCCCCAAACCTTATTTGCACATTCCCACTTTTTGTGCCATAGTCAGTAATTAAAAGGTTAAACAGACTGGTCCCAAGACCGATCCCTGAGGAACTCCACTAGTAACCTCCCTCCAGTCTGACAGTTCACCTTCTAGTATGACCCTTGTAGTCTCCTCTTTAACCAGTTTCTTATCCACTTTTCAATTTTCATATTAATCCCCATCTTTTCCAATTTAACTAATAATTCCTCATGTGCCTTACTGAACTCTAGGTAAATTAGATCCACTGCATTGCCTTTGTCTACAAAAAATCTGTTATTTTCTCAAAGAAGGAGATCAGGTTGGTCTGGCATGATCTATCTTTTGTAAAGCCATGTTGTATTTTGTCCCAATTACCATTAACCTCGATGTCCTTAACTACTTTAAAATTTTTTTCCCAAGATCTTGCATACTACTGTGGTCAAACTAACAGGCCTGTAGTTACCCGGATCTCTTTTTTTCCCTTTCTTAGAAATAGGAACTACGGTTGGTCAAACATGAGAACTGAGTTGATAATGGTTACAATCAGCCATGTAGGGACAACTGTGTCCCTACTTATACTATTGAATCAGTGTCCAAAAAGAAAACCACAGAATATTGTGTCCAACTTGCTGAAGGTGCTTTGACGAATGCAGAGAAAAGTATGACAAGGAGGTCTCTGACACCTGAATTGACAACAACAACAAAAAAGGTAACTTGTCTGCAACCAAACCAAGCTTCTGGCATCTGGGTTTTCAGGAGGCTAACCCTCATTGAGAAACAACTAGTACTACAAGTCCTACAGTACCTTGTGAAGGTTCATAAATTCATCTTCAACTACCATCAGCCTCGTGTTTCTTTCACTGAAATAAAGATTAATCCCCTGGTTTCCCACTGGCTCTCAGGAATATTGTCTCTACACTTGCATCCATCTACCATAGTATGTTGAAATTTGTACTGAGCATGAGTCAGTGTTTGATTTAAAATACCAAACATAGACCATATTTTACAAAATATGAGACTAAAGAGAGGCACTAAACTTAGAAAAGCATTTGAATGAAGTGTCAGAGAGACTTGGTGTACTTGGTGTACAAATGACACTGCCACTGGAGATCGCCTTGATCTAATTAATGACAAAGAAATTGAACCATTAAAGAATGAAACCATTAAAGAACCATTAAAGAAATGGAACCAATAAGTAAATCAATTACAAGTTCAGAGAAGCTATAGAGCTGCTCCATTGCTTTGCCCTCGTACCTGATCCTGTTTACAGGGTCATAGGTTCAACCCAGAACAGGAGGTGGAAGCTGAAATATGTCTGTGGGATGTAATCCTTCCTTCCTTTCTAGCATTTAAAATTCAGGTTCCACATTTGTCTCTCACATCTGTGCCCCTGACTCAGGGATGTAACTCTACTCAGGACAGCATTTCAGCATATGCTTCTGAATCTGGGCCATTGTTTGCAAAGGAAATTGTTTTACTGTTTTTTGCATCAAAACTTTGGAAAACTGGAATTGTAATAAAAGAAAACTGAATGGCTTTTTTCGAGTTGAACTTCTATCTAGCCCATTCTGCATCAATTGAATGTGTTTTTAGCATTGATTTGAGCTTTGTCAGTTGAAAAAGCAAGTAAATTAATAAAAGTATACAGGCATCGAAGGGCAAATACAAAGATGGCAGGGGCCTAACTAGTTAGGTCGGGGCCTTATTGTGGATTTTGTTTTATCTACAGAATTGTACATTTTTGTTCAGTTTGAGCAACATGTTCAGCTTTTTCTGTATGCAGAATAAAAGTACTTACCAATTGAATCATTTAGGATGAGTTTATATTGAATTTCATAGAAGCCTCATGAGCTTTATACTAGGTTTTCAAGTGTTGGTTTACCCTGCCTCACTTCCACACCGTGGGAAAAATATGTATTTGGACTGGGGAAAATCACAACAGACCCATTCCCTCCATACAGAGCTCTTCCTTGAACGAGCTGTTCTCCTTTGGGCTGTGATCAGAACAGTCAAGATTTGGTCCATTGTGGAGTCTGTATGTTTCTTATTGTCTTTGGCTTATTGCCAAATTCCTATACTATCCCAGCATTGTAGTGGTTAACTTGAGTCACACTTAACAAGCTTGAACAGCTAATACTTTCAAGAGCTCCTCTGCATTTGTTCCTACTTAATTTTTTTAACAAAGCATATGGGGACAGCTGCAACCTGAGAGATTTCCTGAAGAATGAAACAGCATAAGAAAGTTGTGATGAAAACAGAGTTATCTTTGTTTGATTCATTTAACCACCAGTGTCTTGTGGACTTTGCTGGTGGAGAAATAGCCAATTCCTTTCTAAACTATGTCAGTGTGTTGTATGGGTTTTCAATGGGCTCTGTGTCTTGGCTTATAAATGACTGTCATCCTTTAAATTTGACAGGACAGAAGGCCATTATTTTGCTAATGCCATATGTTTAAAAATGTCACTGCCTTAGATGTATAACTTTCCATTCTTATTCTTGTACTCTAGAGCTTTTTACTTCAAGATCCGATTGTCTTTATGGGAGTACACCTGTGAAAACAACTGGCACCCACAGTAATATCAGGTTCTGTGTGTCAGTTACACTCTGTGAGGCCATATCTTACTATCATAATCTCAGAAACCCGGGGTATGTCTACACTGCAATTAGAAATCTGCAGCTGGCCCATGCCAGCTGACTCAAGCTTGCAGGGTTCCAGTTATGAGGCTGTTCAAGTGTGGTGTAGCTGTTCAGATTGGGGCTGCAGCCTAAACTCTGGGACTCTCCCACCTTGCAGGGTCCTAGAGCCTGGGCTGTAACCCGAGGCCGAATGTCCAGTGCAGTTAAACAGCCCCTTAGCCTGAGCCCTGTGAGCCAGAGTCAGCTGGCACAGGCCAGCCGCAGGTTTTTAAATGAAATGTAGACATACCTTCAGTTCATCCCACACTGTTCACCCACTGCTATCCCTTGCAGCTTCTGCAGGAAAACTGTTTTCTGCCTGAACTTATTCATGCATATTCTCTAGCCGGAGAATTTTTCTTGCAGGTTTAGAGGTTAGTAAGATTGAAGTGCCTGGGTGACGAATGGGTTTCAATTGTTAGCAGGGTTTGCTCTTAAACCTGGTAGACAACAAGCTTAGCCTCGGATGGGGTTGGAGCTGCTCATTCTGTCCTTCCCTCCCAGTCCGGAGGGGTGGGGAAAGCTGCAGGCAGCCTGCTGAGCTCTGTGCAGGATGAACTGCCCTGTCAGTCCTAGCCTAAGCGCTGTGTCTGCCAACAATGGAAGAAGCAGTGTTTAGCCCTTCGTGGGCAGTCCAGTGGGCTGGGGCTGAAGCTTCTGTGCTCTTTCTCTGCCCTGGAATTGCTGGGGCAGTTGGCCCTCTGCAGTATGATGCTCCTGTCCACATGGGAGGTGGTGGTAAGGCGGCTGCTATCCTTTGGCTACACCAGGGCTGTGTGCTCTCTAGAGCAGTGTTTCTCAGCCTTTTTGTGCCAGTCACCTCCTTTGGACTTAACAAAAAATTGTGACGCCCAGCTCGAAAAAACTGGGACACCTACCTTAAATTTGGGGCTTTGGCTGCGAGGGGCTGAAACCTGTAAATAAGCTTCGTGGGGCGCTCTGTGGTGTGGGGGCCCAGGCAGTTGCCTGCTTCCTATCCCCCAGCACTGCCCTGCTTGCGACCCCCTAAATCAGTCCCGTGACCCCACTGGGGGGTTGCAATCCCCAGGTTGAGAAACACTGCTCGGGAGCGTTATTCTCTGGTGGCTGGCAGTGCTGCCTTTAGCTAAGGTTACCCGACTTCCTGTTCTAAGACTCTGGTTTCAGTTGTTGATGACTTTGACAAACTTGAACTGTTTGGGCTGAAATGTCTCACGTAAGGGTGTTTGCCTGAGGCTGAATTTTTTGCAGACAACCGGGTTGGGGGACAGAACAAAGTGGGAGAGGATGAACAGGAGCCATGGCAGGTGGAGGATAGAAGTTAAGAGGGAGGAACTATGGACAGGAGATGGGGACAGGGACAGGAGCAGCCAGAGGAGCTGGACAGTAGAGGAGGGAGCAGGGGCTGAGGAAGAGTGATGAAGACAGGGAGAGGTTGAGGGATGAGGGGCAGAATAGACCGTAACTGCTAGAATGCAGTCCTACAGAACTGGGGCCGAACATGCTCTTCCTGAGGCGCAGCCTTCCTCCGCTGCCACACCTTTCAGAGGGGCCCTTATCCTCTCCAGTGGCAGACACACACAGTGGAGGACAACTGCTACCAGTCACTCCATTTGTTTTAGTGGTAGAGCACTGGGCTGTGACCCGGCTGGAAGGTCACTATGATTCTCTGGGAGGTAAGGTTTGGTTTTTCAAAGATAAAGTTTTCAAAAAAATGTCAGAAATTACCTTAAAAAAAGATGTTAAGTGTTCAGCTTGCAAAGTTGAATACCCAGAAGCTAGGAAATGCCAAAATAAAGGTTGCCTCTGCATGTGCGTTATGATGCAATCTTTAATTACATGGTCACATACTATTTCCCCCTCTCATTCAGTGCACGGGATGGACCTGCTCTGGGAATGAATAAGGATTGTGTAGTGAAGGAGGCAGTTGTCTGTTGTCCGACTCCTTCATCTGTGTGCAGGACTTGCAGGGCGTGCAGTGGATGAGGCAGGGGGTCACGCCAAAAGTGCGTTCAGTCCCATGGCTGGGGCAGCTGAATGCTGCCACGGAGAACTGGCCCTGCCTAAGCCCCAGAGTTCCTGTGTGATGCTGGACAAGTCACTCACTGGGCTCTTCGCAGGTGGTCACTGATTGTGTGTGCCTCATTTTCGGGGTGCCCAGTTTGAGACCCTGGGGAGGTCCCTGGTTTTCAAAAGTGGTGAGCACTCACAGCTGCAAGTGAAGCCAGGGAGAGCTGTGCCAAGGGCGCCAGAGCCTTTGTAGAAGTGGCAGGGGCAAAGGCCAACATGGAGGAGGAATTAGAATACTACTTAAATATCCTACCGAGTACAGCTGTAACACAAATAACCAGAATACAAAATGTAACCACATTATAATATTTAAGGTATAATTGTAGTATGAACAAATGGAAAAAAATAAGATAACTTTACTTCTAAACATCAGGACTGCATTTTATTTTTGCACTTAATGTATTGTACTTCACTTGCATTTATCCTATACTCTACTATAAATACTGCACTATTATTATTATTATTATTTATTGAACTGTAGCTTGCAATTCTGTAACATTACAATTGAATTATCCTTGTTTATATAAAATGCATATTTTAACACTTGTAATCTAAGTTGTAAATCTCCTTGGAAAAAGGCATCAGCAAAATAAATGAGAATAATAACAAACAACTTTGAAGGGAGGTAAACGTGTCCCCATATAAGAACTATCCTATAAAATGATTCTTTCTAATGTTTTATAAAAAATAAAATCAAAATTATATGTTTTTATTTTTAGAAAACCTAATAAGCACCATCAACAGGCTCTAGCAGAGAGAAGCAATGCAATACCTATTAAGCAAAAAATGTAAACTTAATGCTATTTTGATCATGTGATTCTGCGATTATCTATGATTGCAGCGGATATCTAGGTATGCATCTAATCCGATCTCATAGTGCATCTTGGCCTTTAGCTGTACGATCATGATTTCCCCACAGTGCATATCTTCTTTAAAAAGTGAGAGGAGCCATGGCCCCCTGACCTTCCCCAGTGCCAGGGAGCTGTGCTCTATAATGCTGAGTGCTCTGAAAAACCAGGTATCGGTCATCTCAATTTGGGCACCCAAAATTAGTGGACACTTTTGACCTTAATCTCTCTGTGCCTTGGTTTCCCATCTGATACATTTAATTTTAGAAGCTATTAAGGTGTATGAGTAGTTCTGTATTATTCCCTTCTGTGGGCATGCCCTCTGCATGTTTGTCAATACTGAATTGAATCCGCCATTTCGTTACTGATTCACCTACCTTGGTTCGGTCCATTTGACATTCCTCATAGTTAATAGCTCTGAGTCATCGGCAAATGTTTTCATCCTGCTATTTATTATTCTCTGTGAAGATAATGAATGGGTCTCTTTACTAAGCATGCCTGAGACTCTGAGGCTGTGTGTTCCCTTTACTGGCTGTCCCTGCGTAGATGTCCTTCCTGGTTCTGGCTGCCTGTTCATTTGAGAGATGCTGCTGTTGGTGCTCACATCTTCCTCTGTAGTCCCAGCTCTGATCCTCTTGTTCTGAAAGAGGGAGCATAGGGGCTGTTCCCCTGCTCCCCATCTGCTGTAAAGCTAGGAGTAAAAGCTGGACATGGTTTACAACTGTGCCGTCTTGCTAAATACACAGGCAGCCTGTTCCAGAACAAAACTTGTAACAGTCCCTTGTGTAGCTGTGGCTGCAGAGTTCTTTTCTTGTCACAGCTTGACGGAGGTGAGCTAATGCCAAATCACCTGAGCAGTTGCTGGGTTCACCTTATGTGTGATGATTTGTCAGAGCTGGTTTTAATCTGCAGGACCCTCACTCTTGGGCTGCTCTTCTCATCGCACCAACAGCCACGGCAGCAGCTGCCAACTCTTGGCACATTCTGCCGCCTCTAAGGCCTTGTTAATGCCGAGAAGAAGCTGAAGACGGGTGGGGGTGGGGGTTAGGTCCCGCTGCATCCTTGAGATAATAAGAATGCCAGTTATGTGATGTTATTCCTTTTGGGAATGGGGAAAGAGCGTTTAGCACCAGTCAATCCTCCAGGATTTAGGGGCGTTGTCTTTCATCCTTGCCGGTATCCTGGTGCCCCCAGTTTTGTAATATTGTTGGAAAGCTGCCTGGGCACCAGCTGGCCCGCAGTGCCCCAAGGTTTATTTGTCCTTGTGCATTACAATCCACACCGGTGAGTCAGCTTTCCCAGGCTCTGTGGCCTTGTCTACATTTGGACATTTTACCGTGCTTCTGTGTGATTTCTAGCAGTCCTGTCTGCTGACACAATGCTAATCATGACTGTGAGGTAGGGCTGCCAGCCCTCCAGGATTGTCCTGCGGTCTCCAGGAGTTAAAGATGAACCTTTAATTAAAGATTGTCACGTGGTGAAACCTCCAGGAATATGTCAAACCAAAACTGGCCACCCTGCTTTGAGGTCCATGCGGACAACGACAGGTTGTGTTCACCATTGTGTAGCTAGGTCTGGTATAAGCCCTGTGGGAAGAGGGAGGATGGTCCAGAGGGTGGGCTGCTAGCCGGGACTCTGGAGACCTGGCTCAGTTCCCTGCTCTGCCCCACACTTCCCGTGTGACCTTGGGCAAGTCACTTAGTCTCCCTGTGCCTCAGTTCCCCGTCTGCACAATGGGGATAATAGCACGGCCAGGGTGTTGTGAGGATAACTCCATTAAAGATTGTGAGGTGCTCACATACTGTGGTGATGGGGACCAGATAAATACTAGCTAGATCCAGTCTTCTGCAGTGCTTAATTTGAGCCGGTGCTGAGCCCAGGACCTTTGGGCTTGGCAGTTCATAGCCCCGGCACCTCTGGGCTGGCTGCCTCAGTTATGAAATTAAAAAATTGCTTGAGCCCCAACACCTCTTCCATTACGAATTAAGCACTGGTCTTGTGTTTAAACATCCCATTTCCTAACATAGCCTAAGCCCATTTGTCTGGAAACAGCAATCTTACACTTTCCAGGGTCTGCCCCAAGCTATCTGGGATTTCACCTTTCTTTGGAGAGGACGAGTGGTTGTATGACTCTGACTCTCACCCCCAGAGATCTGGCAGCTTACTGGTGTCTCCAGAGGGCTTTAAGGGGCTTGGAAGCTGCCTGTTGGCTGGTGGGCAGGATCCTTGCAGAGTAGTTGAAGTAATTCTGCTGCCAGACTAGTTCTTGTGGGAGTGCTGATTCTCTTGGGTATTTGCTGTCTCCCACTCTGAAGTTATATGTGTGAAGGGCAAGCAGATGCTTTGTCATTCTGCTGATAATGGTTCACTCACTGCCTAATCCTTGCTGACATTGTGTCTGCCAATGTGAATCTTTTCTGAGAAGCTTTTTCCTTGTTTGGTGGAAATGATGGAGCAGTGGGAATTTCCTTTAATGTTTAAGGGGAAAACTTCACAGCCAATTCCGCCTGCTTGTGACAAGAAGCATCTGCTGCATGTCTTTCCATCTTCCATGTTTAGGATCACCGTATCACCAGACCCTCTTCCAAATACCGAGGGGAATTTAGGGAGTGAGGTCTAGCAGTTAAAGCAGGACTCCTCAATTCTATTCCTGGCTCGCTGTGTGACCGTGGGCAAGTCCCTTCACCTCTTTGCCTTCCATTTCCCCAGCTCTAAAATAGGCACAGAAGAGTCAGCTACATCTGGGGAAGGTTGGGAGACATTAATGATTGTAAAGTGCTTTGGGATCCTCGGATGGAAGGCGCCATGTAGATGCAGAGCAGTGTTGTTAATTACATCTTGCCACGTTTGCACAAGAAATGTCTTGGCATGACAGAGGGTCTGAACTGTGATTACCAAAAGATAATTATTCAGGTTGCTGCTGCAGCTGAGTGCATAGCTCCTGGTCAGGAGTGTCACGTCATGCTTGCTCTCAAGACGTTTGTGATCAAGGCTATAATGTTTTTTCTAATAATTTCTTGGTGAGATGTTGTTAAACTTCACTGTATATTTTCTATGCTAAATTTTGTTTTGGTTGGGCAGGAAAGAGCCAGGATGTGGACTGCGGGTATTAATTTCAGTGGAAGTACAGTATCTCCGAAAGCGCAGCTTTGGAATGGTTCCCAGGCTTTTGAGAGCAGTGAACCTGCAGACGTGCCCTGGGGGCAGCTGGTGCTGGTTGCTCTGCACAGCATAGCATGCAATTAAACTGAGGCTGGGGTGGGAGGGGAGCTAGACTGGGTTCATCTTTGTTTTTCTTACTGTTCAGACTCCCAGATCCCAGCGCAGAGCACTCCCCTGTGAAAGCCGGTCAGCGAGTACCAGAGAGGCTGCAGTTGAAAGTTTGCTGGAGCTGCCTGCCCCTCTGGCAGAGGCCTTGGGATTCAGTCCCAGATCTGTGCCACGTGTCTGGGAAGGTGAGGAAGGGAGGCTGCTTTCCTGACTGTCATTCTGAAACAGCCAGGCCCTAAAAGGTCGAACGATTCCTCTGTGTTCAGTGAGCTGAGAAAGTGCCAGGGGCCTGGGACACAGCGAGGCCCTTGTGGAGGCATGTGGAAGATTGGGGCTTTGAACCTTGCTTTAAAGTTTGAGGAATAAGCCTTGGGCCGTCGGCTGCCTTGTCTCCACTTGGCCTGTGTGAGGGCGGGCTCCAGGAAGCTGGTGGCCTTGGTAGTGGAAAGCATTGCTCCGTGTGGTGGGAGCTATCCTTGAAGCCCTGTGCCCTGCCACTCAGGGCAGCGCCAAGAGAGCCTGTCTTGCTGCTCCAGGCCCTGTGCAGGAGCTGGGCCCCACTGCAGAAATGAGAAGAGCTTGGTTATCCTGCCCCCAGACAGACACCCAGAACAGTCTTTCCCGATGGGCTGCTCTCCCCACAGACACAGGCTAATCCGTGACCCTCTGGCCCTTAACAAAACAAGAGGCTAGTGCCCGCAGCTTTTATGAGGCTCTGAATGTTCCCATCCTGCTGTAAGGGCCTGGGACAGGCATCCCAGAGATTGAGCTCTAAGAGCGGGGTCAAGGCAGTCTGGGTGGGGCCACACATCTGAGCCCTGTTACTGCTCAGGAGGGACAGAGGTGTCAGGAATGGCCACTCTGTCTCCTTGGGAGGAGCAGCAGCAGCCCCCACCTCAGAACAGCCCAGCCGCACTGTCCCTTGCAATCAGCTGCAGGGTTCCCCAACACCTTAGAAAACTACAAGGGTTGCATCAGGGGGACCAGGGGTGTTTCACTACTTAGCCCAACAGACAGCTTTATCTGCTGGGGTGAGCGGCCAGGACCCCACACTATTCTCTTCCTGCCACACACTAGGGGTGCTGCTGTCACGGGGGCTTGGCATTAACATTCTCTGAGGTGTTGTCTCAGGCTCTCTGCACACTCCGGCAGATGTCGCTGGATTGGTAGTCACGCTCGGGTCACATTTTCAAGTTTCTTTTTACAACCATGAGGGTTCGAAAATTATTTTTTCTTTTAACTGAAAGCTCAGCTTCAGCTCTAATCACAGGACTCCAGAAGCTGGGGCACAAGCCTGTAGTGCCTATACCTCTAGCCCTGGTTGGGCTGCTGTGGTTACACTATCAACTCATCCTTCCCTCTTGTAGTGTGACCATGGCCAGGTGCCAACACTGCCTTTGAGAGGATTTCCCTTCTGCCTCCTCGCTGTTTCTCCCAAGAAGTCCTGGCTGTTGTTAGGGTCCTCTTTCCTTTCCCTGTGAGCCCCTTATAGTGGGGATGCAGCCTGGATTTCACAGGAAGCTGCTGTTAGTTTTGGCTTCTAGCCATAAGGAGCCCCCTGCAATGCACCTCCGTCCTGGCCAGCCTTCCACGGGGATTGGCTGCTCCCCTCTGCAAAGGGGCCAACACTCTCCTCTCAGCCGCTGCTGCGGGCAGTCGTGAGAACCTCTGTAGAATCAGGCTCCATTTGTGTAGTCGGAAGCATGCTGGCAAGATTTGCAGTAAGTGGAAACCTCCCTGTTTGACATGCGGGCTAGCTGTAAAATCTGTGATGTCTGGGAGATGTGTGAATGCGAATTAGCTCAGCACCCATGAGGGAAACAGCCAAGCTCTTTCTCTGTAATCCTGCATTTCCAAAATGGTGCCTTCCTTGAGAGGGTAACTCTTTGCAGCAGGGCAGAGCTTAGAGCTGGCTGGGATTTCAGGCCAATGGGTTCTTTAGTTTACATTTTACAACATTACTTCTTTTAAAATGGTCCTGGCAACTTTTCCAAATGTGGGAGGTTAGAGTCTGGAACCCACAGTCCTGTTGACTTCAATGAGTCCTGGGGTGCTGCCTACCTCCTTCCTGTTGTCCCCAGGCTCCCTGGAGTCTTCTGGTCCATGCCTCCTGCCTGGGTAATAATCACAACCGTTACCCAGAAGCAGGACATGTTCCATCCCTGTCCTGCTCATGGCTGGCTGCTTGCGGGCTCCCACTCGAGCTGTGAGTGGCATGTGAAAGGCTCTTACCTGGACGGTGGCAGTGAGCTCTTAGGCAGTTGGCCATTTGTTCTGTATTTTCACAGGCTAGTCCACGTCTCACACTGAATAGCTGCTGCTTTGTTTGCACAAAGCCTATTTTCAGAGGCAGCAGAACTGTTGGGTTGCCGGCTGAAGTTCTATTTATATTTTTGCTGCTGGGATGCATATGTATAGCAGGTGTGAAGCTATACACCCAGGCTTTTATTTTTAGATTTAAATTACAGCTTTCCTAGGCTTGGTGGAGAGAAACCAGACAGAGGAAGTCTTGACACAGGAGGAATTGAGCGTCACTGTTCTCACTTCAGAAGTGAGCCATGCCAGCCGGCTGGGCTGTGCACTCCTTTGGGGGGATTTGGACAGAGCAGGTGCTTAGAAACCTGTTGCTTGGACTTTTCCAGCCCCATACGTTCGCTGCTGGGTGCCGGTGTGATATTTCATGCACTCTACTATGGATTAGTCCCCCTACTGTGAAAGGGTTGGACTACGGCCTTGGGCAATCCAGAGAAGTCCAGAAGTCTGCGCTTTACTGCTCAGCTTGCGTGTGGAGGTCTTTCTTTCTCGAGGAGGATTTCTGTTGCTAGCTGTAGCACTGTACAGTTTGCACGGGTGCGTGTTCTGTTAGAAGGCAGGTTTGCCTGCTGGAAGCGGTGACAGGAGGGGCACAGCCTGCTTGAAAGGAGAGTCAGGGTGGGGCTGTGCAGATGACATACTCTTAAACCTCCAGGTGGAGGCTGCCTCCCTCTTCTGCCACTTGGCAGCCTGGAGCTGTGGACAGACTTCCTCTTCCTCTCCAGCTCCTGTAGGGTGGGAGTAAGGCTGGAGTCCGGCATGCTGAGTTCCCCGTCCATCACCCCTGGGGAAGACACCTGCTTCATGCTCCCTAGTTTGCTGTCTCCGACTGAGGCCAGGGGGTTTCTTGAGCCCCACAAGGTTCCAGCTCTTTTGAAGGAGAAGAGCTTGGAGATGTAAGTTATATCTGCCAGTGCTGTGCTACTGCCTCACCTTTTGTCTGCTCAGTTTATAAAATAGCTTTTAAAGTAAATAAAACGTCAGCCTTGAAGGGGGGAGCAGTTAAAGAGAGGAAGGGAGGGCGTCAGCATTGGAGGACAGCTCCTCTGCCTGTGTGAAGTATTCCTGCTGCAGAAAACTTCCTCCTGCAGTCTCTGTGCTGGGAAAGTAAAGTGGGAGCCGTGGGCCTGGGCTGGAGGCATGGGATGGAGGAGGCTGGCAAGGCAGTTTGCGGCAAGGCCCATACGGTAAATGGAGAAGGTTGTTGCCCTCAGAGCATTGTAGCGCTGCTGTGCGGGTACCCATGGAGCAGGCAAATGTGATGTTCAGGCTTACCCATTTCTAGTAAAATGTCTGCCCACCCCAGTGCCCCTGCCACACACAGCAGGATGGCATGGACGCCTATGTTTTGCTCCTTCCTGAGGAAGTGTTTACACTAGTCTTTTCCCTCTGAAACTTCTCACCATTGCACTAGCTCCTGTGTAGCTCCTGTTGGTAACAGATAAAGCACCCACTGTGTGCTCACTGGCATTTTAGGTACCATCTCCGAGCACATCTAGAGGTCATGGTGCTTAAAATGCTGGCAGCCACAGTGCGTTATCCATACTAGTACTCCCACTATTGCAGCCACCAGTGCAGTGGTGGGACATTTCGGAGACAAAACCTGAATGTGTCTCCTTCAGTCCCTGGGGATGGCTCACAGAAAATCAGGGTGCTCTGTGCGAATCAGTGCCTTTGCTATTGGTCTTTTCGTGAAGTTCCATAGCAAACGACCCAGAGCTGTGATCTATTTTCAAAGCTCTATAACCATTGGAATGTATCTGTGTATTTACAGAATGCAGAGGAAGCATCTGAAACCTGTCAAATAACAGGATACATGCTGGCGCTGTATGTCTATAGTTGGAGGCAAAGGGAGCTCTTGTTTACCAACCAAATGAATCATTTCAAGCTTTGGTTACTGACTAAATGACAAACTTGTTACCAAGTCTAGCAACCTGATCAGGCAGGGCTGTGCGGAGGTCGGGGTGTAACTGTACACCAGCCAGGGCAGGGACTGCAGATGCACATGCATGCTGTAGAGTTAGCAGGTCCTAAGGAGGACCCGACAAAAAGGCATGGGAAAGGTTTGCTCTGAGTTTCACTTGAGATTGACCTGAACTAAAACCCTGGATCCACACTCCTTCAGCCTTGGGGGAATGCAGATGTAAATCCAGACTACGTGCCTAGACCCTGTACCCTCTGCTAGGCAGAAGTAAAACCCTGGAACAGAACTTTGTCTGAGTTGAGAGCTGGAGCGGAGCTTTGTGATGCAATCTCCTCTCTAACCTTCAGAAGTTTTTAATTTCTCTGGAATTTGGATGCTGATTCCTCCTTGTCCTCACATTCAGACTGCTGCTTGGGGAACTTTTGCTTTGACCTTGGTGAGGCTGATTCGTAATTATTTTTCATTCAGCAGGGCAGCTCCAAGCTGTGATGTTGCCTGTCTAAAATCCTGGGTTTATCGCAGCTTCCAGAGTTCCTGATCTAGAGCTTTAAATTTACTCAGATTATGTCGGTCCAGTCCTGGTGTCTCTCTAGGAATGTGCTGCCTCTCACTCGCTCTTTTTCCTTTTGTTGCTTTTACTCTTTCTTTACATTTAATAGCAATTGAAGCAGAGTGATCTGAATGTCCTTTGTTTCATTGTAGTCTGGCAATTCACAGCTTCTGGATATTTGCTGGAACAAAGAGGTCATAAATCTCAGGTTGATGTGCCTTTGCACACAAGGGTAAAAGTAAACACGAAGAGCAGCAGACTATAGTTAGCAGCAACACAAACACAGTCATGGGTTGGTGCCATTAGAAGGGTTTGTGAAGTTACTTTCAATGGTTAACCTCCTAACAAAAATGTCCTGCCTTCCCTCCTCCCTAAGAAATAACAATACTTCCAGAGCCAGCTCATGTTTCAGAGCTGAATTCTTGCAAACTGTGATGCTGGCAGAAGGGATCTTGAGTACAGTGCTGCTGAATTTTAAATAGTTTGATCACGCAACAGGGGACTTTGCCATTTTTCTGTTGTAAGTAAACATGGCATAACTCCCTCTCCCTTCTCTTGCTGAAACTTGATGTGAGGAACGAATCACTTATTCTGCGCTGCTGTTATGCTGTTGTGCATTGCGCCTAACTCTCCTCTCCTAGACCCTTCACTGGCCCAAGTGACCACATCCCTCCCAGCCTGCCTGATCGCCTCCTCTCCCACAAAATACATCTCCACTCTTGTCCTGTATCTCTTGATCCAGTTCTTCACCTCAAGCCTGTCTTAACATCTCCTCTTGAATCTCTCTGTCAGCTTTAAATGTGACATGGCTGAAATGGGACCTTTCCTCCCCATCTTTTTTATCACTGCTGACGCACCACTTTCCTCCTTCTCACTCGTGCCCATCACCTGGATGTGTTTTGGCTCCTCCGTCTTTCGCTGCCACGTCAAGCCCATGTCCACATTTTGCTGCTGCTTCCATAACATTTCTGAGATCTATCCTTTTCTTTCTGTCCACACAGCTAAAATTCTTTCTAGGCCCTCTCTGTGCCCTGGTTTGAGTTGGGCAGCAGCCTCCTCCCTGGCATTCCTGTTGCCCACATCACCCCCTCCAGTCTGTTCAAATTGCTGCTGTAGAGATTATCTGCTCTGTCCTTTCAGCCGTGAGCATTTCTGTGGCTGAGATTGTCTCTGTGGAGAAAGGATAGAGTGTTTTAGTTAACACACCCAGGCAGTGTCCCCTCTTCTTAGGTGACATTAAAATAAAAATTATAATAAACAAATAATTAGTATTAAAATAAACTGATACTTCCTTCTGCAGCCTGCACCTCGCAGGAGATCCCGGCTCAGCATGGGTTCTGACAGCTGGGGGAGGCAGTGTGGGGAGAGTGATTTGTGGGTTTTGCTGCAGGGTGTTTGAAAGCAAACTGAGCCAGAATGGATTGTTAGGAGTAGTTAGCTCTGTCTGTGGTGGTGCGCTCAGGTGGTGACTTGCCCTGGTGGTCACATGGGCTGCAGCATTCTGCTTCCACCTACTGTTGTATGTGTATGGGGGAGGGGGTGGAGATCCACCTGCACACGAAGTTTGGGCTGAATCTTGGGGCTCTTGAGAAACCCCTTTACTCATGGGACAGCCTCGGAGGTCTCTTGTGGTGCATCCTGCTTTGGTATTTGTAAGTGATGCAGACACCCCCTGACACTGGGCTGCTAAGTGACCTTGCAGGAAAAGGCCACTCACTTGCTGCTGGGCTGCCGGCTCCCCCATCCCAACCAGTGTGTGTGTGAGGCCAGCTGTATGTCGTGCTCTCATGTGCTGAGCCAGCGCTGTATCTCTGCTTTCTCAGTGGCTAGCCCAGGTGGAGGAATGAAAACAAGCTGCCTGGGGCTCTCTTGGTAGGTGGAAGTGATTCTAGCTGATTGGTGGACCCGTCTGGAGAGTAGGGTGGGGATGGATCTGCCTCCCTCCAAGCGGCTGGCAATTCGGGTGCCTTCTTTTTGTTTCCATGATCATTTCTGAATCGCTAAGTGGCTTTGGCCCTGGTGTGGTGATTGTGACCATTTCTCTATGGAATAGATCTTGCCACAGTTACATAGGGCCTTGCCATAATCCAATCCGGAGTTGCAATGTGCTGTCCATGGGGTGACATGTGAAGACCAGCCAGAAGCTCCAACAGCTTATTGGGCTGGCCATAAAGAAAATGGTGCACAAATGGCTTTTTGTTCTCTTCCAGGCACCGTTCAAGGAGCTTCTATCAATCTTTAAAGCCCAGCATGGTTTGGATCCTGGTTTTCCAGGAGGCTGCCTCCCTCCTCATGCTCTACCTCCGCAGCAAAGTTAGCTGTTGCCCTCTAGATATGAGCCTCTGGATGTAAACTGTTGGGCTCTGATATCAGAATATTCTCTGTGGAAGGCCCTGAGCTAGAATTTTCTGTTCCAGTTGGTTGGACTGATCTCTAGTTAATTACCCTTCTGTTTGCTCTGGCCTAGGGTGACCAGATCGCAAGTGTGAAAAATCAGGATGGGGGGGGGGGGGGAGGAGGGAGGTGACAGGCACCTATATAATACAAAGTCCCGCATATCAGGATTGTCCCTATAAAATTGGGACATCAGGTCACCCTACTCTGCCAAAAGGGAAGAGGAAGGAATTGTATATACAAAGTCTGTCTTGTCAGCTCTGCGGTTTGACTTTTTGCATTGTTTTAACACATATTAAGGTGCCCAGTACCAACTGCAGTGGGGGCATTTTACAATTTAGAACACAAATGAAATGGTTAATCTGCATTTTGGTGGTGAGCTGTGTGTTGGTTTTTTGTTTTGTGTTCTGTGTAGGTTCAGCAGCCCATAGTCACAAGCTCTTGTCAGTGTGTTATTGTGCCCTGCACCAGGATCGTGACACCGGCACCAAGGGATTTTTGTGCTTGGTTTTAATCTGCAAACCAAGAGTGCCAGTCTCAGGATAATTCTCAAATGTGATGTAATGTTCTAGGCAAAGTACCTTCATATAAGTGTTCTGGATCTAACCCCAGAAAGGCTCTGCAAGACAACAGCATCCTCCTGTTTTATCCTTACCTGGTTTGTAGAATCATAGAAGATTAGGTTTGGAAGGGACCTCAGGAGGTCATCTAGTCCAACCCCCTGCTCAAAGCTGGACCAACCCCAACTAAATCATCCCAGTCAGGGCTTTGTCAAGCCAGGTCTTAAAAAACCCTAAGGATGGAGATTCCACCACCTCCCTAGTTAACCCATTCCAATGCTTCACCACCCTCCTAGGGAAAAAGCTTTTCCTAATATCCAACCTAGACATTCCCCACTGCCACTTGAGACCACTGCTCCTAGTTCTGTCATCTACTACCATTTGAGAACAGCCTAGCTCCATCCTCCCTTTCAGGTAGTTGAAGGCTGCTATCAAATCCCCCCTCACTCTTCTCTTCTGCAGACTAAACAAGCCTAGTTTCCTCAGCCTCTCCTCATAAATCATGTGCTCCAACCCCCTATATATGTTCAATATATGTGAGAATTGCCTTTAATTCTGTGCGAGTGAGGCATTATTTGTAAATGACGGTAAAAGATCGTCAGTACCCAAGTATGGGACATCTGAAGGAGTTGGTGGGTTTTCTGAATAATTTGGCCCAGTAATCTCCATTAGCTCCATTAGCTTCAGTCATCACCTGACTGACCATTTTTGCGTCTGACAGTGATATTAATATCTAAGAGCAGGGCTAGTAAAACTCCTTTCAGGAAATGCCCATAAAATCAGGCTAAGCCCCTACAGACGAATGCAGATATTGAGGAACAATTTGCTGATATAGTCCAAAGTTGCTAGAGCATTTCCTGGCCCCAACCCATTACACAGGTCCTAATACCCAGCCTAGTGCTGGGCTCATTACTATCCCTTACCCAGTGTGTTCTTTTGTTGGGCATTTGGCTGGGCTGTTTCCTTTTGTATTGGCACAGGGCCCCAAGCAGAGAGCCCGTGGTAGATGGACTGTTAGTCCATCTCCTCTGTGATCAGCTGAGCTTCTTCAAATGCTTTTGAGTTGTCCGGCGTGCACTGTGCATTCTAATGATGAGACATAGTAGCTCACTGCAATTTCTCAAAGAGACATTATTAAGGGCACAAGAGCAAATTATCCCACTGCGTAGGAAAAATAGGAAGTATGGCAAGAGACCACCCTGGCTTACCCAGGAGATCTTCAATGATCTGAAACTCAAGAGTCCTGCAAAAAAAAAAAAAAAAAAAAAAGTGGAAGGTAGGTCAAATTACAAAGGATGAATATAAACAAATAACACAAATATGTAGGGACAAAATTAGAAAAGTGCCAAGGCACAAAACAGGATTAAATTAGCTAGAGACATAAAGGGTAACAAGACAATATTCTACAAATACATTAGAAGCAAGAAGAAAACCAAGGACAGGGTAGGCCCGTTACTCAATGAGGGGGGAAAACAATAACAGAAAATGTGGAAATGGCAGCAGTGCTAAATGACTTCTTTCTTGGTTTTCACTGAAAAGGTTAGTAGTGACTGGATGTCTAACATCGTTAATGCCAGTGAAAATGAGGTAAGATCAGAGGCTAAAATAGAGAAAGAACATCCTAGAACACTTAAGGAGCCGACTGAGTTGATGTCTGAGCCATTAGCGATTATCTTTGAAAAGTCATGGAAGGGGAAAAGATTCCAGAGGAGTGGAAAAGGGCAAATACAGTACCAGTCTATAAAAAGGGAAATAAAGACAACCCGGGAATTACAGACCAGTCAGCTTAACTTCTGTACCCGGAAAGATAATGGAGCAAATAATTAAGCAATCAATTTGCAAACACCTAGAAGATAATAAGGTGATAAGTAACAGCATGGATTTGTCAAGAACAAATCATGTCAAACCAACCTAATAGCTTTCTTTGACAGGATAACAAGATAGGGGGAAGTAAGTGGTCGATGTGGTATATTTTGTGGATATGTGGAAGTGGTAGATATGGATGGGGGAAGTGATAGATGTGGTCTATCTTGACTTTACTAAGGCTTTTGATACTATCTCTCATGACCTTCTCATAAACAAACCTAGTCCTAGCTGGAATAGAAATACAACTTAGATGGAGCTATTATAAGGTGGGTGCATAACTGGTTGGAAAACCATTCCCAGAGAGCAGTTATCAATGGTTCGCAGTCAAGTGTGAAGGGCCCATTGAGTGGTATCCTGCAGGGATCAGTTCTAGGTCTATTTCTGTTCAATATCTTCATCCATTATTTAGATAATGGCATAGAGAGTACACTGATAAAGTTTGCGGACGATACCAGGCTAGGAGGGGTTGCAAGTGCTTTGGAGGACAGGATTAAAACACAAAATGAGCTGGACAAACTGGAGAACTGGTCTGAAGTAAATAGGATGGAATTCAGTAAGGACAAATGCAAAGTATTCCACTTAGGAAGGAACAATCAGTTGCACACATAGAAACTGGGAAATGACTACGTAGGAAGGAGTCCTGCAGAAAGCCCTCTTCTTCCTGACTCATCTGTGCCATAGGAGTGGAGTTCTTGCAGTCCTTTGTTCAGATGAAAGTGAATCAAGTGCAGTGTCTGAGCAGTTTGTGCTTTTAGTTTAATACAGTTTCTGAGAGGCCTCAGAGACGGGCAGACCACAGATCCCTTGGTCAAACCAAACTGCAAAGATTTTCAGAAACAGGAACCTAAAGTTAGGCATTTAAATAAGTGGCCAAGTGCGGAACACCCAGTTCCCCCTTAACTTCAATGGTAAAAATCCCACTTCAGCTAAATCAAAATAGAGCACTTTTAATCTGCAAAAGGAGCGTTCTATTTCAACAGATCTGCACTGAAATAAATTGCTTGTAATTCACACCTTTGGCAGGTGCCAGGCTGGGTGCAGGACCAACCCTTACTGTGTTTCAGGCGAAGGCACGATTTCCTGCACCTTGTGCAATGTGTAATGTTCAGTCTTGGGGGGTGGCTGCTGTAACACGTGGTCACACATAAGCCTTTGTTTATGCTTGTGAGTCCCATGGCTTGGTATTTCCTGGCTCTCCGATGGGAATGCTCCCAGTTGGTGGGTGCTCTGCTCTGCTATTGCCAGCACTGCTTGTTGTCACCCCTCCACGTACACCTCATCCACTCAGCAGATAGGCAGGCTGAGCTGTCAGACCCTTTGTTAAAAGGGCGTGTCCCCCTTTCTGCTGTTTTCTGATAGTGCCAGGAAGAACAGACTGAAAACAAAGGGTTTTCTCCTTGAGTTGTTACACTGGAAAGCAGGTCCCCTGAAAGCTGAAGGACTCCATGGTGCCTGGAGAACTAGTGTGTATGAAACTAACAGTTAATCCAGGGGAAGCTGAGCTAAGTGTTCAGGTTTAACCTGTGTGCGGTGCCGGTGACTCAGAGCTGCACTGGAAAGAGGAAGCCTTTGTTAAGGATTCATCCTCTCTTTGCCTGCGGTGCTGGAGCTCACAATAACAGCCTGACGCCTCCCATGCTTCCCCAGCTGAGCAGTGCAGCATGGACTATTAGCATCCTGTGTTTCCAAACAATATGTAGGAAAAACCCTTTTATACAAATCTGAGAATGTAGCTATGCAGGCCTCCTTCCACCAAAAAGTGTCAGTCCTTAACGGAGGTCCCCACCACACTGATAGCCATTTCTGATCCTCAGCCTGGCCAGGGACAGACCAGTCGTTGGCAGGGAGCCCACTAGGTGTTTGGGTTGCCTTGTGCCCTCAGCCCAGACTGACTGTGCCTTTCTTTGCTGTTGCAGCACGGATTGGGTGGAGATCATTGAGCCCCGTTCTCGAGAGCGGATGTATGTCAACTTGGCCACCGGTGAGTGTGGCTGGGAGCCACCTGCCAACCTGCAAGTTCGCCAGTCGGATCAGAAGCAGTGGTGGGAGCTCTTCGACCAGAATAACAGCCGCTTCTATTACTACAATGCCATCACCCAGCAGACGGTATGGCACCGACCGCAGGGCTGTGACATTGTGCCGCTGGCCCAACTCCAGGCAATGAAACGCAAGTCCCAGCCTGACTGCACAGGGCCCTCGCACACAGGCAGTGGTGGGAGAACCAGCTCTGTCCAAACGGCCCTGCTGCAGGAGGTGGAGAAAAGCAAAGGGCCCAGCAGCACAGAGAAGAGGCCAGACCCTGGAAGGTAGGGAAGGCTTTGTACTGTCTACTTTCTACAGCTTTCTCCTATGTAACTCATGTGCGGCTCTCTGCTGTGCAGACATCGGCTGCTGTGCATGGACTCCAGGGACTACAGACACAAAGCC
Organism: Emydura macquarii macquarii; assembly: GCF_026122565.2. Taxonomy (NCBI): domain Eukaryota; kingdom Metazoa; phylum Chordata; order Testudines; family Chelidae; genus Emydura; species Emydura macquarii. The sequence continues at coordinate 340,532 of NW_027131307.1, read as the reverse complement.
TGGGAAGCTGGGCTAGCTGGAGACATGCTGTGCTGTAGGGGTGGGGGCTACATGGTGTAGCAGGAGCTAAACTTACCTAATGTCCCTGGAGGCCTGCAATCTGCTCCCTCCCCACTGGTCAGTCTGGCCTCTGGCGAGAGGCAACTGGCAGCAGGCTGCAGGCAGTGTGCTGCTGTCAGGTGAAATGCCAGTATTCGGGCTGACTGTGAACCTGAACGAATCATTAGCTCTTCCTTGCTGGGCATAGAAGTAACTGGGCAGCTGGGGCTACACAGTGTAGAGGCTGCCAGGAAAGGCCGAGCTGCCAGCCACAGTCTCCCAGCTCCTTAGGTCCAGGGTGCTAGGTGGGGACTAACCCTTGGGGCAGAGCCTCTGAAACTCCACCCAGGGCTTGGGCTGGCAGATTTCTTTCCTGTCACCTGTTTTTGCAGGGTTAACTGCCCCAGCCCTTTCTTCAGGGCCGTCCCTAGGGAGGTGCTGGGTCTGGGGCGAAGCTGGAACCCTGACGGCAGCCGCCCACCTGCTGGCTTGTCCTGGCGTGAAGCGCGGGGCCCCCCAGTTCGCCGTACCCTAGGGACGGCTCTGCCTTTCTCTCTCCCTGCTTGCTAGGCTGCTGTGAGGCGTGTGACTGCCATGGAACAGGGCAGAGCTCCCAGTCACTTGCACACATCAGAGGCCAGCCAAGGAACAATAACTGGATCCTACTTTGTTTGGCTAAGAGGCTTTTTTTTTTTTTACTCTGAGGAGCCAGTCCGACAACAATTGAGCATGTTTCTTGTTGGGATTTCACCAGCTGTTGTCCCTGCTTTCAAAATGTGCAGCAAAGCCCACTTCCCCCCGGCTCTGCTATCGACATGAGCATGTCTCCACTGCCTTCCGCGGGGAGCTCCACGCACAGCGCTCAGGTAGTGTGGAGATACGGGCCGTGTAAATTCCCAGGTGGATTGACAGCTTGTGAAGCTGAGGCACAGAGGGGTAAGTGACTTGATCAAAGTCCCCAGAAAATCTCTGGTTGAGCTGGGAACAGAACCAAGGTCTCCTGACTCCTAGCCCAGGATCTATACCATTTGCAGGGTCTGAACACAGTCGTCCTAGTTGTGAGCCAGTCTTTGTTCATTGTTGGCTCTTTGGGGGCCGGGATTGTCTTCCTACGTTTGTGGGTGGCGTCTAGCATGTCAGGGGTAGCACTATGCATCAGGAGTTGAAGGGGAGACAGGTCCAAGGGCTACAGAGTCTTTTCTATGCAGAATAATTGAACAACTGTCCCTGGTAAGCAAGTTTTCTGTGAGCCTGTGCCTGTCTAATGGAGTCTGGCAGAACTGTTGCCTGTGGTACTAGCAACCAGTCTGCTGTATGCTAGACTTGTGGTGTTGCCTAAAACCATATTTCTTGGGGCAGACTCCTAACGTGCCCTGACTAGATTGTGGGTTGAAATCAATGGGCCCTAAAGCTGGAGACTCTGAGATGGCGCTTCTGCACATCTCTGGCTCCACAACACCTTCCTGTCTGGACAGACCTTTGCTGTGCCTGGCGAACTCTCCCATCACCCCCCTCACAGCAGGCTCTGGGCTAGGGTACTGGGAATGGGATGCTGGCGGGGAAGGGTCTCGGGCGGGGAGAGGCCTGCTGTTTCTGAAGGCCAGTTGGAAGGCCAGGGGCCAGCTCACTTTCCAAATAAGTGCTTCGGGGGCTCTTGCTGGACCTCCCTTCTTTTCCCATTTGCTGCTGCTCTGGGGTGTCTGGCCCCTTCTGCGGGTCCTGTGCTTTCCCCATCTGTTTCGTTACATCTGAACTGCTTCCCGAGTGCAGCAGTGTTGGTTCTCACGGTGGCTGGGCACTTGTGTGTATCTGGAGGAGTAGCTCTTTGGGCTCTGAAGTAAAGACAAGCTGCAGGCCTCTCGAAAAGGGACCTGCTCCCTGTGCTGTTGAGTACTCTGGAAATGGCCGTGTCTCTCTTGTTGGGCCATGGACTCTGCTGACGGGTCACTCACACCAGCTCTCTGAGGGAATGGCTGTCTCTGCAGAGCAGAGCACATCGGAGCCCTGGTATAAAGGGAAAAATGGGCACAGCACCGAGTCCAGGGAGCAGGCACTCCAATCACTGAGCTATGAAAGGATAAGAAGTTTGTGGTCATGACCTCTCTATCTGTCAGGCAGGCTGGCTCTGGGGAGAGGGACGTATTGGGCTGTTACTTATTTGTGCCCCAGGCAGTCCTTGATTGCACTTCAGAGGCAAAATCAAGTACTTCTCCTCTCCACTACATCCTGGTCCTGCCCTGTGGCAGCAGCTTATGAGGCTCTTCCAGCCTAGGGCAAGCAGCCGAGCGCGAGGGGGAGGCTATGAAAGGCCTGGGTGTAGGTCATTTCTGAGCCAACAGGCTGCTTGGTACAGTGAGGTGCTCATATACTATGGTGATGAGCACAGTGTAAGTACTGATTTGCAATAGTATAGTGGACACGACTATTGCCTGGTCTGTGACGCAAACTGAACTTGCTTGCGAAGGGCCATGTCCTACAGCGGGGGAGTCACACAGGGCTCCATGGCACACGGGCACATGCATTCCCAGCCATTCGATACGTGCCCAGGCCGGTAGCTAGCCAGGCAGGAGTGGGGAGGCTGTGGTTATAGTGGCCAGGAGTAATTCCCCTGCAAAAGTCTAACATTCCAGGAATAATTTCCTTTCTTTCGTTAACTAGTAAAACATTTCCAAACACAGTGCTGCTGCCAGAAGCAGCAAGTGCCCAGATGGCATTGCCCTGGGATTCTGCACTGGGGGAGCTTGCCAGGGCATCTCTTCAAATACCAGTCATTGGCGACCACTCGCGAACGAGTAAGATTGTCTTCCAGAGATCTCAGTAGTGGGTCTGCAGATGGCTCCATAGCCCAATCCTAGACCCACATGTCTCGTCACAATAAGGACAGGTGTTTCCAGGAGGGATAGGCACGGTGTTGCTGCGTTGAATGTTCTGATGTTCTTTCCACCTGTTCCTCTTTTCCTCTTCTACCTGTCGATGAGCTGTTTCAAAGTGTTGAGATCCCTCCAACTGAGCCTTCCTCCATTTTGGACAGTCGTGAGCGAGGGTCTCCCAAGTATTGATGTCAATGTTGCACCTATTCATGTTTGTCTTCAAGGTGTCCTTGAAGCACTTTCTTTGCTCTCCACGACTTCGCTGACCTTCTTTCTGCTGTGAGAAAAGGATTCTGTTGGAGAGGTGGGAATCAGACATGTGAACAACATGACCTATCCTGCGAAGTTGGCTTTGGATAATCATGGCCTCAATGCTGGTAGAATTTGTTTCAGCCAAGACGCTGATGTTTGTACGTCTATCCTTCCAGCTAATCGGAAGGATCTTGCGAAGACACCGTTAGTGGTACTTTTCCAAACTCTTGAGATGTCTTTTGTATGTGGCCCAGGTTTCCAAGCTGTACAGCAGAGTTGGGATAACAATGGCATGGTAGACCAGGAGCTTCATTTCAGCAAGGATGGTATGATTTAAAAAGACTCTCTTACTCAGACGTCCAAAGGTTGCACTCGCACATTTCAAGCAGTGTTGTATTTCCACATCTATGTCTGCCTTTGATGAAAGATAGTTTCCAAGATAGGCAAAATGATCCATATTCTCCAGCATTTCTGCATTGATTTGAATGGAGGGAGGGCTTATTTCTCCATTTGGAGCAGGTGGATAAAGAACTTGCATTTTCCTGATGTTTAAAGTTAGGCCAATACTCTGAAAATGCATTGAGAATGGTTTGGAGAGCCGTTTCAGATTGAGCAACAATTACATTGTCATCCACATACTGGAGCTCTATTAGGAATGTTGTTGTAGACTTCGTTTTGGACTTGAATCTGTTGAGGTTAAAGAGTCCTCCATCCATCCTATACACAATTTCAATTCCAGGAGGGAGCTTTCTGTCGATGAGGTGCATTATGGTGAAGATGAAGATGGAAAACAGTGTTGGAGCAATGACGCAGCCTTGCTTCACTCCAATTTTCACCTCAAATGGTTCTGTTTGATTCCCATTGCTGACAACCATTGCTGACATGTTGTCATGGAGTAGTCTGAGAACATTGATGAACTTGTTTGGGCAGCCAGTTCTGGACAGGATTTTCCATAGAGCTTCACGATTTACAGAGCTGAAGGCTTTGGAGAGGTCAATAAAGGCCATGTAAAGAGGTCAATTTTGCTCACACTTCTCCTGAATTTGATGTGCTGTAAGGATCATGTTCATAGTTCCTCAAGATAGTCTGAAACCACTTTGAGATTCTGGAAGAATTTCTTCTGCAAGTGGAAGGAGGTGGTTGGCGAGGATAAGGGCGATAACTTTCCTAGCAGTGGCCAACAACTCGATAGTTGCCTCAATAGTTTCCTCAATCAGCTCTGTACCCTTTCTTAAAAATTATAACAATCAAGGCATCCCTTTGGGTGGCTGGGATTTCTTCCTTGATCCATATTTTAAGGATGAGGACGTGAAGCTGACACGTAAGTTGTTCTCCTCCTCCTCTGAAAATCTCTGCAGTTATTCCATCAACACCGGCTGTCTTGTTGTTCGTCATTTTTCCGATGGCACTCCTGACTTCTGCCAGGGTAGGCGGCAAACCAAGGTCTTCCTTAATTACTTGTTGCGGGATGTTATTTATCTTATCTTCTTCGACACTTGAGTCACGGTTCAGGAGATCCTGGAAATGTTCTTTCCTGTGAGCATTGATGGATTCTGTGTCCTTCAGGAGTATTGTTCCATCCTTTGATCTTAGAGGATTGAGGCCTTGAGTGCTAGGGCCATAGACAGCTTTGGTAGCACAGAAGAAGCTACCAGTAAGAGTGTACCAAACCTACCTGCTCTCCATTGCCTGCGTGTGTCCCAGCAGACACAGACACAAACGTTCTTCCTCCTCTCTAGGCAGGAACATGGTTCTGGAGCCCTATAAAGCGAAATCGGATGCATTATTGTTTGTAACGTGGCATCTTCATAAGTATTTGCAACCAAGACAATTGGGCATTTATCTATAGAAACAGTGCAAATGACTGGTTGTCTTTCTGCCCTGCCCCCTCTCCATTTGATGTTTTTCTTAGAATCATAGAATATTAGAGTTAGAAGGGACCTCAGAGGTCATCTAGTCCAACCCCCTGCTCAAAGCAGGACTAACCTCAGCTATATCATCCCAGCCAGGGCTTTGTCAAGCCTCAGCTTAAAAACCTCTAAAGATGGAGATTCCACCACCTCCCTAGGTAACCCATTCCAGTGCTTCACCACCCTCCTAGTGAAAAACTTTTTCCTAATGTCCAACTTAGACCTCCCCAACTGCAACTTGAGATCGTTGCTCCTTGTTCTGTCATCTGCCACCATTGAGAACAGCCTAGCCCCATCCTCCCTGGAAACCCCCTTTCAGGTAGTTAAAGGCTGCTATCAAATCCCCCCTCATTCTTCTCTTTTGCAGACTAAACAAGCCCAGTTTCCTTAGCCTCTCCTCATAAGTCTTGTGCTCCAGCCCCCTAATCATTTTGGTTGCCCTCCGCTGTACTCTCTCCAACTTCTCCACATCCTTTTTGTAGTGGGGGGCCCAAAACTAGACACAATACTCTAAATGGGGCCTCACCAATGCCGAATAGAGGGGAATAATCAATTCCCGCGACCTGCTGGCAATGCTCCTCCTAATGCAGCCCAATATGCTATTAGCCTTCTTGACAACCAGGGCACACTGCTGACTCATATCCAGCTTTTTATCTACTGTTACCCCCAGGTCCTTTTCTGCAGAGCTGCTGCCTAGCTCGTCGGTCCCCAGTCTATAGCTGTGCATGGGATTCTTCCTTCCTAAGTGGAGGACTCTGCACTTGTCCTTGTTGAACCTCATTAGATTTCTTTTGGCCCAATCCTCCAGTTTGTTTAGGTCCTTCTGTATCCTATCCCTACCTTCCAGGGTATCTACCACTTCCCCCCAGCTTAGTGTCATCCGCAAACTTGCTGAGGGTGCAATCTACCCCATCCTCCAGATCATTAATGAAGATGTTGAACAAAACCGGCCCCAGGACCGACCCTTTCTTGTCTGCTCATCTCTTCCTAGATGTTCAGGCTAAAAGGGACCATTGTGATCCCCTAGTCTGACCCGCCTTTATAACCCACGCCAGAGAACTTCACCCTGCAATTCCTGCAGGGAGGAGAATTTCTTTATCCTCAGTCTGTTTCATGGTCTGTCTGTTTTTCCACCAACGAACCATTATTTTGCACCCTTCCTCTCTATTGTGTTCTATGTTGTAAAATCTGCTGGGCTGGGTAGGTAGCACACCTGGTGGTCTCAAATCCCAGATGGGCATTCAGCACAAATGGGGCTGGCCTGCATGTGAACTGGGTTAAAAGTTAAGGCTGGAACAGTTAAAATGCTCTCTGGTTCTCTATACTGCAAGATCTAGCCTGCTGAGAAGAGTCTTTCCCTTTGCTGGTCCCTTGAGCTGCCTTTCTTCTCCACCCTGAGGCAATGGCCTGCTCTGGAGAAGGCCCTTTTCTGCCTGGTTGTCGTTAGGAGGTGGCACGACAGGCAGAAAGTGGCAGCTGTTCACTCAGGCAGGGGAGTTGCGGTGTTTTCCAGAGGCCAGGCGGGGAAGGCATGCCGTTTAGTCATGCACTCTGGCCCCTCATGTTCTCTCTCACATTCTCCTCAGCATTACCCATGCCCCAAGGAAACTCCCCTGCCTCCATAGCAGGGAGTCTCCCCTTATGCCCTGTGTGGGTGTGCTCTCCGGCCATTTGCTCTGAGAGCAGGTGCCTAGGGTCATGGTGACCCCTGAGGTATGTCTACACAGCAAGCAGCAGGACATCTCCCAGCCTCGCGCCACCACGCTGTAAGTAGCTGTGTAGATGTTGCAGCTTGGGCTAGAGCTCAGGCTCTGAAGCCTAGGGAGAGGGTGGGCATCAGAGCTCGCGCTGCAACGTCCACACAGATGTTATTAGCTTGGCATCTGTAGGCCCAGGCTGGGAGGCTCGCTGCCGTGGGCTGTGTAGACATACCCCAAAGGACCATGGCGATTTCTCCTTTTCCAGCACACTGCTCCCGTCAGCAAACAGCACCTGCCCCTGCTGTGTTCAGCACACGAGAGCCACTCCTGTGGACTGAACCACAGCGGAGCAAATTGGTTTGCAAAGCAAAGCCACTTTGTCCTTCCAAAGGCAACTGATTCTGAAAGCAACAGTTCCTTAGTCACTGGTAACCAGGGGGCGCTGAGTCATGCCCATGTGGCTGTTCACGGGAATCGAAAGGAGGGTCAACCAAGCTGTCACCTCCGCTCGGGTGGGGAGAGGGACAGGACACATGTTATACACAGTCCCAAAGAATGGGGAAAAGGGGTTGGATTTCTGCCTCCATCCCCTCCCATGTTTAAATTCAGACCCAGTAATGGACGCATGAGAGAGAAGATAGACTCTAGTGTCTTCAAAACCAAAGTCAGCTTCTTGCTGGCACAGTTGTCCCTTGGGAAAGAGAGAGGCAGTCCGGGGGTGAAACAAGAGATGCAGAGTGATCTGTGATTGCACATCCTTCCAACCCCAAGCCCTGCTGGCGTGTCTGTGTGTGCTTCTCCGTCTGCCTCTGGGGAATGTGAGAATGGCGGCTGTGTCTGGCTGCAGCTGTTCTGGCCTGTCAGACTGTTGGAGGAAGGAGAGGCTCAGGTTTCAGCATGGCAGGTGTGGGAGACCTGAGAAGAGCAGGTTCCTAGAGCAGGAGGAAGATGGTACTAGAAATAGAAAGCTGAAATAGCAACCCAGGCACTGGCTGTTTCAGATCTGAGAGCAGGGGGCCAGGGAGGAGGGGAAGAGTTCCAGCTGAACCTACCCCAAGTGGTGTCTGTCCTCTCTGGTGGGCACTTGCTTGGCTTAGACTCTGTGCAAGGGAGATCCTGAACTCCAGCTGTGTGGAAGGCTCAGGATCAGCCTGGCTGGGGAAAGACCGCACAGTCGTCTGGTGGAGAAAGACTTTTGGGGGGGCGGGGAGGGGTTTGTTTATTTTGATCCCTTGCAATCCAAATCATGCAGAGCTACATGCAGAGCCCCTGCCGTCCCACCAGGGGAAGCTCAGATCCAGAGGAGCACAACTGGGCCTGAGGAAATTCCCCTAACCACTCATTCTTCAGGAGTTCTCCTGCAGCCCACTAACTACCCACAAGACACAGATGGGGTTTCAGCTGAATTTCCTAGAGACTACAGGCTCCCTAGCAGCAGTATGTGGCTTCACAGGCCATTGCCCATGGCCAATATGCATCCTACACCATTCTGGGGTTTCTGCAGGTCGGCCCCAGTGTAGAAATCACACCATTGCCCTGCTGTGGGCGCGTGGAGGGACCCTGGGGATTCAGCAGCGTCAGCAAGTGCCCGAGATTTGCACTTTGAGCAGAAAGTAAATCCTGCATTTCATGCTTCAGGGATTGGATTTAACACATTTGCTCTTTGTGGGGCATTTGAATTTTCTATTATATTTGGGATCAAAGTTTTACTGACTGCCCAAGGAAGCATTTCAAAGTGAGCCTCTGAGGTCACTATGGTATCCTCCAGCCAAAGAACTCCCAGCTTCTCACACTGAGGTTCCCATGACAGCTTGCACATGGGCCTGTTGTATTAATGTAGATAGACTAGACAGGCTACTGGTATTAAAATAACCCAGTCACCATCCAGCATCCAACAGTGTTAAACAACGTTTGGGGTTTGGTATACAGAGACCTCAGCCTGTTTAGTACCATGGTACATGCGTCATTAAACATCCTTTTTAACCTTGTATTAAAGGTAAAGGAAAAAAAGAGAAACAAAGCGTGTGAAGTGTTAAATAAGGCATTCATTTTAACAACACCCCTTGTTCCCTTTCCCTTTCCCTTTAGGTGGAGAGAATTTTAGTAGGAAAAATCATTTTGTTTGGCAGTCTTTTTGATGGTGTTAAAGATGGTAATGCTTGTCCTTTTGAGGGAAAGAGAAGAAGTTATCTGAGATGGGCTGGAACTGCTGTTGTTAAAGTCTGATCCTGTTTCATGTCAGGTGATATCTGGGATTCAGCTGGGGCTGGTAGAGGTGATGATGTGTAATGTCTGATGCAAGTCTATCATGGAGATCACGGAAGTCACAGATTCCATGACTATCTGTGACTTCTGCAGCTGAATTGGCAGCTGCAGCTGTGGCTGATCTCAGGGCTGCCCGCGCAGCTGGTTCCAGGGCCAGCTGCACTGACCACTGCTGCAGCGGCCCTGGGGCCAGCCACATCAACCCCTGCTGGAGCAGCCAATGCAGCTGGCCCTGGGGACCACCCAAGCAGCAGCCCCAGGGGCAACCCTGGAGGCTGTCGGAGAGCAGTCCCCGGGGACCTCAGAGCAGCGGGTGGCTGGGCGGAGCAGGGGCCAGCCATCAGCCTGCAGGGCCCCCCAGAGCAGCGGTGCCCTGGGAGCAGCTAAGATTTAGTCAGGGGTATTTATAGTAAAAGTCACGGACAGGTCTCAGGTGATGAATTTTTGTTTATTGCCATGACCTGTCCATGACTAAATCTTAGCCTTAATAATGTCGTCTAGGTCCCTCTCTCTGGCCCAGTCTGGGAGCATGTGTAGTTCCTTGGGCAAGTGAATGACAGAAAGGTAAGGGAGGTATCATTTGATTAATAAAAATCTCTGGAATCATGATTTCAGTAGTTTCATCCTCTGATGTGCCAGGGGTGACTTGCTGTCCCCCGGCTTCCAGGTCCAGCTCCCTCTAGTTGGTGAAAATGTTGATAACTGTGTTGTCAGAAGTGGGATGAGTTGGCTACCATTCAAAAGCCCTTTCTTCCACAAACACCAGTGGTACCAATCATGACAAACTTAGAACAATTATGTAGATATATAGTTGAAAGATATTTAAATATCTTTTTTAAATTATACTTTAATACAGGCATGTTAAACATGCAGCCCTCACAAAGTTAAATTTTGGGCCTTGACCGGCTGTGTAACGAGTTAATGCTCAGAACACTATACTTGATTAACTTTTTTAATGCTACAGATTACTAGAAATGGGAAAGGAGTGTTTCAAGTTGATTTGCCATCATCGGCAAAACAGAGCAGTTCAGTGGTATTGATTATCAGCTTTGTTTATTATGTCAAAAAAAATTCTAATGAGGTACCACGTAAGAGGTCAGCATCTAGCTAGAAATGACTGGAATCCACCCACGAATGGCATGCACGTATTTACATAATCTACGTCACATAACATATCATTACTTTGGGACTGCAATTAACTAATTACACAGTTTTTATTTTGGTCTTGACCATTTTTAGGCATCAATGGGGAGATGAAGAATATCGACTAGTAGCTGAATTTTTTAGAGGATAGCGCCATGGAGGGTTTGATTGAGCACAGCGCTCAGTGGCACCCATATGCTATATAAGGGGTGCCCATAAAATGAATTTGGCAAAGTTGGAGAGGAAGTACATTGAGCATCAGGGAACAGCTGAAGATGTCAGGACAAGTGCCAGATGTGGGCAAGACTTGTCTCATACAAGGCATGCACATGGCATGCATTTCGAGAAGAACATGTGCTTCTTTTGCAGTAAGCCGGAAGCCATTCATTAAGCACCGCTTCAACGTGTGAGTCAGGTGAGAAACTGTCCGAAGTCGTCACTGTTAGCAAGAATGTTGCATGGAAAGTAAAGTTAAGTGGGCACATTGACCCAATAGACACCCATGGCACATCACATCAAGTGGTACACCAAGAATGTAAGTAAAATGTTGTCAAAAAGTAAAAGCAACTGAAACAAATACTGATTTTACTACTGCAAACTGCAACTCAACTGGAGCTAATAAATTTTCTTGCAGAGGTTCCAGTGGATGGGAAAGTCGTGGCGATGTGATGCATCGGCCAAGTTCAAAGAAATACGTGCTTTGCACTGGATTGAAGAGGAACAGCTGCTTAGCAAAAAGGCACTTAAGCACTTATCGAAGATGAACTGTGGGATAATATGGACTACTATGGAGTAGTTTTTTGCAATCCTATATGCAGAAATGGATCACAGTGGATATTCTTAAACGCTGTAAAAGATGCGCTGATGTCAACAGGAGTATGAAGACTCTGTTTGCAGCTGCAAAATCTTATGGAAAAACATTTTGTGCTGCAGTACGTGGGAGTTTGAGGGATCTATAGCAGATGCCAAACCTGAAAAAAATAATACTGCATGACTTGTACTACTCCTTTAGGTGAAGCATTGGTGGTCACAGGGACTTCAGCACCAGCAAGTATGACAGTAAGCAAATGGAGCACAATGCTGCCATTTTATCAGAAAGTGTTGCATACGAGGTCTTGGATGAAAGACTTGTTTCCAACACATACACGACAGTTGTGCAGCATATGCATAGGCTACTGCTGCAAGTGGCTGTTTGTTTAACAATTCATTCCAAAACCAGTAGCAAATTCCTTGTGCAGCTTATGCACAGCACTGGCTCCTCCATTAACTCCAGGAAGTACTCTGCCTAGAGACTGCAATTGCAAATGATATTCTTTTCCGCATAGAACTGAATGAAGGGTTGTACGTTCCCCCCAGACCTCGTCAAGCATAGGTTTATATTTTGTGCTGCTGATAACTTGGACTTCTTTGAAGAGACAGCATATGGCAAAGGTACGCTTCATGCTACTGCTATGGTCTGTTATTGGGAACATATTAATGGGGACCAGCCCCAACCTCAAGTGCTGTCTGGACCAGCAAAGAACCATTCCTTGAATTGACTTCCTGACTCTATGACTCATTTCCTGCTTAGGCCCCAACATTCAGAAACCAAAAAGTCCAGTTTTCATTGAAGTAGCAGTTAGTTGACTATAGTAGAGCTTTCTACATTCACTAATCTGGACCTCACCTTGTTCTTATGCAAAAGTGGGATGCACTCCAGGGGTGAAAAATCACTGAGCACAGCTTCAGCTGGAGAGACAAAAGACATACCATGAAATGTTATAGACACCTAGTACATACCACACCACACCACACCATTTCGGGAGAAAGATACATTAGAGCATGGTCAGTTTTTGCCATAACTCCCATATTTTCTATGTAGCCTCAGAATGAAGTGTTCAGCCAAATCTTGGCAGGTGTTAACCGTTTCTGGCATGCCAAGAGCTTGTACCTCAGCCAAACCATCTGTGATTGCTACGCTGAAAGGCCTCTGCTGGCATAGGCCACGTTGTCAGTAGGTGCTGACTTAGGAAGACCATGGAAGATGTGTATTAGTTTGCCTTTCTTGCAACATATGCATTGTTCCATCACATTTGAACATCAATCATGGGGCTACCAAGTATGATTGGCAGGATACATACACGGGTCATTCACTTGATTCAGCTTCCAAAGAGACTTTCCTTGCTCTGAAGGTGCTCTGAACAACTGAGCCTGTCACTGATAGGGTCAAAAATGCACTGGAGGCGTTCATATGATGAGATTTGAAGACCAAACTTACAACACTTGCAGACCTATCTTGGTGGATGTTTTTCAAGAAGCAGACATATGGAGAAAAATTGCCACCAACAAGGGGTGCATTTATGCCTATTAGCAAGAGGGCAAATAATTAAGCAATGGAATGGCTCTGGAATGAACAAGCATCCAAAACTACCCTCCCTTATGAAACATGAATGGGTCTTGGAGGACTGATCACACCAGTTATGTACGAAATACCATGTGCTTCCAAATCAATTCTTCAGCTAACCAAATACTCATTTGAAAAGACCCAGATGCTCACCACCCTGCAAATGTTTGGCCAGCAGCCCGCCTTGTGTGGAGCTGTGTGAGTGGCATGCAGATGAGGATCAGTGTGACGATATGTCTAACAGTGGTGCCCTAGATGGAGACAACACTGATGCTGACTTTGATGTATAACTATTTTCAGTCCAACATATCAAGGCTAACTTCCCTGGGATTACCAAAGATCAATGTCTTTTTTTTGTAACATAGGGATGCATTGCTTAAAGTATCATTTTAAAAACCTATCATTTTAAAAACATTTTCTTGAATATATATCTACATAATAGTTCTAGGTTTGTTGTTTCTTACCCTTATGTTCATGGGAGAAAAGGCTTTTGAATGACACCCAACTCAACCATTTCCGATGACCGCATTATCAAAATATCCAACTGAAGGACCTGGAGCAGGGAGCTGGTGGGGTGGGTAATGAGTCCTTCCTCCCGCATCACATCGCAGAGTGACACCATTGAAATTATGATTCTGTAGATTTTTACAAATGACTTTTCCATTCCATTTCTATTGCTAGCTTGGCCACGGAATGAGGGTTTACTCCTTTATGCTCATGAGATACCCCACCGGTTGGGTTTTGCCTTGCCCTTTCTTATCAACCGGGCAGAAGCAAGCACACCGCCCTTCTCCTCCGTTCCAGGCATCTGGAAAGTGAGTCCTGATTCATTTTCTCCAGGGAATGGTTCTGTTAGCAGGACCTGCTCTCCATGGAAGGGAGTGAGTTCCTAGCCCACTTTCAGCCATGGGGGGATGTGAAGGGAACTGAGGTGAGGTGGAGTCTGCATAGGCATTGAGCATGTGTTCTCCAGGGAGACAGTGGGAGTGGTGAAGAAATCAACCTGAATTCAACACCACCTGAATCCTTGGAGGACTCAAAACCTGGAGGACAATTGTGGAAACTAAAAAGAGTGTTTCTGCCTCTGGCTCAATTAATCTGCTCTTGTAACAACGGCCTTGAAATGAGCAAGGTAGCAAGAAGGGACATGGCCTATTAACCTAAACCCAGAAACACCCCACAGACCTTGCTGCCTGGGGATGAATAAGCTGCTCAGAGAATATGCCTGCACAAAGCCAATGTGATGAGTGCTCCCTGGAAGTAACATTATAAACTTTAACATCCCTGTGTATGGGGGGGGGGACGGGACACCAAAGCAACCCACCATGGTAGCATTTAATTTCAGAAACGGGAACTACACAAAAATGAGGAAGTTAGTTAAATAGACATTAAAAGTGCCAAAAGTGAAATCCCTGCAAGTTGCATGGAAACCTTTAAAAGCCGCCATAATAAAGGCTCAATTTAAATGTATACCCCAAATTAAAAAACATAGCAAGAGGACCAAAAAAGTGTCACCGTGGCTAAACAACAAAGTAAAAGAAGCAATTAGAGGCAAAAAGGCATCCTTTAAAAAGTGGAAGTTAAATCCTATTGAGGAAAGTAGAAAGGGGCATAAACTCTGGCAAGTGAAATGTAAAAATATAATCAGGAAGGCCAAAAGAGAATTTGAAGAACAACTAGGCAAAATCTCAAAAAGTAATAGCAAAAATTTTTAAAAATACATCAGAAGCAGGAAGGCTGCTAAACAACCAGTGGGACCACTGAACAGTCAAGATGCTAAAGGAGAACTCAAGGAACATAAGACTATTGCGGAGAAACTAAATGAATTATTTGTATCAGTCTTCATGGTTGAGGATGTGAGAGAGTTTCCCAAACCTGAGCCATTCTTTTTAGGTGACATATTTGAGGAACTTTCCCAGCTTGAGGTGGCATTACAGGAGGTTTTGGAACAAATTGATAAATTAAATAGTAATAAATCACCAGGACCAGATGGACCATAATCCCAACTATACATAACAATGATGGGGTCTGTTAGCTGTTACCACTCAAGAAAGAGATCTTGGAGTCATTGTGCGTAGTTCTCTGAAAACATCCACTCAATGTGCAGCGACAGTCAAAAAAGCTCACAGAATGTTGGGAATCATTAGAAAAGGGATATATAAGACACAAAATATCATATTGCCTCTGTATAAATCCATGGTATGCCCATATCTTGAATACTGCGTGCAGATCCAGTTTTAAATCAGAATTAGAAAAGGTACAGAAAAGGGCAACAAAAATGATCAGAGATATGGAACAGCTTCCATATGAGGAGAGATTAATAAGACTGGAACTTTTCAGCTTGGAAAAGACAAAGGAGGATATGATAGAGGTCTTTAAAATCATGACCAGTGTGGAGAAAGTAAATAAGGAAGTGTTATATATACTCTTTCTCATAACACAAAAACTAGGGGGTCACCGAATGAAATTAATAGGTAGCAGGTTTAAAATGAACAAAAGGAAATATTTCTTCACACAATGCACAGTCAACCTGTGAAACTCCTTCCCAGAGGATGTTGTGAAGGTCAAGAGTATAATGGGGTTCAAAAAGAACTAGATAAGTTCATGGAGGATAGGTTCATCGATGGCTATTAGCCAGATAGGCAGGGATTCCTGTTTGTCAGAAGCTGGGAAAGGGGGACGGGTTGGATCACTTGATGAGTGCCTGTTCTGTTCCTTCCCTCTGAAGCACCTGGCATTGGCACTGTCAACAGACAGGATACTGGGCTAGATGGGCCATGGGTCTGACCCAGTCTGGCTCCTATAGCTCATCCACACAAAGACTGCCTAGACCAGTGGTTCTTAACCTTTCCAAACTACTGTACCCCTGAAGCCTGAGTCCCACCCCCACGGGGCTGAGGCATGTAACTTAGTTTCATGGCGCCCCTGTGGCTCCAGGCAATTGCCTTTCTTGCCACCCCCAATACCAGCTCTGCACTTGCGACCCCTCTAAACCCCCAGGTTGAGAAACACTGGCCTAGACACTTTGGTTTTGTCCCAGACCTGGCAATTCCTTAGAAATGTGGTGCCACTCCTGGGACTGTGAGCCCATTTCAGACCCAGGGCCATGGATAAGCGACGTGCTCTTTCCAGAGCAGCCCTGTGTGCTGTGCCAGATTCCGTTTGAACACACCTAGCCCTTTCTTGCACAGGATGCAGCGCGTTTGTTTCTTTGCATTCTCCGTTGTGAATGAGTGTTTCCTCTTCAGTTGTAAAAACAACCCAAAAATACTTCTCGCCAAGGATCAAAGCAGCGCTGCTGTTTAGTGCAGTGACCCCTGGTAATTGTTCTGAGCTGCACAAATGGGAGATGAAGGCAGTTGCTATTCCAGTCCCTGCTTCTCAATGCATTTACTTTGGCTCCTTTCCCTCTTGGCCCGCCCAGCTCTGACCCCTGGCTAACTAAGTAGTGTTGTCAGTTGCTTACATTCAGGGCTCACAAAGGGTCAGCAATACAAAGGTCCCTGTGCTGTGGAGCAGATTCCTGTGCTCTCCTTGTGAGGTGCTGGAGTTCAGGCACAGTTTGCTTGCCCCTATTCCACCCTCACGTTCGTATGCTGTGTACCTTGCCACCTGGCCATGCTGACCCTTTCTCTATTAATCCCTGATCGTGCCCAGGGGATTAGCTTGTACATGGCCTAGGCACATGTGATGCCCATCCTATGACTTCTTTGAGCCCAACAGTACAGTAAGGCTCATACCAGGGCAGCCCACCTCTGGCAGTGTACCATGACTCTGACTCTCACAGTCTCTTCCCCATTTGTCCAGCGTGCAGCGTGCCCAGTGGGGGTTCTCTTCAGGCCTAATTCTAAGGCCCCGCCTGTGCCTGGGTAGACCACAGCCCGTCCAAACTTGAACTGAGCCAAGGGTGTGGGACTGTTTCCATACCTGAAGTAAACTCAACCCTTGTATGGATTTGGGTCAGGCTGCACGGGGCTGGCTGCCAGCTTGGACTCCATTTTCTTTACTTCATTTCCTTTCCCTGGCCCAGCACCACGCCCGCGAAGGGCAGCTGGTTCCCCTTCCCCTAGGCTGCTCCCTCTGAAACTGTCACACCACTACCGCCTCTTTGCTCTTGTGGCTTGGCCTAGTAGGAGCTTCCCACTCTGCACGCCTGCAATCTGTCTCTGGCCACCACCTGCCCACAGGGTCACACCCCGTGTCTGCTGCCTGCCCGTGGGGTCACACAGTGGTGGCTGGGTGCCCTGTGTCTACCATCCGCTGCTGATCGTGGGGTCGTGCGATGGTGGCTGCATGCCCAGCTTCTACCAGCCACCAGCACCTTGCCACACTCTGTTCTGCGGAGCAAGAGGCACTGCAACTCATCAGCACACTCGCTCTGCAGCACAGACAGGTCAGCAAGGTGGCGGTGGCTGGCAAGAGCAGGGCACACAGCCGCCACTGCACCGACCCCCCCACCCCGTCCCCCAGGCAGGAGGAAGTGGTCAAAGACTGCCTGGCCTGAGCATGCTGGATTGTTTTCAGCACACCTCTACACTTGTGGTCGGGTCCCGCTGGGTGTGGGTCCGGTGGTAAAGTCTAATCTACAGTACCCAGCACAGTCCCAGATCTCCGGCCTGATGGCCAAGGGAACGGATCCTCTTCACTATTTTTGTTTCCCTTTGATTTTGTCTCCAATAACTTACTTGCTTCCTGTGCAAGTTTCCCCATTTGCTAATTATTCTTCCTGAAAGAGGACCACGCCATGCTGTTGCCTATCTCACGTGGGAGCCTGCCCTGCTCCTCAGTCACAATTCCTGTGCCTTTCCTTTCAGGGTGACACTGTCTCTTTATCTCTTCTCTCCTTCTCATTTAGCTCCTCTCCCCCCACTTCATTCTACTGCACCGCATGAGAACTGTTTCCGTTCCATTGTCATTGGTTAACACAGATCCAGGTTTTGCCTTTGCTGCTTCCTCCAGCATTGGAATAAGAAACACAGTCTAACAGTCCTTTGACACCATTTGTGGTTTTGCATGGGCCAGCGGAGAGCACAGAAGACTTGGTCGAAAGCTTTCAGTTATGACATCTTTTAATCTTGATATTTTAGCTATCTGCTCCGTAATAATAATAATCAATCGTATGTAGCACTTACAGAAGAGCCCCATTGTCCCCTTTCCCCTGATCTGGTGAGCTGTGAGCTTCCCTTTCTTTAAACACATATATTTGGTTCAAAGGAGGCAAGTGACAAAAGCCCACAGGTAGGTATAAAAAAGTGATTTAACAGAGGGTTAGATGTTGTGAAGGTGGGGGCATATTCATAGGAGCAACAAGAGGGAAAACAATGGGGGAATCTGCTTAACATCTTAGGTTTCTATACATAAAGGCAAGGAGTATGGGGAATAAAAAGGAAGAACTGGAATTCTTCGAACTCAAGCTAAATTATGACTTCTTTGGCATCACAGAGACTTGTTGGGTGTAAATCTCATGACTGCAGTGTGGTACTGAGGGGTACAACTTACTCAGGAAGGACAGGCAGGGGAAAAAGGGAAGCCCTGGAACTGCCTCATGATCCTAATCTGCTACTTCTCAAGATCCATTGACACAGCATCTTCACCACACACTAACTTTGGTCACTGGGTCTCTGTCTGCTCTTCTGCCCTTTTTGTGGGTGGGCTGCCTGCTATTTCCCGTCAGGTTGTCTCCAGGGCAGAGGGCTCCTTTTGGGGTTGCGCACAGACAGTTTGATGTTTCTGCAGATACGTCTTCACATAACAGAGCAATGGGAGATTTTTTCCCACCGTGGGTCTAGTTTTGTGGGTGTGTAGTGCTGTGATTTCAAATCTGGGGCCGTGATCCAGTTCCAGGGCTCATGTAGAGAAAGCAGTTTTGACACCAAAACCCTGAGCATTTTAGTGCCTTTGGGGGCTTTTGTGAATGTGGTTAACCCATTAGACAAGTCTTCAGAGCAGAGGGATTCCTGTTGTGAGCAGATGACGTCG
Organism: Emydura macquarii macquarii; assembly: GCF_026122565.2. NCBI lineage: Eukaryota > Metazoa > Chordata > Testudines > Chelidae > Emydura > Emydura macquarii. The sequence continues at coordinate 321,991 of NW_027131307.1, read as the reverse complement.
GCTTTTTCTTTTATCCCACCACATCTCACCTGCCTGGGCTCAGCCTTTGAGAACAGAGTTCCTTTTGATCTGTTACTGGGGAACATGCTGGAGGTGCAGAAAAGTGTGTAAGATACATTAGCTCTGTGAGATCATTAGTGCTGCCCTCCATCCCTCCCGTTCCAGTTTGGTGGATCTGATAAAGAAATTAGTTCCTACCTGTGAGCTGGCTTTCTCTTGTGACTCAGCTGTATTGGAGCACAAGCCCCACCCTGGTTGCTATTTCCTGGGCAATGTCAGGGAGTGAGAAGAAGAAAATAGCTGTTTCTGTTGTCTGATAAAAATTTGACTTTGGGCAAAGAGAAGTCAAACTCCTGGGCCCCTGCCTGGTCCCCAAGGTCCCTGGCTGGTCCCCTGGGGGCTGTGGAGCAAATGTGGGAGCCTGTAGCCATCTGATGGAGAAAACCCCTCTCACAGGTAGGAAGCAGTTTCGGTTTGGATACTCTCTCTCTTCCCCCTTCTCCCCTGCCCATAAGCTCATTGTTGCAGGGGCTAAACTCTGGGCTTTGTTCCTTCATTATCAGCTGGGAGAGTTTGTCCCAGGGGCAGGAAGGAGTGTTCATTAGGGTCAAAAGCAGTGCCCTGTCTGCAGAGTGAAACAGAGAATGTTTGTTGCTGGGGAATGGGACAGAAGCCCATGGGCATTCTGCTAGGCACGAATGATTACTTTTCAGAGTTCACAGCTCTGATATCTCTGAAGAAACAGATCAGAACCTGCCTGGTGCTGCTGTGTCAGTATTGATCTGAAACTGATACACACATGGTCTGATACGCAGGCTTCTTGCAGGGGCTGGGTTTCAGGAAGTGGCGTTGCTTGATTTTCTGGGAGGCAGGGTGAGGCCAATGTTCCTTACACAACAGAAGCTGCTATGTTACTGGATAACACAATGACTAGGCTGTTTTTGAGCTGCAGCTGGTTAAAGGCTGCAGGGAGAATGCTGTTTGCCAGCTCCCGTGCAGTTCAGAGAACTTTGCATTTCCAAATAATGACTCTTCAGCGAGTAATTACTCATGTATCTCTGGGGTGGAATATTGAGACTGTGAGCTGTTCCAGCCCATTAATATTATTACATTGTTTATTTAGTACTGAGTGCTGACAGTTTGTCTGGCACTCTACAGAACAGTCTATTGCAGAAGTAAGGAGGGAGAGATGCATGGCCTGAATAGAGATGGAGGAGATCTAAGGTATTTCTGAGATATATTCTCATTTTCCTGAGATGGCTAGAGCCGTCCTGTCCACAGTCTTGCAGGACAAATCTGGGCAAAACTTTCAGACCTCTGTCTCTTTTCTCTACAGCTGAAATTCAGATAATTATTCTGCATGCTGCAGACAAAGAAAGCCTTTGGGGCAATGGCATTATTCTGACTGATGCCAGTGAGACTGGTGATAACTGCAAGTGGTTATGCAAAGTGATAAAGATGTGTTCAGTGCCTGCTTACAGCAGTGAGTATGAGCAGACTGTGTCTGACTGAAGAGGGTAAGCCAGCCAGCCCTGAGCAGCCGCCACTGCTCAACTAGTTTGTTGCAGCCAGAATTGACTCCTGGAAGCAGAATTTTTGAGATTGCTGTTTAAGTGTGACTGTTATAGTCCAGGAAGATATGATGAGCTCAGTACCCAGTTCCAGGATGGGGGGCCTGGCTACCCTCCCTGGGAGCACAGACGTCAGAGCCAATCACCCTCCACCTTTGTGGTGTTTGGAGCTTCCTGCACACATCCACAATTTCCTGCGCAGCGGCCGGGAGCTCTGTGCTCCATCAGCACGGCTCTGCTTGGAGGTGATCGGAGCCTGACAACTCTGGTCAGGGCCAGCTCAGGTGTGAGAGGCTCTTTTGATAGTGGAGCGGGGAGGATGTTGTGTGTCTCCTCCCCAAGTGCTCGTGGCTACACTGAGGCATGGCATGTCTCAGTCAGGATGTTCTTCTGGAGTGTTCCAGTGTGGGTGTCTCTAACCTGAGCAGATCTGCCCTCAGCCCCAGGCCAGCAAGATGGGCTAAAGTTGCTCCTGCATTACATTCCTCTCATTGCGCCTTCGGCGAGGCCAGGCAGCATGGCCCAGCAACTGACCTGGCATGGCTGCGGGTTGAACCCACAAGCCAATGTTTCCAGTGCTGCTTTTAATATGTCCCTTGGCTGATGTTGTCTCCCTGCTCCTGACCCAGCCGTGAGTAAAGACGAAACCAAACCTCCCTCTGAGGGAAGAAAATGCGCATTCAAAAGTCTCCCTGTGTGGCCTCTCTTGCAGAAACCTCTCTAGGGACAACTGCCCTCCGGCCACTGCCTTCCTGGGGAGCCTGGGTGGCTTTGGATTGTTGCTGGGTGTGTGTGGTGGGGGGGGCTGTGCAGTGGAGGGATGTGTGCCTGCAGGGCCCAAGCATAATTTTTTCGGGCCCAGTACAAACTTGTGGCACGGGTCCCCTCCCAGATACATACCACCATCCCTCATCCCATACGTACAATCTCATGAGCCATGAAAAGGTTTGAATTCTGAAATTACTGTTAAATATTCGACATTTCCGAAAAATGCCCCCACCCCCCTTTGCTATTTTTGTTTAACACAACACCCAGCCTGAGAGTCCTACAAGTTTGCTGACTATTTTGTAACTTTTTGGTCATTATAAAGGGATTATATCCTGTCAATGTCATGTTTTTTTATTCTAATGGACCAATGTGACTGCAAACATTTTATAATTAGGCCAATTAACTTTTTAGTTCTTGATATGATAGACCATGTCACAGAGAGGAGCACAAATCTCTGTCTCAAACTACAAGTCCTAGTTTAAGTGCACAAGCCCACACTCGCTATTTCAGAGAAGGGCCTAGCCCAGCAACTCACTCTTCACAACGTTGCGTGAGACGGTGCTAACCCTGCCCTGACTGGCTCCAGCAAATCTCACAAGACCTGGGCAATAGATACACAGATACAGGGAAGTAATTTCTATAAATATCCTCAGGCATCATCTACAATTTAGCCTCAATTTTTTCCTCATGGTAATGGGGATTGCAGCCTGGGCTGGGTCCCCCTGGGCCTCCGGGCCCCGGTAAAGTGTACTCTTCCCCACCATGTGGGGGCCCTGTGTGTCTGTGCGGTGAGGGTCTGTGCACGTGCAGTGTGTGGGAGCAGGTGTATGCGCATGGTGTGGATGGGAGGGTGGTGCTGCGCGATGAGGGCGTGGGTGCGCACGGTGTGGGGGTGGGTGGGGGTGGTCGGAGGGTAGGCGCACAGAGGGTAGGCACAGGTGCGCACGGTGTGGGGGTGGGTGGGTGTGGTCAGAGAGTAGGCGCACAGGGGGGTAGGCGGGTGCACACGGTGTGGGGTGTGCATGGGGGGTTGACTCACTGCAGTCATGGGGCGAGGGATTTGGTTGCAGATGCCGGACCCAGGGCAGGCTGGAGCTGAGCATTCCTTGTGAATGCTGTCCTTGTCCATCATCGAGCTCTCCTGCATTGCTCTGCGCCCAGCTCCACGCTGCAGCCTACAGCCATCGCAGGGAGCTAGCCACAAGCAAGGAGTCTTGGGCACAGTGGGTCAGAGCTAATGCCCCAGTGGGCAGAGCGCAGACCCTGCACCAAGCACTGGCCACACCAGAAGCCCCAGTGTGTTTAGCAAAGGGCCCCTTGTCAGAGAGGAGCTGAGGAAGCCAAGTACACCAGGGAGGCCAGTGATCAGGGCTATTTGTCCAGGGGACCCAGGGTTGGCTTCCTGGGCTTGGAGTGATCTGTGCGGCCAGGCCAGAGCCCCGTGATTCCCAGGCCACCTCCGCGTTCTGGGCCTTGTGTGGCAGGGGCTGGGCATGTGCAGATGAGGCAGTGTCTGCCCCATGGGAGAGGTTAGGGGGCGTGGGGTTGCAGTGAGCTGTCCTCTCGCTGTGCAGTGGTGCGGCATGTTTCCAAGAGGCTGTGGGAGTGGGGGAAAGGCTGAGGTTTGGGGGCTGAGTGAGGGGCTGTAAATCAGAGGGATCCTTAGAGCCTGGACTGGGTGCAGTCCATATGAGACCGGGCAGCTGACAGCATCATTACACCAGGTCTCAACCCAAACCCTTCCAGTCTGCTCCAGAGCGTGTCCCCTCCCCAGGCGTGCATGGCTGCACTGAGGCGTGACATGTCTCTGTCCCTTTGCAAGCAGGCCGGCCAGGCGCCCTGGACTGTGATAACGTTCTGCAGGCTCAAGGGCAGCCGTTGACCTTTGAGTCCTGGGACTCAGTCTGTTGCTGCACCCAGTGCTCTGTAGAGCACACAGAGATGGGCGCCAGCTCAGGCCATTTCCAGTCAGCCTCAGACCCTTCTGTTGGGCCTCATGATTGGAGGCAGGAATCACGACATCATGTTGGTCCAATTAAAGGAGGGGATATTCCAGAAAAGATAAGTAAATCAGCTGTCGTGGGGGACCCAGGGGCTGGGCAGAGAGAGGGGAGCATGGGTCAGGGGACCAGATGGACAGGCCGTCCTGGGGGGAAGAGGGAGGCTCTGGGCAGACAAAGCATGGCCAGAGAGAGTGGAGGGGGCAGTGAACCATTCCAGCAGAGCAGAAAGGGTTGTGAATGTCTCCAGAGACAATGCCAGAAGACTGCAAAAGAGGCTGGATATGGGGTTTCTGCCCCCAAAGAATCCAGTGGCAGCGGCAGCTGGGAGCGTGTCCTGGGAGACCGCAGGGGTGGGGATTGTCCACCATTCTTCTGAGGAACGAATCTTGCTTCCCCCAGGTCTCTAAGTACTGAATACAGTGGTTGAGCTAGATAAATGACAGCCTTTCCTGCCTCCCTGGGATAGGCCACCCACTGCTACCTCCTTCTGGTAGGACAGACCGGCTCCTCCCTTGTGTAGTCAGAGCTTCCTCCGCGCCAGAGGGGTATGCCGCTATTTCTAGTGCACAGATCCTGGGGAGATGTGTTCCGAGGAGTGAAAACGACGTGTACCTCTTACAGTGGAAGTTGCTTTCCATGTAGGGTCGTTGTGCTTGGACGTACACACCTGATCCCCAGGATCTCTGCTGAGGAGCCGCATACCTGCTCAGTGGCCATTCAGCAGGGTTGCGTGTGCTGTGCCGTAGTCTGTGAGCTCCCAGGGCAGGGACCTGCCGCTTCTCCTGTGGCACTGCATCGGTTACCCCGTGTGCAATAGTGAACAGCAGCAGCAGCATGAGCAGTCCCAGATTCTGGCTGTCTCCAGCCTTGCCCACTACACCAGCATGGGTGCTCAGCACACTCCTGACCTGCGTGGTGCCGGGGAGGAGCTGTGCTCCCTGGTTTCCTTTTCACGAGCCAGGTCAGTTCTTCCAATGCTGGGCAGCTGAATCAGACTTTTCAGCCTCAAAACCAGATTCCCACCTGAGTCTAGGCAGCTCTCGCAGGGCAAGAAAATTACCCTGGGCTTGGCACTTTTTGGGGGAATCTACAATGCTGTCCCCAAGCCTGTGGCTAACATTACAGACTAGGAGTCTGTCCCAAGAGAGGAGACAGCAGAGGGAGCTGTTTTAAGAAAGTGAGAGCACAGCAGGAGGAGCGGATCTGAGGTTTGGGAGAGGGTTTCCCCACAGGGCCAGGGAAGTGGGCATTCAGGAGACATTCAGGAGAGTTTGGAAGGATTTTCTAGCTAGAGGTTGATTATGTGCTCTGCATTCTGGGAGCCACACTGAGTTATCCCTGGCATAACTTCCATTGGCTTCTGAACGTTTGCCCTAGGATGAGTTGGGCACTGAATGTCTTCAGCTGGAAGTGTCACTATCAAGGCCATACTTTTCTGAAGCGTAATAATTTGGCCTGTTTTTCATTTAACATTTCAAGTGGTGGAGGTCCAGAAGATCTCTTACTGACCTCTAGGGAGCCAGTCAGGAATAGCGTGCCGTTCTGCAGGCATACGCTAATGGGCAGTGGTGTTTCAGATCTCCATACAGCTCCTCTGAAGAGGTAACAAGTGGGAAAGAGGCTGCGTCATAAATGGCTGAACAGAGTTGTGATGAGCCAGGTGTTTTTCTTGTATGTGTTACAGTGACTTTTTTTAGAAGCGAAATGACCCGGAAACAGCCCCCTGAGGATGCACTGCTTGGGTGGGGGTGAATCTCAAACAGCTCAGAGATTCAATTTGATCTCTGTGTAAAAGCTGAAGCCAGTTCTCCCATCTCCCATTAGAACGGAGCTCTAACTGCATTTTTGTTCTCTTCCTAAATAATTCCCCATGTTTGTCTTTCTCTTCGTCCAGGGAAACACCTACCCGTTGGCAGCCTTTGCCAGGCACTAAAGCAGCTATGCTGGTTAAAGTTAACAGTTTAAGAAAAGTGCAGGATTCATCAGACAGTGCACTGCAACCGCAGAGCCCTCCAGAAGCCGACAGCCAGAAATCTGCGCTTCCAAAACCAGTCACGTATGCCCAGCCTCAGTCCACAGCCCAGAACCCAGCTGCTACCAAACCATCCTCTTCAGCAGAAACCAAACAGTCCATGCAAATTAAAAAGACAGAGAATGGTGGATTCTGCTTAGTGCTAAGGAATGGCCCTCCTTGTCAAAGAGAGCCACCCTGTTCGCCCAGATATGCCTCTCCAGCACCTATATACGATGAGCCATCTTTAGAGTCCCCAATTTATGATGAGCCTCCTGTAGATATGGACACTGAAGGTGTAAATGTGAACGGGACATCTCCACAAGTATCACCAAGCAATAGTTTCAAAAAGCTTCTTCAGCCAACCAAAGTATTGCAGCACCCAAGTATGCAACAAGAACAAGCTGAAAACAAGCATGTGAGAAATCCTTCTGCAACAGAATACAGCCCTGCTGGAAGAGAGTATATTAAACATATGGTCAATATTGACCAGTCATCCAAACCTCTTCGCTTCCCGGGTGGGATGGCTGATAGCTCTGCTAAACCGCAGCCTGGTCAGCTTTCTTCAAAGGACAGCTTCAAGCAGTCTTGGAGAGTCTTGGAAGCAAATGTTCTTAAGAATATGGAGGCCCACCACAGTCGGCAGAACAGCCCACAAGCTCAAGAGTACCCTACTGTTATAAGCCAACAGGATTCTGGCTACTCAACAGGCCCTTCTCCGAGCTTGAGAAAGAGGAAAGGAAGGAGACAAGGGCCAGGGCAGGGAAGACCTGGTTCTGTGGGCAGCAGCAGTGAACTCAGTGCTCTGAACGATAAGTTGATTGCAGAGGTGCGTGCCGTGGTGGGGAAATCGGCAGCCTGCAGAGGAAGCAAAGCCAGCCTAGATGCCAACGTGCTGGAAAACGCCATCCCAACTGGGAGCAGTAAAATTAAGTTTCAATCAGACCATTTGAAAAAATGTGTCCTCCAGCACTCGAGGGAGGAGGTGACATCTAGTAACAGGTCCTTGTACAGACAGGGACTGGAGCAGAGGGGGAGCTTCTCGAACGAACCAGCTACACAACAGGAGCTGGTGAGGGCGAAGAGGAGCTATGAGAAAATAGACTCTTTAGAAAGGAATGTGACGAGTCAGACAAGCTTGGCTTCACCAGATGTGGCAGAAACATCCTCTCAGGTATTTACCAGTTACCATATCAGTTAAATCGTGTGCTGCTAGGATACAGGGATAATTCTAACCCCAGTTCACCAAGCCATCTGATGGCAGGAGATGTTTATTTACAGAGATTGTACGTTCTTGGAGAGTGAACGACAGATTGCAGAATCTTGCAGCTTTGTAAGTGGAGGGTCCTATTTCAGACCAGGTGCCTGGTGCGATAGGGGGGAATTATGGAAGAGAAATCAGAGTTTGGTACCCATGCACCAAGCATGTAACACTGAATATGGTTACTTGAATATGGTTGCTTGACTTTATTTACTTATTTGTATTATGGTGTCATGGACCAGGACCCCATTGTGCCAGGTGCTGTACAAACACAGAACAAAAAATGGTCCCTGCCACAAAGATCTTACAGTCTAAGACATAAGAGAGCAGGTGGACACATGCTGGGAAGCACAAGGAAACCGTGAGATAATACCCGTCAGCATAATAGGCAGCAGTTTCAGCCCATCAGCTGCCTAATTGTTGTCAGGTTCTTTGTAGGTTTCACGGCCAAGGAGAGCTTGAAAGAGGGATTTGAAGATCAGCGAGGTGGCTTGGACGATGCTTATAGAGAACTCCTCCTATTAAGGAGGGGCAGCAGGAGAGGACCCAGGAAAGTGCTTGTTTGAAAATGTAACAAATGAGTGTAGGAGGCTGGCATTATGGGCAGAGTGGAGGTCAGGTCTGACATCCTGATTGTATATGAGAGATGCGAGGTCGGCTAGGGACAGTTTGTGAAGAGCTTTGAAAATGATAGCAGGGAGTTTGTGTTCGGTATGATGGAGAAGAGGGAGCCAGTGGAAGGAATCAAAGAGGGGTGACATGATCTCCGTAGCAGCATTCTGAATAGATGTAAGTGGCATGTGATGGGATTTGTCAAGGCCAGAGAGAGGAGCCGAGCCTGAGCATGATGATCTAGAGAGAAAGCCAAGTCAAAGAGGATGCCCAGGTGCCAGGCTTGTGTGTCAGCGAGGATGGTGCAGTTGTCCATGGTAACGGACAGGTGGAATGGGGGAGGGGTTGAAGAGAAGATTAAGAGCTCTGTTTTGGTCATGTGACCTTAAGCTGATACCTAGATTCCCATGAGGGGATGTCCGAAAGGCAGATTGAAGTTTGGGACAGAAGGAAACGGGTCTGGAGTAGACGTAGATCTGTGAGTTGTCACCATAGAGATGATGGCTGAATTTGTGTTTGTGAATCAAATTGCCCAGAGATGAGGTGTGGAAGGAATAGAGAAGGAGTCTGAGGATGAACCCCCACAGAACGTAGGAGGGGGGATGAGAGGGATTCTCTGAAGAATATGCTAGAGAGGTAGGAAAGAATCAGGAGAGGACAAAGTCATGGAAGCTGAAGGAGATCCAAGGTAACTGACAGGTCCAGGAGGATGCAGATGGGGCACTGACTGTCCGCTCTGGCCAGGAAGAGCTCATTAGAGAGTTGGGTGAGATCCATTCAGCAGAGTACAGGGGTAAAAGGAAGATTGGAGAGGGTCTAAGAACTCCACGTAATGATTGTGGACAGTGTGTTCAATGGGCTTAAAGATGCTAGGAGAAAGGATATGGGACAGTAATTGGGGGGACAGATGCTATCAAGCCTTTTTTTAAAAAAAAGGGGAGGAGAGAAAAACAGGAGAAATTATCATGCCCAGGACCATGTTAAGAGGAGATGCTGAGTGAGTGGCGGAAGACACGTGCTGATCACCCCCACAGAGACGGATGTTTAGGGGAGGAGAAGGTAGGCCCACACAAGACTCAGATACACATAAGTTCAGCATTGTTTACTAGCAAGAAAAACACCAACTTAATCTCAATGGCTGTGATGTGTATCCTCTGTACTTAATGTGTATCCTGTTTGACTAGCGTGGGGCTGAAATTTAAAGTGATCCTAAATTTATAGGTGACAAAAAATTAGGCAAAGAAAAAATGTGTGTGGCTTCTTTTGTTTCTTTGTGATGAAAAAAAAAAAGGCCCTTAAAATGTTCTTTGTCGTTGTTTTTTATCTTTAAAAATATCAGGAGAGTTTATCTTCTTTTTGCTGGAGGTCTCCTTGGAGGATTCAGAGAAAAGATTGGGAATTTTCTCAGCACTTAATTGCTGACTGTGTGAGTTTCAAATCTAACAAAGAGGTCTTTTCTTACAATTGTCTGTTGGGTGTTTGAGCTAAAAATGTGTTAACAACCCCATCATCTTCCTCCTCCTCCTCCACCCAAAGTAAAGAATTCTGAAGAGTCTGAATAAAAACCTCTTCTTCTATCAGCTAGTCATTACATTTCATTTTCTTGGGATTTGTGGTTACATAATTGTGCTAATTCTCTATATGTCCGTAGAGTCCGCCAGGAAAAACAGGGGAGACGAGAACTGAAATTCTAATGTAAATACAAGCAGATAAAGTTTTCTGGGAAAAAGAAGTGCTCTTCCCCCACTATAGGCACCTGTAAGTTTGTTTACAGATGTGGGTACCTAGCTCGTTTACTCTGTCTCCCGTCAATAGCTGACTCTAGTTCCTGCTTTGACAAAATTCTAGACCTTTTTTGGAGAAAATCATTCATATTTGGGCCTAAATCTCAACTTCCGTAGTAGTGGAGCAGGATCTTAGGGGAACAGAGGCAAGATCTGCTCTGTGCGTTTTGCTCAATGTCACTCACTGAGGTGCTGGAGTTGTTGGGAGATTTGGGGCCACAGACTGTTTTAGAACCATGTCCTTTCTGGCTGGGGCAGGCTAGCCAGGGAAGGCTGGTCCTTGTTTGCTGGAGATTGCCAGTGCTTCCATTAAGAAAGGCAGGATAATACCAACCTTGGAGAAGGCCTGAGTTCATCTGTAGCTCAAGAAAGCATCCCTTGATATTGGCAAACTAGCCAGCTATTGCCTCGAGTTGCACCGTTCCTTCTGGATTATTGCAAAGGTTGTGGTAAGACAAATCTCTCCGCATTTCGCTGCCTCAGGTCCCCGTGGCGACATACCTGATTTGGTTTAGAAGAGCCTGCTCTTGTGCTCGTCTGTGTTTGTCTCCTAACAGTGGCAATGACCATGCTGATGTTGTCAGATCTGCCAGCTGCTTTCCATACCCTTGATCATGAGGTGTGGCTGAGTGCTAGGTGGTGTTGGTGGGGCTGTTTTTTTCCTGTCTGAGAGATCCCAAAGGGATGGATGAGGCCATTGCTAATCAGCTCCAGGACGTTTCCTGTGTGTGGGCAGGTTGCCTGGGCACCTGGCTGCTCAGGAATCACAGAATCATAGAATATTAGAGTTGGAAGGGACCTCAGGAGATCATCTAGTCCAACCTCCTGCTCAAAGCAGGACTAACTTCAGCTATATCATCCCAGCCAGGGCTTTGTCAAGCCTCAGCTTAAAAACCTCTAAAGATGGAGATTCCACCACCTCTCTAGGTAATCCATTCCAGTGCTTCACCACCCTCCTAGTGAAAAACTTTTTCCTAATGTCCAACCTAGACCTCCCGCCCTGCAACTTGAGACCATTGCTCCTTGTTCTGTCATCTACCACCACCGAGAACAGCCTAGCCCCATCCTCCCTGGAACCCCCTTTCAGGTAGTTAAAGGCCGCTATCAAATCCCCCCTCATTCTTCTCTTTTGCAGACTAAACAAGCCCAGTTCCCTCAGCCTCTCCTCATAAGTCCTGTGCTCCAACCCCCTAATCATTTTTGTTGCCCTCTGCTGTACTCTCTCCAACTTGTCTACATCCTTTTTGTAGTGGGGGGCCCAAAACTGGACACAATATTCTAAATGCGGCCTCACCAATGCCGAATAGAGGGGAATAATCACTTCCCGTGTTCTGCTGGCAATGCCCCTCCTAATGCAGCCCAATATTCTATTAGCCTTTTTAACAACCAGGGCACACTGCTGACTCATATCCAGCTTTTTATCCACTGTTACCCCCAGGTCCTTTTCTGCAGAGCTGCTGCCTAGCTCGTCGGTCCCCAGTCTATAGCTGTGCATGGGATTCTTCCTTCCTAAGTGGAGGACTCTGCACTTTTCTTTGTTGAACCTCATTAGATTTCTTTTGGCCCAATCCTCCAGTTTGTTTAGGTCGCTCTGTATCCTATCCCTACCTTGCAGGGTATCTACCACTCCCCCCAGCTTAGTGTCATCCGCAAACTTGCTGAGGGTGCAATCTACCCCATCCTCCAGATCATTAATAAAGATGTTGAACAAAACCGGCCCCAGGACTGACCCTTGGGGAACTCCGCTTGTGACAGGTCGCCAGCTAGACATGGAGCCATTGATCACTACGTGTTGAGCCCTATGCTCTAGCCAGTTCTCTATCCATTTTATAGTCCATTCATCCAACCCATACTTCTTTAATTTGCCGATAAGAATACTGTGAGAGACTGTATCAAAAGCTTTGCTAAAGTCAAGGTATATCACATCCACCGCCTTCCCTACATCCACAGAGCCAGTCACCTCATCATAGAAAGCAATCAGGTTGATCAGGCATGACTTTCCCTTGGTGAATCCGTGTTGACTGTTCCTGATCACCTTCCTCTCTTCCAAGTGCCTTAAAATGGATTCCTTAAGGACCTGCTCCATGATTTTTCCAGGGATTGAAGTGAGGCTGACCGGTTTGTAGTTCCCTGGATCCTCTTTCCTCCCTTTTTTGAAGATGGGCACTATATTTGCTTTTTTCCAGTCCTCAGGGACCTCCCCCTGTTGCCACGAGCTTTCAAAGATAATGGCCAATGGCTCTGAAATCACCTCAACCAACTCCCTCAGCACCCTCGGGTGCATTGCATCTGGCCCCATGGACTTGTGTATGTCTAATCCTTCTAAATAGTCTTGGACCTGTTCCTTTAGCACTGCGGGATGTTCGCCTCCTTCCCATTCTGTGCCACCCAGTACAATAGTCTGGGAGCTGATCTTGTCTGTGAAGACAGAGGCAAAAAAGGCATTGAGTACCTCAGCTTTCTCCACATCCTCCGTCACTAGGTCGCCTCCCTCATTCTCTAAGGGGCCCACACTTTCCCTAATCTTCCTGTTGTTGGCAACATGCCTGTAGAAACCCTTCTCGTTCCCCTTCATGTCCCTTGCTAGCTGCAACTCCAATTGTGCTTTGGCCTTCCTGATTTCATTCCTGCATGTTCGAGCAGTGTTTTTATAATCCTCCCTAGTCCTCTGATCAAGCTTCCACTTCTTGTAAGCTTCTTTTTTGCATTTAAGTTCGCCAAAGACTTTTTTGTTAAGCCAAGCTGGACGCCTACCATATTTGCTATTCTTTCTGCACATCGGGATGGTTTGCTCCTGTGCCCTCAATAAGGTCTCTTTAAAATACAGCCAGCTCTCTTGGGTTCCTTTCCCCCTCATATTAGCCTCCCAGGGAATCCTGCCCATCAGTTCCCTGAGGGAGTCAAAGTCCGCTTTTCTGAAGTCCATGGTCTGTATCCTGCTGTTCTCCTTTCTTCCTTTTGTCAGGATCCTGAACTCGACCATCTCATGGTCACTGCTGCCTAGGTTGCCACCCACTTCTACTTCCCCTACCAAATCTTCCCTGTTTGTGAGCAGCAGGCCAAGAGAAGCACGGCCCCTAGTTGGTTGCTCCAGCACTTGCACCAGGAAATTGTCTGCGACACCCTCCAAAAACTTCCTGGATTGTTTGTGCTCTGCTGTATTGCTCTTCCAGCAGATGTCAGGGTGATTGAAGTCTCCCATGAGAATCAGGTCCTGTGAACTGGAAACTTTCCCTGGTTGAGTAAAGAAAGCCTCCTTTACCTCATCCTCCTGGTCTGGTGGTCTGTAACAGACACCCACCACGACATCACGCTTATTGTTCTTGCTTCTAAGCTTAACCCAGAGACACTTAACTGACTTATCTCCAGTTTCATACTGGAGCTCAGAGCAATCATAGTGCTCTCTTACATACGGTGCAACTCCTCCACCCTTTCGCCCCTGCCTGTCCTTCCTGAACAGTTTATACCCATCCATGACAGTGCTCCAGTCGTGAGAGTTATTCCACCAAGTCTCAGTTATTCCAATCATGTCGTAGTTTCTTGATTGTGCCAGGACTTCCAGTTCCTCCTGCTTGTTTCCCAGGCTTCTTGCATTTGTGTACAGGGATTTGAGATAAGTAGCCGATTGGCCTACTTTCATAGTATGAATCGGGAGGCCTCCCCTGCTGCACCCTCCTCCTTCTGCTTCCTTGTGGTGTCCCTCTTCCCCACTTACCTCATGTTTTGGACGTGGCTCTCACTGACTTCATCCAGGCTTTTGCACTTCAGTATCAGAGTAACACAAGGTGCATCACATGAGGCCACATCTTAAACTGGCCCAGAAACTGGAACTGGTGCAAAGGGCAGAAATGGGGTGGCTATGGAGAGTACATGGCACCTTCACCTGTCACCTCTCAGGTTCCAGGTAGACTTTGAGGGGTTGCATTTGACCTATAAAGCCCCATATGGCCTACCTGAGAGAGACCTCTCCCCCTGTGGAATGATGCCACGGTCACCAGGAGGAGAGGGCAGCAGCAGGGCATACTGGGTGTGGGCCCTGGGCTCTAGTACTCTCTCCCACCCAGTGTGAAATAGCCCCACAATATGGACCATTAAGGCATGCTGAGGCCCCCGCTGTTTGGGGGAGTGAAGGGAGGCTGAGGGCCTGTCTGCTGTGCCGGGGTCAGTGGGTTCCACTGAGAGCTGGGACGTCATGGTGGGCGGAGGCCGTCTGGGATGTGCATCTTGGTGGTGTACTTTTCAGTCCAGTTACTCATGAAGTGATCTCATCTGGGCCCTCGACCCCTGCGACCCAGTACGCCTGGGTTACTGGAAATGAAACCAACGGTGCTACATAACAAAGGGCTCTTGGTGCTGGGTTCATCCCCGTTGAGTCTTTCCGGCGTGCACTGCAGAGGCACTGGGTAGTAGACTGCACTCTACATCTCGCAGAGTCCCTGCAGCTAAACCTGTGGGAGGCTAAAGCACCCGGGAGACAGAACTGCCCCTTTCAGGCCCAAGGCCGTTGATTAATTAACTGTGCACTCAAGCCGAGATAGCACAAGTGTGCCTACCTGGGCGGGGAGGCTCACTCCTAGCTGCAGTGTAGATGCAGCCTTAGGGCCCTTGGGATAAATTTCCCTGTGCTGTTGTTGCAGGTTAGTTTTGGATCTCTCTGGAGGTGGGAGTGAGTAGATGGCAGCTCTTTCTGCTCTCTCTTGGATAGTCCTCACTGGCCTGCGGGGAGATGAGAGCACGTGCCATTACCACACTACACCTCATTATCCTCTCCCAGATAGCCCAGCGTCTCCGCCCTGGGACTCTCTCTCAGATGTAAAATGATGCAGCCTTGCTCCCCACAGAGATGTGTGCTCCCAGCCTTTCCCGCCCTCGGTGTAGGTGAGGCCAGGATTCCCACACAGGAGGCTGCAGGAGCCAAGGAAATGCATTCATAGGCCCAGCAGACTTGCTTGCCGGAAATGCTGTTTCTGACAGTAGTCCGGGACAGCCTCAGCTGGGCTGCTGTTCCCCCAGGCAGGATGCTAATCCTGAACCAGAGCCCTCCTCACATGTGAGATAACCTGGTTTATGGTGGGATACTGGCAGGATCTAACATGAACCAGCCAAAGACGGGAGACTCCTGGGTCCCGTGTGGACAACAGGGGCCACGAAGTGGGGACCAGGCACTTTGAGTGTGGAGGAGGGTGTGGGGCTGTGATTCACGGGCTGCTGGGGAACATGAGGCATGTTTCCTAGATGATGAATGTTTGCTGGCCACAGGGAGCTAAGGGAGGTAGAGCGTTTTGTCTAGGAGTACAAAGGGTGCCACAGAGACCGAGCCTGGAGATGCCAAGGGAGGAACATGGCTATGCTGGCAGATGGAGGAAATTCACATGCCTTGATAGACTGGCCTAGAAACTGCGGTGCTAGCAGAGGGCCTGGCATAGAATGTGCGAGGTGAATTTGGATCAGTTGGTGCAGGTGTTCTCCAGATACAGCCCCCCAAAAACTGACCTGCTTTGAACATTTCCAAAGGGTTATAATGCTTTGTTGCCCAGAGCTTGGAAAAATACTATGGGCGGGCTGCAGCGGCAGGGCTGGAGCAGCAGCAAAGGGAGGCAGAGGCTGCAAGAGGAAAGGGATTGGGAGCTGTACTCCTGAATGCCCTGCAGCTCGTTGCTCTGCCGGGCCCCAGGTGGAGTTCGGGGTGTGGAGAGGGGAGCTGCGGGCTGTGAGGAGCGCAGATCTGGTCCAGTTGCTGTAGCAGAGCAGAGGTGGGAGCAGTGCACCTGAGGAAGAGCAGGGCTAGGAACTCCCACCGTCCAGGTTGGCACCGGGAGTCCTGGGCCAGTTTTGGGGATAAGCTGCGTTTTCCCATGCCTGCAAGGGGTCAGGGAGCGGCAGGGGGGCTTGTTCCTAAATGTGCCTTCAGAGCCGAGTGCCAGCTCTGCTCCTCTGTCAGCTGGGGCTGTTGCAGGGGGAGGGCAGACTCCAGCACCAGTCTGCATCCCAAATACAAGTTTTCCTTGCTCACGACTCTGTAGTTCCTGGTGGTTGGGTGGTTGATGCTGTTTGACTACCCCGCTCGGGTAAGACACTCCACTGAAATGCCTTGGAATGTAACTTGTCTCTTCTCCATTGCAGCCTGGAGCAATCGAGTCAGACTCCAAACAGGAGAACAGCGGCCAGCCAGACATCAGCATGGGGTGTCAGTTTCCCCACAACACGTTACGGAAGCCCATCTCTCAAAGCAGCATGGCAGACTGGGCTTCCAAAAACCTGAACATGCACACTCAGGGCATCTTCCGCCGAAGGATCTCCATCTCCAACATGCTCTCCTGGAATGGGGGCGCCATCAAAAAGCCAATGCTCATCACCAGCAACCACACCATTAAAAAGGAAGCATGTGAGATGTTTAAACTGGTGCAGATCTACATGGGAGACCGCCAGGCCCGCATGGACCGAAATCATGTGGCTTTGATCACTGTCACCAAGTGCTGGAGCATACAGGGTTTACGGGACGAGCTGTACATACAGCTGATCAGGCAGACTACAGACAATATGTGTTACCGAAGTCTGGCATGGGGCTGGGAACTCATGGCCATCAGTCTGGCCTTTTTTTCCCCATCACCGAAGTTTCAGTCCTACCTGGAAGGTTACATCTACCGCCATCTTGACCAGGTCAATGATGAAAACAGTAAGTGCCTCAAATTTCACAACAGCTGTTTAACAGCACTGAAATTCACCATTATGCATAGGGCCCGTTTAAGGCCTGTGCACGCCAAGTGAATGTTCTCCTCTTACTAGGCAGTGTCTGATTATTTGAGCAGCACACAAGTTATATATAATTTGAGAGGGACAGACTCCGCTCTCCCTGATGCTGGTGTGAATCTGGAATGGCTCCATTGGAGTGCAGATTTACACTGGTGTATCTGAAAGCTGGATTTGGACCATATTTTGTGGACTACCCTCTGAATCAGAGGCTAAGGAGAATGTTATAATTAACTGCATTGTGCAGGAGAACAGGGAACAGATGGGGGGGGAGGAGGCGGTAACCCTGCTGTATTATTAATAATGCTGGTAAGATGTCATGCTCAAACTCCAGGGAGGTTTGCAGCCATATTGATACTAACAGGCGGGCATTAGAGTAACAACATTCCCAGATACATTTGGCTTGTGCCATTCCTAGGGAGCTGCTGGGGCTGTCCAGTAACATAAGCAGTCACAGGCAAATGGGTATTTCTTTAATTAGGTTCAATGCTGAGGCGGTTGCGTTCTATGATGAGAAGTAGGAAGTGAGTCATAGAATCATAGAAGATTAGGGTAGGAAGGGCCCTCAAGAGGTTATCTAGTCCAACCCCCTGCTCAAAGCAGGACCAACTCCAACTAAATCATCCCAGTCAGGGCTTTGTTAAGCCACAGCTTAAAAGCCTCGAAGGATGGAGATCCCACCACCTCCCTAGATAACCCATTCCAGTGCTTCACCACCCTCCTAGTGAAAAACCTTTTCCTAATATCCAACCTAGACCTCCCCCACTGCAACTTGAGACTATTGCTCCTTGTTCTGTCATCTATTACTATTGAGAACAGCCTAGCTCCATCCCCCCTGGAACCCCCTTTCAGGTAGTTAAAAGCTGCTATCAAATCCCCCTCATTCTTCTCTTTTGCAGACTGAAGAAGCCTAGTTCCCTCAGCCTCTCCTCATGAGTCTTGTGCTCCAGCCCCCTAATCATTTTTGTTGCCCTCCGCTGGACTCCCTCCAACTTGTCCACATCCTTTTTGTAGTGGGGGGCCCAAAACTGGACACAGTACTCCAGGTGTGGCCTTACCAGTGCTCAATAGAGAGGAATAATCACTTCCCTCGATCTGCTGGCAATGCCCCTCCTAATGCAGCCCAATATGCTATTAGCCTTCTTGGCAACAAGGGCACACTGTTGACTCATATTCAACTTCTTGTCCGCTGTAACCCCCAGGTCCTTTTCTGCAGAGCTGCTGCCTAGCCAGTAGGCCCCTGGTCTGTAGCTGTGCATGGGATTCTTCCATTCTCAATGCAGGACTCTGCACTTGTCCTTGTTGAACCTCATCAGATTTCTTTTGTCAGACCTTCTCCCAGTGATTCAAATGGCTATCTGCAGGGTAGCTGGAACCATGTCGGTCCCAGGATATTAGAGAGACAAGGTGGGGAAGACGTTATCTTTTATTGGACCAACTTCTGTTGGGGAGAGAGAGAAGCTTTCGAGCCACACAGAACTCTTCCTCAGGTCTGGGAAGGGTCATAGCAAACTGCAAGGTGGAACAGATTGTTTAGCATAGGTAATTAGCATATATTGTAAGGGACCACTCTAGAAAGAATACAAGAAGACACTGTAGTTGGTATATGTTGGTTCTAGACAGTCTCATCAGGGTGTCTCTGAATGTGTTACAGCCTTGAGAGACAAGCGAGGTAACCACGGCTACAGGGACATTGCCTGCAGCCTTGAGGGCAGCCTTGAGGAGACAAAAAGGCTTTTGTCAACAGTTCCCAGTGTGTGATAAGCAGTGCCTCAGCCCTGAGATACCGGGAAAGGTGTGCTGCCTAGCAAACTGCACCTCTGGGAGCTGGCCCCATCTGTACTGCTGCATTTCCACAGTCAATGTGAGGCTCAGACAGATAGAATCAGAGCCCCGCCCGAAAAGCCTTAGTGCTAATAATTAAGGTGTTTATATGTATTTATAGGCACTTCTTCAGTGCTCTGGGGCAATGTTTCTGCACAGTCCTAACTAACACGCACATAGCACTTCTCGGTGAAGCACTTGAGAAGGTGAACCAATCCTTTCTCCCATGAAGTACTGGCAAAGAAACAGGCTGTGCCTTGCCCAGGGAGACACAGGGTCAGCATCAGGCTCCTGCCTTAAAGTCCTGCAGGACTGGCCTGTACTGAGCATGGGGACTTTTGCATTCTGTGGAAAATATCAAGTATGCCACAGATGTGTAGGGGGAGAACGTTGGCCCAGGGTGTTGAAATCCCTCCAAACAGAATCCCTGTGCTGCGCATACTGCAGACACTGGCACCAGGTCCCAGGGGACAGCTGATGCTGCTGTGACAATCTTAGCCTTTGCTTCTTGCCCTGCTCTGTCCCATACAGACACACCCAGCCCATTGAAGAATACAGGTGCATGGCGGGGCTAGCCTGTAACTTTTGGTGAGGACAGATCACATGATCTGAAATGTAAAGTGCAACCACGTGTATCCTGTGGATTTGTTTCAGGGTGTAAAGACTATTCCTCCACTGTCACCTAGTGCAAACATAGCTGCAGAAAGGCTGCTCAGACCTCCCCAGTGGTTCTCCTGTGGGCTGAGACCAAGCCATGGAAATTTCAGTCCCAGAGGAGAATTTTCTGGGTGAGTGAGGGTAGAGAGTCTAATGAAATAGGAACTGCAACCTTACCTAAAGCATTTGCTCCCCATAAACACCCTCCTAGATGGATCTAGAAATACCAGCATTTCCTCCCATGGGTGTAGCTGCTCTGAGCTTCCCCTCGGCCACAAATTGAGGAGCAGAAACAAACCAGGAGGATTTGTAAATTGCCTCAGGCAGGGTTTTCTTCCTCTCATTTCCAAGTCTCTCTTGCTGCAGGGGCCTAGGTCAGTCTTGCTAGCAGCTGTTGGGGCAATGTGCAGCAGGGGAGAGTGTGCAGCTGATCTGTAAGCAAGACAAGCTGTGGAAGAGATTTGAAATTCTGGAGCCTACACACACACCTCCCCCTTCACCCCCACCCCATATCCTTGCTGTTCAGTGGACTCCAGTGACATTCTCTCTGTGCCCCCAGCCCAGGCCCTTCTGGAATTGGTTGATACTAATGTCACTAACACAATATTCTTAGAAGCTCTTGCATTTTAGATGTTATTCTCCTCTTCCCAATCTCACCAGCCGTGGCCTCCAGCTCTCATAGCATTTTTTCCCTGACCAGTTGAGGCCAGTCATGCAGCACCAGAGCTGGTTGCTTTAGCTGATGTCTGTAGGCAGTTTTGGTGTCTTGTTGTTCTTTGTTGTTAGCTGTCTGAGGATGGGTCAGTGCATGCATACTGTAAGGGGAAGAAGGCAGAGTGCGATCAGTCTGCTTTGAGGTTACTCACTTAACAATGCTTTGGATTTTCAGTTGCCCAGCGCATTAAGGAACTTCTGGATTTGAAAAACAAGAAGAACTCAAAATCCAGGAAAAAGAGGAAGCAAAACACAGAGGAAGAAGGTAACAAGAGGCAGAATGTGAAGACTACATGTGCATGGTCTGTCAGCCTCTGTAGTTAAACCTCATACACAGCAGATGAGTTGTTGTGGGAGCCATTTGCTAGTAGAACCTATACCACAGTGTTGTTCAGTCTAGGAAAGTGAATGTGTTCAAACTAGCCCCAACACTTTGGGTGAATGTGTTCAAACTAGCCCCAACACTTTGTTAGACCCTCTTTTCAGTTCCTTGTAATTTTGCCAAACTTTAACCTTTTGGTCTGAAATTTTCCATGCCTGGTGTCTGCCGTAGGTCGAACTGTTTGGAAAATTTCAGCCAAAAAGGTGTATCCGTTTCCAAGAATGAGGCTAGAGAAAATGTTGTTTTGCCCATGTTCAATTCTGATGACCTTCTCTGTGACTAGCTCTAACACCACCATTCTCTGGATCAGGGACTTGACAGTTGCCAGGTGGGTTGGCCTTTGTGACAGGAATGTGTCTTTTACTATCTTTGTGAGAACCCGCCCACATTTAGCTAATTTATGGTCTTTGAAAAAACTCACAGTTCACACACACTCAATTGGGACCTCTTAGATTTTAGTGGCAAAATTCCGGGAAGATTCCGTCATCACTGGGCCCAGGGTCACCAGGACTTTCACTGCAATTGCACTCGGGACGTCTGCAGGCTGTGTCAGGTGTGGGTCCAGTCACTGGCACGGAAAGCAGGGAGTCGCCTCTCCTGGGCTGTCAGTGACTCCTTGCTGGGCTCAGGCAGCATGGAGGAGGCAGCTGTTTGTCTTGAATGCAGAGGGAACGAGAGCTGGACCTGCAGGGAGTAGATTGGGACAAGGAGCCTGGGGGTGGGGTGAGGAGAGGGAAACGGTGTCTGGCAGCTGAGGTGCAGAACGTGAAGTGTCTGCGCAAGGACACTGGGACTAGGCTGAGAAGCCTGAGGCATGGAGACTGGGACTAGCTGGACGAGGACAATGAGGAAAGCACTGAGATCTGGTGATTCAGAGCCCCTGTAGGATTTCAATGTTGGTGCCTGCTACTATGAAGGGGTAGAGGAGGGTCATGCCACTCCTGTGCTGTGGAGGTCCTTGTACAGTTCCAGAGTTGGGAGTGGCATTGCTGCAAACTCAAACTGTGCAACCCAGGAATGTTCCATGGCCTGCAGCCGCCATTGCATTTCACTCAGAGTCGAGCTCTTTCTGTGCATCGTGCTGTTCAGCTTGGAGTAGCACTGATCGACAGTCACCCTTGGCTAATAGGTGCTGGTTGGTTGTGAGCTGCACTGTATGGAGGAGAGGGATCATTCAGACACTCTGCAAATGCATTTGGATCCGACTATGTTTCAAGTGAGAGGGATCGTGCCGTTTCTGCTGAGCTCAGCTAGTCAGACTGTCCTGCCAACTGCAGATTAGCTAGCATTGTGCTGGGGATGACTCCACTAGGCAAGTCCAGGGCAGAAGCCTGTGCTGCTCTGAGCCCTGGGGCCTGCTGCCTGCCCCTCCCCATTCCCGAGGTTACAGTAAATATAGTGTAGGTCCCCTCCCTCCTGACTCCACAGCTGCCAGCGCTCCCACACCATTCCCTGGGGCTGTGCGTGTGGGGGGAAGCATCATGCACAGCATGGGATGTTGGAGACGACTGGAATATCTCAGCTCTCAAAGCCTCAGGGTTCCATTAAGCAGCTAGAGCTCATGGGATGCCCCATGCCCCCATTAGCTGCAGCTCTCCTCTTGGTGGGAAACCCTGTGGAAACCCCATTCTTGGGGTGGAAAATATTCAAAGAAGATCTCCACACACTCTCCATAGGAGAGGTGGGTCAGGGGGTAATTTCCCCACATACTTGTTCAGGCTTCTCCCATGTTTCTCTGTCTTGTGAGAGTTGAAGAGATTTGGGGTCATCCCAGTATGTCCCCCTGGGCATTTTCAAAAAACCAATCTGTTGCCAAAACTTGGTGTGTTTGGTACAACATATCCTTTGCCAGCAACTCTGGATTTTCTATTGCTGCCTGTCTGCTGGGAATGAATTACTCTCATGTGGATGTGTCCTTGGGCCTCATCTGGCTACGACCATGGGTAAAAAGACCTAAGGACTGTTGGTTGTGAGATAGCGAGGACAGTAGGAGAGTGCTGGAAGTGAGGTATGTGAGCCCAAGGATGCTCAGGGCTCTGTTCCCTGCTGATTAACTAAGTGCCATTAGGGGGCAGTTAGGGGCAGCTGGGGCCAATGAAGGACCAGCCAGGAGCTTCATAAAAGCCCTCCGCCCCAAACAGTCAGGGCACGAGTTGGAGTTGGAGTTGGAGTTGGAGTTGGAGTTGGAGTTGGAGTTGGAGTTGGAGTTGGAGTTGGAGTTGGAGTTGGAGTTGGAGTTGGAGTTGGAGTTGGAGTTGGAGTGATAGGACAGGACAGGACAAACGAAGGTATCCGGCTCAAGGAGCCAGAAGGAGGGGGAAAATTAGCCCAGGGGAAGACAGTGCAGCTGAGAACATGGTGCCAGCAGCACATAGCTGCCTCTCATAAGGCTCCTGGGCTGGGACCTGGAGGAGCGGGTGGGCCCGGGTCCCTACCCCCCTTCTTAGGGAAGACGGAGTGACTGAAGATGCCCTGGCCCACTAGAGTCAGTACAAGCATGGGACCCACTAGAGGGGAGCCGACGGCTGCCACATGATAGATAAGTGACTTCACGAATTACAAGCCAGCCATTCCCAGTATGCTTCAGAAGAAACCCTTCCTGTTGCTCCCTGGATCCCAGGCCTGACCACCAATGTTGTTAACCTCAGCTCTTCAAAAATCATGAGTCAGGCATCAAAATAGCACGAGTCTTTCAAAGTAGTAGATTGGAGCTCTTTTCATTGGACCTTTAGTGTGGGTGCCCAGAGCGGCCATTGTTTCCAGCCAGGGTGGATTGATTTAAATCACCAAGTGGAAAGCCTCCATTTTAATCAACTTTTCCATTTGTACTTCAGTTATTTTCTAAAGAAAGGTGCATTCTCATTAGTTAAGATAACCATTAAATGTGTTGATTTACAACAAATAGAGCCTTTATGCTAAATTTCATACATATTTTTATTACCTAGGAGGGTAAAGTATAACTACATACATTTACTTAAGCAATTATGTAGCTTAATATTTTCACATTCTTATTAATTGTACATTTGTAGTGTGTTAGAAAATAGTGAATGACATATTGCTTATTTACAAGATAATTAACTTCTTCCAGTGCTTGCTCATGCTCTGGTATACAAGGCGCCACCAGCCCTGCACCCTCCTCAGTTCCTTTTTCCTGCCCGTGACGGTTACTGGAACTCTCTCTCTCTCTCTCTCTCTCGTGCTCTAGATTGCCTATCTAAGTAGTTGTAATATAGTTTTGTAGTATTATTGTTTAGTGTCTATAGTTAGTGGTTAAGTAAGTAGTTGTAATCCCGTTAGGGACATTTGCCTGGGAAGCAGAGTATGCCCTGTTCCCTGGGCTTCAAATCATGTACTACCTGCCACAAACCCTTTTCCCTCAACGATCCCGATAGCTGCCTTAAGTGCTTGGGAGAAACACACAGAAAGGCCAACTGTCAGATTTGTAAGGGCTTCAGGCCAAGAACAAAAAGGGACCAGGATGTCCGCCTGAAGGCCCTGCTCATGGAGGTGGCGCTGAGACCGTCCTCTGAACCACCCCATGCCAACTCGGTATAGAGCACTCCTCCAGCATCGGGATCTTCTCAACGCTGCTTTGAAGAAGTGCTCAGATAGAGGGCTTTCCCCCACTCCAAAGAACAGGAAAGCGGGGCTGGGTACAGCACCCACACAGGGACAGCTGCCCTCGTCAGAGTGACAGGATCCAGCTTCCCCACGTATGGCCCTGGGCCCAATGAAGGAACAACCACCTACACCAGTGAGTGGAAGAGCCCCTCTCCAGATTGTGGTGCCATCCGCACTGGAGGGGCTTCAGTCAGCAAGGGACCTGATGGCCCTGCCACTACCTCGCACTCCTGGACGCTCCTCAGTGAAGGAGCCAGTGAAGACACAGAAAAAGCCAAAGGAAAGCCTGCGATAGATCCATCGCAATGGGCTCTGGAGAAGCGCCGCTCCCCCAAATCCTGGTGCTGGTTGGCATCGCCCCAACACCGATCATCATCGCAGAGGGAATCTCCATCCTCGCAGCGCCAGTTCCCGAGAATGCATTCTCGATCTCTGGAACCAAGATGTCATACCCAAAGGGGCAGTGTCAATTCTGGTCACCTTGGCACCAGTCCTCCTTGCCACCACTCACCGGAGGTGCAGTACTGAATACAAGAACACCAGCACCGTTCCTCAATGCCGAGCTCTCGGACACTGAGCTATTCACCGCACTGGCACTCACCCAAACAGCACCACTCATGAGAAGCCTGGCACCGCTTTCCATCACTGCAGTACTGCACTTCAGCACTGCACAGCAGTCAAATGGAACACTGTCAACTCCACAATGGTTCCCAAGGGACAACCTCTCTTCCTCAGACTCAGAAAGGGAACCCTCCCCCACCCCAGTCAACGCTGGTCAAGGACACAAATTCCATCAGTGGGTCCCGCAGCAGCAGGCTGGCCACAGGGCCAATGGCTGGTCAACAGGCCATATTGGAACCCATGGAGGGTCCCTGTGACACTGGGCCCTCTCTCCTATCAGTCATCTGGGAGACACTCCATAGTGCCAGTGGGCCAAGAAGAGGGTCAGGATTCAGCGTTCAACCCTGACTCTGAGATTCAGGACCCAGCTACCACAACAGCCCTCTTACAAGAAGGGGAAATGCCACTGCTCCCCAGATAGTGCAATCATCTTTGTCTTTCCCGGATGAGGCGGTTGTGAGCTCAGGCCCCCAGGTCCTGTTGGACAATTTCCATGCCCACCAAGAGCTCCTCAGGAGGGTGGCTTTCAACTTAGGCCTGGAGATGGAAGAGCTCACGGAGCCCATGGAGAATCTGTTCAATGTACTGGCAGCTGTGGTGCTGCCTCTGGTCATGCTGCCAGTACATGAAGGAGTCCTTAAGGTGGTTAAGGCCCTGTGGCAAACACCATCTTCACTTCCGCCAAACTTGAAGAGGGCTGAGAAGAAATATTATGTCCCGGCTAATGGATGCAAATGTCTCTTTTTGCACCCGCCCAATGGGTCCTTAGTGGTGGCAGATGCAAATGAGCGGGACAGACAGGGTCAGATGAGTTCCACCCCTAAAAATAAAGACTCCAAAAAGCTGGACCTGTTTGGGAGAAAAATATATTCCACCGCCAGCCTTCAATTTCAAATTTTTAATCAGCAGGCATTGCTGGGAAGATATAAGATCTGGAAACTCCCTGTCAAAGTTTAAAGACTTGTTGCCTCAGGAGTTGGGGCAGGACTTCGCTGCTATCCTAGAAGAAAGCAAAGCAGTAGCCAGAGCCGACTTATAGGCATCATTGGATGCTGCAGATTTGGCTGTGAGATTAATGGTCTCTGCAGTCTCTATGTGTCGATGTTCCTGGCTGCAGTCATCGGGATCATCCCAAGAAGTACAACAGTCAGTCCAGGTCCTTCCCTTTGAAGGCAACACTCTCTTCTCAGAGCAGACGGATGCAAAACTCCCTGGTCTTAAAGACTCCAGGACCACCTTGCTCTTACTGGGCCTTACTGGGCCACAGTCCTTCAGAAAACAGTTTCACCCTCAACTACAACAGTCTAGATGGCCAGTTCCATCATGATATGACCCCTGCAAGAAAAAAGACAAAGACAGGGGCTTTAAGCATCATCATCCAGGCCCTACTTCTACTGTGACTCAACTGGGCCCCTCACACCACCCGAGCAGGCAGCATCAGATGTTTTGAGGGCATGCCCGAGGACGGCATTCCAGTTCCACTCCAGGATCCAACCATTCCCCTGTCTCTAAACTGCCTGTTGCCTTTCCTCCCTGCCTGGGCCCTAATTACATCAGACCAATGAGTCCTCAGCACCATTTCGGCTGGTTGTAAACTGCAATTCTCCTTGCTCCCCGCCCCCAACCACCGTCCTTCCCCGTTCCTCTTCAGGGACCCCTCTCACGCGCAACTTCTCATTTGGAAGGTGTAGGCCCTCCTAAGAGTAGGGGCCATAGAAGAGGTTCCCCCAGATATGATGGGGAAAGGGTTTTATTCCCATTACTTCCTTATTCCCAAGACAAAGGGAGGCCTTAGACCTATTTTGGACTTGCATTGCCTCAACAAATATCGCAAGAAGCTGAAGTTCTTCATGGTCTCCCTCATGGTCTCTATCATCCCTTCCTTGGATCTAGGGGACTGGTACACCGCCCTTGAATTAAGAGATACATACTTCCACATCTTAATTTTCTTCAGCCACAGGAGATTCCTCTGATTCTTGGTGAACAAAACCCATTATCAGTTTACGGTGCTCCCTTTCGGCCTCTCATCCACCCGAAGGGTATTCATAAAATGGATATCACTAGTAGCTGCTTACCTGAGACATCAGGGTGTACAGATTTACCCCTACCTGGACAACTGGCTCATCAAGGGCAGTTCACAGGCTCAAGTCCATCACAGTCTGGGCCTGGTAATCACCCCCTGTCAATGACTGGGCTTCCTGATAAATGAGCAAAAGTCCGCCCTATTCCGAGTCCAACTAATAGAGTTCATTGGAGTAGTCCTCAACTCTAGACAGACCAGGGCCTTCCTCCCAGAACTCCGATTTCAGGCAATGTCACATGTCATCAGGCATGTCCAGGTCTGCCCTCTCACAATGGCACAAATATGCCTCAAGCTGTTGGGCCATATGGCAGCCTGCACTTATGTAGTATGCCATGCATGCCTACACCTCAGACCTTTCCAGGCATGGCTAGCCTCGGTGTATACTCTTAGCGGAAACAGCTTAGACCATGTGGTTACAATACCAGCCCACGTTCAGTCTTCCCTGAACTGGTGGATGAATGCCCGCTCAGTGATGGAGGGCTCTCCTTTTGAAGGGTTATCCCTTTTGATGACTCTGGTCTCTGACACTTCAGACTTAGGGTGGGGGGCCCACATCAACAATCTCACTACTCAGGGAACCTGGTCTCAGGAGGACTGCAGCCTCCACATAAATATCAGGGAACTCAAAGTTATCCAACTAGTTTGCCAGGTGCTCCTCCCCTATCTGACAGGCAGAGTAGTCTAGATTCTAACAGACAGTATCGCCATGATGTTCTATATCAACAAACAAAGCAGTGTCCGCTCATCAGTTCTGTGTCAGGAGGCCCTCCATTTATGGAACTTTCATATCATGGCTTCTCATCTCCTGTGTACCAGGAATGCACTGGCGGACCTTCTCAGCTAGACTATTCTAGACTATTTGCTGCACTAGACTATTTGCTGCATCTCAAACACCAAGGTTTGGTCCTCTCATCGTTAAAGGTCCATCTAGTGGCCATCTCGGCCTTTCATCCCCTATCCAAGGCAGATCAGTCTTTGTCCACGACATGATGGGCAGGTTCCTGAAAAGTCTGGAAAGACTTTACCCACAGGTTAGGGACCTGATACCTCCATGGGATCTGGAGTACTAGTACTATCAAGACTCACAGGGTCCCCCTTTGAGCCTTTAGCAACCTGCCCACTGCTCATCCTCTCCTGAAAAGTGGACTTTTTAGTGGCGATTATCTCCACGTGGAGGGTCTCTGACATCAGAGCGCTCACCTAAGATCCTCCGTATACAGTGTTCTACAAGGACAAGGTTCAACTGCGACCTAACCGAGCCTTTCTACCAAAGGTGGTGTTGCAGTTTCAGAACAATCAGGACATATTTCTCCTGGTGTTCTTCCGTAAACCGCACAATTCTGTTGAGGAACATAGATGGCACACCCTGGATATAAGGCAGGCATTCGCTTTCTATATTGATAGACCTAAACCTTTCCACAAATCTTCACAGTTCGTTGTTGCAATAGCAGAAAGGATGAAAGGTTGACCGGTGTCTTCACAAAGGATTTCCTCCTGGATTACCTCCTGCATCAGGTTCTGTTATGAACAGGCAAATGTTCCTCTGTCGGTGATTGTCACAGCACATTTGACCAAAGGTAGGCCTCATCCAACAGCCTTTCTGGCCCAACTGCTGATCCAGGACATCTGCAGGACTGCTACCTGGTTATCGGTTCATACCTTCGCAACACATTATGCTTTCGTCCAGCAAGCTTGAGATGATTCCAGGTTTGGTAGAGTAGTGCTACGGACGGCACACCCATGATCTCTGAACCCACCTCCAATGATACTGATAAATGATACTGCTAGTTACCTAAAATGGAATCGACATGAGCAAGCACTTGAAGAAGAAAAGACAGTTACTAATCTTCCGTAACTGTTGTTCTTCAGGATGTGTTGCTCGTGCCCATTCCATGACAAGCCCTCTTTTCCTGCCGTCAGAGTCGACAGTAAGAAGGAACTGAGGAGGGCACAGGGCTGGCAGCGCCTCATATACCAGCACATGAGCGCATGGTTCTAGGGGGCGCCGTCACCAGCCAAATGGATACCATGAAGGCAAAAATTCCGGAAGCCGTGCACATGGGCATGCACACACCTAAAATGGAATGGGCATGCGCAACACATCTCGAAGAACAACAGTTATGGAAAGTTAGTAACTGTCTTTTTTGCTTATGATTTTGTCAAGCTGCATTAGGCTGGTTACTTCAATTCAATTAATCACACAGAACAGCATGTACAATTTATTTTTATTAAACAAAACAAGCATGAATATTTTGGGTACATAACGTCTCTCATCAAAACAGGTTTCACATTTACAACAAATGATTTATTAAAGGAACAGAGGGATCAGCTGCAGTCAGTGAATTAAACTGATTATTTCAGGTCAGCAAAGGAAAAATTTCAAGTCAGGCCTGGACTACACTACAAAGTTAGGTTGACATAAGCCGCCTGCGTCAACCTAGTTCTGCATGTGTCTACACTTAAATTTGTCTCCCACCAAAGTGAGCACCCCATTACAGTGACGCAGTAACACCACTTCCCTGAATGGCATTGAGACATGGTCGGGATACTGAGATCGACGCAGTGCGAGTGTTGACACTGCGGTACTTGTCAACCCTAACCATCCTCCAGCAGCTGTTCCACAATGTGCAACACTGACAGTTTATGTCACACATGTGAACTCCACTGCCCAGGAGTCATACACACTGGAACCCTCCCCACAGATATTTGAAATGCCTTTATCTGATTTCCCACCTTGACAAGCACACCTAGCAGCTTTCCACTTTTGTGTGCAACTGTCCGGCTGACCATGCTGGTTTTATGTTCCGTACATACTCTAGTCTAGAGTAAGCAGGAGATATTGGGTCCCCTTGGCCTGTGGGGAGAAGAGGCTGTGCAGGAACAGCTACAGAGCAGCTTTAGAAATGTGAACATCTCAGCAGCTTGCACGGGGGATGCAGGAGAAGGGATACAACAGGGATCAGCAGCAGTGCCATGTGAAAGTGAAGGGACTGCAGCAGGCACAACAGAAAGCCAAGGAGGCCAACAGTCAATCCAGTGCTGCCACAGACCTGCGGCTTTTACAAAGAGCAGCATTCAATACTTGATGGAGACCCACCCCACCCTGCATATCCCCGTGGATATCTTTCAGGAGCCCAAGACATGAAAAGCTAGGACAAAGAGGAAGAGGAGAAGGCAAGGGATCATGGGACCGGGGCGGTCCAGCTATGCTGCGAGCTAGGACCTGTTTGAGACTCTACTGCAGTCCAGTGCGTCCCAGCAGACAAGCACAAGTGAGCCTGATGCAGGGGAAGTACCCCTGGCTAAGCGTGTCAATGTATTTCCCATTACAATGAAATACTGATGGCGCCTCCAACTTACCAGGACCAGTTCTTGGTTAATTTCCTCGAACTAGAAGAGGCAGTGGTACAACACAGAAAGGTAGAGCTGTTAACTGCTTTTCATTCTCCTGTATGGGGGGGGCACGGTGGGGACATGCAGAGCAGTTTGCTCGTGTCCCTTGGATCCTCCTGAGAGATCTTGATGAAACTCCCATGGAGGCACTCTGCAGTCATTTCCCGAAGGTTTCTAGGGATGGCAGCCTTATTTGTTCCTCCACGGCAGGACACTTCTCCACGCCAGTCAGTGATAACTTCGGCAGGCACCATTGCAGTAACCAGCTAGCGACATACGGGCCCAGGCGGCTTTGGGACGCCAGCAGCAGCTGCGCTCTCTCTGCCGTTGTTACTCTCCGGAGTGAGGCGTCAGCTAAAATCCCACCTGCCTGTGGGAATCGGTGCCAGGATTCAGTGGCACTGGCCTGCACTCGTAGTTCCATGTAACTGAACAATTCCCTCCTCGTTTCCCTTGCCCCTGGCGGGCCACACTCCCCATTGCTGGTGCTGAGAGTGGGGCGGTGAAGTGGAAGTGTCAGTAGGTATACCTTGTGTAGGGCAGCAAGGGAAGGGAGTTCTGAACCTCAGCTTTCACTTTCGATTGTGACTGAACTGGCAGTGATACCTATACCTGTTTCATCTGGAGCTGCTGCTGTTGTGGCCTGGAGGCGTCCTCCCACACCTGCAGAACAGCCGAGCCAGGTAAGGAGGAGAAAGAAGAGGACTCGGGATGACACGTTCAATGAGATCCTGCAAGCCAGTGCTGCATTAGACTGTGAGGAAAGGGCCTGGAGGGTCAACAGTGCAGACAGGAGAAAGGCCCAGGAGTCCCAGCCAGAAAAGAAGAGGGAGATGTGCCAGGCTATAACGGGGTTTCTCTGCAGCAAACACAGATGCTGCAGACGCTTGTGGACCTACAGGTTCAACAATTCCAGGCACGCCTCCCT
Organism: Emydura macquarii macquarii; assembly: GCF_026122565.2. Classification (NCBI taxonomy): domain Eukaryota; kingdom Metazoa; phylum Chordata; order Testudines; family Chelidae; genus Emydura; species Emydura macquarii. Next base: position 291,008 of record NW_027131307.1, on the reverse strand, counting down.
TTGCAGTTTGGAGAACACCACTGCGGCACCTGCCTACGCCCCCTGCGACATTCCACGGGGCCTCAGGGGCTGCTGCACTACCCCGACCACTGCACACCAGAGGACATTACACACGCCCACAGCTGCACACACGCTGGCCTGTGAGAGCTGCGGTTGTTTGTTTAGGTAAAATGGGCATGAATGTTCTTTACCCTTATGTTCTGTTCCATTAATTTATTGTTTTTATTGTATTTGCTTTTAAATTGCACAGGGTTTGTCTTTGCCCTAATTTTGTTACCCAATAAAATTCTATTCTTTGGAAAATAATCCATCTTTATTAGTTCTCAACATCCGCTGCAGAGTGCTTGGTGGTACTGGAAGCAGTCATTCTTTGTTATTGTGCAGTGTGACACAATCCATAGGATCAGTGACAAACACAGCATAGTAGCTATAAATGTACAGCAAGCACCACAACATTAAAAGGCATATTGACAGTGTTACATTCACAGACGTACACCAAGCACCACACAATTCATAACAGGCCCCAAAACAGCAGAACCACGTAGAGCACAGTGCAGCATGACACATCCCTGTGACTCACTGTTAAAGTGCTCTTTCAAAGCCTCCCTCAGCCGTATAGCTCCCCCTTGAGCTTTTCTGATAGCCCTTGTGTCTGGCTGCTCAAGGTCAGCAAACAGCTGCTCCATCTCCACCCTTTCCCTCCTGGAGCATATGAACATAGGCACATCAGTCATAACTCATGCCAGACCCCCACATGAGATGCCTCCAGGCCTGGTTCAGTTTACTGGCTAAACAGAGACAGCATAAACAAATTATTATCAATGCCCATCAAGGGTCTTTGGACTGGTGGAAAGACCCACTAAATGTACGTACGGGAATCCCATTTGTTCAGCCTTTCCCATAGTTACTCCTGACCACTGATGCCTCCATCATAGGATGAGGTGTGCATCTTAATGGTCTCAGGGTGCAGGGCAAATGGTCATCATTGCATCAACCTGCTGAAGCTCAGAGTGGTCAGAAACGCATGTGCTCACTTCCTCCTGCTGATCAAAGATGCGCACATAAAAGTCATGATGAACAATGTGGCCTGCATGTATTACATAAACTGTCAGGGAGGCGCCAGATCTCCTACCTGCAAAAATGGAAAAGGTTTCAAATCTGGTACCAGCCCAAAGACATCACTCTGAATACAGCCTCCTACAGGTAGACCTGTTGACTCTTAGGAAATCGCGTCTCTCTATCAGCCTGCTAAAGCTTCACCTAGCAGCAATTGTGACCTTCCACCAGCCGGTAGAAGGATATTCAGTCTTCCCCCATCCAACCACGAAGCAGTTTCTCAAAGGCATAGCGAACCTCTTTCCCCAACCTAGATTTCCCACTCCTCAATGGGATCTCAACCTAGTGTTAAAAGGACTGACTAGACAGTCATTTGAACCCATGACCACTTGTTCACTTACTCACCTTTCAGTGAAGATGATGTTCCTGATCACCATTACCTCAACAAGAACAACAGGAGAGAGAGTAGCCCTGATGGTGCATTCTCTCTTCACTGTGTTCTTCCCCGACAAAGTCACTCTGAGACAATGTCCAAAGTTCATTCCCAAGGCTTGTCATATAAGCCAGCTTATTCAGCTTCCAACCTTTGATCCTAAATCTCATCAGGATAATAGGGAAGCCATCCTCCATGCACTCAACGTGGGGAGAACCTTGGCCTTCTATTTGCACAGAACAAGAGCTTTCAGAAAATCTCTGAGACTCTTCCTCTCCATTGCAGATAGGTCAAAGAGTGCAGTGATTTCAGCTCAAAGACTTTTTAAACTGTATCAAGCTCTGTTACCAGATGCATAATGTAGCACCCTCATCTTCAATACACACACACTCCACAAGATCGGTCTCCTCTTCTGTCGCCTTCTCCAAGGGTATTTATATCGGAAATCTGCAGAACAGCTACCTGGGCATCTGCACATAGCTTTGCAGAACATTATGCCATCCTTGGGTATTCGGCCGCAGATACCAGATTCGGTGTCACCCTGCTATTATCTATATATAACAGACTTGATTTCAAAGCTCCAGCCTCCAGTCGTGGGCACTGCTCGGAAGTCACCTACTGTGGAGCACCAGCATCCATGGGGACACTACTCAAAGAAGAAGACAAAGTTACACACCTTGTTCAGTAACAATGGTTCTTTGAGATGTACATCCCTATGGGTGCTGCATGACCAACCCTCCTCCCCTCTACTTCGGAGTTCTTGTCACTGACTCTGCAGTAGAAAAGAATTGAGGAGGGTTCACTGGTGCACCCCGGCTAGCCTCGTGGCAACACATGCCTGGGCTGAATGGACTCTGCTATCAAAGTTCTCCGATCAGCAGTGCAAGGATGCAGACACACCTACAGTGGAGCACCCATAGAGTCACACTTCTCAAAGAACCATCGTTACTGCACAGGGTGAGTAACTTTGTCTTAGCCCTGGTCCACACTCACCTGGCGATTCGGTGGCAGTCAACGGGAGTTACGCAAATTATGCAGAGTAGCTTGAGTAACTCACGTCAACTGCTCTGCTTCCCTTCTGCATGCTGTCTACACTGCGCTGCACCTGTTCCCGTCGATGCAGCGCTATGCTACTTGAGGGGGTGGTTTTACTCAGTCGACTTCCTGATCGATTGAGCGGGTCTACACTGACTGCTAAATCGATCCAGAAAGTTCAATCTGGCAGCAGCGAATTCGCCGCTGTCAGTATAGACATGGCCCTAATCTGCTTGTGTAACCCACATGCCTTTTGCCCAGTGAATTTTATATGATTAGAGACCAAGGAGGCGGCAGTTGAGAAATTAATGGGTTTCTGTTCGTTTGTCTCTCTGTCCATGTACACACACAAGGAGACAGAGTAAGTCCATTTACTTGATGTGTCCAGAACCATCCAGAAGCAAGAACTCGCAGTTACTGTTTTTCCATGAGTTGGAGAGTAAGTTTCTGTGATCGGTGGAGTCAGAAATATTCCTCAACTGAGAAGTGGGCCAATCAGGTAGGGAGAAGCTGTAGAATAGAAGTATGAGACCGCCCAGTGGATGATCCTGGTGAGATACCTAGTGGTATCTCCTGGAATCAGAGGCTGGGTCCCAACACCTGTGACGACTTTGCCAGTCTCTTAAACCCAGTAGCACAGCCCTGGGTCCCCCACAAGATTGAGCCCTTAATACAATACATAACTTACTGATAAGTTAATAAGTACATAACTTACTGTGCTATGTTTATAAACCTTGACCTCAACATTAGATGTGTTCCCCACTGATTTTCTTTTTATAGAAAAGTAGCCTTTAACGCAACATTTTTTATTAGAGGCTCATGGATTCCGCATATTTTCTTTTTAACTATTTTAAGAGATTATAAATAGTTTAAGCGTTAGCATATTTTGTATTAAATTCACATTTCATTTTAAACAAGTTTATATATAAAAAGAACAAATTATTATAATTTAAACAACAAAGTAAAAAAAATCTGATTTAAATAACAAATAGATTTTTTTATTTTGTCAAAAAATCATTGATTTTTATTTATCTGTTTCCAGCTTTGCTCCACAATGATGAGATCTCAATGTTTTGGTGGTTTTTTAATGCAAGTGGAGAGTTGCTTATGCTCACATGATTCTAGAGGGTGGATGAATATAAATATTGAGAGAGAGACACTGAAATTTTAAAAGATGGCAACACTTAAGCACTTCCCTGACTATATATTTCAGCGTGCAATGAGACTGCACCTTCAGTAGGTGCCTTTGTGTATACTTAGGAACTTTACTTTGGAGTAGGGATGTCACAGGGGAACAGGCGCCTTAAAGAGGGAACATGAGCATATGTCTGATTCCCTGCAGCCCATCTGGGCTGAAGGGAAGGCACCTGGGACTTACAAAAAGGGTAAGGCAGCAGCAGTGGAAGGATGGTTACTCATGGGCCACTCAGCCCAGGGAGATAAGGGAAAAGGGAACTGCTAGAAGGGTTCCTGAAGGAAGCAGCTGTGAGCCCAGAAACACAGGCCCGAAAAGGAGAGCTGTTCAATCAATCTCCTGAACTGAGGGGAGAGACTGCAGGCCCAGAGACTTTATTTCAAGTCTGGCAGGAAGAGATGTTATCCCAAGGTTATCTGGACTTAAATTAGAACCCCAGCAGGGGAATTTCATCTCATACTTTTAGACTGTAGGGGGTTCTGAATGGGCACTGAGAGAAGGGAAACTCAGGCAAGGTGCAGCAGAACTGTACATAGCCCTGTGGAATCCCTTGCTGGTGGGTACATCCTTTTACAAGTGGGCAGGAGTGCAGTGTATATAGGAAGTGGCATGCTAGAGGCACTTGGCATTTTCCCTTTCTTCTTTAAAAGGGAACAAGAAGTACACAAGAAACCAGTGAATAAGGGATTGGGCCATCCCTCACTGTCCATCTGGGAGGGAGGTCATGCCCCCTTACTATGGTGCTTCTGTGGGAACAACAGCTCATGGGGGAAATTAGCGTTCAAGTACTCTGGCCCCTCAGGCAGGGGGCCGAACAGGCAAGCCGACTTTGGGCTCTGGCCCCTCCAACCGGGGCAGAGCAAACAAGCAGTCAGTGGCCCCAGGCCAGGTGGGGCAGTAACGCAGTCTAGGCGCTCAAAAGCACGGGGTGAGCACTACTGGGTCTCCTGGCTTATGAGGAGATGGCAAGCACCCCAAGGGTGGGGTTGGCAGCATGGGAGAGGGGAGGGGGACCTGGCCCCACCCTTCTTCACCAGGTCCAGCCAAGGCACTCACAGTGGCAGAGTGTTCTGCCACTGGTCAGCGGGGTTCCAGCTGAAATGTGCCCACATGGTATCAGGCAATATCACAACCGGACTATTGTCTGGTTCCCCTGGACTACTTCCTACCACCCCTCCTTGGAGTACCTGGGCCTTGGGGTCGCTGTCTGTCTCTCTGGGCTAAACAGCAAAGGGTAACCCCAACAGCTCGTTGGTGTTGCAGGCGGCAGGATTAGTCACAAGTGAGATGCATTGAAGAACACCACCAAACCGTGGACATTTTCTCTAGTAAAAGTTTATTTGTTCCTACACCAATCCGGTCGGTGTATTTCAATAGCAAAAAGCTTGCCACCTCCCTGAGCTTCTGCATGCTCTGAGTTGCAGGCATCCTTGTTTTGCTGACAGAGTGAATGACAGCACAGTCTGGAAGCTAGAGAAAATCCATTGAAATCCCCTGGTTTAGACCCTTTTGTTTCTAATAGTGCTGATGTCACTGTCACAAGTCTGCAGTTCAGATGCCTCAAGATCTTGGTGTAGGAGGGGTGTCTTAAATCCCACTGTTAATTATGAGTATTTTAATAGCAGATCTGGCCTTCTAGGCTCTTTTGGAATACCAGGGTTTTAAAAGGTTTTACCAAAACAGTCAGGTTGAACAGTCACCAGGTCATCAAGATCATTCTCATCTGGATAGCCAAAAGCTCCAGCAGTAACACAAACTTGCTTACACAAACTTACCTGTTTGCTGAGGAAGAAAAAAATCCTTCCCACATAAGACGTGGGAGTTCTTTAGGGTTATTAACACCGTTATATGAATTATCATTTCATGTATTCTAGTTGTGTACCATTGTGTAGAATAATTAAGAGCCACATATATACATTATTATAGAAATTCTGGGCATGGCTCCATAGTTAATGCTTTCTTGCATTTATAAGAAATTCAGAATATTTGCTCCCCAGTCTCACTCCACTTCCTGAAGGGGCCAAGATTGGCAAGTTTGAAGGGAATCCGATGGCAGCAAATAAGATGAGAAGTGTGTTTAGAGTTCTGTTGTTGAGATGCTGCACTAGTTTTATAACATTTCTTCAGGCACTAGTTGAATATTGAAAAAGTTTAGAAGCCTCAAACTTTCCCCGTGTATGGCAGAGGGTCAGGAAAGGACAGGATAACAAAGAAAAGACCCAGAGAGGTATAGTCTTAAAAAGAAAGTGTTTGTGAAATCCTCCATGCAATCTAGAGTAACAGAGTGACCAGCTGCCCGAGGTGTATGGTGATCAAAGCACCAAGAGTTTCTCAAGACAATAGCAACTGAATCCCAGAAAGTATATTCAGATAGGTAAGCGCCTCCAGGCCCCCATACGCATTCACCACAGATCTCACCTCCCACAGCATTGTCAGTTCAACAAATTTCTCTCTTCCAACTACCTGAGACATTATATAGGCCCTAGAGTCCTCCCCTTTCCCAACATGCCTTGCCAAGAGAATGACAGCCAGCCGTCCCTTTCCTCTATAGACTACCAGAGCAAGCCTGCTTGGCCCCCTGTCTTGAGTCCCCCCTTCAGTCAAGGATACAACTACCTAAGGTTTGTTTCCTGTTTTTACTTCTCCTTGAAATCTGACTACTCCAGATTGTTAGCGCTGGAGGAAGGGGAGCTTTGACCCATGCCTCTCAGAACTCCAGCCTCAAGGTCCCAAAAAACAAAGGAGTAGAAGAAATCTAGTTTATCAAACGTTGGCTTAATTTATCACACAAGGCTCTTTATTATCCCCCAGAGATAACTTGCTCTAAATGGAGGCCCCGTCTTAATCATTAGAAATTGGATTGAGCCCTGAAGCAAGAAATGTAATGTGTCCTCCAAAAATTTTGTTAGCAGTAACCACTAACTGTGGATATTCTTATCATCTATATAAATGTTCATTCCCTCTTGGAATTATGCTAATTCCTTAGCCTAGAGGCTCTCCTATGGCAGTGACCCTGTCAAATTACAAATTGTGAGGAAAAAGTGTTTCATATAATCCGTTTTGAATTTGCCATCTTTTCATTTCATTAAATGCCCCCTTGTTCTTGTCTTATGAGACAGGTTGCAATCTACCTTCTTCATTATTTTTAGGGCTGCTAATTAATCACAGTTAACTCATGCCATTAACTCAAAAAAAATTAACGTGTTATTTTTTAAATTCATTAATCACACACCAGGGAGCCATGCCCAGGAGGGCACCACTGCGCACCTCCGGGACAGGGTGGCCTATCTCCACCATCCTGCTCTACTGCTGCTCCTGCCTCCTTCCCCTTCTGCCCATGGAGCCACCCCTGGCCAAGTGCTCTGGACTGGGAGCCTGCCTCCTGTCTACTAAGCAGTGGGGAGTATGGGGGGTGGCTGATGCTGGGGTGCCCTCCCCCCACCCATGTACACGGTTGCCGCTGAGCTGGGGTTGGGGAACAGGTGCCTGGCTGCTGCTGGCTCAGGAGCAGGGCTAGTCTTAGGGGTGTGCGGGCTGGGCCATGCCAGGGCGCAGTGCTCAGGGGGTGCCTCCGGAGCAGAAGTGTCTGGCCTCCCCCTGCTGCGCTGCTCTACTGCCGTCTGCAGCCGCTGGTGCCCCTGCCTTCTCCGCTGCTGCCTGCTGTCAGGAGTGGGAGCTGCTGGCGGCTGCTGCTGTCTGAGCAAGCCTTCAGACTGCTGCATGCTCTACTTAAAGAGACAGCGTGCTGATACGCTTGCTCCCCCTAACACATACTGTGTCTCTCTCGCACACTCGCATGCACTTCACCCCCAATGTCCTAAATATTTAAATACGTGGTATTCTATTACTGTTTATCAGTGTGATTGAGCAATTATTTTTTTAATCTTGTGATTAATCATAATTAATTTTTTAATCATTTGACAGCCCTAATTATTTTATATAGCGGACACCACCACTCGTGTTGCGTATACGTTGCAACAACGTATATGCAATATGGCTCAATTAACATCACTGGAGGACCCTTAGCACTTGTACATTTAAGTGCTCAAATCTAATACTGCATGAGCAGAGCTTTTGTATTTAATTAGTTTTTTGGTTCAGATTTTCCTTTAGGGATGGAAATTCTGAGGTAGTGGCCTCCTCTTTTGCTTGAGGAAGAAGGCAAGAGAATGGGTTGGAATTCCATTTCTCATTATGTTTCCCAGTCTGTGTGCTCATAGCGTTTCATTTCCAGATGCTGTGTTCAAACAGCAGAAGGCAGCCATGACATTTTTCTTTCAGCCTTGTGCTCGAGAATTGAGTTTGTCTGCAGGATGAACTTGTGCATGTGGGAGAGAGTGGTTGCACATTTCTGTCTGCCTCTGTGAAATGTCTGTCTGTTGTATTTTTGGCATGGCTGCCCTCTATTTAATTCACAGCCAGAGAGGTTTCAGCCACTCTGAGAAGCACGGGTTTCACAAAGCTCTGAGATTGTGGCAGAGTCACCTAAATTATACGATGAGTGAAGGCTGGTCTGTAATACAGAGTATTTGACCGAAGCTTTGATTTTAAAAAAACCCAAGTGTTTTGAACTCTGAAGCAAGCTTTGAACATGGCAGGGAATCAAATGGGCAGATCTGTACACACCTTACAGTAAACAATTAGAGTCTGGCTTGAAATGAAACAAAAGGCCAATGGTTTTGGAAGAATACACCCAGTAATCAGTGTTCAGTCGGTGCAGATCTCTCTCGCTCTCTCTCTCTGTGCTGTGCTGGGGATTCGCTGCTTGCAAACTAGCTGTGCTTTGTAGCCTCCTAACCATTCTTGCTAGCTGACCATAGGACAAACCAAACAGCCATGCCTTCAGATTTGTGTTCAAGCTCCTAAGGAGCCAAGCTGTGCTGTGACAGTATTTCCTTATTTCACAGAGTCCATGCAAGTCTGATGTGCAGCAGATGAAGAGCTGCACTGTGCACCAGAGCCTCTCCCAGATATGGGGATGGTTTCCTCTAGCGTTTGGCTAAGATATGAGAAGGGAGCTGCTCTCCCTCAAATTCGCTGTCTGGGTGCTGAATGCCCTTCTCCTGCCTCTGTCACCACTTCCAGTATCCAGTGCTCATGCTGGAAGCAATTTCTTTAAATGTTTTAAATCTCTTTGGCAGGGCAAACAGGCAGGAGGCTGGTTCTCTGGACTTCCAGATGGCAATATGGATGAAACATGTTTGTCTCTGAGCACATGCAGGAAGGTCTCCCAAGACACATTATACCAGATCCAGCTGTTTCCATTTTCTGGGTCCAGATCCAGCTGTTTCCATTTTCTGGGTCCAGAATACATGCATTGCATGTGGGGTCTCCAGAGCAGCATTCACATGAGATTGGACACAGCCAGGCCTTCCCTCTCCCCTGATGGAGTCGTGCACTATGGCGCATGAACTCCGGAACCTCAGTGTGTAACTGACAGTTTCTCCTCTCCCCAGTCAGACAGTGATTGCTGTCCATGCTGGGGATGCTGGGTGGAGGGAATCCCCCATCACAATAAAGTTACATGCCTCCACCCTCACTTGGGGAGTTTAGGGGATTTGCAGATTCATCTGCTTTGGTACTCCAGGGAAGCCACACTCCAGCTCAGGCATCAGAGTGGGCATGCTAGAGATGCCGACTCGGGACGTCTACGCCGCCATGGCAGCCGGTCGCTGAGCCCGGGTCGACGGACTCGGGCTTGCACAACCACACTAACAATAGCTGAGTAGACAATGCTTTACGTTGTGGCTCAGGCTGGAGCTCAGGCCCTGAAGCCAGCCTCCCTCCTAGGCTTTGCATCCTGAACTCCAGCCTGAGTTCCACGTCTACACAGCTATCGTTAGCATGGTAGTGCAAGCCCGAGTCTGTCGACCCAGGCTGCAGGGCTCACAGGGCAGCACTAAAACCTGCAGAGCAGACGTTCCACCTCAGACTCTGAAACCACTCTAGTCGCTATCTGTCTATGGTGACACTGAGCCAACTGAGTCAGGCAGCAACTTGTGGGAGGGACTGGGACTAGAGTTGGGTGAACTTTTGGGGGCAATTAGAAATTTCACAAAATGAAAAGCACATTTTTGGGGCTCTGAAACCAGTCCTGAATTTTGGTCAAATTCAAAAAATGATTTTGTCCAAACAACCTGATTGATTTTTTTGAAAAAGTAGAAATGTTTAAATCTCACTTCTCATCTCAATACAACCGTTTGTTTCAGATTTGGCCATTTTAAGAAAACACACATATAAAGGTGAGAAATGCCCAAAGATGGTGGAATCAAAATGAAAAACTTAGTAAAAAATCGTTTTGAGTCAACCAAAATGTTTGGGTGAATTCCACATAAATTTTTTTAAAGTTTTTTTGACTGAATGAAAATTTTTGAAAAAATTGGTTTTGTTTCCAATTGAACCAGTTGCGGGGAGCTTGGTTCATTTTTCATCAACTGAAAAATCCATCGTTTGCTCTGCTCTAAACAGGACATTCATCATGACCTTTCTATTACTTATAGTTGAGCTAGTGTGCGCTGTCTGCTTGAGGGATTCCTTTTCCTCTGTCCCATCATGAAAGCTGAGTTCAGTGAGCTGGGAACTGCTGGCAGTTCTGCAATATTATCCTAAGCGGGCAGGAGGCAGATCCTTTTCTGCTGACATCCCTTTCTTGAAAATGTACATCTACTCCTCTCCTTCGAGTGACAGTCCCTATGTGTATTCTATGCATGGGTGCGCATGCGCGCCATGTGCCTGTGGCCGGAAGTGTTTCTTAACTGTGTCCGTTGGACCACACGTGCATCTGTCCATGCTTCCAGCTGAGGGCATAAGAGGTAGGTGTGGGTTAATGCCTCTCCAGTCCTCTCTTCCTGCCGAATGGCAATCCCCTGTTCCTTCATGCTCTTAGTTTTCTAAGAGAGAAACTCACTTCTGTTTCATTATACCTAGTTAGCTATGTTAGTATAGTTTGTGTAGTTTTCTTTCCCTGTTTGGGGACCGTTTTCCCCCTTCTGTCCTTCTCCCCCCGGGGGCCATGCCCCAGATTCTGGGCTTTGGAAACTGTGTTTCCTGCCCAAGTTCCTTCTCTGTGAGTGAAAAGCACCAGTGGTGCATCTACTGCCTTGGTGAGGCACAAGTCACGGCTCGCTGCTCCATTTGCAAATCCTTACCACCCCGCACCCTCAAAGCCCATGAACTCCACTTTTCTCTAAATATCTGATGGAAGAAGCCATGAAACCAAGCATGCACATGGATGCAGGCCCAGGAGACTTTCCTGTACAGTAACCATCACCAGTGATGAGCCCCCCTGCACGTGCTGTGCGAGCCCCAGAACTGGTGGTACTGAAGGCCAAGGACAGGTCCCATCATGAGAGTAAAAAACACTCTCACGAGCACAAGAGCAGATCCCCTTCGTGGACTGCTCCTGAGTGCAACAATTCCTCCCCAAGCCGTGCGCAGTTCCGGCCAGACTGGCGCCCAGCATTCCTCACATGGAGGGTAAGGCCAAGAACAAACGGGATCCAGTGCTGACCTTGGAACCCAGGTGTTCAGAACGCTCACTGCTGTGAGTGCCGCCTGGTCTGCCAGGGTCCGTGCGCCTACCAGACCAGCCAGCTCCACAGATGCCGCCAGCCCCTCTGGCATTTCCACAGGCACGCCACGCACCCCTGGACACGTGGAGCATTTCTGTTGGTGGAAGAGTTGAATCTCCTCTTCTATCCAGTTGCAACATCCCAATTCCAGAGGACAAACCTCTTCTACTGCTGCAGGAGCAGCCCGTCCCTCTGCCGCACCACAGCCCCCCACTGCCGACACTTGCCCCCTCGCTGAAACCCTCTTTGGAGTCGGAGGAGTTCTTCAAGCTGGAACCTTCATTCTCCCCAACATCATGCCGGAGTCCAGATGTACGGCCTAGACTGCCCTGCCTCCAGCATACGATCCGACAACAGAGGCCTGGTACCCCTTCCCGTGGGGCCCACCACAACAGAGGGACCCTTCCTTTTGACCAAAGTGGTAGCCCTGGATCCCTACCACAAACACCAGGCACTATCTGAGGTGTCCTACCGGCCATCCCCCACTCACCCACCGGCACCATCAGTTGTATGAGAAGGAGGGAGATATTGAACTGGTACCTCCGGCTCCACCGGTCCCCACTGGAGCATCCTCCTCACTGGACGAGGGGATCAACCCCCTCCTGTTCTCTCCACTGGACAACCATCGCCAATACCCAGACTTGCTCCAGAGATTAGCTGTAGACGTGGGCATCCCATTGGAGGAAGTTCAGGACCCACACTATCAACTCCTGGACATCCTCCAACCCCAAGAGTCCTCTTGAGTAGCCCTACCCATCAGTGAGGCCATGCTCTAACCGGCACGAGCAGTGTGGCATGCCCTGCCTCCTGTGCCCCCACACCTAAGTGGGAGGAGACGAGGTATTTTCTACCTGCTTAAGGGCTGGGTTTTCCTTTTACCCATCCCCCCCTCCCCCCCTCAGCTCTCTGATTGTCCACGTGGCCATGTAATGGGCAGGCCAACATCCACAAAAGTCTACTTCTCTGGACAGGGCAGCGAAGAGATTGGGCCGTCTGGGCACCAAGATATATTCTTCGGTGGGATGGCAGTTGCGCATTGCCAGCTACCAGGCTTTGCTAGCCAAGTATGATTTTAACAAATACAACAGGCTAGCAGAGTTCAAGGACAAGTTGCTGCCACATTACCAGCAGCAATTCCAGGTGCTGCGAGATGAAGGGTGACTGATAGCCAGGGTGGGCCTGCTGTGGACACAGTCGACAGGTCCTCTCGCTCTCTAGCAACTGGGGTCATTATGTGCAGAGACTCATGGCTACAATCATCCGGCTTCCCCAGGGAGGTCCAAAATATGATTGAGGACCTCCCTTTTGACGAGAACAAGCTGTTCTCTGAGAATATGGACAGATCCATCCACTCACCAAAGGACTCCAGAGCCAAATTACGGCCCCTTGGTTTATATATCCCAGCCCTGAGACACAGGCAGCAGAAACAGCCCTTCAGCCCATGTCCACATACTCCCTACCAGCTTACTATCAGCACCAGCTGGGACCCACGTGTTGACAACACTGATCACAGCAGCCACACTTCCCATCTCTGCCACAGCCACCTCCTTGACCCTCTCCTAGCAGCAGGTAAAGCCTCAGTTTTGACGTGCAAATTGAGTCGTGTGAACCTCCACCAATGCCACCTGTGGTGCCCCATGTTATCCCGGGAGCCTGTTTTTCCCTGTTTGCCCACAGTTGGGGCAAGATGTGCTGCCCTGGCTACTCGGTATTCCCTACCTCGATGACTGGCTCCTGTTGGCACTGTCACAACAGGAAGCAATCTATGTGATCATCTCTCTTCGCCATCTTCTGGCATCTCTAGATATCTGCATCAACGAGGAAAAGTCTGTGTTGGTACCTACAAACGATACACTTTATTGGAGTACAGACTGTTTCGCAGCACTGACAACTCTCGTCACAGACCATGCATCATGGTCTGCCACTGTCCTTCCCTCCTTGGACATGACACTGCATGCTCATCTCTGTATGTGTTGTCTCCACGCAGGAGAGAATCCACCATCGCCTGCTACTGAGCTAAATGGGTCACAGCATGGATTTACCACCACCACTCACTGAGCACGGTGTCTAGTCCAGTTGCCCTCAACTACCTTCTTACCCTCAAGACATCGAGCCTGGCCCTCAATTTTATTTGAGTGCACCTGGCAGCACTCAGTGCCTTTCTCCCTCCTGTGGATGAGGCCTTGGTGTTTATGCACCCCAGTGCCGTCCGCTTCATGAAGGTTTCAGCGCTTGTCCACCAGTCCTGAAGCCCACACCTCCGTGGGACCTTATTCTCGTGCTCTCCGCCCTCACAAAGCCATTCTTTGAGCCGCTGGCGACTTGCTCCTTCTCCCACCTCTCGAGGAAAGTGACATTCTTGGTAGCCCTTACCTCAGTCAGCCATGGTGACAGACCCTCCCCCCGATATTACAGAAGGACAAGGTGTCCTTATGGCTGCAACCTAAATTCCTCCCAAAAGTGGTGTTGGAATTCCACCTAAATCAGTGCATCCTTCTGCTGGTTTTCCACCCCAAACCACACACCACCCTGCTGACCAGACCTTGCACTCCCTTGATGTCTGCTGTGCACTGGCATTCCACCTACACTGGACTCGACCCTTTTGCACGTTACTGAAGCTATCTGTGGCCATCGTCAACCAGTCCAAGGGTCTAGCCCTCTTGTCCCGACGAATCTCCAAAGGGGCCTTGGGTATGCATCCATGAATGCTGCAACCAGTCCAACACCCCCCCCACACACTTGATCGAGTCACAGCGCACTGTACACGAGTGCAAGCCGCCATGTTGGTCTCACTGGTAGATGTGTCGTGGCAAGTCATCTGTCTCACAGAAGTCGCATTAGATTAACGTTGCGTGACCAGACATAGGTTATAACTTTGTAACGGTTTTTAGCAGTTTCATTTTTTTTAAAATTTGCTTTGCACTAAATATTTACTTTAAATATGTAGTGATTTGTGGTCCTTAATGGTATGTATGTCAATACATTTTTTAAGAGTTGATTAGACTGGTGGCCATTCAGGGTTGTAAAAATGATATTTGTGGCCCTTGAGCAAACAGGTTGGGAACCCCTGCACTACACCATCGTACAAGTCACAGCTACAGATGCCACCATGGGCCAGGCCGTATTGTAGACTACACGTCTGTTGGCATCCTCGCATCCACCTGCATGCTGCTCACTGCTCGCGAGTCACCCCGTCAAGTACACAGGGACCAGCACTGAAAGAAGAAATTGAGCTTGCTTGCTTACTGTAACTGGAGGTTCTTCAAGATGTGTGGTCTCTGTCTGTACCCCACTCCCCTCTGCTTCACACTGGAAAGGGTTGACCCGCACTACATCTTATGCCCTTGGGTGGAGGTGACGCACTATGCACAGGCAGGTCAATGGACTCTGCTAAGAAACAATTCTGGACTCAGGCACGTATGCGCATCCACATGTGGAATACATGCTTATATGGCTTGAGCCATTTTGGCCTGTCCCATGTGGGTCTGCTCCTTGATCCTTGGCACAAAGCACTGTAATCACCACTTCACTAGTTACCAGAGTTCAGGGCACCTGCATGCCTCATGAGATATTCAGTGAATTTCCGCCCGGTCCTGCGTGTGAGGTGTCCATGAGCAAATGGGGAACACTTGCAAGTTTATTTGCTGTTTGAAATTATTCACTAATTTCTCCAGTGAATAATTCTTGGTCTTTGGTAAATGGTGCTTTGTGCATACTTGAAATTTGCAATTCATGCTTGAGTTACATAATGAAGCAGGCATTGTTTCTGTACCTGTCTGGATGAATTATGTAGCTAACCAATAAAAGTTTGATCTTCAAATTGTATCTTCAAATGTCAAATCCACAATTTGCAGTTTGCCCCTGTTGTTTACTAGTTTTGTGACTCACTGTCTGTGAATGTTTGAGTTTAGAATTCACACTTTGAAAGTCTTTGCCCCAGTAAAGCTTGTTTTTGAGAATATTTGCAGAAAGTAAACATCATTGGATATGAAGCAAATTAAAACGACAAATTAATATTCAGGGTGATTTTATTCCACCCAGTATTTACTCACCTCTAAAGTCATACAATAAAAGCGCTTTTGATGTTTGTCTCGTGTAACTTACCTGGATTAAATTAATCAATACACATTGTTGTCTTTCTGAAATGCCCTGGGAGATTCATTAGTAGGGAAACAAGTTAGGAGAATCTAGTTACAGAATAGCTCCTTTTTTCTGTGGACAATATAAATATATTTCCAGCCCATGCCCCCTTCTGTAAATAAACCGTCTGCTCCCTGGCTAAGGCCTCAGAGCCATCTCCCAGGACTGAGTAATAATCGGCATCCTTAGCGCATGTGCTGACCAGGGCCCTAATGGATGCAGCTGGGTTCCTAGCTGGGACTGCTGGGCTGCTCCTGGGGCCAGGAAGATGCACAGCGCCAAGCTGAACACAGGGAACAGCTGTTAAAAGAAATGCAGAGAGCTTCCACAATGCACCTGCAGTACTTGAGGACTCATTAATGTCAGTGTCCAGCAAGGGAACAATGCCCTATGGACTGTAGCTCAGGGAAATGGGGTGGGGTGTTGCAAACACAAACCTTGCTCAAATGTCACAGGTTCATTCTCAGAACCCTTGGAGATGTGGCCCATACACTCAGATGTGTGCTGCCTTTCCTGAGGTGCACAGCCAGCTCTCTGGGAGGGACAGAGCCCAGAATGTCTACCAGGGGGAACACCCCAGCAACCAGTATTCGTGGGGATAACATTTTTTCTCTGGGAGGCTGGCGGTGCTGTGGGGCTGACCCATGTCTCTCTCTCCCCACTAGGTTTGCCCATCAGCACATATGCCAGGTTCTGTTACCGGAAGCTGCAGAAGGTGGCGGTCACTGGGGGTAAGAAGGTAAGGCATCTGCTCTGCCCTGTGGGCTTTGCTCTAACATTTCACGGTGCCTTCTCCAGCACCAGCAGCCTCCAAGCTTGTTAGACACTAATGACAGCCACGGCATGCTGTCCGTGTTAGAGGTGGGTACTGAGATGCAGAGTGGTGAGGGGATTCATTCAAGGGCATTCAGTGAGTGTAGCCTCACTCCCAGACTCTGTTCTACCCTGCTAGTGCCCTGTCCTGGCTGTTTCCGGCAGGGAGCGTGCAGTGTGCTGCTCGGCTCAGAGGGCACATTTGGAAGAAGGTTTTAAAACAAATGCAATGTTCAGCTTTCTCTGGGACAAGCAGGCCTGGCAAGGAGTGAGGGTGCCATGAAGCATGGTGGAGAAGCTGAAATATCTGTCAGGTGGTAGTGGAGGCCCAACCCACAGGACAGGACATGTATTGGCATGTTCTGCACAGCTCCAGGCCGAGCGCTCTCCATGGGACTCCAGAGTATAGCCTAGAGCAGTTATACTCAGACTGAGGCTCACGAGCCACACCTGGCTGTTTGTAAAACATCGGGTGATTTCATCATTAACCCATCTCAGTTATTAACCAATCAGGAGGCTTTTCCTATGATATTAACCAGTTGTAGTTTATAAAATAATAATACTTGGTCAGTCAGTTTGCTGTGAGAATCTAATATATAAAATGAAACAATGAACTCACAGTGATGTGGCTCTTTGGGGAAAGTTGATCCTTAATTTGGCTCCTGAACCTCTGAGGTCTGAGTATCGCTGAGCTGGAGGTTGTTTTGTTTCCACATTTGCCATGTGAAATTAACAGGAGTTGGTCCAGTAAAAGATATGACCTCACCTACCTTGTCTCTGATGTGAAATTAATTCAGTTTCTTCATCAATGGACTCCAGAAGCCATGGGGGTTGGGTGCTTTGGATTTTGGGTGTCCAGCTTGAGCTACCAGGAACCTGATTTTTGGAGGTGCCTAGTGCCCCTGAAAATCCGGGTTCTGCATATCTGATGATGGCCATACAAACCTCCTCTGGGAACAGGTGTTGCCTCTGTGTTTGAAATGGCTGCTTTTCCACAGGCCCATTGCCAAAAAGTATTTGAATGAAATAGCCAGTGTAATGAATGTGTGTCCCCTGCTGGCCCTGCAGCTGCACCATGCTCAGAACTGGGCTCATTCGTGCTGCTGCCCCAGCACAGTGGGGCCATGAAGGGTGCTGGGAAAACGGGAATATTCCCCAGATGGAAAAGACCAGAATATGGCAACAGAACTGGAGAGTAAAACTAGACCAGTCTCCAAAACTCTCCTCCTCCACCTCCCAGACAGCAGCCTTCCCGCTTCTGTGGTGCCCAGCATGTTCGAGCCTCCGTCCTGGCACGTGCCGTTTGCATAATGGGAAGTCTGTTGCTGTGAAGGCTTCTTTTAAGCACGTGGTGCTCAGGCCGTCTGGTCATCTTCCACGTAAGAAAGGACCTGTGTGCCCCAGGGCTGCTTGCTGTCTCTCACTGCATGTGATTGATCTCCCACAGGTGTGACATTATAGCACAAGTTCACTGATGTTTTCTCTGCCTACAGGGCCTCCGTAAACCTACAGTAGAGGAGATAATACACGCCAAAAGTGCCATTGTGACGCCGTCACTGTTTGGCAGCTCTCTAGAGGAAATCATGTTACGGCAGCAGGACACATGTCCAGGGAGCAGGCTGCCTTGGGTACAAACACAGCTGTCACAGCAAGTCCTGGCACTGGGTGGAGAAGAGGCTGAAGGAATATTCAGGTGAGCTTCATGGATGGTGGCTATCTGACTGAGAGGAATTTGGGCTCCATCCATGTTTCAAACCAGTCAGAAGGGGCGGGGAGAAGCAGGAGGTATCCTAACCCCACCCAAAACTACACTCAGCAGAAAGTCACCTCTCCAGTACTATGGACCCCAACCTAGACGCCTGGCTGCCACACCACAATGTTACCTTGCACCTTGCTGTCCCAAACCCTACTCTCTGCCTGGGGCTTACTCCAACCTCTCTTCTGTGCACTAGTGAGTCCCCAAAATCCACCCAATGCTATTCCAGCAGGATTAGCACCTGCTCACAGGGTGGGTGGTTCAGGCACATGCAGCCAGCTGTGCCTCAAAGCAGATGTCAGAGGAGATGTTTTCTTTTGCAGACACAATGTGAATGATTTGAGCTGTTTGGGACAGCAGGTGAATCTCAGGAGCTCCTGGCTCAGTCCTGCACTTTCAGTAGACCAAGTGATTGTGGTTGGAGAGCCCTGAATGTGAGGCAGAACCCTTGGTTTGCCAGGCAAACACGCTGGCAAAGGTCATTCAAAGCATTAGTGAGGATTGGTAGGTGCTTAGGGCTCGACTAAGCATGTTCTGTCCAGCTGAGTCTTGAGACGCTCTGTGTGTCACTGCCCTGCAGGCTAATACCCCCCAGGGAACTGTGCCCCGCAGGAACACAGTAAAATCCTGGCAGACGCAGTGCAGTACTAGCAAAACTGGGGCTGAAGTTAGGTAACGCACCATAATTCTGCTGCTTGTGTCCCAGTGTTGGTATTCCTGGTTTCATATTACTGCTGCAGGTAACATCAGGGACCTGCAAGCTGGCCTTGCATCCTGAAATACCACTCAGGAAGAGTGGAAGACCAGAATTTTGTTGGCCTGTCACTGGGGGCAGCTGTAGCTTTCCCATTCTCAGAAATCTAATATAGTGTAACTAAGCTTCTTGCCAGTGACCTTAACACAGTGGCTCTAATTATCGCTTCTCCCTCGGGTACGATAAGTAATTAACAGTATGAAAGCAGTTATTGGTAATTACCAAACTATTGGATCTCCCTAAATAGCCTCTGCCTAAAGGCAAATTGCAGGGCCATATAAAATATTCTCTAAGAGTTATGTGATTACAGAGAGATGAAATCACTAAAATCATTCAAACTAGTTCAGCAAACAGGATGGTGAGTAGGACTTGGAAAATTCATCTTCCATGTGAATGTGTGAGAAAGGAGAGATTTAATGAAGTTGTAAGATAAGTTCTGTTCAGTTTTGGTTAAGAATTGTGGTTGAGTCCCACATGCAAATTAGCCGATTAAAATATTGACCTAACTTGAAAGCAGCTTTCAAAGTCACTCATTCCCCCAGTCCTACTCTGTACCATCAGACTGATCTACTGCTAAAAAGCATGGCACCAGGAAAATAGCTCATACTGGGAGAGGCTGGCAGGCCTGGAGCTAATGACTGAAACAGGGATTTCTGATAGGCCATTTGAAGCTGACTTTGATAACAAACAGCACAGTCTTATTGAGCAAATGTTTCAGGGCATGCTGCTGGCATGCAAACTCATCTCTGCAGGGCTCCAATCAGTGACCGTCTCACACCCATGTCAGATTCTTCCTGCAACAAGGCAGACTGCTCTGCAGTACATTTGGACTCCAAGTCCTGGTGCTGTATTTCTGCGTTTGCTTTCAGAGTACCTGGTGACATTGATGAAGTCAACGCATTGAAGCTGCAGGTGGATCAATGGAGGATCCCCAACAACCTCAGTGATCCCAATATACCAGGTATGAGGACTGACTACCCAGGTAGCTCTGGGCCAGGCCAGACTGATGTGCAGAGTCAGATGTTCTCCCGAGGCAGTGTGAGCAACACAGAAGGCACAGCGGGGTGGTGGACAGAGGCATGACACTGCACTCAGGCCCTGTAGACAGACGCTTCCTAGAAGCAGCATTTTCATTCTTCTGTCTTTCTGCTTTGCTTCCCAAATGTCACCCATGGTAGAGTTTCCAAACCCAAAAGCAATCTGCCTCCAGCCATCCCGCCCCAGGGGCTAATCCCTTCCGAGATCGTCAGTTAGGCAGGGCTGAGCATGGCAGGTATGTAGGACAGGAAGGGTCACTGAGTCCAGACCCCCCATCACAGGCAGCCACATGATATAATTTGGACGAGACCCCCCAGTGAGCATTGAGCTGCTCAGATGATTGAGTAAGTGGCACTTTCTGCTCTGCAGAATAATTGAACCAGTTCTTCAGCTTGGTGTCAGCTGTGCTGCAGAGAGGCAAGTATTCTGATAGTAAAATCAGAATTTGCTTGTGCTCAGCAATATTGTCAGCTCTAGAAATCACGAGACTGGCTTAAATGTGTAGAGTTCTGGTTCTTTGTCCTTTGCTTGCCAGGCCCTTGGGTCACACTTGGAGACATTGTCAAGCTTTTCTCTGCCAGCCAGGAGGGCCAGCGTTGCTGTTTTTGAGCAGGAGTGGAGATTCTGGTGCAGAATCCAGACTCAGCAGCTGGAGCTTTGAGAAAAATATCGAATATCATGAGCCATGATGGAATCAAAGGGTTGGATGCGCTAAAGATACTGTGTTCCTTTCACAAGAATAGCTTTGGGCCAATTCCCACTCGAGTCGTTACATTCCACCCCCCGCGCCCTGCACTCGGTTCGCATGACTCAGGGTCAGCCTGCACTTTGTCTCAAACTATCTGGTCGTGCTGCTGTGTTCTGTCAAACTGCAGGAGACTATCGAGTGTAAGTCACATTCTGGCTGGGGTAGGCGTGTTCTCACATCCCCACTTTCTGCCTTCCCTCCCAGCCTCCCTGCTAAAGCTGTGGTATCGGGAGCTGGAGGAGCCTGTCATCCCCCAGCAGTTCTACAAAGAGTGCATTAGCAACTACGACAACCCCACTGCCGCTGTGGCCGTGGTGCAGCTTCTGCCAGAGCTCAACAGACTGGTCCTGTGCTACCTCATACATTTCCTGCAGGTGAGCGGCCTGGTGCCCCTCCCTCGGCCCCGGACGCAGACACCATCCGTGTGCTGGGGGATTTGGCCTGGGGCTTTTTGCCTCTTATTTGATAAGCAGAATGTGTTCATTCCCAGTCCGGGTCCCCATGGAGCAGGGCTGGTCCCTCACAAGCCACAAGGATCGCCCTGTTAAGCCCTCTTCCCCTGCTGAGGTTCCCTTTTCACGGCCCCAGAACAGAGGACGAGCATGTCATGCTGCAGTATTTCTGTCTGGAGAGGTGATGTGTGCAGCCTCACGGCTCCGGCTGGCCCAGGAGCGAGGCCTGGTTCCCAGCCCTGCCCCATTGTTCTGCTGAATCTCCTCCTCTCACCTCACAGGTCTTTGCTCAGCCAGCTAACGTGGGCAAGACGAAGATGGATGTGAACAACCTGGCCATGGTGATGGCCCCGAACTGTCTGCGCTGCCAGTCCGACGACCCCCGGGTCATCTTTGAGAACACCCGCAAGGAGATGTCCTTCCTGCGCATGCTGATCGTGCACTTGGACACTAGCTTCATCAAAGGGGTGGTGTGAGCTGACCTCTGAGGGTTGCAGCGGGGAGAGCATGCGGGCTGGCTCTCCCAGACTCTACGTCGTGTCACAGGAGACAGCTTGAAGGGGCAGAAAGCATGCTCCAGGGACCCGCAGCCGTCCCAGCTCTGGTTTCTGCCATTGTGCCTAAGGAGCACCAGCATCAGTCTCAATGTTCCGTCGGGAACTCCATGGAGCTGGCTTCAGCATCCCGGGGGCAGGGAGTAGTGAGCCAGAGCTGGGTCACAGGAGTAGTGGCTGGTCAGAGCTGGGGAGCCCAGAGGGTGGTGCTGGCTCCATCGGGCTGTGCTTAGCACTGAGCCACCCAATGGCTAACAGGGACTCCTGTGTCATTGGGACTGGAGAACAGCGGGCAGCTGGCTGCGGCCATGGGTGAGGGGCGTGGCTGTAATTACACACACTTGGCACCAGGAACCTTTCTGCTGCACTGCACAATTTGTGCCTGAATCCCCCGGGCCAGGGGCTGCAGGAGCTTCTCAGGCTCACGTGCTCCTGGCACACACCCAGTGTGTGGTGCCACTGGCTGTCAGGTGCCTCCCCTGCCTCACCCCATCACTGGGTGCTGGTATTTCCAGGCCAGGGAATCCTTTGTACCTGGCCACTCACAGCTCCACTCTCCAGCAGCTGCTGGCATATGCACTGGTCTCAAGCAGCCCTGGTTGCCCTACGGATGCTGGTGCTATTGTTGGGTCTTTGTGATCTCAGGACGATGGTTGCCTGCAGCACCATTTGTGGCAGTGCAAATGAGTTGCAGAGTAGTCCCAGGAGCCTCTAGGAGCACCCCACTGAAGGGTTTCTGGGGCAGGCTGGGGATGCCTTGGGGCATGAGGGGAAGTGGACAGGGTAATTTAATGCCTTCATGATTCTGCACCGCTGCAGCGACCAGGGGTGCAGAGTAGAGCTGCCCTCACCTGCTCAGTGAGCTGGGCCAGCCTGCAGCAGGGGAGGGGCAAACAGCATCCTGGCTGTGCTGGCCGGAGAGTGCGGAATCCCTTGCAGGTTGGAGCTGTTTGACCATGCGCCCTGGGCAAGACTGGCTGTGCTTTGCGGCTGGTGCAACAGCTGGAGCAGAGGCCTGCGTCAGGGAGCTGGTTAGGAGCATGGGTCTGACCCCCTTATTGATTCAAAGGAGCAACAGCCTGCGCTGTGGTGACTTAGTACAATGGTGGGTGACTGGGGTTCGGGGGAAATGGCCAGGGTAGGGCTCTCATGTCCCTTCAACCTCCTGCCAAATGAGGCAGTAAGGGTTGTTTCCATTGCAGGAATAACCCCAGCTGACTTTCCCAGCAAGGTCTGTTTCCAATCTGCCTGGCTCTGATCATAATGTCTGCAGACACCTGGCCTCTGACGGCTGTTTTGTGCTGACTCAAACCTGCCTGAATAGCCAGGAGAGGATCCCCTAGCATGGGGGACTCCCTGGGATTGTAGGGTCATCCCCTCTCCATCTCATGGGATGGGGTAAAGAGTGTCAGGGTCTTCTGTGTTTGGCCAGTTCCCGGCTGCCAGAACGGGCCCAGGGGTTGCTGGGAGCTGGTATAAGACAGGTCAGAGAGCTACGAAGGTGGCTGATTGTCACCTTGCCCCACTCCCGGACTTGCACCAAGCACCGCTCCTCCAGGCTGGAAGGCCCAGGCCGCCATCTCTAGCTGGGTGCGAAGGATGCTTACAGGTAATGTGATCACTGAGTTAGCATGTGCTGCAGAGCTAGGAGGTGTGAGTGCGTTTCCTTCCAGACTGACCCAGGCTTGCTACATCAAGCAATATGTTCCTGTGTGCCATGTCCCTGGGCCAGGAGTCACCCCGGCATTCTTCCCACTGCATCCCCATTAGCACCAAGGGCTGCCCGTGCTGAAAATCGTTAAAACAGGAAAGTGAGCCAGAGCAGCTGATGTTCCAGAGCCTTGCTAGAGAGGAGGCGGGTGGGGGAGGCCTCATAAAGGTTGTGGCTGAGTTTATTCTTTATTGCCATAAATGCTGTGGGCTTGCTTTGTGCCAGTGAGACTGTGCTGAGCCAGCACAAGGAGGGGGTGTCTTTATGAAGCAGCTTAATGGGAGCGTACGGGTTCCCCTTGGCCTCGAGCCAGTCACACATTCTTTTGCAAAGTGTAACTCCTAATTCCATGGTGTCCAGTGCTGCGGCT
Organism: Emydura macquarii macquarii; assembly: GCF_026122565.2. Lineage (NCBI taxonomy): Eukaryota > Metazoa > Chordata > Testudines > Chelidae > Emydura > Emydura macquarii. The sequence goes on along the minus strand of NW_027131307.1, from coordinate 267,382 downwards.
GTTCTTTTTTAAGCGTTTTCTCTGCCAGAGGCAGGCCTGTTATGACAGGGGTGTCAAACATCCGGCCCACGGGCCGGATACGGCCCGCCAACCTTTTTGGTCTGGCCCTTGGCGGCGGCGCGTGCTGCTGCGACATCTCGTGGTGTTGTACTCTCTGGCGGCAGTGCGCGCTGCCACCAGAGGGTACAATGCTGCAAGATCCACCAGAGAGTACGATACCATGACATCTGGTGGCGTCGCGTGCTGCCACGAGATCTGTGTACTCTGGCGGCAGCGCGTGGAGTGCTGTGTGTACAAGACACAGCTCTCCAAAAGTGCCTAGTATTTCGATTTATGGTATGTATGGCCCACTTGAAGTGCATTTAATTCAAATCTGGCCTGCCATAGCAAATTAGTTTGACACCCCTGTGTTATGAGGCCAGATCTCAGCCTTGTGATAGTTTGTACAGCACTAAGCCCACCAGTGGTATCCAAAGTCCTATTCACTCTGATGCCTGCAGATCCCCCTTGTCCCAGCCGGGTTTCTAATGTAGATGCAGAACACAAGCCAGCCTCCTGATTATATACCATTTATGAGCCAGAGCTGCAGTGGGCTAAATTCCAGCTGGCAGATGCATTCAAAGGCTTCTCTCTGCTCCTGCCTGAGCACAGGGTTCAGACAGTTGGTGTGACATGTTCAGGGAGCTTATGAAGCTGATGGGTCAGGGAGCCCTGGGGAGCAAGATCTTCAGCCAGAGTTTGGCCTGTGCCCTTTAGAACCAGGGACCAAGATTTCCCTTCTTGTACCAGATGCTGTGGTGCTGGAAATCCCTGCCCCTCGGGTCAGAACCGATCATTCTGTCATGCGTGCCAGAAAGGGTGTGGCGAAACCTTGCTTCCCATTCTCACCCCGCTGCAGAGATCAAAAACGAGTCAGCTCCTCTGCCTTCCCCAAAGGGTGTAGAATTTATGCTCAGTAAATGGAGCAGCTTCTTCCACCCTGACTGGTCCGTGCAGTTCATGTACAGACCTGGGTCACTGGCAGTGCTCAGGGTGTCACATCCTCACCCCAGATCAGCTGGAATGTTTGCTCCAGGACCCCCTTTGGTTCGGTTGCAGATGCACACCTGTGCCAGGGCTGTAAACTGCCGCTAACAACACTGTGGGTAATGACTCAAATTCTTCCTTGCACTTAGTGCAGCAGATAGACATTTACTGCTGTTCTATAGCAATGCTTTTTGCCAGGGCTGTAAAATAGGCTGAGAAATTACACTGGATATTGTTTTCTTTTTTTGCCAACCAGTTTGTAAATGTGAAACCAATGAAGCAGCCTCTCTTCTGTTACAAGAATAATTAAAACTCAGTGGCTAACTTATCCCTCCTGCATGTTTTTTAAGCCTGGTTTGTCTGCTTGGAGCATCCCTTTTCAGCGGGAATGTCTATGGCATGGTGAATGAGCTGTAATGTGAGCATTCACAGATGGAGATATGCTCCTGCTTGAATGCAGCAGGTCATGGTGGGCTCCTTTGGATCTGTTCCCCATCCCTGGGCAAGGAGAAAGCTGGGAACTGCCTGTATTTTAGAGCTCTTCTCTCTCTAGAGTGGCCTTAAGAACACGATAATCACATTTTGCTGCACTGTTCTACATAATGACAATTCTGCTGCTCGCTTTTTGTGGTTGAAATGTCCCAGGTTTGGGCTCTGGCCAGAAGTAAATGTTTGTGTGTGAAAATTTAAATCTCTTCAGCCATTTCAGGTATGAGAGCACCAAAGAATCATACTTTCCTCACTGTAATTATATTGTTGCCCCTCTATCTCCCAGTAGCAGATTCTGGAGCCTTGAAGGTTGGGATCCTGTTGGAGGAGAAATCAATGATCTAGAATGTGGGTATGGTTTACATGTAAGTTTGTTTTATTTACATGCACATACAGGTCCTGGAACAGAAGGTGTCAAATAGCATGCAGGGCAATCCCTTCTTCCAAGAATCTCAGCCTGCTTCCCAGGGATTAACTCTGCATCATGAATTGACTCCAATCAGAACAAACTTTCCTGTACTCACACAGCTCCCTCTAGTCAGAACCTTACATAACAAAGTGGCATTGGCCACTGTGGGGAGACAGGGCACTGGGCTATATGGACTATTGGTCTGACCCAGGGTGGCCATTCTTACATTAACAATGCACAGCACCAGCTTGTCTTCTTCAAATAGATGCAGCCGTGTATTCCACTTAGGTGTGTGCGTGCTCCACTGAGCACCAGAGCCAGAGAAATTGCCTAGCAGCACCTGTAGGAGGTGACGCTCGGACCTCATGACTGTGACCTGTCCCCTGGCTGTATGAGGCAGCACCACCCCAAACCCCCTCAGTACCTTCCTACCGCCTCTGGCTGGAATCAGAGCTCTGTGGTTGTAGCCTCACAACCTTGCAAATAATTTAGTTTTCTTGTTGTATATAGTTAGAAGTGCCTGTAGAATAAGTTGTAGTAGTTTGTTTCCCCTGGAGATGCCCTCACCAGGGCTTAAACATTGTCCTTCATGTGGAGGAGCAATTCCCACATGCGGTGCTTGCTCTGTCTTGGCAAGGTCCACCTCAAGAATCAGTTAAGAAATGGATTCAAGTGGCTCGAGACCTTCACCTGAAGCAGCATCTGCTCAAACAGGCCATGCAGCCTGCCTTAGTACTGAGGCCTTCATTGGGTTGGAGATCACCCTTGGGCTCCAAGAGCGCTGCTGCTTCACGTTCAGGAGCAGGGGCCTCTCCAAGAAATGGAAGAGCTGTTCCCTCTTGTGAACCAAGTGAACCAAGGAAAAGGTCACATAAGACCAATTGAGTCCACTCCAGGTCTTGGGGTGACTCTTCTGCCTCCCCCAGGAAAGGCGCAGACCAGCACAGAGCGGGTGCCAGTGCGCAGAATGGCATGATACCGCTAAACCTTCCCCGGTAACTAGTAGGGAGGTTAGAAACCCTGTACCATTGACTTCAGTTCTGGCCTCCAGGCGTCTGTCGAGTCCAGTACCAATGAGGGAGATGCTGGTACCAACAGTTTCCACATCGGTGGCATACCAGGCAGCCACAGACCACCTCTGCCTTTTGATTCTGATCTCTCCTTTGGTCCAGGACTTTGTCAGGGCTGTGCCAATCATAACCCCTCTGACTGAGCAAGCTGCTGAATCATCAAGTCTGTCAGCATCGCACCCCAATGCTCTCTGTAGTGAGGTGGAATGGTCTCACTTTGAGCCAAGGAGGAGGAACCGCTCTGCCTCTTGGTGAGCAGAGCCAGGCTGGGCCCACTCCTCACACCGGAAGCTGAGAGGCAGGACAGGACATATAAGAGGCAGGGCCTCCAGCTCAGTTGGGTGGGAACCAGGGAAGGAGTCTGATGCGTCTGCCTTGCTGCTGGGCCCTAGGCCACAGATCAAGCTGCACCAACCCCTGCTCCCGAGGAGCTGCCAGGGCTGCTGGCTGCCAGGGCTGCTGGCTGCTGGCTGCCCAAGGAGATGGAGGACCCTTGGACTGTGGTAGGAAGTAGCCCAGGGAAATCAGACTTTAATCCGGTTTTGCTGTCAGAGTATGAGTCAGCATGTTTCAGCAGGATCCCCACTGACACACTGGCAAGTCCCCACCACTGTTAGGGCCCCGGGCTGGGCCCCAGTGGAGTAGGGTAAGCCTAGGTCCCCCTATCCCCTGCTGCCAACACCACCTCTGGAGTGGCAGCCTCCCCACCTTAGGCTGAATGGCCTGTGTTTTTCTGCCATCTGCCCAGCCAGGGAACTGGGTTGTAGACTGTTACTGCCCTGCCCTGAGGACCAGGGTCCTAGCCCACTGATTTGCTAATTCTCCTGCTACTTAACTTTGATAGCTGTGAGGTAGTGAGGCAGAGTGACCTCCCTCTGAGCCAGAGGGGGAGGGACAACCACCAACCGACTACACTTGGTGGAGAACGCAGAGATGCTACCCCTGCAATAAGGGGTCAAGCACAACACCATGCCCAAACCATCCTTGAACCCAGGATGGAGCTGAAACAGCTCATCAAGTGGCTGGCTGAGAGCCAGCAGCAGCTGATGCAACAACTGGGGGCCCAGCAGCAGCAACTGCTCTGGGATCTGGTGGCCCAGTATCTTTAATAGCAACAGCAGTGCCTTCAGCAGCTCAGGCCCTGCTGCCTGGCCCCCACTCCGGAAGAGCAATGGCTCCTGTCGTCCCCATGATGCCAATACAGCTGTCTAAGATGGGCCTGACGATGACCTGGAGGCTTTCTTCGTGATCTTTGAACAAGTCACTTCGGTTGCTCGGTGGCCACCAATCAGTGGGTCACCCTCTTAGCCCCATACCTGACGGGTGGCTCAAGCGGCCTATCAGAGATTTCCAAGTGACCAGGCCCAAGACTATGGACGGATGAAGGCAGCCATCCTGGACACTCTGAATATTACTCCAGAAATCTTCTGGCATTAGTTCCAGAGAAAGGTCTACCCACAGGGCACCCAGCCCTGGGTTGTGGCCCAGAAACTAAAGGACGGGCCTGTTGACAGTGGCTACAACCCAAATGGCAATCTGGGACCAATGTGACCAAGCAAATCACCATGGAGCAGTTCGTCCATATCCCCCCACCCTGAGGGAGGGCCTGGGTCCTCTGACACTGACCTGCAATACTGAGTGTGGCGGTTGACTTGATGGAAGACTTCTTGGCCGTGGAGAGCCCTGTCAGGCCAGGAGCCCAGAACACTATGGGACCAGAGAGAAATTCCAGGCCGAGGCCAATTTGCAACTCAGACCCAGGGGTCATGATGGCTGAGGGAGCAGCACTCTTTGCCAGCCTGAATCAGCAGTTTGGGGAGCCACTGGACGCCCCAACAAGAGAGGGAGGCTTCATAACTGGAACCCGCCTACACACCCGACTAAAATGGGTTCAGCCAGGGCGCCTGGAACTGAGGCCCTGCTTTTCGTGTGGCCCCTTTGGACATGCACAATGGGAGTGCCCAGATATGGACTGCAGCTTTTGCTGGATCTACACTGGGGAATCCCACACCCACAGACAGCCCGCTAGAAGCTAATGATCCCTAAGGATATAGGAAGGATATGGGTCACCGGCCTCATAGACTCAGGCTGTGGGCAAAACCTTGTCCACCAAAAGATCGCCCTGACTCCGACGCAGCACTTAGAGAGATAAGGCTCCAGTGTATTCATGGGGACATGAATTCATATCCCAGTGCCCAGATCCCCCTGACCATAAACAGAGTGACCCAGGTGATGATGGTGGGATTGGTCCCAATGCTTGCCTACCCTGTCATTCTTGGACAAGACTGTCTGGAGATTGCAGAAGTGCTTCGGGCCGTGAATCTTGGCCGTGAATCCCGTACGCAGGTGGATGACCTCGAGGATGACCTCCTCGAGGAAAACAACAAGGGGCCCAGGAGACAGGACCCCAACAATCCATCTATTCCGACACCGAGCTGGAACCGTCCAGAGGAAGAGACCACATGGACATCGCCAGCAGACTTTAACCATAACCAAAGAGAGGACCCCACCCTCAGCTGGGCCTACAAATAGCTAGCCCGTGTCAACATAGAAGTGACCGAGCCCCAGCAGGCAGCCCAGTGGCCCTGGTTTGAGTTGACTGGCAACTTCCTCTACCACATCAACCAGGATCCCTGGATCCAAGAGACCCGAACCCAGTTAGTCATCCCCCAGGGCCACCAGAAAATTTGCCCATGACATGCCTGCAGCAAGCCATTTGGGGTAATGGAAAATCCTGGCTGGGGTCTTGGCTTGCTTTTTCTGGCCGGGAGTATATCAGGATGTGAAAGATTACTGCAAATCATGTCCTGAATGTCAGCTTGTGGCCGCACTGGGCGTGCGGAAGCCCCCCCTGGTCTCCTTGCCCATAGTCGAGACTCCCTTTGAGCGGGTCACTATGGACTTGGTGGGACCCCTCCCAGAGAGCAGTGCTGAGTTCCAATACTTCCTCATCCTTATGGATTATGCCACTCGCTTTCCCAAGGTCATTCCATTATGGAACACCACTGCCTGCACCATCGCAGCAGAACTCCTAAAGGTCTTCACCTGGGTTGGACTCCCCTGGGAGATACTGACCAAACTGTACCAAATTCACATCCAGACTGCTTCATCAGGTGTGTGCTCTGCGTCTATCACCCCCAGACAGATGGGCTGGTCAAACGCTTCAACAAGACACTAAAGGAGATGCTCCATATGTTTTCATAGGAGCTCCGCCAGTGGGATTAGCTGATCCTGCCCTTACTGTTGGCCATTAGGGAGGTGCTCTAGTCCTCCACAAAGTTCTCCTCTTTCAAACTACTGTATGGTTGAAAACTCCGAGGACTGTTAGACCTAATGAGGGAAGCCTAGGAACATGCTGTCACCAGCCCAGGGGCTCATACAATATGTCCTGCAGTTAGAGGGACGCCTGGCCCATGCTGGAGATCTGGCAAAGGAGAACCTGCGAACTGCCTAGAAGGCACAAAAGCAGACCTACAACCAGGGAACCTGGACTCACATCTTCGAGCCCCGTGATCAGGTGTTCCTCCTACTCACTTCAGAGGAGTCAAAGCTCCTGGCCCACTGACAAGGCCCCTATGAGGTAATTTGCCAAATGGGCCCGGTTACATATGAGATCAGACAACCAGAACAATGCTAGGGAAAAAAAATCTGTTATGTGAACCTCCTGAAGCCATGTCGAGAACGGGAAGGGCTGCTGATCACCTCAAATCATAGAATATTAGAGTTGGAAGGGACCTCAGGAGGTCATCTAGTCCAAGCCCCTGCTCAAAGCAGGACTAACCTCAGCTAAATCATCCCAGCCAGGACTTTGGCAAGCCACAGCTTAAAACCCTCTAAAGATGGAGATTCCACCACCTCCCTAGGTAACCCATTCTAGTGCTTCACCACCCTCCTAGTGAAAAACTTTTTCCTAATATCCAACCTAGACCTCCCCCACTGCAACTTGAGACCATTTATCCTTGTTCTGTCATCTGTCACCACCGAGAACAGCCTAGCTCCATCCTCCCTGGAACCCCCTTTCAGGTAGTTAAAGGCTGCTATCAAATTCCGCCTCATTCTTCTCTTTTGCACACTAAACAAACCTAGTTCCCTCAGCCTCTCCTCAAAAGTCTTGTGCTCCAGCCCCCTAATCATTTTTGTTGCCCTCCGCTGTACTCTCTCCAACTTGTTCACTTCCTTTTTGTAGTGGGGGGCCCAAAACTGGAGACAATACTCCAAATGTGATCTCACCAATGCCAAATAGAGGGGAATAATCACTTCTTTTGATCCGCTAGCAATGCTCCTACTAATGCAACCAGGGCACACTGCTGACTCATATCCAGCTTCTTATCCACTATAACCCCCACGTCCTTTTCTGCAGAACTGCTGCCTAACTCATCGGTCCCCAGTCTGCTGCTGTGCATGGGATTCTTCCATCCTAAGTGGAGGACTCTGCACTTGTCCTTGTTGAACCTCATCAGATTTCTTTTGGCCTAATCCTCCAATTTGTCTAGGTCGCTCTATATCCTATCCCTACCTTCCAGTGTATATACCACTCCCCCTAGCTTAGTGTCATCTGCAAACTTGCTGAGGGTGCAATCTACCCCATCCTCCAGATCATTAATGAAGATGTTAAACAAAACCGGCCCCAGGACTGGTCCCTGGGGCACTCTGCTTGTGACTGGCTGCCAGCTAGACATGGAGCCATTGATCACTACCCATTGAGCCCGAGGATCTAGCCAGTTCTCTATCCATTTTATAGACCATTCATCCAACCCATACTTCTTTAACTTGCTATTAAGAATACTGTGGGAGACTGTATCAAAAGCTTCGCTAAAGTCCTCTGGGTTGTCTTCACAGCATGGGGCATTTCCACAATTGACCTGTTCGCTACAATGGAGACCTGTTCTGCTCTTGGGGGTGGGGAGGCACCTCAGTCCGGGCTCCCTCTCTGATGACTGGCAACTGCGATGGCAGGCGACTCTCTTATACCCCAATGCCAATCATCTCTTAGTCATCCTCAAGCTCAAGGCAGATCGGGCCAAGCTCATTCTCATTGCCCCAGTGACAGTGCTGGCTGTGACAGTGCTGGTTCTCTGACTTTCTCATGCTGTCGATTCAGCCTTCCATACCAGTTCCTCCCCATCCGAACCTGCTCACTTGCATCCTGCACTCAGCTGCCTGCATCTCCTGGTATGGCTGCCACGTTGCTGAATAAAGAAGAGCACAAGTCCTGCTCAACAGTAGGAAGTCCTCTACCAGAATGGCCTACATAGCGAAATGGAAGAGGTTTTTGATGTAGTCTTGGCTCATGGGATCCAAATGATGTGGACTTCTATCCAGGACCTGCTGCACCTTCAGAGGCTTGTGCTTAGCTCATTGAGAGTGCATCTGGCAGCAGTCTTCTCTAATGCCATGGTGACAAGATTCCTAAAAGGGCACCCCAGTTTACATCTTCCAGTCCAAGAGCTGGTTCCCTTGAGGGGTCCTCCTTTTGAGCCCTACTGTCTCTTCCACTGCCCCTCTTGTGTCAGAAACTTTGCTGGTTGCGATTCCATCTGCCAGGAGGGTGTGAGAGATGAAGGTTCTGATGGCAGAACCTCCTTACACACAGTTCTCCCAAGAAAAGGTAACTTTACAACCACACACAAAACATTTTTCTAAAGTGGTCTCTCTGTTTCATTTGAACTAGGTGGTATATTTACCTGTGTTTTTTCCTAAGCCACATTCATCTCCGGAGGAGCAACATCTCCATACGTTAGATGTCAGGCAATGTCTAGCCTTCTCTCTGGACAGGAGTAAACCATTTCTTGCTTCACCTTGTCTGTTTGTGTCATATGCAAACTGCATGAAGGGGCAGGCGGTCTCTTCACAGACCATCTCTAAATGGGTAACATCCTGTATCAAGACTATATGTGAGATAGTTTCGGCTATGCCCCCTCAGCAAATATGGGCTTATTCAACAAAAATGCAAGCAACATCAGTTGTGCACCTCAGTGACATCTCCATTTTGGACATTTGCAGAGGTGCTACGTGGTCATCCACACATACATTGATGAACCATTGCGCCATTACCATACCATACCCTCCAGAGTGGATGCAAACTTCAGAAGGGCGGCTCTGCAATCCTTATTTAGACGGACACTGAGCCCACCTCCTGGGCAGGGTCACTGCTTGTGAGTTACCTCTGGAATACACGGATGCGTCTACTCGAAGAAGAAGCGGCTACTTACGGTAACTGTGGTCCTTTGAGATGTGATGTGGACATGTGTTCCAAGACCCATACTCCGTCCCTTCTGCATCATGGGCATTTGATGCAAAGAAACTGAGAGGGGTAAGGGCAGCACCATCTCCTATAGCCAGGGGATGGGTGTGGCCACAGGGCGCGAGCACTGCCCTCTGCGGGTACTGTTAGGCAGTTTCTCCAGCTCAGGCACACTGGGTGCGCACACATCTAAGTGGAATACTCGTCTGCATCACACTGCAAAGAACCACAGTTACAGTAAGTAACAGTTTCTTTCCAAGAATGTTTTTGAGGAAGAATAATAATTCTAATGGAGGGAATGTTCCATTGTAGGTGCAGTGGACAGCCTTAAAAATGTGGTTCTGAATTACAGAAGTGCTGAACCTCTCCCATGCCAGCTTGTGGGCAGATGTGTGTGAGGCAGAGACCTCAGAGAGGTCTTGATGTCAGCCCGTGAAGATAGAGATGGAGATCTCGGAGAGGCCTGTGCCCTGACATCTGTTCTGAGGCAGGATACATGTGGGTGAGCAAGCACCGTCCAAAAGTCTAAGAACGATGGTTGAGTGGCCAGAGCACTGGACTAGGCCTCAAGAGATCTGGGTCCATTCCTAGCTCAACCATAGATTTCTGTCAGATCTCAGGAAAGTCATTTACTCTCTCTGCTTCAGCTCCCTGTCTGTAAAGGGATAATAATTCTTCCCTGTCTTGCAGGAGTGCTGGGGGGATAAATGTGGTAAAGAGGGTGAGGTGCACAGAAGGCCATGTAAGTGCCTATGTGAAAAGGCCTGTGAATCAACTCAGCCCCTCAGAAGGGGAGGCAGGGAGTAGAATCCCGCAAGTGGGGAGAGTCACACTCATGTGCTTAGCCTGTCTTCGGCTCGATAACCATTTATATGGGCTTCTATGCTCCCTTCTTGAGTCACGTCCCTGCTTAGTCAGGGGCTCCCAGCCCTCCCTGCCTGAAGAGCTTCCTACCTAGCTCTCATTCCAGCTCTGTCCCCAGCTGGTCAGAGCTTTGTTATAAAGGGCAGTTGAACCTAGGGGGATGAGACCTGGAAGTACCTCAGAGCATGAGCCTCTGTTGCCTGAACTAAAGAAAAGCTTTCTTCATTGGCAGGATGTAGCAGACTCTCAAACGCTGAGTGCTCCAGCCCCGCCAGGAGGGACAAAGAGCCAGCGTGGGTTACACAAGCACTGAGTGTATCTGTGGGATGAAAGGACCAGTCCGGTGAGTTCTCCGCCCCTAAGGGGAGGACGCTGTTCCTTGAGGCAGTATGCCTCTGGGCTGGACAAAGACTCCCACCAGGCTTGCGGAGACCTCCTAGCTAGCCCGAGGAGGCAGGATTTCATCAAGGCTAGGATGCTGGGGAAGACTCAGACACCCAGTTCATCCCTGGCCATCTGTCCTGCAGGGGCCATGCACACGGGAGCCCAAGGCAAGGTGCTTCTCCCATGAGAAAAGAACTGATTTCGCTTCAGGAGCGAAGCAGCCCAATTTATGTGTTAGTCTGTTGATCCAGTAATGAGTCACTATAATAACTACCATAGCGACCCGACTTAGGATGCTGTGTAAAAGGCACAAGTTTAACCTTGTGGCCAGGTGTGACATTGCAGTTCTCTTATGTGGCTAGCACCACTGCCAACAGTCACTGGTAATGTGGCAATTTCTCTGCCCCATAACTCAGCCCTCCAGCCAGGTCACCATCGTAGTCCACCCCTTCCGAGGTCACAGTTATCCAAACTACAAGTCTAAAAATGCCTTTAACAGAAGAGAAATCTTTCCATCTTCGCTGGGCTGCTCCTCAGCCTGCCTTCGGCTCGATAACCATTTATATGGGCTTCTATGGTCCCTTCCTGAGTCACGTCCCTGGTTAGTCAGGGGCTCCCAACCCTCCCTGCCTGAAGAGCTTCCTACCTAGCTCTCATTCCAACTCTGTCCCCAGCTGGGCTTTGTCACCCCTTAAGCCTGGCCCTGTAAGGAATTGCCTGATTCCCGGGGGGCGGAGGGGGTCACTGAGCAAGCCACCCTGTTACGTACACCCACCCACTTACCCCCTTGCCCACCCTAGGGGCGAGTTCCCCTGCTGGCCAAGCCTCATTCCTTGTCATCTCATTAGTGTTGCCAGCTGCATGCTTGCCTGAGCATCTCCAGTCCCCATCAAGCTCACCCACCATAATTAGGAGGAGATCCTCATTAACAGCTGCTTGCACAGCCTATTCTGAAGCCACTAGCTTCTCCTGAAGCCTTTTTGCTTTTGCTGCTGCATTCCTGAGAGACTTTTCCATAAGGTCTGAGGACCCCCTTGTATTTGTCTCTACTTTGGCCTGCTTCATCTCTATGCCAACCATTCATCCTTCAGCTGCCTGCAACATCTTCTGGGGGGGACGTTGATTTAGTGTCTGCAAGGTCCACAGCTGTCACCACCACCTCCAACTTGCCTACCTCAAGAGTATTTGTGCCACAGGACATCTTTTTTCTCTACCTTCTTAGGGCCCCACCCCTCCTTTTGCCATCCTGCAGTTTCCTAAGGGGGCAGTGTCTTTTTATATGGCCTGCTTCTCTGCACCAAAGACAAATAACTCTTGTCCCCATCTTGGCACGAGGCCATGCTTGTACAGGTTCTCATGCCCTGCTCTCTTGGGTTAACCTCAGCACAGTTCATGCAGGGCCTTGCTCTTGTTATGTTTTTATCCGCAGGCATGGCTGACCGTACATTGTGCTCTGGCCTCTTAGCCCCTGAACAGCCTTTTCTTTCACAGCCCTTGTGACCACAGATGCTTTCCCTTTGCAGGATCTCTAACAGGTATTGCTGCTGCTCCTCCAACATTGCCAGGAACCTTTGTAGATCAACCTGCATTTCTCACTGCTTCTGTTCATTCTCTAGGAGCTGCTGGAGAACCACCTGGACCTGGTTTGTCTACTTAACATCCATCTGGACTTGAAGTGGAAACTCAGAGCAGCTCTGTCCTTCCACATACCCACTTGGGGGATGGACTTTTCTTCAGCAAACACAGCTTCTGCATATTTTGGCTCCATCACCCTTCCTTGATGGGAGGTGATCACAGATCCTGCCAACTATGTGAGTTTACAGAGTTGCCAGCACCCCATTATGGCCAGAGGTCAAAGTATGGCCCCTTGCCTCTGTTTTCCACTTCTCCAGGGACCTTAAATAAGCTCAACACCGTCCACAGGAAATTAAAACATTCCCTACATGGGGTCCAATTTTTCAGTCCTCAAGTGCACACTGGCTTCTGTTCCCTGATCATTTCTGTCCCCACCAGCTTCCTGCTGCCTTTTGTATTGGAATCACCTGATCCCTCTCAGGTGGGGCTGATCTTGTAATGAAGCTGCTTTAGTCCCAGGCCCTCCAGCCGTGAGCAAGCTCCCCTGTTACACTTACCCTACCTCATCTCACATCAAGAGAGGCTCTTGCAGAGTAGAGCAGAGGTAAGTGTCTTAGGTGTACAAACCTGGCCTCACTAACATCCCTGTTCAGATGGCACTTCTCAGAGACAGACTCAGAGGGGAGAGTGAGGACAGCCTGGGTAATGTCAAATGTGACACTTACAGATTTTGAAGATGAGCAGAAAAAGCAAGAGCTCCTCACAGAGAAGGATGGAGCCTGAGGTTACAGTTTGCATGTCGTCAATTTACTACAGAGGTGTAGGATGGGTTCTTTAACCTGAAGATGATCCTTTCCACACCACCATTTGGTAGCATCTCCTTTCCTCTGAGCATGTCGAGTATCGTGTACATACTGATCTGACAGCTGAGTGGACTGGCAGACCTTATTTGTGACATACAAGCATATTCTTTGTTGCTTGTTCTTTCAGCAAAAACCTCCTGCTCCACCTGGGCAGCCTTTGCTTGGACAAACAAAGAGGAATGATCCCCAGAGACAGAGCTGAAACTTGACCCATTTTAAGAATGCTGATGATGTTGCAGTGTTCTCTGGGAGAGGCTGCCACACTGTGGTCAACCTAACCTTACTTAACTGCTTTTGACATGCATGTGAAATTAAAGTAACCCTAAACACTAATGCTAACCCTTAATCCTGAATGCTAAATCCTAACATAAAAGTTAAAAACACAGTGAAAATATTGTATGATTATTTCAAAAATTCCCCCCCTAATTACTGAAACTGAAAAATCTTCAACTTTGCATTTGAAAATGTAGGTTTTTCCTTTTTGAGGTCTCAGAAATAGTAATATTTAGAAATGCTATTTTCACAGAGAAGATGAGAATGCGGGACATATATTCTCATGGAAAACAATGTGAAATCAGGTAATGTTTTGATTTTTTTCATTTTAAAAAATTCTCCAGTGAAACTTAGTTCAGTTAAAAACATAGATTTTATAAATCAACTTTTAAAATACCATAGTAAAATGTTCAGCTGAATAAAAAAATCTTAATTTACAAAAATCTATGATTATATGTGAAATTTTGGGTGATTTTTAGTTGTTTCTAAGCCTTCTTCCTCATTTCCCTGAACACTTGCAATGTTAAAAACATAGGTGAGGTTTTCAAAGACATTTCAGGAGATCTGGACTCCTACTGGGCATTCAGATCACTAGGGCAGCTTTGACAACTGCAGCTATCACAACTGGAGGTTGTGTCTACCTGTTAGGACAATATTTTCTCAAAGTGTTAATTCTAAAAAGGATTGATTCCCTAATAAATCTGTTATCACCACCCAGTCTCTAACTCTTCTTGGACACTCTCTTTTCATTTCCAGAAATAAGATGGGTAGCACTCTTTGCCCAAAAGTAGGTTTGTGAAGTCAAATGTTTGACTACTGGATGTCATGCAAGCTCCATCAAACATAAACAAAACATTAAAAGTGGGGATCTACAGTCCAGCTCTGTTCTTAATTCACCGCTTGCCCCTCTCCCACACATGAGCCCCTGATGAGCCCAGGTTTTATGGTGAGCTTTCCTTAAAAAGCTTCTGGTAAAATCTCACTAATGACAACTTCTGTAAAATTTTTTGGTTATGTTATAATTCAACATGCATTTCACAAATTACTGGGAACAACCACCAGCTTTGTTTTATTAAATGGGCATTAAACACATGGGGTGAGATGTCTTTCTGTGTTTCTAAGAGCTGCAGCACAGAATTTGCAGCCCAGGAGGAAGGGAAACTAAAATACCTTTACACGATCTTTGCACCCTCCCGATCCCATGTTGCTCCAGGATCTGGAGCAGTTCCTGCTGTAATTCAGCCAGCCCTAGGGTCTGTCTAAATTACAGCTACATGGCTGGGTTGCCCTGAGGTGCTGCTGAATCCTGCTCCTGACACCCCCCTCTCACCCTGAGCCTCACCCTGAGCCCCACCCCAGAACAATGCTTTGCAAGAAGTCCACAGAGAGCAGCCTTGTAGTGGTTTCCCTCAGTGGATGCACTGGGAGAAACCTCCCTAGCCAGAACTGTTTGATGATTTTAGCTCATTTTTGGACCCTACCATGGAAAAAATTAACCAAGGAAACACAACTGTTTGCCCTCCATCACAAAGTTGGGACTGTAATATAGTTGGCACCTGTTGCAAGACAGGACCACTATCAGTACAGAGTACTCCCCTTCAGCCTTTCATCGGCCCCTAGAGTATTCTCCAAGGTCATCTTGGTGGTGGCAGCCCACCTACCTTCTCAAGGCATCATGATTTATCCTTACCTGGATGATTGCCTCCTCAGGGTTCGATCCTTCGTGGATGCCCAATGAGACACTCAGGTCACTTTGGACCTGTTTCAGAGTCTGGGCCTGCAGGTCAACAATCAGAAATCAACACTGATACTGGTAGAGAGGCTGGAATTCTTTGTAGCAGATCTCGACTTTGTTCAAGCAAGAGAACTCCTACCTCACCACAGATTCCTGAGTTCCTCTTCATTGATAGAGGCAATACAATCCAGCCCCCAAACATCAGACAAGTGATGCCTCCAGCTCTTGTGGCACATGGCTGCAGGGACATCAGTGATAGCCCATGCCAGGCTACGCATGAGATGCTTGCAAGCATGGTTCGGGTCAGTTTACAGACTGACCAGGACAGCGTAAACAAATTAATGTCAATAACCGCCATGATCAAGCAATCATTGAACTGGTGGAAGAATTCAATAAATGTCTGTGCCAGAGTTCCATTTACCCAGCCTTCCCCATCTTTGCTCCTGACCATGGATGCATCCCTCATAGGGTGGGGCGCACATCTCAATGGCAATATGATTCAGGGCAAATGGCCCTCAAGCGAGATGTGTCTACAATCAATCTTATCCTCACCTGTCACAGATGGCACTTTGCTCACCAATGACTCTTCCGACCACTCTGGGTCTTCTATCACAGACAAGAGATGCACTCTCCATCCCAGTCTATGAGTCCTTCAGCTCAAAGCATGGCTCCTTCATGATTTCAGCACATAGGGACATCCTGCTTGGAGGAGTGCAGGAAGTGTTGTTACACAGCAGAAAAGGTAGTATGCACCATACCTATCTGGAGAATTGGAAGCAATTCCAAATGTGGAATCAACCTAAAGGTATCACCCCCAAATATAGATCCACCTTACGTATGGTCCTGGACTACATGCTAGCCCTCAAGAAATTGGGGCTCTCTGTGAGCTCACTAAAAGTCCACTTGGGAGTACTCTCAGCCTTCCACCAACTGGTGGATGGATACCCCATCTTCTCCCTCCCAACCCACAAAGAGGTTCCTTAAGGACATTGTGAACCTCTTCCCACAGCCCAGACTCCCTACCCCTCAATGGGATCTTAATCTGATGCTAAAAGTGTTAAAAATAATCAAACAGGTTGTTCCGGGGGTGGACTGGGGAGACGGAACCCTTTATTGCCTGCTTGTTCCACCTCAACACCGCGAGTGAGCAACGAGGGGGTTACTTTACAATTCTTTTATCCATAACAGTATGTAAATGTATACATTTTCAGCAATTCCCCATAGACCCTCATTTGGTTACATTCACACCTATAAAATGAATATTAACAACTACATAATTAATTATACCCACCCCTGTTTGTTGTTTACAGGATTACCATACAGAGGTCAGGCACATCACCTTAAAACCTACGCTTAAATTTTACACTAACATCCTTTGAAGTAAAGGCATGCCAGGGGGAGAAGGAAGATAATGCTTTCTTCCCACCAAAAGACCTTGCACAGAAATGGCGATAGACTCATCCCTTGCGCAGATGGCCAGGAAGGGAGGAGAAGAAGAAAGATAACAGACTAACTAAAATTCACACCAATTAACAGAAACAAGGTTTGCCTTTGCCTTCACCCCGTTCCCTGTAATTTAGGCCTGACCACTTGTCCAGCTTTTAACTCTTTACTCTCCTCCAAAAGGTTTTACAAGACCATCATTTGAATCTATGGTGACATGTTATTTAACTTACTTGTCCATTAAGATGGCATTGCTCATTGCCATCACCTCGATGAGACGAATTGGGGACATAGCAGCCCTGATGGCACATTCTCCCCTTCATGGTGTTCTTCCCTGATAAGGTCATGCTTCAGTCCCATCCGAAGTACATTCCCAAGATGACTTCTGCATTTCATATGAACCAGCTTATTCAGCTTCCAGCCTTCTATCCCAAACAATCTGGGGATGATAAAGAAGCTATTCTCCATACACTCAGTGTAAGGAGAGCTTTGGCCTTCTACCTGGATAAGACAAAGATGTTTAGAAAATCCCCCAGACTTTTCCTATCTATTGCTGATAGGTCAAAGGGAACAGCTATTTCAGCTCAAAGGCTGTCCAAATGGGTTTCAGGATGTATCAAACTCTGTTACCAACTGTATAATGCAACCCTCTCCCCTCCCCCCCTTGCAATACACATGTGCTCTACAAGGTCGATCTCCTCGTCAGTCACCGTCTTGAGAGGCATCCTGATATCAGAAATATGTAGAGCAGCTACCTGGGCATCTGCACATACATTTGCAGAATACTATGCAGCCACGGATGCTAAGTTTGGCGTCCAGTGCTATCATCCATAACACAATTGACTCCAAAGTCCCAGACTTCAGAAATGGGCACTGCTCAGGAGTCACATACCATGAAACACCCATAGGGACACTACTTGAAGAAGTAGTTACTCACCTCGTGTAGTAACGATGGTTCTTCGTGATGTGTCCCCCTGTGAGTGCTTCACAACCCATCCTCCTCCCCTCTACTTCGGAGCTTGATTAGTCAGTTCTTCAGTAGAGAAGGAAGTGAGGAGGGAATGCCCACACGCACTGCTAGCCTCCTGGCTGCTGGCGCAGGTGGTATGGACTGCTACCGAAAATCTCTGATCAGCAGCATGGGAGCACGGACATACCTATGGTGGAACACCCATAGTGGGACACATTTTGAAGAACCATCGTTCCTGCAAAGGTAAGTAACTTCTTCTTTTCTGTTCCTACACTTTTCTGCCTCTTTGAGGGACACACGGGAATTCTGCACATTTGGCCCCATAAGCAATTGGAGGGAGCCTGCATGAAATTCTTCCAGCTGGACAGAATAGAGGAGCTGGCAGGAGTACATTGACCTCTGTTCGGAGGTCTGTATTGGCCACTCAAGCCCCTCCTTGTAGAAACAGTTGAAAAATTGTGTTTTGTGGAAAAATTTGAAAATTACACATTTTTTTGAAGACAGAACACACAAATGTTTAGATTTCTGAAACTGAAAACTTTTTTCCAGTATTTGGTTTTTTGAGTTAATTGTTTCTTCCCATGCCCCTTATTTTAATCATTTTCATGGGGGGAAAAAGTTGGAGTTTTTGCTTTTTTTCAATTAAAATATCTGAACATTTTTTAGAAAACCAAACATTTTCCATAAAAACTTTTGTTTTTGAAAAAAAAATCCCTTTGATTGGGATAAATTGTTGAACAACGTTTCTGCTCTACATCCTAGGTTGGACAGAGGGTGACCTCTGCTGACCTTGGAACTAAGAACTAATTCCAAACTCTCTCTCTTGAGGAGGATCTGTCTGTCTTAGGTGTCCCCCTGTACAGGATCTTTAAAAGGAGGAGGACAAAACCAAGCTAACAAACAAAACCATGTCCCCTTTAAGAAGGCCTCCAAACCAACCCTAAGCAGCAGAGTTCCTAGTTCTCTTATTGTTCTAGGAGTCAGGCTGGTGAAGGAGCAGCTTAACCCACTTCATAAGGCTATTATCTCAGAACCCCGAGTCAGAGCAACCAAACTTATAGTCAGAAAACAGAATCTCTAAGGCCAAGGTTAGGCTAGTGCCCTGGAGCCTGAGGGGGCATACAATACATAGCAGCCAGCATGGCTTCTTGTCCCTCCCCCAGGCTCAGCTTCCTTTTCCTGTTTATATAGCACAGCCCCATGGTGAGGCAAGGTTCTCCTTGATTGTGCCTAGGCTCATTTGGCTGCAAGCTCCACACTGTCACTTAAAGGGGTAGTAAACCCTGCCACACACACACACACACCCTTTGAGGGGACCCATCAGTGCAATTACTGAGCATCCCTTCATCTTCCTCAGTCTGAGAAAATAAATCTGTTCTGATAGGACTTTCTGGGATGGTGTCCTAATTGGAACCTAAGTGACTGCACTGTTAAATACCATCAGGTGATGCAGCATTTGAGTCTTTTACCATGTGGCACCAGCACAGAGCCACATGATGGGTGACCAAGACAAATGGGATGCCAAATAGAATCATAGAAGATTAGAGTTGGAAGGGATCTCAGGAGGTCATCTAGTCCAACCCCCTGCTCAAAGCAGGACTAACCTCAGCTAAATCATCCCGGCCAGGGCTTTGTCAAGCCGCAGCTTAAAAACATCTAAAGATGGAGATTCCACCACCTCTCTAGGTAACCCATTCAAGTGCTTCACCACCCTCCTAGTGAAAAACTTTTTCCTAATATCCAACCTAGACGTCCCCCACTGCCACTTGCAATAGGTAGTATCTGAGAGCCTTCATGGCCCAGTGGATGGCCAAGCCTTCCTTTTCTAGGACTCATGTAGCAAATGGGGTGTTCATGGTCTTGGAACTTTTGGGAAAGAGCAGCACCCAGCTTAGTGTGAGGAATTAGTCTGTAAATCAAATGCTTGCATGAAGTCAGGGCTGTGGAACTGGTTTATTGCAGAGAATTTGTTGAATCTCCTGAAATGCCTAGTCACTATGGGGTGACTTCACGATCTGCCATGGGGCTGACTTTTTGATAAGCTCTGTGAGAGGTGCTGCCAATGAAGCAAGATTCGACACAAACTGTCTGTAATATCTTGGTATGCACAAGAAGAGCCACCCCTGTTTTTTCAAGCCTTGGGGTGAATATATTGATCAACACTCCCACCTTATCAACGAGAGATTGTACCCTTCCTTTCCTACCAGATACCCTAAGACTTGTTTATGTACTTAATCTCCTGCTTCCTTGTACTAAGAACTTCCTGCTTTCTTGCTATTTCTTGAGTTTACTGTCAGATTGGCCTCTTGTTGTGATTGCAGGGCTGTGACCAGGTTCCGGAGATGGTATGATGGGTTGTATATGCCACAATGGCTCTGAAAGCATTAACTGGAGAACTCAATTAGGGTACCTGAATGCCCTGGAAAGTGGGCTAGGCTCAGTTAAAGATGAGTCTCAACTGGGCAGGAGCTGGGTGGCTATAGTATGGGGAGGAACCCCAGAGTACAAGGGCTTCTGAGAGACAAGGAACAAACTCTGTAGTCCCTCTCTTGGCACTAGTGAGTAGAGAGACCAGCTGGGTTTAAGAGGAAGCCCAAGGGAAGCATTGGCCCTGAGAGCCTCTCTGTAGTAGAGCACTCTGGCATGAGGCCAGGAGAGAGAGATGGCAAGGCCGCCATGGTGAAGCAAGCTCCAGAGATGAGTCCTGACCTCCAGCGAGGAAGTCCAGAGAGGCATTCAGATGAGGAACAGCCCAAAGGGGACACTTAAGAAAGACACAAACTGGAGCCTGAGAAGGGCAAAGGTGGTTTAAGTTTGTATTTTCATTCTGGAATTGTTGGATGACATGGTGGGGGGGAGGGAAAGGAAATACTGCCGGCTCCTCCCCTGAAAGAAGAGTGAATCTGAGAACCTGTGGAGCCTGGGAAGACTGAGAAGTCAGGATGCCCCAAGACAAGGGTCATAAGGACCCTGAGGCCAGAGTCAGGGGCTGAAGATCTGACACAAGATCTTGGAACTATGTGTTGGACTTTTGTTTGTTGAACATTCTGTTACCTCAGCAGGGCCATGATATAAATGATCTGGCCAGAGGGTTGAGTCCCCAAGAAGAGGCAGACCACTGCAGAGCAAGCTGTCATTTGGGGGCTGTAGATGAGGCAATCCTGATACATCATGCCTAGCTATGTGGGGGCATGCCAGCTGGAAGTCCACTCTTCTACAGATGAATAACCCCGTCCCAAATGGAGGCCACAAATCATCTAAATAAGCTTCCATGTAGTGATGGTGATTATGTAATATCCAATCCATCAACCTCTGGAAGGTGGCCAGTGCCACACGTAACCCAAAGGGCATCTTGACAAAGTGGAACAAGCCTACCACGATAGCAAAAGCTGTTTTTTCCACTGGAGTCAAGAGAAAGAGGAATTTGCCCACCGCCCTTGGCCAAATTGAATGTGGCAATATTGGGTTTGGCTAAGGGAATCCAGCAAATCATCCACTCAGGGCATTGGGTATGTGTCAACAGGGGAGATGGCATTTGCCTGCCTGAAATCTACACAGAAACAGATGGCCTCCTTGGATTTTGGCACAAGGACCAGCGGACTACACCAAAGACTGGGAGTCCTCAATCACTCCCAGCAATAGCAACTTCCTACTTCCTGAATCAGTATTTCACGGATCTAATAGGACTTCTGTACAAGTTTGGCCCCTGGCTCGATGTGGAGCTAATATCCCACAAGAGAGGTCCATCCTGGTACGAGGAAGAATATATCATTGTAGGTTTCAGGTGATTACCCATTTGCCTGCACTGTTTGCTAGTTAGCCCCTCCCCCAGCAGCACTTTAAGAGTTTAGGCACCAGGAGCTGGTATCGGAGCTCCTTGGTTTGAGGATGTCTCCACCTAGCACAGCACCTCATTACACAACTCAGAAGAGGAGAAACTGTGTGCTGTGCAGTCTTTTGTGAGCACTCCACTGACAGCCACCCCCTGGCTAAGACCCTCCCAAAGGGTCTGGATTCCCTCAGTCAAGTCCAATATTGCCACCATGCGTTGGGCCACCATGACATCAAAAGCATCACTTGGGACGCTGTGATCTAGATCAGGAACTTGGTCTGTTGTGCCCCTTCCCTAGGTGTAAGGGGGTTTTGGCTGTTGGGAGGTCTCTCTCCAGGGTCCACACCCAGGGAACAGTCTCCTTTTGGCTCTGGGGAGTCATCTCCAACATAGGTGCAGAGTGGACCGGCCTTCCCAGCCCTCTGTCACTGGTTCCACGACTTTTGAGCCTTAAGTGAAATTTCCCAAAGTCTGACTGGATGACAGGGAACAGATCCCAGGCATCTTCTGTGTGCACTCCTCCTTGCCCTTCCAGGGTTTCAGGGAAAGATAGGATGGATACTCCTCCCAAATAATGTGTTTGTGTAAGCAGGGTGCCTTGCTAAAGACCATGAGTGTCAGCCAAATGGGACAAGGATGGTCTAGTCTTGTGGTCAGAGTAGGCGTCAGACCTAGTGGTCAGAACAGGCATCAGGAAGCAATGACTAGGTTGAGAGCTGGAGTCAGTAATTGGAAGTTGGAGCCAAGTGTCAAACTGGAGAGCAGCAATTGGATACCAGAGCTGACGGTCAAGCTGGAGTCAATAGTCAGAAGCCAGAGCCATAGGCCAAGCCAGAGATCAGCAAGGAGGGATTCAATGCAGGGACCAGACCGAGGCAAGGTTAGGTATAAGTCAGGTGTGACACACTGTACCTCATGTACACCCTTATAGTGTGATTTATGTATCATTCATGTTCACTCTTGTAGTGTAACTGTGTATTGTCTAATGCAAAGTATGTCCTGTAAGATGTTTTTGGAATGCTCATGACATACTAAACTGTTATGGTAGCATGTTTCCTGCAATGTCATGCGTATGTACAGATATGAAACTCTGCTATGTCATATCCCCAAATGTGTGTCTCACATGGCTTGAATAGATGCAGACAATCACAAAGCTGAGGTTCTACACCCCGCAGAGGCATGCATACAGGAACAATGGACTGGCCTAAGCACCTTTGAGCACTTTGGCTCAAGTGGAAGAAATCATGCCCATTGCCAGACATGGCCAATCACCTGACCGAGGGTTAGGAAACTTGTTAAAAGAAAAAGGCATCTTTGTCTCAAGGCTTTCCCCTGGAATCCATCTTCTAAACAACATCAAGGACTGGCAACTACCCATGGGGGTGGAGTGGTGAGGGGCCTGATTGCTAAAGGCTTCGCAGCCAGCTGTGGGCAAGCTAACATCACAGACTGAAAAGCTACTGAAATATTAATCTTAGTTTAGGATGCTAGTTACCTTTTAGTTGATTGTGATCAACTCCTTGACGCATTATTAATCTCTTGTTTTATATTAATCTGATTTATATTCACTTAAAATCTTGCCGTAGTCAATACACTTATTTCTTTGTTTTATCTAAAACAGTGCATGGGGTTTGAGTGTGTGTAAAGACTGCTTGGAGTGACAGAGCTGGTGCATATCAATTTCTTTGATAAACTGACAGACAAATGTAAATGAGCTTGCAGGGTGCAGTGTACCACACTGAACCCTGCCAGATGGCATTTCCCAGGGTTGCATCTGGGGCTGGAGGTATTTGCTGGGAGTCCATTCCATGAGCGGTTGGCCAGAAGCGCTCCTTCACTAGGCCAGGGACTGACTACTCGCAGGAGGTTGGATGTGGGCTGACCCAGGAGTGGGTGGTTCACACAGCAAAGTGGAGCAAGTCAGGGTACAGGAGTGAGGAATTGGAGTGACACAGCTACACACCAGTCCAGATTGCAGGAGTGGAATGTCACATCAGGAACAGCAGGACCAAGGTAACACGGGAGAAGTCACAGTGGTGGGCATGAGCATTGAGCAGCCAGCCAATCACATAGCATGGCCAATCAGGCAGCCTGTTGCAGGCTAGCTGTGCTGATGAAGCTATCTGAAGACTAGCTCTGCTGCAGGCCCTGATTCCTGACAGTACTGTCCCTTGAGGACATACTCTAGAGACCTTGGAGCCTGGTTTCTTGGGATAAGCATGGTGAAAGGCATTCAGGAGATCAGGGATATGGATGTGTTCTGCAGATTCCCATGAACATTTGTCTGGGCTGCACATGTTCCAGTCATTTAGATATTGTAGTTTTCTTCAGACCTTGTGATGGGACACTCACCTCTTGTGAGCGTGTCCTGTCAGTTGAGTGCAAATCTGAACACGCTCTCTGCTTCCAGCACCCCCTGTCGGCTGTTAGCCTCGTTGGGTGGGTTTTCAGTGGCCCAGATCACACATAGTCAATATGTGAACAAATAAACCCCTTCCAGGGTAAAAGGACCACCAGGGCCTATCATAGTGCCCTTGGTGGTATCTGCAGCCCTGTTTCTGGGCTCAGTTCTCAGCCCCTTCTGGGCTAGCTTTTCAAGTCCGTGTCTGCCCTGGTATAGAGCAGTGCCCCCAGGACTTTCTCCCTGGACACTCTAATTCCTGCCCTTCACTTGGGCCTCTTTAGCTTTATCCCCTTCTTGGGGCTTTAGGCAGCCCTGACAGTGGCTGGTGGGGGGACCTGGGCCCATCTACTAGTCTGGGTCCTGACCCAGTGACCCTATAAATAGCAGCCACATGCTGCTTTCTGTAATACTTGCTGTTGGTATTCCCAGGGCTACGTCCCACATAGCCCCTTCATCTTCAGCCTTACCTCAGGGCTGTCTATCTGTTCCCTACTTGAGCAGAGTCTTTCCCAGCCCTTCTCATCTGGACAGTCTAACAGCCTTCCAGTCCTTCCTCACCTGTCTGGTCCCAGCCAGCAACTGATATGGGCGGGCCCCACAGCTCCTTTTAACTGGGACTGCTGTGTTCTGATTGGCTACTTCCATGCAGCTTTCCTAGGCAGGCCTGGAGGACCCACCTTTACTGCTCCTTTTCCTGGGGCGGGGTGTGGTAGGACTATAAGGCCTCCTGCAGGGGGGCCTCAAGGGGCCTGGTACACCCATCACAGACCTGATAAGAATCTAGAATCTGCCGAACCACTTCGTGGCCCCGAACAATTATAGATGGTGGAGGGGAAGTAGTAATGAGTGGGAAGGGATTCTTGACTAGGGGTTTTAGAAGGGAGATGTGGAAGATAGGGTGTATCTTGAGGGAATTGATAGCTGTAATTTGACTGTAACTGGGTTAATCTGTTTTGTGATCTAGAAAGACCCCCAGGTACTTATGGTCCAGCTTTGCAGAGGGGGGAGTTGATAGCAGATTCTGGGTGTACAACCACACCTTATCCCCTCTCCCAAAGCCAGGATTTGTTTGGCAGGACCAGTTGGCATACCATCTGCTCTCCTGTTCTTTGTCCCCAGCCTGTGGGTGACCACAAACTTAAATCATGCAAAGAGGGACCAATGTGCCTGCTGCTGGTTCAGGTGCCTGGCTGTTTTCGGTTTTTATGATCCATCAGAACTTGGACCACGATCCTGCCCTCTCCAAAAGATGGTGCCATTCTTCAAAGGCTGCTTTGATGGTCAGCAGTTCTTTGTCCAGGATGTCATAATTCATCTTAGTGGAAGTCAGGTTTCATGAGTAAAAAGCGCATGGGTGTAGCTGATCATTGAGAGCAGCAGTTTGGGAAAGGACTGACCCTACCATGAAGTTTGAAGCATCTGCTTCCACCATACACAATTTGGTGGGATCTGTGTGGATCAAGATGGGAGTTATGATGGATCTCTGTTTCAAATTATCAAAGGCAGCCTGTGCTTGTGGGGACCATGAAAACTAGACTCCCTTTCACAGCAAGAGGAAGCCTTTGAGGGAACTGGCCAAAACAGAGAATCCTGGGATAAATCATCTATAAAAATAAGCAAAACCCAAGAAACATTGGATTCTGCGGACATCCTTCAGTGCCTCCCAATCCATGATGGCTGTCACCTTGCAGGAGTCCTTTGCCAGTCCCTTGGGTGAAATAATATATCCAAGAAAATCAGGGGTGTCCCAGTCAAATTCATATTCTTCTTGGTCAGATGACTAGGGAGGATTATAAAAACACTGCTCGAACATGCAGGAACACTTAGGAAGGAAGAATCCCATGCACAGCTATAGACTGGGGACCAACGAACTGGGCAGCAGCTCTGCAGAAAGAGACCTGGGGGTAACGGTGGATAAAAAGCTGGATATGAGTCAGCAGTGTGCCCTGGTTGTCAAGAAGGCTAATGGCATATTGGGCTGCATTAGGAGGGGCATTGCCAGCAGGTCACGGGAAGTGATTATTTCCCTCTATTCGGCATTGGTGAGGCCGCATTTAGAATATTGTGTCCAGTTTTGGGCCCCCCACTACAAAAAGGATGTGGACAAGTTGGAGAGAGTGCAGCGGAGGGCAATAAAAATGATTAGGGGGCTGGAGCACAGGACTTATGAGGAGAGTCTGAGGGAACTGGGCTTGTTTGGTCTGCAAAAAAAAGAGTGAGGGGGGATTTGATAGCGGCCTTTAACTACCTGAAAGGGGGTTCCAGGGAGGATGGGGCTAGGCTGTTCTCGGTGGTGGCAGATGACAGAACAAGGAGCAACGGTCTCAAGTTGCAGGGCGGGAGGTCTAGGTTGGACATCAGGAAAAAGTTTTTTATTTGGAGGGTGGTGAAGCACTGGAATAGGTTACCTAGGGAGGCGGTGGAATCTCCATTTTAGAGGTTTTTAAGTTGAGGCTTGACAAAGCCCTGGTTGGGATGATATAGCTGAGGTTAGTCCTGCTTTGAGCAGGGGGTTGGACTTGATGACCTCCTGAGGTCCCTTCCAACTCTAATATTCTATGATTCTATGAAATCAGGAAGGCCAAAGCACAACTGGAGTTGCAGCTAGCAAGGGACGTGAAGGGGAACAAGAAGGGTTTCTACAGACATGTTGCCAACAACAGGAAGATTAGGGAAAGTGTGGGCCCCTTAGAAAATGAGGGAGGCAACCTAGTGACGGAGGATGTGGAGAAAGATGAGGTACTCAATGCTTTTTTGCCTCTGTCTTCACAGACAAGATCAGCTCCCAGACTACTGTAAAGGGTGGCACAGAATGGGAAGGAGGCGAACATCCCGCAGTGCTGAAGAAACAGATCCAAGACTATTTAGAAGGATTAGACATTCACAAGTCCATGGGGCCGGATGCAATGCACCCGAGGGTGCTGAGGGAGTTGGCTGAGGTGATTTCAGAGCCATTACCCATTATCTTTGAAAGCTTGTGGCAACAGGGGGAGGTCCCTGAGGACTGGAAAAAAGCAAATATAGTGCCCATCTTCAAAAAAGGGAGGAAAGAGGATCCAGGGAACTACAGACCGGTCAGCCTCACTTCAATCCCTGGAAAAATCATGGAGCAGGTCCTTAAGGAATCCATTTTAAGGCACTTGGAAGAGAGGAAGGTGATCAGGAACAGTCAACACGGATTCACTAAGAGAAAGTCATGCCTGACCAACCTGATTGCTTTCTATGTTAAGGTGACTGGCTCTGTGGATGTAGGGAAGGCGGTGGATGTGATATACCTTGACTTTAGCAAAGCTTTTGATACTGTCTCTCACAGTATTCTTATCAGCAAGTTAAAGAAGTATGGGTTGGATGAATGGACTATAAAATGGATAGAGAACTGGCTAGAGCATAGGGCTCAACGTGTAGTGATCAATGGCTCCATGTCTAGCTGGCAACTGGTCACAAGCGGAGTTCCCCAGGGGTCGGTCCTGGGGCCGGTTTTGTTCAGCATCTTTATTAATGATCTGGAGGATGGGGTAGATTGCACCCTCAGCAAGTTTGTGGATGACACTAAGCTGGGGGGAGTGGTAGATACCCTGGAAGGTAGGAATAGGATACAGAGTGACCTAAACAAACTAGAGGATTGGGCCAAAAGTAATCTAATGAGGTTCAACAAAGAAAAGTGCAGAGTCCTCCACTTAGGAAGGAAGAATCCCATGCACAGCTATAGACTGGGGACCGATGAGCTAGGCAGCAGCTCTGCAGAAAAGGACCTGGGGGTAACAGTGGATAAAAAGCTGGATATGAGTCAGCAGTGTGCCCTGGTTGTCAAGAAGGCTAATAGCATATTGGGCTGCATTAGGAGGGGCATTGCCAGCAGGTCTCAGGAAGTGATTATTCCCCTCTATTCGGCATTGGTGAGGCCCCATTTAGAGTATTGTGTCCAGTTTTGGGCCCCCCCACTACAAAAAGGATGTGGACAAGTTGGAGAGAGTACAGCGGAGGGCAACCAAAATGATTAGGGGGCTGGAGCACAGGACTTATGAGGAGAGGCTGAGGAAACTGGGCTTGTTTAGTCTGCAAAAGAGAAGAATTAGGGGGATTTGATAGCGGCCTTTCACTACCTGAAAGGGGTTTCCAGGGAGGATGGGGCTAGGCTGTTCTCGGTGGTGACAGATGACAGAACAAGGAGCAACAGTCTCAAGTTGCAGGGCGGGAGGTCTAGGTTGGACATTAGGAAAAAGTTTTTGACTAGGAGGGTGGTGAAGCACTGGAATGGGCTACCTAGAGAGGTGGTGGAATCTCCATCTTTAGAGGTTTTTAAGATGAGGCTTGACAAAGCTCTGGCTGGGATGATATAGCTGAAGTTAGTCCTGCTTTGAGCAGGGGTTGGACTAGATGACCTCCTGAGGTCCCTTCCAACTCTAATATTCTATGATTCTGGCGTGGCAAATAGATAATTCCGGTGCAGTCTTTCAAGACTACATGTGCTGGTTATGAAGAGCTGGGTCTTCAGAGAAAATCAGAATGTTGTCAAGGTAGCTAATGTGACAAAGTGGTGGTGCAGCATAGTTCAGAGTTCATAAAAAGTTGAAAGCTGGCTGGAGCATTACATAGGCTAAATGGTATGACTAGCTAGTCATAGTGGCTGTATTGAGCATAAAAGGCAGTTTTCTACTGCATTTAAAAGAGAGTGATTCAGCTCAGTCTGGGCTGACCATGGAGGAGAGCAGTCAAATGCAGCAGCCTCTGCCACCAAGGCTCCATGCCACCAGGTCTGAGCCTCAAAGCCAAGCTGCTGGAAGCCCATCGACCAGGGGAACTGAATGCGATGACTCAGCATTGCCAGCGGAGCAGACTCGAGAGAAAGATCAGCAGGAAACACAGGAGGGATGTCAAGTCCAGCCTGAGACACCACCAGAGGGATTAAAACAAGGGTAGGCTGTGTAGGGAGTGCATTTATGGGTATCAGGCACTAGACCCTATACAAGGGCTACGATCCTGGGCTGGAATCCAGTGGTGTAGGATGGGTTCAGGTTTCCCTACTTCTCTCACTCTCATCAGTGGCTGACACTACCCTGATCTATTGCTTCTAGACAAGGCAGCACTTGGACTCTCACCAGTGGGCAACATTGCCATGAGCTGTTGCTGCTAGGCAAATTAGCCTTTGGACTCTTGCCAGTGGATGACACTACTCTGAGCCATAATTGCCAGAGAAACCAAACCATAGACTCTCACAATTAGGCATTATGCCCCAGATACTGCTGGCCCAGAGCACAGAACACCTCAACAGATCTCCTTCTGCCAACAAATGTGGGGATAATGAGTGGTAAAACAGGGCATACCTTGGATTAATCAGGGCCCCCTATGCTCCCATCATCCTAATTAGAGGGTTTACTGATGCCCCCAGAGGGTGATAATCATTACTGGCAAGGTCTGGTGGGTTATTGGTCCTGAAGAGAGAAGAGACCAATTAATAGTCTTGACTTCAACTGAAGAGTCCTTGTGTATGGTGGGAACCACATGGGCCTTAGCAAAATTCAAATCAATAAAGTTACCTGAGGCCACCAAGTTGACTAGGGCCTTTATGTGAATCTCAGAGCTTACTGGTAGTCAAATCAATAGAAGTATTTGGAGTTGCGACAGAAACTGACATGGGGAGGATGGGGGGAGGGGAGTCCTGCTGTGCCAACTGTGGCCTGTGGGTGCTAGGAACTACAGGAGGAGATAGAAGACCAGCTATGCCCAGACCTGCTCCTCAGGGCTGGGGACCTGGTGTTTCCCAGTCCCAGTTCCAACCAAGTCTTTGCTGGACATGTCAAGGCAAGATGGCCAGGTTTCCCTGAACATAAGCACAAGCCTAAAGCAAGGTGTCAGAGAGAGGCAAGCGAACCTGCTGGCTTGCAAGAGCTCTGCTGCCAGGGAAGACCTGCGTGGTTAAGGTGTCATGGGCAGGGTGGCTGGTGACCTTCAGAGAACTGAGATATGCTTGTGACACAATTCCATGAAGCAATCATTGATTCTAATGTACAAGTCAATCAGATCTTCAGACCTTACGGTGTCCCTGTTGTAAGGTCTGAAGGCTTGTCTCTGCAGTCCACATATGGTTGGGGTCATTAAAGATACTGGACATAGTTTGAATGAATTCCTCTAACACAGGAGCAGTCACCGTGATGGACATGAGCACTGAACACCCAGCAAGCTTCTGCTGCTGGCTTAAGAGCTCACCTGCTGGTTCCTGCAGCCAGTCAGGTGGCATGGTCAACCAGACAGCATAGTGCAGGCCTGTTGTACTGATGAGGCTTTCTGGAGACTAGCTTTGCTGAAAGCCCTGATTCCTGACAACCTTGGAGCGTTGATCAGTGCCTTACTAAAGGCCATGAGGCTCTAACCCTTGGAGCTTTGATCAGCCCAACAGTTTGAAGTCTTTGAATGGGTAATCAGTCCCTGGTGGTGATTGGCAGAGCTGAGCTAAGTAAGGAAGACTTGGTTATAAAAAGTTACTTGCAAGTTGAACTTGAGAGTTGTGTTCAGAGGCAGCTAACAGGAGAGTTTCAGAGTTGAGAGAGGGAATGTGAGTGGCTTTTCTTCCAGGTTCAGCACTACATTTGATATCAAAATGGCCAGCAATGGAACAGTGACCTGCAACAGATGTGCCATATTCTCTTTCCTGCGTGAAGATAGAAGGGATTTCATGAAGTGCAAATTGTGGCTGTTCTGGAGAAGAAGATTCTTGGATTGGAAGGGCAAGTAGAGACACTACTGAGGATCACAGAAGCTGAAAAGTTCTTAGATAGCCAGGTTTGGAAAACAACAGTTCCTAGGTTCAAAGAAGAATGGAGTTGGCCATGAAAATGGAAAGAGAGCAAGTCAGAGAGGAGGCCTGGGAGTTCATAACCACCAAATGCAAAAGGTCAAGGTGGGTTTCTACATGGTTGGAGACAAATGAGGAGAGGCAGGCTACGGAAGCCGACCATACAACTAGAAGTTTCAGATAGATACTGTTAGACCTGAAGCAGTTTTCAGCCCAATCGAAACCCACAATAGTTAACAGGCATGCATAACAAAACCCCAAGGACAAAGGCTAGTGTAAATGCTTGATAACTCAAAGACCAGATGCCCACTTAGTGATTCTCTCTTTCCATGAGAACAGCACATTCCTTACACCCCTGCCTCCACCCCCCTTGTGGTGTACCCTCTTATCTGTAAAGATTCCACCCATTTACCCCCCCCCCCAAGATAGTCAGAAATCCTTTGAGTAGAGTGTCTCTGCACGTATGTTTCTTTATCACCCCTGTTCTTTCTGAAAGGAAGAAGGTCTGTATTTGTAAGTAAATAGATAAAAGAAATGTAAATGAATTGTTTAAGTGAAAAAACCCCATATATAAGTGATCTTTGTAACACCATGAAGCTGAAGCTGATTTATCAGACTTCCCGGTATCCAGTATTATTGGGCTGCCTGATTCTTGGAGAAAATAATCCTTCGTGCTTTACAATACCATGTCCTCAGTGTGAAAACCATGGAAGATACCTCTGAAGAGCCACAAGTCCAAAAAAATGGAGAGATGTAAAGGACACACACATGGATGGTGGATGGTAGCTCAGCCCAATGTGTAAGAAAAATCAACCTTCCCAGCAAACCATGCAAGGAAGACAGACAATGCTTGTTGGAGATTCAATACATAGAAGAATTGAGAGAATATTTTGCAAGGGACAGGCAGACAACAGGACAGTGTACTGCTTTCCCAGAGGCAAGACATGAGATGTCACTCTCAGAATGTATGGGTTTCTGATGTCAATGGGAAAGGAAAGGTGATGGTTCATATCATTCATATCACTAATGACACTGCATCTCAACATATCTTGTAGATAGTAGATGACTTTAGGGAACTTGGAAGCATGCTGAAGAATGTCCAAGCAATCTTCTCTGAGATCCTTCCTGTCCCACAAGCAAAGGAAGACAGAAGATTCTGGACATGAATTATTGGCTAGGTAAGTGGTGTAGGGGTTTGGTTTTGTGGAACATTGGTCCACCTTCAATGGAGAAAGGAGGATGTATAGCTTGGATGGTCTCCACCTCAGTAGAATGGGGACCAATCTCCTCGGGGAAAGGATGGCTAATAGCAAAAGAGGAGGGTAAAAAGAGGAAAGAGATGAGCACTGAGCACAAAATCAACATGTGCTCAGAACAAAATGAATCAAGGAACCAAAGGACATGAAGAAAAGAAAATCTTGACTTGCCGATGGACCAATACTAGGAGCCTGGATAACAAATAAGAGGAATTGGATTTGCACATTTATGAGCATAAACATGGTCTAGTTGATATTACTAAAACCTAGTTGGATGATTTGCATTATTGGGATGTTAAAATCAATGGTTATATCCTATTTAGGAAGGATTGGATTAGCAAAAGGGTTGGGGAGTGGTACTCCATGTCAAAAATGGCATTACCTGTTGTGGAAGGAACAGTTTTATATACTCCATTTTTGTATCCTACTTTTATACTTAGTTATATATTCTATTTTATATTAAGCTTTTACGACTCCATCTTGTATGCTAAAGATTCCATCTTGGATTTTTAGTAGCTTTCTTAGCCTTGAAACAGATACATTTTGCAGATGTTGCAGGTTTTTGCAGCTCTCAGTAGATAACGGGGCATTGCTAGCTAGCTCTAAGAGATAGTTGTTATAGTAACCTGGTGCCCTGTTCAATTAGCAACATGAAGGAATTTCTTAGTATACCTTAATGAAGAAAAGGTTGAGCTAATGGAAATGTACCATAATACATCATCTTTTTCTTTGTTCTCTTCCGTCCGAATACTGTATAAAACTTAGTGATGTGAGTCTGTAAGGCAGAAGTCCTCGGGAGCCTTAGGGTGACCGACATGTCTCCGAGCTGCTCGTAATAAACTGCCTCAAAGAACTATGCACTCAAGTCTTTATTTAGGAGGGCCCTGAGCTTTCGTATGACACTATTTTCAAGTCATTGATAATATGAAAGAAAATGATCTTGAATGCTTATGGCTCAAAGTCCTAATAGATAAAGCACAAGATGGGGTATCAGTTGGTGTCTGCTGTAGACCCCCAAACTACTCTAGGGAACAGGACAACTAATTCCTTATGCACCTATCTACAATATGTAGGGGGAAAAAGCTGCATGATCATGGGGAACTCCAATTTGAGGGACTGGAGGTCTCAGGCACCTTCCCAGAAACTGATCACAGATCTAAAAATCAATGGTAGTTTAGGTATAAGTGATCATGACTTGATCACATTTATTAAATGCAAGCATAATAAAGTCCAGACCAGTGATATATATATATGTAACCCTTCTGCCAGACCGAGTCGGCAGCAGCAAGGGCCGGGTTCTATATCTAGGGGTCCCTCTTAATGATGCAACACCAAACTGGCTCGAGCCCACACCCAGTCACCTGGGAAATTACACACTATTCTCTGGGTGCCCCCCAAAGGGCAATACTTCCCCTCTTGCAAGCACAGAGACTGAGTGTAGAAAGAAGCCTTTTAATAGCAAAAGAGAGGTAACACAGCATTGGTTTGGGAAAACAGTGCAAACAGAGTTCATGAACTCAATGAGCCAAACCCCTCCCAGAGTACGGGGCGTGTCCTTCGCCTCTCCCTTCCTTCTTCCCCCTGTACTGACCGGCGTAGTTGCAATGTCCACCTCTTGGGTGTGGCTCCACCCCCTATGCCGCTCCTGTCTGACACAGGCTTGACCAGGCCCCCTCTGCTGCTGTCTCCTACCGCCTTCGGGCCTCGCTGAGTCCCCGACCGCTGGCAGCGACTATGCCTGTTTCCCACTGACTGCTGGCTCCAACCACACCTGGCTCCCACTGACTGCACCGGGCTGGCACCGACTGTGCCGGCCCCTCTGCCAACCTCCGACCGCACCGGCCCCGACTGTGCCAGGCTCTCTGCCAACCACACCGGCCCTGACTGTGCCGGCCTCTCTGCTGACCACACCGGCACCGACTGTGCTGGCCTCTCTGCTGACCGCTGGCCACACCAGGCTGGCACCGACTGTCCTAGCCTCTCTGCCGACCACACTGGCACCGACTGCCAGCCTCCCACCAGAGTTGCCTGGTTGCATTCTATGATGAGAAGTAGGAAGTGAGTTATAGAATCATAGAAGATTAGGGTAGGAAGGGCCCTCAAGAGGGCACCTAGTCCAACCCCAACTAAAATCATCCCAGTCAGGGCTTTGTCAAGCTGCAGCTTAAAAGCCTTGAAGGCTGGAGATCCCACCATCTCCCTAGGTAACCCATTCCAGTGCTTCACCACCCTCCTAGTGAAAAACTTTTTCCTAATGTCCAACCTAGACCTCCCCCACTGCAACTTGAAACTGTTGCTCCTTTTTCTGTCATCTGCCACCACAGAGAACAGCCTAGCCCCATCCTCCCTGGAAACCCCTTTCAGGTAGTGAAAGGCCGCTATCAAATCCCCCCTCATTCTTCTCTTTTGCAGACTAAACAAGCCCAGTTTCCTCAGCCTCTCCTCATAAGTCCTGTGCTCCAGCCCCCTGATCATTTTTGTTGCCCTCCACTGTACTCTCTCCAACTTGTCTACATCCTTTTTGTAGTGGGGGGCCCAAAACTGGACACAATACTCTAAATGCGGCCTCACCAATGCCGAATAGAGGGGAATAATCACTTCCCGTGATCTGCTGGCAATGCCCCTCCTAATGTGGCCCAATATGCTATTAGACTTCTTGACAACCAGGGCACACTGCTGACTCATATCCAGCTTTTTATCCACTGTTACCCCCAGGTCCTTTTCTGCAGAACTGCTGCCTAGCTCGTTGGTCCCCAGTCTGTAGCTATGCATGGGAGTCTTCCATCCTAAGTGGAGGACTCTGCACTTTTCTTTGTTGAACCTCATTAGATTTCTTTTGGCCCAATCCTCTAGTTTGTTTAGGTCACTCTGTATCCTATCCCTACCTTGCAGGGTATCTACCACTCCCCCCAGCTTAGTGTCATCCGCAAACTTGCTGAGGGTGCAATCTACCCCATCCTCCAGATCATTAAATAAAGATGTTGAACAAAACCGGCCCCAGGACCGACCCCTGGGGAACTCCACTTGTGACCGGTTGCCAGCTAGACGTGGAGCCATTGATCACTACGTGTTGAGCCCTATGCTCTAGCCAGTTCTCTATCCATTTTAT
Source organism: Emydura macquarii macquarii (assembly GCF_026122565.2). Taxonomy (NCBI): domain Eukaryota; kingdom Metazoa; phylum Chordata; order Testudines; family Chelidae; genus Emydura; species Emydura macquarii. The sequence continues at coordinate 232,643 of NW_027131307.1, read as the reverse complement.
AGTCCATTCATCCAACCCATACTTCTTTAACTTGCTGATAATAATACTGTGAGAGACAGTATCAAAAGCTTTGCTAAAGTCAAGGTATATCACATCCACCACCTTCCCTACATCCACAGAGCCAGTCACTTCATCAATCAGGTTGGTCAGGCATGTCTTTCCCTTGGTGAATCCGTGTTGACTGTTCCTGATCACCTTCCTCTCTTCCAAGTGCCTTAAAATGGATTCCTTGAGGACTTGCTCCATGATTTTTCCAGGGATTGAAGTGAGGCTGACCAGTCTGTAGTTCCCTGGAACCTCTTTCCTCCCTTTTTTGAAGATGGGCACTATATTTGCTTTTTTCCAGTCCTCAGGGACATCCCCCAGTTGCCACAAGCTTTCAAAGATGATAGCCAATGGCTCTGAAATCACCTCAACCAACTCCCTCAGATGTATTGCATCTGGCTCCACACCCCAGTCATCCACAAACTTGACCCTTTACCAGTGCAATCAGAATAGAAGACTACTCCACCTCCCATCTGTTACCAGGCTGGAACATCTGTCTGCCACCTTTGTGGAACTCTGTTTAGTTTAGGGTGCAGATTTTATCATAACAGACTAAGCACAGTTTTGCTGACATCTGTTCATACAATCGAAGGACAACATTTCATTACCCCAGCAGTTAACACAAAAGTGGTTTGTAGCCCAAAACCAGCCCTGCTAACCATTTCCCATTATGCTCAGCACCTAGGTAAGTTATGCTAAATATTTAATTGTATTCATGCAGATACAAAGCCCATGCATGATTGGAATAACTGAGACTTGGTGGAATAACTCTCATGATTGGAGCGCTGTCATAGATGGGTATAAACTGTTCAGGAAGGACAGGCCGGGGCGAAAGGGGGGAGGAGTTGCACTGTATGTAAGAGAGCACTATGACTGCTCTGAGCTCCAGTATGAAACTGGAGATAAGTCAGGTGAGTGTCTCTGGGTTAAGCTTAGAAGCAAGAACAATAAGCGTGATGTCCTGGTGGGTGTCTGTTACAGACCATCAGACCAGGAGGAAAAGGTGGATGAGGCTTTCTTTACTCAACTAGGGAAAGTTTCCAGTTCACAGGCCCTGATTCTCATGGGAGACTTCAATCACCCTGACATCTCCTGGAAGAGCAATACAGCAGAGCACAAACAATCCAGGAAGTTTTTGGAGAGTGTTGCAGACAATTTCCTGGTGCAAGTGCTGGAGCAACCAACTAGGGGCCGTGCTTTTCTTGACCGGCTGCTCACAAACAGGGAAGATTTGGTAGGGGAAGTACAAGTGGGTGGCAACCTAGGCAGCAGTGACCATGAGATGGTCGAGTTCAGGATCCTGAAGAAAGGAGAGCAGCAGGATATGGACCATGGACTTCAGAAAAGCGGACTTTGACTCCCACAGGGAATTGATGGGCAGGATTCCCTGGGAGGCTAATATGAGAGGGAAAGGAACCCAAGAGAGCTGGCTGTAATTTAAAGAGACCTTATTGAGGGCACAAGAGCAAACCATCCCGATGTGCAGAAAGAATAGCAAATATGGTAGGCGTCCAGCTTGGCTTAACAAAGATGTCCTTGGCGAACTTAAACACAAAAAAGAAGCTTACAAGAAGTGGAAGCTTGGTCAGATGACTAGGGAGGATTATATAAACACTGCTCGAACGTGCAGGAATGAAATCAGGAAGGCCAAAGCACAATTGGAGTTGCAGCTAGCAAGGGACGTGAAGGGGAACAAGAAGGGTTTCTAAAGGCATGTTGCCAACAACAGGAAGATTAGGGAAAGTGTGGGCCCCTTAGAGAATGAGGGAGGCAACCTAGTGACGGAGGATGTGGAGAAAGCTGAGGTACTCAATGCCTTTTTTGCCTCTGTCTTCACAGACAAGATCAGCTCTCAGACTTCTGCACTGGGTGGCACAGAATGGGAAGGAGGCGAACATCCCGCAGTGCTGAAGGAACGGGTCCAAGATTATTTAGAAGGATTAGACATTCACAAGTCCATGGGGCCGGATGCAATGCACCCGAGGGAGTTGGCTGAGGTGATTTCAGAGCCATTGGCTATTATCTTTGAAAGCTTGTGGCAACAGGGGGAGGTCCCTGAGGACTGGAAAAAAGCAAATATAGTGCCCATCTTCAAAAAAGGGAGGAAAGAGGATCCAGGGAACTACAGACCGGTCAGCCTCACCTCAATCCCTGGAAAAATCATGGAGCAGGTCCTTAAGGAATCCATTTTAAGGCACTTGGAGGAGAGGAAGGTGATCAGGAACAGTCAACACGGATTCACTAAGGGAAAGTCATGCCTGACCAACCTGATTGCTTTCTATGATAAGGTGACTGGCTCTGTGGATGTAGGAAAGGCGGTGGATGTGATATACCTTGACTTTAGCAAAGCTTTTGATACTGTCTCACACAGTATTCTTATCAGCAAGTTAAAGAAGTATGGGTTGGATGAATGGACTATAAAATGGATAGAGAACTGGCTAGAGCATAGGGCTCAACGTGTAGTGATCAATGGCTCCATGTCTAGCTGGCAACCAGTCACAAGCGGAGTTCCCCAGGGGTCGGTCCTGGGGCCAGTTTTGTTCAACATCTTTATTAATGATCTGGAGGATGGGGTAGATTGCACCCTCAGCAAGTTTGTGGATGACACTAAGCTGGGGGGAGTGGTAGATACCCTGGAAGGTAGGGATAGGATACAGAGTGACCTAAACAAACTGGAGGATTGGTCCAAAAGAAATTTAATGAGGTTCAACAAGGACAAGTGCAGAGTCCTCCACTTAGGAAGGAAGAATCCCATGCACAGCTATAGACTGGGGACCGACGAGCTGGGCAGCAGCTCTGCAGAAAAGGACCTGGGGGTAACAGTGGATAAAAAGCTGGATATGAGTCAGCAGTGTGCCCTGGTTGGCAAGAAGGCTAATGGCATGTTGGGCTGCATTAGGAGGGGCATTGCCAGCAGGTCATGGGAAGTGATTATTCCCCTCTATTCGGCATTGGTGAGGCCGCATTTAGAATATTGTGTCCAGTTTTGGGCCCCCCACTACAAAAAGGATGTGGACAAGTTAGAGACAGTGCAGTGGAGGGCAACCAAAATGATTAGGGGGCTGGAGCACAGGACTTATGAGGAGAGGCTGAGGGAACTGGGCTTGTTTAGTCTGCAAAAGAGAAGATTGAGGGGGGATTTGATAGCGGCCTTTAACTACCTGAAAGGGGTTTCCAGGGAGGATGGGGCTAGGCTGTTCTCAGTGGTGGCAGATGACAGAACAAGGAGCAACGGTCTCAAGTTGCAGGGCGGGAGGTCTAGGTTGGACATTAGGAAAAAGTTTTTTACTAGGAGGGTGGTGAAGCACTGGAATGGGTTACCTAGGGAGGTGGTGGAATCTCCATCCTTAGAGGTTTTTAAGCTGAGGTTTGACAAAGCCCTGGTTGGGATGATATAGCTGAGGTTAGTCCTGCTTTGAGCAGGGGGTTGGACTAGATGACCTCCTGAGGTCCCTTCCAACTCTAATATTCTATGAAAGTGCCCCCCCTTTCAGCTGCTGAGCAGGGAGAGTGCCACTGAGACACTCAGACCTGGCTTACATCTACTTGGTTCTTTAACAGGGCCAATTTCAAAAAGCTTAAACCAATTATGAACGAGATCAGCTGGGAGAAAGAATTTTATCACAAGAGTATGAATGGTAATAGGAAAACATTTAAGAACAACTTACTAAAGTGCAAAAAGCCACAATCCCACAGTTGAGGAAGAAGGCCATTATGATTAAAAAATTGACTTGGTTTAGAGGGGAGGTGAAGGCAGGTATAAAAAATGAAAAAAATAATATATAACAAATGGGAAGAAAGGGGAAGTTGATAGTAATAGCTATAAATCACCATAGCAATCAGGTTCCAGAGACCCCAAGGGTAAAACAGAGGGTCTGAGTCCGCACAGAATAAACTGCTTGTATGCAATGTTTCTGTGTATAAAAATATGTAAGGTAATGTTTTTTATGAAAGCTTGTAATGTTCTGAACTTGATGGTCGTTATGAGATATATGTATGAACTATGAATTTATGAATTTATATATTTTTTGTAAATATAAAAGTTTGCTCATAATTTGTGCTGAAACAATCAGCTCCATCTCACATCAGGGAGATGGTCAGCCAAACGGAGGGCTGCCTCCCCAAACAACCAAGATTAACTCAAAGCATCTAATATTGTCTAACCCAATAAAAGACAAGTGATGGTCTATTAAAGTTAATGGGAAAACAATGAAACAACTTGAAACTGAAGAGAAAACCCCAGTCTTGGGCTATGTCTACACCGCTGTGGGAAGTTGACTTTGTTTAATTCGACTGTCAGCAGGCAATTTTTAGAAATCGCAGCAGAGTGTACACACTACGCTGTTTGTGCTGGTCTCTTGCGTTCACACTGGCCAGCCTTAATTCAAATTAGAAAGCAATGCAATATGGGTAGCTATCCCACAGTGCAACTAGCCATGGTGGCTGTTGGGACGAGTGTCATTGTCCCAGGATGCAACACTGCTTCCCCACCTCTTTTATTCTCCCCCCCCCCCCCCCCAAACAAAGAGGAAAAGTATTTTTGCACCATTTTTTTACTCCCCGTGATCGCCATTGCTTCAGAGACATGGAGCCAACTCAACTCTGAACTATAATTGTGTGCGTGACAAGTACATCACGGCTTATCATCGATTATTTTAGAAATAGAGCAAGAAGGCGAAACAGAGACAACACCGATGCCACCGAGGCTACCCTGGTACAAACCATTGAGCAGAACAATTCCCAATTGCTGCAGGCTGTAACGTGTCATCTGCAGTCTGTGGAGCACAGGTTCTGGTGCAAGGAAACAGGCACAGACTGGTGAGACAGCATCGTTATGCAGCTGTGGGATGATGATCAGTGGCTGCAAAACTTTCGTATGCGAAAGGCAACTTTCCTTGAACTGTGCTCAGAGCTGGCACCATCCCTGAAGCGCGTGAACACTGGCTTGAGACAAGCTATGATGGTGGAGAAGAGAGTCGCCATCACTCTCTGGAAGCTGGCAACCCCCGACTGTTACCGCTCGGTTGGGAATCAATTTGGCGTCGGTAAATCTACAGTGGGCATAGCTGTGAATCAAGTGTGCAGTGCCATAAATAGACTTCTGCTACAAAGGCTAGTGACTTTGGGAAATGTGCAGGACATAGTGGAGGGGTTTGCTACAATGGGCTTCCCAAACTGTGGGTGGGGGGGGGCATTGATGGGACGCACATCCTCATCTTAGTGCCTGCACACTTAGCAACTGAGTACATAAACCGCCAGGGGTACTTTTCCATGGTCCTGCAGGGGCTTGTGGATCACAGGAGTCATTTCACAAACATCTATGTGGGGTGGTCTGGGAAGGTGCATGACGCTCATGTATTTTGTAACTCAGGGCTGTTCTCTAAGATGCAGGCGGGAACCTTATTCCCTGACCAAAAAATTCAGATTGGGGGTGTGGAAATGCCCATAGTGATCCTGGGGGATCCTGCTTACCCCTTGCTCCATGAAGCCGTACACCGGGCACCTTGACAGTGACAAGGAGTGTTTTAATAATAGATAAAGCAGTTGTAGAATGGTTGTAGAATGAGCCTTTGGGCATTTAAAGGGCAGATGGAGGAGTCTCCTCACTAGGCTGGACATGAGTGAGAAGTATCTCCCTTCTGTGATATTTGCTTGCTGTGTTCTTCATAATGTGTGTGAAGTGAAGGGTGAGTGGTTCCCCCAGGGTTGGGTTGTGGAGGCAGAAAGACTGGCCGCCAATTATGAGCAGCCAGATGCCAGCACTACGCTGAGAGCTAACTGCAGAGCATTTTGCATTAGGGAAGCTTTGAAAAGCAGGTTCTGCAATGAGATGTTGGACAGATTTCTATTCCTGTATGTTTTTTGCCTTTGGTGTACCCCTCCTCCCCCCCAATGATATCTGTGCCCCCCAAATCCCTCCTAAACAAGATATGATTGAATAAAGAAATGTGTTGAAATGATGCAAAACTTTATTTCTGAACATTCAAGTCATGGGGGAAGGGTATCCATTCACTCTATCAAGGGGTGGGGTGATAGCTTGCTGGCCAGCTATCAGCGTGGCCGCCACTGCTTTCTGCTTGCCTCCAACAGGGTGGAGGAGAGCACATACTGCATCCTGAACAATCTCCTCTGAGACCTCTTGGGACGGGGGAGGGTGGCAAAGTCCTCAGTTGAGGAGCATTATGGAGGGGCTGCAGCAGGGCTCTATCCTGTCTCTGCTCCTCCTGAAGCTCCACAAGCCGCAGGAGCATGTCTGCCTGATTCGCATGATTTCCTGCGTGGTGCTGTGATCATGCTCCATCATTTCTCCCTGACTCTCCCTGACCCTGTCCATGTTCTGTGACAAGGTCAGCCTCCATGCTCTTTGCTCTGTCTCTGTGGCTGCTGAGGCTGCAAACATGTCGTCTCTGCTTTTTTTTTTTTTTTTTTTCCTCTTCCTAATCTGAGACAGTCTGTCCGCAGCATTTCTTAAGGGTCAGTCCAGTGCTGAGGTGTCTACAGAATGAAAGAAAAGTAACAAGGTAGCCACAGTTAGCGTAGTGAAGAAAATGATACAAATGTAACAATTTAGATAATGATCCCATGATACAATGTAGCAAAGGATTTCCTCTCTCTGCTTGTATTTTAAACCCTTACAGAGAAGAACTGCGAACGGCATGGTGGTGGTGAAATCTCTGCTTGTATTGCAAACCCTTACAGAGGGGAACTGCAAATGGTGTGGTGGTGGTGGGGAAATCTTTGCTTGTATTTAAACCAAGACAGAGAGGAACTGCAGATACCATGGGGGGGCGGAGGGGAGGCTATGATTAAAACACAGATTTGCTGGAAGCAGCAGGGTACCAGCAGTGTTCCACCATGATGCTGGCTACCTTGATTGCTGCAAAGAATCCTACCGTGGAGGGAGGAACAAGGCAGCTCTCCCCTGAAAATTTTTTCCAGGGATATCAGATTACATACATTACATTTTACATGAGATATCAACTGATGAAAAACGTAGCATTTCTCATCACATAAAAAAACTGATCCCTGGGTAACCCCCCAGATCATTCACTGAAACGCCTGAGATCCCCTACATGCCCCACCACCCAATGTACAAGGACAGAAATGCTAATAAGAAAGAAAACTCACCAGATGTGCCTTCCCCGGGATCATTTGTGCTGTCCTGTGTGCTGGTGGATTGCTCGGGGGTCAGGAATAAGTTCTGACTTTTGGGGAGAACGGACAACCCGCTCTTCTGCACCCTGCTCTTCTCAGCTTCCTCCTCCATGGAGTCCTCATCGTTGATCATGGACTGTGACTTAGCAGAGGTATCGATATTGCGGGAGGCACCGTGGTGGGATGCCCATCTAGAATTGCGTGCACCTCATCATAGAACCTGCATATTTTGGGTGATGAGCCAGAACAGCTGTTAGCTTCCCTGGCTTTCTGATACAACTGGCGCAGCTTCTTTATCTTCACGAAGCACTGCTAAGCGTCCCTCTGGTGTCCCTTCTCCAGCATGCCCTGGGATATCTTCCCATAAACGTCCAGATTCCTTTTGCTGGCTCTGAGCTGAGAATGGACTCCTTGCCTCACAGCATGATGAGATCTAAGACCTCTGGTCGACTCCATGCTGGAGCGCATTTAGGCTTTACAGTAGCCATGCGGAGAACAGTCAGTGGCAAAGCTCTCTCCACGCTGGCTGCACAGGAAATGAAAATTCAATCTTCCTGGGTATTGAGGGGAGGGTACTTTTCCTGCTAGTGTGACCACTGAGCAGCACAGCACGACTGTCCAGAGCGGTCAAAACGGGGCATTGTGGGATACAGTCCGGAGGTCAATTAATTTGAATTAATTTCCTTTGCGTCTACACTGACACTAAATCGATTTAACAAATTCGAATTAGGCGCTACGTCACTTGCAGAGGTGGTCTTAAGTCAATTTTACAGGGACCTTAATTCGAATTAAGAGTGGTGCCAGAGTAGACGCGGGTGTAATCAAGGCAACTTAAGTGACTTTAAGTCAACCTAAGTCACCAGTGTAGACCAGGCCTTGGAAAACTAAGAAAGGAAGGAATTTTCCCCACCATGAATCACCATAGTCTGAGAGAAAGAAAGAAAAAACCCTTCAAACCCTGTTATAAGGAAATGGGTTTGAAATGAAGGCTATCCAAAAATTGAAAGCTATCATCTAGGTAGGGTGCTGTCTGTGAAATGCTGAATCCCCTCTGTGACAAAGGTCACTGGGAAACTGAGCAAATGCAACAGGTAACTTGTATTAGAAAAGAGATTTTTATTTAATATATGTGTAAAATCTGAGGTTGTGTCTTTATCTTTATTTTCTATATAACTTTTGTATTTGCTTCCCCTTACTATTTCATTTTTGAATCTGTGGTTTGTCTATTACATAATCCTTTTGTTCAGGGATTCCCATATGCCCCTCCTGAATTTCCCTATCACCCTCCCCAATGGTCAAACCAACCAACATGATGAACATATGAAGGATCAAGAATACACCAACCTGCCATCTGAAAGTTCAAGTGGTGTATCTACATCTGAATAGCCCAAAGCACAAATACAGCTATCTACTGAAAAAACAGTGTCTCCACAATCTAAAGGCAGTTCCTGATGTTTGTTGGTCAAAATTTTCCCATTTATTGAAGTTACAAAAGTTGGCTACTAGTGCATCTCTTGTAAAAATGATTAAGAAGGAAAGCTTCCTACCGCTACAATTGGTAAAACTGGAGGTGCTTGGTTTGCCAGACCAATCAGCAAAGCCAGTGCTGACATACTACATGAAAAGGCTGCAAAACACCAAGCCCCTGGACTGCATCAACCTGTAGAAAGCCTTATAAACCAGTCACTGTCCAAGCTAATTTTAGAAGTAATTAATAAGGCTGTTAAGAATGCTGGAGACACAACACAATTTATGCAAACATGGCTGTGACATCCAGAACTGGATTTACATCTTATCCGTCCCTCGGAACAGCATCTTCAGCCCCCCCTCACACAGCTGGCCTTCGTGTTTTCCACATGGGGGTGGGGAGGTGATGGAGGAGAGAGGGATTGGCCAGGCGCGGGAGAGAGTGGCTGTGGTGACTGCCTTGGCCAGTTTCAGGTGGGGGGAATATGCTCATCCTTGAGCTGCAGCTTCTGGCCTGGCCAAGGGGTGGGGCTTCAGGGAAAGAGGAGGATCAGGGCATTGGGGCCCTAGGAGAGAGGCATAGGAGCAGGGGGCAGGGCCAGAGTTCCAGTGCTCATGCAGGGCTCCCAAATTGGCTGGGGATTCCTGGGCACGGGCCCCATTGGCCTGTGCCGTAATCCACCACTGTTTAGGTACCCCTAGAACACCAGTGCTCCTAGGCACATGCCTACTGTACCTAATTGGAAATCCAGCCCTGATCACATCATACTTTCTATTTAAACAAGACATATTGCACATTACAAATTGGAGGCATATGTTAAGTTCATTGTCATTTGTTAATCCTGAAGTTGGACACTGGTTCTGAAGAAGATCAGCAAATTCTCGCTATCTTTCTGCAAGAAACTCAACTGACTGTTTGGAAGAATGTGGTGCAACAGTGAAAGACTCAGAAATTGAAAAAGTGTGCATACATGGCTAATGAATGTACCAATGCAAATGGGTGTCAAGTCATTGTGTATGTTATCTTGATGTCAGTGGTAGGCAAATAGATGCAGTTCTAGATCTTCAGGTTATAGAAGACACATTGGCTACATCTGTGAAAACCCACATCTTAGAAATGTTAAATGCTTGTAAATTGGCCCCCAAACAGATGGCTGCTTGTGTGTTTGATGAAGCTGCAAACTTCTCTGGAAGACATGATGGAGTACAAGCTTTGCTGAGAGAAAAGTGTAACCCTAATCTCTCCTATACACACTGCAAAGGCCATCTTACCTTCAGTACCCAGAAAAATAATGGAACAAATAATTAAGCAATCAATTAGCAAAAACTTAGAAGATAATAAGTTGATAAGTAACAGTCAGCATGGATTTGTCAAGAACAAATCATGTCAAACCAACCTAATAGCTGTCTTTGACAGGCTAACAAGCCTGTGGATGGGGAGAAGTGGTAAATGTGGAATATCTTGACTTTCTAGTAAGAGTTTTGATACTGTCTCGCATGACCTGCTCATAAACAAACTATGGAAATATAACCTAGATGGAATTACTATAAAGTGGGTGCATAAATCTTTGGAAAACCATTCCCAGAGAGCAGTTATCAATGGTTCACAGTGTGGAAGAAACGAGGCTTCACCCTGCGTTTTAGTTGAGGCTCATCAGAGATCTGAGACTCTTTTATTATTATAAAAGCACAAGCATATGCAAGGAGAGAGCCACTGACAGTCAGTAAGTGTCTCTACCTTCAGGCAGATTTTAACATATATTTATAACAGTGTTAGAATTACAGCATTCATTCTTCTTATCATTAGTCAGGTTACAGACATAAGCAAACTGCAGTACAAACATTTTCAGCTAAGACAGTTGATATTTTTCAGCACTGTTTACATTCTTTTCTTCTGCACTGTCTCACTCTCTGTTTTACCCCCTCACTTTACCCATAAGACATACTTTTCTTGACCAAAATTTAAGGCCTAAGCATTTTACTTCAACAACAGTTAAGCTAGAAGGGCATATTGAGTGGGGTCCCTTAGGGATTGGTTCTGGGTCTGGTTCTGTTCAATATCTTCATCAATGATTTAGATAATGCCATAGAGTTATACACTTATAAAGTTTGCAGACAATACCAAGCTGGATAGGGTTGAAAGTGCTTTGGAGGATAGGATTATAAACTGTTCAGGAAGGAGAGGCAGGGGCGAAAGGGTGGAGGAATTGCACTGTATGTAAGAGAACACTATGATTGATTGCTCTGAACTCCTGGAAGAAACTGGAGCTAAGCCAGTTGAGAGTCTCTGGGTTAAGCATAGAAGCAAGAACAATAAGGGTGATGTCGTGGTGGGTGTCTGTTATAGACCACCAGACCAGGAGGATGAGGTAGATGAGGCTTTCCTCAGTCAATTAGGGAAAGTTTCCAGTTCACAGAACTTGGTTCTCATGGGGGACTTCAATCACCCTGACATCTCCTGGAAGAGCAATACAGCAGAGCACAGACAATTCAGGAAGTTTTTGGAGAGTGTTGCGGACAACTTCCTGCATGTGCTGGAGCAACTAAATAGGGGCCGTGCTCCTCTTGACCTGCTGCTCACAAACAAGGAAGATTTGGTAGGGGGAGTACAAGTGGATGGCAACCTAGGCAGCAGTGACCATGAGATGGTCAAGTTCAGGATCCTGACATAAGGAAGAAAGGAGAACAGCAGGACACGTACCAGGGACTTCAGAAAAGCAGACTTTGAGTCCCTCAGGGAACTGATGGGCAGGATCCCCTGGGTGGCTAATATGAGGGGGAAAGGAATCCAAGACAGCTGGCTGTATTTTAAAGAAACCTTATTGAGGGCGCAGGAACAAACCATCCCAATGTGCAGAAAGAATAGCAAATATGGTAGGCACCCAGCTTGGCTTAATAAAGAAGACTTTGGTGAACTTAAACGCAAAAAAGAAGCTTACAAGAAGTGGAAGCTTGGTCAGATGACTAGGGAGGATTATAAAAACACTGCTCGAACATGCAACAATGAAATCAGGAAGGCCAAAGCACAATTGGAGTTGCAGCTAGCAAGGAACATGAAAGGGAACAAGAAGGGTTTCTACAGGTATGTTACCAAAAAGAGGAAGATTAGGGAAAATGTGGACCCCTTAAAGAATGGGGGAGGCAACCTAGTGACAGAGGATGTGGAGAAAGCTGAGGTACTCAATGCCTTTTTTGCCTCTGTCTTCACAGACAAGGTCAGCTCCCAGACTACTGCACTGGGCAGCACAGAATGTGGAGGAGGTGAACATCCCTCAGTGCTGAAGGAACAGGTTCAGGACTATTTAGAGAGATTGGACATACACAAGTCCATGGGGCCAGATGCAATGGCATCCAAGTGTGCTGAGGGAGTTTGCTGAGGTGATTTCAGAGCCATTGGCTATTATCTTTGAAAGCTGCTGGCAACAGGGGGAGGTCCCTGATAATTGGAAAAAGGCAAATATAGTGCCCATCTTCAAAAAAGGGAAGAAAGAGGATTCAGGGAACTACAAACCGGTCAGCCTCACTTCAATCCCTGGAAAAATCATGGAGCAGGTACTTAAGAAATCCATTTTAAGGCACTTGGAAGAGAGGAAGGTGATCAGGAACAGTCAACATGGATTCACCAAGGGAAAGTCATGCCTGACCAACCAGATTGCTTTCTATGAAGAGGTGGTTGGCTCTGTGGATGCGGGGAAGTAGTGGATGTGATATACCTTGACTTTAGCAAAGCTTTTGATACTGTCTCCCACAGTATTCTTATCAGCAAGTTAAAGAAGTATGGGTTGGATGAATGGACTATAAAATGGATAGGGTGCTGGCTAGATCATCGGGTCAACGGGTAGTGATTAATGGCTCCATGTCATAGCAGCCTTTAACTATCTGAAAGAGGGTTTCAGGGAGGATGGAGCTAGGCTGGTCTCAGTGGTAGTAGATGGCAGAACAAGGAACAATGGTCTCAAGTTGCAGTGGGGGAGGTCAAGATTGGATATTAAGAAAATCTTTTTCACTAGGAGGGTGGTGAAGCACTGGAATGGGTTACCTAGGGAGGTGGTGGAATCTCCATCTTTAGAGGTTTTTAAGCTGCAGCTTGACAAAAGCCCTGGCTGGGATGATTTAGCTGAGGTTAGTCCTGCTTTGAGCAGGGGGTTGGACTAGATGACCTCCTGAAATCCCTTCCAACTCTAATATTCTATGATTCTATGATTAAAATCCAGAATGATCTGGGGAAATGGTCTAAAGTAAATAGGATGAAGTTCAATAAGGACAAACGCAAAGTACTCCACTTAGGAAGGAACAATCAGTTGCACACATACAAAATGGGAAATGACTGCCCAGTAAGGAGTACTGCAGAAAGGGATCAGGGGATCACAGTGGATCACAAGCAAAATATGAGTCAATAGTGTAACTGTTGCAAAAAAGCAAATGTTATTCTTGGATGTCTTAGCAGGTGTGTTGTAAGCAAAATATGAGAAGTAATTCTTCTGCTCTACTCCATGCTGATTAGGCCTCACCTGGAGTATTGCATCCAGTTCTGGCAGTCACATTTCAGGAAAGCTCTGGACAAGTTGGAGGAAGTCCAGAGGCGAGCAACCAAAATGATTAAAGGTCTAGAAAATATGACCTGTGAGGAAAGATGGAAAGAATTGGGTATTGTGGTTGATGGCCGGCTTCCCCCTAGTGGGTCTCGCGCTCTCCGGCTTGTAGTGGCCCAGGAAGCTGCCCATCACCCCGTCTTCCCAGGGGAGGAGGTAGGGACCCGGGCCCACCCGCTCTTCCGGATTCCAGCCCAGGGGCCCTATGAAGAGCAGCTATGTGCTGCTGGTACTGTTTTCCAGACTGCACGCTCTTCCCCTGGGCTACTTTTCCCCCTCCTTCAGTCCTTCTGGCTTCTTGAGCCGGTACCTCCCTCCTGGCTGCTCCACAACAAGACTCTGCTCTCCAGTCCTCTATACAGCTTCACACTGCTCTGGTCAGCTCTGCTCAGCATGGCACTCCTACTTCCTCCAGCTCATGCACTGACTGTTTGGAGCAGAGGGCTTTTATGGAGCACCTGGCTAGTCCTTAATCAACCTCAGCTGCTCCTAATTGCCCCCTAATGGCTCAGTTAGGCTGTAGGAAACAAGGCCCTGAGCATTCTGGGACTCACATATCTCCCATCCACCATTCTCCTGCTGCCCTCCGCCTTCGCTATCTCACACATCCCCCCCCCGCTCAACACCATGGGGTTGGGCTACTTGGGACGTAAGGCAGTGCTGGCGTGACAGGGCGTCAGCGTTGCCATGTTGGCTTCCGGCCCTATGCTGCACCCGGAAGTCGAAAGGCTGCAGGGAGAGGAACCATCGGGTCACACGTGCATTCTTCTCCTTGTTGGTGTGCATCCACCGGAGCGGGGCGTGGTCTGTCACCAAGGTGAAACGTCTCCCCAGGAGATAGTACCTGAGGGTTTCCATGGCCCACTTAATCGCCAGACACTCTTTTTCGACCACCGCATACCTCTGTTCTCTGGGGAGGAGTTTCCTGCTGAGATACAGGATCGGGTGCTCCTCACCACCGATCAGTTGTGTGAGCACAGCCCCTAGCCCTGTCTCTGAGGCATCCGTTTGGAGGATGAAGTCCTTTTCAAAGTCTGGGGTTATCAGTACCGGGTGGCTACAAAGGGCTGACCTTAGGTCCAGGAATGCTCTTTCAGCCGCGTCGGTCCACTTCACTACATCTGGGCCCCGGGCTTTTATCAAGTCAGTCAAGGGCCCTGCTCTAGCGGCAAAGTGGGAAATAAACCTCCTATAATACCCCACGATCCCTAAGAATGCACTGACCTGTTTCTTGCAGACTGGTCGGGGCCAGGCCCGGATGGCCTCCACCTTGTCCCACTGGGGCTTTACCAGGCCTCTCCCTACCACATAGCCCAGGTATTTGGCCTCAGCCAGTCCTACTGCGCACTTAGGCGGGTTTGCGGTGAGGCCAGCCTTCCGGAGGGAGTCGAGCACCGCCTCCACTTTCCCCAGGTGCGTTTCCCAGTCGGGGCTATGGATGACCACATCGTCCAGATAGGCAGCCGCATATTTAGTGTGGGGCACCAGTAGGTGGTCCAACAACCTCTGAAAGGTTGCGGGGGCCCCGTGGAGTCCGAAGGGGAGGACGGTATATTGAAATAGGCCGTCGGGCGTGGAGAAGGCGGTCTTCTCCCTGGCATCTTTGGCTAGGGGGATCTGCCAGTAGCCTTTTGTCAGGTCCAGGGTGGTCAGGTAGCGGGCCTTTCCCAACTGCTCTACTAGCTCATCAATACGGGGGATTGGGTAGGCATCGAATTTAGATACTTCATTTAGCTTTCTGAAGTCATTGCAGAAGCGCAGGGTACCGTCGGGCTTGGGGTCTAGGACTATTGGGCTGGACCACTGGCTGTGGGATTCTTCAATCACCCCGAGCTCCAACATCCTTCTTACCTCCTTCCTAATCTCTTCCCTCTTGGCCTCTGGGATCCGGTATGGTCTTATCGTCACCTGCACCCCAGGGTCAGTGATGATGTGATGGTGGACCGCCGTTGTCCGACCGGGCTGCTTGGAGAAAACGTCCTGGTTCCGCTGGATCATGTCGATAGCTTCGGTCCGCGCTCAGGGGTTAATTCAGGGGATATTCTAACCTCCCCCTGTAGAGCATCTGTCTGGGGGGTCGCTTCCCGGGTGACCAGGCATGCTTCCCGGTCCCGCCAGGGCTTCAGTAGGTTAATGTGGTACAGCTGTACCGGCTTCCGGCGGTCTGGCTGTCTCACCTTATAGTTCAGGTCTCCAACTGCTTCTACAATCTCATATGGACCTTGCCAGCTAGCCAGGAGCTTGCTCTCGGCTGTTGGCACCAGCACCATCACACGGTCCCCTGGCTGAAACCTCCGTGCCTTGGCCCGTTGGTCATAGTAGGTCCGCTGGGTCTCCTGGGCCTTCTCCAGGTGATCCCGCACAATGGGAGTCACCCGGGCTATCCACTCTCGCATCTTTGCCATGTGCTCGATGATGTTTCTTCCCGAGTTGAGCTGCTCCTCCCAGTCTTCCTTGGCTATATCCAATATACCCCATGGGTGATGACCATATAATAGCTCGAAGAGTGAGAACCCAGTGGATGCCTGAGGGACCTCCCGTATTGCAAATATCAGGTAGGGTAATAGGGCATCCCAATCCTTCCCGTCCTGTGCCACTACCTTTCTTATCATGCTCTTGAGGGTGCGATTAAACCTCTCGACCAGGCCATCCGTTTGCGGATGATATACTGAGGTCTGCAGGGCCTGGATTCGGAGCAAGGTACAAAGGTCTTTCATTAACCTGGACATAAAGGGGGTCCCTTGGTCTGTCAAGATTTCCTTGGGGATGCCCACCCTAGCGAAGACCTGGAGTAACTCCTTCGCAATTGCTTTGGAGGTGGGGTTCCTTAATGGAATGGCTTCAGGGTACCAGGTGGCATAGTCCAAAATGACGAGCACGTTTCGATGGCCCCGCGCCGATCGTTCTAGTGGTCCCACCAGGTCCATAACTATTCTCTTGAAAGGAACTTCAATGATGGGTAGGGGCACTAATGGGGCTCACAGGTGAGGACGGGGGCTGTGTAGCTGGCAGTCCGGGCAGGAGAGGCAGTATCTTTGGACCTCCACCCGTATTCCTGGCCAGTAAAACCTTCTCAGAATTCGGTCAAGGGTCTTATCTACCCCTAAGTGCCCCCCGAATAAATGGCTATGGGCCAGCTCCAATACTGCCCTGGTATGTTTTCGGGTTACCAAGAGCTGCTCCACCTCCTCCTCACGTATCTGCGTCACCCGGTATAGCAGGTCGCGTTTCAGGATATAATACGGCCCTGGGCCCTTGCTCCGGCCCTCCAAGGGCATGCCGTCTATTTCCACTACCTCCCCCCTCACGTTCACATATAGTGGGTCGTTGGCCTGGTCCTGCCCAAAATTTTCCCGCAGGGGCCCCAACTGGCCCTCCCCTAGGGGCCCAACCTCTCCTTCGTCCCCAGGGCCGCTCCTGCTGGCACTGGGACCTGCCTCTAGGTCCTTGCTAGTTTGGGCAGTCTCCTGGCCTGCTGAACAGGTTCGCCTATTTGCCAGGGCAGCTTTCGGGGTCCCAGCCAGTATTCGTGTCCCTAGGCTTTTAGCGGCCCTTCTTTCCCGCTGGGATTTCCGGGGTCTCCCAGGGGGAGCAAATACCTCAGGAGCAAATTCGGCAAAAGCGGGGGCAGGGCCGGCTGCCTGTGCCTCGGTCTCCGTCAGGGGTCTGCCCTCCACCCCGGGCTCTACTGGGGGAAGTAGGTTCTTGAACCCAGGGAAATCTCTCCCAATCAAGACCGGATAGGGGAGCTTAGGGACCACCCCTGCTGTCACCCGGGTAACGTTCCCCTGGATCTCAATTTTCACGGGGACCGAAGGGTAGAAATTTACAGTCCCGTGCACAAAGGTTATCCCCGTGTGCTTGGTCCGAGTCATCTGGTCTCGCACCACCAACTTCCCAGAGACCAGTGTGACCGCACTCCCTGAATCTACCAGGGCAATGGTTTTGATGCCATTCATTCTTACCAGCCTGGTGTACCCATGGGGGGCCTCTACCACCCCTACCAGGCCGATGAGACTGCAACCCTCTCCGGGACCTCCAAGATTGCACTGCATGGGTTCGTCCCTGTTGGGGCACTGGGCTGCTATGTGACCCAGTTCCCCGCATCCATAACACCGGTATGACTAGTTAGTGACCCTCCTCTGTCCTGGGCTATTTGGTCGGCCACCCCCATCCTCGCCTCCTGTGTTCCCCAGTCCCCTTCGAACCTCTGGCCGGTCCTCAATGACTCGGCGTTCGGGTCCCGTCCTCTTGGATCTCCTGATCGTCCCAGAACTGGGGTTGGGGCTCGGTTTCTGGGCCTGCCATGTCTTCTCCCGGGGAGCTAGGGACAATTCACGGGCCGCCAACTATCTCTCCACCAGGGCGACCAGTTTGTCATAGGTAGAGGGGTCATTCTGACCCACCCAGGCTCGGAGGGCTGATGGTAACCCCCTCATGTACTGGTCTACCACTAGGAGTTCCACCATCTTCTCGGTGCTGAGGGCCTCAGGGCGTAGCCACTTCCGAGTCAGGTGGATTAAATCGAACAGCTGGGACCGGGGTGCTTTGTCCTCCTGGTACCGCCATTCATGGAACCTCTTGGCTTGCATCGCCACCGTCACCCCAGATCGGGCCAGGATCTCAGCCTTCAGCTGGGAGTAGTCCGCAGCAGCTTCCACTGCCATGTCATAGTAGGCTTTCTGGGCCTCCCCCCCTAGAAAAGGGGGAAGGAGACTGGCCCACTGGTCTCGGGGCCAGGCCTCCCGCAGGGCTGTCCTTTCAAAGGCCAGAAGATTTGCCTCCACATCATCCTCCCGTGTCATTTTCTGAAGATAGTTGCTGGCCCGTATAGCCTGCACCCCATCTGGGCTGCCCCCTCGCTCCACCAGGACTTTCAACTGGCCTACCACCTCTTGGAGTAGGGCCCAGTCCTGGGCAGCCTGGCTCATCAGAAGGCGGTTGGTCTCCTGCTGCAGTTGTACAGCCTCCCGCTGGGCCACCGCCTGGACCCGGGTAGCTTCCTGCTGGGCAGCTGTGGCTTGCACCAGGGCTTTCACCACACTCCCCAAAGCCTCCTTTCTCCAAGAATATTTCAGAATTAATACATTCTCATGACAACTCTGTGCAGTAAATAGGTGTTATTTTCTCCAGTTTACAGACAGAATAACAGAAGCACAAAGAGGGTTAGAGACTTGCCACAAATCTGTGCACAGTTGGGAATAGGACCTAGCATCCTGGGTTAAGCTTAGAAGCAAGAACAATAAGCGTGATGTCGTGGTGGGTGTCTGTTACAGACCACCAGACCAGGAGGATGAGGTAGATGAGGCTTTCTTTACTCAACTGGGCAAAGTTTCCAGTTCACAGGGCCTGATTCTCATGGGAGACTTCAATCACCCTGACATCTGCTGGAAGAGCAATACAGCAGAGCACAAACAATCCAGGAAGTTTTTGGAGAGTGTCGCTGACAATTTCCTGGTGCAAGTGCTGGAGCAACCAACTAGGGGCCGTGCTTCTCTTGACCTGCTGCTCACAAACAGGGAAGATTTGGTAGGGGAAGTAGAAGTGGGTGGCAACCTAGGCAGCAGTGACCATGAGATGGTCGAGTTCAGGATCCTGATGAAAGGAAGAAAGGGGAACAGCAGGATACGGACCATGGACTTCAGAAAAGCGGACTTTGATTCCCTCAGGGAACTGATGGGCAGGATTCCCTGGGAGGCTAATATGAGGGGGAAAGGAACCCAAGAGAGCTGGCTGTATTTTAAGGAGACCTTATTGAGGGCACAAGAGCAAACCATCCCGATGTGCAGAAAGAATAGCAAATATGGTAGGTGTCCAGCTTGGCTTAACAAAGAAGTCTTTGGCGAACTTAAACGCAAAAAAGAAGCTTACAAGAAGTGGAAGCTTGGTCAGATGACTAGGGAGGATTATATAAACACTGCTCGAACATGCAGGAATGAAATGAGGAAGGCCAAAGCGCAATTGGAGTTGCAGCTAGCAAGGGACGTGAAGGGGAACAAAAAGGGTTTCTACAGGCATGTTGCCAACAAGAGGAAGATTCGGGAAAGTGTAGGCCCCTTAAAGAAAGAGGGAGGCGACCTAGTGACGGAGGATGTGGAGAAAGCTGAGGTACTCAATGCCTTTTTTGCCTCTGTCTTCACAGACAAGATCAGCTCCCAGACTGCTGTACTGGGTGGCACAGAATGGGAAGGAGGCAAACATCCCGCAGTGCTGAAGGAACAGGTTCAAGACTATTTAGAAGGATTGGACATTCACAAGTCCATGGGGCCGGATGCAATACACCCGAGGGTGCTGAGGGAGTTGGCTGAGGTGATTTCAGAGCCATTGGCTATTATCTTTGAAAGCTCGTGGCAACAGGGGGAGGTCCCTGAGGACTGGAAAAAAGCAAATATAGTGCCCATCTTCAAAAAAGGGAGGAAAGAGGATCCGGGGAACTACAGACCGGTCAGCCTCACCTCAATCCCTGGAAAGATCATGGAGCAGGTCCTTAAGGAATCCATTTTAAGGCACTTGGAAGAGAGGAAGGTGATCAGGAACAGTCAACACGGATTCACCAAGGGAAAGTCATGCCTGACCAACCTGATTGCTTTCTATGATGAGGTGACTGGCTCTGTGGATGTGGGGAAGGCGGTGGATGTGATATACCTTGACTTTAGCAAAGCTTTTGATACGGTTTCTCACAGTATTCTTATCAGCAAGTTAAAGAAGTATGGGTTGGATGAATGGACTATAAAATGGATAGTGAACTGGCTAGAGCATAGGGCTCAACGAGTAGTGATCAATGGCTCCATGTCTAGCTGGCAATCGGTCACAAGCGGAGTTCCCCAGGGGTCGGTCCTGGGGCCGGTTTTGTTCAACATCTTTATTAATGATCTGGAGGATGGGGTAGATTGCACCCTCAGCAAGTTTGCGGACGACACTAAGCTGGGGGGAGTGGTAGATACCCTGCAAGGTAGGGATAGGATACAGAGTGACCTAAACAAACTGGAGGATTGGGCCAAAAGAAATCTAATGAGGTTCAACAAAGAAAAGTGCAGAGTCCTCCACTTAGGAAGAAAGAATCCCATGCACAGCTATAGACTGGGGACCGACGAGCTGGGCAGCAGCTCTGCAGAAAAGGACCGGGGGTAACAGTGGATAAAAAGCTGGATATGAGTCAGCAGTGTGCCCTGGTTGGCAAGAAGGCCAATGGCATATTGGGCTGCATTAGGAGGGGCATTGCCAGCAGGTCACGGGAAGTGATTATTCCCCTCTATTCGGCATTGGTGAGGCCGCATTTAGAATATTGTGTCCAGTTTTGGGCCCCCCAATACAAAAAGGATGTGGAGAAGTTGGAGAGAGTCCAGTGGAGGGCAACCAAAATGATTAGGGGGCTGGAGCACAGGACTTATGAGGAGAGGCTGAGGGAACTGGGCTTGTTTAGTCTGCAAAAGAGAAGAGTGAGGGGGGATTTGATAGCGGCCTTTAACTACCTGAAAGGGGGTTCTAGGGAGGATGGGGCTAGGCTGTTCTCGGTGGTGGCAGATGACAGAACAAGGAGCAACGGTCTCAAGTTGCAGGGAGGGAGGTCTAGGTTGGACATTAGGAAAAAGTTTTTTACTAGGAGGGTGGTGAAGCACTGGAATGGGTTACCTAGGGAGGTGGTGGAATCTCCATCCTTAGAGGTTTTTAAGCTGCGGCTTGACAAAGCCCTGGTTGGGATGATATAGCAGAGGTTAGTCCTGCTTTGAGCAGGGGGTTGGACTAGATGACCTCCTGAGGTCCCTTCCAACTCTAATATTCTATGATTCTATGATTCTATGATCCAGGCTCCAAATCTTCTCCTATAACACTAGAAAATCCCACTCCTGACACCACGTGTGGTTGATGGCCGGCTTCCCCCTAGTGGGTCTCACGCTCTCCGGCTTGTAGTGGGCCAGGAAGCTGCCCGTCACCCCGTCTTCCCAGGGAGGGGGTAGGGACCGGGCCCACCCACTCTTCCGGGTTCCAGCCCAGGGGCCCTATGAAGAACAGCTATGTGCTGCTGGTACTGTTTTCCAGACTGCACGCTCTTCCCCTGGGCTACTTTTCCCCCTCCTTCAGTCCTTCTGGCTTCTTGAGCCGGTACCTCCCTCCTGGCTGCTCCACAACAAGACTCTGCTCTCCAGTCCTCTATACAGCTTCGCACTGCTCTGGTTAGCTCTGCTCAGCAGGCACTCCTACTTCCTCCAGCTCATGCACTGACTGTTTGGAGCAGAGGGCTTTTATGGAGCACCTGGCTAGTCCTTAATCAGCCTCAGCTGCTCCTAATTGCCCCCTAATGGCTCAGTTAGGCTGTAGGAAACAAGGCCCTGAGCATTCTGGGACTCACATATCTCCCATCCACCACTCTCCTGCTGCCCTCCGACTTCGCTATCTCACAGTATGTTTAGTCTGGAGAAGAGAAGACTGAGATGGGACATAACAGTTTTCTAGTACATAAAAAGTTGTTACAAGGAAGAGGGAGAAAAACTGTTCTCGTTAATCTCTGCGGCTAGGACAAGAAGCAACGGACTTAAATTTTGGGGGAGTTTTAGGTTGTACATTAGGAAAAACTTCGTAACTGTCAGAGTGAGCACTGGAACAAATTGCCTATGGAGATTATGGAATATCCATCATTGAAGGTTTTTCAGAGCAGGTTAGATTATCACCTATCAGGGATGGTCTAGCCAATACTTAGTCCTGCCTTGCGTGCAGGGGATTGGATTAGAAGACCTCTCAAGGTCTCTTCCAGCCATATTGATTCTATAATCTACTCAACTATCACTAGTATGAGCTGCAGAATCTTCAAAAGACATTTAAAAAGCCATAATTTTAATGTCTTTGTTATATTCTTTTGTTCAACAAGAGTCCAAAAAGACTGAACACCTTGGAAAAAAATAGAAGACGCTCTGGGGCTGAGGTTTAAATTAGTCCAACCTAGGAAAACCTGCTGGCTTTCTCATGAGCGATCCTTGACTGTTGTCTTAAAATTACTGCAATTGTTATTATTGGCTTTTGAAAGCATCTACCAAGGTGGGACAGATCTAAGTAGTGAGGCTGGTGGACTACTTTTGCTACTATGTTCAGATTATTGCCATTCTCTCTCTTGTAAATCTACTGTTGAAACCATTTGGGTCATTAAACAATGCCATCCAGGTGTGGCACACTGCACCCCCATGTACACTCTTATGGTGTAATTGTGTATCATTTATATTCACTCTTATAGTGTAATTTTATATTGTTTAATGCAAAGTATGTCATGTAAGATGTTTTTGGAATGCTCATGGCGTACTGAACATTATTGTTATAGTAATATGTTTGTTGCAACGTCATATGTATGGTTATGAGGCTTCGCTATGTAATGTTCCCAAATGTGTTTTTCATAGCTTGAAGCAGATTCAGGCAAAATTCTGCAGAGCTGAGGAGCAGTTTGCACCTCACTAAGGCATGCATAAAACAAAGCAGCTCTTCCAGGAACAATGGACTAGCCTAAGAATCAATAAGGGGATACTCACTGACTCAAGTATGGAGGAAGCCGTACAAGGATATTGTTTGTCACCTGACCCTGAAAATTGGGGGTGCGGGGTGAGGCCCCAAAGGGGGGCAAGGGAACATGTTAAAAAGGAGAGCCATTTTGCAATCTCTCTCTCATCCACCTCCATCTACAAACACCACCAAGCAACTGAAATGCTGACCCGGCGGGGGGAGCCTGGCTCGGAAGGAATCCAGCCGGCCTATGGTTCTGAAAGTGTTAAGCTTAGTTTAGAATGTGTTTGGCTTTTGTTTTTCTTGATTGCATCTGACTTATTATCACTTAAAATCTTTCTGTACTTAATACATTTGTTTCTTTGTTTGTTTTATCTAAAGCAGTACATGTGGTTTAAGATGTGTTCACATTCCATTTGAAGTGCATATCAATTTATTTGATAAATTGACGAACATATGAGCTTGCAGTGGGCAGTGAGCAGCACTGAACATTGTAAGACAGCAGTTCCTAGGGTTGTATCTGGGATTGGGGGTGTTGGCTGGGGTAATACCAGTGCACAATCCCAAAAGTGGCTGACCAGTGGTGCTCACTCACTTAGTTGGGAGCAGTTTGCTTGCTGCAGGCTGTGCATGGGCTGACCCAGGAGTGAGGGTTCACACAGTGGAGTAGAGTGGGACAGGCTCCAAGAATGAGGGATTGGAGTGACACAATAATACACCAGTCCAGATTGCAGAGGGTATCTGCTACAACAGTAGTAGATCTTTGCCCAGCAATAGAAGCTACACTTGGATCAATAAGAGAGATATCTATTGAAAACATACTGGAAGAAGCAAAGACTGCAGTGACGAATGAGGGCACTTATATTGAATCCTTAAGTGAAGAGGACAAGAAGTGTTTGTTAAGCCAGCTGAAAAAGTACACAGACTTGATTCTTACAAATCTACAACAGCGACTTCTGGATTCTACTCAACTGCTACATAGCTTTTACAAATGCCTGTCTTATAAAACACCAACAGTTGAGTAGAGTGAGGCACTACCAACAATGGGCCCTCCCATGTGAACAGGACAGAATAGAGAATTTGAACACAGAGTGAAATCATATGATGAATGAAGATTTGACTTCAACTTTTTTTTTTGTCATTCCTAATGGCTTGACCTGATCTTTGTGCTACGTTTTCTTAGAATGAAAGAAGTAAGAATTCATGTCTTGCTACTCCCAGTCATAACAGCTACAGTTGAGCGCTCTTTTTCATCATTGAATAGAATTTTGTCTTCAGAAAGACGTTGCCTTTTGCCTGATCATGTGTATGAAATAATGAGCATATCAGTTGAAGGAGTGGATGTACCAGACACACGAGAAGCCACCAAAGATGAATGCACTGCATTTGAGAAGTTCATCAACCAAGCTGCACAAAATTACAACAAAAAACTAAGAAGGGTGTAGATGTAGTTATTTCATAGAAGGCTTTAATTTATAGGCAACTTTAATTTATGTGATGATTTTAAACCACAAGTTAAATCTAATAAAATGGTCATGAAATATTTTTGAGGACCTACTCCATGATTTTCCCAGGGACTGAGGTGAAGCTGACTGGTTGTAGTTCCCCGGATCCTCCTCCTTCCCTTTTTTGAAGCTGGGCACTATACTTGCCTTTTTGCAATTGTCCGGGACCTCCACCAATCACCACGAGTTTTCAAAGATAATGGCCAATGGCTGTGCAAGCCAACTTCCTCAGCATCTTTGGATGCATTGCATCTGGTCCATGGACTTGTGTATGTCCAGCCTTTCTAAATAGTCCTGAACCTGTTCTTTCAGCATTGCAGGCTGCTCACTTCCTCCACATTCTGTGCTGCCCAGTGCAGCGGTCTGGGAGCTGACCTTGTCTGTGAAGACAGAGTCATAACAGCTGCAGTCTTCCCTATTTGTGAGCAGCAGATCAAGAGGCGCATGGCCTTAGTTGGTTCCTCCAGCATTTTCACCAGGAAGTTGTCCATAACACTGTCCAAAAACTTCCTGGATTGTCTGTGCACTGCTGTATTGCTTTCTCAGCAGATGTCACCCAGATATCCAGCTATCACATCATCTCCCTTAAACCTGCATTCTTATTGAACCTGCTTCTACAACTACTACCTTGAGTTCCTCTTCTCCCACCTTTGTCCCTCTCCAATCCAATTTTCTACCTTCTGAACTCCAATGAAATGGGTCTGAATAAAATTACAAATTATCCTCTCCTTGGCCAAATCCCAGGGCTTCTGCTTCATTCTCATTCTCCTTGACTGCTCAATGACCTTTGACCCCCTACTTTTAAAAATTCTCTCTTTTTCCTTTTGAGGCATTGGTTTGTGATTGTACTTTTCTTTCTTCTCTGATCATACCTTCAGTATCTTGTTTGATAGGTTCTCTTCCTCCTCTCTTATTTTATCACTGGACATCCCCCAAGGCTCTTTCCTTAGTCCCGTCTTCTTTCTCTACAACGTATCTCTGGGTGCTTTCATCAACAAATATAGGTTTTGAATGCCATCTTTATGCTGACAACTCATAAATCTACCTTTCCACTAAAAAAACTGTCTTTGACCATCCAATTCTGCATCTTAGCTTGTCTTTCTGATGTTTCCTTGTGAATGTCCATCTTAAACTCAACATGGCCAAAACTGAGCTTCTGGTCATTTCTCTATCACCATGAGAACACCACTATTCTCCTAGTCACTGAGGCCTTCAATATGAGCATTACATTAAACTTGACCCTCTCTCTTGCTCCACATATGTAGGCCATGTCCAACTCTTGTTGTTTCTTTGTGTATAATATTTCTAAAATTTGGCCTTTTCTGACTGTCCAGCCAGCCAAGACCTCATTAACTCCTCCCAGCTAAAAACTATTCAAAACACTGCTGACGGGATTATGTTCCTTGCTTGATGCGCCGACTATATCACCCAACTCTTATGATGTTCCAGTGGCTTCCCCTTCTCCACTTCTTAAAGGCAAAGACTAGGTGCTTGAGTTTGAAGTTCCTTTACCATTTAGTGCAGCCCTATCTACTAACTTATTGAGCTATTGACTCCTTTGCTCTGCTAATGACAGCCTCAGCCACATTGCTTCTCCATTTTTCCCTCATGCACCTTTGCCTCGAATACTGCAACCCTACTATATGGGGAAAACCTTTATAAAGTTAACACCTTTAAATCCTCCTCAAAACCTACCTCTGCCATGATTCCTATACATCATCACCATCTATCAGTGGCTAGACAAGTGGCAAGCTGTGACTTCTGCTTTTCTGCCAAACCTTGTTTTAGCCATCTCCTTCTTCCAATCTCCCCTCACTTTGTCTTTTTTGTCCATTTGCTCTGCCCTAACACCTAGATTGTGAAATACAAAGAGTATGAGTGGGAACAACTCAAAGGAGGATAGCTGGAAGGAATCTTTCGGTCAGTGCATTTATGGTGCAGGTGGGGACTCTAGAGCTTGTGTCTCATGCAGGGAGCAGTCCCATGGGCTGAGGGGCCTGTCTTTAGGGGCTCTGGCAGAACTGATATCTTGGGCCCATATGTTTGGGGTACATGGTGGCTCTTGGGCCCATCTCTCAGTGAAAAGCAAGGCAAACAGGACTCTTGGCTTCAGAAGGCAGAGGTGTTTTGAGGGTCTGATGCTGGCACTGGCTGGGCCCATCCTTGCTGGGGCTCTGGATGCACAAATGCCACTAGGAGCAGTGAAATCCATGGAAAGGAAGGGACCCGAACTCCCCAGAGTGAGGGAAAAGCAGGCCCATGCCAGAGCTCCATCACGCCCCTTTTCAAGTCCACGCCCCTTCACCTGCCCCTTCCAAGCCCCTGACGCTTTTTCGGGACCACACCACTCTACCCCGCCCATCCCCCCTGCCTACTGGCCCCGCCCTCTCTCCCCAGACATCCCTCGCCTGCCCTGCCCCCTTCTTCCTCGCGGCGGCGCCTCAGCCGCAGCGGCCATTTTGTGGCGCTGCTCGGTCGGTGGCGCTGGGCTTGCGCGGGCAGGGGGCCCGGGTGGCGATTAGCGCTTCTCTAGCCCTTTTTCCGTACAGATTCCTCGGTAAGAAACAGGCAGCGTCCGGGCCGGCCTTGTTGCGGCTCCCTCCCAGAACGGCGGGGTCCTGTCTCGGGGGGAGGCCGGGCCAGGCACGGAACGTGTTCTCCCAACCGCACAAAGGGGGGAGGGGCAGGGACAGGGCTGAGGCGGCCCTGGGGCCTGGGCGGCTCCTTTTGCCCCAGCCCGGAGCGCGGGCCCCAGCGTGCCCGTGTCTCCGCACGCGCTCGCAGGGTCCCGTTGTCGCTCGGGGCTCGGCCGGCTGCGGCCTGGAGCGCTGGACTCCGAGCGCCCTGCTGCACTGCTCCCCGGGGGCAGATCCTGGCCCCTCCGCGGCTGAGCTGCGCGGCCCGGAACGGCCCGCGGGGCTTGCGCGGCATCTGCGCGGGGTAGGTGAGTATCTGCGGCTCCTGGAGTTCAGGCGCCGGGCGGCGCGAGGAGAGCGGGCCCGGAAAGGTCCACGGGGCGCTGCCGACTTAGCCCGCGGAGCCTCCCGGCGCCGCTGGTCACTGGTGGTGCAGCCCGCCCTGTTGAGCACCGCGGCCCGAGGCGGCGCGCTTGGGTGGGCGTGGAGTGATCTTGGTCGCGGACTCGGATCCTTGTTTTCTTCGCTCAGCAGCCGAGGCGGCTTCCGCGCCGTCCCTTTGTGCCGGGGCTGTTGAACGTGAGCCCTGTCCTGGCTCGCGCCTTCGGCTCCGGGGCCTCGGAGTGGAAACAGGAGCTCCCAGCTGATCTCTGGGACTGACTGTGTCTCTTGCCTTTAACGTGCCAGCATCTTGCAGACGTGAGTGGTGGTTCCCTCAGCGCGTGCAACGAGTGTTCTGCTGTGACAGTGACAACAAACTGACTTGAGACTTGGATGTCTCCGGGGGGTAGAAATAAAAGCATTTTTGCTTTTAGGTTGTGCGGGTGATGTTTGTACAGTCATAGGTCAGCTGGATACAAGGTGTAAGCACACACTTCTTTCTTGGTAAGCTGAGGACATCATTTGTGGAAATCAAATTATCCTCTGTGATTCACATTGTCTCATTGTTTCACTAGTTGTGTGTCAGATGATCCTGGGGTGCCTTAGCTCTAATTCACTCTGGTTTGAATAGACATCTTTCAAGAAATAAAACAAATCATTACAGCTTCTCTTACAGAGATAGCTGAGTTACTCAGTTCTGCTAATGGACATGGAACAGTTGTGGGCATCTTTCAGTGCTTGTAGGCTGTCTCTATTCTACTTACTATTGTTAGCTTTACAAGAAGCTTTTTGCTCTGTTCCATTTTGAGGTGAGATGTCAAAGTGAGCCTGTGGCCTTGGTGATATAAGAAGCTGTTCTGGAAAGATTATAAAATGTCTCAGTGTTTAAGTAGAAGAAAAAAAGCATTTAATAGGAAACGAATTGTCTGTTTATCACAAAAAATGACTGATTTTTTTTGAAAGATGTTTACAAAAACTGGCATTTACTTTAATCACTAATTGCTGAAAGGTAGTTCCCTAGCTAGCTACTACTTCAGCTTCACCAGGTTTGGTAAAAATAAAGAAAATGGACTTCAAAATGGATCCACAGAAAAATGCGTTTAGTTGTGTTTAAAGGGAGGAAAGCTGAGATGATGATGTACAGTGTACTCATTTATAAGAATCACTGATACAAGAATCTACTGAATATAGTGATCAAAACTTACTGGGGGAAAAATCATTCATATACTAAACAAAATACTCGTAAGAATCAGCTACTTTTAAGTATCAAATCATCTGGGGTGGAGATTATTCTTATAAAAGGAGTGCACTGTATTGCTTTCTGTTCCTGGAATTGTGTGTTGCTCCGCCTCCTATTTCAGATTAATGGGTACAGTGGGTCAGTGCACTAAGTTCTCTTTCTAGAGAACCTGGGTTCAAATTATTCTTATGTCCCCACCAAAAAAAGGTGGATTATTGATTCAGTTGGGCAGAATTGAAACAGTTCAAGAAAAACTAGAAACATAGGTAGTTTAGGTCAGAATTGAAGTGTATTGGTAATGCTGTATGGGAAGGTAATACATTTACATTTTTTTCTTCATTTCCCAGTGGACAGCTAACTCCCTCACTTGAGAACCAGCTTGACCATGGAAAAATATTGCTATGCCCCCAAATTAACGTGCAACTTTAAGTGTTATACAGATCTTGAAAAATAATTTCAGTTTATATATAGATATCACAACACTGATCCACAGTAGAGGGATACATGAGACTGTTAGTATTCGAACAGGATAGAATGTATTTTTGCATCTTTGAAAAATCTATGTTATCGATGGTTTGGGGTAATATATGGAGTTTTGCAGTACATAATGCTTCTGGCATGCCCAGAGCTATTACCTCAACATATTTTTATTAGTCTCTTAGTTTCTAGATACAGTAGAACCTCAGAATTAGGAACACCAGAGTTACAAACTAACCAGTCAACCACACACCTTCTTTGGAACTGGAAGCATGCAATGAGGCACCACAGAGATTTTTTTTTAAAAAAGCAAATACAGTACAGTGTTAAACGTAAACTACTAAAAAAATAAAGGGAAAACAGCATTTTTCTTCTGCATAGTAAAGTTTCAAAGCTGTATTAAGTCAATGTTCAATTGTAAACTTTTGAAAGAACAAGCATAATGTTTTGTTCAGAATTACGAACAACCTGCATTCGCAAGGTGTTCGTAATTCTGAAGTTCTACTGTAATGGTACAGAAGTTCACAAGTAGAAAGTTTTTGAGAAATGCTTTGGGTGACCTGGGATACTTAGTAAAACGTTGCATGTGCACAGAAGATCTGTTCTAAATCTGTGCTTAAATGGCCGTGTTTTGGTGTGAATGCAGTCCTTCAAGTTGTTGCATATTGTTTGTGTTGTACATAACTGAAACTGGCTAATTTTGGAAGCACAGAGCAAAGTCCTAATTTGGGGTTGTCTGGTGTTAAAAGAATTCTCATTTAAAAAAAAAGTTCGTTCTATTTTGGATATGTTTGTATTGGTCTTTTTAATCAAAAGCCTAATTTGTCAGAGTTCAGTTTACATTCCCTCTATACCAGTCCCTTTTAATTTCTGTGGTTCCTCTCCTTTTTCCTGAAGGGCCTTTTGATTCTTTAGCTTAATCAGAATGGTTGTGAATTGTTCTGGATTGAAAGCAATTGGTTTTCTTTACCCACAATTTTTTATTTTTTTTTAAATGTATATACTAGTTGTTCATAATAGGCACTGCATGTATTCACACATAAGAAATGTATAATTAGCTTAAAATCTTGATGACAGGTTCACTTTTTTTCTTAATGTATGTTTTCCTAAAAAAAGACCCTTTCTCACACTATACAGTACTTCTGGCTATCAGATAAATAGTTGCTGATGAATAAGGATAAGAATCTGTGACTTCCAGAGACCTCCATAAAATGATCCATTTCTGGAGACTGCGGGGACAGGAGCTCTGAGCCACCACAGATGGTAAGGGTCCCGGAGGTTGGGGGGTGGGAAGGGAGAAGGGGGGACAGCAGTTTTCAGCCTCAGCGGTGGACCCCTCAGCTCTGGCAGGCTGCAGGGATCCTGCTGCTGTCTTCCAGAGCAAGTGGTGGGGATCCTTAGCAGGGCAGGCAGCAGCTCTAAGCCACTGCAGGTAGCAGGGAACCCTGCTGCTGTCTGCCAGGATGGGTGGTGGGACCCCTGGCTTTGTACCGCCACCAGCGGCAAAGACCCCATGGCTCTGAGCTGCGGGCAGTTGGGGAACCTCGGAGCTGTGGGGTCCCTCCGCTGCCCCGTGGTGGCTCTGAGCTTCAGGGTCCCCATCACCCACAGCTGCTGACAGTGGGGGTTCCCCGAGTCACTGTGGGAGAACCCCGGAGTGCCGTGCTGCGGGCAGCAGGGGGAACCCCGGAGCTCTGGGGTCCCTCTGCCACCTACAACAGCTCTGAGCTTGCTGTGGGGGCTCCCAGCTGTGGCAAGGGAATCCTGCTGCCCCCAACCTCAAAACTTCCAGCTGCTGTGCTTCCCCCAGCTCCCAGCTGCTGCAGCCCCTCCTTCCCTGAGCAGCTCCCAACTGCCACCCTGTTATTTTCAGTAAAAGTCATAGATAGCTTATAGACTTCTGTGAATTTTTGTGTATTGCCTGTGACCTGTCCATGATTTTTACTAAAAATAACAGTGATAAAATCTTATCTTTACTGATTAATAGTTACTTGGAGATCTTTAAGCATAGATATTGACAAAAGTTCTGCCAAAATCTTCCAATTTTCTTGGTTACTTGTGATTCCTCAGAATAGAATTTTAATAATCTTGGTATAAAGCAATATGACATGGACCTGAATTTTATATGGTATTGTGATTAGATTTGTAATTCTGTAGACTTCATTCTAGGAGATGTGGGTTTACAGGAGATTGTTTCAGTATTGTGTGGAGGCAAGTGTTTTGCAAAGTGATGAGTCTCTGGAGTGTGGATTTTTTTAGCTTCAGCTGTTCTTCATGACCCTTGTGAAGATGTTGATATACGTAATTTTTGGAAGGATTGCTCATCAAAAAGTATTGTTTGGACTCAGTGGTTATCAATAGAAATGTATACTGTAAGTGAAAGGGTAAAACTTTACAAGTAGAGTTTGAGGACTAGGAGCTTTCACTGAGAAAAGTAATACCCTGCAAAATAACAGCAAATTGGAAATATTACACAGAATTTAACAAATTAATTCTGCCTGTTAATCTGTACTTTTTGTTAGGGCATAATTATGACTTGAAAACTAGTTTTCTATGGTGCTTTTGAACAATTAAAGTGACAACACATCTAACAGAAGAAGAGATCAAATTTTGCATGCTTGATGGATACAGCATGCTTCAGTATCATATGTGGTCTCAGAATTGAGCTTTCTTAATATATAATTTATTGTAGACTGCTGCTGTTTGTGTGGTATCTTTATTGATTTTTACTTTCTTTATTCCTCATAGTCTAAAAGTTCGTTTTACTTGGCTGTGCGGATATAAATAACATTTTAAAAAGTCCGTGTTTAAACTATTAAAAAGCATGGCATGGAGGGGTCATCATTACACTTACTGGCATGCACAGGGACTGACAGCTCGCGACCCCCCCCCCCAATAACCTTGCGACCCCCTGAGGGGTCACAACCCCCAGTTTGAGAACCCCTGCTTTAGACACTCAGAAACCTAAGTCACTTAGTCACTTCTGAAAATTTTCCGCTATTTCCTGCAGCTCAAACAAACACATCTTTACTGTCAGGTCAGTGAGTCTGTCTAGCTGCCATATCTTTGTGCCATCAATTTGTGCAAGCCTAACTAGCTTTCTTGTGCACACTTTTGACCAAACCTTTAAAGAGTTCTCCTCCCCATTTACCCACACTGAGGGAGCCGCCCATATCCTGGGAACTCAGTGTGGTCCTGTCAGTCTGATAGATCCTCTCTTTATCACCTGGCTCAGCAAGGTTTTGCTGAGGTTCAAGCCAGAAGAGCAATATGCTATTCTCTTATATCATAAGGATAAAATGATTCCAATACCCCACCTCAAATTCTTTTCCAAGCTGTCTTCCGACTTTCACGTAAATCAAGAAAATCAGTGTGCTGCTTTCCTTTCCCAAACTCCATTCTCTACCCTGGGAAAGCTAGGCTACACAACTTGTGCACTTGAGATCCCTTTCCTACTAGTAAGACAGTACAAAACCATTCCAGAAGTCACCATGGTTTTTGATAATTCCTGGGGACAATGGCATGGGGCCAGTCTATTTCCACACAAACTGTCCAAGTAGATCAGACTGTAGTTAGTTTGTTATGAACTGGCAAGTCTGTCCCAACAAAGTGTATTGGAGCCCATTCTACCACATATAAGACAGTCTGTTTAGTATGCCTTCAGAAAGTCTATGATAGAGACCTACAGAGCTGTAATCTGGAACTTAACTCACCCATCACCATGTTGTGCTATTACCTATCCTGTCTTCCAGATCTAATGACAGACATGGCAGAGTTGTTCTGCAGTCTTTTGGTCAGGACTTGTACCCTTTTCCTTTCTGATCTGGGAACTGTTAACTAATCAACAATGGGATCTGCAGAAACCAATACTTAAATGGTTACTTACCTTACTAAATTGTGGTTCCTTGAGATGTTCGTCCACGTGGGTCCCATTATGCACCCTCCTGCCCCCATTACTTGGGAGTCCAACTTTTTTGTTGGATACAGGATTAGCAAAGGAACTGAATTGCTGGTTGGAGCTGCAAACCCTTGTATGCCCTCAGATGTGTGGTATGAGGATGTACAGGGCATATGTACAGTTCCCACTGACACTGATGGCCAAAAGGTTCTAGACCTGCATGCATGAAGCCCCACCAGTGGGATTCACATGGATAATTGTATCAAAGAACCACCTATAAGGTAATCATTCTTTTTGATTTCTGTATTAGGTATTGCACTATTTAATAAGGTCATATATTTAGACTTTTTCTGAAGTGTTCATGCTTTAATTAAAAAATTGAATTCTGGTGCTCATAAAAAGATTTAACAGCCCAGCTCTAACTAGGGCTAAGCAGTTTCCCATTACATATCTGGCTCGATATTTTAGTACTACTTCACGTAGTGTCCCTATGGGCGCTCCACTTCAGGTGTCCTCACATCCTCAATCGGAGATTTCTATCAGCAATGCTTGTCTGGGTTGCGCATGTGTCATCCCCGTCTTACAGCGCCATTGGCATCTTGCACGGCGCACACGTGACCAGACCCCCCTCAGTTTCTTCTCAGCTGTCTGCGCTCTGTGATGGAGTGTCTTAACAATTAGATAGTCTGTATATAGTATTAGTTTAGTCAGTAGTCACTTACCTTTCACTGTTCACCCAGATTTAAAAAAAAAATTGTTTTCCCCCCTCGTAGTGTAGAATACTTTTTTCCTGCAGGGAACCTGCTATTATGCCTGGTTCACCAGGATTTAAAAGATGCACATCTTGCAGAGATGTGATAGCAGTATCAGGTGGATCGATGTCTGGGTGAGGGACACTTGCCTCAAAAGTGTACCCATTGTAAGAACCTAAAGTCCAGTGCCAGAAGGGACAGGGATCTCCACCTCAAACTCATTTTAATGGAAAAGTCGTTGAGGTTTCCTGGCCAAGATCAGAGGTGGATCTCATCGTCAGAGTCCAGAGGAGCTCAAATTGCAGAAAATTCTTTGTGGAAAAGAGCTTCAGCCTCAGAGACAACCGGCAAAAAAGAAGAGCACTTTGGCAAAATCTCTCCTGGCAATACCAACAGTGCCAAGATTAAGTATATATGAGGCACCAGGTTCTTCAGCAGCACTGAAGGACTTGCAACATTCTGGTGTGGAATTGAGTAAAAATAAGCTGGCCTCCTTCATTACGACACTGACAAAACATGCATCACAGAGACCATTTCACAGGTCAAACTGCCACCAACTGACTCTTTGGCACTGATGCTGACAGCGGCATCAATGTAAGTGACGGAGCCAACTCTGATTACAGCACTGATCACGATAATTGCACCGCCCTCAGTGACTGCACCGATGAAAATTTCGGTGCCGACATTGTCACTGGGACAAAAACACACTTCAAAATGACATACATGCATCTTTTTGAGGGCAGTAAACATCCACACCTCAGTCGCCGTCGTTTGGCATAGATGCCTCCCCAGTGCACATTGCACCTGAGGAGGTTCTTTCTCCCATACCATTTTCCAACGGGGATGAGGGAGAGGAAGGAGTAGTCTTCTCCCAACATTCCTCACCTGCCAGACCGACTCCTGGATCTCCAAAATAAAGATAATGTACCAGATACCATAGACAATTCTAGTTCAGACCACCCATACCTTT
Source organism: Emydura macquarii macquarii (assembly GCF_026122565.2). Classification (NCBI taxonomy): domain Eukaryota; kingdom Metazoa; phylum Chordata; order Testudines; family Chelidae; genus Emydura; species Emydura macquarii. Next base: position 198,039 of record NW_027131307.1, on the reverse strand, counting down.
CCCAATGCAGTGGCCCAACTGGGATACATAGTCCGCCTATACAAGGGGTTACAGCAGACCCCACAGCTTTTATAGGGACAGAAGCAGATCTCTATTATGATCTATCCCACCCGTTTCTGAACCATTTCTGGAGACTATTGAAGAAAGGGTAGAAATTATTGAGCAGGAAACATCACCTCCAATGCATAGCTCATCTTCCTCACCTGATGAGGCAATAATACCTCCTACGACTGCAGATGACTTCAGGCAGTTTCAGGAACTTTTTAAAAGAGTGGCAGACAATCTGGAAATTCCACTCAAGGAGGTCACTGAAACGCATCACAAGCTGTTAGAAATTCTTCACATCGCTTCCTTGTAAAAAATCATCTTACCAATTGATAAGCCATTCAACAACATCTGGCAAACACCAGCAACCATTACACCAACTTGTAAGAGGGCGGATAAAAATCTTCTCTAAGTGTATGGAATTTCTTTTTACCCACTCCCTTCCTAACTCCCTCATTATAGAGGCAGTAAGACAATGGGACAAACAGTCCCATTATAAGTTTACACTGCAGGACAAGGACTGCAAAAGACTAGACCTATTTGGGTGCAAAGAGTACTCATCTGCTACGTTACAACTACATGTAGCTAACTATGCCACATTGCTCTCGAATTATGACTACAACAATTACTCCAAAATCATGGAATTTATTAATGATATTCAGGAAGAGAAGAGAGAGCAATTCAGATTGCTCCTAAACAAAGGCCATCTTGTGGCTAGAACTGCCTTACAGACTTCCCTCAACGTAACTGACAAAGCTGCGAGAACAACAGCCACAGTGGTGGTCATGTGCAGGACATCGTGGTTCCACTCTGCACTTGCTGAAAGATCTGCAATCCATGATAGAAGACCACCCCTATGATAAGGTGAAACTCTTTGCTGCAAAAACCTACAAGGTCCTACATACCATGAAGTACTCATGAGCCACACTACACACTGTTGGTATTTACACACCTGCAACAAAGAGAAAACAGTACAGATATCAGCCATATCCATGCAAGTACCAACAATACATCCACTAACAAACATTATGAACCATAACGTAACAAACAAAGATGATGGCAGACCCATCAACAAACCCCAGTATCACAATTGTCATCCACAGAACAATTTTGAAATCTTGGTTGGGGGTCTGAACAACCTCCCTCACCACTCAGTGCTAATGATACCAACCATCCAATTCACTCGTCTATGCCCTTTCCATCACTTATGGGCGTCTATTACATCAGACAAATGGGCATTAGAGATCATATACTCAGGATATTCCATCCCATTTACCACTGTACCCCTTATTTAACCCCCTTCCCCGTCCTCCTTCAGGGACCCATCTCATGAGCACCTATTACTTCAATTGTTGTTGTACCTTCTATTTCTAGATGCCTTAGAACATGTACCTACATAGCACAGAGGGAAGGGTTTTTACTCCCATTACTTTTTGACCCCCCCCCTCCCAAATGGGGGATGGAGACCCATTTTTGATCTCAGAAGGCTCAACGGCTCAACAAATTCATAAAGGTACAATGATTCAAGATGGTCACGCTATCTACTATAATACCAGCACTGGAACGGGCATTGATTTTCAGCCCTTGACCTACAAGATGCCTATTTTCATGTAACAATCCACCCAGCAGAAAGAAGATTCCTCTGATTTGCACTGGGAGAAAGCCACTACCAATACAAGGCACCATCCTTTGGCCTTTCTGCAGCACCAATGTTTTTTTTGGTATTTGGAAGATGCTTGCTGCAGGGGCAGGACGTCTATGCAGGCAAGGGGTAATGATATTCTCGTATCTAGACAACTGCCTGATAAAAGCACACAATCAAGCACAAGCTATTCAAGTTACCCAACTAACAATGTTATTCTTTCAAGACCTAGGACAAAAATTAACAAAAGTCCACTTTGAATCCAGTACAACTGGAATTCATAGGAGTACATCTGGACTCTCTAACTGCCAGCGTGTTGCTACTAGACAACAGGTTTCCTACAATAATCAATGTAATATCATTGGTGAAGAAGAGCCCGAACATAACTGAACGCCCATGTCTCCAACTCTTAGGACACATGGTGGGTACTACATTTGTGGTGCAACATGTAGGCAGCACATGTGTGGGCGTACAGGGGTGGCTCGCAACCATCTACAAGCCACACAAACACAGACTAAACAAAAAACTCATAATGCCGAACAGAGTCAAAGACCCTACAGTGGTGGACACAACCCACTAATATTCGGGCAGGGATCCCGTTTTCACAGGGTTAGGATTACCACGGACTCACCACTTACCTAAATTCTTCCCAAAGCCTCACAATAACACACAAAATGCATTATTATATAAATTAAATGTCAGATTTGCACTAGCTTTCTGTCTAGACAGAATAAAACCCTTCAGAAAATTCTCTAAACTTTTTGTATCCGTCCAAAGGCACAGCTATTTCCATACAGAGATTATCAAAATGGATCTCAGGGTGCATTCATTTATGCTACCAACAAAAGAACGTGCAAGCCCCCACAAGGGGTCAAAACACATTCCACCAGGGCACTGTCTACATCTATACCATTCCTCAGTAACGTAACAATCATAGACATGTAGATTAGCTACTTGGGCCTTGGCACATAGTTACACAAAACATGCCATTGATCAGGCTTCCAGATTGGATGTATTGATAGGTCTAACAGTACTCTCATCTATTCACCCAAGTACTCCCAAGTCCCTTCCGTCCTCTGAGGGGGCACTGCTCTAGAGTCACCTGAAGTGGAGCACCCACAGGGACACCACTCAAAGAAGAAAAGATTACTCATCCTGTGCAGTAACTGAGGTTCTTTGAGATGTGCCCCCTGTGGGTGCTCCCCATCTACTTCAGAGTTAAAAATAAGGACTTTATGGTAGAGAAGGAACAGGGGTCTGGTCGTGCGCATGACAAGCGAGGTGCCGATGGTGATGACGCATGCACAACCTAGATGAGCACTATCTAATCAAGGACGTGCCAACACTTGAAGTGGAACACCCACAGGGATGCAAATCTCGAAGAACCTTAGTTACTGCACAGGGTGAGTAACCTCATCTTCGTGGCAACATTATATAGACGTTTTCTAGGAGAGACTAGGTTGAGAACTCTAGACATATTCTAACAGGTGCCCTAAGGTAATGCAAAGATTAGTACATTATCGTCTTTGGTTCAGTGTTTATACACATGGCCCTAAATTACTTGCGTTCTGTCTACTCACCCAGCTACTGTTGATGTTAAATTTTACATGGATTGGGTTAATATTGCCTTTTCTGGTGCATAATTAGTTACTGCGGTTGATCATGCAAAGTGGGTAACTGCATATATATAAATGGTCAAACACAAGACAGAATGTGGGTTTTAAGGATATTAGATTGTTCTTTCCTACTGAGACACTAAAAGCAACAAACATAAAGGCTTTGTTTTACCTACTGTCTGTGCATAATTCCTACTGGAGCTGTGCTGTGCATCAAGAATATGATCCTGACTACTTAGACCCCACTATGCTGCAATTAACTCTTTGCAGAATGAGTGTGACATTCTTAACCTAGAAGAGTCAAATGTTTTGACTCTTTGGCTGAATTTGGTTGACTTGATTGGTTTGTGGGCCACTTGACATTCTTTTCTGCAGGATCTAAGCTTTCTTGTAACTAAATTTCTTTTTTATCATGGTGCATGGAAAACATACATTCCATTCGTGTTTGGAAACTGATGTTGTGATTTCTGCCTGAGTCTACAGACAACCTGAAACATGATTTGGAGGTGGAAACTCTCCTGCCCCAATTAATCTTATTGCGGTATTGGTTCTGAAACCAGTGACACTTCAGATGTAATCATTAACTATTTAATTGGTGATGGTTTTAGCAGATGAGATCTCTGAGGCAATGGAAGTGAAGGGAGACTGAAAATGGGAGTTGTTGCAGGAAAGGAAAAGTAGAATTGCTTTAGGAAGAGTTAACTGTTTCTAGACAAAAATTCTGTTTACAAAAACTGAAACGTTGGGTATTTAGAATCCAGAGTATGTTAGAACAGATTAGATTAGAGGGGTGTCAAACTCATTGTGGAAAGGACCAAATTCCATTTTAAAATTTTGGATCGGGGCATAAGTTTAGGATTCTGCACTCCTGTTTGGGGCACAGCAGAACTCTAACTAGGAACAATGGAAGGTATGCACAAAGAGCAACAGTGGTAGGTAGGTATTCTGTAGTAACTAAGCTTTTAGTTAACTCTTTCCAAAGCTCTTCTGACGTTGGTTCACCAACTGAGAAGAAGTGTGGAAAAAACATCTCTTTAGTAAAAGATAAAGTAATCAGTGGAAGTCTTCTAATATTTAAAGGTATAAAAATAAAAAATAAACTTATACATAGTATGTCTTTTAACAAGGATCACTCTTAACAAGGATCACTCTGAACAAGTACTAAGCCTCAATACTTATGCTTTCACATATAGAAGTTGGAGTTCCTGAAGATATTAACTGTATTATTTGGGGACCAAAAGTTATTCCTTTAGGTAACTTTCAGAACTTTAAAATACCTTTGTTATAGCATTGATATGACACTGTTTTTTCCCCTTCCTGTAGTCATAGGTTAAACATTTGGAATGTTTTCAACTATGTAAGCAACAGGTCTTTCCTAGATGAGTATTATAATCACGTAAGTTCAGCTCTTCTATAATAATTCAGTTAGTATTGCTCTTCTTAAATTTTAGAATTATTATAAATCCCTAATTTGACTCACTATATATCTTACTATAAAAGATCTATCAGTTAACATTTCTCCCAAATCAAACAAATAATGTTGGTATTCTTAAAATGGAGTACACAAATGTTTCAGATGCAGATTTGCTTTTGTAGACATCATGCTAGTTTGAATAATACAGGAGTAGAAGTTAACTAACGTACTCCTTCATAGTATGTTCTAACACATCTGTTTAGAAAAAAATGCAGCTAGCTCATATTATTCTTGGTTATTAAACTTGATTTTAAGGATTTCTGTTTTTGCATTTTTAATACAAGCTCACCGTGGGACTTCTAGAAAGTATTGATACAAAATCAGAACAAGTATCTTTAATTTATTCAAACATTTAATATATCTCTGACTGAAGAGGCTAAACAAAATTTTGTAACGGGTAGTGGGTACACCTTCCTTTTAAATCGCTCTTTGCAGTTCAGGGAGAGGAGGGTTTCTTTTATTTTTGAATTCCTCATCTGATGGGTTATACCTTTTGTTCCTTAGCCTCCACTTACATATTAGTCCCAGTCCCTGCATTCAGAGTTCACAAGTGAACCTCCCTCCCCTATCAAGGTAAGAGGCAAGGAGGGAAAGGAGGAGGCTGACTTCACCACAAATATCCTATAGTCTAGGGAAGGTGCAATGACATGGAAGCCAGGGGACCATGAATTCTGGTCTCACCTGATTTCTGTTCATATTTCTGGGAATTTGAGTCCTTTTATTGAGGAAGCTCTCATACCTTGTTCTAGATGGGCTGACAGATGCAATCATTTTTCCTCATTAAACAAGTCAGTTAACTGAGAGAATTCACATTGTGATAATCAGGGTAGGAAGGAGATCTCAAATACAATAGACCCAAATCTTACTCACTGAGATTCTCTGCCTCTCAGAATGAATGTGCCAAATCTGTGGCTTTAGCTATCATGTCTCTAACCACTAGATAACATGTTCCTTTGAGATACTGCTCTTTAGCAAATAACTCTGTAACTCACTGACAAAGTATATGCATTCAGTTCTAGTGGCTAGTTCGTTCACATAGCAGATAATCAGTAGTAGATTCATGATTTTTAAAGCCAGTAGTGACTATTGTGATCATCTAGTCTGATGTCTTGCATAGGACCGGTGAGAAAATTTCACCAGGTTAATCCTGCATCAAGCCCAATACTTGTATTTGGACAGAGTTTATTTTTTGAAGGTGAACTGATAAGGAATCTGCCATATGCTTGGTAGTTTATTCAGATCATTAATTATTCTTATTACTGGTTTGAGGTTTTTCCTTTTACTGCTTTAGCTCATGTGGTAGAAATCTTGATTGCGGATCTGAAGGTACTGGTTTCAAACCTCACTGACAACCAGTGTGATAGGTTCTATTGCATAGGATGGAACTTACTCATTTTCTTCATAAACATTAAAAAAAACTGGTTTAATAAATTGCATGGTGACAACATCCTTCAGTTTATGGCACAATGTGCAATAAGAGATTTGCTTCATACTGGCAGGGATCAGGGACATGGTAGGCAAAATCTGGTTGCTGGAGCACAGGCAAATACCCAGCTGTTGCTGCTGCCCCATCTCCATTCAATTTCAAGAAGCGCATGAGAAGCTGTAAGTATTTTGGGAAGTAAGTGACCGTGCAGACTTCAGAGGGTTACTTTGCCTGACACATTATGTTGATGTTGTTAGTATAACAAGTTGCTTTTGGTGTGCTTAACCATGTTGACTGAAAATAAAATGTTGAGCATGGTGCAGCCTCACACTCTTGGTGGCATCAACCATCCTGAAGAGTGGCTTTGGCAGTGTTGTTTCTCTGTTTGATATTCTAGGTAGGTTAACTTCATCACTTTCTGATCCTGGGGACCTACCCACAGAGGTACATCAACACTGTAAAAATTAGCAAGTTAAAACAAGCTTTATTTAGTGACGAGCTAAGGTTGTATCAGAAGATGTCATCCACACGAAAGTTATAAGAATGAGAACCAGAAGTAAGGGAATCTGTATTCTTTGCCACTTGAACAGCTTATTAAGGGTACAAAATTTTTTCGTCTTCTGATTTCCATTCTTTAACCTTTGTGTGGATGGAGTGTCCTAGTGCAACCTTTGATACAATATTAAGTCCATTTATTCCTGGCTGAATACTAGTGACATCAGAGCAGAAGTTTTGGAAGCATTCCTCATCCATTGCTAACTTTGCATATGCAGCAGCTTACCTAGTGATCTGTAGTACACCCTCTATCAGTTGCCTGGCTGGTTATTCCCTACTGTGATTACTGCCACCATTCCTTCCATGATAACTTTCTCAAAGATGATTTCCATCTCTACCCTGATATGACCGAAGTACATAAGTGTGGGCCTGTTGATTTCTGACAAGAGTCCTCTTCTTTCGAATAATATTTCTAACACAATTGTTTGTCTTTTTTGTCCAGAAGATACTCAACTCTTTATGAGCACCACATCTAAAAGACTTCCGTTTTCCTCTTGGCAGCAGCATTAGTTTCCCAGGATTCACATCCATAAGTTGCTATGGAAAACATTAAACTTTTCACCAGCAAACCTTCATACATTTTGAGATGCCACACTTTCACAAGAGAGGCCATGGCGGAGTGAGCCATCTCTAGTCATCTTCTGATGCAACCTTAACTGTTACTAAATAAAGTTTTTGTTTGTTAATAAACTGCCCTAGAGTTGCAATATGCATTTGAATGCTTAATATTTAAATTTACATAGTTACAAGCATGTAAGTGGTTTAGGAGCTTAAGTTCAGTTGATTTTCAATGAGTGTCTAAATCATTTTTGACAGTGGGACGAGGGGGCTTTCACATGCACTTAGGTACATGTGAAAATTTTACACTTAATTGTCACAAGAGGCCATTAGGGTTGCAAATAATATTAGGTGGTGTCTGTGGGTAAATACACTGTGTCATAAATAGTTGTCTGATACAGACGTTGCCTTTTCTCATCTGCAGGTGTGTATGTCATCACAGCATGGCTGTGGTCATCCATTTGCACGGTCTTCCGATTGTGGCGGGGGACCATGGACATTCACCACTTCTCTGGATTGACCATTCCTGATGGGGGCATGCATATTGTAGGGGGTGAATTGGGTGAGGTTTTCTTCATTTTTTGCCTCTGAGGAAGATGCAAGGTGTGTTATGATGTGCACATGAGGTACTGTTAGAGTCAAAAGTAACTCTTGCTGAGCAGTATAACAAAAGCAAAACATGATAGAACTGCCAATTTAGATATGCCCACCACCTAGTTCTGTGTTCAGTGCTAGGGTAAATTATCTATAGTACTTAATCCTTTGTGTATGAAAGCAACAAATATGTAAACCATGTTCTCCACTGCCAGTATGGGAAATGCATTCCAAATTAACTGTACCTAGTACAGTATCCCTGATGAACACCGTACCACCTCCACCAGTGCCTGCTATGCCATCTTTGCCACCAATGCCTTCTGTTCTCCCTACCTGTCCCACTTCCTGTACTTACCCTGCTTGTTCCTCCATTTCCCCGATGCCTTCCGTATTATCAGTGGTACCTGGAATGTCTCCTGTGAAAAATCCATCTGTAGCACCTTTTACCTACTGGAATAAATGGGTCTGGGATAGCAGCGAATGTGAACTGTTTGATTCTAGTATTTGTGGGTCTCAGTAATCCTATAAATCCTCTGATGAATTCTCAAAGTAGTGTGAAAACCCCTTCTAATAAGAATGTTTTTTATGTCAGTGTTCATGGAATGCTCTTTTTCTGCCATAAAAGCTGATATTAAAAGGTTATTTCCATGGGGTCTGTGTTGACACAGTGCATACGGAGATGGAGTACATAGGCTGAAATAACAGAAATGGATTAGATGAAGGTCTTGTCAACACAAATATTTATTTTGTGGCAAACTGGGGTGTGACTACCCTGCATTAGCCTGCCGATAGACTAAATGTCCATATGAACCATACTCGTGCATTAACAGTTCGTTAATACATTTTGTTGTGGTTACATATACTTATTTGCAGACTGGGTTGGAAGTAGTGGCTTTCCTGGTTCAGGTATTGGTGTCCCAAGGTTTGGAAGTGGTCCTAGTAATGGAATGGAAAATCAAATGTTGGAGGGGGGATTTCAGAACTCTGGAAATGGACCTAGTTAAGTGGTCCCCTTGCTTTGATAGTGCTCTTGAGCATTTAAGTGGGTCCCTGAGTTTTGAGAAGCCAGGGTCAAGTATGCCCTTTATTGTGTCAATAGATGAAATTCTTGATTTCTTTTATGATTACAAAGTGATCCCAGGGTTGGTCTCATTAAAATACCTGTCCGCGGGAATAGTAAGTGTTGCATTTGAAGCTTATAGTGAAGTAATGGCAGCTTTTCTAAGTGATAGGCCTATAGGCTTAAAAGTTAGACTTGTTTTAGAAAAGCTGTCCATGTTGTGTTCAGATTGCTGTTCACAGTGATGTGACTAATGTCTCCAGATTGTTTTTATTTAATTTACATATTAGAACCTGTGAATGGTTTAATTTGTAAATGTTTGTTTTGATTGCTGTGGCCGCTGGTTGGGTTCAGGACAGAGTGATGCTTTTAGTGATAACCAAGAAGTAACGTAGGTTGGGCATTGCAGCTGGGGAAGGTCAAACCTTGGAGTTGCATGCTTGCTCACTGGCTGCTCCGCCGCACCCCTGAACCCAGTGAGTGCAGTGGCTGGATCTTTGTGCTGCCATGGGGCCTTAGTGTGAGGAGATAGTACCGTGGTTGCTCCCAGACCCAGTATGCCCAAGGGAGCTGGAGCCAAATCAGAGTACCATTTCCACTGTCCCCCCCAAGTGTCCGTGTTTGTCCTCCACCTGTGTTCTGCAGAGCCGTGCACCAGAACATGGGTTACCACAGGGAGCAGACTAGGGATGCAGCTCCCTAAGATCAATCCAGAAATCTACCCCGTCTTATATTTGCTCAGTGCAACTGAGGAGTTGGCTCTACCCAGGACAGGAACCCAGTTTGGGAAATACACTGTGGGCATGGACAGTGATCAGCAAGAGGCAGGGGGCTCCCTTCAGGGCGAGGGTGAGGGCAGTGTGGTTGGTGGCATGTTCTACCTCCCTTATCATACAGCATGTTGGGGTGTGTGTGGGGCTCTCATACTAGTAAAACTTTTTTGTTAGTGTAGCTGGTGACTTACTCATCTGAGGGACTCCAGGGAACACTGCTTTTCTTAATTGCATCCCTGTAAATGTGTGTATTTGTAACACACATGCATGTGTATGCAAATGTGTGGCTGCTCTGACACAGTTATTCTTAACTAGTGAAATGTTAACATGAAGTTAGGAATTTATAATGAAAGCAATTGAGGTTATTAAACCTTACAGACTGTGTCTTCAGGCTGAATGTATGGAGGTCTAAAATTCTAATGCAGGGCATTCATGAAAGAGCTCTGGCTATCTATAAGCACACTCACCTGGGTTTTAAAATTGACATAGCTAAACACTGCTCTAATATTCTCATTGTAGACTTGCCTTTTACTATTAACCCTCACAGCATGATAGCCTTTGGCATGGAACTGAAAATCTGCTGATTTTTTTCTCTGTCATGAGGACATGGAGACAAATGTTTGGCAACTGTTTGCTTAGTCTTGCTTGGCAGAATAACAAATTCAAATCCTGTGGTGTTTGGAGTAGTCTCCAAAGGGAAGTGATGGAAGCCAAGTTGCTTGGTGTTTGTAAAACTAGAGTTTCCAGTGTACTAGAAAACATATTTAGGGAACAATCATAAATGGCGACCTGGGGGATTTAATACAATTTTGCTATCTCTACAGGTATTCAAATCAAATTCTAGTTATTAGCCCTGGTCTAGACTTACCTGGAGATTCGGCGGCAGCCAATGGGAGTTACGCAGGTTACACAGACTAGCTTGTGTAACTCCTGTCGACTGCTGTGCTTCCCTTCTGCGTGCTGTCTTCACTGCACTGCGCAGTGCTACGCTACTTGAGGGGTGGTTTTACTCAGTCGACTTCCTGATCTGTTGAGTGGGTCTACGCTGACTGCTCAATCGATCCAGAAAGATCAATCTGGCGGCGGTGACTTTGCTGCCGTCAGTATAGACATACCCTTAAAGAAATAGTCTTTTGTGGTGTGGGAATGGAAAGGAAACAAATATTTTACATGTACAGACTTAGCAGATCTGGGTTCTATTCCTGACTCGGCAACTGGACTGCTGTGTGACCTTGGGCAAGTTATTTCTCTTCTCTGTGCTTCTGTATCCACATCTTTAAAATGGTGATAATGACACTGACCTCATTTGTAAAGTGCTTTGAGCTCTATGGATGAAAAGTGCTGTATAAGAGCTGGCTATTATTATCGGTAATTAAAAATGGCAGTGTTCTTAAACATTTTACAATATTTAAATGATGTAACAATGTAATATGTTCCTGAACTTATTCAGGAGTACATTATGGAAATTTGCTATTGGCTCTATGCTTAAGTTTGTTATATTTAAGGTCAAGCTGTTGCTTTGATATACGTCGTCTGTTTTTTGAGTTACAATTATTTAATGACACCCTTTCATTCTGCCAATAAATAGTGTTGGTATATTGTACTGCTGAAGTATTTTTTTTTAAATGCAAGAAACAGAAGTTAAAACTTTAACAGTGCCCACAGGTTTACATACCTGCAGCACCAATGCGTATAAAACTGTCCAACCAAGTGCTTGCAGCATTTAAAACATTGCCATTACTATTATAGTTACACCACTGCTGAGCAAGTCCTGACAAAGGCTATGCCCACAATAGATTCAGTTAAAAAACATTGACGTTTTACTGTGAATTGGAACCTCCTGTGTTGTGGCTGCAGTGATGTGACTTGTCCTTCCCTTTGAGTCTGTCTCATCATCTTTTTTTCATTAATAACTTTGTGCTTTGTCAACTCCTATACTTCTCTCCCTCCAAATTATTCCATATGGGCCTAAGCCAGCCTTGGTTCTCTTTCATACTCTTGCTACACTCACAGAGCACTCACAAGCTCAGTCTAAATAGAAATGTTTTTAAAAGATTTGAAATTACTGGGTCTTCACCTGCTCCAGAAAACTACACCAATTTTATAAGATTACACTGTACTTGGTATCTACAAATAATCTATCTCTAAAATCCTGATATATGCATTTATGTTCCAAAGTGTAAGTTATAATCTCAGCCCATCTACACTACTCAGTGATGTTTCCTGCACATACATCTCTTTTTGTAAACACTTTGTCCTATTTGATGGTGTTGATGGCCTTTTTCTGGTGTGTTACTCCTTTTCTCCTGAGTGCAAGCATAGGGGTAGAAGGGATTGCAAAGGTCATCTAGTCTAAACCTCTACCAAAATGGAGGATTTGTTGTGTCTAAACCATCCAAGACAGATGACTATCCAGCCTCCTTTTGAAAACCTCTGGTGCAGGAGCTTCCAAAACCTCCCTAGGCAGTCTGTTCCATTGTCCTACTGTTCTTACATTTAGGAAGTTTTTCTTGAGATTTAATCTAACGAATGGAAGTAAAGATTTTACAAGTTATTAAATTAAACCTGAATTTAAAAAAATTAGCCTCTTTACCTAAGAAACAGTTTAATCTCATTTATATGTAATTTTTTCTCTCTCTCCTCCGACACTAATAACTACATGAAACTTTATAGACTAAAAGCCCTAATTGCTTTGCCACCTACTCACTAAACCCTTTAAGCTGTTTGAAGTTGGGAACCCAAAATCACAAAACTTTTGAATATGTAGAGAGTACATAAAGTGAAGTTTCTTCCTTCTCTATCCTTTATTTCTAATAGTTGCCTATAGAACACTGCCAATCACTATTCATATAAGCACTAGGCAGCTCAGCATCTTGGCTAAGCTCATGAAGAAAGAGCAGTCAAGTCCACTTTGGGGAGTGATTGCTGAACTTTGGCTGTCCGTTATAGAAGTCATTCTTCTAACTCAGGGGTGGGGAACGTCTGGCCCGTGGGCCATATACGGCCCGCAAAATGGTTTGGTCCGGCCCGCGGCGGGCCGTATAAGGCCCGCGAAATCATTTGGTCTGGACCTGGTGGCGGGGGGAATTCGGCGGCGGGGCGGTTTCACAGCGGCGGCGGGGTTCTGTGGGGGGCGGGGGGCAGTGGCCGCCGCCGAAACCCTGCCGCCGAAACCCTGCCGCCGTTTGCCCCTTTTTGGTGGCGGGGGGACTTTGGCGGTGGGCACTGCCCCCCGCCCCCCCCGGAACCCCGCCGCCGCCGTGAAACCGCCCCGCCGCTGAATTCTCCCCCGCCGCCAGGGCCACCATCAGGCCCTTGACATAAAAAAGGTTCCCCACCCCTGTTCTAACTCATCACAATTCCAGGATCAATTTCAGTGTTCTTAAGAGTGACACCTGGGTGTGGCAAATGTCACTTCACAGGATGACACGTGACTTGGTTGCCCAGTCCTTGCCTTGGACTAGGAGGGGATAGGACTTTCTGCTGCCTTCACTTTACTTGTGGAACTATTTAGTGCTATCATCACCATAGTCCTGTGCTAGTATCTACCTGGAAAGTAGGGCAGAGGCAGGTAGTCATTAAGTTATTTGCATTCTGGTAGTGCCTGGGTTGTGGGTCTATTGTACTGTGTAATGTGTAGAATACAGCTCCTCTGTCAAAGAGCTTACAGTCTAAAAGATAAACTGGACAAACACCTATGGGTATAGGTGTTACCAAGAGCTACTTATATATTGTTACAGGACTTGGGGGGAAGTGGGACACCAGGAGGAAGCACAAAGAGGAGGGTGCAACGGGGGAAGCCTCCTGATGTGCACTGAGAAAGTAGAGCAATCACCTAGTTATCTTAGGTGCTTCTACACGAACGCAAGAAGCCTGGGAAACAAGCAGGAGGAATTGGAAGTCCTGGCACAGTCAAGGAACTGTGATTTGATCAAAATAACTGAGATTTGGTGGGTAACTGACAGAACTGGAGCACTGTCATGGATGGATATAAACTGTTCAGGAAGGACAGGCAGGGGAGTAAAGGTGGTGGAGTTGAACTGTATGTTGAGAGCAATATAATTGCTCAGAACTCCAATATGAAACTGGAGAAAAGCCTGTTGAGAGTCTCTGGGTTAAGATTAGAGGCGAGAGCAACAAGGATGATGTTGTGGTGGGCGTCTGCTATAGACCACCAGACCAGGAGGATGAGGTAGACGAGGCTTTCTTCAGACAGCTAGTGACAGTTTCCAGATAACAGGCCCTGGTTCTCATGAGGACTTCAATCACCCTGACAATTGCTGGGCTAGCAATACAGCAGAGCACAGACAATGCAGGAAGTTTTTGGAGAGTGTTGGGGACAACTTCCTTGTGCAAGTGCTGGAGGAACCTACTAGGGGCCATGCTTCTCTTGACCTGCTGCTCACAAATCAGGAAGAATTGGTAGGGGAAGTAGAAGTGGGTGCTAACCTGGGCAACAGTGACAATGAGATCGTCGAGTTCAGGATCCTGACATAAGGAAGAAAGGAGAACAGCAGAATATGGACCTTGGACTTCAGAAAAGCAGACTGACTCCCACAGGGAGCTGATATGAGGGGCAAAGGAGTCCAAGAGAGCTGGCTGTATTTTAAATAAACCTTATTGAGGGTACAGGAACAAACCATCCCAATGTGCAGAAAAGATAATCAGGGAAAATGCAGGCCCCTTCCTGAATGGGGGAAGTAACCTAGTGACAGATGATGTGGAAAAGGCTGAAGTATTCACTAAGGTGAGGGGAGTGGTACATACTCTGGAGGGTAGGGATTGGATACAAAGTGACCTAGACAAATTGGAGGATTGGGCCAAAGGAATCTGATGAGATTCAACAAGGACAAGTTCTGCACTTAGGACAGAAGAATCTCATGTACTGCTACAGACTGGATCGACTGGCTAGGCAGCAGTTCTGCAGCAAAGGACCTGGGGATTACAGTGAACAAGAAGCTGGATATGAGTCAACAGTGTGCCCTTATTGCCAAGAAGGCTAACGGTATATTGGGCTGCATTAGTAGGTGCATTGCTAATAGATTGAGGGAAGTGATTATTCCTCTCTATTCGGCACTGGTGAGGCCACATTTGGAGTATTGTGTCCAGTTTTGGGCCCCCCACTACAAAAAGGATGAGGACAAGTTGGAGGGAGTCCAGAGGAGAGCAACAAAGATGATTAGGGGACTGGAACACATGACTTATAAGGAGAGGTTGAAGGAAGTGGGCTTATTTTATCTGTAGAAGAGAAGAGTGAGGGGGGATTTGACAGCAGCCTTCAACTACCTGAGGGCGGGGGAGTCTTGTGGCAGTTTGAGCTAGGCTGTTCTCCATGGTAGTAGGTGATGGGACTAGGAATACTGGTCTCAAGTTGCAGTGGGGTAGGTCTACGTTGGATATTAGGAAGATCTCTTTCACTAAGAGAGTGGTGAAGCACTGGAATGGGTTACCTGGGGAGGTGGGGGATTCTCCATCCTTAAAGGTTTTTAAGGCCCAGCTTGATGAAGCCCTGGCTGGGATGATTTAGTTGGGTTGATCCTTTTTAGAGCAGGGGATTGGACTAGATGACCTCCTGAGGTCCCTTCCAATCCTAATGTTCTATGATTCTATGATCTTCTAAGATTCTATGACACAAACTGTTTGTGAATTTTCTTTTCTTGCTTCTGTAGAATTTGTTCATTTTGTTCCTTGTCTCACTCCTTTTGGGGCCTGGTGCCGTTGTCCTAGACATATTACTTGGCTCCCTGTTACATACACTTTCACATGGGTCCCTGTCTTCCTTCTCTTTTATTGTGACTATTTCTGTTTCTTTCTCAAGCTGCTCAATCTCTTGTTCACAAGGATCATAGAGCCTGCTGGTTCCAACATCATTTTGCTTTTCCTGCTAAAGGAATTTTGCCCCAAACAGTATTATTTAATTAGCAGCAAAGGAGAAAATATGTCACTCACGTTTACTCCTTAAAATTGCACAAGAGCTCATTAAATTTCCATAGGACTCCTTGTTTCTCACTTCAGTAACTACTTATGATACAAAATATGGTTGCTCTTTTTGATTGATTAATTTTATATTTGTTAAGCTCCTGTATCTCTGCTGTTGCTCAGAGCTTTCCCAAGCCACAGCAGCAAAGTGATGTTCACATGATTCTTAAAAAGTGAAAAAAATCTTGTTTTTCTCTACTGCTTGGCAAAATAATGAAGATCAGCAGTTCGGTATAAAAGCATTATACAGATTCATAGCACAGCGCTGTATATTTGGTTACATTCATAACCATAGGGTAACTGGAAACTTTTTTTCTAATGAGAGCTTAAAAATACTCTTGGCATTGATAACTTAGAGCTCTCATCTCGCCATAGAAAGCCTCTTATTTGCTGCTGGCATGTGAATTTATCAAACCTTAATGCAGATTTAAAAACTGCAAATAAAAATACTTGATTCTCAATCACCTCTTAACTTACCTGTTAAGACCCAGGTTCTTTAATACCTTTAGTATGATTGATGTAATCAGATATCTAAAGCAGGGAGATGGGTTACATCTCTTGCCTTTCTGTAGTGGGCTTAGGGGAGAGAAATCTGAGCCTTTAATTGTGGTCTTTCTGAATGAAAAGATGTTCATTTAGTCTCCATAGTACAATGAACAGGATTTTTCCAATATTAGAATATAGGCTAAGCAAAATTTGAATAGGTTAGTTTGTGACTGTAGTGATTGAATTAGTTCATACCATGGTGAGCTGGACATAGCTAACATAATAGAATATAAAGGATGAAATGTTAGTGATTATGAAACATGGTAGAAGTTTCTGAATCAAAAATCATGGAATCCTAATAATGGAAATTAGAGAGAGAACCTAGTTGTCTAGTCCAGCCTTTTGTCAATGCAGGATTATTCCTTGTAGTATGTTCCTGACTGCTGTTCTTCTTTTATGCTTCACTAGGTTGCATGGCAAAATTTCCCTTCTGATACATATTATTTAAGTAGCAGTGGATGAAGAAGAATAAAATATAACAATCTTCTGTAAGTTCCAGTGGAACCATTTCATTGAAAAGGTACCAAACTTAGATAGACTTAAAGGTGTGTTACAATTAATAGCCTTCTTGAATTTTTATTCAGCAGACTTTTTGAAGATTTCAATTGACTCCTTGGATTGATATTTGCCATATAAATGTTAATTTTTCTCAGTCAGATTTTAGCATATATTTTTGTCAGTTTTTAGTAAAATGCTAGTCTTTCTCTTTTAGTCTTTAATAATTGTTTAGTGACAATAAGAAAATATTTATTATTGGATGGGGTATAGTTAACTTGACTTTATAATGTGCTTTATAATGGGAGCATAATACGTAGAAATGTTTGCATTTCTGAAGAAAATAATTTAATTTAGTCTTTTCCATACAGTTGTTCTGTTCTGGGAATCCTGGTCGTATTACAATACACTTTTTCATCTATTATAATGAGGTGTTGTCAGTGTGTTAGCAGTCAAGTGAGTCTAAGATCTGTATCTGTTCTTCTAATATCAATAGTGCATCAGAGAAATAGCATAAAGGTCTTGGAATTTTAAGCAACATGTAAAAAAAATAAATGGAAATTTGAGAGATATCTGCATATATTGACTTGGAGATGTATTTTGAAATTCCAAGTTTCAAAAAATAACTTTGTATAACTTGTAGTTTGAAATTTGTGTTTGTGAATGCATTGATATTTTACACGCCATGTATAAAAACCTCCCTCTTCATAGTCTATCAAGCTGGTCTGTGGAAGCCGCTGTTCTAAGACAGACATCATTACTTCTCTGTACTGAGAGGAAATAAACTATTTAGAGGTGGGAGAGGTTAACAACACAGGAATATAGGATGGAGTTTCTCAGACTTTTCCCACCCAGCACCCCTACAGCTGGTGGGTGGGTGTGTGTGAGATAGATCTTTGGGATCATGACAAGAAACAACTGTGGCTCCTTCTGGGTTAGAACATGCTGTCTGCTGTGTGTGCTTCCTCTTCCTGTTTGCATTGAGCTCTGCTTCAAGGAATCGCTGATTAGCTATGGTGAGAATCTGGTTGAGCACTGTCAGGAGTCACAAAGTGAAGCTCCACACAATTTTTAAGCAGTGCTTTCCTGGAGTACATTGTGGTGTATTGCAGTGGAAGAGTTGGTGAGAATAGGACAGCAGCAGGGTAAGGGAAGACCACCTCTTACTGATCCTCAACTTGCCTTTTGGAGTCTAGTATTTACTGGGTTTTGTCAATTTTCCTGTGATCTCCTGGCCATTGCTTTATGACCCAGCCAGTGTCCAGACCCACAGCTTGATAATTCCTGATTTAAGAGAATGGAAGCCTTCTCCAGTCTCATAGAAAACAATTTTATGTGGTGTTAATACTTTTTTTCTGTGAGACTGGAGTAGAGAATTAGTTCCTTTTTATTTTTTCCTACAAAGTTGTGGACTTTGTTTCTCATCCTCAAGCCCTAGGTGGTTGAAACAAAGAGCTTCTGCTGCAGAGTTAACAACTGAGGACAGTAGGGGGAGGAGGGGAAAGAAAACACCAGTGTTTAGGAGAAAGGGGACCCAGCTCTGCCTTAAGAAAACCCTTTTTTCCCCTCTGGATGAGTTGGACCCCTTTGTCACTAGCCTTTGTTGTCTTTTCTCTTTTCTCCTGTTGATCTCAGTGGGCTAGACTGCAGGTTGAGCATGAGAGTCCAAAAACAGACAACCTTCTGCACTCTCATCCTTATCTCTGCAAAACTGATAGATCCTTAGGTCATATGCATGTCCCTCATATTTTCTCTGGGCATGCACACCAAGCTAGAAAAAAACCCTGGTGGAACATTTACATTTTACTTTTTAATAGTGACTTTTCTGCAAAGTTCTTCTTTTGGTATCAAGATTTTTATAGGAAATTTTCTCCTTGTGCACAGCACTTTCATAGGCTTCCTGAGGGGTACTTCATTAATATGAATAACTGTTAGCAGCAGTATGCCCTTTTTCAGTCTTTTAATAATTTGGCTGCATTAAGAAAATATTTATTATTGGTTGGGGATAGTTAATGCATTTATAATAGGAGCAAAATGTTCATATTTCTGAAGAAAATCGTTCAGCTCATTGTCATCTCCATACATTTGTGCTGTTCCGGGAATGCTGGTCTTATGATACTCCTTTTCGTCTGCTAAGATGATGTGTTGAAATCTTATCTGCTTTCTGAGATTCTGGTATATTTAATGTGTTTCTTGTAGCATTGCTATCTACTAGTTATCAGAAACCGAAATAAATATATGACCTTGGGTTTCATAGGATGGAAAGTGTTTAATTTTTCTGCCCCAACATAGTCTAGAACTGGGGTAGTGAAAACATTTCTCTTATCTATGATGGGGTAAATGCATTTGAGATCAACCAGTTACAGATTCAGAAGAGGGAGGAGGGAAAAGAAAACGCCAGTGAAGAGAACAAATAGATGCTGTCAGGGCTATTGATTATGGTAAGCCAGTGGCTTCAGGTAAGTAATGTAAAAAGTTGATCAGAATAGCAGTCAGTCTACCAGCTCTAACTCAGCCCCTTTGCAAATTATTTATTTTAAAGCTACTCTTAGAAGTTTTTGATGTTAGCTGAAGTCAGAAAAGCTTGTAATTGGATGAATCAGTGTAGTGACCATCATTCTGCACTATCTCCTAGCATACTAACGTTAAGTTCTTGTTCTTGGTGTCCTGTCCTGCTGGGAGTGAGGGTGATTTGATGCTTCCCATGATTGTGTGTTGGGAAGTGACCGGCACTACTCAATGTTAATAGCTAAAAAACAGCTGTAACCATACTGTGGCTCCCTTTAAAAAGTGACACTTTGAAGAACAAATACTGAGAGATTGTGCAGGTTCATTTGAAGCTACACCACATATCCAGAAGAGGGGCCTTTCCTACTCCTTGAATCTCAATTGTTCTTCTTTCCCTCTTGGTTCTTGATCCTACTCTCACCTGCTGGTTGACTTTCTTGTGCCATCTTACTCTGGGCCCAGCACCAACTCTTGCCACTTATTTGACTCTTCTGCCCCTCCACGTCATTAAGATTCTCGTTCACTATGGGTCTGATCCAGTGGGAGTCTTTCAGTGGGAATTTGGTCAGGTACTATTTGCTGAGACTTGAGTATTGTCATCACCTCTCTCTCTCACCTCTCTTTCTCACCAACAGAAATTGGTCCAATAAAAGATATCACCACACTCAACTTATCTCTCTAATATTCTGCAACCAATACAGTTACAGCGACACTGCATGCTATCTGGATTGTTAGATGAGAATTTTTCTAATTACTTTTTTCCATTTGCTTGAGGAAGGCGTTTGTTCTTTTTGTGTTCTAGTAAAAATAAACTTTTGCTTTTAAAATACCTTTTTTCCCAAAACTGTTAATTTGAGGCTAGACTTTCAGAAGGGCTCAGTTCTTATTTAAGAACATAGCAGTT
This sequence comes from Emydura macquarii macquarii, assembly GCF_026122565.2. Taxonomy (NCBI): domain Eukaryota; kingdom Metazoa; phylum Chordata; order Testudines; family Chelidae; genus Emydura; species Emydura macquarii. The sequence goes on along the minus strand of NW_027131307.1, from coordinate 177,864 downwards.
GCTAGAAAGGATCACACCACTAGTTCATCTTGTCCAGCATCCTGTCTCGGTTAACGGCCAGAACACATGTTTTAGAGGAAGAAACCCTGTAGTAGGCAGTTATGGGGAAATCTTCCCTCAGAGAAAGCTTCCTCCTAAGCCTCCATAGTTAGATGTTGCCTTATGCTACAATGTTTGAGGATTTATATCCTTTCCAAAGTTCTTGCTTGTTTTAAAAATGCTTACTATTATAACCCTGGATATTCTTACTTGTTATAAAAGTCTGATTCTTAATGGAATCCTACTAAACATTTGTCTTTATATCTCATTTCAATGAGTTCATGATAAAAGGAAACAATTTGATCAGTATGTCACCTTTCACTTTCATTGCATGTCCCTTTGCTCTTGTACTGTGAGAGACTGAATAAAAGTTCCTAATCTACCTTTTATTAGGCTGTTCCTTATTTTGTATACTTTGATCATCAGGTCTCTCCTCTAAGTTAAACAGTCTCCGTCTTTTCAATCTCATATGCAAAACTTTGAGTTACTTGAGCATAGAGACTGTAGGAGTAGGTTGTAGTCTGTATTGAATTCTTAGGTTAAAATGTTGAGGTACAGATTTCAGGAAAAGTTGCTGTTGAACTGGACTTTGCAATTAAGTGGACTTTGAAATTAATAGGCTACTAAGGTAAGACTTCCTTAGTGTGTTTTAAGTAGTACTGGAGGCATTCACAACATTGGTTGTCTCTTTTTTTTAATGGTTTCCAGTAAAATACAAGAGAGACTAAAAGAACACCACTATGAAAATATAGGAAAGGGAAATAACATACTAAATAATACCTTAGATCTGAATTGACAAAAATAAATCAACAGTAATAATTCTTAGGTCTAGTCTTTATTGCATCAATGATGATACCACTAGGAGGGTACACTGAAATGTGCAGAGAAATAATGAACTAATTCAATGTTTTCAGGAAGCTCATTAAAATGGCAGTTTGTGAGTGTATGTTAATTCTGTACATAATTAACTCTTGAAGAGATTCCTCCCCAGTTTTCCTGTTTATTAGATCGGTGTGTGTGTTCGTTCTGAAATTTAACATCACAAAACTCAACAGTTAGGCAATAGGGAAAGGCCATGTTTCATCAAGTTAAGTGTTCTGTATTCTTTCGTTCCTTTGTATGTTCTTGAAAGCCGTTCCTCTTCTGATATTGATTTTTCTTTTACACCATATTTTCCATAAATACAGTGAAAGTGCACTCTATGGGCTATCATGGGTAATTTTTTAACATCAAACTCTCCCCCTCCCCTGCTCAAAAAGATATTAGCAGTTCACTAAGAGTAACTCATAAAAATTTGGTTGTAAAGAATTTAATATTGATTTGAATCTCAGCCAGACACTAGCACTAGATTGTTCCTACTTAATAGGAAACATTGAGCAATGAATCTTTAAGCTAGTACTTTTTAAGCATTTAGATGTTTTGGATTTACAGTACATAGATTTATTTTTGTGTGTGTCTTTATTAGTGATTGATATTCAATTGCATTTTTCAGGGCAATAAAAACAGCGGTGTTGATATTTACAAAATGACAAAACATCCACCGAATAGAAGAGGGATCAACTTTGAGGTGGGAGCCCACTTGGAAGCCCGTGACAGATTAAAAAACTGGTATTTTTTTAAAACTTCATATTAAACTTTTTGTGATAGTTAATATATCTTAGAATGTTACGAAGTCTTGGTGATATTAGTTTTATTCTTCTCCCAAATGTTCATGGAATCCTGTTTAGTGGTTTATAGGGAATTAGTTCATTCATTTTATCTGTGTACAACATACAAATTATATAGCAACTATTTCAAAGTTGAGAATTTTTTTCAGCCCAAAATATCCAAGACGAACCTCACCGTGTCCCCATCCAGCAGTGTTTAAGCTCCTACCGGTTTATAAGACTTGCTGTCTTGTACTCATTTCTAAAGGTGGCCAAATACTGGATTGAGGGACTGAAAATAGGACTGTCCTCCTGAGGTAGGTGCCCTCGGCTGAGAATGCTGCTCTGTTGTCTGCCCACTGGAGTTTAGCAGTGAGGAAGAATATTTGTTGACCGTAAATGCTATGATGGAGCAAATGGACAGAGTGTATATTGGAGTATTTAGGCTTTATGGATAATTCTCAGTATCTTGAATTGTACTTAAGTCATAGGAAGCTAGCTCACTGGACAGGTGTTATCTGCTGGCCCCGCTCAATAAGCGTGACACTGCATTCTGTCTGCACTATCTGAAGTGTCTGAGTGATCCTCAAAGTCGTTCCAGATACCTCTAGAGTGCCCTATGCTAGTGAAATTTTGAGGTGAGAGACCCATATCTGAAGATAGCATGAAATGCCTTTTACTATCATCTGGGAATCTAAGAGCAGCATGTAGGTCCAGTATTGCCTCTGAAATTGAAAATCACTGGAACTAAAGATTTATCTTCTGTGAATGCAAGGATCAGTCACAGTTTTCACCAGTTTACTTCATATTTTTCGTTCTGGCTGCCTGCGTCAACTCCACGTTACGTGGATTGAGCCTTGCTTTCCTCCATCTTGGTTTGGCAGTAGGCAGTCAAGGTGGTTCTTTCAGTGCTTGTTTATGTCAGTTCCAGTTAGGCATGTGCGTGACTCATGTACAGCTGCTGGAAAGTTTTTTTTCCCCCAGTGATATCTGTAGGGTTGGCTCTGGAGCCCCCTGGAGTCGCACCTCCATAGTGTCCTATGTAGGGCTCTGCAGACCTTCCACCTACTCAGTTCCTTCTTATTATCTGTGATGGTTAGCTGGAATCTATCGCCTCTTGCTTTGCAAGGGTCTCTCCTCCAGTGTTTTCTCTTTCAGTTGTCTGTAAATCATTAGAATTAAGTGTTGGTAGTTAGTGAGTAGTTAGATTGATAATAGTTAGATTAGTATGATCAATACCCTTTTCCCTCCTCAGGGGCCGGGGCATGCCTTGGTCCCCTGATTTCGAACCTGGTGGGGCTTGTAAGAAAACCATGCCAAAGAGTGACCCACACAGTAAGTGTCTTCAGTGCCTTGGGGAGACACATCAGAAGGAGCGCTGCAAAATCTGTACAGACTTTCATCCCCACAGGCAGAAAGAAAGAAGCCAGAGGCTAAAGTTCCTTCTAATGGAGGCAGCGCTACAGCCATCCCCAAGCCAGTCGGAGCTCGGTCCTAGCTTCTCAGCATCGATCAGGAGTGCAGTTGGGTCAGTTCAGGACACTGTGCTGAGGAAGGAGCCTGGCTCGAGACCCTCGGCATCGCAAGTGGTCACCAGCACCGAAGATTTCATCAAAGCCACGGCATCGCTCTCATTCTCTGGTGCCTAAGAAAAAGCGGAAGAGTGCAGATAGCGGTTGCTCACCCACACTTAAGTCTTCTGTGCCGGGCCACCCAAGCAGTGTCGCTGCTGTGGCAGCACCATTGATTCCAACCCTGCAGAGCGGTGCATTGAGTCCAGTGTTGACCAGGGAAATAGGGGAGGAAGAGCTGCGTTCACTGTCTACCCTGTAAACCTTTGAAGTGGCTAGGGAGCTCATCGAGGACATTGAACTACCACCGTCATGTCCTGGTGAAAGACCATTGGCGGAAGTGCCCCTGGTGCTGAGACAGCACACGGCACCATTCACAGGGAAACCGGCTATGATGTCCTGCCATCTGTCGCTCCAGCACTGAGGGGCACCACACCACCTTGGTCCCCTTGGAGCAGGGGTGGCCAACCAGTCGGAGACGAAGAGTCAAAAAATAGATGTAGATATCGCAAAGAGCCACACCTCTCTTACCCTCCACCAAAAATTCACGCTGATGCGTCAATTTCGGTGGCAGCTGGTCAATTTCACTTACAATCTCAAAGAGCCGCAAAGAGCTGCATGCAAAGAGCTGCTTGCGCTCACGAGCCGCATTTATATAAGCAGAGAGCTGCATGGCTCACAAGCCACGGGTTGGCCTCCCTTGCCTTGTAGCGAGCACTCCGAATTGGACTCAGAGGCAGAGTTCTGTGTGTCGCAGAGGAGTCGGCACCAGAGCTGGGAGATGCCTCACCCCTACTCCATGCCTTGGCCTCTGAAGTGGCAGGCCTAATGCAGTGGCCATTTTGGACCCTTGGGCCTTCCATCAAGCCCATGGCCCGCTGTCAGGCTGATCTCTGTCTCTCGTGTTGGGGAGTAGATCTTTCCAGGCTCATTTGGAGACAATTTCGAGACCTGAGTCTGGTGCTGGCACATATGAGGAGCCAGTGCATGGCAACGAATACAGCATCGACACCAAGATAGACACTGACGGCACCGACGCAGAGGAGGAATGCCCGGCACCGCAAGACCCATATGGTGTGGAAGGGCAGGATACCATTCCAGTGAGGGAATCATCTTCCCCATTGCCGTATGAGACAGTGGCAGGCTCCACTCCAGCGCCATTGGCAGAGGACAGCAGGGCCCTCCAGGACCTCCTTTGCAGAGTTTCACAAAACCTGGGGATCCAGTTGGAGGAAGTCTCTGAAGCAGGAGAGGACCTGATGACAGACTTCTTGTTTCTATCAGGGCCCGCTAGGGTTGCCTTCTGCCTGATTATGACCACTGACAAAAACATGAAGGTACTGTGGCAAATCATTGCCTCAATTCCCCATACCCCCAAAAGAATAGAAAGTAAGTACTTTGTGCCAGCTAAGGACTACGAGTATGTTTATAGTTACCCACACCGAGTCTGGTCGTTGCTGCAGCGAATGAGAGGGAGAGGCAGGGAAACCAGGGACCCATACTGAAGGCCAAAGACCTGAAAAGGATGGGCCTCTTTGGCAGGAAGACTTATTCTACTGGAGGCCTGCAACTCAGGGTGGCAAACCAATAGGCCCTATTAAGTAGATACTCCTTTAACACCTGGGGTGCTATGATGAAGTTTGTGGAGTCTGTTCCCTTGGACGCCAGGAAGGAGTTCATAGCCCTGGTAGATGAAGGCAAAAACAACAGTTAAAGCCTCGCTACAGGGAGCATTGAGTGCTATGGATGCGGCGGATGGTGTCATAGCCTCAGGGGTTGCAATGCATTGCAGCTCATGGCTACAGGCCTCGGACCTCCCACAGGAGGTCAGACAAATTGTGCAAGACCTCCCCTTTGAGGGTCGGTCTTTATTTTCAGACCAGACTGACTCACGACTGCATAGTCTTAAGGACTCTAGGGCCACTCTCAAATCTCTGGGCCTGTATATACTGACACAACAAAGACGTCACTTTAGACCCATAGTGATGGTGGCTGCATTCATCAGACAACAGGGGATGCAAGTTTTAGATGACTTGTTGATCAAAGATCACTCCCGGCAGCAGGTACAATCGAACATAGAGCTAGTAACCCTGATATTTGCCAACTTAGGAGTCCTGATCAGTGTACAAATGTCAACCCTACTGCCTGTTCAACAGATAGAATTTATAGGGGCAGTCATAGACTCAAACCTAGCCAGGGCCTCCCTCACAGAAGCTCATTTCTGGCCTATGCTCTATCCTAAAGGAATGGAAATGGCACCCCCTGACCAATCAGGAGTTGTCTAAGACTATTGGGCCACTTGGCAGCCTGTACTTACGTAGTCTAGCTTGCCAGACTGCTCCTGAGACCTTTACAGACATGTCTGGCCTTGGTGTACCGGCAGTCCAGGGACAGCTTAGAAAAGCTTAGAAAAGCTTAGAAAAGGTAGCCGCTGGTGGTTAAACTGGGTGTGGTATGTGTGAGAGTTCCATTTTCAGACCCGTCCCCCACCCTTACCCTAGTAACCAACGCGTCGGACATGGGCTGGGAGGCCCATTTGGGCTCCCTGAGGACCCAAGGGCTGTGGTCACAGGAAGATGTGTTGACCCACAGCAACGTGAGGGAACTAAGAGTGGTACAACTTGCCTGTCAAGCCTTCAGACCTCATCTGGAGGGCAAGTGAATTGCAGTCAAGAGGGACAACACAATAGCGATTTTTCTATGTAAACAGACAGGGTGGTGCTCACTCCTCTCTTCTGTGTCAGGAAGCCCTTGACCTCTGGCATTTCTGTATAGTGAACGCAATATACTTAAAAGTCTTGTACCTACTGGGATCCCAGAACATACTTGTGGACCACCTCAGCAAGTCAATATCTACACACGAGTGTTCTCTCTGTCTGGACGTGATCAACGACATCTTCTGAAGATGGGGGATTCTCCAGATAGATCTGTTTGCAATGAGGTCCAACAGAAAATGTGCTCAATTCTGCTCTTTCCAACGCCATGATCTAGGGTCAATTGCAGATGCTTTCCTCATTCCATGGTCAGGTTGTCTTCTCTATGCCTTCCCCCAATACCTCTGATACACAAGGACCTTCTGAAGACCAGGAAGAACAAGGCACTAATGATCCTGATAGCTCTGGCGTGGCTATGACAACACTGGATTCCTACACTTCTCAAGCTCTCTGTAGAGAGCCCGATCAGTCTCCCACTAGTGCCAGACTTGATCATGCAAGACCACGGCCATCTTCGCTACCCAAACCTGCAGTCCCTGCATCTTACAGCATAGAAGCTCCGTGGCTGAACTAGTGGAAGATGGAGCGCTCGGAGCAGGTCAGGGAGATCCTTCTGGGAAGTAGGAAACCCTCCACTAGGGCTATCTACCTGGAAAAATGGAAGAGATTCTCATTTGGTCTAGACGAAAAGGCACCTCTCCGGAGATGTCAACAAGTCCTCTCGTCCTGGATTGCCTTTTACATTTGAAACATTAGGGGCTGATGATATCTTTGATTAGAGTCCACCTAACCGCGATTTCAGCTATCCATCCATGGGTGGATGGCTGTTCGATCTTCTTGAACCACATGGTAGGTTGCTTCCTCAAGGGCCTAGACAGGTTGTTCCCTCAAACGCATCAACTGGTCCGCCAACGGGACCTTAAATTGGTGCTGTCCGCACTGATGAGGCCACCATTTGGACCATTGGCGACGTGCTGTCTCTTGTATCTGTCATGTCAGGTAGCTTTTCTAGTGGCCATAACATTGGCCAGAAGGGTTTTGGAGCTGAGGGCCTTGACGTCGGAATCTCCCTATACAGTTTTCTTTAAGGATAAGGTTTGCCTGCCAATCTGAACGTAATTTCACAGATTCATTCAAACCAGGACATTTTTCTTCTGGTTTTCTACCCCAAACCACATGCTAGCAGCCATGAGCAGAGCCTTCTATATCGAAAGAACGAGACCTTTTAGGACGTCATCTCAGCTGTTCATCGCAGTGGCAGAAAGAATGAAGGGCCTCCTGATCTCTTCACATTGGATCTCGTCCTGGATCACATCATGCATCAGGGCATGTTATGACCTGGCAAATGTGCCTGCCCTGCCATTGACAGCTCACTCCACAAGGGTCTGGGGTGACCTCAACTGCCTTCTTGGCCCAAGTCCCGATCCAGGACTTCTGTAGGGCAGTGACGTGGTCCTCCATCCACACCTTTGCGGCGCATTATGCCATCACGCATCAAGCCAGGGAAGATGCAGCGGTCAGCAGCATGGATCTGAAGTCAGTATCACGTTGAACTCTGACCCCGTCACCTGGGGGCAGGAGGTTGCTTGTGAGTCACCTAATTGGAATCAACATGAGCAAGCACTCAAAGAAGAAAAGACGGTTACTAACCTGTTATAACTGTTGTTCGAGATGTGTTGCTCATGTCCATTTCAAGACCCACCCACCTACCCCTTTGTCGGAGTCACCCAGCAAGAAGGAACTGAATAGGTGGAGTATAGGCAGAGCCCTACTTAGGGTGCCATGGAGGCGCGACTCTAGGTGCCTCCAAAGCTGACCCTGTGGGCTTCACTGGGGGAAAAGCATTCTGGCAATTGTGCATGAGGCACGCACACACCTAAATGGAATGGACATGAGCAGCACATCTCGAACAACAACAATTACAACAGGTTAGTAACTGTCTTTTACTGTTTAATTGCAGAGATAGTACTCAGCTCTTTGCCCCTGTCAGCATACAGATCATACTGCAACCCAAATATCTCTCCATCTCCCTCATAAGTCTTGCTGATTCTGATTTCCAGCAGAACGAGGACAAACTGGAATTTCCCATGAGGACCCTCTCTGGAAGGATGATGTGCTCATTGACACCTTGTACAGCACTTGTCCCAGAACAAGGCAGTTGTATCTGAAATGCCTTATACATTGTTAGAAAATAGAGGAAATTAAAGACAGCAGATCTTAAATCCTGCTTGACTGGGTAGAGGTATGAAAGAATCTAGGTTGTCATGATAGTTTTGCAACTACAAATATTTAAGGGTATTTGCATCATGTCTTAAACTTCTAGCTTTTGCTCAGATTAGGAGGACTGTCTTGATTCAGTTCTATCCTGAATCTTTGTGCATCTATGGTGTTCCTTCCTCTCCGGCTTCGTCTTCACTAGAGAAATTTGGCATGGTGACCCTTGTGTAATTCCAAAGCCTGCCTGTAACCCATCTTGTGTACATGCAAAAGTACAGTAGAACCTCAAAGATACGAACACCAGAGTTCCGAACTGACTGATCAACCAAACACTCTGTGAAACCAGAAGTACTGTAAGCAATCAGGCAGCAGCGGAGGGGAGGAAAAAAAAAAGAAAGCAAATATGGTGCAGAGCAGAAACAGTCTGGGATCTGTGTTGATCTTGTAAGCCAAGGGTTCTGTTTCACCCCCTCTGACCTGACCCCACCCCACCTCCCTTGGAGGGGGAGGGAGAAGCTGTTTTCACACACCCCTGACCTCCCCTCCGAGCCCAGGAAAGAAAGCTGCTGAAGTTGAGCAGCTCATGCTGCAAGGCAAGGAACTGAAGGTTGCAGCCAAAGCCTGGCTGGGAGCTGGAGTGGGAGTCAGCTTTGCTCTGGAGGAGTTTTAAAGGGCCACAGCCTGTGCACCAATATGGCCCAAGCTATGCCCGTGGCTGCACTCCTGGATCCTGCCAGCACCTCTGGGAGAGCAAGGGGCAGGAGAGGAAGGGGTGCTGGCAGCAGGCTGGCACCAACCCCATGCGACGTGCTGCCTCTGGAGCGTGGCAAGCAGTGCATTGAGCAGGATGAGCCTTGGGGAGAAGATGGCTGAGGGCTGGGGTTTGTAGTGCCAAGGGTGTGGGGCAGGCCCTCCCAGTTCAGCCCAAAGGCAAGAAGCAGGAATAGGGCAGGGAGTTGCTTGCAAGCCAGGCAGTGCTGCCAGGTGCCACTTTTGCAGAGATCTCTCCAAGCCTCAGCTGGAAGACACTGACTGCAGGGTACGGTACCATTATGTTTTGTTCAGAGTTAAACATTTCAGAGTTATGAACAACCTCCATTCCCGAGGTGTTCGTATCTCTGAGGTTCTATTGTACTCCTACGGTATATATTCATTACAGCTACTATTTGGTTTATATTTTATTTAAGCCTTTGTGGTCCTCCACCGTGCCATACTTTAACACTTCAAAAATACTCCTGAGAACGTAAGAATGGCCATACTGGCTCAGACCAATGGTCCATCTAGCCCAGTATCCTGTCTTCCGACAGTGGCAGTGCCAGATGCCTTAGAGGGAATGAACAGAACAGGATAATTATCAAGTGTTCCTTCCCCTCTCATCCAGTACCAGCTTCTGGTAGTCAGGCTTAGGGATACCCAGAGCATGAGGTTGCATCCTAGACCATCTTGGCTATCCTCCATGAACTTATCTCATTCTTTTTTTGAACCCAATTGTACTTTTGGCCTTCACAGCATCCCCTGGCAATGAGTTCTATGACTATGCATTGTATGAAGAAGTACTTCGTTATGTTTAGTTTTAAACTTGCTGCCTATTAATTTCATTGGATGAACCCTAGTGATTGTGTTGTGAAGGGATAAATAATACTTCCTTATTCACTTTCTCCACATGATTAGTGATTTTTATAGACCTCTACCATATCTCCCCTTAGTTGTCTCTCTTCTAAGCTGAACAGTCCCAGTCTTTTTAATCTCTCCTCACATGGAAGCTGTTCCATACGTCTTCTCGTTTTTGTTGTCCTCCTTTGTACCTTTTCCAGTTCTAATACATCTATTTTGAGATGGGGCAACAAGAACTGCCTGCCGTTTTCAAGGTGTGAGTGTACCACTGATTTATATAGTGGCATTATGATATTTTTGTTGTCTTATCTGTCCCTTTCCTAATGGTTCGTAACATTGTTAGCTTTTTTGACTGCTGTTGTACATTGAGCAGATGTTTGCAGAGAGCTATCCATGATGATGCCAAGATCTCTTTCTTGAGTGGTAGGTTCTAAATTTGTATATAGAGTTGGGATTATGTTTTCCAGTGTTCATTACTTTGTATTTATCACTATTGAATTTCATCTGCCACTTTGTTGCCCACTCACCCTGTTTTGTGAGATTCCATTGTAACTCTTGGCAGTCAGCTTTGGACTTAACTATCTTGAGTGATTTAGTATTGTCTGCAAACTTTGCCACTTTACTGTTCATTGCCTTTTTCAGATCATTTATGAACATTTTGAACAGCACAGGTTCTGTTACAGATCCTTGAGGGAATCCCACTGTTTCTCTTCATTGTGAAAACTGACCATTTATTCCTACCTATTTCCTCTTTTAATCAGTTAGTGATCCATAAGAGGACATTCCCTCTTCTCCCATTACTGCTTAGTTTGATGCGAGACCTTGTCAAAAGCTTTCTGAAAGTCCAAGTACACTATATGGACTGGATCACCCGCCTCCATGTGCTTGTTGACTCCCTCAAAGAATTCTAATAGATTGGTGAGGCGTGATTTCCCTTTACAAAAGCCATGTTGACTGTTCCCCAATATATTGTGTTCTGATATTCGTGTGTCTGATAATTCTGTTCTTTATTATAATTTCAAACAATTTGCCAGGTACTGAAGTTAGGCTAACCAGCCTATAATTGCCAGGGTTTGCCTCTGGAGCCTTTTTTTTTAAATATAGGCATTATAATAGCTACCTTCCAGTCATCTAGTACAGAGGCTGATTTAAGTGAGAGGTTACATTCTGTAGTTAATAGTTCTGCAATTTCATATGTGAGTGCCTTCAGAACTCTTGTGTGACTATTGTCTGGTCCTGGTTACTTATTACTGTTTAATTTATAGATTTGTTCTGAAAGGTCCTCTATTGACACCTCAGTCTGGGACAGTTCCTGAGATTTGTCACCTAAAAAGAATGACTCAGGTGTGGAAATCTCCCTCACATCCTCTATAGGGAGGACCGACGCAAAGAATTAATGTAGCTTCTTTGCAATGACTTTGTCTTCCTTGAGTTCTCATTTAGCACCAGGATCATCTAGTGATCCCATTGGTTGTTTGGCAGGCTTCCTACTTCTGATGTACTTTTAAAAATAATTGCTATTAGTTTTTGTGTCTTTTGCTAGCTGCTCTTCACATTTTTTTTTGGCCTGGCTAATTATACTTGACTTGTCAAAATCTATGCTCCTTTCTGTTTTCTTGAGTAACTGCTTCCATTTGCTGCATGCCTCTTGGCTCAATTTTGGTGGGCTCCTCGAATTCCATATGTTCTCTGCTCAATATTGTAGGTCTTGAATCTAATGCTGACAGCTTCCCAGCTACTGACTATATATTTCTGAGATTCTTTCCCCCCTTTGCTGTGAACCTCTGTGAAATGGAGCAGGCAAGGTCTGTCTTTCATTATTTTGGGAGAGCAAAGTATTTGTTTTATTTTGTATTTGATTTTGCTGTTGCTCTAGTTGCAGCTGCTCTGCTCTGCTTCCTGACCAACTGACGCCAAGATTCATCCCATCATGATCCTATTATTTCAACAAAATTGCCATTTCATGGCTGCTGGATTGTGAACTGGACTTCATGTCCCTCATTGTACTTTAAAAATACTTTCAAAGTGCGATTTATTAGATCATATGTTCAGTAAAATTTACTGGGCTTTCAGGCTTTGTGCCCTAGAATACAGTGGGGCTTAAAGTTTGGGGAATTTAAATGAATGGCTGGAGGATACTTTCCTCTTGGCTGGGGAGTCGTTTCCCAGGCGGTCCTTGTGGGTGATATTCACTCTGGTTAGAGGAGTTCCTGAAATCAGTCCCAGGTCGTCTTTATGCCAGTGGGGAGTAGGTCACCAGTCTGTTCCTAACTGATTATATAGAGGCATTTATAGAGAGTGGTGCCTCCCTCAATTGCTCATGCCTTGAATTGCACAAATTAATGATGCACTTAAAAGAATACGTATTTCATATAGGTCCCATGTGAGAATTAGAAAGAAATGTATGAGTGCCTCTTGGATTTCTACGTAGATTGTTACCCCCACCCTGCATATCAAACCCTCGTCTTCTATTTCTTTAGAAATCCTAGGATGCTAATTGCAATATTAAAAGTCCACATTGAAAGAATTAAAATGATCAGGAAATGTAAGTGCATTTTCAACAACCGTATTATCCTATATCCATCACAAAATGTTAAATTGGTTAACTTTATTATCAGTTTTTCCATGCAGATCTTCTTGTCTTCCAGTTAGCACGAGTAAAGATTTGGCTTTGGGATTTTTCTGTATAATTGCTTTTTCCTCACAAGCTGTGTATTTTAAACAAAATTATCAGCTTTCAAATAAAGGATTTACAAGGTTGTTTCTTTTCTTTTGCATGCAGATACAGTAACTTTGTTAGTATTTAACAAGCTATTTGTATTCATTTGAGCTATGGTCAAGGGCCTTAATAAACTTAAAATATTACTTTTGTTGAGAACTGGATGTACTTGCAATTAGGTTTGAATAAAATATCCCTAGAGTACATGCTGTGTGTGTGTTTAGTAGTATCTTGTAGTCAGTTATGGCAGATTCTTAATACTGTTAAATTTCTTTAATAAATGAGAATTTGTCTAGAGAATTTTCACTTCTATGCCACTGATTGGAAAGTTAAACGTATTTCTAATTGGAGAAGTACTGGCAAGTTGGACACTAATTTTTTTTTATAAAACAGAAGACAACATAAAAATCTGTTTCACAGGCAAAAGTATTTGTGTTAAGTTATAATAGTGTTTTTAGAGTAAGAGATGTATTAATTAAAAGCACCATTTAGTACAGCTGCTATTGAAAGAGTTAATGTACAATTTCACTTAAATCCTTACATATGCTGCATTTTGTAGTGCGTGTTATTGCATTTTTCATTTCAGTTGACTTCCATGATTCTGGATTGTCTGTTTATATAGAGTAGCACATATCACTGCAGGTTGCTGTATATCCATCTGAAGTTGTAGGAAATGGACATTTGTATGTATTTAAGAAGTATGTGGTCATTTTAATTTAAAACTATATTATAATGCATGTGCACAATGAGCAGAGTAAAGGTTGCATTGTGTCATCTTGAAATTTGTGGTGTTTATAGCTTTGCTTGCCTAATCATGCCACCATAATGTTCTCTAAAGGCAGCTCAGTAGATTAAACCTTTTAGGTTTTTTTTAAAAGAAAAGTTAAAATGTTTAATGTGTATTTTACTGATCTGTGTGTCTGTCCCTATCCAGCCTTATCCAGGTGGCACTCTGGTTCTGCTGCCATGTGCAGGAAATACATGAGTTTACGTTTAATCAATGATACTGGTATGCATGCCTCTTCAAAATGTCTGATCTTTGTAGTTAGAAGTACTAGTGGAAAAGTATGGGAGAAAGGGGTGGCCTTGGTTGGTACTCTTTCTCCACGCAAAGGCAGATGAGCTAAGTATGTTGTAGCAAAAACGAGAGTCCTGTAGCACTTTAAAGATTAACATTTTTAATTTCTGCAGGCATAAGCTTTTGTGGGCTGCAACCCACTTCGTCAGATGTAAGAAACAGAAATCAGATAGGAGGTGTATATATATACATCCAAGGGTAAGGAACAACGATTGGGAGGGTAGGTGTTAGCAAAGTCCATTCAGTTAGAGTAGATGAGGCCTATTCACAACCATTGATTAGAAGGTGAGAATGTGTGAACAGTGAGAAATACTTCTTGTAATGAGAGAACCATTCCAAGTCTCTGTTCAGACCCAGTTTGGTTGTGTCAAGTTTGCATATGAATTCCAGCTCCGCAGTTTCTCTTTGAAGTCTGTTTTTGAAGATTTTTTGTAGAAGTATGGCAACATTCAAGTCCACTACAGAGTGCCCTGGGAGATTGAAGTGCTCTCTGACTCGTTTATGGATGTTACCATTTTTATGTCTGATCTGTGTCCATTTATTCTTTTGCGTACTGATAGTCTGGTTTGGCCAATATACATGGCAGAGGGGCATTGCTGGCACATGATGGCATATATTACATTAGTAGATGTGCAGGTGTGGCTGATGTGGTTAGGACCTGTGATGGTGTCACTAGATTCGATGTGCGGGCAGAGCTGACAACGGGGGATAGGTTTCTGGTTAGTGATCTTCTTGTATGGTGTACGGTTGCTGGTGAGTATTTGCTTCAGGTTAGGGGACTGTCTGTAAGCAAGGATAGGTCTGCCTCCCACAGCTTGAGCAAGTGAGGGATCATCTGCTAGGTTAGGTTGTAGATCCTTAATGATGTGTTGGAGAGATTTTAGTTGGGGGCTGTAGGTGATGACCAGTGGTGTTCTATTGTTTTCTTTGTTGGGTCTGTCCTGTAGTAGGTGACTTCTGGGTACCCGTCTGGCTCTGTCAATTTGTTTCTTCACCTCTCCAGGTGGGTATTGTAGTTTAAAGAATGTTTTATGGAGATCCTATAGGTGTTTGTCTCTGTTTGAGGGATCGGAGCAAATCCGGTTGTATCTTAAAGCTTGGCTGTAGACAATGGATCATGTAATGTGTCCAGAGTGGAAACTGGAGTCGTAAAGATATGTGTTGCTTGTGGTTGGTTTTCATTATAGGGTGGAATTAATGTGACCATCCTTGTTGTAGTTATACTCTGTCACTAACCATTTGATAAAATTAACTCACTACCAAAATTTTCTAAGAGCTAATTGACCCTTCTGAAATGCTTTTGGCATTCTCAGCTAGTAGGAAGGTCTCTTTGGTTTATCTGGACATGACATCTGAAGGGATTCATTTTTCAGTTCTTTTCCGAGATCTTTCCGCCTTTTATGAGTCCTGCTTGTTTGAGATGGAGAATGGTAGGGAAAATATGATTGTTTGATGATGTTTGTGTTGACTTTGAGGTCTGTCATCAGGCAGAGGAGAATAGGACATCTTTATTCTTGGGAGTAGGAGTAATTGTGTGTCTCTAGAGTACAAACGTTTTATGATTGTTTGTTGTGGCCTTCTGCCAAATGGATCATAGTGATTGAGATATCTTACAGAATTGAGAGGGAGCCATGCAGGCAGTGTGTTCTAGCTGTTGGCAGTATTTTAGATTTGGTTTCAGTAAATCTTTCATTGACTCTTCCTGTAAAGCAGGGAGCCTGGAGTACTGGGCCTGGTGCAAGACCCCTGTCCTTTTTGTGGAAGGGTGATCCCCAGCAGCAAACCCCATATGCAGTGCTTGCTTTGTCTTGGTGATAGCCACTTTAAGGAGCGCTGTTCAATTTGTAAATTGTTTAAAAAGCAGACTCGGGTGGCGTGGGGCCTTCGCCTCAAGCAGCACCTGGTTGAACAAGCCAAGCAGCCTGATCTGGTACTGAGGCCCTTTACAGGCCAAAGATTGCTCTTCGGCTTGGAGAGTGCTGCCTCCTCTCATTCTGGGTCAGGTGCCTCACCGAATAGACGGAGGAGCCATTCCTTGTTGTCAGTGTCAAGTGCGTGGGATGGTGCAGGTACCTCTGACCCTTCTCTGGTACAAGTGGGAAGGGCAGAAATCTTGTACTGTTGACTCCAGTTCTGGCCTCTGTGTGTCCCCTGAGTTTGGTACTGATGAGGGAGTTACTGTTACCAAGTGTGTCTGTGTCATCAGCATAACAGGCAGCTGCAGACCTCCTCTGTCTTTTGGTCCTGACCTCACCGTTGGTCCAGGATTTTCCCAGGGCTGTACCACCTATGCCCCCTCCAGTGGAGTAAGCTGCTAAACCTGGTGGCACTTCATCCAGATGCTCCCCTTCCTGTGTTGGGGATGGAGCCAGTACCGGAATTTGTGCAGGGGACCTTGACACTGGGACCCTCTTTGGCCCTGCTGCATTTGATACCACAAGTGCTCTCAAGGCAGCTCTTCCTTCTTCAGCCCCCTCACTGATGTCACTACTTTTGGGTGCTCCAGTACTGATGTCAGTCCCAGTGCAAACCACTTCTGGATCCGTCTTCCTGGCAATGAGAGCTGGTTTTGGCTTAGCCAACACCTTTGTCTTCATCACCAGATGATACCGTGTTCGTCTTCCCTTTCTATCCCGGATGATTATAAGACGTACCAGTAACTGCATCCCTGGGCATTGTTCCTCCAAGAGAACACAAACAAAGTGGTGGAAGTTTTACAGCTGCTGTCCTCAAGTGTGGGCTCTCCTGATCAATAATGTGTTCCTCCCTATAGCCGGTGGGAACCCCGTGGATTACACCAGCCTCAGTACTGCTGGTGGCAAAATGTATGGAGAAGCGCTACTTTGTTCATATGCGCGGATTCCATGTGTTCCCACTCAGCCCAGAAAACCCTGGTAGTAATGCCAGTAAATGGCAAGGCCTGGCCAGGGTAGGTTCAAGTTTACCCCTAAAGGATAGAGACTCCAAGTGACTGAATGTTGTGGGCAGGAAGATATGTACCTCATAGTCCATGGAGATAAGGAGCATTAATCAAGAGGCTTTACAGGCCAAGTATGATTTCCTTAATTGATCAGCCATGGCTACATTCAAGGAGCAGTTGGCCAAGGCTCACATGTGAGGAGTTCTGAGTTTTTGTTGTGGAGGGTTGGTTGGTTGCCTGAATGGCCCTGCAGTCTATTCTTGACATTGTGGACACCACAGTCAGGGTCATGGCTTCTGCAGTAACCAGGAGGAAGGTTTCCTGGTTGCAGAACACTGGGATTGCTCTAGCTGTTTCGTAAGCCATACAAGACTTGTACTTTGGCAGAATTTTGTTCTTGGACAAGATGGGTGACACCGTGCATTCCTTCAAGGATTCCAGGGCTACCTTGAGGTCCTTGAGAGTGTACATGCTGTTCATGTAAAGACGCCACTATGGGGTGCAGTAGCAATAGCACCCACAGCATTCCTTTGTGCTCTTTCCCCTGAAAAAATGTGACTACACTAGAAAGAGGGATAGATCCCACAATGCATGTCGTGCCTTCCAGGACTACATCGGACTTCAGTGGTTCACATACTCATGGACAATACCATGGTGATGTAATATGTGAACAAGTAAGGGGTGGGAGGGGACACACTCCAGCTTACTCTGTCTGGAGGTGATCAACCTGTGGCAGTTTTGCATTGAGTAGGACATCACTCCAGTAGCAGTCCATTTGCCAAGAGTCCAAAATCATCTCATGGACCATCTCAGCAGGGTTTTCTCCCTGAACCGTGACTGGTCCCTGACTGTGTTCTCTGGTTCAATGGTTCTCAATCAGGGGTACGTAGAATCATAGAAGATTAGAGTTGGAAGGGACCTCAGAACGTCATCTAGTCCAACCCCCTGCTCAAAGCAGGACTAACCTTTGTCAAGCCGCAGCTTAAAAACCTCTGAAGATGGAGATTCCACCACCTCCCTAGGTAATCCATTCCAATGCTTTACCATCCTCCTACTGCAAAACTTTTTCCTAATATCCAACCTAGACCTCTCCCACTGCAACTTGAGACCATTGCTCCTTGTTCTGTTATTTACTGCCATTGAGAACAACCTAGTTCCATCCTCCCTGGAACCACCTTTCAGGTAGTGAAAGGCTGCTATCAAATCCCCCCTCATTCTTCTCTTCCGCAGACTAAACAAGCCCAGTTTCCTTAGCCTCTCCTCATAAGTCCTGTGCTCCAGCCCCCTAATCATTTTTGTTGCCCTCCACTGGATTCTCTCCAACTTCTCCACATCCTTTTTGTAGTGGAGGGGCCCAAAACTGGACACAATACTCCAAATGCAATCTCACCAATGCCAAATAGAGGGGAAGAATCACTTCCCTCGATCTGCTGGCAATGCTCCTACATATGGAGCCCAATATGCTATTAGCCTTCTTAGCAACCAGTGCGCACTGCTGACTCATATCCAGCTTTTTATCCACTGTAACCCCCAGGTCCTTTTCTGCAGAGCTGCTGCCTAGCTCGTTGGTCCCCAGTCTGTAGCTGTGCATGGGATTCTTCCGTCCTAGGTGCAGGACTCTGCACTTGTCCTTATTGAACCTCAGCAGATTTCTTTTGGCCCAATCCTCCAATTTGTCTAGGTCACTTTGTATCCTATCCCTGCCCTCCAGGGTATCTACCACTCCCCCCAGCTTAGTGTCATCTGCAAACTTGCTGAGGGTGCAATCTACCCCATCCTCCAGATCATTAATGAAGATGTTGAACAAAACCGGCCCCAGGACTGCTCCCTGGGGCGTTCCGCTTGTGACCGGCTACCAGCTAGACATGGATCCATTGATCACTACCCATTGAGTTCGATGATCTAGCCAGCTCTCTATCTATTTATAGTCCATTCATCCAACCTATACTACTTTAACTTGCTGATAAGAATACTGTGGGAGACTGTATCAAAAGCTTTGCTAATGTCAAGGTATATCATGTCCACCCCTTTCCGCACATCCACAGAACCAGTCACCTCTTCATAGAAGGCAATCAGGTTGGTCAGGCATGACTTGCCCTTGGTGAATCCATGTTGACTGTTCCTGATCACCTTCCTCTCTTCCAAGTGCCTTAAAATGGATTCCTTGAGGATCTGCTCCATGATTTTTCCAGGGATTGAAGTGAGGCTGACCGGTACACAGAAGTCTTCCAGAGGGTACATCCACTCCTCTAGATATTTGCCTAGTGCTTTTTATGCAGCCTGTTATAAAACTAACGAAGTCAGTACTAACTAAAATTTCATACAGACAATGACTTGTTTATACTGCTTTATATGCTACAGACTGAAATGTAAGTACTATATTTTTATTCCAATTGATTTTATTTTATAATTATATGGTAAAAATGAGAAAGTAAGCAAGTGCTGAGACACTTTTGTATTTTTATGTCTGATTTTGTAAATAATTAGTTTTTAAGTGAAGTGAAACTTGGGGTACACAAGACATATCATACTCCTGAAAGGGATACAGTAGTCTGGAAAGGTTGAGTGCCACCACTCTGGGTCATCTTCACAACATGAGGCATCCCTGTGATCGATTTGTTTGTGATGAGGGAAAACAAGTGTCAACTATTCTGCTCCCTGTGGGGGCATCAGTCTGGGCTCTCTTTCCAATGCTTTCCACTGCAGCTTGGTCTTTATGCCTTTTCCCCTTATTTTGATCATTCTGCAGGTCATCCTCAAGCTCAAGGTGGATTGGGCCATGCTTGTTGCTCTTGTGTGGCTGAGACCGTGCTCTTTCTCAGACCACCTTGCTCTGTCAGTTCAGCTTCCCATACCGCTTCCTTGCCATCCCGACCTGCTCACTCAGGATCATGGCCACACCCTTTACCCTGCAATGAGCTCCCTGCACCTTTCAGTGTGGCTGCTACATAGCTGAATGAAGAGGAGGACCAGTGCTCGTCAGCTGTCCAACAAGTCCTACTCAACAGTAGGAAGTCCTCTACTAGAATGGTCTACTTAGCGAAGTGGAAGGGATTCTTGGTGTGGTCCTTGGCCTGCGGGACTCAACCGACAGGGGCTTCCATCCAGATCATCCTGGAGTACTTGCTGCATCTCCAGAAATCAGGCCTTGTGCTCAGCTTGCTGAGAGTGCATTTGGCAGCAATATCAATGTTCCATGTCCTAATTCAAGGGAAGTCAGTTTTTTCCACTGCCATGGTGATGAGATTTCTGAAAGGGCTTCTCTGCTTACATCCTCTGGTCCTAGAACCAGTCCCCTTGTCAGACCTAAACACAGTCCTGACAGCTCTGGTGAGTCCTCCATTCGAGCCCCATGTGGCCTGCCTGCTGCCCCTCCTGTCTCAGAAAACCACATTTATGGTAGCCATTGCTTCATCAAGAAGGGTTTGTGAGTTGCAGGCCCTCATGGCTGTGCTGCCTTACACTCAGTTCTCCATGGGCAAGGTAAAGTTGTAACCACACCCCAACTTTTTATTCAAGGTGGTTCCTCAGTTTCATCTGAATCAGATGGTCCAATGACCTGTGTTTTTTCCCTAAGCCTCACTCTTCCCCAGAAGACCAGCGCCTCCATGCTCTGGATGTCAGGCAATATCTTGCCTTTTATCTAGCCATGGCTAAACTGTTTGTGTTTTGCCTCACCTGTTCGTGTGATATGCAGATCACATGTAGAGGCAAGTGGTCTGGTCCCTGCATAAACCATCTCAAGATGGATAACATCCTGTATCAGGGCTGCTTACGAGATCACTTCAGCTCTGCCTTCTCAGCGGATATGGGCTCAGTCCACAAGAGTGCAGGCAACACTGATAGTGTTCCTCAGTGATGTTTCCTTACTGGACATTTGCGGGGCAGCTATGTAGTCATCCATACAGGTTTTATTGGACCACTTTGTTGTTACTGCATCTTCTAGAGCAGATCGAGGCCTTGGAAAAGTGGTCCTGTGATTCTTATTTCAATGGTCTCTGAGACCCGCCACCTAAGCGGAATACACGTCTGCATTTACTTGAAGAAGAAAAGGTTATTACTGTAACTGTGGTTCTTCAAGATGTGATACAGATGTGTATTTCACAACCAATCTTCCTCTCTGCATTGGAATTTCCTCTCATAGACTTTGGGTGTGAAGAAACTAAGGGGGACTGGGGTGGCACCATTTCATAGAGCCAGGGTAGGAGCCAGAGCCATGAGGTGCGAACGCCACCCCGATATGGGGTACTGCTAGGGAAAAATCTGTCTCCGGCACGCTGGGTGTGCACACACCTAAGTGGAATACATGTGTCTATCACACATCTTGAAGAACCAGTAAGTAACAAGTTTCTTTTTGAGATTGATTTAGGAGGAAAACCAAGATGATGTGGTGATAGCAAATCTTTCTTCATTTTGTAAAAAAAAATACCTTTGACTAAAAAGGTTTAATAAAGAACATCGGATACAGATAAAGAGTAAAAAAAACCCTACTTTTTATTTTCTTTAACAGGTTTGCAAAGCTGGGCACAACTCCAGAACAAAAAAAAATCTATTCTGAAAGGAGCGCGCCCCTCCTTTATTATTCAGCAGTATATATTTCCTATCCCGGCCGAAAGAATCCCTCCCTTCGTTCCCCATTGGCTGGGTACTAAAAGGTTTACACCTTTCGCGACCGCCTACTACATACATTGTCTTTTTCATACAAACGTCATTCCATGTTCATGCTAATGAACCAATTTTCTATGCAGGGTGTGCGATAATATTCTAACACCTCATTAAGCATGCGTCTTTTAAGGTGCCTTTTTGACCTTTTTCTAACGGGATTGTTTAATCAGGGGTTTTTCCTTTCAAGGAAGACAACTCCCGACTACTGGGCCCGTTAATTAACTTAGGTTGGCACATAGCCTTAGCAAAAGCAGGAAGGGGGTAGACATTGGTTTCTAGATCTTGTGGTTTGCCCTTTATCTGTATCCAGGCACTTGATGTCTGTTTGGCCTTCAACTTCTTCTTTATCTATTAGCCCCCCCTTTTCTTTTCTTTTTAAAGCATCTCTTAGGCTTGAAGCTGATTAAGTAACTTTCTAAGTTAATATATGCATATAGCAAAAATATTACTTTTCTATACCTACAACTATTTTATTTCTTTTAGTCTTTTAACTCTTTCAATTTGATACTGTTTTGCTAGAGTTTTATATTTTCTTCTCTTATTTAGTTTGTCTGGTTCTGTGCATAAAGAATTCTCTCATAGAGAACAAGAAATTGTTCTGATCAGATTAGGCTTTTCATAAAAAGGGTTGTAATTTTAGGGTTTGGTCTATGCTTTTTCTCTCAAGTGTGAGTTTGTTTTTCCTCCAATATAATTTGTTGGAGGAAGTATATTTAAGTATTTTTTCCTCCTCATGGAAGCATAGCTGATGCAGATGCCTCTCCCCGGTGGCTTTGAATGCTTCTGAAATTGTAATGGGGTCTTGGAGAGATTTAAAACTTGAGCATCTTTTTAACCATGTCAGTGAGGGTTTAGCCTTTAAAGATGTTGATACGTAGCCTCAATGTTGAGATTTTGGTTGTGGTCCCTTGTCACTAGCACGTGGTCAGCTTTAGTTATTGGATGGAAAGGGTATTGTGGCAGTCAGGGAGCAGTTTGAGCAATTATTAGGGCTGTCAATCACAGTTAACGTGAGCAATTAATTGGTTTTGAGTTAACTCGATTAAAAAAATTAATCACAATTAATCACAGTTTTAACTGCACTGCTAAACAATAATAGAATACCAATTTAAATATATTATAAATATTTTTGGATGTTTTTCTACATTTTCAAATATACTGATTTCAATTACAACACAGAATACAAAGCGCACAGTGCTGACTTTATATTATTTTTATTACAAATATTAGCACTATAAAAAAATAAACAAAAGAAATAGTATTTTTCTATTCACATCATATAAGTACGATAGTTCAGTCTCTATTATGAAAGTGCAATTTACAAATGTACAATTATTTTTTTACATAACTGCAGTCAAATATAAAACAATGTAAAACCTTACAGTCTACAAGTCCACTCAGTCCTACTTCTTGTTCAGCCAATTGCTAAGACAAACATTTATTTACGTTTACAGGAGATAATGCTGCCTGCTGCTTTTTTACGATGTCACCTGAAAGTGAGAATAGGCATTTGCATGGCACTGTTGTAGCTGGAGTTGCAAGGTGTGTCCTCTGGAATGGTGGTCGAAACATGAAAGGGCATACAAATGTTTAGCATATCTGGCAGGTAAATACCTTGCAACGCCAGCTACAACAGTGCCTTGCAAACACCTGTTCTCACTTTCTGGTGACATTGTAAATAAGAAGCGGGCAGCATTATCTCCCATAAACGTAAACAAACTTGTTTGTCTTAGCAACTCGCTGAACAAGAAGTATGGCTGAGTGGACTTGTAGGCTCTGAAGATTTATAATGGGTTTTTTTGAGTGCAGTTATGTAACAAAAAAAATCTGCATTTGTAAGTTGCACTTTGAAAGATAAAGGAATTGCACTACAGTACTCGTATGAGGTGATTTGAATACTATTTCTTTTGTTTATCTTCTTTACAGTGCAAATATTTGTAATAAAAATAAATTCAGCACTGTATACTTTGTATTCTGTGTTGTAACTGAAATCAATATATTTGAAAATGTAGAAAACACACAATTTAAATAAATAATATTCTATTTTTAACGGAGTGATTAAAACTGCAATTAATTGTGATTATTTTTTAATCTTGCTATTAATTACGATGAATTTTTTTAAATTGTTTGAGAGCCCTAGAAATTATCCTATTCTTGGGAGAAATAGGAGTACTGTCTATATCCATGACGTTCCTATCTGCATGAATGTCAGGCTATTAAGTGGTAGCTCCAGTGAGAGGTCTGCCTAAAGTTAATGTGTTGCTGATAGGTCCAGGATAGGTTCTGTCACTACTACTAATGGCTGGGTGGTCCCACTTGCAGTCCAGTATTTCTTCTGTCTTCTGAAATAGATCTGTCAACTGAGATGTGTACTGAACCCAGAGTGACACTTAACAGTTTATGAGGCTGTCTAATAATATGAAATAATCTGGGCCCGACCTCTTTTGTTGATCTGGATGAGTTTTTATTCATAGGAGTTGATCTACCCACTTAACATCTGAGTCTGTTGGAGGACTGTTCTTTCTTCTTGCTGGGTACCCCTGAAAGTAGGAAAGTAATCCTGCTGCAGCCAGAGCCCATTTAAACCTGTATTGGTTGGATTGCTTGTATACTGGTGATAATGTAGGAGGGTACTCAGTAGGCAGAGAAGGGCATGAAATTGGAGGGCAGAAGGAAAACATGGAAGAAAAGGAAATGGATATTATGAAGAGGAGTTAATATGGGTTACAGAGTTTTTGAGGGACAATGAGCTTGATAGGATATAGAAGTGGTGTAAAGAGAAAAGAATGTATGGAATTCACTTAGTAATCTCCATTGGAATAGAAAGAACATGGGTGTTCACAAAATAAGAAGTATCAAGGAATATCCTCTCTCTCTGAGACCTCATAGTTACACAGTGCAATCTGTGTGACAGTAGAGCATGTCTATATTATGGTGTGAGATGCAGACTACTGAGGATTCTGAAGGAGAAATTTGCCAAATTAGAGGATGTTAGAATTATTGAACTGAAAGGAACCTCGAGAGGTTCTAGTCCAGTTCCCTGCACACAAAGAAAGATTAAGTATTATTTAGATCCTTGCTGAAAGGTGTTTGGAGCCTTTAAGAGTAGGCTAGACAATGATGACTCCACAATCTCCCTAGGCAATTTATTCAAGTGCTTAACTACCCTGACAGTAAAGAAGTTTTTCCTTATGTCCAATCTCAATTACCCTTGCTGCAATTTAAGCCCATTGCTTCTTGTCCTGGCCTCAGAGGTTAAGGAGAACAATTTTTCTCCCTTCTTCTTGTAACAACTTTTTATGTACTTGAAAACTGTTATGTCCCCCCCCAGTCATCTCTTCTCCAGAATAAACAAACCCAATTTTTTCAGTCTTCCCTCATAGGTCATGTATTCTATAAGACCTTAATCATTTTTGTAGCTCTCCTCTGTGCTTTCTCCAATTTATCCACATCTTTGCTGAAATGTGGCACCCTGGACAAAATACTGCAGTTGAGGGCTAATCAGTGCAGAATAGAATGGAAGAATTATTTCTTGTGTCTTGCTTACAATACTCCTTCTAATACATCCCAGAATGATGTTTGCTTTTTTTGCAACAGTGTTACACTGTTCACTTCCGTGTCTCATTGTGGGAGATCAGAGGCAAGAGAGATGTGCAAGTTGAGTAAAAGCTCTCTGATTTAAACAGTGCATAAAGGTGAGAACATAAAGCAATTTTATAATGAGATTACTTGGATTATAATAGGCTGGTTATCATGGCATCAGTGCTGGGCAAAGTAGTGGAATTGCTGATTCCAAACTTTGTTGATACAAATGTAGATAGAATCGTAATTGGAAATAGGTAATTGTCAAAGTACAGCATCAGATTGGTTGGCAATATTACAAGTTTGAATGGTAAAGGTAATTTTTGCTTTTCTGTTAGGTGATTGACTTATTATTACATTACATCATGATTTAAAAAAAGTATGAAATCAATATTCTCCATATTAAATGAATTAAAAAATTCTAAATGGAAAAACTGTTGTTTATTGAGAGTTTGAGGTAAAGTGTATCTAACTGGATGTATCAGAGGGATTAACTCTTATCCCAGTGCTATTTAATATTTACCAGTAATCTGAAAAGAAATATAAAATTATTGCTGGTTAAGTCTGCAGATGACATGAATTGGTGGATTGGTAAATAATGGTGACTGGTCATAGATACTGAGTGATCTGGATCGCTTGTTAAGATAGGCACAATCAGATATTTTAATTTTAATACAGTTAATAGACTTGTATACTTACAAACATAGGTATGGCCATGCTGGATCAGATGCATGGTCCAGTTTTCGGTCCAGTATGCAGTCTCTAAGAGTATAGATGCTCCAGAGGATGTTAGAGAACTCCACAGTAAGCAGATCTCAGATAATCTGCCCTCTCCTTCCTTCCATACACGTTAAGTCACATTCTGATCTCAAAGGGTTAGTTATTGGCTTAAGCATCTAAGCATGAAGCTTAATATCTCTTCCAGAATTGTTCTTGTTTATATTATATATTAACTCTGGATATACTTTATATTTATATTCATATAAATGTCCAGTCCCTTTTTGAATCTTGAAATAAATTCTTGGCCTCAGGAGCTTCCTGTACATCTTCTTCTAATGAGTTGTGATTTTTCTCAGTTCTTAATTTCACTGGAAGTCCCCTTGTTCTTATATTTTTAGATAGGAAGAATAGATGCTCTGAATATACCTTGTCTAAACCATTCACTATTTTATAGACTTATCACGTCCCCTCTTATTCATCTTTCCAAGGCAAACAATCCCAATCTTTTCAATAACCCTTCATGGGAGAGTTCGCAGGCCAGTCTCATTTCCCTTCTGTGAACCTTCTTAAATTCTTCACTATGCTTTTTGAGGCGGGGTGACAAAATATTGCACACAATATTCCAGATGAGGCCATACCATTGTTTTATGTAAAGGTGTTAAAAGATTCTCTGTAGTATTCACCATACTAATTCCTTATGCATGCTAACATTTTGGTTTTTTAATTGCAACTGCACAGTGAGTTGAGGTCTCCATTTGAGCTGTTTACAGTGACACCCAGGTCCCTCTCTTGATTTGATACAGTTAATTTAGAGCCCTGTAAGGTATATGAGTAGTTTTAATTTTTTCCCTCCAATGTGCATTTATTGTCTTTTGAACTTCATTTACCATGATGTTACCCATTTACCTAGCTTGTTTGCGACTCTGAAGTTCCTCACAGTCCTCTCGGCTCCTGACTGACCTGGATAACTTTGTGTCATCTGCAAATTTTGCTCCCTCACTACTCACCCTCCTTTCCAGATTATTAATAAATATATTACACAACTCTGCATCTAGTACAGAACTTTATGACCTCCTTCTGTTAACTCTTTTGCCATTTTGAAAACTGATCTTTTAATCCTTCTTTTGTCTCCTACACAGTTTTTGATTTATGACAGTACTTTGCCTCTCACCCTGTGACTATATAGCATCTTTAATAGCTACTTGTGCGTGACCTTGTCAAAGACCTTGTCAAAGTCTGAATAAATTGTGGCAACTTGTTTCCTTTATCCACTACTTTATTGACAGATTCAAGGAATTCTAAATGATTAATGCGACATAATTTTTCTTTGTAGGAACAGTGCTGGGTTATACCTACGCTGTCATATGATGATCTTCCAGATTTTTTTTGTTCCATTTTTAACCATCATTTCAACCTATATTTTACCAGGTACAAATGTAAAGCTTATGGTCTGTAGTTCCCCACTTCACCCCTAGAATCTTTCTAAGAGGGCTTTAAAAAAAAAACCAAAAAAAAAAAAAAAAAAAACCCCATAGGAACAAAAACTCTAGGTCATACTTAGAGGGTGGGAGACTGTATCCTGGAAAACATAGACTGAAAAGAATTTAGGAGTCACTGTAGATAACCCCAACTGAAATGAGCTCCCACTGCAATGCTGTAGCTAAAAGGACTAATGTAATTCTTGGATGTATAAATGGGGAAGTTTTCAGTAGGATTAGAGAGAAGATACTGCCTCTGTATCAGCCTATTTATCATTGTGGGCCACCTACACAGCTCTCTGTGTTTATGTGGGCCGCATCCACACAATATATATATGCTACCTGTACATCTACAAAAAATAAGCCTTAGTATTTATCTGACAACAATGTGATTCAAATCGATATAATAGCATCTATTTCAACACTAGCAAATATCTACCAAGATCATTTTAAAGTAGCAAAATAAATCAAAACATTAACTATTTATACTTGGGGGGAGGGATGTGTGAATCAATTGGTTTCTATACAACAGTCAGAATTGTTGTAGGCTGTTGATCACTGCAAGATAATTGTGAATCCCTGAGCTCAGTGCTTCAAGAACCTGAAAAAAACGTGTGTAGTTGGGTTGTTGGTGATACTTCCAGCTGAAATAAATATTCATGCACTTGGTAGGACAGTGCTTAAATTGCACCCCTCACTGACCCAACTCCATTTTTAATTCTTTTTTTGCCGGGACTGTGACCCCATGCGATTCTGTTCACTTTAAGCCTTCCCTGAGCTCAGCTCACAAAATAGCTGCAGTGTCAGCAGAGAATCCTCCTCTGGACTATTGTGCTATAGTGCAGGGGCGGTGTTCGTGGTGTGTGGCACACAGCAGCTCTGTGCCCTGGGCATCTCTCTCACCTGGAGCTTGTCTGAAGTCGGCAGCCCTGCTGGGGGCTGTTGCTGCTGCTGAGGGGACATGGCATGCCGAGCTCCTGCTTCTGTCCCCTCCCACTTCTCTGTCCCCACTGTCCCCTGCCCCATCCTCCTTCACCCATTCTCTCATCCCCTTCTCTTCCTCCCACCCAGTCCCATCCGCGTTCTTCGCTGCCTCTTCCCTGCATCCTACCCTCCTTCCCCCATATGCCTCCTGCGGGCACTCACTGTTGTACAGAAAACAGGTGGGCGCTAGGACCTGGGAGATGGCATCCAGCTGCAGAGGCAGCAAGGAGCTGCCATTCTCTGCTGATTGGAAAAGCAGCTCTGTCCCAGCACTTATGCTCCTGCTTGGGCCTGGCTGCAGGGAGAGGGGACAAGTGATCCAGAAACATGATGCAGAGAGACACGGAGTGGGAAGGACGGAGGCCCCCTCCCCTGCAACAGGCTGAGCATAGTAAGCCTGCAGGGCAGCTCGGTGCTTGCGGAAATTTAGGAGACAGTAGCATGTGATCTCTCATGTCCCCCCACAAGCCTTGCTGCTGTTTGGAGAGGGAGCAATGCCCTCCGCCTCCCCCAAGCTACTCCCATGAGTGGTGATCAACACCCACTGAGTCATGGGGGACCCCTCACTAGCTTCTTCCCCAGAGATGGGACTTAGAGGGCAGTCTCCGGCTTTGTCTGTGAGCTCTGGGGATGGGCCAGCCGGCGCTGTCTGCTGCAGACAGCCCAGGGTACGCTAGAGCATGATCATCCCTCCAGGCAGAGCACGAAACGTTCCAGCATGGCTCTGTGGCACTGTCTCCCCCACATTTGTCCTGGCTCTCCGCTGCCAGGACCGGGGGTGAGGCAATCTGCCCGGCAATCTATAATTTTTTTTTATCACACAGCTGGACCTCAGTTGTGTCCTAATTGGGCCACTGGTATACTGCTTTAGTGAGGCCATTACTGGAATATTGTGTCTAGTTCTCCTCTTCGCACTTCAGAGATCATTGAAAAATTGGTGAGGGTTCAGAGAATACCTTAAAAACAAACAGAAGAGGTGTGGTCTGGAAAACTGCCCTGCAATGAGAGACTAAACCCCGACCAGGGTTATTCTATCTGCTACACAAGATCCACAAACCTGGGAATCCTGGATGCCCCGTCATCTCATGCATTGGCACTCTCACAGCAGGACTGTCAGGCTATATGGACTCTCTCCTCAGGCCCTATGCCACCAGCACTCCGAGCTATCTTCATGATACCACTGACTTCCTGAGAAAACTACATACAATTCATCGGTGATCTCCCGGAAAACATCATCCTAGCCCCTATGGATGTAGAAGCTCTCTACACCAACATTCCACACAAAGATGGACTACAAGCCATCAGGAACATTTTCCCTGATGATGATATGTCATACCTGGTAGCTGAACTTTGTGACTTTGTCCTGACCCACAACTACTTCAGATTTGGAGCCAATCTAAACCCTCAAGTCAGTGGCACAGTTATGGGCACCCGCATGGCTCCACAGTATGCCAACATTTTTATGGCTGACCTAGAACAGTGCTTCCTCAACACTCGTTCCCAAGCACCTCTCCTTTACCTACGCTACATTGATGACATTTTCATCATCTAGATCCACGGGAAAGAGTCCCTCGAAGAATTCCATTGGGATTTCAATAGTTTTCACCCCACCATCAACCTCAGCCTGGACCAGTCCACACAAGAAATCCACTTCCTGGACACTACAATACAAATAAAGGATGGTCACATTAATACCACCCTATACCGAAAACCAACTGACCGCAATACATATCTTCATGCCTCCAGCTTCCACCCTGGACACATTAATGATCCATTGTCTGCAGCCAAGCCTTAAGATACAACCGGATTTGCTCCGATCCCTCAGACAGAGACAAACACCTACAGGATCTCCATAAAACATTCTTAAAACTACAATACCCACCTGGAGAGGTGAAGAAACAAATTGACAGAGCCAGACGGGTACCCAGAAGTCACCTACTACAGGACAGACCCAACAAAGAAAACAACAGAACACCACTGGTCATCACCTACAGCCCCCAACTAAAATCTCTCCAACACATCATTAAGGATCTACAACCTATCCTAGCAGATGATCCCTCACTTACTCAAGCTGTGGGAGGCAGACCTATCCTTGCTTACAGACAACCCCCCAACCTGAAGCAAATACTCACCAGCAACCATACACCATACAAGAAGATCACTAACCCAGGAACCTATCCCTGAAACAAACCCCATTGCCAGCTCTGCCCGCACATCGAATCTAGTGACACCATCACAGGTCCTAACCACATCAGCTACACCATCAGGAGCTCATTCACCTGCACATCTACTAATGTAATATATGCCATCATGTGCCAGCAATGCCCCTCTGTCATGTATATTGGCCAAACCGGACTATCAATACGCAAAAGAATAAATGGACACAAATCAGACATAAAAATGGTAACATCCGTAAACCAGTCGGAGAGCACTTCAATCTCCCGGGACACTCTGTAGCTGACTTGAAAGTTGCCATACTTCTACAAAAAATCTTCAAAAACAGACTTCAAAGAGAAACTGCAGAGCTGGAACTCATATGCAAACTTGACACAATCAAACTGGGTCTAAATAGGGACTTGGAATGGTTATCTCATTACAAGAAGTAATTGTCACTGCTCACACATTCTGACCTTCTAATCAATGGTTGTGAATAGGCCTCATCTACTCTAGCTGAATGGACTTTGCTAACACCTACCCTCCCCATCGTTGTTCCTTACCCTTGGATGTATATATATGCCTCCTATCTCTAATTTCTATTCCTTACATCTGACGAAGTGGGTTGCAGCCCACGAAAGCTTATGCCTGCAGAAATTAAATTTGTTAGTCTTTAAAGTGCTACACGACTCTTGTTGTTTTTGTTGTATACAGACTAACACAGCTACCCCTCTGGAACTTTTCATTCTGTTGAGTTTATCAAAGAGAAGATACGACTTTGGAGGCAGGGTCTTTAATATAGCAGGAGAATGTATTACAATATTTATTGTCTGGAAGTTGAAGTTACAAAAATTCAAATTAGAAATAAAATACAACTTCAACACTGAGGGTAATAAACCACTTAAACAATTTATGAAGGAAAGCAGTTGATTTAATCACTTCTTGAAATCTTAATGGATGTTGTTTAAAAAAGGCAGGCTTTAATTCAGCCAAAAAATATTAGTCTCAGTAGTGTTTACTTGCATATTAGGGAAGAGTAATTCCCTCCACTACCAGTTAAAGTGTTATAGCCTATGTTATGAAGGAGGTCGTGCTAAATAATTTTAGATTTCGTAATTGTCAATAATTGTAATTTCTGGTCTTAAAATATCTGAATCCATGAATATATTTGAAGTAACTCCTGGATGAACTAACTGTCAGTATTTTTGCAGTGGTGGAGAACTGAAATTCAGAAGCCAAATCTGAGGGGTACAATACAGCCGGAATAGTATAATCCATATTGGTATAACTGTGTGATTTGGGTAGTGGTTATGTTGAAATACACTGAGAATGTAGCGAGAAATCCAGGAAGTACTTTTGCACAGATGGAAATAAGAACAAGTGTGCCATTAGAACAGAGGTGATTTGCCATTCTTTAAGATGTTGTGATTATATTTAAAAGTATAATTGTAGGCTGCATTGTGATCTTGAATTTCTAATATTAGTCTGCTTTACGATAAAATACCTAGTTAATTTAAAATCCTGTTTAATTCTGGAGAAAAGGAAGTCTGCCAATATCGCTTGGTAGGGAGCATCCTAAAATTATGTGCTTGTCTCTTGCTGCCTTTGTTGGAAAGACAGTGAGATAAGACACAGAAGTTTGTGGTTAGAAGAGAGATTTTATTTTACTGCTTGTAGAAGCTATACATAAAACAAATAACATAAAAATAGAGAAATTGTGGGAAAAGGCTGTTCCCATATCTTGAGGTCTCTGTACAACTACAGACTGCATAAGCATCATTCTTTTCACTTTTGCTAGTGTCAGCAGAATCACTAGATATATATGTATGGCCTTATATTGTAATCATCCTACCGATTTTTGAGACATCTTATTTTATTCTTGGCTTGAGTTATTTTAATGAACTCTTTATTTCCATAGGTATCCAGCTCATATTGAAGAAATTGACTATGAGGAAGGAAAAGTGCTTATCCATTTCAAACGCTGGAATCACCGGTATGATGAATGGTTTTGTTGGGACAGTCCTTATCTGCGTCCCTTAGAGAAAATACAGCTAAGGAAAGAGGGGTTACATGAGGAAGATGGATATGGTGTAAGTTGAAAACAGTATATTCAATGAATTCCCATTTTACAGCTAGTTACATACCAAGTATTTTATGCATACAAACCTATTAAGGGCCCTGAATGTAGCATATACTTGGCCAGATTCAGTTAGTGATATAGCTGAGTGCTGACAATGTCGTTGGTGTGATACAGACAGAAGAAAGCCCCTGCCTGAAGGAACTTAGTCTAAATAGAATGGTGTCAACTTTTCTTTTTTACATGTCTAGCAGAATACAAATTCTTTCTTATGAGCAAGTGCTGCTGCAGTCGCTGCCTGTTGAGGGGTATAGGGTGTTTTCCTTAATTTTTGCTTTTTTACTTTTAAGAAGGAGACAGTTCTAGTGTTTTAATGAAGCAATATATTTTAAATCCTCCTAATTTTTCCCTCCAATTCTTGAAATGTAAATTGTTACATTTTTTGTTTGTCTTTCTAGGGATTTCATATAAATGATCAGGTATTAGCTTGCTGGTCTGATTGTCGTTTTTATCCAGCCAAAGTCACTTCTGTTAACAAGGATGGTAAGTCCCAGCTATTTGTTTTATTGTACTTAATAGCTGGGTAACTTTAATTATGTTCAGAATTTCCTCATGCTTCCAGGAGAACATGGCACATCTCTGAAATAAAATAGTCATTTATACTACAGTATTTTAATTTTATGAAAAAGTTAGTTTTTCAATTCTGTAATTTCTCATTAAATGTTGTTGGTATGTAAAGTGAGTATGGTGTGAGTTTTTGCCAGTGACTAGCATGGGCTACCAAATGACCTAATTTGGGGAGGGGGAAGAAATCAATAAATTGCAATTTTTTTTTAGCCACTTCACATAATTGATAAAGAAATGTTGGCAGCATAGAATGGGCACAACATAATCTTTTTTGCCATTATAAAGGAGAGGATCCAGTTTGATGAAAGAAAAATTCTTTCTCTAAGATTCACATTAATGCTTTTACCCTTCATCTGTTTTTGCTATATTTGGCAGGCACAGGCTAAATAAATAAAATACAAAAATCTTTTTAAGTATCTGGGACCTTCTTATGTATTGCTAAATTGAATGCATCCTTCCATCTTCCTTAAAATGCAGTGGTCTGAGGTTTATTTTCTTTTTCAGAGAGACACAAAACTTCCACCAAAACTACCTCTGTATTCTTGATGAATGTGTCAGGCCCACTATTAAATAACTACATAAAAGTGGGAAAGAGCATAGACATGTATTTTTTGTTGAAACTTAAATTATTCTACGTTTAAATCAGGTATGCTTTACTTTCAGCAGAACACATTATTTTCCTAGTCATAGAAGTTGAAATTCAAATTTGTTCCCTACAGTACATTTCCTAGAAAATGTACTGTAGGGAACACAGTTTGGGAGCTCTAGGCTGGATCAGATAATAGAATTTGGTCCACTATAGTTTTTTAAAGTGTCAAACAGTGAAACTTGCATCACTTTCTTTAGTCTGTTCAACAACTTAGTAGAGCTCTCTCAAGATTCTTTGCTGTGGACATCGCTAAGACATTATGCAGAGTTACAGAATAATTCTCAGCCTAATGATTCTTAATATAGAAATGTGAAACTCTTGTGTTTGACACACTGCTAGGCAGGAACAGAGTTTAGGTATATATTTAGCCTCATAATTACTAGGTTCTTCTCCTGCCCAGCAGGATATAATGAGTTTATAAATTCATACATAATAGTACAAAATTCACACACAATAGTACAAAAAGCATTTTAGTTGCAGAAAGCTTAAGCAAAATATATTCATCACCAATTGCAAAACCTCCATGAACACATACAAAATGCATTTAATTATTGCAGATTCTACAGATTAAACATAACAGGATCAATTTCTACTTGCTGCACTCCCTGCCTTCAGTGACACTACGTGTGTGAGTTCTGTAAATAGGAAGAAATTGCTCATGTTCCTTAATTTGACTTTGATCCCCTTTGGATCTTTAGTCTCAAAATTAATTTCTTATGTTGATTTTTCAGTTGAAAGCATGGAGCCTAAAAAATAACTTCATAAATTCCAACGTGCATGCTTTCATGTGTTTTGATAGTAAGCTGCTTACACATGATTTTTATTAGTAACCTCATTCCTACATTAATATAGATTAAACTGGAAGAAGTAAACTGTATCCTCCTTTCATACATGTTTCATGAAAGATGTTGTCTAATGATTAAGGACATAAATCTTCTTAACCCTAAAAATGAATTTTTATTTAGAACCAGATATGCATCTCTCGTACTGGTGTGCTCAGTGTTTATTCTTTGAATAATTATCAAAATGTAAGTTAAATTACACTGTTGATCAGGATGTGTTCTCAAATTTTAGGTACTTACACTGTGAAATTTTATGATGGAGTAGTTCAGACTGTCAAAAATATTCACGTCAAAGCTTTTTCCAAAGATCAGGTGAGAAATGTTATTTTTATTTTTTAAATTTAATTCTAAAAGTCTATTTCTTAAATCTGAGAGATTTGTTCATGTTTGCATCAGTGAAAAATCCATCAAGTGAACACTTAGCTTATGTATCACGTATCTATGAAGAGGTGACTGGCTCTGTGGATGTGGGGAAAGCGATGGACGTGATATACCTTGACTTTAGCAAAGCTTTTGATACGGTCTCTCTCAGTATTCTTATCAGCAAGTTAAAGAAGTATGGGTTGGATGAATGGACTATAAAATGGATAGAGAACTGGCTAGAGCATAGGGCTCAATGAGTAATGATCAATGGCTCCATGTCTAGCTGGCAGCTGGTCACAAGCGGAATGCCCCAGGGGTCGGTGCTGGGACCGGTTTTGTTCAACATCTTCATTAATGACCTGGAGGATGGGGTAGATTGCATCCTCAGCAAGTTTGCAGATGACACTAAGCTGGGGGGAGTGGTAGATACCCTGGAAGGTAGGGATAGGATACAGAAGGACCTAAACAAACTGGAGGATTGGGCCAAAACAAATCTGATGAGGTTCAACAAGGACAAGTGCAGAGTCCTGCACTTTGGACGGAAGAATCCCATACACAGCTACGGACTGGGGACCGATGAGCTAGGCAGCAGTTCTGCAGAAAAAGACCTGGGGGTTACAGTGGATAAGAAGTTGGATATGAGTCAGCAGTGTGCCCTGGTTGCCAAGAAGGCTAATGGCATATTGGGCTGCATTAGTAGGAACATTGCCAGCAGATCTCAGGAAGTGATTCTTCCCCTCTATTTGGCATTGGTGAGATCGCATTTGGAGTATTGTGTCCAGTTTTGGGCCCCTCCACTACAAAAAAGATGTGGAGAAGTTGGAGAGAGTCCAGCAGAGGGCAACAAAAATGATTGGGGACTGGAGCACAAGACGTATGAGGAGGGACCGAGGGAACTAGGCTTGTTTAGTCTGCAGAAGAGAAGAATGAGGGGAGATTTGATAGCAGCCTTTAACTACCTGAAAGGGGGTTCCAGGAGGATGGAGCTAGGCTGTTCTCGGTGGTGGCAGATGACAGAACAAGGAGCAACGGTCTCAAGTTGCAGTGGGGGAGATCTAGGTTGGACATTAAGAAAAAGTTTTTCACTAGGAGGGTGGTGAAGCACTGGAATGGGTTACCTAGGGGAGGTGGTGGAATCTCCATCTTTAGAGGTTTTTAAGCTGCGGCTTGGCAAAGCCGTGGCTGGGATGATTTAGCTTAACGTTAGTCCTGCTTTGAGCAGGGGGTTGGACTAGATGATCTCCTGAGGTCCATTCCAATTCTATGATTGTATGATCACTAAATATGATACCCATGGGGCAGAAATGGAAATGAAAAAGGGCAATTTATGATATGGTTTATGAAGATTAAAGCTTGCTGCTCCTTGTTCTCCCAAAAAATAGGTCTTGAAACAAAGATGTTCTCTGATCTCTGGTTAAGGCTACTTTCTTGGTTTGGTGGAAGATTCAAAATGAATACATTCTAGGTTTATAGGGGAATGTTTCAAATGTGGCCCAAGTGTCTTTCTTACTTTAAAGAGTAATATATCAGTAGAAACAAAACTGCTAAAGTTTTCTGTTTATTAAAAAAAAAAAAAAAAAAAAAAAAAAAGTGTGTGTGGGGGGGAAATCATGCTTTTCTCATCCAATATAATACTACCGCAGAATTCACTCACCTATAATCTGACTACCCTCCAGTGTCAACTTCTGTAAAGCAGGACCCCTCCATGAGGGAGGATTCAGGGCCCCTACAATGAGTGGTCTATGCTTTTACTTCATAGCTGTGTGAGAGGGATACATTTTTTCCTCTTCATCCACCTTCTTCTTCCATGGAGGATCACTTCTGCCTGATAAAGCCCTTCCCTATTCAAAGTGATTAGATCCTTTAGCAAGGGCAGAAACAAGAAAAGGGCCACTGTTTCCCCCCCCCCCCCCCTCCCCCAAACTGGTCGGTGTGATAGCCAAATGAACCAGTCCTCATTCACTGGTCGGGGGGGGAGGGGGGCTGTTATACACCTTCCTTCCCATTCCGTTAATACACAAGGTCTTATTAAAGATCAAGAAAGACAAGGCGAGGGTCATCCTTATTGCACCCATGTGGCCCAGGCAGCACTGGTTCATGACGCTCCTGGAGCTGTCAGTTGCCCCTCCCCTGAAGCTACCAAGGTGGCACGACCTACTTTCCCAGAACCAGGGCACCTTCTGCACCCGGACCTGGAGTCTCTCCACCTGACAACGTGGAGGCTGAATGGCTGAGCTTGGAAGAACAAGCTTGCTTGTCTCAGGTGCATACCATACTGATGAATAGCAGGAAGCCCTCCATGGGGTCATCATATTCGGCCATGTGGAAGAGGTTCACTTGCTGGGTTGCAGCATGGCAGATTATGCCCCACCAGGCGCTGATCCAGGTGGTCCTAGACTACTTGTTGCACCTCAAACTTCAGGGTCTAGCTACTGCCTCGTTAAAAGTGCATCTGGCTGCCATCTCAGCCTTCCATCCCCTGATTCGTGGGAGATAGTTCTTTTCTCACGTCATGGTGAGATTTCTGAAGGGCATAGATAAGCTCTACCCACAGGTCAGGGATCCTGTACCCCCCGGGACCTGAATTTGGTCCTCTCCAGACTCATGAGGGCACCATTCGAGCCTATGACAACTTGCTCACTTCTGCTACTGTCATGGAAGGTGGCCTTCCTAGTAGCTATCACCTCAGCTAGGAGGGTGTCTGAAATCAGGGCACTCACTTTGGAGCCGCCTTATACAATTTTTATAAGGCTTCACCTGGCCTTCTTGCCCAAGGTGGTTTCACAATTCCACACCAAACAGGATATTTTCCTGCCAGTAGTTTTTCCCAAAGCCGCACGCTTCTGAAGAGTACACTGGATGTACGCAGAGCCCTGGCTTTCTACTTGGAGAGGACAAAGCCATTCTGTAAGTCTACACAGCTATTCATCGCAGTGGCCGAAAGGATGAAAGGCTTACCTGCCTCGTTGCAACTAATTTCCTCCCGGATAATCACCTGCATACGCTTCTGCTAT
The DNA here is from genome assembly GCF_026122565.2 of Emydura macquarii macquarii. NCBI lineage: Eukaryota > Metazoa > Chordata > Testudines > Chelidae > Emydura > Emydura macquarii. Next base: position 140,191 of record NW_027131307.1, on the reverse strand, counting down.
GAGCAGGTGAAGGTTCTGCTCCCAGGCAACGTTGCAGCTTACTCCATCAGAGCTCAGGCATTTTCTGCAGCATTCTTGGCGCCAATGCCTATGCAGGATCTATGCAAAGCTGCTACGTGGTCGTCATTCATACCTTTACATCCCACTATGCTATCATACAACAGGCTAGAGATGATGCCAGATTCAATAGGGCGGTGTTGCAGTCAACCAACCTGTGAACTTTGAACCCACCTCCAAGGTACTGCTTGGAAGTCATCTACAATGGAATGGACATGAGCAAACACTCAAAGAAGAAAAGATGGTTACTTGTAACTGTTACTTGTAACTGTTGTTCTTCGAGATGTGTTGCTCATGTCTATTCCATGACCTGTCCCTGCTGTCGGAGTTGATGGCAAGAAGGAACTGAGGGGCATAGGGCTGGCAGCGCCTCATATACCGTGCCATGCATGCAGGTCTCCAAAGGGTGCCGAAGCTGGCCCTACGGGATCTGCTAAGGGGAAAAATTTTCCAATAACCGTGCACAGAGCATGCACGCACCTACAATGGAATGGAAATAAGCAACACATCTCGAAGAACAACAGTTACAAAGTAAGCAACTGTCTTTTTCTGTGCCTGAAGCCAAGAATATGAATAAAGACATGAAAGATTTTGCCCTTCAAAAGGGCAACAACTGACATTTAGAGTTGTTCAACAATGCAGAAGAAGTGGTAAACATCAAGAAAAGTGACTTTTTCAAATAAATACAGGCTACTGTAGACTGAGACCTGGACTTTTTGATATCACAGGTTATTGTAAAAAATTGGCTTCAGTTCAGAAAATAAGCACTTGTATTAGTATACTGAATTTCTTCTTTTGATTAACATAAATACTGTACTATTGTATTAATAAACCCATCAACAGATTTTAAATACAGTACAATACTGTATTTTATACTGTATACAGTGTTAATTTAAAAGGCGATTAAAATTAAACAGGAAACTGATAACAATAGTAGCCTTTCTGTACATCGTAAAAGTGCCCATTTTACAGCAAACCTTTGAAGAGACTACCTCTTAGAAGCGACCACTTTTTCTATCTTCCATGAGTGATCGCTCTTGGCAGGTTTTACTGCAGCTCTCTGCCTATAATCTTAAATTTTAATTTATGGGTTATACTGGCATGACATATGGACCTGTTTCTTGCTTACATATTTTGCTTTTTTATGGTTATGTTAAACACAAAGAAAAATTAATTTCAAAATGCAAAGAATCGTGCATTTTTCACTTCCTGTTGTCTCTATTTTAGAATATCGTGGGTAATCCTAGACCTAAAGAAAGAGGTAATGAAATCCTTTCATCTCCTGAAAAACGGGAGAAGTTTAAAGAACAGAGGAAAGCAACAGAGAATGCTAAGAAGGACAAGGATGAAAAGGCATTAAATACAGAAAAAAGAGCTAAACAACCTGATAAAGAAGGAAAATTAATAGTCATCTCAGAAAAAGGAAAAGTCTCTGAAAAAAATATACCTAAGAATGGGAAAGAAGACAAAGAGAATATATCAGAGAATGATATGGAATATTCAGTAGATGCACAAATTGAGAAGAAACCTGAAAATGACAATGTGAAGAGTCCACCAGAAAACATAAAGGAAACTAAAAGAAAACGTGGTAGACCACCTATTACACCCCCAACAGGTTAGTACTTAAAATGTTCATATTTATGCAGTATTCTAGAAATTCTTGTGGGTAATCAGAGATGCTGAGCAGCTCAGCACTGCATTCTTTTCTAATTTGAGGAGTGGGGATCTTTATGTTCTAAGTAAGTTTGAATAAATGTTGCTGTTACAGCACTTGTTTTAGCTGATCATCACTGTGGCAATGATAGAGTGCAGCTCATTCACTACTAACCTCGGGTCATGACAACCAGCAACATGTTTGGGTTGTGTTTAAGTGACATTGGTAGAGAGATCTAAAAATGTAGTCATACAGACATGGTTTTTAAGGCAACAGTTGCAGAACTGATATGTAGACACACTAACATGACAATATGTGATGTAATAAATAAAATGATATGATCAAATGAGTGTGTTTACTATAGGAGTCAATCATGATATGCTAAAATAAGAGGAAAGAAAATTACAGAATTATATAAATATTAATACTTGTTTTTTATAAAGCTCTGAAAAAAGTGTCATTTTTTTAAATATACAAATTTGAGTATTTTAACTGACTTTATTGGTATATTTAGTCAAATTTCCTTCCTCTGGTTTTATCTAAATTTGTAGAGCAAAGTTCTCAAACATTGCAGCCAATAACGTTGGAATTAAGAAGGCGGAAAATACCTAAAGGAGGGGAAATCCCATCAAAACGCCCTAGGGTTGAAAAAAGCTTGTGTGAGTATTTTTAGTACTTAACTTACAATAGTTGTTTGTCATTTTATAACATTGTCCTTTCTATAACATTGTCTTTCAATTTCAGTTTTAGATAGTTTAAAAGCTGTGTGTGTTCTATAGGGAATCTGTTGCAATGATGTTAATTTACATTGGGCATTAAAGTGTATCAATGTTATGTTGTAAGTAGTCCCCACAAAAATCTTGAAAGAAAGATTTCATAGATTTTAAGACTAAAAGGGATCAGTGTGTTCAAATCTGACTTCCTAAGTAGACCAGGCCATAGAATTTCACATAGTGATTCCTGAATCAATCCCAATAAGTTGTGGTTGAATTATAGCATATCATTTCAAAAGTCCTCCCGTCCTGATTTAGAGATTTCAAGTATAAAGAATCCACCACATTCCTTGATAAATTATTCGAATGGTTAATTACCCTCACTACTAAAAATACTTTCACCTTATTTCTAGCCTAAATGTATGTAGTTATGTAGTTTCAACATCTAGCTGTTGGATCTTGTTATGCCTTTGAATGAGCCCTCTATCGGGTATTTTCTATCTATGTAGGTACTTCTGTAATAAAGTTCGCTCTGAACCTTAACATGCCCTACAAGATTTAAATAGCTTAACCTCTTTTTAGGTTATTGAAAAGATGTTTGAGGTTCACTGAAATGACACCACTGGGGGAGGGAAATCTAATATTTTCTTTTGAGTGATTGTCCATATGCACGTTCCGCTGATGATGGTGCATATTTGCCTCATGTATTGGAGTTTGGAGTACTTTTGGCCAGCAGTCTATGATGCACATTTGCTCCAAGAGTCCTCTTGCTCTGCATCAAGGATGTAGAAACGTGGAGTGCGCCAGCTGTCACTTAGTTCTACACACCACTCTGAGATTCTAAATGAAGTGGCTTGCTGATCCTGCAACTGTCAGCAACTTTTTGCTTCTCTTCTAATCTTACGGTTATGGTAGTTTTGAGTAGTATTAATAGATAAGTCTCCAAGTTATTCTTGGGTCTCAGGGTGGCCTCATGAGCTCTCCTCGGTTTAAGTACTGTCTGGCATGCAACAAAGCAATACCAATAAACGATGAGCACATTAAGTGCCTTTATTGCCTTGGAGCATTGCAAATACCTGGGAAATTCTCAATTTGTAAGTCGTTTAGTGCCCTGACAGAGAGAGAACAGAGAAGTGTGCTTACATGAGAAAGTCTATGAGACCAACCTCTGATCCTGGGTCTTTAGGAGAACTTGCCCTGCCCCCTCTTCCCCTCCCTTGGGTGCAGTCTGTTGGAGCTGAGGAATGACATGGGAGTCTCCTTATCCCACAGAGAGCTCTGTCTTCATCCAGATCCACCAGGAAATCGGTGGACAAGACTTAAGGTGTGGGTAGGCCTAATGGGGGATCTCCCACCTGTAAAAACTCCCCTCAGCACTCTTCGCCCTCAGAGACTCCCCAGTCTTTTGTAGTTCCTGTGCAAGCTCAGTTCCATATTGGTCCATCGGAACTGGTAACAAGCTGACACTAAGCAAAATCAGAACCTCTAAAGCCTCACTTCTCCAGAATCTTGGCACAGATATCAATCCATGTCATGACTGTGGAATTAGCAAAGACCTCTGCGTTGAAATACAAGGTACTGCCAGCCTGGGCACCACAGTTGGTGTCTGTAGACGCAGTGTTACGTCTGGCTACACCACTGCACCAGCTGGCACTGAAGTTTATGGCACAGAGACGTGCTCATCATGCAGGCGCCAGAGTCACCTCTTTCATCTGCTTCAGTGCCATTTGCAGAACTAAAACTATGTTGACAATTTCTGTCCTGCTGCCTGCTAGCCTTACTATTCACTCCACGAGCCATAGCTCTTTCTTTGGATGTAGAGTATTCTCATCAGCCTCATCTGAGACTTCAAGTGATAACAGAGAACTTGGATGTGAACTGTACTCTTCATATAGGGGATCCAGACATTCCTCCAGAGAAGGATACTGGAAGACTCAACCAACACCACAAGGTCCCTGGTTTCTCACACCATGGAATAGCCTTAGGATAGAACGCAGAAATCTGTGAGATTATTTCCACCAACCATGACAACACAAGCTGTGCCAGAGCCAGCACCTCCCCACACCCCATCAGAACAAGAGGAGGACTTAGAGGTCGCAATTACCAGGAGATATATCTGCTCTGGTGGACCTGTCGTCCCACAGACAGTCTCTCAACTTGATGACTTTGGGGATTCCAAGAAAAATTTGAGGATTGTGCAGACTCTGCAAATCCCTATGGAAGAAGTTCAGGAACAAACCTACACATTGGTGTATATACATCAGTTCTTCACACCAGGAAGGATTGCTTTTCTGATGAATGATGATGGATTCAGTGAAAGTGTTGTGTCAAAAACACCAGTCCACAGAAGCTGCTGCTTCTTGTAAAATGGACAAAAATTATCAGGTTCCATCCAAAAGGGCTCAGTTCTCTTATGCACTCCCAGTGCCACCTTCACTATTGGTAATGAAGGCCAATGAAAAATTCCATCACTATAAATCAACACCCAGAGACAAGGATCCAGAGAAACTAGATGTATTGACTTGAAAAATGTAGTCACTGGCGACCCGTCAGTTTAGGGTCACCATTTACCAAGCCCTGCTGTCCTGCTGTGACTTTAGGAATTATGAAAGAATGCAGGTCTTTGTGACAAACTTCCCTCAGACCAAAAGGTGGGGAGTACTTGGGAAGAGTCTCAGAAAATGATCTTGTGGCTAAGGTGAGCAGCTCTGGATGAAGCAGATATTGCCACCAGATCAGTGGCAACAATCATGATGCAGTGTGTACCCTTCCAGGCATCAGCTGGATATGCCCCTCTATGTCCCCTGAGTGCTATAGTACAGTCTTTCCTGCAGTGGTGGAAGAACCCTGTGAATGCATGCATTGGGAGCCTCTTTCAGCCTCCCCTGCCATCCAGAACTATAGCAATAGACACTTTGCTCAAAGCATGGGGAGTACACATGAGAAACCTTCGAGTGCAGGGTCTCTGGACCCTGAGAGAGACAAGGAAGTATATCAATCTCTTGGAGCTCTGAGTGGGACGCATGGCTTGCAAGTCCTTCCTTCAGTACATCGGGAGCAATTGGTCCAGTTTAATGGCAGACGATATGACCATTATGTTCTGCATCAACAAGCGGGGTGAGGTAAGATCCTCCCAGTTCTGCCAGGAAGCCGTCAGATTATGGAACTAGTGCATCAAACATTGTGTTTCTCTATTGGTCATACCTCTACCTGATGTACAAAATACTTCAGTGGGCAATCTCAGCAGATATTTCTATACCAACAAGGCCCTTAGTTTTTATTGTTTACTGTTTTTGTCCAATAAAATCCCAGGTTTTACAAAAGCTATTATTGGATATATATCAATATTTCACCTGAATGTTAGACCACTCGCATACATGAAAATACTGATTGTGTTAAGGAAATTAATTTATTAACAAACAAACAATGTAAATATACTGATCTAAATGTAAATCCGAGGCCATCCCTTAAAGTGTAAGGCACTGTAGTGGAAGATATACACACGAATGTATGTATGTTTGTGTATGTCAGTGTTCAAGTTCTTTATTTAAAAAAAAAAAAAAAGGCATGGAACTCCCTAGACCCAGCTCCCTGCTTCGGAAGTAGAGATGGCAGGTGAGTAACCAGGTAACCTAGCTGCCATCTCTCTCTCTCTGGAGTGGGCCCAATATAGGTGAAGGAAGTAGTGTGAGGAGATGACCTCCTTGCCTCCTCCACCTCGTCCTCTTCCTAGCTCACTCCAGAAGGAGAGTTGGTGGCTGGGTAACCTGGCCAGCCCAGGTTACCCAGCCGCCATCTTGCTGTTCGGAATGGGGAGCTAGGTGAGAAGTACTCTTACTTTTCTTCATTTGTTCCTTTATTTTCTTTCTTGCTGTCCCCCAATTTTAACCCTGATATGTACTCAGAAAACTGAAGTTAATTTTTGCACCAGTTTTCACATTAATTGGAATAAACACAATAAGTTTCCCTAGAAATTTTAATAAAAATAAAAACTGAAAATGAAGGGTTTTTTGTTTACCAAACACAGGTAAGAGATCAAAGATTCTACACTTTGGGACATCTTTTCATGCTGATGCTACACCTGGATAGTCCTGTATGAACATGAGATGATCAGAAAAGTCAGACATTCTGTCCCAAGGGATGTGTGAACCCAGGCTCCATAGCTGCTACTTTCCTGATCCTGTAGTTGGGAGTCTGATGTATGCCTGTCCCCTAATTTCCACGATCCCTAGAGTGCTCTGCAAGATCAAGGATCAGCTTGGCTGAATCCTGCCTGTAGTTGTGGTGTGGCTGCGGCAGCTTTGGGTCCCCAACATCTTGAACCTGTCAGCCTCCCAGCCCAAAACCTTACCTTTGTTTCCAAATCTCTGATATTGTAAAACAAGGGGAAAGTCCCACATGTGGACTTGAGGTCTTTTTATCTTAGAGCATAGAGATTGGATAGTTGTTGACTTGCTCCTCTTCAGTCAGGAATATCCTCATATGACACTTCCTTTTGGCGCCCAGGATTGTGGGTCACATTTTTTACCCTCTGCCTCCAGTGTGAGGGAGTTCATTTTGTGATAACTGGTTGTCAGCTCTTGTACATCGCTAGCCTTTCAAATACTCACACTCTCATCAGGACTTTCTCAGTTCTGTTTTGCTTTGCAGGTTAACATTAAGTGCACCCCAGTTCTCAGACCCCTGTTGAAGAGTGTTCACCAGTAGCATCCAGACCCTGTCACTAAACTGTTACCAAAGAGAGAGATATCTGGAAGGTTATAGCTGAGGATCATGTCCTTTATAATAACACAACACTGTAGTCTAAAGTAAAATCCATTTTCTAGAGACTAAAACTTAATATGCTGCAACCTTTGTCTAAAGCAGTTCCTTACCCTCAAAGTCTTTCTGCAAAGCTTGCTGATTTTTAGTGAATCTAGAATTAATTCCTTTATAAATCACCCCCCTCTGTCAGAGGTGTCCCTCAGTAAAATAGATACAGGGGTGTTGTCCTTGCACCCCATTTTAGTCTGGAAGACCTTCAAAATGTATTTCTGTTTGTTCTTCGGTGTGCTAGTGCCATATTGAATTCAAATCTCCCTGTCAGCCTGTGTTTCCTGTTGACTTGATATGCCAATGTAGTTTCTGTTGTTTTTGGCTTGCTGTGCTTAATTTACATTTGACAGAGAGAGAACTGCCTTGCTTCCTCTTCTGGAAGGAACCTATTTCTTCCTTTGGGTTCAGACTTTAAAGATTAATAGTAGGTATACATAATTTCTCCTATGGTATTAATATATATACACTTCACAATATTAATGATCACCATGTCAGCAGCTTTCATTTGGTACCTTAAGTGACATTACTTATGAATAAATACTATGACAACAATAGGCTAGGTCTAGTGATTTGGTCAGGCCTGACAGGAATTGTTTACAGAGCAATGATCTCTTTGACATTTGGCTCTGAGGGACTCTTAGTGTCACACTTCATAAATAGCAGGAAGGACTTCACGAGGGAAACTTACCTGGAGAAAAGGACATGGTTTTCTCATTAGTGTCAGTGGAAGTCCATCACTCCTCATCACTTCTTGATATCTTGAATTCTGAATTATGCACAGGACATAAAACAAAGTAATTTATCCTTGAATTCAGTCAAGGTACACTTGGCGATGATCTCGGCCCATCGTTCACCTTTAGACAGCCATACAATCTTCTCCTATCCAACTGTGGTCAAGTTCTTCAAAGGCCTGATTAAGGTATTCTCATTGGTCAAGGACCCTGTCACTCCATGGGCCTTGAGTCTGGTACTCTTGGCTTTAATGAGAGCATCCTTTGAGCAGTTACCAACAGGCTCCCTCTTGCATATGTAAATGAAAACCTTTTCTAGTTGCCATCACTTCAGTGAGGAGGGTGCTGCAATCTTTATTTTCTAAAAGACTTCAAGTTCCCACCTCCATTATGTAAGATCATTGCTTAGGCATCACCAGCAATGGAATATGTGTATGGGCAATCACTCAAAGGAGAATGGGAAGTTACTTACCTGTTCAATAACTGGAGTTCTGATTATTAGAGGTAGAGGCATAAATGAGCTGCAGGTGTTAACCACATAACCAGTACCTCACTGTCAAGCTTTAATGTTCCATGATTGACAGTCTGTTACACAATGAAATTGAACTTATAATGCTTTTTAGCTCAGGAAAAGTTGAAAAACTCTCCAGACAGCAATGAAAGAGACCAAATTAGGAGACGATCTTCAAGGCTTTCCTCCAATGGTAGTCATGAGATTGTAAATACAGATGTTGTTACAACAACTGTAGCTGAAATTGGACCTTTGAAAGATCCAGCATCTAGTCCAAAGGAATCTGAGGAACGTAAGTACTTTGTTGTAATGGTATGCTCGTGGGTCATTATGAGGGAGCGTTGTTTAGTCATACGTTGTTGACTGTGTGTGTGTGTTATGTCTGTGCTGCACCAGCTTTGTGCAGGTAGCTGACACAGCAGACGTGGCTCTAACTGCCCAAGAAGACCACAGACTTGGTTCAGTAGTGAAGGTGCTCGGCCAGGTTTATTGTTGACGATGCACAGTAATAGCACCCCATAGACTTCAGGGATCCTAAGACATGTATACCTGTTATAAAGGACCAGCTCAGTGAGTGTGGGACTTTGTGCTCCCTTTTAGGCCAGACAAAGAAACCCCTTTTATACACCGATATAAACAAATTTATAGTTATCATCCTTTACCTTGTACATGTTGGTTTGATCAAAACATCTCTATCCATCAGTATCATCCTAACCTTATCCTTAGGAAGGCTCAGTGTGTTCCTATATCATCTTCAGGGAGTGTGTTTATACCATAATTCGGTATCGGGGTGTTCTGATCCTATCCTTCTGGAATGTGTTTATATGGGTGACCTGTGCCTAGCACTTCTTAGGAGTATTTGCATTTTTGCCAAGTTCATGTATCAGGTATTGAACCTGCAATCAGTCATCTGCTTTGTAACAAGGCCTGACTTTTGTTCATAGCCTGACTCTTGCTATCTTTGCTTTATATCAGCAAGGCCTGATTTTAGTTTAGGCCTTAGGCCTTACACCAGGCTCCTTAAAGCAGGCCTCGTGTCTCAGGTTTTCTCTTTCTATTACAATTATATCTAATCACTAAGATGAAGTTTAAATGACTTTCCCTTGCAAAGAAGATTGATGAAAGCTAAATATGAAATCAGTTTTATGTGCAGTTGATACATTGGAATTCACTTGAACTGGGGACAGATTGTCCAAAACCACAAAGCTAGTCACCTCTTCATAGAAGGCGATCAAGTTGGTCAGGCATGACTTGCCATTGGTGAATCCATGCTGACTGTTCCTGACCACCTTCTTTTCTTCCAAGTGCCCCAAAATGGATTCCTGGAAGACCTGCCCCATGATTTTTTCAGGGACTGAGGTGAGGCTGACCGGTCTGTAGTTCCCCAGTTCCTCCTCCTTCCCTTTTTTTGAAGATGGGCACTGTATTTCCCTTTTTTCAGTCATTCGGGACCTTCCCCAATCGCCAATTAACTCTGCACCCTCAGATGCATTGCATCCAGTCCCATGGACTTGTGTATGTCCAGACTTTCTAAATAGTCCTGAACCTGTTCTTTCAGCACTGAAGGCTGCTCACCTCCTCCCCATTCTGTGCTGCCCAGTCCAGTAGTCTGGGAGCTGACCTGGTCTGTGAAGACAGAGGCAAAAAAAGCATTGAATCTACCACTCCCCTCACCTTAGTGTAATCCACAAACTTGCTGAGGGTGCAATCCACCCCATCTTCCAGATCATTAATGAAGATGTTGAACAACACAGTCCCCAGCACCGACCACTGGGGCACTCCGCTTGTTATTGGCTCCCAACTAGATACCGAGCTTTTGATTACTACCTATTGAGCCTAATGGTCAAGCCTGCTTTCTATCCATCTTATAGTTCATTCATCCAACCAATACTTCTTTAACTTACATTCTCCCACAGTATTCTTATCAGTATCACAAGCTTTGCTGAAATCAAAGTATATCATGTCCATCGCTTTTTTTTTTTTCTCTCTAAGGTTTAAGGGATCCCTACTGGAACTGCTAGAACCCTATAGAGTATTTATTCATTTATTAATTAATGGCTGTTGCACCCTAAGAACCACCATCATAGACCAGCACCCCATTGTTAGGCACTTTACGAACACCAAACAAAATCACACTAACTGCCCTTAAAGTGCTTACATCGGTTTGGATAGATGCTTTATTCCTTTTTACAACCTTTCTCCCCCCATATTAGAACGATCTTCAAGTACTATATTTCACTCTCTCCTTTTGTAGAATCTCCACCAGATACTTAAGTTACCATCGTGTAATGAGAACTGTACTGTATAAATACCTTGATGGAGCCACTCCATTCCCTGCCTGATTTTCTCAGGAAATCCAACCTATTAAATCCTATTGGGCTTCCTGGTCTGCTGGAATCACTAGATGTGATAGTCAAACGTTAAGAGGGAAGGGAGTTGAGGTTTAGTTTCACTCATTTCTGTTATCCACCTAAGACAGAAATTGGTGAGACAAACACATCTGCTTTTGCCTTAAGTCTTTAGCATCTTGCGATGTAGAGCTGTCTTTTCCAGTACTATGGCTATCTAATGTTTGTTTTGATGTTTATTTTGCTCCCACAAACTCCTTTTTCTTTCTTTCCCCTAGTTCAGTTAGAAATTCCTGTTGAATCTGACCAAAACTCCTGTGAACAAGCATCTCAATCATCCGGAGATATATCACAGCCCACACTGCTTGATGTGAATAGCAGTTTAAAGGAAGAAAAAGTTGCGGACTGTGAACTTTCGTTTACACCTTCTGAAACCCAAGAGCAGTCTGCTGCTACAGGTTCCTATTTAGATTTAACAAATTTGAAATGTGTCACCTTCTTTGTATTTTTGTGTATTTATGATACCACTGATAATAGGCACCCTTTTTCTTTTCAAACATTTCTTCTCTGTTACGTTTACCCGAAAAAAAGGGTGGGAGGAAGCATTTCTCTGATTGCTGGATAAAGGAAAAATATGTGCTTTGAGTTCTGATGCTCTGAATTTTGCTATTACATGTTTAAGTTTTAAATTCTGAACAATTTTCTGCAAACACCGTTCTAATTTTACATTTGTAATTATTGGGTTTTAGCTATGTGAAAGGTAGGGTCACTTCAAAGTCTCTTATATCCAATAACCATACGATCATGATTAATATATTTGTGTTTTGTGATCCCAGATTAGATTAAACTGACCTTTAAAGCAATATTAATTTCTTCCATATATTCCTCTCCCCCCCTCCCCTTTTGTTATCACTGCAAGGAAGCGGTAAGGTTGTTGGGCTATCCTAACTGCATTTCCACACTGTAATATGTTTTGATTTCCTTAAACTAACCTTAACTTTGAATTTTCTGCAGTTATAATTCTTTTTTGTGAGGATAATTGCACAGCTTTTCAATGTTTCTTTACCTTAAACATAATAGTATGTACTTTCAATCTTAACTCCATTTTAACTCCATTAGTTGTTGTCTGGGAGTTTCCTTGTTTTATATTTTATAATTGTTAGACTTTTCATACATAAACTGTAAACTATAGGCCCCAAGACAATGTCATCCTGTAAAATTTTCAGTTATTTGATATGCAATTTTAAAAATGAACTTTTAGGCCTGTTAGATCCATTCATTCCTGTTGAGAGCAATGGTAGATCATGTCCATTTTGAAAGAGAACAATTTTTATTGTGTGTCCCTGAAGAAGACTAGTAATCTTCAGCCTTTGACAAGCTTTCGATTACAAATAATAATGGAAGGGAAAAATCCTACCTGTCACACCAGATCCACTCAATGTGCCAATCCACTCTGTGCCAATGTTTATATTGATAGATGACAATACAATAGAATTTATAAATCCTGAATGATCTCATTTGATGCAGAATATTCAATTTCTTCTTCGAGTAGTGACTCTCTGGGTTCTGTATGTGTGTCTGCATCTCTGCACTGCTGATCAGAGAACTTTGGTAGCAGTGTCCATTGTGCCTGCACATGCGCTGTGCCACGAGGCCATCAGTGGGCATGGGCTTAACCCTCTTCAGTTCCGTCTCAACCTCCCCTGGCTAGAGACGGAGCATTTAGTAGTCGTTAGCAGATGAACTTCTCTTTCAAGTGTTAATCTTTACTTTGCAAACTTCCCAGTTTGTTTTTTTTATCTTTTTATTTGGCTGTGCCATTTTAAAAAAAAGAAAATCAAAAGAATAGACTTTGTTATACATCGACCCCAGCAGAGAGGAACCCCCTAGACAAAGGTATGCCCAACTATCCAAGCTTCAAGTGTCGCATTTGCAGTGAGGCTCTCCCAGTCACAGACAAACACTCTCAGTGCATTTGCTGTCTCGGTGAAGGCCACAATAAAAGCAAGTAATCCCTCTGCCAACAGCTCTGACTGAGATCTCGCAAAGACAGAGAGCTTCGCCAGAAGATCATCTTTATGGAGGTGGGCTCTCCAACCCCAGCCCTTGGGTGGGCATGAGTCTTCACCACCTCCTTCTACATCAAAGGATAGCGGGTCTAAAAGGTGGTCAGGGGACTCCTCTCATAAGTTAAAGAAGAGAGCTGGTAGCGCCATCAGTGAGCCCAGAGATAAAAGAAAGCTATCTCCAACGTACTTGTTATCCTCGGCACCGCCAGCACTGAGACAGTACGATGCCTAGGCCTTCAGCACCACAGAGAAGCCCACAGACTCTTAGGGCCCAGGCAGCGAAGTCACGGCACGCAAGCTAAAAGGGCGGACAACCTAAGACATTCCCAGTACACAATGCATTATTGGTACCACCAGCGACACTGGCTGGCATATTCGGCACAGGAGAGGTCGGCAGGGGAAGATACCGATCACCAGCACTCCCGCTGACGTTGGGTGATGAAGACCAGCTGGTGCTGGAGAATCCACCTGTACGCACCTCGGTACTAGGATTCTTGAACCGTGTTGTAGTTGTTCTAGACACAGTTCCTTGCTGCCGTACCTGGCCCTGCTGCTGTCAAGTGAGGGTTTGGAGAGTGAGCCAGATGAGGCCTCCATGTACTCCTTCCAGGCTCCATACGGGACCCGTTACCAATAAGGTGTGGGAATGTATCGCCAGGTGGTACCTCCACCAGACCCTATGTCACCGCTTTGGCATTGGCAACTAGCTTTGGGAGCACCAAGTGTGGCCCAAGATCTCTCCTCCCCCTCCCCCCATCCTCCTGACATGCTCCCTTGGTAGCAGCATTGAGAGCCTCAATCCAAGACATGGAGGAGCAAGAAGAGATCCAGAGGAAGAGGCTGTACTTAAGGCCATATCCTCCTCATCTCTGTACGACGCAGTTATGCCATCACCACCATTTATGCTGGATGACTTCAGACAGTTTCAGGAGCTGGCAAAAAGGGTAGCTGATGCCCTTCACATACCTGTTGAGGAAGTTAAGGATGTTCACCATGAACTGATAGACATTTTGTATGCCTCAGCTACCTCCAAAATCACTTTACTGGGTAATCAAGCCATTTTAGACATGGCCAAGATAATATGGTAAACCCCTGGCCTCAGTAGCTCCGACTTGCAAGCGAGCAGACGGCATATTATGTTCCCGCTAAGAACTCAGCATTCCTTTTTAAGCACTCACCACCCAGCTCCCTTGCTGTCGATGCGGTTAATTCCCGAGAAAGGCAACACTATGCATGAAATACACCATATGACGGATTGGAAGTGCCTGGACCTCTTTGGTAGAAAGGTATATTTGTTGGGTCTGTGTGCAGTTTTGGATCGGAAACTACCAGGCACTACTGTCAAAATATGACTACACAAACTATAGTAAACTCAGTGACTGTATTGAGAAACTGCCAGAAGCCTCTCGGGACACTTTTAAAGCCATCCTCCAAGAGGGACAGTTAGTGGCAAAGACGGCCCTACAATCAGCCTTAGATGCAGACAATACAGAGGCCAGGACAGTATCCCTGGAGATGGTGATGAGGCAGGCGTCATGGCTCCAGCTATTGGGATTCCTGAAGAAAGTGCAGACCACAGTTGAGGATATTCCTTTTGAAGATATAAATCTCTTCGCGGAGAAGACCGACGGGTCGCTACACTCCTGAAAGGACTCCAGGGCAACTCTCAGGTCTCTGGGCATCAATACACCAGGACAAAAGAGACGTTTTAGTGGTCAATATCAACAGAGACCATACCTGGCCCAATTTACGCGTCAGCACAATTAATTGCCTCACAGAAAGAGAAATAAATTCTCTCTAGATGCAAGTCTTCTGAGCCACATCCCTCTATCCAGGCACCTACTCAGAGGCACTTGTGACAGGCAGGTCGAGGCGCCGCAAGACCACTCCCAACTGCCATATACCTTGTTTGGCCACTGTTTGGCAGCGTTCCACAGTGCCTAGGAGCATATAACCACAGACAGATGGGTCCTGGAAATCGTCAAGTTTTGTTACTCAACCCATGTCACTTCAAAGTGACAATTAAAAAAAAAAAAAAAAAATTAAGTGCTTATGTGCAAATGCTAGAAGTCTAAATGCTAGAAGTCTAAATACTAAAATGGGTGAACTTGAGTGCCTTGTATTAAATGAGGATATTCATATAATAGGTATCACATCAACTTGGTAGAATGAGGCTAATCAATGGGACATGGTAACACCAGGGTACAAAATATATCGGAAGGACAGAATAGGTTGTTCTGGGGAGCAATAGCACTATATGTGAAAGAAAGCATAGAGTCAAATAAAATAAAAACCTTAAATGAACCAAACTGTGCCATAGAATCTCTATGGATAGTAATTCCATGCTTGAATAATAATATAGTAGTAAGAATATACTACTGATCAAGATGGTGATAGTGACAGTGAAATGCTCAGGGAGGTTAGAGAGGCTATAAAAATAAAAAACTCAATAATAAGGGGGGATTTCAATTATCCCCATATTGACTGGGTACATGTCACCTCAGGACAGAATGCAGAAATAGTTTCTTGGCACCTTAAATTACTGCTTCTTGGAGCAGCTAGTCCTGGAACCCACAAGAGGAGAGGCAATTTCACTTAGTCCTAAGTGGAGCATAGGATCTGTTCCAAGAGGTGAATATAGCTGAACCGCTTGGTAATAGTGACCATAACATAATAAAATTTAACATCTCTGAGGGAGTGGAGGGGGGAACCGAAGCAGCCCACCATGGTAGCATTTAATTTCAGAGAGGGGAACTACACAAAAATGAGGAAGTTAGTTTAACAGAAGTTAAAAGGTACAATGCCAAAAGTGATATCCCTGCAAGCTGCATAGAAACTTTTTAGACACCATAATTGAGTCTCAATTTAAATGTATACCCTAAATTAAAAAACATAGCGGACCAAAAATGTACAACTATGTCTAAACAACAAAGTAAAAGAAGCAGTTAGAGGCAAAAAGACATCCTTTAAAAAGTGAAAGTTGAATCCTATTGAGGAAAATAAAAAGAAGCATAAACTCTGGTGTAAAACTATAATTTGAAAGGCCAAAAAAGAATTTGAAGAACAGCTATCCTAAGACTTAAAGTAACAACAAAAAGGGTTTTTAAGTACATAAGAAGCAGGAGACCTGCTAAACAACCAGAGGGGCCACTAGAGGATCAAGATGCTAAAGAAGTACTCAAGGAAGATAAGGGTATTGTGGAGAAACTAAATGAATTCTTTGCATCAGTCTTCACAGCTAAGGATGTGAGGGAGATTCCCAAATGTGAGCCATTCTTTTTAGGTGATAGATCTGAAGAACTGTCCCAGATTGTGGTGTCATTAGAGGAGGTTTTGGAACTAATTGATAAACAGTAATAAATCACCAGGACCAGATAGTATCCACCCAAGAGTTCTGAAGGAACTCAAATGTGAAATTGCAGAACTACTAACTGCGGTATGTAAACTATTATTTAAATCAGCTTCTGTACCAGATGACTGGAGGATAGCTAATGTGACACCATTTTTTAAAAAAGGCTCCAGAGGTGATCCTGGCAATTACAGGCCAGTAAGTCTAACTTCAGTATCAGGCAAATTGGTTGAAACTATAGTAAAGAACAGAATGATCAGAGACAGAGATGAATATGATCTACTGGGGAAGAGTCAACATGGTTAATGTAAAGAGAAATCATGCCTCACCAATCTACTAGAATTCTTTGAGGGGATCAACAAGCATGTGGATAAGGGTAATCCAGTGGATATAGTGTACTTAGATTTTCAGAAAGCCTTTGACAGGGTCCCTTACCAAGGCTCTTAAGCAAAGAAAGCGGTCATGGAATAAGCGAGAAGGTCCTCTCTTAGATCAGTAACTGGTTAAAAAGTAGGAAACAAAGGGTAGGAATAAATGGTCCAAGGTCCAATGGTCCAAAGGGTAGGAATAAATTGGAGAGAGGTAAATAGTGGTGTCTCCCAGGGGTTTGTACTGGGACCAGTACTGTTCAACTTATTCATACATGATCTGCAAAAAAGGGGAAACCAGTGAGGTGGCAAAATTTGCAGATGATACAAAACTATTCAAGATAGTTAAGTCCAAAGGATAGTGAGAAGAATTACAAAGGGATCTCGCAAAACTGGGTGATTGGGCAACAAAATGACAGATAAAATTCAATGTTGATAAATGCACATTAGAAAACATAATCCCAACTATACAAAGAAAATGATGGGGTCTAAATTAGCTGTTACCACTCAAGAAAGATCTTGGAGTCATTGTGGACAATTCTCTGAAAACATCCACTCAGTGTGCAGCGACAGTCAAAAAAGCTAACAAAATGTTGGGAATCATTGGGAAAGAGATAGATAATAAGACAGAAAACATCATACTGCCTCTTTATAAATCCATGGTACACCCACATCTTGAATTCTGTGTGCAGATCTGAATGCCCCATCTCAAAAAAGAAATATTGGAATTGGAAAAGGTATGGAAAAGGACAACTAGAATGATTAGGGGTATGGAAAAGCTTGATTAGTCTTGTTATTACCAGCTCACAGATGCTTTCTGAGGTTCACACTAGGAAACGAACACTATTAGAACAGAGATTAGTAAAATGGGGGCTTTTCAGCTTGAAAAAGAGATGACTAAGGGTGGATATGATAGAGGTCTATAAAATCATGACGGGTATGGAGAAAGTAAATAAGGAAGTGTTATTTACTCCTCCTCATAACACAAGAACTAGGGAGTCACCAAATGAAATTAATAGGCAGCAGGTTTAAAATGAACAAAAGGAAATATTTCTTCACACAAGGCACGGTAAACCTGTGGAACTCCTTGCCAAGACTATAATGGGATTCCAAAAAGAACTAGATAAGTTCATGGAGGATAGGTCCATCAATGGCTATTAGCCAGGATAGGCAGGGATTGCTGTTTCCCAGGGTCTGGGAATGGTCAATGGGATGGATCACTTGATGACTACCTGTTCTATTAATTCCTTCTGAAGCACCTCACATTGGCCACTGTTGGAAGACAGGATACTGGGCTAGATGAACGATTGGTCTGGCCCAGAATGGCCGGTATTATGTTTCCTAACCCCTCCACATTCCCCTTCCCCATCCCTCTTCAGGGACCCTTCTCACAAGAGTCTGCTAAGGCAGGAGATACATAGCCTTCTCCAACTATGAGCCATAGAACTAGTACCTCAACGTCTCTGAGACACAGGGTTCTTCTCTCGCTATTTCCTAATGCCCAAAAGGAAGGGAGGTTGGAGACTGATCTTGAACTTCAGAATTCTCAACAAGTTTATCAAAGCTCAAAAATTCAGGACAGTTATCTTGTCGATGATCATTCCCTCATTGGAACAGGGTGACTGGTTTTCAGCCCTTGAACTACAGGATGCCTATTTCCATGTCTTGATATTACCAGCTCACAGATGCTTTCTGAGGTTCACACTAGGAAACGAACACTGTCAGTGCAGAGTGCTGCCCTTCCAGCTGTCATTGGCCCGAAGGGTGTTCTTCAGGCTCCTCTCAGTTGTAGCCGCCCGCCTATGTTCTTGAGGGATTATGATGTATCCCTATTTGGACGACTGCCTATTCAGTGCCCAATCGCTACGTGAGGCATACCGAGATACTGAAGACGGGTATGTGTGCTCACAAAACTAGATCTCCAAATCAGTGTCCAGAAGTCGACCCTGCTACTCATCCAGTGCCTGAAGTTCATAGCGGCTGACCTTCTTTCTCTGCAGGCCAAGGCCTTTCTTCTGCAGGACAGGTTCCTTTCCTTGGTATCGCTTATAGACACAGCTCAACACAGCTCTCAAGTGTCAGCCAGAATCTGTCTCCAAATCCTGGCGCATATGGCACCCAGCACCATGGTGGTCCTGTATGCTAGGCTCTATGTCTCATGCCTACAAATGTAGTTCAGCTCGTGCAAACCAGAAAGGGACAAGTCTGCAAAAACCATTGTCACTGCCGCGCGCCTGCTCACCTCATCCCCATTCTGTGTTGCCCAGAGCAGTAGTTTGGTAACTGACCATGTCTGTGAAGACAGAGACGAAAAAATGCATTGAGTACGTTAGCTTTTTCCGTATCTTCTGTCACTAGGGTGTCTCCCCATTCAGTAAGGGGCCCACATTTTCCCTAACCTTTTTTTTTTGTTGCTAACATACCCGTAGAAACTCTTATTTTTACCCTTCATGTCCCTTGCTATCTGCAACTCCAGTTGTGCTTTGGCCTTCCTGATTTCCCTCCTGCATGCTCGAGCAGTATTTTTGTACTCCTCCCTAATCATCTGACCAAACTTCCACTTCTTGTAAGCCTTCTTTTTGTGTTTTAGCTCACTGAATATTTCTCTGTTAAGCCAAGCTGGTCACCTGCCATATTTGCTATTCTTTCCGCACATCAGGATGGTTTGTTCCTGCACCCTCAATAAGGTTTTTTTAAAATACAGCCAGCTCTTTGACTCCTTTCCACCTCATCTTAGTTTCCCAGGCGATCCTGCCAATCAGTTTTCTGTGGGATTTAGTCTACTTTTCTGAAGTCCAGGGTCCATATTCTGCTGCTCTCCTTTCTTCCTGTCATCAGGATCCTGAACTCTACCACCTCATGGTCACTGCTGCCCAGGTTGCCACCCACTTCTACTTCACTACTAATACTTCCCTGTTTGTGAGCAGTAAGTCAAGAGGAGCATGGCCCCTAGTAGGTTCCTCCAGCACTTACACCAGGAAGTTGTCCGCGGTACTCTCCAAAAACTTCCTGGATTGTCTGTGCACTGCTGTATTGTTATCCCAGCAGATGTCAGGGTGATTGAAGTCCCTCATGAGAACCATGGCCTATGATCTGGAAACTTTCGTTAGTTGTCTTAAGAAAGCCTCATCTACTTCATCCTCCTCGTCTGATGGTCTATAACAGATGCCCATCACAATATCACCCTTGTTGCTCTCGCCTCTAAACTTAACCCAGAGACTCTTGACAGGCTTTTCTTCAGTTTCTTATTGGAGCTCTGAGTAGTCATATTGTTCTCTTACATACAGTGCAACTCCTCCACCTTTTTCCCCCTGCTTGTTCTTCCTGAACAGTTTATACCCATCCATCTTGTGCTGACTCTGTCAGTCTATTCCTGTCTCTCAAACGAGTTGTATTTGTGGAGATGAAAGCAAAAAGAGGTTCTTCATTTACTTTTAAAGCTGAATTGATTCATTCCACGAATAAATCATCCAAATACCTCAAATGACCCAATGGGAAAGTCTCTTAAGTTATTTGTGTTTGAGAGTTCAGCTTGGATACCTCACTGAGCAACCATGTTTTCAGACTGCTTTTAGTGTTGTGAGCACACTCTTAAATCCTAGAAATTAGAGATCGAAATGATCTACCATCTCATGAAAACGCAGCACTGTTCCCTATTATTTTCATCTGTTGTTTGTACAGCTTATTTCTTGTGTCCCAAGGAATAGAATTTCCATCTCTTCATTTTGGGAAAATATTCTAAAGTCAAATAGACTGACTTGCTTTCATTCTTATCCTTGTCTGTGTGTGGTGTTGGTGCTGCATGCTCAGCTCTGGGATTGCTCTGTAGTGTGCATACAACACATTAAAAAATGTGTATGTGACTTAAACTTTAATAATAACTTTTAAACATAAAGCTGTTTAAAAATTGGTGTCTTATCAGTTACCTACCAAGAATTGAGTTCATTTGGTCTTTGATCTTGACAATTGATGCAGCCACAGCCATCTAAAATAGTGCTTCTCAACCTATATGCCATTGTGGGTTGCATATTCAGCTCTCTGTCTTATGTGGGCCGCATCCACACGATATATATGCTACTTGTTTGGCCGTGAGGATGTCACATGGGCCACAACTGTGTGCTGATTGGCCATGGGTTGAGAACCACTGATCTAAAACATGATAAACTGCACTGTTAAGTATTGCTAAGTAATCCAAAATGTGCATCTCTTGTAATACTTATGATGATCTATTATGTTTAATACGGACAAAATACTGCTTTATGAAACTTAAATTTTAAATTCTCTCTTCGAGTGATTGCTCATATCCATTCCAGTATAGGTGTGTGCGCGCCCCGTGCACAGATTCCTGGAACTTTTTTCCCTTAGCAAGCCCCATAGGGTCGGCTCAGGCGCCCTCTGGAGTACCGCGCTCATGCCGTGGTACATAGGGTGCTGCTGACCCTGCAGCCCCTCAGTTCCTTCTTTCCGCCTGTGACGGTCACACGGAATGTCTGCCTCTTGCATTCAAACGTAAGTAGCATTCCTTAGTGTTAGCCTTTATTGTTAGAGTTTTTTGTCTTGAATAGAATAGTTAACAGTTAGTTAAAGGTAGCTAGTGCCCTTAGGGGCCAGAGCGGAGCCATGCCTGGCTCCACAGGCTTTAAAGCCTGCACTCAATGTGCAAAAGCCTTTCCTGTCAGCGACCCTCATGATCGTTGCCTCCGATGCCTTGGGGAGCAACACAGGAAAGAGAAATGTAAAATTTGCAGGTCCTTTAAACCGAGGACCCAAAAGGAGAGGGACGCCCGGTTAAAGGCGATCCTCATGGAGTCCGCGCTTCGGCCGGACTCCGAACCGTCGCGCTCCCCGACGGCACCGAGCGTTTCCTCGGTGCAGAGCGCTCCGCCGGCACCGACATCACCGGCATCGAGTGCATCGGCACCAACGAAGAAGAAGCGGCGCGAGGCCGCGCACATGGACTCCCTCCTACTACTGGGAAAGCAGAGGGCCCGACAGGAGATGCCCCAGCCACGTGCCACGGAGAGTACTCCGGCACCGGCATCTCCTCGCAGAGAGCCTCCCCCGACTCCTGGGGGTGGGGGAGCACCTCTGCAGGGGCCGTCGACACTGGAGGCTTTCGCTGCGGCTCGCGCCCTTATGGGTCTGACTACGCCTCCGTCCCCCCCTCGGCCAAGGGTTCCAGGACCGGTGTCTCAGGGTAAACCCGCGTTGGGTTACCCTGGTGGGTGGAGGAGACAGGAGTCGAGGTCTCCCCCCAGACGGCCAGGGAGGGTAGAGAGTGCGGGCTCCCCTCCCAGCTCCGACTCCCAGTCGTCGAGCTTCGCGGCACCGAGGGCGGTCCAGGGAAAAACGCTCGAGGCGAAGGCAATACAGTTCCGCCTCGAGTGGGGACCTGAGTATGGACTTTGGCACTCCGGTGCGGAGCCTGACTAGACATCGTTCCCCTGCACCGACTGCCCCGATGCAGACCAGTCTGCCTCCCGCGGCACCGAGACTCATGGCGGCATCGAGAGCCTTGGCACCATTGGCACCGCCGGCACCGTTTGCACCGCCTCCCCCGTCGACACTGCCTGTTGCGGCACTGTCTGTCTCGGCACTGAGCCCAGTGGCACCGACCGTCTTGGCACCAAGCGCCACGGCGCCGACGTCACCGTTCCCGATCTAGGTCTGGGAAGTACCACTGCAAGTCGTCTAGGGGGAGGGGCCGTGACAGCTACAGCTCTTCCAGCAACTCCTCCCCTCACAGGCACCGCAGATGCCGGCACCAAAGATCCTCTTCATCT
This sequence comes from Emydura macquarii macquarii, assembly GCF_026122565.2. NCBI lineage: Eukaryota > Metazoa > Chordata > Testudines > Chelidae > Emydura > Emydura macquarii. The sequence continues at coordinate 117,793 of NW_027131307.1, read as the reverse complement.
AGGAGCCGCTCCCCTTCCAGAGCTCATAAGCACAGGCGGAGTGGCTCGGGCTCTAAAGGGGGAAGGATGGAGCTAAGTCAGCAGGCTCCTGCACCAGCACCTGCATGGCCCCAGGGCCCCTGGCAATGGCCATATTGGGGGCCGTGGGGTACTCAGATGGGGCCAGGGACCACTTCTGTTCATACTTCGGTGGCCCCACCACTGGCCCCCACAATAGACCCACAGGAGGGTCACCCCTCTGAGGAGGGGTCTGACCCAGAGGAAGGGCCTTCCACAGGACCCATTCCACAATCTTCCTCCTCTCCAGATTAGACGGCGGCCAGAGACACTAGGGCCCCCCTCTTTGATTTCAGGGGCCACCAGGACCTTCTGAGGAGGGTGCCTGATAATCTCGGTCTGGAGATTAAGGAGATGTCAGAGGAGGAGGATCCTTTATTTGGTGTTTCAGACACAACAGGCCCATCACGCTTGGCACTGCCTGTTCATGAGAGGGTCATGAAAATCGCAAAAACCCTCTGGCAAACTCCCTCCTCAGTAGCTCCCACCTCGAAAGGGGCTGAAAGGAAGTACTATGTTCCAAAGGAGGGGTTTGAATTCTTGTATACTCATCCCGCTCCAGGTTCACTTATAGTGGATGCAGTGAACCAGCGGGACCGTCAGGGTGGTCAGGGTAACACTCCTAAAGACAAGAACAGCAAAAAGCTGGACCTTTTTGGGCGCAAGATGTATTCCACTGTGGCCCTACAACTGAGGGTAGCCATTCACCAGGCCCTCATGGGAAAATACAATTTAAACCTCTGGTCCTCGTTACAGAGGTTCTCCTCGGGGCTGCCCCCCGACCAGGCCACGGACTTCGCCACGGTAGTACAGGAGGGAGTGGCGGTGGCTAGGCCGGCTCTGCAGTCCACCAGTGATGCAGCGGATACAGCCAGCAGGGCGATCGCTTCGGCCATTGTCATGCGCTGCTGCTCTTGGCTCCAAGCCTCAGGTTTGTCCCAGGAGGTCCAACAATCCATTCAGGACCTTCCTTTTGACTATTCCGGCCTCTTTTCGGAGAGGACCGATGAAAAGCTACACGCTTTAAAGGACTCTCGGGCCACCCTGAGATCCCTTGGACTTTATACACCTCAGACCTCGAGGCGCCAGAACCGGCCCTAGGCACAGAGGCAGCAGCAACCTCCACTGAGGCTGCCCCCTAGACCTACTCAGCCCAGGAGGGGTAGGGAGAGGTACCAGGCGCCTAACCGCCGCGACCGGCAGGGACCCCATCAGGTGTCACAACAAGGCCCTAACAAGGGCAATGTACCCCATAAGAAGTTTTGACGGGGTGCACGAGGGCGGCACTTATTTCCCCCCCCCCCCCCCCCCCCCCCCCCCCCCCGGGATCAGTCCAAACCCTTTCAACACAGACTCCGGCCATACCTAGCCGAATGGGAAGCCATCACCACCGACCAATGGGTCCTCGGCATAGTTCGCAGGGGCTATGCACTACACCTCACGGCTTCCCCCCCCCACATTTTCCCCCAACCCAGTCCCTCTTCAGGGACCCATCTCACAAGCAACTCCTCATACAAGAGGTCAATTCCCTCCTCATGCTAGGTGCGATAGAGGAGGTTCCTACACAGGAACAGGGAAGGGGATTCTATTCTCGGTATTTTCTAATCCCCAAGGCCAAGGGGGGCCTGAGGCCTATCCTGGACCTACGTCGCCTGAACAAGTTTATCAGGTGAAACAGATTCCATATGGTTTCTCTAGCTTCCATCATTCCCGCCCTAGATCCAGGGGACTGGTATGCCGCCCTCAACTTGAAGGATGCGTACTTTCATATAACCATCCTTCAAGACCACAGGAAGTTTTTAAGGTTTATGGTAGCTGGATTCCACTACCAGTTTTCTGCCCTGCCATTTGGCCTCTCATCCACACCAAGAGTGTTCACAAAATGCATGGCAGTGGTAGCGGCCCACTTGCGCCGCAAAGGGGTCCAGATTTTCCCCTACCTGGAAGATTGGCTGATCCGGGGCAAGTCCAGGGCCCATGTCAAGGACAGCCTGGCCCTTACCTGCGCCACATGCACCAGACTGGGGTTGCTCATCAACGAGCAGAAGTCTACTCTCACCCCGGTGCAGCGCATAGAGTTTATAGGGGCCATATTAGATGCACGAGAGGCCAGAGCCCTCCTTCCTCAGACCCGGTTTGAGACCATGACCGCCATAATCAATGATCTCCACAGGTCCCCCACGACGACAGCCAGGCATTGCCTTCAGCTGTTGGGACATATGGCGGCATGTACTTATGTGGTGAGGCTGGCTTGCCTCAAGTTAAGGCCTCTCCAGGGGTGGCTGGCCTCAATGTATGCACCGGCTAGACACAGGCTAAACGAGGTAGTGACGGTTCCCGCCCAGGTATTGTCCTCCCTAGATTGGTGGAAGGACCCAGGGGAGGTGCTGTGAGGTGTTCCGTTCAGGGACCTGGCTCCCTCAGTGATATTAATAACAGACGCCTCGGACAGTGGGTGGGGAGCACACATCAGCAGAAACCTGAGCACCCAAGGGCTATGGTCAATACACGAGAGAGCCCTCCACATAAACGTCAGGGAGCTCAGAGCAGTCTGCTTGGCCTGCAAAGTATTCATCAACTTCCTGAGAGGCAGGATAATCCAGGTCCTCACAGACAACACGGCGGCCATGTTTTATATCAACAAGCAAGGGGGAGCACGCTCATCGGCCCTTTGCCAAGAAGCCATTCGTCTTTGGGATTTTGCCGTGAGGCACAGTTTTCACATTTCTGCCTCTCCCCTCCCGGGGGTCAGGAACGACGAGGCAGATTGCCTCAGCAGGTTGTTCTTACCCCGACACGACTGGTCACTGCACCCGGAGGTGTGACTTTCATCTTCCAGAAGTGGGGGGTTCCCCAACTGGACTTGTTCGCGTCGTCCTGGAACAGGAAGTGCCCGAGGTTCTGCTCGCTCCGAGGTCGCGAGACGGGCTCCCTTTCCGACGCGTTCCTCCTAGACTGGACGGGGCCCCTCCTGTATGCGTTTCCCCCCATCCCGCTCCTGCCCAAGGTCCTCTTGAAAATCAAGAGGGACAGAGCGGATATGATACTGATCACGCCAGTGTGACCATGACAGCATTGGTACAGTATGCTGCTCGACCTGTCTATCGACACGCCGCTCCCACTTCCGAGGCGCTTCGACCTGCTCTCACAAGACCAGGGTCGCCTGCTGCACCCGGACTTGGACTCCCTCCACCTGACGGCATGGAGACTCTGTGGCTGACGGAGGGAGAGAGAGCCTGCTCGGCGCAGGTCCAACATATCCTGCTGGGCAGCAGGAAACCTTCCACTCAGGTCGTGTACCGGGCCAAGTGGAAGCGTTTTACTTGTTGGGCGGAATCCCAGGGTGTCCCACCGTCCAGCTCGCCCATACAGGTGATATTGGAGTATCTACTCCACCTAAAGCTCCAAGGCCTGGCACTGGCATCCCTGAAAGTGCACCTGGCAGGTATCTCGGCCTTCTATCGGCCGATGGAGGGGGCGTTCACTATTCTCCCACTCCATGTCAGTTAGGTTCCTCAAAGGTTTGGAGAGGCTGTATCCCCAGGTCTGTGACTCGGTGCCTCCCTGGGATTTAAACCTGGTCCTCGCCATGTTAACAGGACCCCCCTTCAAGCCTATGGCTACATGCCCGCTGCTCGTCCTGTCTTGGAAGGTAGCCTTCCTGGTGGCCATTACATCGGCTAGGAGGGTCTCTGAGCTTAGAGCTTTAACATCAGAGCCCCCCTACACGGTCTTCTATAAAGATAAAGTCCAACTGAGGCCCCACCCAGCCTTCTTACCCAAGGTGGTGTCTCAGTTCCACTATAACCAGAGTATCTTCCTCCCCGTGTTTTTTCCAAAACCACACGGTTCGGAGAAGGAGCGCATTCTCCACCCAGTGCATCTCCACCTGTATTAAAACATGCTACGAGTAGGCGAAGGTGCCGCTTCCAGGACCTGTGACAGCGCACTCAACCAGAGCTCAGGCGTCATCCACGGCCTTCCTGGAACGAGTGCCCCTGCAGGACATTTGCAGAGCAGCGACCTGGTCGTTGGTCCACACCTTCACGTTCCACTACGCCATTGTGCAGCAGGCGAGAGAGGACATGGGCTTCGGCAGGGCTGTGCTGGCAACAGTGGCTCAACGCTGACTCCTACCCACCTCCAAGGTATGGCTATTTAATCACCTATACTGGAATGGATATGAGCAATCACTTGAAGAGAGAAAACAGGGTTACTTACCAGTAACTGTTGTTCTTCGAGATGTGTTGCTCATATCCATTCCAAACCCACCCTCCGTCCCCGCTGTCGGAGTCGGCAGAAAGAAGGGACTGAGGGGCTGCAGGGTCAGCAGCGCCCTATGTACCACGGCATGAGCGCGGTACTCCAGGGGGCGCCGGAGCTGACCCTACGGGGCTAGCTAAGGGAAAAAAGTTTCGGGGATCTGTGCACGGGGCGCGCACACACCTATACTGGAATGGATATGAGCAACACATCTCGAAGAACAACAGTTACTGGTAAGTAACCCTGTTTTTCCTGAATTTCTGGTTATGTTTTCAGCAATAATGTTTCATGTGACTGTTACATTAAACTAATTTATATATAATTTTAAAGGATAACAGTCATATTCTGTTACTGTATTTGAATTCTCAATAAATGATTGGGAAAAAAGATTAAAGATTCCTGCTCTGTGGATCTCATGCTTCAGTGGGGTGACAGATTAGTTGATGGGCATTAACTCAGTCATGAGGCATTCCAACTAGGATGTGAGCCAGATTGGTCATCAGCTGTTGTGACAGCTAGTATCTGTTTTTGCTTCTGTCTGTGAACAGGGTCAGAATCGCTCCACAGCTATTTTTGCTGCTTGGTACTTCAGGGGATGCTTGACTCTTAGCAGTTGGCTTCTGATTTTAAAAGTGCCTCCTTATTCTTTCCAATATTCTGCTGTGAAGTTCCTACTGCTGTTTTCTAAAATTATGCTTGAAATGTGTTAATTTGGACATGCATCAAGGATTCAGTCTACTTAGCACTTTTGATCTTTTTTTTCCTAAACAATTTTAGTCATTTTGGCCTTGGTTTTCAGTTGAGGACAAGCAGCCTAGTCTCTTCAAATGCAGAAAATGTTTGCCCCAAATTGACAAAAGTGCTGCATATCCTGCAGCTGCATGCGTCACGATTCCTCCCAGAGTATCATAAAAGTTGTCAGCTCAAGTCAGTGAATCCGGGCCAGCTGGCTGCCTTAGAAGAGAATAGAGTCAAGTAAACTTGTTGCCACAGCCAGAAGATCTGTGCTGGAGACTGGCATTTTGACAGATCATTAGATATAGGTCCAAGAGAACCATTTCAGTATTTCAAAGTTACACTTTTCCACACTGGGTAGAGTTGAAGGGCTGAGTTCACCTCTTGATCCACAGGCTTAATTTTAATTAGTCTTGAAAACTGAGGAAGTTCCAAAGGAATGGAAGAAAGCAATGTCCTATCAATTTTAAATGAGTAAACAGAATAACCCATGTAACTATAAACTACTTACCTGAAGATTGTGTCCTTTGACGATACATTGAGCAGTAGATTGAGTGGTCAGTGGGTGGGTGAGTGGTAGAATTCAGAAGAGTTGATTTATTTTTCTTCTATTTGTATGAAAGGTAATTTAAGGATAAAAAGTTACTGATCCTTATAGTCTGCATGTTTTAGCTTGTGCCATTTATTGGTTAATATCCTAATAACTTAGCTGAATGTTCTAAATGAAATAGGATCTGCCACAAGCCAAAGGTTCAAGATATATTTATATGATTTATACATTGGTGATCTGTGGCAGAAGGCCAGAATTATGGTAAATAATTTTTATTTTTGTTTTCTATGTCATAAGAACCCCAAAATAGATGGTTGGATAGATAAAGGGTTCACACTGACAGACCTCAATAGTCACACAAAATTACTTGTTTAGAATATTAGGTTCATTTCCACTCAGTGCTCCAGAAAAAGGTGGAACCTCTGAAAGTTCATTGCCAGTATGTCCTCTAAAAATATTTTACTGCCTCCAAATTGGGTAATCCTGATAATCTTGTGCATATGACCAGGAATCACAATAGTTAAGGTCGAGTTTTTCCTTGGCTGTTGTGCATGTGTCTGAAAAGGGAGAAGAGAAGCTTCCACCTCTGCACACACTCCCTTCCTACCATCAAGCTTGGGGGGAGATTATGCTTCCTTGGGGTACAATTCTTTCCCAAAGTCTCCCTGGGTGGAACAGTTGCACACCAACTTTATATTAATTCTCCTGGGCAAAGAATTGCTTATGGGCATTATTCTATGAAGGGGAGAAAATACCTGTATGTTGTGATAACCTAAACTTTGTAGTTCGAAATTCTGGCATGTTTGAGTATTTCCTGTTGTTTCTCTAGAGTTTGAATAGATTCTTTTGTGCCCATTACATTGCATCCCTTCTCTCACCTGCCTCCAGCTCACCCTCAATTGCTCTGTTGCTTCCTCTTCTCCAAACTTAAGATTATCAGATCAATTAGGTGCACCAAGCTTGGATAATGAACTCCTGACAGTCTCATCATGACAATTGTATAATAGTTTCCCTTGTTATCTTTATAATATTTTTTGATGAAGCCTGAGACCCAAGTGGTCCTCCTTGCTGCAATTGAAAATGGTTTCCCATCTTCATGTTACTGCTAAATTTAATCAAATTTCCTTCTACTTTTTTGTTTTATTCTTTATGAATACAATATTTTAGGATTTGGTGTCAACAAATTTTGCCATTCCAATAGCGTGGCCCTATTGTCTACATTTGTTGAAATTATCAAAATGATTTGAAATCACTCACTGTCAGGAAGTTCTTACTGATACCAAAGCTACATTTTGCCTTTCTTAATATTTTTTTCCCCCTTTCTCCTGTTTTTTTCCCTCATGTACAATCCTAAAAAATTCCTCTTCATTCTTGTTTGCTCCCAGTAAATAACTGCAGATTGTTAAATCGCCCCCACTTTTCTCTTAGCCAACCTGCTGTGTATGTGTAAGCTCTCCTACTTTCCTCATAAATGTCTGTCTAGCAATATTGAGTTCTTATGTTCCTTTTCTCTCGCTGAACTCCTTCAGGTTTTTCAGTTTCTTTTAGATAAAGTAGTACCCAAAATTGAGTGCATTTCAAATGCAGACTAGAACAACTTACTTCCTGCTCCATTCCATGATGGCATTGTGTATTTAACCCTGAATTTGCATTTGGTATTTTTGTTACCTCATATTACAAATATTTATCCAAATTATTTTTTGTTCTTATGTCTAGCTCATCTTGGCAGTAATGCTTCCCAGCTTCCTCTCTTCCAGTGACTGTGTCATTTCCTCCTCCCTCCCTCCCTCCACTCTTTTCTGACCATATTTGTTATCTTTTGGGGTCCTTTTGTATTAATTCTGTGTCCTTGTTGATGTTTTCAATTCCTCCCAATTTAATGTTGTTTTTTTTATTAACAGGCTGCTTAATTCCGTTTCCAGTTCATTGAACTTGTTAGCTCTGGATCATTCTATACTTCCCCTTCCCCAGCTTGAGATATCATGATTTAATATTATCCTTCGTGGAGTTTTTCGTAGTAAAGTATTTGTTTTATCTAAATGCTTTACTAAAATCTAAATACACAACATGAACTGCAGTGCCTTCATTCACTAACTTTGCATTTCTGTTTAAAAAAAACACAAAGTAGTCCCTGAAAAAATTATTCTTTATAAACTCTCTCTATTTATCTCATATGTTTCCGTTAGCCTCTAGATACTTAGTGATTTTATTTTACTAGTGATGTAAGTTGGATTTTTGTGACGATAATTGCCAGGATCATTTTTTTCTCTTTCTTTAAATTGTACTGTGTTTGCTTTTCTCCAATTTTCAAGTACTCTTCCCACTTGAACACTTTTTTAGATATAGTTGTCAGCATAACAATAAGTTCAAACCGTTTTGTTTTGTTAATCAAAATGTTACTTTCAAGACTACAATAATTCCCAGTAAAAACATAAGTGAAAATTTTTGTTTGAAACATTAGAATAGATGGGGATGACCTGTCATTTCCTGGCCAATGCAGCAGTGTTCTGTATAGAACATACTCTAGTTTGAAGACTTAAACAAAGTCTTTCCCAGCAGCTCCATTGAGAAACTAATACATAGTCTAAAACATCTCTGAGTAGGAAATATTTCTTGAAATTCATCCTGAATTTACCTTTGCTTAATGTCATGCCTTCACATTTACCCTGTGCAATTTTTAAAAATTTTTGTTAATAAACCTGGTTTACTTGAAGGACAGTTCTGACTTTTCCCTCATGGTAGCACCACTCCACAGCTCCTTAACTTTAACAGATATTTACAGTTGGATATAAAATCAGGAAATCTGCATGCCCAATCAGTTATATGTTAGCAAGCAAAAAATGTTTCTCTTGACCACTGCTCTAATATAAGATATTAATGTTTTAAAATAACTTGATAGAATATGCTATTACCATTTTAAATGAAACATGTTTTGGGCCCCCCAATACAAAAAGGATGTGGACAAGTTGGAGAGAGTCCAGCGGAGGGCAACAAAAATGATTAGGGGGCTGGAGCACAGGACTTATGAGGAGAGGCTGAGGGAACTGGGCTTGTTTAGTCTGCAAAAGAGAAGAGTGAGGGGGGATTTGATAGCGGCCTTTAACTACCTGAAAGGGGGTTCTAGGGAGGATGGGGCTAGGCTGTTCTCGGTGGTGGCAGATGACAGAACAAGGAGCAACGGTCTCAAGTTGCAGGGAGGGAGGTCTAGGTTGGACATTAGGAAAAAGTTTTTTACTAGGAGGGTGGTGAAGCACTGGAATGGGTTACCTAGGGAGGTTGTGGAATCTCCATCCTTAGAGGTTTTTAAGCTGCGGCTTGACAAAGCCCTGGTTGGGATGATATAGCAGAGGTTAGTCCTGCTTTGAGCAGGGGGTTGGACTAGATGACCTCCTGAGGTCCCTTCCAACTCTAATATTCTATGATTCTATGTTGTGTCTGTATCATGTAGTTTCCATAGTGTGCAGCACTGATACTACTGTGCTGCAAGCTTCAGTGATATCTGCCATTGGCCCAAGTTAGCTAAGTTAAGCAAAGGCTCTATAATATATAATGTTCCCTATTACAGAAAAAATTGGTTCATAAAAAATTTTGTTTGGAGATTTGAATAGTAGTTTGTCATCCACAATAAGGAAAGCAGTCCTCAGGTTAGTCCCTGCCAATGCTGTTGATCTCAAAAGCAGCTAATAGCATCAAAGCTTTGTTTGTTTCATAGCTAATACAGTATTTTATGTTTAAATACATGTTAGTGTCTAAATTTTTTTAAGTTTAAATAATCATTTGATAAATATAGCAAAAGCATGGGGGAATCTTATTTGTTTTGTTCTTACAGTAACAAAAACCTTCAAGAGAACAGATGATTTTATTGCTTCAAAAACTGCGACTGTTGACCAAGATCACAAGTTTAGATGCAAGTTCTTGGACTGTTCAAAATCATTCCGCAAAGCCAAGTTGCTGCATTATCATATGAAATATTTTCATGGAGTGGAGAAGGCACCAGAACCACAGCAGAGTCCAGTAAAAAGAAATATTCAAACAAGAGGTTCTTTGGCTTCTGAAAAAGCCAATCAAGGAAGTTCAAACAGAAGGCGGACTACATCTGGTTTGTTGTGTAAGTATGCTGGCTAACTCTTCATTTCTAAAGAGCATTCTAGTAGCTAGAATGAAAAGGAAGATAAGTGGAAAGCATTTCGGTTATATGATAGATATTAGACAAAGAAGGGTTCTTTGGTTTCATCTTCGGATTCTTCTTTTATGTTTCTCACTGAACTGAGATCTTATTTAGAAACATAAGTACAAATGGTATCATTTAACAATATTTTGAGATCAGAGATTATGAAACTCACTCTGAGTTGATTCCGTCCTCCAGAAACTGATTTATCCTAGCAGCTTCTTTTCCTCCTCTTTAGCGATTTATTCCACTACTAAACCTTTGTGTGTATAACTCCAAAAAACAAACAAACACCTGAATTACTGGAATCCTTTCATTTCATTTTTGCTTGGCAATGTCCTTCTTCCCCAAACAATATTTTTAGAAGAGGAAAGGACAAGAAAAGTTCTTTCATCAACCAGTCTAAATGTGTAACTCATTTCTTTCTCACTCATCCGGAAGAAGGGATAAAAGTAACTAAAAGTCCAATCTCACTTATGATTTCTGTGGTAATTACTGTCTTGCTTGCTGGTTGAACTCTGACAAGAATCCTGTTATGCACGACTACAAGTGTAGGAGTTGAGTTCTTGTGAAAGAATTTTGTGTAATTTACTTGAGTTGAAGAGGGAAAAATCAGAAAGGCATGGGAAAATGCAAGATTCTCATTAGGTTACACCCACTTGTATCCTTCAAAACTGAATCTTGTTGGTTGTCTTCTGCTTTGTTTTTGTTCTTTGCAGTGCCTTCTTTCTTTCAACAATGTGCTCACTAGAATTATGCATGATATTCCAGATAAAATATTTCTAGTGTCTTACATAATACCGGAGTGATATTTTAGGTTTATATTCTGTATTTTTGTATCTTATGACCTTGTTGTTTGGAATAGATATTCTTACTTCACTTTAGTGGGCTATTTTTTTATTGAGTTCCACTTAAACAGTAGTTTTTATGGATTTTCTTCTCCTCTTAGCCCATATTTGTAAAATCAGTATTTCAAAATATATCTTATCGTACCACATCATAGTGCGTAGGGATAAAGACAAGGCTGCAGTGTACACCTAAATTCTGAATTTCCTTGCTTTTCTTAGTTTAAAATCTCAAATGCTTAATGTTGCATTAACATTTTATAAAATTAATTATTTTATACAGTTAAATAACATAACTCACAATATTTTTGTGTAACTAATTAAAAAGCAGGAACTAGTTATTTTAAACCAATATTAAATCAAGATGTATATAATTTTAAACTCCTCCTAGTGTGATCTCTATTTTTTCTTAATGTAGATCTTGCAAAGACAATGGTTCCTCATTTGAGATGCTGCCTCTCCTGTTCATATATCACTTACCTACCAGAAAGTAATTTTTAGTACCTTACAAAACTAAAAATTCTATGTTCCAAGTAGTTTTACATTTTGTTCCCCCTTCCCCTTCCCCCCTCCCCCCAAAGAAAAGAAAAAAAAAGAAAAGAAAAGTATATTTCAGTGGTGGACTAAGTGTAGGCAAGATTTTCCTTAAACGATTTAGTGGGGAATGCTTTTAATGATACCTACCCTCTATAGTTTAACTATTGTACATAACATTTAAATGAAGTTTAAGTATTGGCAGAAAAAATATTGTGAAGAACTGCTAATGCTTAAGAGAATGATTGAGATGGGCTTCTTCTGCTTCCTGTCTTGTCTGTACCTTGTTCCTACCTTATATGATCTGGCCCTGAGCTGCATTTCTAGTTATTTTAATAACTTGATCTACAGAAATTCTAGTCTACTTTTTTGTAATATTTCTTGGTTCCTCCTTGATCATCCCAGCCTCTGAGAACTTGATGTCCTCTTAAGTTATTCTTGAGCGAGAATACAGGCCATCTCTTGTGTATCCAGATGCCTGAGGAATGAACACCTCAGTGTTACCGCAGTTTCAGCTTAATCAGAATTTACATCTATGTGTAAAGGACTCAGTTATTTTAACACAAGCTCTTTTAATTGTTGTTGCTGTCCTGATACCAGAAGTAATGGAAAAATTAAGTGTTGTTTTAAAATAGGATACATTCTGAGGTTTACTTATCCTCCTTCAGGTTCTCATATTGCTATATTATGTGCTTCATGTTCTAAACTTTCCTTTCATCTCTTTAAAGTTGTTACTTGGACCTGCTGCTCAATAAGATAAAGAGCCTTCAAACATTTTATAACTATTTAAGGTACCTTTGGAAGTGTCCCTGATTTCAAATTTCTGTTTGTCAACAATGTATATAGTCCATTGTCCTTTGTTAACATTTCCCTTTCTACAATATTTTTGCCACAAAATAAAAATACCAGTTGTTTTGAATATAACCACCCAAAACTGCCAACCCAAAGCATTAAAAAAATCCTGAGTATACCATAGGTGCCTTCAAAGGGAGATTTTAAAAAATAACAATGTTGGGGTTATTGTTGTTTGTCTCTGGGTTTTTGAGCCTTAACTACAATCATCGGCAAGCATTTACTGTGGAGTTTGAGTTCTTCACCACTCCTGCTGTCTTTTTAAAAAGAGAATGTCAACTTAAGTTTGCCCTAAAATGTAAATGCATAGTTTTAATAAAACCTTAAAGAATACAAATTTCTACATGTTTAAAAATTCCAAAGAAGACTATTTAAAAAACAAAATAAAATAAAAACTTCCCTGTAGCGTTCAAAATCCAAATCTTGCATTTCTACGAATCTGAAAAGGAAACTGACTGTGAACAAGAGTGTAATTGTAATTGACTTTATTGCTTTTCATTGTCCAAATTGTGAGGAGCAAAAAAGTAAACAAAATATAAAAACAGGTACATTGGTATCTATTTTTAAATTGACTCTCTCCCTTTAACATCTCTTCTCCCTGATTTCCAGTGTTTTGCTCTGTCATCTGCTAAAGAAAAAGACTGGAAATGATTTGCCCCGCATTATCCTGATGATAGCAGGGAGCACTCTGGCTGCAGCAGCAGCACGAATGACAAAATCTGTCTTTAGCTTTTATTGCTGTTTGTTATAGGGGAGGGGAAGGTGTGCTGTCACTTGTTCCATGTTTTAATGAGCTCCATTCATCTGCACAGATCTGATGGATCCGTAGATAGGTGGGTGCTTGATAAACCTGAGATGCACTCATCAAGAACAGATCTCATAGGCAGCCACTCTCTTGGTTTAACCTACCAGAGAGCACTGTTTGCCATGAACTATAGAGGAGGATAGTGATGACTGTTCAGTACTCTCCCCTACTACTTAAAGGCTGCCATTAGCAATCCCTAAGGGTGATGCTACTTATTTGCCATCCCTGCAAGGGTGACCTTCTGTTTGGGGGAACTGGGGCAGCCACTACCAGGTACCCCTGAGGAGTAGAAGAGAGCCACAAGCACGCCCACATTCCTCCTCTGGTACCCTGCTTCAGAAGGCATCTTGCACAGTACAAGTGATGTGCAACTCCCTTCTTTAACAAGAGGTAGAATGTTATGCAGAGAGTACGAACACCAAGCTTCCTGTAGTTGGAGCTATGGGATAAATTTAAAATCCACCTGAAACCCATGCAGAAAATAATATGATTAGAAAATAGAATTTGACTTAGTTGAGAACAGGTTTCTTTCCACTAAAGACCTATTTTCCCAAACTGCAGTTACAAACCTCAAATGTGCAATAACAAGTCATCCATCATCCAGCTGTGTGTCTAGTTGCAAGGCATAATTGTATCATATTTAGAAATATTTGTCTAGGGCAGATTTCATGAGACCACTCCAAAGGTTCATGCTAAAAACATGGGTTCTCTCTGAATCTACGGTAACAAATTGAATGCTAATCCCACAACAGGAGAAAGGCTTGCTCAAGTGATGCATAGAAATAGAAATGGGATGGTGGGTGATATGATACCATGTGAAAGCCCTAGAATAGGGTAAAATTCTATATAAGGGCATAAGAACACTAAAATTTTAATTCTCTCTTCGAGTGATTGCTCATATCCATTCCAATATAGGTGTGTGTGCGCCCCGTGCACAGATTCCCGGAACTTTTTTCCCTTAGCAAGCCCTGTAGGGTTGGCTCAGGCGCCCCCTGGAGTGCTGTGCTCATGCCGCGGTACATAGGGCGCTGCCAACCCAGTGGGCCCTCGGTTCCTTCTTTCCGCCTGTGATGGTTGCTGGAACGTCTGCCTCTTGCATATCGCAAGTAGCCTCCCTTAGCATTATAGTGCGTTTCTTTGTTAGTTGATTGTTGATAAGTTAGAGAGTAGATAGTGCTGCCCTTAGGGGCTACATTAGAGCCATGCCTGGCTCCACTGGCTTCAAAGCCTGCACCGTGTGTGCAAAAGTCTTCCCTGTGAGTGATCCTCACGATCGCTGCCTCCGATGTCTCGGAGAGCAGCACAGAAGAGAAAAATGTAAAATCTGCAAAACCTTCAAGCCGTGCACCCAAAAAGAACCGGACGCCCGGCTGAAGGCTATCCTGATGGAGTCCACGCTCCGCCCGGACGCTGAGCCATCACGATCGCCGGCGGCACCGAGCGTCTCCTCGGTGTGGAGCGCTCCGACGGCACCGGCACCGAAGTCTGCAGTGCTGAAGAAAAAGAAGCGGCCCGAGGCCGCCCGCATGGACTCCTCCCTGCGACCGGTACAGCAGGGAGCTAAATAGGAGATGCCCCAGCCACGAGCCGTGGAGGTTACTCCAGCACCGGCATCTCCTCGCAGGGAGCCTCCCCCGACTCCTGGGGGTGGGGGAGCGCTCCTGCAAGGACCGTCGACGCCGGAGGCTTTTGCGGCGGCATGTGCCCTCATGGGCCTGCCCACGTCTCCATCCTCCCCTTGGCCGAGGGTTCCAGGACCGGCGTCTCGAGGTAAACCCGCGCTGGGTTGTCCTGGTGGGTGGAGGAGACAGGAGTCAAGGTCTCCCCCCAGATGGTTGAGAGGGTCGAGAGTGCGGGCTCCCCTCCTAGCTCCGACTCTGAGTCGTCAAGCTCCTCGACACCGAGAGCGGTCAAGAGACAAATGCACAAGGCCACGCCGTTTCAGTTCCGCCTCGCGCAGGGGTCGTAGCTCCGTCTCCAGTACCTCGGTATGGAGCCTCCCTCAGCACTGATCCCTAACCCTGGTCCACAGCCTGGAGCGATCTCCGCCTCTGACGCTGGTGACAGTGCCCATCTCTGCATCAAGTGCTTCGGCGGCACTGCCTGCTCCGGCACTGCGGAGTCGGTCACGCTCTCTCTCGGCTTCACGGAGACATAGGCGTCATCGCTCCCAGTCCCGAGGTGGGAAGCGTCGCCACAAGAGGTCGAGGCGCAGTAGGAGATCTATATCTAGCTCCTCCAGCAGCTCATCCCCCCAATGGCACCGGAGACGTCGGCACCGGTGCTCCTCGTCATCGTCGTCTCGGGGCCGCAAACATCGGTCTAGCGGCTCCGGATCCCAGTCACGCCAGCCAGACAGGCTGCAGGCACCGATGCAGGCACTCGCGTGGCCCCAAGGCCCCTGGCAGTGGCCGTACTGGGGGCCATGGGGTACCCAGATGGGCCAGGGCACCATGTCCATTCACTCTTTGGAGGCCTAGCCAGCACCCCCGCCTCCGGGTCAACTGGATGAAGGTCACCCCTCTGATGAGGGTTCAGACCCTGAGGAGGGTCCCTCCACGGGGCCCCTCTGACAGTCCTCCTCCTCCTCCCCAGATGAGGCGGCGGCCAGGGACCCTAAGGCCCCCCTCTTTGACTTCCGGGCCACCAGGACCTGCTAAAGCGGGTGGCGGGCAATCTGAACATGGACCTTAAATAAATGTCAGAGGAGGAGGACCTCCTCTTTGGGTCATCTGGCTTGGCAGGGCCATCGCGTGTCGCCCTGCCGGTGCACGAGAGGGTCCTGAAGCTTGCAAAGGCCCTCTGGCAGACCCCCTCTTCTGTGGCCCCCACCTCCAAGGCTGCAAAAAGGAAGTACTATGTCCCTAAAGAAGGATTTGACTTCCTATACACTCACCCTGCCCTGGGGACACTGGTTGTGGATGCTGTCAACCAGCGTGACCGGCAGGTCGGCCAGGGCAACACCCCTAAAGATAAAAACAGTAAAAAGCTGGACCTCTTTGGCCGTAAGGTGTACTCCACGGCGGCACTGCAGCTGCACGTCGCTAACCACCAGGCGCTCCTTGGGAGGTATAACCTCAACCTGTTGTCCTCGCTGCAGAGGTTCCAGTCGGTGTTGCCACCAGACCAGGCTGCGGACATTGCCACTGTGCCAGGAAGGAGCGGCAGTGGAAAATGCGGCATTACACTCAGCCAGTGATGCGGCGGATGCCACCAGCAGCGTGATGGCTTCGGCCATCGTCATGCGCCGCTGCTCCTGACTGCAGTCCTCAGCTTGTCCCAGGAGGTCCAGCAAGCCATACAGGACCTCCCGTTCGATGGGGCTGGACTCTTCTGAGATAAAACAGATGAGAAGCCCCATGTCCTGAAAGACTTGCGAGCCACCCTAAGGTCCCTAGGGCTTTACACCCCGCAGGCCGCGAGACGCCTATCTCGGCCTCAGGCCCAGAGGCAGCCACCGCCTCCACCCAGGCCAGCCCCCAGACCTGCTGAACCCAGGAGGGGTCAAGATCGCTACTGAGCACCCAATCGCCGTGACCGCCCGGGGTCCTCGGCGGGGCCCCAACAAGGCTCAAGCAAGGGCAACAACAGAAATAAAAGGTTCTGATGGTGTGCACGAGGGTGGCACTCCTTCCTTGCCCCTGGATCTCTCCCGGCCCTTTGCCCACAGGCTCCGGCCATACTATGCCGAGTGGGAAACCATCACCACGGACCACTGGGTCCTCAGCGTAGTCCTCAGGGGCTATGCCCTCCAGCTCACGGCATTCCCCCCCATCCCGTCCCTCTTCAGGGAACCCTCTCACGATCAACTCCTCGTACAGGAGGTCAACTCCCTCCTCCTGCTCGGAGCTGTGGAAGAGATTCCTCCACAGGAAAGGGGAAGGGGAAAGGGGAAGTACTCACGATACTTCCTCATCCCCAAGGCCAAGGGGGGCCTGAGGCCCATATTAGACCTCCGCCGTCTGAACAGGTTCATCAGACGCATCAGGTTCCACATGGTTTCCTTAGCCTCCATCATTTCCACTCTAGATCCAGGGGACTGGTATGCTGCCCTCGACCTCAAAGATGCATATTTTCATGTTATTATCCTCCCCGGTCACAGAAGGTTCCTCAGGTTCGTGGTAGCTGTCTGCCACTACCAGTTCTCAGCCCTGCCCTTTGGCCTCTCTTCAGCCCCCAGGGTCTTTACAAAGTGTATGGTGGTGGTGGCGGCCCATCTCTGCCACAAGGGGGTCCAGATCTTCCCATACCTGAACGACTGGCTGATCCGGGGCAGGTCCAGGGTCCACGTGAGGAACAGCCTAGCACTCACCTGCGCGACATGCACCAGACTGGGGCTGCTCATCAACGAGCAGAAGTCCATGCTCACCCCGATGCAGCGCATAGAGTTCATAGGGGCCACCCTGGATGCCACCCAGGCCAGAGCCCTCCTCCCACGGCCTTGATTCGAGACCATGGCCGCCATAATTGCCGATTTACACAGGTCCCGACAACATTCAGGCACTGCCTTCAGCTGTTGGGACGTATGGCGGCATGCATGTATGTGGTGAGGCTGGCTCGCCTCAAGCTCAGGCCTCTCTAAGGGTGGTTGGCCTAGGTGTATGTACCAGCCAGACATTCACTAAACAGGGTGGTCACGGTTCCCACCCAGGTACTGTCCTCCCTGGACTGGTGGAGGAACCCAGGGAAGGTTCTGAGGGGTGTCCCCTTCAGAGACTTGGCTCCTTCAGTGACTCTGATAACGGACACCTCAGACGTGGGATGGGGGGCCCACATCAGCAAAGACCTGAGCACCCAGGGGCTCTGGTCACTGGATGAAAGAGCTCTCCATATCAATGTCAGGGAGCTCAGGGCAGTCCGCTTGACCTGCAAGGTCTTCCTCAGGTTCATGAAGGGCAGGATGATTCAGGTCCTCAAGGACAATACGGCGGCCATGTTCTATATGAACAGGCAGGGGGGCGTGTGCTCCTCGGCTCTTTGCCAGGAGGCTACTCGACTGGGATTTTGCTGTGAGGGACGACTTCCACATCTCTGCCTCTCACCTCCCCGGGGTCAGGAATGACAAGGTGGACCGCCTCAGCAGGTCGTTCTTACCCTGCCACGACTGGTCACTGCACCCGGAGGTGGTGACTTCAATTTTCTGGAAGTGGGGGGTTTCCCAACTGGACCTGTTTGCGTCGTCCTGGAACAGGAAGTGCCCAAGGTTCTGCTCGCTCCGAGGTCGCGAGCCGGGCTCCC
This sequence comes from Emydura macquarii macquarii, assembly GCF_026122565.2. Lineage (NCBI taxonomy): Eukaryota > Metazoa > Chordata > Testudines > Chelidae > Emydura > Emydura macquarii. The sequence goes on along the minus strand of NW_027131307.1, from coordinate 99,746 downwards.
TCTCCAACGCGTTCCTTCTAGACTGGCCGGGGACTCTCACGTACGCGTTTCCCCCCATCCCACTCCTACCCAAGTCCTCTTGAAAATCAAGAGGGACAGAGCGGACATAATACTGATTGTGCCAGCTTGGCCGCGGCAGCACTGGTACAACATGCTGATCGACCTGTCCATCGATCCACTGATGCTGCTCCCGAGGCGCTACGACCTGCTCTTCCAGGACCAGGGTCACCTGCTGCACCTGGACCTGGACTCCCTCCATCTGACGGCATGGAGACTCCGTGGCTGATAGAGGGAGAGAGAGCCTGCTCCATACAGGTCCAGCAGGTTTTCCTGGGCAGCAGAAAACCTTCCACTCAGATGGTGTACCGGGCCAAGTGGAAGCGTTTTACCTGTTGGGCGGAGTCCCGGGTACCCCACCGAGCGGTTCGCCCATACAGGCAATTTTGGAGTACCTGCTCCACCTGAAGCTCCAGGGTTTAGCACTGGCTTCCCTGAAGGTGCACCTGGTGGGTATCTCGGCCTTCCACCAGCCAATGGAAGGATGATCCCTGTTCTCCCACCCCATGTCAGTCAGGTTCCTCAAAGGGGTGGAGAGGCTATACCCGCAGGTCCGTGACCCGGTGCCTCCCTGGGATTTGAACCTGGTCCTCACCATGTTGACAGGACCCTCGTTCGAGCCCATGCCTACATGCCCTCTGCTCGTCCTCTCTTGGAAGGTAGCCTTCCTGGTGGCCATTACCGAGATAAGAGCATTGACCTCGGAGCCCACCTACACGGTCTTCTATAAAGATAAGGTCTGACTGAGGCCCCACCCGGTGTTCCTGCCTAAGGTGGTGTGTCAGTTTCACTATAACCAGGATATCTTCCTCCCATCTTTCCTAAACCATACGGTTCGGAGGAGGAGCAGAGATGGCACTCGCTGGACGTCAGACAAGCCTTGGCCTTCTACATCGAGCGGACCAGGCCATTCCGGAGGTCAACGCAGCTGTTCGTGGCAGTGGTGAACTGGATGAAAGGCTCACCTGTCTCCACCCAGTGCATCTCCACCTGTATTAAAACATGCTACGAGTAGGCGAAGGTGCCGCTTCCAGGACCTGTGACAGCGCACTCAACCAGAGCTCAGGCGTCATCCACGGCCTTCCTGGAACGAGTGCCCCTGCATGACATTTGCAGAGCAGCGACCTGGTCGTCGGTCCACACCTTCACGTTCCACTACGCCATTGTGCAGCAGGCGAGAGAGGACATGGGCTTCGGCAGGGCTGTGCTGGCAACAGTGGCTCAACGCTGACTCCTACCCACCTCCAAGATACGGCTATTTAATCACCTATATTGGATTGGATATGAGCAATCACTCGAAGAGAGAAAACAAGGTTATTTGCCAGTAACTTGTTCTTCGAAATGTGTTGCTCATATCCATTCCACACCCACCCTCTGTCCCCACTGTCGGAGTCGGCAGAAAGAAGGGACTGAGGGCCAGCGGGGTCGGCAGCGCCCTATGTACTGCGGCATGAGCGCGGCACTCCAGGGGGCGCCTGAGCCGACCCTACGGGGCTTGCTAAGGGAAAAAAGTTCTGGGAATCTGTGCACGGGGTGCGCACACACCTATATTGGATTGGATATGACCAACACATCTCGAAGAACAACAGTTACTGGCAAGTAACCTTGTTTTTCTCCTTTACTTTCATCTGCTTGTTCTTATTTGAGTAGTGTCCCTATGGGTGCTCCACTGTACATGCACTTGTGTCCCTGTGCTGCTAATTGGAGAACTTTGGTAGCAGTGTCTGTTCGACCCGCACATGCGCTGGAACAGGGAGATGGGTTTTCGGCCCTCGACATGCAGGATGCCTATTTTCATGTGTCAATCCTACCTTCCCACAGATGGCTCCTCAGATTTACCCTGGGCCAGAACCATTACCAATACAGAGTGCTCCCCTTTGCCCTGTCATTGGCTCTGAGAGTATTCTCTAAGGTCCTCTCCATAGTGTTGGGTCACCTATGATCTCAGGGGTTATGATCTATCCGTACTTGGATAATTGTCTCCTCAGAGCCCGTTCATTGCATGAGGCCCACCAGGTCACCCAAACTGCTGTAGACGTGCTGGGCCTACAAATCAAAAATCGACGTTCACACCTGTATAGTGCCTAGAGTTTATAAAAAAAAACTATCTCAACTCGTTACAGGTTCCACATTTTGGCCAAGCTCATAGATGCAGTACAAACTAGCCCTCAGATATCCGATATATGCACTGCTACAGACTGGTGACTGACTGGCTGGACAGCAGTTCTGCAGAAAAGGACGTGGGGGTTGCAATGGACAAGAAGCTCAATATGAGTCAACAGTATGTCTTTACTGCCAAAAAGGCTAATGGCATATTGGGCTGCTTTAGTAGGAGCATTGCCAGCAGATCAAGGGAAGTGATTATTCCCCTCTATTTAGCACTGGTGAGGCCACATTTGGAGTTTTGTGTCCAGTTTTGGGCTCCCACTACAGAAAGGATGTGAGACAAGTTGGAGAGAATCCAGCAGAAGGCAACAAAAATGATTACACATGACTTACGAGGAGAGGCTGAAGGAACTAGGCTTGTTTAGTCTGCAGAAGTGAAGAATGAGGGGGGATTTGGTAGCAGTCTTTAACTACCTGAAAGAGGGTTCCAGGGAGGATGGAGCAGCTTGGCTGTTCTCAGTGGTAGTAGGTGACAGAACAAGGAGCAATGGTCTCAAGTTGCAGTGGGGGCGGTCTAGGGTGGATATTAGGGAAAAGTTTTTCACTAGGAGTGTGGTGAAGCAGTGCAATGGGTTAAGTAGGGAGTTAGTGGAATCTCTATCTTTAGAGGTTTTTAAGGTGCAGCTTGACAAAGCCCTGGCTGAGGTGATTTAGTTGGGGTTGGTCCTGCTTTGAGCAGAGGGTTAGACTAGATGATCTCATGAGATCCCTTCCAACCCTAATCTTCGATGATTCCATGATCAGCTAGACATACGCCCCAGAAGTTTGAGGCAGTGGTTGCAGGCACGTCTGTGATATCTCATGCCAGACTTCACATGAAGTGCCTCCAGATGTGTTTCAACTCGGTCTACAGGCCAAACAAAGACAGATTAGACAAACCTCTATCACTGCCCACCAAAGTGAGACATTCCCTGGACTGGTGAAAACACCCAGCAATGTCGGTAGGGGGATCCCCTTCTTGCAAACTCCTCATTGTTACTTCTCACCACTGGCGCAACCCTGATGTCACTTACCGGAACAAGAAATGTTCACACTACTGCTCCAGAGCAGGAATAGATCAATACACCTTAGGGAACGTTGTCCTTCTTCCATGGGAGAAGGACTTTCTCTGTGCCTTCCCACGTTCCCTCTTCTATTGAAAGTCCTGTTAAAAATGAGAGAGAGCAAATGTCATACTGATTGCTCCCTCCTGGCCGAGACAGACATGGTACCCTTACCGGTCTCAACTGGCGACGTGCCCGCCAATCTCTCTTCAACCCATTCCATACTTCCTCTCGTAGAACGAAGAACACGTTCTCCATCCCAACTTGTGGCTACTCTGACTCAAGCCTGGCTCCTTCATTGTTCCAACACATAGGAAGAACCTAAACTTAGTACTAAGGAGCCTGACCTAGGCCACCCTTCAAATTTATGGCTACTTGTTCACTCACATACCTGTCTATGAAGACAGCCTTCCTGGTGTTGATCATCTCGGTGAGAAGAATAGGGGAAATAGTGGCACTGATGGCACACCTCCATATACAATATTTTTTGGGGACATGGTTATTCTCAGACTGCATCCGAAGTTCATGCCAAAGGTGACCTTATCTTTTCACATAAACCAACTGATTCACCTCCCAACCTTTTATCCTAAGCCTCACGGTGATAACAGGGAGGCTATACTGCACACATTAGACTTAAGGAAGAGCTCTGGTCTTTTACTTTGAGACAACAAAGGTGTTTAGGAAATCTAAGCTTTTCTTCTCCATTGCGGAAAGGACTAAAGGTGCAATGGTACTATCTCAGATACTCTCCAAATGGGTCTTGAACTGTATAAAAAACTATCAGGTTCGTAACGTAATACCTCTATCCAGAATCTGCACATACTCCATGAAGTTGGTTTCCTCCTCTGTCGCCTTTCTCAGGAATGTCCCGATCTCAGAAATCTGCAGGCAGAAACCTGGGTGTGTCTGTATACCATCACACAGCGCTATGCAATTACCAGGGATTCTGCTTCCTAGACCATCTTCAACTCCATTGTATTGTCATCCATCATAGACTCTACCCTGAAGCCCCAGCCTCCCATTAGGGATACTGCTCAGCAGTTCACCTCCAGTGGAGCACCCATAGGGACACTGAAGTAGAAGAAGAGGAAATTACTCACCTTATGCAGTAACGATGATTCTTCGAGATGCGTCCCTGTGGGTGTTCCACGACCCCTCTCCCGTCATCTACTTCAGAGTTCTTGTCCAAGAGTGTGTGGTAGAAAAGGAACTGAGGGGTTTACCCACACATGCTGGTTAGCATCTCAGCAGAGCACGAGGGGGGATAGCATAGTGCATGTGTAGGCCGAACGGACACTGCTATCAAAGTTTCAGCAGCACAGAGATGCAAGCACACATTCAAGTGGAGCACCCATAGGGGGACACATCTTGAAGAACCATTGTTACTGCACAAAGTGAGTAACTTCCTCTTATTTCCTGTGTGACAGACTAGTGGTGACATGAAATTGTAAAACAGAAACTTTTGTACCTGATTTTCTTTTTGTATATAATGAATTTGGGTAGGTCAGACTAGTGAAGACATTAAATATCTGAAGTTAAAATGGGAGTGATTTAATTTATATGTTAATGTTTATCTTAAACATGAAGTGAATATTGATATTAAAGATTTTTTCATGTTGAGTGGTATGTAGTTTTGGAAGAACTCATTTGGGCCAATTGTATTTTTACTGATTATAGATTGAGGGTCCTGTATTACAGTGCAGGAACTCATTAGACTTATAAGGGCTCCTGGCAGTGCTTTAGAATTATTGAATTAATAAGCTGGCAAAACAGACCATTTTTCATTCAGAGGCTTTTAAACCCATATTCAATTATCTTACATCTTTTTTGGGCACAAAAGTTGTTTAAAGAAATGCAAAACTGCTATAATGTTGCTATACTGGGGGAAGCGAACCACAAAGAAACCATTTAGGTGAACTCCAGTCTCTGCATATTAGGGAGCAACGCAGAGGCAGTTTTTGTGAGGTGGTTGTGTTCAGGGAGTTTACTCTCTTCACCAGTGCATGATACCTGTGTTGGTGCATCTGCATTGGTGCTCTGGCACTAGCTTCAGATTGAAGTGTAAGCCAGATTCTTTCTAATTCTCCATTCTATCAACCGTATGTGAGATTAAAGAAAATATAGCCATAATATCTATTACTATTTTTATGGGGGACCTTCTTCTTTGGAGAACCCTCTGTTAAGGCCGATTTCAAGTAACAACCATTGGAGCTCTCCCTGTGGCTGCTGTTTCTTCCTGTGTGCCCATCTGAAAAGGGTCATGGAGTTTGTTCATTCCTGGTGTATCAGTTTTAAAAGACTTTAAACTTATACCCTCCTGTTCAGTGGCATAATGATCCTTGAGAGTTGAATTTGATATTAACTGAGCATATAGGTGAGCCCTTTTTGTTGTGGGATTTTAAATTTCTGTGAAAGTTTATTCTTAGCTGCCAACTTGGCCAGGAGGGTCTTGGAGTTGCAGGTGCTGATAGTCAGCCAATTTGACACCATGTTCCAAAATCACAAGGCGATACCCAGGTTTCACTCCAGATTTCTGACCAGATAGGACAGGACTTTCATCTCAGTCTGTTAGTATCTCTGCTGGTCTGTTTCCCAAAATAATCCTGGGGGAAGAGCTGGCTATCTGTTATTTAAACATAACTAAGCTGTTCAGAAAATTAAGCAGGCTATTTGTGGCATTTATAATTAAAACAAAAAACAGCTAGACAGCTAATGGCTGTCTGATAGATAAGACTACGCATGAGGTCATGTTATGAATTAGAGAGTGTTCCTATACATGAATATTTCAACTCTAACTCACCTGGGCACACAGCAGCTTCAGTGGCATGTATCTGCAATAAGAACATAACTGCCATACTTGGTTAGACCTGTCTATCTAGCCCACTATCCTGTTTCCGACAGTGGCCAGTACCAGAACTTCTGGGAGAGTGAAAAGAGTAGGACAATTCTGGTTTTCTCTTCCTGACTTCTGGCAATGAGAGGTTTAGGGTCGCCCCAAGCATGGGGTTGCATCCTTGACCATCTTAGCTAATGGTCATGGGTGGACTTATCTCCATGAATTTATTTAATTCTCTTTTGAATACAATACTTCTGGCCATCACATCTCCTGGCAATGAGTTCCACAGGTTAATTGTGTGTGGTATGAAAAAAATACTTGTTTTTATTAAACCTGCTGCCTATTAATTTCATCAGGAGACCCCTGTTTTGTATTCTGGAAAAGGGTAAATAGCACTTCTTCTCGAGTGATGTCCCAATGGTTTCTCCACTTTAGGTGTATTCACATCTCTTGTGCCTTTAATCTGAGATTTTTGGTAGTAGTGCCTGTTCGACTTCTGCATGTGCCCCATGCTTCCTCATGCCCTGCTCTGTGGCTATATAAAGCTACATGGGTGAACTGCCAACAGTTCTCCTCAACCACCTTAGCTTGAGACAAGCGTTACTGTGCCTCACTATTTGAAGTTGACAACTTAGTCTAGTTACCTTTCTTTAATTTATTCTTTCTTTCTTTTATTTGCTGTGTTTTATTTAGGTGTTTAGGGGGAACTTCTCTCAATCCCTTTCCCCTTTAAGGGTGGGGAACCTTCCCCTTCGAGATACTGTTGTCTGGAATATGCCAGGCTCTCTTGACTTCAAGCAGTGTCTCTCTTGTTGGGAGGCTGTCCTGGTCAGTGATGGGCAGTCTTGTTGTATCTGCAGCTTGGGAGAGTCTTATCCCATATGTCCATTTGCTCTGCTTTTAAAGGCAGGGCAAGGAAAAATTGGGTTTTAAAACGGTGACTCTTAATGATGGCGCATTCCCTCCAGCCAGCCTCAGATCCTGGCCAAGAGCTACTCCCCTCCCTTTTACCCCCCACCGTCCCATATAGGTCTCTGAATGAAGACATGTCCCTGTCAACTTTGGCACATTCACCTGGGTCTACCTGAGGTAAATCCATGGAGAAGATGCTTAGAAAGAGGAGCAATTCTCCACAGAAGAAGTCTACCTCAAAAAGGCCTCGATCCCTGCAAAGCAAGACCGCTGTGGAGACATCTCATCCCACTCTGGTACGTCTGAGGCTTCAGACACTCTCGGTACTGGTCCTGTGTCAGTGGTTCCAGCCTCATCTAAGAAAAAGGGCTATAAGCATACCTCAGTACCAAGAGTTTTCTGTACTGCATCAACAAAGCATTCTGTCTCTAAAAGGAGGATACCCACAACTCCTTAGGTAACCTCTGCATCAAAGTTGACCACTAAGATGGCCTCGTACAGGGAAGACACCACAATTCATATATGGTCTTGTTCCCTCACAAGGCACTCTCATCAGTAGCAGCTACTTTGGCCAGAAGGGACTTGCTGGAACAGCATATGCCCTTCGGACTGACAACTGAATGGGGCCTCATTCTTCAAACTCATCCTGTACTGCAGGAGTTCAGATTCCTTAAAGACTTATTTGTTTTGGAGGAACCAGAGTCAGCCTTATTAGTGATTTACTGAAATGTTATCAGTACCGAGACAGGCACAGTTTCCGAGGTGGGGCATTTCTCTACTACCGCTTAACTCTCAAACACTTTCAGAGTGTGCTGGAGCTGCCCCTCTTGATGAAGAAGAATTCTCCTTAATCCAAGATTTCCCTACTCTTCAGACAAGGGATTTCCCGCCTGATGATTTTGAAAAAAGGGGGGAGAGTTGTATCAAAGATGGACCTGTGTTCCCCCTACTTGGTTCAAACTCCAGTAGATGCCACCCTGATGCTTTTGGGCACTCCAATCACAAGTGGCCATACTGGGATCTTGACCTGCACACTGACAGCAGTTTTCCCATACCCCTAGTCTTGTGGGGAATTGCTGAAGTAAGGGAGTGTCTTTTCCCCCCCCACTTCAACTATCCCCCTCCTTTACATCAGGCACAAGAAAACATTTGAGTAGTAGGAGGCCAGGGCAGAGGCTACTAGGCAAACAAATATTTCTTCATCTTCCCCAGATGATGTGGTAATGCTTCCCCAACCAACTATGGATGAGGACTTCAGACACTTCCACGAGTTATTTAAACATATTGCAGATTCCTTACAGATCCCCTTGGAAGAGCTCAGGGAGATTCAGCATAAGTTCTTGAATAACTTTCAGCGGACTTCCTCTATCCAAGTCGACCTGCTGGATCCTTCCAAATCCAACTGGAAGACCTCTGTGATAACAGCACCAGCATGTAAACAGGCTGACAAGAAATATTGTGTCCCAGCTGAAGACTCTGAATTTTTGCAAACCCATCTAGCCTCAAACTCCCTGGTTGTGAAAACGGTGGGCAAGCATGGCACACAACACCACATGAAGGCCATGCCTTACGGTAAGGACCAAAACGCCTTGATCTTTTTGTCAGAAAAACTTCAATTTAGGATTGCAAACTATCAAGCTGTCATGTTGAAGTACAATTACTCAAATTATGCCAAATTCACCACCTTTGAGTATCTGCCAGCTGATCGGTGTGACCTGTTTCAGGATGTTATTAATGAGGGTCATCTGTTAGATAGAACATTGCTACAGGCCTCCTTGGATGCAGCCCCCACTGCAGCTTGATCCATCTGTACAGTAGTGGTCATGTGGAGGGGGGGTGGTCCTGCCTCCAGCTGTCTGAATTCCCAGAGAAGGTCCAAAACATGATTGAGAACCTTTCCATTGATGGCCTCAAGCTATTTGCTGAATTCACTGATGAATCCTTGCATAACCTTAAGGATTCCAGAGCAACGTCAAGATCCTTTGGGATTTACACACTTACAAACAAACAAAAGTTTAGTAGATTCCAAATGACTGAAAGATCCCACCGTGCTTCATTCCTGGGATTCCAGAGACCTTATAAACGACCCAGAAAGAAGTCATGGTTCCAGAGGAAAAGACTACCTGCTTTCTATGCATCCACTACTGATGCCTTATCGTCTAAGCATCAGTTTTGAGGGGCTGGTCGAGGGCCTGGAACAACCCCCAAAACCAAGCTGTCTCTACACCATTCTACCCACCTGTTGGAGAATGTCTCCCCCACTTTCTGTCTATATGGGAGAGAATCATATCAGACAATTGAGTGCTAGAGGTTATAAGATTGGGGTACACTATCCATTTTACCTCCCTCCCTTATTACCCACTCGCTTCCCTGTCCCTCTTCGGGGACTCCTCTCACAAATACCTCTTAAAGCAAGAAGCAGACTCCCTTCTGTGAATAGGTGAATGAAGGGAGTGAACAACTGAGAGTGGAGACCACTTGTAGATCTAAGACTTCTAAAAAACTGTGAAATCACAAAAATTCAGGGTGGTATCTCTCAGAACTTTAATTCTGTCATTAGAACGGGGGTGGATTGATTTTCCAGCCCTAGACCTTTACGGTGCTTATTTTTGTATGGCAGTTCACCCATCTCACAGATTGTTCCTAGTCTTTTTCAGAAAGTCAGTATTGAGTGCTGCTCCCATTTGGCCTTTTGTGTGTCCCAGTGATGTTTTCAAAAGTGCTGATGCCTGTTTCACCTTTTTTTTTGATGTCTGGGAGAAACAGTTTTTCCAACATTGATGATTGGTTTCTCTAGGGCAGTCTTACAATGAGGTTTTTGCCACCATAAAGATGATGAGATCTTTGGTCCTTGAGCTAAGTTTGCAGCTCAACATCAAGAAATCCTCTTTGAGCCTAGTACAAAGAATGTAGTTCATAGGAGCATCCTTAGATGTTATATCAGCCAGGGCTTATCTTCCCTCCAGCAGCTTCTCGGCGTTAGCAGATCTTGTCTCAAAGATTCCAATCAGCCCACAGATGTCAATAAGAAGTTGTCTTCAATTACTTGGACATGTAGTAGCCTACTCCTTGTGACATTATATGCCAGGCTAAGCCATCAATGTTTCAAGAGCGACACAGGACTGTTTATACTCCAGACAAACACAGCCTGAACAAATTGGTGCTGGTCCATTATCAGGTACAAGACTTTCTTGGTGGAAGGACCCAGACAATATCTGTGCCTGGATTCTGTTTGTTCACCCTCTTCCCTCTATCACCATAACGCCTGATGGGCTGGGAGGTACACTTGGGGACACACACCTCTCAGGACAAATGGTCTGCCAAAGAAACACTGCTGAACACCAACCTCCTTGAGCTCAGTGTTACCCAGGGTTTTCAGAACCCAAAGCAGTGGTAACTTAACTATTTCACTCTGGGTGGTGTCAGAAATAAATCAGTGGGAACACAGCGCTTCCGGCTGATGAAAGATTGATACAAATAAGTGTGCTCTTATGTAAAACTACTATTTATTAGCTATAAGCACATCCTAAATAAATTACCTAAAATCTGAGATGGTATTGAGTAACTAACAGCAAGTCAATGATGGCCAGTCACTTCCCTGCTGGAGAATAGGATGTCAGGGTCTCTCAGGATAGCTCTAGAGAACTGCTCCAAAGTACACTCTATTATCTAGTCTTTTTATAACTAGCTTTTACAAAACACATAGTTACCCCTACTGGTTCATCACTTCTCCTAACTGAAATAAACTATTGATCAATAAAACATCCCTAACAATCTTTAGCCATAATAAGCTTCTGTGTCAAAGGCCCAAACTCAAGGTCTCCATCCACTTATTTTCTTGCAGTCTCATAATTTGTTGACTCTTTTCTCCCCTCCTCGCATTCTGATTAGCAGAAACCGCAAGCCTGCAGCTAATGTTTGACCTTGCCTCCAAAAACCCTTCTTGTCCAAGTTAACCCTTAACTGTGTGGTGTTCTATTTTAATTAATGGTGGCGGAGTGCACACAATATGACTCTGAGTAGCTTGATCAAATTCTGGGTTATCACACTCCTAAATTCCAGGGTAACATGAGGGATGTCAGAAATGCCTTATTTACTTTGTCTTTGTCAGGATCTTTATGGAACTGTTTCTGATTAGACAAGCAAAGCTTGAATGTTGTATATCAACTGACAAGGAGGAGCCAGATCCCATTTCCTTTGTGCTGAAGTGGAAAAGCTCAGGAACTGGTGCATCCTTGGTCCAACCTAAAGCTCAGGAACTGGTGCCTGTTGCATCCTGATTTTGGCAGCTTACCTTCCAGGGATACAAAACAGGTTAGCAGATGACCTCAGCAGGCACTTCTTCCAGGACTACAAATGGTTGTTGGATTCTCACTCAAATCTTTCTGACTTAGGAAATTCCAAAAATTAGACCTCTTTGCCACTGTGACCAACAGGGAATTCAAACATTTTTGCATAAGGGGGGGATTGGTTCCTCTCTTAGGGAGATGCACTCCTTATTCCATGGACAAAAGGCCTTCTATATGTTTCCCCCAAAACTTCTGATTATGAATCTGATAAACAAGATCAAGCATGACAGAGCCAGGATCATATTAATAGTCCCAGTTTGGTCCAGACAAATATGGTACCCTTACCTGATGCACCTTTCCTTATCTTCTTTACCAAGATGCTGGTCAAATTCTTCACCCCAATCTGAAGATTCTTCATTTGAAAGCTTGGCTCCTCGATGGTTCACAAGATTAAAGTTTAATTGTTCAGTGGAGGTATAACAGATCTTATTGAACAGCCAGAACTATTTCATGGGACACTTACCTCCACAAGTGGAAAAGCTTCAGGCTTTGGTGTGTCCAGAGAAGTGTTCCACCCCTTCACTCTTCCCTCACTGTCATCCTTGATTACCTCCTAGAGCTAAAAAAGACAGGACTGTCTGAGTTCAGTCAGTATTCACCTGATGGTTATAAAAGCCTTTTGTTTTCCAGTTAAGGGATTCTCAGTCTATGCTCATCCTGTAAGGTTTCTCAGAGGAATGGAGAACCCTTTACCCCAAGTTAAGGAACCCACTTCTATCTGGGATTTGAATTTAGTACTTAGTTGCCTTATGGGGCCCTTCTTCTCCTTTTGTGCCAATGGCCACCTCTTTCCTCATTCATTTATTTTGGAAGACAGCCTTTTTGGTGGTTCTCACCTCTGCTCAAAGGATTAGGGAAATAGGGGCTATAAAGGCAAACCTTCTATTTACAGTACTTTTCAAGCACAATGTTTTTTTATGCCCACACCATAAATTTTTGCCCAAGGTGTCAACTGAATTTCCCATCAGCCAGGTTATTCATTGTCCAGTTTTTTTCCCCAATGCCACATCAACCAGAGAATAGAATGTTTTACACATTTTGGATGTTAGAAGGACATTAGCCTTTTATTTGGACAGGACTGCAGACAGTTCATAACTACTGCAGATAGGGCTAATGGTTCTGCAATTTCCACCCAGAGACTCTCTAGGTGGTTTTCTGATAGTGTTATATTGTGCTATGAATCAACAGACAGAGCTTCATTCTATCATGTTGTCCCATTCCACAACAACTCTTTGTATATCTGTGGCATTACGCAAGAATGTTCCTGTTCTGGACATTTGTAAGGCTGCCACTTGGACTTCCATATGTTTTCTAAGCATTATGCTGTGATCCAGATTTCTAGATCAGATGCTGCCATTGGAAACGCAGTATTGTCTTCAGTCTTGGACTTGGTCCCAAAGGGCCCCACGGGGCTCCAGCAGAGGGTGTACTGCTCTGTAGTCACCTGAAGTGGAGCACCCATAGGCACTCTACTCTGAGAAAAAGAGGTTACTCACCTTGTGCAGTAACTGGAGTTCTTTAAAATGTGCATGCTTATGGTACTCCACTACCTGCCCTCCCTCCTCTCTGCTTCAGGGTTTCCGCTGCGGACTTTGCAGCAGAGAAGGAATTGAGGGCAGTTTGCCCATGCAATCCTTTATAGCCTTGGAGCGGGCCATGAGGCAGTGTAGGGTGCATGCATAGACCAAAGGGTGTGAGCAACCTGAAGCGGAGCACCTGTGGACATAGCCATCTTGAAGAACTCCAGTTATTGTACAAGGTGAGTAACCTCTTCTTCTCTATTCACTTTTTCCACACAGTTCATGGTTTATAGCCCTCTACCATATCTCCCATCAGTCGTCTCTTTTCTGAGCTGAGCAACCCTAATCTTTTTAGTCTCTCCTCATATATATGGAAGCCGGTCCATTCCTTTCATAATCTTTGTTGTTCATCTGTGAACTTTTTCCAGTTCTACCATACTCTTTCTGAGATGCATCCTTCTTTTATATCTGTAGCGTTACTACATGCAACTTGGTTCACATTTTTATGAATCAGTTTTCTCTTTGATGCATTATTGAGGGCAGAGGGTGGTTTTTGGAGAGCAGTGCTTCAGATACTATTAAATAAACAGAACCCTTCAGCCTGGTCACTGTTAGTTTGCTACAGTGGCACTCTGTGGAAGAAATGTTATACAGGAGAAAAAAAGGACTATTTATCAATAAGAATTCTTGTGTGAATCTGTTGGCTCTACAGAGCCATATTCACCCTCCCTCTTCCTTTCTGCTTCAAAATCCAGGTACTTCAGGAGGTAGAGAGTTTCTGATGAATGATGAGTGGGGAATGTATTTATACCAAGGGTTCTCAAACTGGGTCACGAGCTATCAGCCCCCCAGGCATGCCGGTAAAGGTGGCATGGCATGGCACTTTTGGGGGGAGGGGTCATCACAGCCTGAAATATTGTCAAAGGGGGTCCCAGCAAAAAAAGTTTGAGAACCCCTGATTTATACCCTCTGTATATGGAAAGCTGTGATTGAATGTTATGCACAGCCTCCAACAACTGCTGTTTATAAACTACTAAATGATCTCAATGCTAGGCATATAAAACCTACACTGTAGCTCTGTGGAGGCAATACATTCAGACAGCAAGAATTATTGCTGGGAGACTTTTGAAACAAAAATATTAAAACATGCAACTCACTTTTATTTTGTTTATAGATGCTCCTCTTCACATAGCCCTAAGGAGTACGCCACATAGAGATGAAAAAATAGAAAAGAGAAGAACTTCAGCTCCTTCCTCAATAAATACATTAAATGCTCACCGACCTTCCCTTAGAGAACAAAGCAAAGAGAATCATATAGACAGATCACACCAGAAACCTCAAGAAAGGGAAAGAACTGAAAATGGTATGGCTTCTTAGCTGGTCTAACATGGGATTATGATGGGGAACTTTAATGCAATATAAGGAATTGTTATAAATGTTGGCACATAATACTTTGGCCTACCTTAATTGTCCCCAACAAGATACTTTTGTGTTGGATAATGTTGATGAGAATGTTGAACAGTATTTTTCAGTGTTTCTTAGTTTTTTCAAATATTAGTTCTTAAATAAGAGCTCTTCCTCACAAGCCAGTTTCCTTTGCTGCATTCTTCTTAGAAATCCTAATAATTTGATCATGGAACTCCATTCTTTTCCATAGAAATTATTTGTGGTGTCACAAACTGTCAGTTATTTCAAGATCTAATAGGCATTGAAAATAAGCTGTGTGAGAGAGCACTTAACTTCAAACATAGATGTATTTGGTAATTAGCAAGTAAATATGTCAAGACATGTGAATGACGAAATTATGGTTTTTCAGATTTAATGGGTAAAATGTATACTTCGTATATAACTCCTTAACCAGACTATATCACTCAGTGTGAAAGTTCTTCTTTCACTGTAGCTGCGTGAAAATAATGAGACAAAAACACCCTATCACCTGTGGGTGAACACTTTTCACAAAGTGATCACTCTGTCTGACCTATCAGTCCTCATCCTCAAAATCTGCACAACACATTGAAAGACAAGCCTCGGAGCTTAAATTCATAACTCTGCTAGACACTAAAAATCATGGACTGAATAAAGATACTGGATTTATGGCTTATTACAACAATCCATAACCCACTAACCCTTTCTTTTTGTCCTATGATTGCAGGGATGTTAACAGGCGCCTCTTGAATGGTCCCTTAGAATATATGCTTACTACTTATGCTGAACAATCTGTTCCACCTTTCATTTTGCTGTAATGCTGGGAGTACCTTTCCCAGACCAGATCTACGCTACAGACTTATATCAATATAACTATTTTGCTCTGCATGCCATGCAGTTGTGTCTAGCTGACCTGGTTCTGGGGAAGGGTTTGAGAGGCAGTTCAGCCACTCTCACTGATGCCATACTTTGTGTCTTCTAACTGTCCAGTCCTATAGGAATTTCAGCAGCTTCAAAACCAGGGTTGGTTTCGACATCCACTTCCGAATATAGGAAGATGAACTTCCTTGGTGTGTCTGAACTGGGGTTATCAGTGCCTTTGGTTCAAGCTGTTGTGGCACCAAGGAAGAAAAAACATATGGACAGATTGGCCATGGTCAGTAGTGCCAGTTCCTGTGCATCCAAGCTATCGGATCCGTCTGATTCAGACAAGGACACAATGGTTCCATAGTGGAAACCTGTCCTGTCTTCATTTTCATTAGCAAGGGAGATATATTTGTGTATAACTCCAGGTCCGATATCCAACTCGTCAAACCCACTATTAGTTCCTGCTTTGGTGCCATCTACATCCTTGGTTCCAGAAAGCTCTGTTACCATGGCAGCCCATGTTCACTATTCGGCTGCAGTTCAGGCTTCTAAGAGGAAGCATGCTTCTCTGGTTCCAAGATAATCTTCCTTATCTCTGGTTAGAAAGAAGAGACCAGAAGGAGTTGCTGGTCTCTCTTCTGTACACCATATGCTTCCTCCTCTCAGAATCCCTACAGGATCTCTGTGAAGAACCAGGTCTCCTCCAGATCTTCAGGATCTGTTGTTGGTCCCCAGTGCACTCTATCTAGGATTCAGATCCCTACTGAGAGGAAGGATGAAAAGACCTCTGGCTCAATTTGTACTACCCTTTGGCCTGCCTCCTGTAGTCATGTTAACAAACTGGCAGTGCTGGGGCTCGTGGCCTTATTGGGGGCCACCTCAGGAATTTTTCAACTATCCTGTGTGTGAGTGGAATGGTAATGCTTCATCTACAAAGGATCTAGCAGCCTGGGGATCCTTGGATCGAACTTCTCTGGATCCATCAACATTACAGGCAGTGATGCCTGAAATGCTGTCTGAGGAAGAAAATGAGGAGGGTAGCTTAGCCCTCTTTTTGAACTAGAGTATAGGGAGATGGACTATGAACCCGTTTTCCACCAGATGAACATGTGGCAGTGGCATCGGCTTCCTCTCCTTCTGAGGATGCTTCACAGTTCCACAATATAGTGAATCATATGGTGTTCACTTTGAATCTGCCTACAGAAGAGATTTCGCACTTGGTATTCAATGTTCATGGTGCAACTGTTAAGAGTAGGTTGTTACAACCAGTTAAATCCAACTCATTAGTGGTGGCTGCTGCCAACAGGGCAAGATCTGCATAATCTGATCCCATTCTAGCCGATAGAGGGAGAAAACATTGACTTGTTGGGGAGAAAGGTATTGTCTTCCTTCTTCTTCAGTATTAGGGTGGTAAATTATCAGGTGGTCATAGCCCACTACCAGCCCCATTAATGGGGGAAAAATATTATTTTTACAGTTCCAGAGGGGTAGCCGTGTTACTCTATTTTTAGCAAAACGACGAGAGTCCTGTGGCACCTTAAAGACTAACAAATTTATTTGGGCATAAGCTTTCGTGGGCAGAAACCCACTTCATCAGATGCATAAAGTAGAAACTTCAGTTTGGTAGGGGGGGGTGTGTGTATGTATGTATGTATGTGTATGTATATATATTACAGGACTTGCCTGCTGACACCCAAAGATTGGCAATTGGCATTTTAACAGAGGGCCAAAATGCCACCAGACATTCACTTGAGGCCTCTTTTGATGCTTTGGACTCTGCTGCCAGAGAATTGGTGTCAGACCACATTCTCCATCCAGCCACAGCTTAAAAACATCTAAAGATGGAAATTTCACCACCTCCCTAGGTAACCCATTCCAGTGCTGCTTCACCCTCCTAGTGAAAAATATTTTCCTAATACCCAGATCTCCCCCACTGCAACTTGAGACCATTGCTCCTTGTTCTGTCATTTTCCTGTATGATATCCTGATCCTTCTCTGTATTGACAATATCTCCCAACTTTGTGTCCTCCTCAAAGTTTATTAGCACACTCCCACTTTTTGGGCCAAGGTCAGTAATAAAAAGGTTAAATAAGATCGGTCCCAAAACCGATCCCTGAGGAACTCCACTAGTAACCTCCCTCCAGCCTCACAATTCCCCTTTCAGTATGAGCCTTTGTAGTCTCTCCTTTAAGCAGTTCCTGTTAGTCCCAATCTGATGAACCTCTTGTGACTTGTCAGACTGACACTTGCCAACCAGTGAGCTATAGATAGCTAGCTGTCTGGGGCAGCTGCTGGAGGAGTAGAACTTGCAGCTGACAGAACTTCAGTAAGTCTCCCCCTCTTGCACCTTTCCAAAATAGCAAGGGACACTGAAGGTGCAGGGAGAGGAAAAGACAGAGCTAAAGCTGTGTAGGGACAGAATGAAGAGTTGCATTCCTGTGGCAGCTGCCAAATCACTGTTGCTTAACTGAGAGTTTGTTTGATGAGCCAGACTGGTTAAGGATGTGCACATGCTGTGGAGTGTGTTAAATTAGGTGTGATACATGCTGCCTATGGTGGATGGGTTACTAGTGTATCTATGTGTAGGAGATGGTTGGGTGTTTGGATCTATTGGCGTCACTATTTCCTGTACTTTGTGGTTTTGCATTATCTGTGAAATCGTTTGAAGTGCATAGACTGTCCTCTAATAGTATTTTGTGTGTAGGAAGGGGTTTATGATGTGATATTCCATTCTCCTTGGCCTTAATCATTTTGATTACTAATAATCAGAAATTGAAATAATTTTTTTAAAAACTTCATTGTGATTGGCATATACTGAGGAGTTACTCAAATGATATAGGTCTCCTTTCCTTTATATTATGGTTGCATTTAAGTGTGTCAACCAGGTCAGGGCCCCATTGTTATAGAGACTACATACACACAGAAAATGACGGTTTCTTCCCCAGAGAGCTTACAATCTAAAATATGACATAATAAGTGGTGTAGACCAAAAAGGGGACAGGTTCAGAGCAGAAAGATGCGTTAACAAACAATAGAATGTGCACAATTCTTAGCAGTAAAGTAAGTTCCTGGCTGTGCCATGTGTTCCCTGGGGAAAATCACTTAATCTCTGTGTTCCTCACCTTTAAAATGGGAATAATATCTTTTTTTCAACCCTTGTCTAAGCTTTTCAGGGCAGGGACTTTCTTATACTATGTATGTGCAGCATAGTGTTATGTATGCAATGTTGGTTGAGGTCATTATGTGCTACTACTATACAAATAGATAATACTGTAATTTGTATTAGTCACTCTTTAACTTTAGTGCTACTGAAAAATACTTGAGCACATAGTAAGAGGAAAAAACAACAATCAGCAAAAGACTGTTTTTCTTTTTGCATCTGAGCTGTCCATAGTTGCATAAAATACCATAGATCTAAGTACAAATGTATATGATACAGAATGGGAGCTTAATGGTGAACTGTCACTTCTAAAATAAACTGCAATTTTATCTAATTTCAGCTGTTAAAGACAAAGAGAAGAATAAAGAGAAGAAATCCAAAGACTGTGTAAGGTCAAAGTCGAAGAAAAAGAAATCTAAGTCTGGTAAAATACATTTTTTCCATAAAAAATGGCTATAGTTTTTTAGTTTGCCTCTCTCTTACCACCAGGTTAAAGTTTTTCAATGACCAGTGACAGCGTATAGGAGAGATTGTACTGTTTTGTGCTTGAATTACCACCAGTTCTGATATAATAAAACATTAAAGGTGAAGTGTGAATAGCATGGCATTCCCTTGCTGATTGAAGGGCACAGACATTGAGTTGGATGGCTGATAAGAAGAAACAAATGAATCAATAAATAAATTGATGCCCAAGGACAACTTCTCCAAAAAATCCTCTCCCAAAAAAAGCATACAAATCAGTGCACCTGAAAGAGATGAGGTGACAATGATATTTTTTTCTTTTCTGTCGTTCTCAGTAAGAGCTGCTGGATGCTGATCACTTTTGAAATCTGGTCACTTTGTTTAGTTGTCTGAGAGCTGAGCTCTTTTGAAAATGTAGCCTTACTTGTGGGTGTTGAACAATTTTTAAAATCTTCAGACATAACACTCCCACTGAGGTGATTAGAGAAGTTGACACCTGTCATAGCTATTGTTCTTTGACTTTGTATCAGTGTGGATCCCACTGTATGTGTGTATGCTCTCATGTGCACAAGATTGGATTCTTTTAAATAGCATTGTACTTCAGGTCTGTGCCTGTGCCACCTCTGTGTTTCCATGAAAGGGCATAGAGGGCAGAGGAGTCTATCCTCCTCTGAACTGTCCGTGTGTGTCAGATGGAACCCAGCAAGTATTTGACCCACTACTTCTACAGAGCTTCAGATTCTATCCCTTTTCAACTAGCTGGTGAAGAAAATGTGTATTCACCCCTCTTCTTCCTTGTTATCTTTCATTTGGACTTTCCAAAAAAAAGAGAGAGAAAAACAAGACTGCCCCTGAACAGCAGGGTGAAGCATTTTGCACCAATATGATGGGCTCTAAACAGTCAGGGTTCAAACCCTGCCTATCCTGTGATGGTCTCATCCCTCTCACTGATGGATACAACCATTGCCTCTTCTTCCTGGGGCAGGACCATGACTGGACCGGTGGTTGGTGTGGCAGTAGTTTTCCTCCAGGATTTGCAAGTCTAGGGACACTCATCTCAAGTCACATCTGGTCAAGCAATCCTTATGTTTCATTTCAGACCCATTGGTACCAAAAGAATCTGGATCAACCATCATTCTGCAAGCAGGTACCACATCCTGGAACCAGGCAATGAAGAGGGTATCATCAAAACTGGCACCATCAACTTTAGTGCTAGCATCCATGATTGCCAGATACTTGGGCATAGCTGGCTTGACACTGGCTGTCTTGGTACCAGCAACATTGGTGCCAACAGCCTCAACATTGAAGCCAGGACCTATGCCTTCATTGCTGTGAGAAGGCAATCCTGAGAGACAGTTTTGCACAGAGTATAAATGAAGATCCAAACAATATGTGGGGTCATCCCACAAGGAGTGCATAAAACATCCATTGCCTCCAAGTCCTCTGGGAAGGTGGGAATGGCACAGAGTGGAGGAGCCCTGGCTTTGATGCCAATATCAGCACCCACAACTGAAGCTATATAGGCCTGAGGATGTCCGCCATTTCTAGATGGCACCTGGCACTGGATCCAGTGCAGAGGCTACCCCACCTTATGTCACAACTATTTGAAGAGAGTTACTCATCTTCATTCTCACTTGTTACTCCTCCCCAGCAAGGCTGCCTCTCTGTTGTCTTCAGAGAATGCCCCAAAGACAGTACTGGAGGTCACTGTTAAGAGTTCCACTCCAGGTG
This sequence comes from Emydura macquarii macquarii, assembly GCF_026122565.2. Lineage (NCBI taxonomy): Eukaryota > Metazoa > Chordata > Testudines > Chelidae > Emydura > Emydura macquarii. Next base: position 79,218 of record NW_027131307.1, on the reverse strand, counting down.
AAACGGGAGTGGCATTGGGCCAGCCAGTCTCAACCAGGGCAGCATACCTACAGCTTCCAACCTAGGTCATGCTGTCCTTATTCAGCATTTTAGTCATGTTTCCCAGAACAGATCCCCCTCTTGTGCATCCACAATGAGGAGATTCTGCTCTCCAGCAGCATCATTGGCCACATTTCCAATACCAGAGTCTGATGTTAGCCATCATGAGTGGGAAATAGCAAATGTCAGCATCTCCATTTAAGGAATCATCTTCATTGCCTGATGAGGAAGTGACAGCAGCCCCTATCCCAGTGGTTGAGAACTTCAGAGCATTCTAGGATCTCCTATCCCACATTGCGAATAACCTGAACACTGAAACCATAGTATTCCAGAAGTCACACAAGCTTGTTCTATATTCTAAGCTCAACAACTCTGGCCACAATCGTCCTCCCCATCAATGAGGACATACTGAAGCCAATTAAAGAACTCTGTCAAACCTGGGCCATTCTCCCACTTCTAAATAAGTGGGAAAAAGAGATCAGGTGACCCCAAAGGGCTCTGAATGTTTTTATGCCCACTCAAACATAGGATCTTTGGGGGGCGTCCACAGTTCAGGACAAATTTACTCCTCAAAAGGTACTCCCCCATACAAAAATCCAAAGAAGTTAGACCTCTGTGTGAGTAAAACATATTCCTCAACTCTACTTCAAGTCCAGGGCGAAGTACCAGCCTTCCTCGAAAAATAACTGCCTGAAAAAACAGATACAGGACTATTTAGAAAGGCTAGACATACACAAGTCCATTGGGCCAAATGCCATGCAGGGTGCTGAGGCAGTTGGCTGATGTGATTGCAGAGCCACTGGCCATTATCTTTGAAAACTCGTGGCGATTGGGGGACATCCTGGATGATTGGAAAAAGGCAAATATAGTACACGTCTTCAAAAAAGGGAAGGAAGATCTGAGGAACTACAAGCCGGTCAGCCTCACCTCAGTCCCTGGAAAAATCATAGAGCAGGTCCTCAAGGAAACCATTTTGAAGCAGTTGGAGAAGATAAATGTGATCAGGAACAGTCAGCATGGATTCACCAAGGGAAAGTCATGTCTGACCAACCTGATTGCCTTCTGCAATGAGATGACTGGGCATGTGGATGTGGGGAAAGCAGTGGACGTGATATACCTTGACTTTATCAAAACTTTTGATATGGTCTCCCACAGTATTAATTATCAGCAAGTTAAAGACCTATAAGATGGATAGAAAGCTGGCTAGATCATCAGACTCAACAGGTAGTGATCAATGACTCAATGTCTAGTTGGCAGCCAGTAACAAGCGGAGTGCCCCAGGGGTCGGTGCTGTGGCCTGATTTGTTCAACATCTTCATTAATGATCTGGAGGATGGGGTGGATTGCACCCTCAGCACGTTTGCAGATGACATTAAGATGTAGGGAGTGGTAGATATGCTGGAAGGTAGGGATAGGATATAGAGTGACCTAGACAAATTAGAGGATTGGGCCAAAAGAAATCTGATCAGGTTCAAAAAAGACAAGTGTCTTTTAGGTCAGAAGAATCCCATCCACTGCTACACACTGGGGACTGAAAGGCTAGGCAGCAGTCCTGCAGAAAAGGACCTGGGTGTTACAATGGACAAGAAGCTCAATATGAGTCAACAGTGTGCCCATATTGCCAAGAAGGCTAACAGCATATTGCGCTGCATTAGTAGGAGCATTGGCAGCAGATCAAGAGAAGTGATAATTTCCCTCTATTCAGCACTGGTGAGGCCACATTTGGAGTATTGTGTCCAGTTTTGGACTCCCCACTACAGAAAGGATGTGGACAAATTAGAGAGAGTCCAGCAGAGGGCAACAAAAATGATTAGCGGGCTGGAACACATGACTTATGAGGAGAGGCTGAGGGAACTCAGCTTCTTCAGTCTGCAGAAGAGAAAAGAAAGGCGGGGGATTTGATAGCAGCCTTTAAAAGGGGGTTCCAGGGAGGATGCAGCTAGGCTGTTCTCTGTGGTGGCAGATAATAGAACAAGGAGCAATGGTCTCAAGTTGCAGTGGGGAAGATCTAGGTTGGATATTAGGGAAAACTTTTTCACTAGGAGGGTGGTGAAGCACTGGAATGGGTTACTTAGGGGGAGGTGGTGGAATCTCCATCCTTAGAGGTTTTTGATGATTTAGTTGGGGTTGGCCCTGCTTTGGGCAGGGGATTGGACTAGATGACTTCCTGAGGACCCTTCCAACCTAATCTTCTATGATTCTATGAAAGATCCCAGAAGAAAACAGGAAGGAGTTGAAAGAAATCATAAAATGCCACATAGTCAGGCAGCTGTGGATTAATCTGATGAAGCCATTTGGTCAGTGGCCAAGACTGTCACAATGAGACAGGCTTCTCGGCTGTTAGAGTTCAGAATGCCCAAAGAGGTGCAAGCCACTATTGAGGACTTGCCTTTTGGTGGGGATTGAACTCTTCAATCAAAGAACTGAGGAGGTGTTCCACTCCCCTAAAGACTCAAGGGTTGCACTGCAGTCCTTTAGGGGTTTACTTCCTGACTTGCTATCGGAAATCATATGTATCAGCCCCTGCAGAGACAAAGAAGGTTGTTATACTCTCATGGCTGAAAACTTGAGTGCTTGCCTTGGAAAAGATCTGGGTACATTAGAAGACATCCATCCTTGACCTTCTCAGTTCTTTGATGGAATGGACTAGCCTTGGGATGTTAGGTCACATGCATGCACACCATTTGCCAGACTTCACCTGCAGCCCTCACAGCTTCTCAGGTCTATCTACTCCCTGGCAAGAGACCGGAATGATAGGAAGGTTTCAGTACTACCTCATGTTCTTGCAGACTTTACAATGTGGCTAGAACCCAAGAACATATAGAGAGGGATATTGTTCTCAACTCCTTCCACAACAGACTTTAATCACAAGTGTATCAGGGAGAGGTTGGGGAGCCCACCTGGACCACTTACAAATGCAAAGGACCTAGTCCCTGGAAGACATAGGACTTCACATAAATGTTTCTACTTGGCCTCTGAAATTCCCCAATAGCTCTTTACCTCAAGAGAGTCAGCCATGACCTGATGAATTTCATAAGCAGAGAATCCATGACTAGTCATCAGTAGTCACTGTGAAGATTCATCATAGAGCCTATATTATATGTTTGGGGGGTTTCTCATGATAGATCTATTAGCCACCAAGGACAATGCCAAGTGTCAGAAATTTTGCTTCAGAGGAGACATGGCCTGGGTTTACTGCCTACTGCTTTCCCTCTGCAGTATAGTCCAGGTCTCCTTTATACTTTCCCACAGATTCCTGATACCGAGAATCATTTCCAAAATCAAGAAGCAAAGCCACAATCATTCTGGTGGCTCCATGATGACTTGAGGTAGTTTTGGTTGACCTGCTGTAAATGACTATTCAGCCACTGATTCAGCTTCCAGGCTGCCTGTACCTGATTTCACTGTGCCATAGTCAGATACTGCATCTAGACCTGAAGTCCTGCGCCTCACAGCCTGGATGTTGGCTGGTTAAGTGTCATAGTCTGGGACTACTCTAGAAAGTTCCAAGAGATCTTGATACAGAGCAAGATGATGTCCACAAGAACACTTTAGTCAAAATTGTAGATGTTCTCTATCTGTGTGGCCCAGCAGGGCCTGCACCATGTGCAGACTTTAGTACCACAGATCCTCAGTTACTTGCTGTATCAGAAATATTCTGGCATTTTGTTCAGCTCCAGTAAAATCCACCTCACAAGTGATCTTGGCTTGCCATCTGCCTGTACAGTCATGCTTAGTCTTCTCTCAGTTCCTCAAGGTCATGTTATATACTCACCCACTGGTCAGAGAACTTGGTTTTGCCTGGGATCTCAACATAGTCCTCTTGAGACTCCTTTGAGCCCCTTTCATAATGCTGCATATGACACACAAATCCCTTGGCAGAGAGTCCCCTATTCTCGGCAAACATCTCTCACTTCAGAACTGACAAACTTGTTGCACCAAACACGTTTTACGGGATATCCATCCACAAAGAATAACATGCAAGATATCTACAGAAAGCTTGTAACTTGTCAAGATTCATAATTATTGCAAGATGTATGTATGGTTAATATTTAAGAAATAATGCATTTATATTGAAAGTAAGCTTTATGGACATGAAGGACAAATTAGTCACCAGAAGATAATGTGTTTGTGATGACGTATTTGGGCAAAAGGGAGTTGTCACCCTGATCTGTTTGGCTGGTGATGCAGTTCAAGGCTCTCTTGTTTAGCTTTGCTCAATACTAAGACTTTGAATGAGAAACCATCAGAAGCAACAACAAAAAATGTAAACAGCTTAAAGGTGAAAAAGAAACTTTACAACAAGCACACTCTCATTTCTAGAGTTTTGTTTCACCCTGTGTATGAATAGAAACAATAGGCTGCAGGAAACAATCACTGCAGGAAAAAATATGAATGGGTTGAAAACCCTCCTCATGGCGTATGACAGGCCACCTGGTTAAGGTGTCAAAATGCAAAACAGAAACAGCTAGGCCATTGAGTGGGGTGAAGCCAGATTTGTCCGTGTCCCCTTAAAGTGGAATCTATTATAAAACGGCGTGTACTCTAAATTAAGAAGTTATGGCTTATCATTCTTATATGACATTTTAGAGGGACATGGTTGTGCTGAAACTATCACCCCAAGTTCATCTCAAGGTGGTTGGTCGCCGAATTCCATCTGAATCGGTCCACCTATCTGTTTTCTTCCCGAAACTCCACTCTTCATCAGGACAGATGGAGTTGCATGCACTGGTCATTGCCAAAGCCTTACTTTTCTGTGCGGACGACCAAGCCATTCGGAATGTCTCCCTGTTTGATTTCTGGCTGTATTCAGCCCTTCCAAAGGCCAGTCCAGCTCATCAAAAAGAATATCTAAATGGATAACACAGTATATCTCACTGTGATAGCAGTTAGATAATGTACCTCTCTGTAGTGAGGGGGTGCGGCCTCCCTCGGAGACGGATAGGGAGGGACAGCCTGAACCCTGGTGGGCAAAGCCAAAACAACCCTGCCCGCACCACCGGAAATTGTGGGGTGTGACAGGAAGTATAAAAGTTGAGCCAGCGAGCTCAGTTTGGATGGAGCTGCTAGAGGGGAAGGATGTCTCTCCACCGGTGCTGCCGCCCCAGCTGGACTACTACCCCGCTGGGGAACTGCCCACTGCCTGAGCCCCAGAGGAACTATCCAGAGCTGCTAGCCCACAACCTGGAGGAGTTGCCGCCAGCCTGCGACCTGGAGGAGTGCTGCATGCTGGGAACGATCTAGAGGAGCTGCTGACTGCCTCAGACACTTACCCCTGGCTATGTAACCTGAGGAGACTGGAGGCACAGGTCCTCCAGGGAAAGAGGGAAGGAAGTAGCCCAGGGGAGCCAAACAACTGTCCGGTTGTGTGCTGTCTTGCAGCCACGTCAGCGAGTTGTGGCTGGAGCCCTGCTGACCCAGTGATAGAGCCCTCTGCCACTGATAGGGACCTGGACTGGGACTCAGTGGAGTCGGGGGGCCTATGTCCCCCTTACCACACCACCCCTGGGGTGGTCGCCTCATCCCAGCCTGTAAAGCTTTAGAGGCCTATCTATTGCTTGCTTGTTTTCCCTGTCGGGGACTATAGACTGCTTGTGTGCTTTGCCCTGCCTTGCTTAAAGACCTGGCTATTGACTGCTGGCTTGCCCTGCCTAGGGGTCTAGACTGCTTATTTGCCCTGCCTTGCCTACAGGCAGGGCCATAGACTGCTGACTTGACCGGCCTAGGGCTAGAGACTGCTTGTTCGCCTCGCCAAGCCTGAAGGCCAGGGGCTATAGACTGCATAGATGCCTGTAACCTGCAGAAGGACCAGGACTTCTGCCCAAATACTAATTCTCTCTTTTAGTGTCTGCACCCACAGGAGCACAGTAGCACGGGGGTGTGGCCTCCCTCCCCAAAAGACGGAGGGACGGCCTGATGCCTTACAAAACTTTCCCACTGAATATCAGCACTCACTCTACCAAAGCTCAAGCAACATTCTCTGCCTTCTTCAGAAATGAGCTAATTTCTGAAATGTACAGGGTGATATAGAGTAACCCACTAATTTTTGTCCAGCATTATCCATTGGATGTAGTTGCCAGGGCAGATGCCAAGTTCAGGAGAGCAGTATTGCAGTCCCTGTTGCACTGAAGCAGCTGATACTCACTATCCCATCGTCCAGAAGGGATATTCCTTGCCAGTCAAATGGAATCCACACTGATACATACTCAAAGAGGAAAGATTATTTACCCAACAGTAACTGGTTCTTCAAAATGATGATGTCAGTGTGGAGCCGAAGACCTCCCCTCCATCTCTCCTTTAGGAGTCCTCAGTTAATACGGGCTTCAAGTTGTTAGGGAGCAAAGGGAGAGTTGCATGTTTTTTGCCTTTTAATCCCTCACACAGGAGCATGAGGAGGCATAGGGTTCATGCATAGCCCCATGCACTGCTATGCACCTGAGGCACATGTGCTCTTGCAGTGGGATCCATGCTGATTACAACACTTCAAGAACCAGTTAAGTAACCAGTCTCTTCAGGCTGTCTCCAGTCTCAGGCAGATATCACTGCATTGGTTTATATCCAGTTGACATTTTGAATGTTTTGTTCACAGCCATAAGGGTTAGTAACTTTTTATTAATAAACAGCTTAGATTGTGAAGTACTGGCTTGCTGAGCCAACCCAATCTGACCCCTCATATTACTGCATTTATTCTGGATATATTCTCTCATATGCAGCTTTCTTTTTTTCTCTTCATCATTCATGACTCTCTTGTCTTGATAAAATAGCACATAGACTTTCTATAAACAGTAAAGAATGTATGGAAGATAACCGTGATCTCTAATCACAAAATTATCTTATCACAAATACTCTCTCCTGAATAAATTTTTAAAGCAACACAGTCAACCAAAAATCACACTTCTGTCTTAATGGTTTTTTACCTTCCTTTGTTCCCAGTAACATCAAATTCAAAAAAGATCTGGGAAGACAGAGGGGGATTTTTTTAGTTCTTCTGTGACATTCCCACAGAGAAGTCCACTGTAGGATTCGCAGCCTAGTCCCACAGTCACAGAACATCCTTTTGAGCAGTAGCTGGCAGTTGAGAGGTGTGCAGTTTTGAACCCAACATTCCATGGATTGAGTGTATAAAACCCCTCACTCCCTTTAAACACTACTCTGTTCTTGTCTAAGAACTTCCCTTCTTTTCTCTACAGCTTTAGTTTTCATAGAATATATAGTATATATACTACAGCAGGTAATGTGATCTGGTGGCTAGAGCAGGTCTTGTCTGTTTAGACCGTAAGCTCTTAGAGGACCAGGGATTGTCTCTGTGGGTACATCTGCACTGCAGTAAAAGGCATGCAGCACAGGTGTGGCTGGCCTGGGTCAGCTGACTTGGGCTCTTGTTGCAGGCCTATACAATTGTGGTGTGCAGGCTGGATCCTAGATTCTGAGACCCTCCCCACTCACAGGGCTTATAGCCTGGGCTCCAGCCTGAGCCCAAACTTCTCCCCTGCAAATTTATAATCCTGCAGGCTGAGCCCCTCAAGTCTGAGACAGCTGACCCAGACTCTGAGACTAGGTGCCATGGTTTTTTATCACAGAGTACAGATACCTACTGTGTCTGTACAATGCCTACCATAGTGGTGTTCTGATCTCAGTTGGGGCCTCTAGGCATACCATAACACAAATAACTATTACGTGGCATAGATAGTTAGATTAAAAAGTCTTGGTTTAACTTTAGTAGCTTTGGCTATTTTCTGTCTGTTTTTTGCTGGGCTTTGCATTTCCTCAGATCTTGCCTAAAATGGCAGATCATCTGAAAGATAGGTTTTAAGAGGTCATGAAGGAGCAAAATGGAGTACATAGGAGAAGTAGCTTGTCCAAATGTTTGCCTTCACAGATCCACAATAACCCTTCCTCCCCTCTCCTCTGCTTTGGAGCCCAGCTAGAAAAAAAGGCTTCTGCAGTCAAAGAGGAACTGAATTATTGTTATGAAGGGTGTATGTAGGATATTTAATTATTAAAACCAGAAAAGAGTCAAAAAGTCTCAGTGTAGGTGTAGTATCTGAAACTAGTTTTCACTCATTTTTTAAAAAATAACTAAATTTAAAGTTGCCAGTGTTCCTTTAATCTTCAGTTGACATCAGAGTTCATGCAACAACATCTTTAAGTAGTTTCCCTTCACATACGTCAAGCAGAATCCAAAGGCTACCACTCCACCCTCTTTTTGCCTTCATATGTGCAGTTTTCTGCCCTGGAAGCCACCATTCTTCCACTCCAGGAGGACAAGACAGTAATGCTATTAGAATTTCTAAATGTTCAACTTATAGATCCCGACTTCAGTATTGTATTTAGTATTGTATTTTCCCCCAGTACTAACATATTTATAATTTTACAGAATATCCTGACAGTGAAGAAAATATTGACATTTCCCAGGAGCTTTCGCCCCAAAAATCAGTCATCACCACAAGATATAATTCTTCAGATAGATTTTATGCCCATCTAAGTATACCATTATATGTCTCTGAGTCTGAGCACCATAGAGACAGAGTGAAAGTAAATGGTAAGATGATATCAATTGTGGCTTAATAGTTTTATGTTTAAGAATAGTAAATGTGAGTAAAAGCAAAATGTAGTATGTCATGGCAAATAGATTTAAGCAGCACTAGTGGTGTAAATTCACCTATACCAATTCAGCTCTGTTATATTTACACTTCCCTGCCATCCAGAGGAAGCTAAACCTAATTTACTTGCCTAGGCTATCTGCTGCTGCTTGCTTTTTTTCCATTTCACTCAACAAAAAGTATGGTAGATGCTTGTTTGCAATAACACCTTGTAAGAGCAACCCTGGTAATACTTTCCCTATTGTGAATTGTCGAAACTCCCCATAACAGCAACAGCCATGTGGGAGCAACATAGCAAAAGGAGGATACCAGTATATTGCTACTAATGAGCATCTACTGTATCTGTCTCTCCTGGTCACCTTTTGCTCTTTTTCATAAACTCAGTGTGTGGTTTACATCAGAAGTAGCCTTTGGCTGGTAAATAAATAAATTCTATTAAGTTTCCATGTATAAATAGTTTATAAAGAGCTAATAAATTAATAGATGTTTATAAACATGCTATATAAAGAGTAGTATGTGCTATAAGCACATCACTAGAAGGTGTTAATAGTTGTAAATCATGGTAGTTCTTCAAGTACTTGCCCCAGTGTGTATTCCACAAGTCATGTATGCATGCATTCCATGTGCCAGAGACTGGAGATTTCTAGCAAATAATATCCATTGGTTGGTGCCTGGGCAGTTGCTTTCCTTGTGCTTCGGACCGAGTGCATAAGGGGCAATGCAGACCAATATCTCTCCAGTTCCTTCTTGCCACTGTATGTTCCGAGTCAGAATCTGTGTGCCTGAAACTTCTTTATAGCCTTCTTATCTATAAATATATGTTGTAAATAGTTATTTTATTGGTTGTAATTTTTTTCTAGTTAATATAGGGTAGGTTCTTCCCCACCTCGGGGATCATATCCCTTGGGAGAAAGACTGTGCCTGGAGTTCCAGGGTTTAAGAACTGTTTCTCCTGCCCCTGTTCCTCCTCTGTCAGCACTGAAACTTGGAGAGACTCACGTTGCCAGCCTCTCCAAACTCATTAGAGGCAAGAGCTCCATCTAAGGAAACATTATGGAGAAGGCCATCCACTGACCATCATGTGCTTGGATGCACCAGATCTGTCTGCACCCACTTCCAGGATCCCTTGCACTCCAAGATGAACTGAAACCTTTACCTACCCAGAGGATATTTTTGCCTTACCCTATCTTCACACTACTCTCCTTTTGGGTCTGGTCCTCCTCAGCGACATCTTGACACCAGAAGAAGAAACTATCTAGAAGAGATGTGGATTCTCCCCTATCCCTTCCACTAGTAAGAGCAGATATCAACTGGTACCATCGGCACACCAGTAGAATCTTGAACCCACCTTCTCATTGGCTGAGTTCAATGTACTAGACAAGCCTTTGCCTCATAGGGAGGCTAGCCCAGACAGAGGCTTCAAGAGATCTTGGAGCCATCTCCTTCCAGATATGATTACCCAAGGAACCAGTGCTTTGGGACCCTACTTGACCAGTTGATTTTTCATACTGAGGTCCATGGGATCCCGAGCCTAGGCACTCCAGGTCCATGCATGAATCACACCAACCCTGTCCTAACTAACACCAACTGACTCTGTCGGAGTTCACGGAGGAAGAAATTGAATCAGATCATACAGTTCCAACAGGGGTGTCATCCTCTTCTGCCGACGAGGCAGTTGTTCAGCCAACATCACCAGATGACCCTAGGCAATACCAGGAGCTGTTGCAGTGGGTGGTGACCGAGCTGCAGATCCCACTAGAGGAAGTTCATGGCATTCAGTATAGGCTTCTGGACACCTTACAAACCTGTGGCCCTCGTAGTCAATTAGGCCATTGTAGAACTAGGCAGGGCAGTGTCCTGCATCCTGTACCTCAACCCCAAAAAGGGTTTTGAGGTGTTACTCAACTAGTTACTTACTCAACTAAAACCTTGATGCTTCAGGTGATCTCCTCAATCAAGGTTCACCTTACAGCAATATCGGCTTTCCACCTACAAGTGCATAACTGGTCTGTTTTTTCACATGAGATGTCTATCTGTTTCAAGGGCCTAGAAAGATTGTGCCCCCAAGTAAGAGAACCTGTCTCTTCCTGGGACCTGAACCTGATCTTATTGGTACTTATGGGACCCCCGTTTGAGCCACTGGCAACATGCCTTTTATTATACTTTTCCTGCAAGGTGACTTTCTAAATGGCCATTACTTTGGCTAGAAGGGTCTATCTTCTGATAGAAGGGGTTCTCATAGAATCTCTTACAGATTTCTGAATATCCTATACCACAACACTGCTGATTCCCAGATATGTGTGTGCGCCTCTCATCCGGATTGTGAACAAGAAATTTGTATATTTCTTGCATCAGGATTAAGTTCTATGGTGAGGACCACAGATTCTAAATTTTTGTAGAGTGGAGCCCCTTGAATTTTGAGATTTATTAAATTAATGCCAATTCATAAATCTTTCTACTTAGATAACATATATAGGCACAATTATTAAAACAAATGCAAATAGTACATACAGTTTTAGGTTTATTAAAACCATTTTTATTTTAAATTGTTACAGTATAATTTTAATGTTAAATATAACAAAATGCAAGCACTAGACAAAGTACAGTTGAATGTCAGTTATGAACACCTCAGGAATGGAGATTGTTTGTAACTCTGAAATGTTCGTAACTGTGAACAAAACATGGTTCTTTCAAAAGTTTACAAGTGAACATTGGCTTAATACAGTTTTGAAACTTTACAATGCAGAAGAAGAATGCTGCCTTTCCTTTATTTTTCTAGTAGTTTACGTTTAACACAGCACTGTGCTGTATTTTGTTTTTTGTTTTTTGGGTTTTTTTGGTCTCTGTTGCTCCCTGATTGGTAATTCTGGTTCCAAATGAGGTGTGTGGTTGACTGGTCAGTTCGTAACTCTAGTGTTCGTAACTGTGAGGTTCTACCATATAGAATACTAACCATCAAACAAAAAATGGACTAAAAAGTTTTCTATTCTCTATGTTCAAAAACAGCCACAAAGTTTTGGTTTTTACAAATTCTTAAGAGGAAGAGCTGTAAGTAAAAAGGAGATAAATATAAAAAGTGATGATTGTGTGAGTGGGTTGAGAATAACTCCATTTGCACTACACTACATGTATATGTCTGATAAAAGTCAGGATGATAACTCAAAGTAATTAGCAAGATACTAGCTTCCTGGAATATCAGGAAATAACATAGCAGCAGTGACCATTTTGTTAAGGTTGTGTAACAGTTCACTCTTTAAATCCCTGTTTTCAATAACTCATATCTTTCTGGGACTTCAACGTTTCAGGCTGAATTCTTCCAGATTTGGTTTCTGCTCAGAAGTAACTCTTCATTTTTGGAAATTTTGAGCAAAAATATTTTAACTATTTTTGTACGAGGAAAGGAAGCAAGATAAGCATCCCCAGTATTTGAAATCAATGAAAGTTAGGTGCCGCCTAAATACCTTCAAAAATCTGGTTCTAGGTTTCTTGCCTAGTTTCCCAGCTCCTGATGGGTGCAGAAGAGGGGGCTTTCCTCCTGCAGTATTCCTAAGGTGTGCATGATTCATGGCATTCTGTTGCTGTCTAGGGTACTGCTCATGCTTAAAACTGGCACATGCTGAAGTCCTTTGCTAGATTGGGGCCAGAGTGCACAGTACCATGCAGGTCTGCATCCTTGTCAGAGAATTCCATATAATAGAGTTTACACAAGCTATTTAAAAATTTTTGCCAGCCAGCACAATTTAGTAGTCCTGAAGAGTGAAGCTCCTTCTTCAGTCAGTTTTCCATCATAGAATATTAGGGTTGGAACGGCTCTCAGGAGGTCATCTAGTTCAACCCGCTGCTCAAAGCCATCTTTTTTCAATTAAAAAACCCCCTAGGAAATTCATGTTGTAAACATAAAGGTTGCATGATTAATGACTTAAAAAAAAATTAGAAAACTAAGAAATGGTTGCATGCACAATCCTGACTCTGCCATTTTGTGTTAGTCTTCAGTTGCCTGATGACCTGCTGTTTCTCAAACAGTGTGATATAATATACTTTTTTCTGCAACTGTAGATACACAACAGCTTATAATAATACATACTATTTATGCATGCCAGACAGTCCATAAAAGTCACACTTACACAACATACAATTTATTTAGTAAAACATATATAGGAATAGTGAAACTTTGGTTACCTATATAGATGTCCTAAGTTGGCAGCTAAGTTATCTTTTATAGTTAAGTGTCAGCTCCTGAGTTGCATCTGAAAGTCTGTGCTGATGGTTGAATAGAAAAATGTATATTTACACAACAGTTACTAGAATTTAAACTTAAATGAGAGAAGAAACAAATCAATGTCAGTAAAGATGTATTGGTCCATTCTGGCAAAAATACTAGTGTAAGTAAAATAGATGAAAAATATGACAAGTTGTCCTGTGTCTGGGGTTGTACAGTATTGGTATCATTGCATTTGTTTAAATAGTATGTTTTAATGTAATTACAAATTGTACACAAAAGAGAGCAGAGTTAAGTTTGCTTGGGCAACCTTAGCCCTAGCATTTTGTGACTTCACTATAAACTTAAAAATCAAAAACATTGTTTCTGATATTGAAGGTATATGATGGGCTCAGTTGTTCCCAACTTTGTGTGCACAAGAAGGAGAGAGTTCAAAGTCTTCCTTCCACTCTTTGTTTTCCTATGTTGGGATTGGGGCTGGGTCTGTGTTGGTTTTGGACACTTTGTGATTAGTGTGAATACCAGTGAGACATGATATGCCCGATTTGCAGATTAATAAGATTTAATGTGCAAGGTTTTTTATAAATATACTAGTTAGATACAAAGCCTAAAATTAACTACAATATATTATACTTACTAAGCCTGGAGAGCTAAGCAGTTACTTAGAAGACTGTATACAGGAACGGCTTTTTTTAGGGGCCCTGCCAGGGAGTCAGTGGCCTCTGGTCCAACCGGCAGCACCTCCTGCGGAGTCAGGTGTTGATGGAGCGCCCCCCTTTGTTTAAGTGGTAATTACTTATACCCTTTAATAAACAACCTTTACCTAATTGTTTTGTTTTTAATTATATATGCTAATTACCTACATTGGGTTTTTACCCTTAAGTACATTTTATTTTTACCATAATAATTGGGGTTGTTAAAACAAAATTTGGTGATAGGAGGGACGGAGTAAAAGTATGCCCCTTAGCAATAAAACAGTGTACAGACGTTTAAGGATAGCTTAAGGATAGTTTAAGGATAAAACAGACGTTTAAGGATAGCTTCTTGTTCCCATCACTGTCATTTATGTGCAGCTGCAAGCATACAGTACCTGTATTTTGTCTTATGTGTCGTGCTATGCAGAAACTGAGACATTTATACTGTTATTCAGTCTTTGCCAACTAAAAAATGTTATGCTACAGGGGGTCAGAATAGCCAAGCAAGCAACTGAATGCTATGCTAAGCCTGTAGGACAGGCTTTACAACATTAATATTTACTATTAATAACTTAAATATATTTTTTGATACTTTATAAACTACATTACACAATTTTAATACAGCAAAATTGCAATAACATTTATTTTGGGCAGGATTAGCATTTTTTTAATAAATTTTATTAGTTGCAACTTGGGTACATTGCGTGCGTACACAAACACAACCTTGTTCAATGTACACAACGGTAGAATTAATGCTATTATTGGGTAACAAAGCATATTGACAATTTTATACATTTAATTTATTTTTTTACAAGGGTATGTAAATTGTGTAAGTGTTTTTTTACAAATATATTCCAGTTTTGATTCCAACACGGCTTCACGTGTGCAGCTTTGTAAACTAACCAATTGAGGTTTTTGTTTTGTTTTTTAATCCCCATGTTAGGTGTTTAATAGGCCATAACACTTTACTTTTTACATTGTGGCCTAGGGGGAACTACTCTGTGTATGTTTATGATGCAAGCAGCTGATATTGTCATTACATATGCTGTAATTACTTGAGCCTGGGCATTTACTGTGAAATTTAACATTTTTTACCAATGACTTAAGGCCCTTTTTTGGGTGGTGGCATTATTTTAAATTAATTTTTTTCTTTTATTAGGCAGGACTTTACTAAGTCATTGTTGGATGAGACCTTGACCTATTTGTTGTGCCCAAAGTTGTGCTTGTATGCAACCTAAAGCTTTGGAGGTAGCATTTATTATAATTTTTGTGAGATTTAATAGGCTTAGGTGTGCTTTTTTATTATTTATTTTCCAGGGTATTAATATATTTTTAAGTAACGCTTTTTCATATCCCAAACTGAATGTGTGTACACTATGGGATTTGATAGGGCTCCAAGGCTTCTGCCTAGGATGCTTAACTTGTTTGTCAAAACTTTTTTAATTAATTGCATTTAGCACTCCTGCTGATCATAGAATCATAGAATATTAGAGTTGGAAGGGACCTCAGGAGGTCATCTAGTCCAACCCCCTTCTCAAAGCAGGATTAACCTCAGCTATATCATCCCAACCAGGGCTTTGTCAAGCCTCACCTTAAAAACCTCTAAGGATGGAGATTCCACCACCACCCTAGGTAACCCATTCCAGTGCTTCACCACCCTCCTAGTAAAAAACTTTTTCCTAATGTCCAACTTAGACCTCCCGCCCTGCAACTTGAGACCGTTGCTCCTTGTTCGGTCAT
The DNA here is from genome assembly GCF_026122565.2 of Emydura macquarii macquarii. Taxonomy (NCBI): domain Eukaryota; kingdom Metazoa; phylum Chordata; order Testudines; family Chelidae; genus Emydura; species Emydura macquarii. Next base: position 63,922 of record NW_027131307.1, on the reverse strand, counting down.
CTGCCACCACCGAGAACAGCCTAGCCCCATCCTCCCTGGAACCCCCTTTCAGGTAGTTAAAGGCCGCTATCAACTCCCCCTCACTCTTCTCTTTTGCAGACTAAACAAGCCGAGTTCCCTCAGCCTCTCCTCATAAGTCCTGTGCTCCAGCCCCCTAATCATTTTGGTTGCCCTCCGCTGCACTCTCTCCAACTTGTCCACATCCTTTTTGTAGTGAGGGGCCCAAAACTGGACACAATATTCTAAATGCGGCCTCACCAATGCCGAATAGAGGGGAATAATCACTTCCCATGACCTGCTGGCAATGCCCCTCCTAATGCAGCCCAATATGCCATTAGCCTTCTTGACAACCAGGGCACACTGCTGACTCATATCCAGCTTTTTATCCACCGTTACCCCCAGGTCCTTTTCTGCAGAGCTGCTGCCCAGCTCGTCGGTCCCCAGTCTATAGCTGTGCATGGGATTCTTCCTTCCTAAGTGGAGGACTCTGCACTTGTCCTTGTTGAACCTCATTAGATTTTTTTTGGCCCAATCCTCCAGTTTGTTTAGGTCACTCTAAACTCTATAGATGCTTCTATACCTTTCAAAATATAATAAAAAAGGGTGAAGTAAAAGTATGCCCCTTGGCAATAAAACAGTGTACCCCAAACGTTTAAAAATAACTTCTTGTTCCCATCTCCGTTATTTATGTGCAGTTGCAAGCATACAGTATCCGTATTTTTTCTTACGTGCTGTGCTATGCAAAAACTAAAACATTTATACTGTTGTTCAGTCTTTGCCAACTAAAAAATGTTATGCTACAGGGGTCAAAATAGCCAAGGAAGCAACTAAATGCTATGCTAAGCCTGTAAAACAGTGGTCAAGCAGCTTAAATTGTACTGAGCCTCCAACAGTCTGCACGACAGACCTATATCAATATAACTACGTGTGAAAAATCCACACCCCTGAGCAACGTCTGACCTCACCCCCATGTAAACAGTGCTGTGTTGACGGGGGAACTTTTTTCATCGACATAGCTACTGCCTGTCAAGAAGATGGATTAACTACACTGACGGGAGAAGCTCTCCCGTCAGTGTAGGAGCATCTGTACTAAAGCTCAGCCGCGTGTGAGGAATACATGCTGTGCCCTGTGACTGTGTGGTACAGTGACCACTCCTGGAGACATTGCGCCTGTTGGAAGGACAGTGGCGCTCCCAGGGGTGCAATATTCTACAGCATGATCTCCTTCTATGGGCTATGACTTTGAAATCTGTAATTGAGCTCTTGTTATCAAAGCCGTTACAACTCTGGAAAAATTGAAACATTGATAAAGAGCCTATTTAAATTTTTAGACGTTCCTGTGGCAACATCAGTGGATTTTAAAATAACACTTTTGATGAGGAAAAAAATCTTCGGTAATATCAAAGAAGTTAAACTTTTGTTCCCTCCAGATACTCCAAAATCTAGCTGCAAATAGAACCACAAAGTCTGCCCCAGTTTCAATAAATTTAGACCTTGAAGACACAAACTTTGGTTAGTTGTTTGCATAGAATTGGCCTCCTCTGAAGATGTGAACTCCTCATTCCATAAATAAACATACTTTTCTTCCAGATTGTGGTTCTCACTTCTGCTTTTCTACTGAAACTAGGAACAGATCTCACTTAAAGTGTGGAAGGAATCTTGTGACTTTGGTTTTGTTTTGTTTTGTTTTTGAGACACTTTCAGATATGTTTTGGGGACTAAAATCTTAAGAAGAATTCTGAAGGTTTTGAAAAGGCAAAAGGTATTTTGATATAGCTATTAATTAGCAGATATGACTTTGCTAACTAGTAATATACAAATTCAACAAATACTTTCTAAGCCTACTACTGTACAATTACTTTAAACACAGAATCTTCAACATATTTTATAGTGCCTGCAGTGCGTATCCCCAGATTTACAGTAATTTAGAATGGCCAACCATTTGGCTTTTTTGGTAATCACTCTGACAGATTTATTCAATTTAACTCTTTGACAGAGGAAGATACCTTGAGCGAGTCATCTACAGACAGTTTGCTTTGGAGTGATGATGACTGCAGTCAGGACATTGATGTAACCACTAACCCTGATGAAGAACTCGATGAAGAAGACAGTGACTTTGGGATTGTTCGATGCATTTGCGAAGTGGAAGGAGAAAATGACTTTATGATTCAGGTATATGATTGTAGACTGTGGATGTGCAGTGAAGTAAATGCAAATACAGGAAAGGATGTCATCTGAAGCCCAATAGTGCAAGAAACTATGTAGGAATATGTGAGAGTGGATCCCCCATGAAATGTATTATTGCTGTCCACTGGAATCTCAAAAAAAAAAAAAAAAAAATTATCAGTTTAGCAGGAGTGAGCAACTGTTCTATGGTAGCAGGTGAATAAATTATACTTTGGTAGTTCACATCAAACTTCATGTTCTATGTAATTTCATTAGGAAGAATCACCATTTAATGTTATCTTTTTCAAAGTTTGAGCAAAATATCTAGTTTTGAGTTAAGGACGATTGGGAGGAGGAAAAACTCTGTTCCTACTTTGTTTTTGTTAAAAAAAACAAAAAAACAACAACTTTTTTTTAACAGCTACAGCAAAAATCGATGAAGTTTTTAATTTGTCATGTCTTTGAAGAGAGTGTTTGCTAGGGTAGGGAATAAATATTTTAAAATAAAAATGTTAAGTGATTTATTTGAAACCTCCCCCAAACTTCTAAGCATGCTCAGAAGCTATTTATATGCTGGTTATAAAGCCGTGCGTCATGAGGTGGCACAATGTACATTCACCAGACCTGGCCTATCCAAAAGGATTAGCAAGTACAGGGAGTCAGTGCGTGACTCAATTTACGTGAGGGATATTATTAAATGCCTTAGGAAAATCCTCTAAAAACAGGTTTTTTTAAATCAGGCAGGAAAAAATCTTGTGGTGTTTTAAGGAGAACCTGCTCTTTTGGGTGTGGGAGGGTCCTGCAATTTCTGCTGCATTATTCTGCACATCCTAAGTTTTCACTTTTTTGAAGAGCCATCTATTCAAACTGGATATAGTATCCTTTCAACCCAGTTTTCAAAAAACCTATCTCAAGTCACACAACAGCAGCAGCAAATGTGGAACTTCCCTTGCTCTATAAAATATCAGCACAAGATTCTATACTTGGGTCTTCAGGGAGCTCCCCTACCTCTTAAGTGCTTTGATCCTCTGAGGCACTCATACATTGTCAGGTGAGCGCTACCTACTGAATGTTCACCAACTACGGACCATTCCAGCCAGTTCCCTACTAACTTCAATCAGCAAAAAAGCGCCTGGCAGGTGGTGATGTGATTTTAACTGTTGCTCCAGCTCTGTTCACCACTGCTCCTTTGGCAAATTGCCTGGTATTCTCTGAATTTTGGCCAGTGGCAAAAATAAAAATTGAATCAGTTCTGTGGAGTGATTTGGGTGGCTGATATTTGGGGCTGGAGCACCAGCTGTTGACAGACTCTTGGCTCTCTTTTTGGGAAATGGTCTGTTTTAGGAATGTTTTTTGAAGTTCTCTGACTCGCTTTTGAATTCCTAAACCCCTCTAGTTAGTTTGGCTTGGTTGTAAGGCTTCAAGTCAAGTCTGTGCTACCTGTTGGCTTGTAAATGCACTCAGTGTAGTCTTTTACCTTATGTCTTATACTTCTTAATGCTTTGTTGATTGGTCATTATCTCTGACTGCTACTTTGTAATTCTGTTGAATGCAAAAAGGGGACTGGAAAGAAGCTCAACAATTTGAAAAGGTTGTTAGAGTGGCTGGAATATGTCTCAATATCAGACATGGCTGGTGTGCTCTGCACTTGGGAGAGGCATTTGGCATGAATGTGACTAGGTATATGGGTTGTATGTGTTTTGAAAGGATCATCTGGAATCAGTCCTAGCGGCCACCGTCACAGATGCCTGTAATTCCAGCCTAGGGCTGTTTCTGTTGACACAGACCTAGCGGATCTACTTCGCTAGCTGTATCAGAGCAATCCGAACCATCCATTTTGAAGCGGAGGTCTCCAAAGTAGTGATGATTTGATACCCTTGGTGCGTTGATGTGCCAAGTCAGTAGCTGAGCTCCAACTCATCTACTGAAAAATGGGGTTCAGGAGGCTCTGAGAGAGAGAGTCAACTGTCCTTCGGTGCATCACCTCTAAAGGCTTTGACTCCAAGTTTTTCCAACCAAAGGTTGCAGATACCCTAATCTAAGTAGGGAGCAACATTTGGAGAAACTTGATCAGCTGTGCATGTTGACAGAAGTACTCAAGTGTTTCAGGTTAGTCATTTGGTGTCAGAATGGCACCGTATTCAGCACCTGACACCTAAGTCTGTCAGAGCATTTGGTGGTGTTTATTCCAGCATCAGTATCTGCCGTAGAAGTAGGATTCATCTGTGCAAGGCAAGCTGGTCTAACACTCTTGAATAAACTTGTATGGAATATCTTGGTTCAGCTGGCATTACTTGCAGAGCAGTGGCAAATCTTGTATTACACTCATCAATGCGTCAGGTTGAGTGGAGATAAGTATTTACTCACTAATGGGGAGAATTCTTCAGAGGCTAGATATAGTTCTGCGACAGAGGAACACAAACCCAGTTATTCTCTAGAGGATCCAATATCCCTTTGTTCCCTCAAATGTTTAAAGCAGCTGACTTTGATTCAGTTTCTGTCCTCAACAATCAAGTCTGCTCGGTAAGTTGAGTGGAAGCCCTTTCTTTGCCTTGCCGTCCTATTTCAGATGAATTGCTGAAGAAAGTATGGAAGACACTGCAGACTTTTCTCCCCAAGTGGCAGAAAAGAGATACACCTTACCCTGACATGCCAACAGCTGTGTCTCTGCGATAGATCTTGAATGGAGTGTGGGTTAGGATAGGAATCCCAAAGAACATGGGATAGGACACTGAGTGTATTGTGACATAAGGATTAATGGGCAGAGTTTAAAAGTAGCTGATTTGCATTAGCCTTGCAGGAAACCAGTCTGGGACATAGGAGGAGAAAGAAAAAATCAGGCTGTCGGTTGGAAGTATTGAGCTACGTTGAGGGAAGCTGGCTGCCTGCCTTTTAAATACTCCTAGGTTGTGAATTTCTCTTGTTGTAATGTTTTCATGTCTTTACAATTAGAGACTGTTTGTTTTTAATCCCGAGGCAAAGGGATTTGAGATCTTTTGCTTACCTTTACACCCGAGCAGGGAGGATCAGTGATTGCTTTTATTTGTTCCTGATTCAAGGGGTTGAGAACTTTTGTTTGCCTTGATCCTAAAGAAAATTGAGACTGGATATAAGTTAAGACATGATAAAAACTAATTGTTTTATTTATCTTTTGGGTTGCCTGGATTCTTTGTGGGTGAATGTGACCTTTTGGCCAAAATTTTTCACATCAGTAACGTGCACAAGCTTGGGTGCTACAGGGGGAAGACCAGACAAGACTCTCAGCAATGTGGCTTACAGCTCTAAGATTTGGTTCTTGGGTTCTTTTGGTAGGTAAGTTTACTACAATTTGCTGCTGTTGCTTCCTTATGGGTCCTAGGTCATACTAATTGTCTTAACTTGGGCCACCCACTACTTGTATGCATGTCTCTTCAGTCTTGATAGGAGTTTTCATATCTCCTACCAGTGATATCAGACTTTCTGACCCAGGAAGGCTTTTGCATGCTGCATCCCAATCCAGAATAGTTCCACCTCACATCTTGGATCACAGGATGCTGACTTACCTAACCTGTACTGTGGAAATGAGGGAAAGCCTATAACAGTTTAGGAAATTACATGTTAAATATTTTTCTCAGATGTGGAAAAGTTTTCACCATAAGTAGCAGATAAGCTGTCTCTGCAGTCTGTTTTCATATTATGTAACTTAAGGCTTCTTACTGTAGTTAACATTTTTCAGTCTCTCCTTGTCTTCAGCCAAAGTATACCTATCTGCCATCTCAGCATATTGCCCTTCTGTTGATTATAAATTGTTACTATTATTTTTTAATCTCTGCTGTAAGACCATGTTTGTGCAGTCCCAGTAAGGGCTGCTGCTTTTTCAAGTGATGGTTCCTATGTGGATTCTGCCGTGCGTGCACACGCGCGCGCATGTACCAGAGCCAGAACTGTTGAAAGCAGTATCGGTCGACCCGTGTGCACATCTCGTGTTGCCCATGTGGTACGTCCGAGGTCTTATAAGTCTGTGCGGGTCGACTCCCCCTCAGTTTCCTCTTACCGCCTCATGGCTAAAGTAGGAACTCCATCTTCTCCTCGTAGATTCTGCATAGCAAGTAACGTTTTATTATAAATAGTTATTAGCTCTTAGTCTTAGCATAGGTAGTGTTAAAAAAAAGTTTGAAAGTTAAAAGTTAGCTAGAAGTTAGAATTAGATAAGTCTCCAGGTTTCTTCCCCACCCCATTTTTGTGGGGAGTATGCCAAAACAAGCCAGTTTTAAAAACTTCACCACGTGCCCTCGGTCCTTTTCGGTAAGTGACTAACACCAACGCCGTTTATGCTGTTTGGGAGAATCCCACATAGTTTCACAGTGCTCTATTTTTCACTCCTTCCCTTTGAGAACCCGAGAGGCGAGACAATTTAGGCTTCACAAGTCCCTGATGGAAGAAGCCATGCACCCATGTGTGCACCAGGAAGTGGCACCAGCGGAACCGCCGCAGTGCCCATCAGAACCGACGACTCCAGCAGCTGCATCGGGACCAGTGGCACCAACAGCACCAGCCAAGTCTCATAAGAAAAGACATGGTCACGGGCACAAAGGCGGATCACTGAGAGGGACCACTCCTAAACATCGTGTTTCTTCCCTGAGCCACTCCAGGCAGCAGTGGATGCCGCAGATACAGCGGCACGATCCCTAGCTTCAGGTCTTATATTAAGGAGGGACTCATGGCTTCAGACCTTCACATTCCCTAAAGAGGTCTAAACGTCCTTAGAAGATTTGCCATTCGACAATCAGAAATTATTTAGTGATAAAAACAGATGAAATCCTACACTCATCAAAGGACTCCAGGGCTACCCTTCGCTCTCTGGGCCTCTATACTCCGGCCCCCACATGGTTTCAACACAGGCGAGCATACCGACCCCGGAACCAACTTAGATCCACTTACCAACTTTACCAGCCTTCCTGTCCATGTCCACAAGAGCAACAGCAGTACCACTGCTAATGCTCACAACGGCATAGACATTCCCCTGCTACCGCTCCAGTGGCCTCTACCCCTCATTGACGCCAAGACAGCACTTTGACTTGCACACACAGATCCGCGAACCTCTCCCCCATCCAACCTCAAGCCCTTTCACTTGCTTCAGAGGTTGTCTTACCCCATTTTACAAAAACATATCACCACCAACCAGTGTGTCCTAGACATTGCACAACAAGGGTATTCCATAGAATTTCAAACCTTTCCGCCTCATCACCCACCACAGGCCACCAAGGTGGATGCAAATCAAACTCCGCTCCTGCACAAGGAAACGTCGTCTCTACTCCAAAAAGGTGCCATAGAGCAAGTCCCTCCCAGATATCAGAACCACGGATTCTACTCCCACCACTTCCTTGTTCCAAAAAAAGGCGGAGACCTCAGACCCATTTTGGACCTATGGGCACTCAACAATTTCATCCATTTCCAAATGGTAACGGTGCCTCAGATCACCCTTTCCCTTCAACGTGGGGCCTGGTTCATGGCTTTCAATATGAAAGATGCTAATTTTCATGTCGGCATCCACCCTGCCTATCTCAAGTTTCTCCACTTCCAAATAGGGCATTCACACTACCAGTTTTGCGTCCTCCCTTTTGGGATAGCCACTGCCCCACGGGTATTCACAAAAATTTTCGCAGTAGTGGTGGCATACATGAGACGACTAGGTCACGCATCATTCCCCTACCTAGACAACTAGTTACTAGTGGCATCCTTGCACAAACGTCTGCTAGTGACCATTCAGATTTTACAAGGCCCATTAACCAACCTCGGTGTATGTATCAACAAGGAAAAGCCCCATCCTCATCCCTACCAAAAAGCTCACGTTCATTGGAGCTGCTCTAGATTCTTGAGTGGCATGAGTGTTTCTCCCCAAAGATTGCTATGCTGCCCTCACAAACATCAGTACACAACTACAATACCATCCGCACATGCATGTTCGTCTTTGTGTCTCGCTCCTTGGACACATGACAGAATCCACATAAGTCACCCCACATGCTTGACTTCATATGCGCTGCCTGCAACATTGGCAATGAACAGTTTACGATCTCTAAAATGACCACCTGAACAAACAGGTTTCCCTCCCCCCTCGAGTGCTAGCCTCTCTGAAATGGTGGCAGGACCCAACCAAAGTCTTGGTAGGCATACCGTTCCACCAGCCTGAACCAGATACTACACTGGTGACAGATGCATCCCTCGTACGTTGGGGCACCTATGTGTAGGGCTGCACAACACAAGGACTGTGGTCTCCCATGGAGGCACGGATGCATATCAACATCCTAGAAATGAGATTGGTCCTACGAGCTTGACACAACCTCCTTCCTCTGCTCCAGGGCAGACATATTGAGTTTCTAACGGACAACATGTCGTCAGATTTCTACATAAACAAGGGGAAGCCAGATCCCTATCTCTGTGCCAAGAAGAAGTCTGCCTCTGGAATTGGTGCTTGCAACATAACATTACATCACGGGCAATGCACTTACCTGGGACAGACAATATCCTTGCAGACAAACTGATTCACTCCTTCCATCTCTCTCACGAATGGGAGCTCCATGACTCCATTCTCCACAACATCTTTCAACAGTGGGGAGCCCCAATTTGGGACCTTTTCACCTTGATGATGAACAGCAAGCTCCCCCTCTTCTGCTGCAGAGGCTCGCTGGGAGAGGAATTGATGGGGGATGCCTTCCTCATCCCATGGATGTCAGATCTCCGATGCGCCTTCCCACCCATTCCAGTAATTCCTTGGGTGCGCTGCAAACTGAAACAAGACTGGGCACAGGTCATACTCATAGCTCCATTGTGACCCAGACAACACTCGTTCTCGGACCTGCTACACCTCTCAATATCCTTGCAGACAAACTGATTCACTCCTTCCATCTCTCTCACGAATGGGAGCTCTATGACTCCATTCTCCACAACATCTTTCAACAGTGGGGAGCCCCAATGTGGGACCTTTTCACCTTGATGATGAACAACAAGCTCCCCCTCTTCTGCTGCAGAGGCTCCCCCCCCCGATCTCATTTCCCCTCCTGCCGAATCTTCCTACCTATCTGGTTTCCAATCCTGCCCCCCGTCCCCTATGCTTGGGGCTCGATGCCTAGGAGTAAGAGGAAACTGTCTTTTATGTTACCATATTTTCAGTCTTTGATTTGCAGCAGATTTTTATATTGATAACTTCTGCCATGCAGTTACATGTTATTAGGAGCTGAGGAACTGGGGTTGTGGCAGCTGCATGGCACAGTTAATACTGAGAATGTGTAGGAAGTTGTTGGGAGTGAGATAAACAATTAACTTTGGGGTTGTTCTAAAATAATCAGCAGTGAAATAATGTTTGCAGTTATCAGATTTAGATGTCAGACTTAATGCCCTATAGAGAGGAATTGGGGAAGACCACCTCTAAGTTTTGTTTCAGGATATCTGTGGACTCAGGAAAATATAACTTCACTGCTCTCCTATTCATAGATGTGATGCAGGCCAGCTGACAGCAATTCCGGGCGCAGGGCAGAACAGTGAGTGGCCTTCTAGAAAGGGATAGCTGAGGTTTACGACCATGGGCAGCAGGTGAAGCTTCCCCTGTCTCGCCTCTTCTGCCCGCAGCCCCGCCCACACTCCACCCTTGCTCTGCCTCAGGCCCCACCCTAGGCCTGCTTGCCACCACATCCCCTCTTGCCCTGGGCTCAGCCCCCCCCGTCTCTCTTCCCTCAAGGCAGCGAACAACAGCAGGGGAGCTCAGCAGAGAGGGAAGGGAAGAGGGACGCAGCAGGGAGGGGAGTAAACAGGAGGGAGGGATGTGGGGTCAAGCAGGGCCTTGGCTGGGGCCATGGCTGAAAGAGGCAGGACAGGGAGTTAGCCTCCCTGAGAGGAAGTTTCACCCACTGCCCATGAACCAGTCCCATCTGCCTGGGCCTTTTTAAATCACCGGGCTCCACTCCCCCCCCAGAGGGACCTGTGTGAGGGCTAGATGTATAATTTATATGCTGGAGTACAACTTTCTGGTAAGAGGTGGATTCTGTGGTAAATTGTATTATTATAAAACACAAAGGCCAACATGTGGTGTATCAGTGCCTTACTACTTCATTTTGGATGTGTCTATTCCAGAATCTTCTGGAAGGATGCGTTTTTTGTTTCGGGGGGGGGAAAGGGGCGTTGTTTTGAACCAAAAGCTTTTAGTGTTGAACTAATAACATTGGTTCACAAAAATAGTGAAAGTGGATTGCTGTGGCTATCTGTCATGAGGAGGTGGTTGCCTGTCCAGGAGAGTGAAATTGTTTATACTTCAGAGACATGCCCACAGACATGGATGAAGGTGTTTAGTGTGTGGCTGGCTTTGTTATGGGAATTGCTTTAATTTGGAGAAGTCCATGGTGGTTGTGACAGCTAGTGGTGTTGGGTTATTTTCTCAGGTGCATCGCCTACATTATAATAAAAATTGGCTAGGACATCAAATCTTGGTTTGATAGAAACACTTATTTGTTTTAAGTAATTGCCTCTTTATCATTGTCTTGTCTGGGGACTTGTATAACCGAAGCATATGGGTTTGTATTTCTCCATCTCTGGATTCACATACTCAAATGTCTCCTACTTGAGTCGGCCAGCTTCTGAAAATTTCTGTTGTAGAAGGGTACATCATTTGATGGTGTATATGTATTTGTTTTTCATTATCCTATTGAGGTATTGGGGAGCAGGAGGAGGAAGAGAGGGGAGTCTCTTCTTTATTGGGTACCAGCCAGTTTTTGACATTGCTTCTTGGTGCATTCTAGCTGAGGTTAGTCCTGCTTTGAGCAGGGGGTTGGACTAGACCTCCTGAGGTCCCTTCGAATTCTAATATTCTATGGTTCTATGATTCTATTTTTATTTCTGAGTCATCCCTCAAGCCACTTACTCTTGAAGAGTGAAAATCCTGTGCAGTTGGTAACTTTAAAGAAGAAAAAATTACTTGCCTGTAAATCTGCATTGTTGAAGATACCCCTCACAGGATTCTCACTCATACCTGTACTTTACCGCAGAATTTGGATGTTCAAATTCGGAAGTGTCTTCTGTATCTGCCCTCAAAGCACTCATTTTATGATTTGTTAATTGTGGGCACTCTAAATGCGAATTAGAACAGAAGAAAATGCTGCCCTTTTTTACCACTCTGAAAGGAACTGGCTGGAATTTTCTGGGACCTCTGAGGTGTTTGTTGTTGAGCATACACATTCCAGGGATCCCTTGTGTCAAAACACAGGTGTCTTGGGGCATCAAAAACATAAGAGCTAGGGGAGTTCGTGCATGACTGTCACTGGAGGTGCAAGACCTGGAGTAGGACTTCTGTGAGATCTTATCTATAAAGGTAGAATTGCAAGTAAGTAATATTTCCTCCCCACTCTGTTCATTTCAGTGGATGTAGTAAGAAGTTCAGTGCCATTAAGCATGGACAGTATCTTCATTTTTCTTTTTCTTAACAAAATTGATTAGATACATAAATTATATGCAATCCTCATATTTCAGTTAAAATAGCAAATAGAGACTGGTGCAGCTCCCTTTGAAGCCGACAGTAAATCTCCCATTGATTTCAATTGGAGCAGTATTGGGCCCAGTAACAGGAAATACAAAAATTAAGGTTTCAACTGTACCATGTACAGTTTAATATATAGCATAAATTATTTAACTTTTGTGTCTGAAAACAATAGTTACAGAAAGATAACATAATGTGTGCTTTGCATTTAAATAGTACATTTGTGTAGCAAAAATTACTAAGTTAGTAGTATTACAAGTGAAACAAAATCTATTTAAATATGGAGCTGTGTCAAATTGTCACTGGTGCTTAATCCTGGTCTCTCCTTAACTCTGGAGGGGCACAGGATTTTGCTGTTGGAGCTACGTAGGCAGCAGTTCTGCTTTTACACTGATCACCCTTTCATTGGAATAGAACGAGCCTTTCTCATGGGGCCTACATTCTCAAGGTAAGGTCTGGACAACAATTAGGACCAAATAGAACTAGCCTGCATATACTCTTCTGGGTTTACGTCATGAATTTTTTTTTTTCTTAATTTTGTGGGGGTTGTGGATCTTTGTTTTGGTGTGCTTTTTGTTTTGTTTTAATTCTGGAAGATGTAGAGGAGCTCCACATACCAGCTTGGGAAAATTCACTCCTTATCTCCTGTGTATACATATTTAATTTATTGCATGTTTTTTTAGTCATATTGCCCTCCTTTCCCCTTGTCGTCCACTTTTTTTTCCTCTTTCAAAACTTCTAGCTCCTTTATTTTAGCTCATTTTCCATTACTAATCTATATTCTGGCTCAATCTGCTGCCTGTAGCAAGGTAAGCAAAAGTGGGAAGCACTGCACAGACAGTTAAAATGGGATAACGAGCATCATGTGTCCTTCCATGGGACACTTTGAAATATCTGGTGCAAATTTCTGCTTTTTAGAAGAGTGACATTTCAAAACATTCACTTGAGTTAAATCAATTGTCTTGAAATCTGTAGCTGGGTATTTTGCCAGTGTGGCAGATTATGCCTTTGTGTATTCTTCATTTATCTCTGTTGCACACATGTATTTTTAAAGTCAGGAGGCCAGCATCACTGTTGTATAAACATCATCTAAAACCAAAGCAGGTTTTCCCTTGTTCTTTATATAGTAATACTGGGCTCATGACAGTCTCCCCAGCCTGCCTTATCTCACAGTCTCATGCTTTGATATCTCCTGATTCAGTATATAAGATCAAACAGAAGGTCTGTAGGTCTTTTTGTGTCATTTTTATAAATTTGCTATAATGCTTTGAAACACAATTAATATACTTCTTTCCTTGTTATTTGTCATGATCTTTCTCTTTTTCCTTGACTTCTCTTTCCTTTTGTTTTTTATTCTTTTTCGGTGTCTGCTTTACATCCAATTAAAGGTGTATAAACTAAAAACCACTTCTATCTGAACATGTTTTGTTTGTGATTGCTACCAGTAATCCTTGAGATTCCCAGGACTGAAAAATTGAAGAAAAATATTTTTCTGTCTGTTAGTTTGTTGCATTGTGTAATAGTACCTGATACTATTTTTAAATCATGCTTTAAAGCAGACTGACTTTCAATTTGACAGCACCCTTGTAACTTTTCTCCCCTCTCCCTTCTTGGGCCTAGCTACACTAGCACGTTTCCTGAAATCTCCCACCGATGCAGTTCCACAGTTGTGTAGCAATTCCACAGGGAATTTTACAAAATGGCTAGTTTAGACAGGGCCTGGCGCTCTCCTCTTTGTTCTTGACACTTCCTTCTTTGGCTTCCTTTTTCATCTGCTTGCTCTCCTTCCTCCTATTATCCCCCTTTATCCCCTTCTTCCCCTTAGGTTTTCCTATGGCCTCTCCCTTGGAGGAATTTCTCTGTGTTCTTTTCCCTTTGCTTATTAGGGAGAATAGTCTTTGTCCCTGTTTTGGAAGGAGTGCCTTCCTCCTTTTCTTTTCTTGGATGTGGAGTCTCTTCCACTCCTGACTGGTCTTTCTCTTGCCCATCTAACCAACCACCACTTGTGAGAGGAGGAGCTACTTCCTTCCTCCCTCCTTCCCTCCACTGGCGTGTGTTCTACCTTTTATAACCCTCCACCCCATCCTCCTTGGCTGGTCTGTCTCCTTCCTCTTCTTTCCACCACTCTTTCCCTCCAGTTCTTAGGGTGAGGGAATGCCTCTTCTTCTATTCTCCCCATTTTGTGAGAGAGAGACTCCTTAATCCCAGTCTCCTTGGAGGTATGGTATACAGGTCTTCCCATCTATTTGGAGGCAAAGGGAAAGAGATACTCTTCTTCCACATGCCCCCTCTCCATCTTTGGTGTTGTCTGTCCCCCCCACCACCACTTTTCCATGGTCTTCTCTGCCTCTGTCCCAAGGTCACTGGACCTAATCATGAAACAGGGTTTTCAGAACCTGCTGGTGCTTTCTAATGTGCTTTGCAGTGACGTGACGTATTCTACTCCTAGATAGAAGAGGGGCAGCTACAGCGCTTCCCTGCTTATTGGAAGTCGGAAGGGCAACTTTAACAAGAAATAACAAAAACACCCTAAATCCAAAGGACATGTCTAAACTAGAGGTTTTACTGCAGAGGTAAATTACAGACATTTGCAAAAGGATAACTTGAGTTAATTGGGAGTCAGTTCACTCAAGTTAAAACAGGACCCAAACTCTAGTCTAAATATAGTCTGTGGCCCTGTCTACAAAGATCCTAGGGACAATAGACGTGTTTCTCAATCAAGTTAGAAACTGAAAACTAATCTTAATGCCCTTGTAGGCACAATTCAATACTTCTACAGTTGTTTGAGCTGGTCATTTTGAACTATTTGGTCAAGCTAATTTGATTAAAAAACTCCTTCTTTGTTCCTGTCAATACGGCCTGTGCATTGAGAGTTCAGCCCAACCATGCAGGGAATTAGGGAGAGTCAGGAAGCGTTCTTTGTCTTGTGCCTCTCTGTAATAACAGGCCTATGTAAAAGGAAGAATTCAAAACCATGGCACACAGTCCTGTAAATCAAGTTCCTCCATGTGCAGTTTTGTCCCACTTCTACTATCTATATGATTATCAAACTAGATTAGAAACTCCTTAGAGCAGAGACTTTGTTATTTTATTTATCCGTAAGGTCCTTTGCATCCCATTTGAGACTGTATAAGTGGGATGAGTGGTAACTTCCAAGAGCTGTTGTTTGGAAATCGCAATTTGGCTACTTTTCATGGTAAAAAAAATGACTGAAACAGAGCTTGCAGCTGCAGCCTTGTCTACACTAGAAAGTTGTACCCCTTAATACTGGTATAGTTTAATACTGGTATAACTTTCAAGTTTAGACCAGGCTTGCATGTCTCTGCCTTCAAGGTATCTTCACCTTTGATACTACACTTGGATTGTGATGGTCTGAATAAGGATTAAATGAAGGAGACTCAGCTGTCCTCTCATTTCTGGAATTTTTTAGGTACATTGGTAGGGGAATCTTACTTGTACTGTGGTTGCCCTTGCTTTATTGGATCACTTCTGTTGGTAAGAGAGACAAGCTTTTAAGCTACACAAAGCTGCTCATCGGGTCTGGGAAAGCTTGTCTCTCACAAACAGAAGTTGGTCCAATGAAAGATACTATCGCACCCACATTGTCTCTTTAATATCCTGGGAACAACACGGCTACAACAATGTGCTCATCTGCTAGAGAACTTTGGTCTCCAGGCGTATCAGTTTGCCACTTTTTTTATGATCTCTGATTTCACTCTAAAATGGTTGTGATTTTATGAAAAAAAATAGTGGGGAAGGTGGAAATGTCAGTGTAATTAATTTAATTGCTGTTCTTAAAATAAGACACTAAGGAGATCAGCATGTCTTAAGTGTATTGGCTTTTTTGTTACACAGACACTACATACATACATACCCACGCATATTAATCTTACTAATTGAGGTAATCGTATTGAGGTTTCATTTGTGTTGATGTGCAATTCTTGACTTCAAACAGTGTGAAGAGTGTCTGTGCTGGCAGCATGGAGTCTGTATGGGTTTACTGGAAGATAATGTACCTGAGAAATATACCTGCTATATTTGCCAAGATCCTCCAGGTACAAAGATTTCTGAGGTCACAGACCCTTCTAATATATGTAGTAATATTATTAGCTTTTATATCTATTCTAAAGAATATATGTATAGTTTTTGTTCTTATACCATTAATTTTCTGCCCTATTGGTTTTTCCTTTTTAGATGATTGGATTTTTTTTTTAAAGGTGGATTTAATTTGCTTTCATTTGTCATTGTTTAATCAACATTGTTCAGATGCATTATGTGAGAACCATAACAGGAATTGGAATTAAATGTGTATAATTGTGAAGACAATCTGCATAGAACGTATATTTTGCTGGTAACAAAGATTTAAGTTGGAGAGTACTATCTGACTGGAAAATACAGATCAAGTTGTCTCATTTTTCAGTTTGTCTTGTTTTTGAGCTCTCCTGAATTTTAAATTGTTTGAGACTAATGGTAAATTGTTGTTGACTAAGTGCTAAGAAACTTTATGTAATGCTATAGTTTGAACTTAATTAACCAAAGCAATTAATTGAAATAATGTTTCATTGTTAAAGATAGTAAATAGAATAAAAATGGAATTACTTAATATTGCATCATTTTGGTTATTTAATATTTATGGCAGTGGTATTTTCCAGCACAGGCCTCTGAGCACGTGTCAGAGTGATGAGACCTGGGCCTGGCTGTGTGTTGTACAAATCACCACTTATGTTTTAAATATGCCTCTGTTGATGGCTGTGACTATGGCTGTCTCATCAACAGCAGTCCTGTAGACTCCTTTAAGGCTGATGCCCATACTACCTCATGAAGTTAGCCAGCAAGAGGCTGTTTCCTAACAGCCATCACTATCTTTTCTCTGCCCTCCCTTCACCTCTGAAATGCACTTGTGATCCACTTTTTTATTTTTTGTTAGAACATACACACAGTAAGAAGCCATCCAAATAAATTCCTCTCTGTCGTACACAATCTGAATTGTTTAGATTGTATCATCCCATACTTTTTTTTTTTTTTTTTTTTAAATCCATTCTGGAAATTTTATAATCAAGATTGTATGTGTTTCTAAAAGATATGCTCTATTCATACAGGAATTAATTTAGGGAAGTCTTATGATCCGTGTTATATAGGAAGTCAGACTAGATGATCCCAGTGGTCCCTTCTGGCCTTACAATCTATGAATTAGTAATTCCTTCAATTAATAACTCGCGACAAGTTTGCTGAATTTTTGGAGAAGTTTAAGAGGTTTTGGGCTTGTCTCTCCATATCTCTTAATTGTGAGAGCCTTGGATAACTGCAAGACTCTCTCCCTACTGTCCCCAGAATCTCCAGGCATTTGTGTGTTTTGTTCTCTGATCCAGTCCCTCTCAGCTGCTTAGAAAGCTATTTACTGTTGTTGTATTGCTGTTGTTGAAGGATATTATCAAGACATCATTTAGTAAGTGGTGGATGCCAGTCAGCTATGGAAGTTCACCCCTGTTCAATTCACAGGAGTGCTTGGTAGTTGCCTCCCTGTCTCAGACCTTTCCTCTTTAAGCACAGTACACTAGAAGGCCTTTTGACTCCAAATGGGTGACATCCTGGATAGGATTCAGTCCGTCCTAGGGCGTTGAGGCTGTCAGTGATGATGTGACTGATCTGGATATTTTAGATTAGGATGAGTTGACATTCATTTTTTGTCGTAGTTGGCAGCTTTTCCTACCAATGATCATGTATTGTTGTCTTATTCACTAAGGGATGTTGCTAGTGTGTCTGGAACTTCTTTGCAGTGGTTCTAGTCATATCTACAAGACCTCACGTTGTTACTAGACAGTGTATGTCATTACGTAGGGATTTGAACTGCTGCATCCCTTAAGAGTCTGTCCTGTTTACCATGAGATAATATCTTGTATTGGATCAATTTCTGTTGGTGAAAGAGACAAGCTGTTTAGCTACAAAGATGTTGTTTCACCCATCTTGTCTCTAATGTCCTGGGGCCAACATGGGTACAATAATACTGCAGATGTCCTCTTTACCATGTTGTTTAGCATTTGTATTAGGTAAGGTCTCTGAGTGAGTTCCTCTCTAAACTTTGGGTGATCGTATCGCCATAGTGATGGTATACAATTGTACATCTGCCTGCCTGCCCTGTGGACCCTGATAGCTTGGTCTGTATCCTGAAGGGAGGCTTGAATGAGATTAATTACTAGGTATGTCAGAACTGACTCTCCACAAACTGGATGCGTCAGCCAAGCCTAGTGATTAGAAATTATTGTTATAAATGAGCTGTCTTCCTTCCCATCCCTGCTCGTTGAGAGGGCATGTTTGGAAATAGTCATTTTAGTTTACATTAATCTTGACATTATTTTCATACTATATACAATATGTGTTTCCATGGATAGGGAGTGGTTGAAAATATTTTGCCTTATTTATCCCGTAATGACCATCCAACAGCAATACAGGGCTTTGTGACTAGGGCTCAGCGATTATAATTCCCCCTTAGTAGGACTTCCAGCAGGGGTTCTTCCACTTTTGTGTGGAATGGAGTAGCATAGCCAGTGACCACACTGAGCAATGATGTTCATATCATGCACCCCCTCTGCATTCTTATACCTCCTGCCCATAAAGCTGGGCATTGATTTTAAGTTGGCCCTGTTGGCTGTCATAAACCCCTAATGGATATTGACCTAGCTATATTTTAAAATTCCACTGGGAGCCTCCTTTACATAGGTCTATGCTGCAACGCTATTTCTCTTTTGGGCCTTATACTGTCAGGTGACATTTTCTTTGCCCTGGTGTTCCCCAGACTGTGAAATATGTTCTTCCTGGAGCACCTACTGCAGCCCAATCTCTCCTCTTCAAAAACAAACTCACTTTTATTGAATAGTCTACTTTTCAGAGACCGACTGTTTTTAATCAGTTAGCACATAGACACAATGCATCTCCAGCCCCGTCCAGCTATTTTTGCTTGGCTTCTTAATTTCTTAATTTAATTTATTACTACTGTATTTATCACATCTATTTTATATTGTGACAACTCAGTTGCATTTCAGCTGTTTCTGTGCTACGCCAACCTCCTCCACAAGGGGTAGCTTTATTAATCGTATATTTGTATGAGTTTTTATAAATTTCAATGACTGCATCTTGGTACATGCATTCTACTTATAAAATGTGACCAACTAGGCATCAAAGAAACTACTGGTGATGGGGAAGTTCACAGCCCTGTGGTATATTTGTTTGTCTGTCCACAGACTCTTTAAAATCATTTGCACTTAATTATATAGTGAAGATTTACACCTGAAGATTTAGTTACTGGAATGTGCAGCACAATGTTGATAAGAATACATTTTCCTTTAAGTCAAAAAGATGATGTCCATCAATTGCAAATGTCTGGCTTGGAAGTCCTCACTCAACACTGCTGCTTTACCCTTGGATAGAATTCCCTGAACTGGGGCAAGGTGTCATATATACTTCCCCACTTCATATGTTCCTCCTGTCTTTGGTGGGAGGGGTGTCAAATAGACCCTTTTACTAATGCCATTGTTAAGAAAAGTTACTATTAATAAGCTGTTGCAAGATTTATATTAGTAGATATCAAGCTAATGACAACTATTGCCAGTAATGTTCACGTACCAAAGTTACCTTAATGATTATTTTAATCCACTCATTACTGTTGCTTTAGGTCAGAGGTCCAGCTTAAAATACTGGTATGAGAAGGAGTGGTTAAGTAATGGTCACATGCATGGCTTAGCATTTCTAGAAGAAAATTATTCCCACCAGAATGCCAAGAAGATTGTAGCCACTCACCAACTTCTTGGCGATGTGCAGAGAGTGATAGAAGTACTGCATGGACTGCAGCTGAAGATGAGCATTTTACAGTAAGCAGTGTTTTGAAGTCTTAGTTGGCATGCACTAGATGTGAACAGATTTCAAAGAGCAGAAAAATAATTGAAAATACAGATTTATTTTGATTTTGCATACTATTCCATGGATATATAGGAATATAGTTTGATTTGATGAGTTGTGATTTGTTTAAAAAAAAAAAAAAAAAAAAAATGGAACTCCTTGGTGCAGGGAAACTATTTTATTTTTATATATATATCTGTATCTCTCTCTCTCTATATATATATATCTATATACATAGCTATAAAAATATTAAAATTAAAAAAGGGATATGTGGATGAGTGTGGATGTATATATACTCACATGGAAGTATGGAGAAAGAGGGCAAGCACACAAAATATATAGAAGAAAACACTCTTCTAGAATATTTAAACATAATACAGAAAGAAGGTAATGGATGATAAGTATATACTACTTATGTCAGTACACTTGACAAATCTATCTTCTCGATTGCAATGCTACTAAACCATATTTTTGCTATTGGAAACATTTTTTCACCCATCTCCATTATTGCTCTATTATATGTAGCGGAATGAGAACATTCATATCTCAGCAGCCTTTCAGTGGCTTATCCGCCACATTATAATTTATATGAGCTTTATCTGGTTATTACAAATAGAAAAATGGATGGTTAATGACCAATTTTTTTCTGCATTTTCTTTGAGTTCAGCAAAATTTTTTCAGTTTTCTTAATGTTCTGGGGAAGAAAAAAACCTAATTCTTCTAACCTCAAATCTATCCGTTTCAGAGTGTGATTTCTTAACTGTTTCTCCATTCACCAATCAGTCAGTCACATAGCAGCAGCCATTTGGAAAGCAAAGCTCTTGGTGTCTTTGGCCACCTTTAGAACATCTTCCCCTTTCACCTCAATCTGTAATGTCTGCAACATGATAATTGCAATACCTTATGTGTTTGAACAGTGGTTTGCAAACAACAAAAGAAAGATATGAGATCATGCATTGTGGAAATATTATGTAACCTTTCATCATGAGATCCCTTAATCACGTCTGGAATACTTTCCTATTTAGTAGGAAGGAGGTAGAGCTTAAATATCTCAGGCTCTTTAGGAGCTTTCTTCCCTAGAGTTACACAGCAAGGGAGCATGAGAGTTTTAGATCTTCATATTCTTTAGCTATGGAGCACAATATCTGGTGTATGACACTAAGGTATGGAACAATGCATGAGAGTGCTTTGCTTATTATGGATTTTCTTCCTTTTGGCTTCTACCTTGTCTTGATCTTGTTGTAAGTTTTTGTACTAAATTAACTCCCAGTTTGTCATAAAATGCATCATTAAAGGCTCTCCAAGAGATTTCTAGATTTGAAGAAAGAGTATCTTGATACTGGTCTACAGTTCAGAAAAACCTCTTCATAACCTTTGAAAAAAATTTTGGAGAGTGTTCTTCAGCATTCCTGAAGAAAAAGGGTAAAAATCAGTATTGGCATTGACAGAATCAGTGTAGTGTGAGCCAGCATTCAGAGGGTGTTAGTGCCTGTGGTTAATATTAGTTTGTTCCTTGGGTGCTTCACTTTCAGATGTTTCTCCTGTCTGCAATAGGCCAATCCATTTTAGATTGACTTGTTGATTTTCATGTGAAGCTTAACTTCTGCTTTTTGAGCCACAAAAATTACTTCTAGGTGTAGTGGTGCATCTGGAACTAGATTGAAAAGACTTATGTATATAGGTAAGCCTCCTAAATTGAATGAATCAATAGTTGACATCACTTCTAGAAAGGTGGACGCTGTCATATTTTGACATCCTTATTCTTATTGGAGATGGGGGAATTATAGCCTTTCACTGACCAGATTTGCTCTTCATGCAGATCTGTTTTGTTTAAAAATACTTGTCACAGTTTGGGGTAACTGTCCCTCCATTGTTTGTTCAAGGGGTTTCCGTTTAGGTCTCAAGCCTCTAGCTGTGAACCCTCGTTGAGCCAGGACCCTTATTCCTCTCTACCAGAGCAGGGTTTTAGGCTTTCAGCACCCTCTGCAATTCACTGAGACAATTGATACAAAAGTCTCTGGGCCCATATTGTTTGGACCATTTCAAACCATCTCTTTGAAGTTTTCATGCTTTCAAGGTCTGACCTAATATCCAGATAACATTTATAAACTTGAAACACTAGTCTTCAAAGGTGTTACATGTGATAGCAATATCTGTCATAGGCATCAGCAATTGTCTCCTACAACATGTGGAAAGGAAAGTTTTTAGCCTTTACTCTAGCATGGATTTCAAAGGAATTTTTCAATTGTGAAATTGTGCCATGTTTCATAGAAGATAAATATAGCAGACAGCTCAGCTGCAAACATCTTTAGCCCAGTGTTGTCCATTAACCAGGTCTTCAGAGAGCTGTTTGCATATGTTTTTGTCTCTGGCCCTTTATTCTGTAAAGACAAGTCTTTGATATACTGTGCAGTGGCATTGGGATCTCAGTTTCAATTACTTCAGATTTCAAATTAGATGAATACTTCTCCAGGATCTCCTCTAATATTCTTTCACTGAGTTAGCCCAGGCTGTCATTTTATTTTCTTCTAGTCTGGGCCTGTTTCGAGTCAATGGGAATAATTTGTGCAGACATTCCAAAGGTGCTAAATATTTTGCTTTCCTTTTTGTTGCTGTCGACACCTGATGGATAAGTGAAGGAACTCAATGAAAATTATAGAAACTAATATTCATGTTCCTCTAAAATTCTTGGTTCCTCATTTATACTTATTGATAAGTATACCCGGTTGGCCCTACTGCTGGCACAAATGATTTCAGGGTTATTCTGTGCTATTGAACCTGATGGAATTTTAAGTAAACTAAAAATGAGAAATTGTCTAGAAAGGAGTTTAGTGGGAAGGTCTGGAGTTCTAGTGTACACAAAGATAGGGTTGGCTAGGTGTGAAATTGCTCCAACAGTATAGTTAAGTAATGAAATAATTTGCAAAGGAAGGGTCATTGAGGAATCAGTATAGACATGTATGATTAGATTTATAGATTTAGTTTGAAGGACAGTTCTATACAGGTTACTAGAAATGAATTAAAATGACCCAGAAAGACCTTTCTAGGGCTGTGATCTGAGTGTTCATTTGACTTAAGGAGTTTGCATTTGAAGTGCCTGCTGCCTGTTCCTTTTTTACAGCTTGTTTCTTAACAGTAAATTAGAGTTTATCATATGAATGGCACATGGATAGGAACAAAAAGTAAATATCAACTAACTTTTCCAGTTTTTATTAAGTAATGAGTTACTTCTTTCCGTGGTGAAATCACAACATATTTTAGAGTAATAGAGAAGAATATTTGTCAAACAAATCACAATGCACAAGTAATTCCTGACATGCTCATCAGATAAATATATTTCCTGCTGGGAAAATTTCTTGATCCCAGACTTTATACTGAGTTCATTTTCACAAGTTTTTTTTAACTATTAATACATGAGAGAATTGTTATTGAAAGATTTTTTTCCTCTCCTAGAGAATTGCAAGGTGATTTAAAGACAAATACTGGGTGTGTTGTAGGGTGTTTGGGGGGGAAGGTGGTGCGGGGAGCATCGTGGGTGTTGTCTTTTTTTTGTTTGTTTGTTTGTTTGTTTGTTTTTTTTGTAGTCTTGTAATCTAATATTTGGCCGTAATTTCTGGTGGTTCAGTCATACTAGTCTAATGAAATTTGTATTGATATTTGTATGAAATAGAGGACTGTGTCAGCTTAGTACACACATACATTAAGCACCTGTTTTAGAGCATTCACCAAAAACAATTTCTCAGTTCTAGTGTTTTTAAAAATGTCTTTCTTACAACCAAATTAAAATAATAAAAATAAATTTCTGCTTCCATAAAGGAAATTCATAGATGATTCAGGTGATGTACCAACAACTGAAAATAATTTCTCTGCATTTATTTAACACATTTAAAAAATTGAAATTTAACAAAAGCATTTACACCACAAAAAATGGTGGTATGAACATGCCAAATTTGAAATAGCATCAAATTGCACTCTGCCTGATACAATTAAACAACTAAACAGTAGTACAGGATAACTAATGTATGCTATGGCATTAAGCAGAAAGCATTATTAAAAATAGTGACGCTAATGAAAAAAGACGTTCTTGAAATATACTGAATAGGCTTCACTGGAAAGTGAAATCTCACTCGAGAATATTTAGGGAAGCTTACTTGTGAGGAAGTTCATCAGTTCTCATGTGTTTAAATAGAATGTTCTCGTTTTACTTCTTTGTAAAATAGGATAATAAAATAGCTCTGTCATTTAGAAAGTTTAAATTTAAAAGTGATTTTTACTTGTTTTATCTATAAACAGAAACAAAGAGCATCCAGACTTAAAACTTTGGTGTCATCCTTGGAAGCATCTTACAGTGGATGAAAAAATTCATACGAAACACATCATTCACATTGAAGAAAACTGCTGCAAAGAAGAGGCCGTAAGTTACAGAACTTTCAATGGAGCAGTTGAGAAACCTTCAACCATTCCTTCTATGGAGGAATCCTATATTACCAGTGAACACTGTTACCAGAAACCTCGGGCCTATTACCCTGCTATAGAGCAGAGACTGGTTGTGGAAACCAGAGGTTCAGCCATGGATGATGGAGTGAATAGAATAAGAGAGAATGGAGATGATGCCCTGTCAGAGAGATTTGGATGGAATCTGGACAGAGAATTATACAAGTTGGAGAATGAGTCCAAACATACTTACCCTAAGGTATGTTGCACTGGTATAGCCTTGTTTCTCTATGGCATTTATTTTTACCAGGCTAATCCAGTATGCCTTGTATATGGTTTCTGAAAATCCTTGACTGCTTTGAGTATTATCTGTGTTGATCTCCACTTCTGTTTCATATTAATTTCATGCTCCAGGGTCTGGAATTTTGTGGTCATCAGTGTCCATTGAGGCTGCACACGCTCTCCCTGCAATCTGAAGACATATTGCAAAGTGCTGTTTCAGCCATACTTCTTACCATCTGTGGCTTCAGATTGGCACTGAGTGATGTCTGCCCTATCCCATATAGTAGTTCATCCTTTAAAAATATCACCTTAGAAAGTACATTTTATAGTATTAGTTTACTAACTGGTTTGTTAAGGTTTTATGTCCTATTGGCAGCTTTAGATGTTGACCATTGATTTGACTGGTGCTGTCATTGATTTGTTTGTCTAGCTCTACAGTTGAGGCAAAGGCATGAGGGTTCACATACTCTTCCTTGTATGACTTATCCTTGTCACTGATTGTCACATGAGATGCCTTTTTAGTTGTTGTTGTGAGGAGAAGGCCTTATCCTCGGCAAGTGCTTGGTCTGCTGGTTCGTCCTAGCCTAGACCTGATGTGCCAGGAACACTGCTCCAGGAGTTGAAGCCTGAGATGAATCTGTAAAGGTGACTTCAGAATCAGAACAGCAGAACACTCTGTTCCAGTCCTGGGGAACAGCAACACACCTTCATTGGGTCCTCAGTACCAGGGCAAAGAGTTCCACTTCCTAAGTGGACTGTTCCTGGTCTCTGAGACAAAGCACATCGGCCCTCCAAGTGTTTATTCCTTCTCCTGACCCTGGGTTTTCGAGGCAAATCTCAGTTTCACACCATAAGAAGACAGAAAGCATCAGTCTCCTGCCTTGGAGATGAGAGAGGAAGGAAAAGAGGAGGAGCCATGAGTCTTATGACTGATACTAGTGTCAAAGCTTCAAGTCCAATAGTGCAGTGTCAACCACACCGTGGAGAAGCCAGCTGTATTGGTGCTGCTGTCCTTAGCACCGGTGATATCACAGGGTGCATCTTCTCTGGTTCTGACTCTGGTGCTGGTACTTCCAGTGCTGAGGGACCAGCCTCCAGAGCTCTCTGAACTAAACATTAGTGGTGCCAGAACCAGTGTTGGCACAAGCTCTGTTCTGTTGATCTGTCCATTTGGCAGTACGAACTGGAGCCTCTTCAGTGTTGCAGAGACCTGCTCCATGTCTTAATCTAGCCTAATTTTTCCTCTTGTCTTTTCTTTGTTTGAGCGCAAGGAACTCTTTTTCTCCATTCCCTTAAGACTTTTTTACTACATGAATAAACTGTCTATATCAGAAATCTCTTCCTCTTGCAGGTACTTGTAGGCTGTGATCAAGTCATCTTTAACCTTCTCTTGGGTAAACTAATTAGATTAAGCTTCTTAAGACTCTCACTAAAAGGTATGTTTTCCAAACCTCGAATCATTCTTGTAAGAGCCCTTTTCTAAATCCTAATTTTTCAACTTCTTTTTTGAAGTATGAACACCAAAACTGGATACAGTATTCATGAAACGGTCTCATTAATGCCATATACAGAGACAGTCCTTACTCTTAGTTGATATTCCTCTGCTCGTATAGCCAAAGTTCATGTTAGTGCTTTTAGCTACAGAATTGCACTGGCAGTTCATGTTCAACTAATTGTCTACCATGACCCCTAATTTGAGGAGCAGGAAGCCAAGGTGGAAAAAGAGGTCACCCTTCAAACACCTATTTCCACCTCATCTCTAGACAAGGTGGTCATGCCTCCATATCTTTCCATTGTCGATGACTTGTGCGATTTCAAGACCTTATAAAGAGGGTAGCTAATACTCTTCAAATTCTACTCAGACATTAAGGACTCAGAGCACAAATTGCTGGACGTCGTCCAGTCAGCAACATCCTCCTGGATGGCATTACCCATTAACAAGGCACTCTTGTATCCAGCTAAGACAGTGGGACAAACACCTGCTACCAGTCTACCAATGTGTAAATGAGCAGATAAGAAATACTATGTTCCCCCTAAGTACTCTGATTTTTTTGTTCTCCCACTCTCCACATAACTCCCTTCTGATGGAAGCAGTAAATGAGCAGGGTAAGCAGTAAATGAATGGGGTAAGCAGCACTTCTCTGAGTCTACCCTGTGTGATCAGAACCAAAAGAGACCAGACCTTTTTGGACAGAAGTACTATTCATCATCAATCCTGCAATTTAGGAGCAAGAAATATCAGATGATCATGGCCAAATATAATTTTGCAAACTATAATAGATTTACAGCCTTTATTGAACATATACCGCAGGAATATAGAGGACAGTTCCAGTCCGTCATTTCAGAGGGCCAGTTATTGGCCAGAACTTCTCTTCAAGCATCCTTGGATGCTGCAGACACCACTGCTAGGTCCATCTCCGTAGCAGTAGTTATACGAAGGGCGTCATGGCTCCAACTTTCTGGGTTTCCGAGGGAAAGCCAGAACACTTTTGAGGATCATCCCTTCAATGATTGTAAGCTATTCTTGAGACCACGGATGAGTCCTTCCACATACAAAAGGCTCTAGAGCTACTTTACAATCCATAGGCATATATACAAATAAGAGAAGATTTGGTAGTTAATATTCTGCTCAGTTCTTGGGATTCCATAGGTCCACTGAACCTCCCAGGAAAAGACAAATTCCAGAGAAAGAGGGCTGCATACCTGCCTTCTATGAGCATCCCATGATCTTCAAAACAACACTTTTGACAGGTCAGTCGAGGGTACAGATCCTCCCATACCTCTGATTTTCTAGCTGCATCTGTTTGCCCACCTCCCTTTTTTGGAGATCACCTTCTCCATTTCCAACATGCTTGAAGGATCATAGAGGTCATAACATTGGTCTGTACAATCCATTTTATACCCCTTCCTCCCTTCCATCCTCCTTTCCCATCCCTCTTAAGGGACCCCTCTCACAAGCTTTCATTGATATAAGAAGTGAACTCTGACCTTCAGTTCAGAGCAATAGAGGAAGTCCCACCTCTTCACAAGGGCAAACAGTTTTACTCGAAGTATTTCCTTGTGCCAGAAAAGGACAGTGTGGAAACTATTCTTGGATCTAAAACTTCTAAATAAGTTTGTAAAGCCGTAAAAGCTCAGGATGGTGACTGGCAGCTATAATTCCTTCACTGGAGGAAGTGTATTGTTTTTTGGCCCTTGACCTACAAGATGCCTATTTCAATATAACAATACATCCATTGCACAAGAAATACCTACGCTTCACTGTAGTGTGGCAAGGTGGGCTTGTTTTGCCCCGTGGGTCTGCGCTCCTTACGGCTTTACCGGTGGTGCAGCTGGGTGGGAGCGGGGGGGGGGGGGGGGCCGGTCCCGCCCTCTACCCCGGGCCCCGACCCAGGGACCCTGCGAGGAGTAGCCTCAAACAGCTTAGTCCAAGGGGCTACTACCTTCCCTGGGTCGCTCTTCTGTAGCCCCCCCGGCTTGTGGCTCTCCTTCAGGCTCTCCTCCGGTCTCCACACCTTGCAGCAGCTCTGCTCCTCTACTGACTCCACACCTTGTAGCAGCTCTACTCAACTCCCTCTCAGCTGCCCCCATCTGCCTGACTGGGAGGCTTTTAACTGCTGGGGCAAGTTCCTTGATTGGCCCCAGCTGGCCTGATTGGCCTAATTGCCCTGGAGTGGCCGCAGCTGGATCACCCAGGGAACAAAGATTTGCTAAGCCTGGGGCTGATATATGCCTTCCAGCACCCTCCTGTAGCCGTCAGGGCTGGCCCCGTCACACATCCTCCCCCCCTGCTCAAACCCACCGGGTTGGGCAACTTGGGACGTCATACAGTGTACACGGGACAGGCCATCGGCATTCCCATGGTGACTGCCCGCCCGGTGTTGTATGGTGAACCGGAAAGGTTGCAGGGACAAGAACCACCTGGTTACCCGTGCATTTTTCTCCCTGTTCCAGTGCATCCACTGGAGGGGAGCGTGATCAGTCACAAGGGTAAAGTGGCGCCCCAGCAGGTAGTAGCGGAGCGCTTCCATAGCCCACTTGACTGCGAGGCACTCCCGTTCTACAACTGCGTACCGCTGTTCCCTAGGGAGGAGTTTCCGGCTGAGGTACAATACAGGGTGTTCCTCGTCTCCCGCCATCTGCGAGAGGACCGCACCCAAGCCCACCTCAGAGGCATCAGTCTGTAGGATGAATTCTTTTGTAAAGTCCGGGGCGAGGAGTATGGGGTCACTGCAGAGGGCCGTCCACAAGTCTGTAAAGGCCTCTTCGGCTGCAGTGGTCCATCGTACCATCTCTGGGCCCCGGGCTTTTATCAGGTCTGTCAGGGGGCTGGCTCTGGAGGCGAAATGCGGGATGAATCGCCGGTAGTACCCCACCACACCTAAAAATGCTCGGACCTGCTTCTTCCGGTTAGGCCGGGGCCAATTCTGGATAGCCTCTAGCTTATTTAGTTGGGGTCTCACCACACCCCTCCCTACGATGTCTCTGAGGTACCGAGCCTCAGCTAGACCTATGGCACACTTGGTGGAATTGGCGGTGAGGCCGGCCTGCCTCAGGGTGTTCAATACCCCTTCTACCTTCCTTAGGTGGGTTTCCTAGTCTGGGGTGTGAATGACTATGTCGTCCAAATATGCGGCTGCATAGTCGGCATGGGGGCGCAGCAGCTTATCCATTAGACGCTGGAAGGTAGCTGGGGCCCCATGTAGTCCGAAGGGGAGGACAGTGTACTGGAACAACCCGTCTGGTGTAGAGAACGCGGTCTTTTCCTTTGCCTCTTCGGCTAGAGGGACCTGCCAATATCCCTTGGTCAGGTCAAGGGTAGTTAAGAACCGAGCCTGGCCCAATCGATCCACGAGCTCATCTATTCGGGGCATGGGGTATGCATCAAACTGAGAAACCTCATTGAGCCTGCGAAAGTCATTACAGAACCTCGTCGTGTCATCAGGTTTAGGCACTAGCACGATTGGGCTAGACCACTGACTATGGGATTCTTCTATGATCCCCAGGTCCAACATTTTCCTGACTTCGGCCCTAATTTCCTCTCTTGGCCTCAGGTATTCGGTAGGGCCTCATCGTAACCCTGGCTCCGGGGTTTGTGATAATGGGGTGAACAATCTCCATTGTTCGTCCTGGCTTAGTTGTGAAGACATCCCGGTTTCGGGCTACCACTTCAGTCATCTCAGCCTTCTGGTTTGGTGTTAGGTCTGGGGATATCTTCACTTGTTCAAGGGGTTCTACGTCCTGGGTTAAGGCCACACATACTTCCCGAGCCTTCCAGGGTTTTAATAAGTTGATGTGATAAATCTGTTCTTGTTTGCGACGCCCTGTTTGTCGTACCTTATAGTTTGTCTCCCCCACAGGCTCAACCACTTCGTAGGGTCCCTGCCACTGGGCCAACAACTTGCTTTCAGCAGTGGGGACTAATATCATTACCTGGTCCCCTGGATGAAATCGTCGCACTGTAGCTTGACTGTTATAGTGGACCTGCTGGGCCCGCTGAGCTTTTTCCAAATGTTCTTGTACAGTGGGGGTGACTTGGGCTATCCGGTCCCTCATCTGGAGCACATGATCAACCACGCTCTTCCCTGGTGTGGGCTCCTCCTCCCATATTTCCCTGGCTATGTCCAGGATTCCCTGGGGGTGACGTCCGTATAGTAATTCAAAGGGGGAGAACCCTGGGAGGCCTGAGGAACCTCCCGAATGGCAAACATGAGGTACAGCAGCAAGGCGTCCCAGTCCTTCCCATCTCAGCTTACCACCTACTTTATCATGGCCTTGAGGGTCCTATTGAACCTTTCTACAAGGCCGTCTGTCTGAGGGTGATAGACGGAAGTCCATAGGGCCCGCACATGTAGGAGAGTACACAAGTCCTTCATCAGTTTTGACATGAATGGGGTACCTTGGTCCGTTAATATCTCCTTGGGTAGCCCCACCCGGGCAAAAATCTTCAGTAGCTCATTCGCAATTACCTTCGAGGTAGTATTCCGCAAGGGGACAGCTTCCGGGTACCTGGTGGCGTAGTCGAGGACAACAAGTATGTGTTGGTGGCCTCGAGTTGTTTTCTCCAAGGGACCCACTAGATCCATGGCAATCCTTTCAAATGGGATTTCAATGATGGGGAGGGGCACTAAAGGGGTCCGTAAGTGAGGCTGGGGGCTGTGTAGCTGGCATTCCAGGCTGGTGGCACAGTAGCGTCAAACCTTCTCATGTATGCCCGGCCAAAAGAACCTCCTTAAGATTCGGGCCAGTGTTTTCTCTACCCCCAAGTGCCCTCCAAAGAGATGGCTGTGGGCCAAGCTCAGCACAGCTCTTTGGTGTTTCTGGGGCACCAGAAGCTGGAGCACCTTCTCTCCATTTACTTCCGTAGCTCAATACAGTAAATCCCCCTTTAGCATGAAATACAGCCCTGGACCCTGAGTTTTCCCCTCCACAGGCACTCCGTCTATCTCTGACACGTCTTTTCTGGCATTGACGTACCTTGGGTCTTCAGCCTGGTCTCGGCCAAAGTTCCCTCCTGCCGATCCGGGTTGTTCAAGATCCAAGGGACCCATTTCCACCTCTGCTTCCGGTCTGGTGTGATCTGGTTCGGGGTCCGCTTCGGGCCCTTCCTCTCTCAGGGCAGCTTCTCTAGCTGCGGCCCGGGTCTGCCTGCCCACCATGGCTGGCTTCAAACCCTGGGCCAAGATCCTTGTACCCAGTGCCTTGGCTGCCCTCCTTTCGGCCCTGGTCTTTCGGCCCTTCCCTGGGGCCGGGAACAGATCCTCAGCAATCTCGGAGAACATCGGGGGGTGGCTATCTAGGGAGGCCAGTCCATTAGCTTCAAGGCCCTCCCCTTCCCCTGACCCCTCCAGGGGAAGTAGGGTTCCAAACCCTGGGAAATCTCTTCCTTTGAGTACCGGATATGGAAGCCTAGGAACTACTCCTGCTGTCACCCTGGTGACACCTCCTGGAACTTCGATATCCACTGGGACAGTTGGGTAGTAACTAATGGCCCCATGAACGCAAGTTACTCCTGTGCGTTTAGCCTGTGTCAATTGGCTGCGCTTTACAAATTTCCCAGAAATGAGCGTAATGGCGCTCCCGGAGTCTACCAGGGCCAGGGTCTTAACTCTGTTTAACTTCACAGGCCTCGTATACCTATGTGGGGTTAGGGCGACCCCCACCAGGTGGATTAGGCTGCAGGAGTCTGCCCAGGTACCCAGGTTACATTGCATGGGTTCCTCCGAATTGGGGGATTGGGCAGCTATGTGTCCCTACTCCCCACATGCACAGCATCGGTAGGAGGCCCTAGGTACACCTTTATCCTTTGGGCTAAGGGGTCTAACCCTATACTCTCTGCCCATATCTCCCCATCCTTTGGTAGCCTCCAGAGGGCCCTCCGTTTCCCTCATCTTCCGCCGAGTCTTCCCAGATTCTCGGGTGTCCGGATCCCAGGAACTGGGGTAGGCCTTTTGATCCGGGGTAAGTCCTCTCTGGTGGGTCGGATAAGACCCCTGGCCGTTACCCGTCTCTCTACTAGAGCAACTAGTTCATCGTAGGAAGACGGGTCATTCTGGTCTACCCAGGCGCGGAGGTCCGGTGGTAGTCCCCTCATGTACCGGTCAATGACGAGAATCTCAAGGACCTTCTCTGGCCGGTGGATCTCTGGTTGCAGCCACTTCTGTGTGAGATGGGCAAGGTCGAATAGTTGTGATCGCGGGGCCTTGTCTTCCTGGTACCTCCAGCTGTGGTATCTCTGGGCCCGCACAGCCATTGTTACTCCCGCCCGAGCCAGGATCTCTGTTTTTAACTGGTGATAGTCTGCTGCAGCTACTGCGGGCAGGTCATAATAGGCCTTTTGGGCTTCTCCATACAAAAAGGGGGCGAGGATACCAGCCCACTGGGCCTGGGGCCAAGCCTCACGGGTGGCGACCCTCTCAAAGGTGAGGAGGTATCCTCCACATCATCCTCCGCAGTCATCTTCTGCAAATAGCTGGTGGCCCGTAGTGTTCGCATCCCCTCTGGCCCAGGAGTGTGGGAGGTCAGGGTCTTCAGGTGGGTCACCACTTCTCGCAAGAGGGCCCGGTCCTGGTTGGCCTGGCTGATCAGCAACTGGTTAGTCTCTTGCTGGAGCCGCATTGATTCCTGCTGGGAGGCTATCTGAGCCCTGGTGGCCTCTTGCTGGGCCGCCGTGGCTTGTTTGAGGGCCTTAACTATGTCCTCCATTATGGACGGGGTTTTTTTTTTTTTTTTTTCTCTTCGTCTTCTCTATCTCTAGCCGCTGCGCACAAATCCCACTTCTGACACCAGTTGTGGCAAGGTGGGCTTGTTTTGCCCCTTGGGTCTGCGCTCCTTACAGCTATGCCGGTGGTGCAGCTGGGTGGGAGCGGGGGGGCCCGGTCCCGCCCTCTACTCCGGGCCCCGACCCAGGGACCCTGCGAGGAGTAGCCTCAAACAGCTTAGTCCAAGGGGCTACTACCTTCCCTGGGTCGCTCTTCTGTAGCCCCCCGGCTTGTGGCTCTCCTTCAGGCTCTCCTCCGGTCTCCACACCTTGCAGCAGCTCTGCTCCTCTACTGACTCCACACCTTGTAGCAGCTCTACTCAACTTCCTCTCAGCTGCCCCCATCTGCCTGACTGGGAGGCTTTTAACTTCTGGGGCAAGTTCCTTGATTGGCCCCAGCTGGCCTGATTGGCCTAATTGCCCTGGAGTGGCCACATCTGGATCACCCAGGGAACAAAGATTTGCTAAGCCTGGGGCTGATATATATGCCTTCCAGCACCCTCCTGTAGCCGTCAGGGCTGGCCCCGTCACAGTAGGCAGGATCATTTCCAATACCAAGTACTTCTCTTAGGCCCTAAGGTGTTCTCTGAGGTGCTGGCAACAGTAGATCTTACATCCATAAAGAAGCAATCCTAATTTTCCTGTATCTCAACAATTGGCTACTCAAAGCCTGTTCCTTTGAAGCAGTGCTATCTTCCACCCAGACGGCACTTGCTCTTTTCTAGGAATTGGGTCTCTGCTGAATGTAAAAATAAAATCCCCATTAACTCCTGTAGAAAAGATAGAGTTTACAGAGGCATACTTGGATTCATTGACAACCAGGGCTTACCATCACACAGACAGACTTGTAACTTTGTTGGCACTGGTACGGACGAATCAGAGGAGCCTAAGTCACGATAAGAAACTGTACAGCTCTTGGGTCACATGGCAACTTGCACCTTCATGACCGTTCACCCGCTGCTTCTAGGGTTAGCTTAAAATGACCTTTTCTCCAGCCAGAGACACTTTGGACAGGCATGTGATGGTTCCTCTCCAAGTGAGGATCTCCTTAGATTGGTGGAAAGATTAGCTCAGCATCTGTGCAGTTCCCTTCTGTCTCCCAGCTCCGTCATTAACTATGACAACATCACTATTGAGATGGAGAGCCCACCTCAATGCCCTCACAACTCAAGGCAGATGGAAACTTGTCTCTACATCAATCTGTTGAAACTCAGGATGGTCAGAAACACCTGCTTTCATTTTCTACCCCTCAGGGCAAATCAATCAGAGTCATGGCGGACAATGTATCCTGCATGTTCTGTATCAACAAGCAGGAAGGGACAAGATCCCCTCTCTGCGCGCCAAAGCCATGAAACTAAGCGATTTGGTGTATATTCCATAAGATCCAAATTTCAGCTATCTCCCATGTATTCAGAACACTACAGCCGATAGTCTCAGCAGACAAGTCTCCCAGAACTACAAATTGGAGCTAGACTCTCAAATACTCCACACTATATTCCAAAGGTGGAGACTTCCAGAAGTGGCTCTCATTACCACCTCCAGGAACAAGAAGTGTCTTCCATTCTGCTTAAGAGGGGGTCTGGGCCACGACTCTTTGGCAGGTGCCTTTCTTCTATTTTGGCAGAGGGGTCTGCCTTATGCATTTCCTCCAGCACTACTACTACTTACAGTAATGAACAAGATCAAACAGGACAAAGCCAGTGTTATCCTTACAATATTGACCCGGCTGAGACCAGGTTGGTATCCTCACCTGCTTCACCTGTGCATCCAACTGCTGTTCAAAATTCTGACCATTCCTCATCTCCTCTCCCAGGATGTGGGTCGTGTGCTTCATCTCAGTCTAGGATTCTCTGCCTCAGGGTGTGGTTTCTTGATGATTTGAGGGATTAGAATCTTCCTGCACTGCAGAAATGCAACGGGTGTTACTGAACAGCAGAAGTCAACCCATATTAGTTACCTGCAGACATGGAAGAGATTCTTCCTTTGCTGTTGTCATCGCTCTGTGTCTGAATCTGTGCCACTCTGTCATCCTGGATTACATGTCTAAAGAAATCAGGGT
The DNA here is from genome assembly GCF_026122565.2 of Emydura macquarii macquarii. Taxonomy (NCBI): domain Eukaryota; kingdom Metazoa; phylum Chordata; order Testudines; family Chelidae; genus Emydura; species Emydura macquarii. The sequence continues at coordinate 29,326 of NW_027131307.1, read as the reverse complement.
TGAGAGTTAGGTCAGTTAAGGTCCATTTGGCCGCAATATCCGCCTTTCAGCCTCCAGTGGAGGGGGTCTCCATATTTGCTTACCCTGTGTTGTCTAGATCTGTGGTGCGCAAACTTTTCCAATCATGTCCCCATTACCATTCATGGAATTTGTCGTACCTCCACTTCCATAATTTGTAATCTGAAACTTTTTTGCAGGGGCTCTACCTTGAGATCTTGCTGCCATAATAGCGAGAGTGGGATAAAAATTCAATAAACAATGCGGGAGCAGGTGGGAGTGGGTGTTGCGGGGCAGGATGGGAGCAGGATTAAAAAAATAATCCACCTACACTGCAAACAACATGAATGCCCTGGCCAGCAGTCGCTGATTTCCAACTGCCCATCTTTGAAGGCTGCGCCGATGCCAACAGCAGCACAGAAGTAAGGGTGGCAATGCTCCAACTGCTTACCTCTGTGCTGCTGCTGGTGGTGGCGCTGCCTTCAGAGCTGGGCGGCTGGAGGGCGGCTGCTGCTAACCGGTGTGTTCATGTTGTTTGCTGCATGGGAGGACTTTTTTAAAAATCCTGCTCCCGTCCTGCCCCGCAGTCCATACCCACTCAATTTTAACTTGTCCCTGCTGTTATGGCAGTAATCCCAGTTTCTTTGGGTTGAATGGACACTGCTAATGGCAAATTTCCAAGGGCTCAAAAGGCTCATAGAATCATAGAATATTAGAGTTAGAAGGGACCTCAGGAGGTCATCTAGTCCAACCCCCTGCTCAAAGCAGGACTAACCTCAGCTATATCATCCCAGCCAGCGCTTTGTCAAGCCTCAGCTTAAAAACCTCTAAGGATGGAGATTCCACCACCTCCTTAGGTAACCCATTCCAGTGCTTCACCACCCTCCTAGTGAAAAACTTTTTCCTAATGTCCAAACTAGACCTCCCCAACTGCAACTTGAGACTGTTGCTCCTTGTTCTGTCATCTGCCACCACCGAGAACAGCCTAGCCCCATCCTCCCTGGAAACCCCTTTCAGGTAGGTAAAGGCCGCTATCAAATCCCCCCCTCATTCTTCTCTTTTGCAGACTAAACAAGCCCAGTTCCCTCAGCTCTCCTCATAAGTCCTGTGCTCCAGCCCCCTAATCATTTTGGTTGCCCTCCGCTGCACTCTCTCCAACTTCTCCACATCCTTTTTGTAGTGGGGGGCCCAAAACTGGATACAATATTCTAAATGCGGCCTCACCAATGCTGAATAGAGGGGAATAATCACTTCCCGTGACCTGCTGGCAATGCCCCTCCTAATGCAGCCCAATATGCTGTTAGCCTTCTTGACAACCAGGGCACACTGCTGACTCATATCCAGCTTTTTATCCACTGTTACCCCCAGGTCCTTTTCTGCAGAGCTGCTGCCTAGCTTGTCGGTCCCCAGTCTATAGCTGTGCATGGGATTCTTCCTTCCTAAGTGGAGGACTCTGCACTTTCTTCAAGGTCCATATGTATACCAAACACAAGTTAATGGATATTTCTTTTAAGTTGCACTTAATCAATCTGCTAATAAATATTTAGTGTTTCCATACAGTTTTTGAAAATGCTTATTTGGGGGGTACGGGCGGGAAGGAGTGTTGCTAACCCTGGAACTTTGTGAATTAGTCTAAACTGCCTCCGTCAGTAACCGGAAAGGCAGTGCTGCTCTAATATTTTTGACTGGGGAAGAGGTCAGTCCCAGACTGGAAATCAAGTAACAAATCTTCTGTTTAAACAATCTCTCTTTCTGCAGTGTCAGACTCAAATTCTTTTGTTCTTGAGTATTTTGGTTTCTGTTTTAAATGTTAGTGTTTTTGTGCCTCATCTAAGAGTGTGAAAGTGATGCAGCATCTTTGTTGCTGGTAAAGAGTTTTAAAATTCTTATTAGTAGACAACTTGGAGTATAGAGACCTTAATATTGAACTATCTTGGCATTTTGACAGGCTAACAATGGCTGTCAAATAACAAGGATTCTCAGACTAGTTATTGAGAAATAATAAAATAATTCTGCAGATCATAAACACAGAAAAAATAGAATGTAGGGAACTGCACAACTGTGGGAAACTATACCATTCGCTTTAGTAACTGTAAAGATCCATGCAGCCTGATTGGCTGAAGTATTTCCATTTCACTATGATAAATACTAACTTATTGGACCTTTATCAGGTAAGAGAATGTGTATCTAAGAAAATCCCTTCAGAGGAAGCTATTGAAATGAAACTGCTGGAAAAAGACAAGGAAGGAGTTGTGAACTCACAGCTGCAGTGGCAGCTTAACCTTCTAGCCCACGTTGAGTCTCTACAAGATGAAGTTACACACAGAATGGATTTCATTGAGAAAGAACTGGATGGTAAATTAAAAGTATTTTCTTTCACAGATTAAACAGCATGTACATTTTTGTCCCATTCACACTATGCTGTTTCTATCCAAAATGTATTGGCTTGAGATCTGAGTTGTATTTCTTCAGATCTACAAAGATATCAGCATCATTTTATCAAATTAGCCATGTGTAATAATTGAAAGTTGTTGTGTTTTTGGAGTAAATTTGGTTTTGATTTAGTCACTGGAGCATAAATCCACTTTTGCAATGTGATGAAAACTTACTTTCTTGTAAAAAAGATTTGCGGTGGGCTCATATCTTGATAAGTATATATACAAATAAATACATATTCAAATAAATATTCAGATTGAACTATTCATGTAACGTATTGGTTGAGAATTTAATAATACCAATACTCAGCTGTTGTGTTGTATTTTTTATGAAAGGATTTAAATTTAGTAAATTTTAAATAAAAATACAGTTTTAGCCCCTGATGCCACAAACACTTATGCACATGCTTAACTTTAAGAACATAAGTAATTCCACTGAAGTCAAGAGGCATGTTTGTGTGAGTGAAGTGTTACCTGCTTAATCATTTGCAGGATCAGGGTCTTAATTTTCAATATATACATATTTTAACCTATAGCAGTTTTGTAAAATTCTTGGAGCAGTACAGGTTCAAGAAGGCACAAAGGTGGCTTGAAGCCACCATAGCTGCCCCACTCCTTTCCCCTCTGAATGTTAGTTCTCTGCTGCACCACTGAGAGGTGCAGCACAGAATCTTACCCTCAGTGGGAGGAGGGAGGAAATGGAAAAACCCTGTGGGACTACACAGCTATTATGCATTACTCATAGTTGCACTCTTGCTGTATAGTCTCTCTTAATGGTGTAGGTCATGACATCTGACAGTTTCTACTTCAAAGGTTTGGCGTATTGAATAGGATGTGGGGAGGCTTCTCAGCTGTAAGTTAGTCCTAGCTTTAGGGATGCATTCCTTCCCCACTTTCTAAGTGTGCTGCCAGACTCTAACCCTGATTTGTGTTTGCAAAGCAGCTTATGCTATCCCTGAAATCTAATTGTTCATAGAAGCATCTTGAAATGCCTGTCAAAAGTATGCTTCAGAGGGTGACAGAAATTTTAAACAGGGAGACAACTGGAGCTACCTTCAACTAAAAAGTGCTGAAACGTTGATATAGAAGAAACTTCTCAGATAAATTTAATTTCATTTAAAAATAACAGATGGGGGATTTGCTACCAATGTTGTTGTTGTTACAGTGTTTCCACTAACAACATTTATCTGTTGTTGAGTTAGAGTTAGCCAGTTGGAGGAAAGAGGGGAAGTGTCCAAAATGTCCTTAAACATTGCAAACACCTTTTTCTCATGGTCTGGTAATACAGATGTTCAAATGTAATTTTACCAGACTTAACCCAAAAAGTTCACCTTTAGGCTTAGGGGGAAAAATAAGAACTTTCTACTGAAAATTTCTTGAACTATTAAATATCTGTAATCAGAAGCTTAGCATAAAAACGCCAGCTTAGCCATAACATTAGCATCACTATCTCCATGTCCTTTATTCAGAAAGATTTTTAAATATACAAGTAGTCTGTTTTTAAAAAGGGCCAACAAGGTAGAATATCATTTACATTCAGAGCTGGCATTTATGCTCAGTGAATGACACACATATACAGTCTGTGTATAAAATTGTGTCATTATATACAAACATGCATGTTATAAAAATTTAATCAGTATGAGTTTAGGTTGTTATACGAGCTGGCTAAAGTTTATGCTGATTAAACCCTTTATACCACATTCCACTATTATATATTCTGGGTCTTTATAGAAAAAATATTTTAGAAAACCTCCAGGAAGTTTTTAAAAATCTTATTGGGACATTTTTTGTATCATTTGTCCTGTAAAGCCAAAGCCTTAGTTACTTTGAATCCGGAAGGGGAAAGAAAGTAAAAGTAATCTAAAACTTCTCCAAAAACAGTCCAAAATACTTTTTCTATACATAAAAATGTTGTGATTTTAAAGTCTGATATTTTGGGTCCCACTAGAAAGCTGGGAAATCTCCCCTATCTGGTTATATAAAACCCTTGTTTCTAGCTCAGTAGTGTGGTGAGGTGTCACTTTTACCACTTAACTGGGATTGGATATTGTGCACCTTGGTCCTCAAGCAGTATGATTTTAATCATTACCCCCACCCCCGCCCCCTCACCCCTGGACATCAGTGGGTTTTGCCTTGCAGAGATTGAACAAATTGATTTAAGCACCTAGTAGCTGTGTAGGATACCAAAAGCTATTTGGGAAGTTTATTTTCTCTGATTTCTAAAATATTGTATATGTTAAAAATACTGTAGTTTCTCTGTCAAAATATATTGATTTGAAGAACTCTTAGTTTTAAGACTTCGAAAATATGTATGTATATATTTGCCAGCTAATTAGAATAGTGAATAGTATTAACTTTTTTTTCTCTTTCTTTTGCAGTTTTAGAGAGTTGGTTGGATTACACAGGAGAGCTGGAACCACCAGAACCACTAGCTAGACTTCCACAACTCAAACATTGTATAAAACAGCTTATTACAGACTTAGGCAAGGTGCAACAAATTGCTCTTTGCTGCTCAACATGAGACTAGAGAACTCTTGAAATTGCTGTTGAATATGAACGTGGAGTGTCTGACACAAACAGCTCTATATATTTAAATGAAATTGGCATGCTGATTGCATGTGATGCAGATTGACTTCAGGGATTTGTGAAGAAGTGTTACTGTTCCAAAAGCAGTAACAAGGTTATCCTTATCTTTTGATCATTTGGGGTTTACTAGGTAATTTTAACAATATGGAAGGGAATTTTACTCTTTTCTTCAAGGGTAGGAGCAGGCTGACAAATTATACTCTTAGATTTTTCACTTCTTATGGCAAGTTGTTGAATGAAATAAACTTTTGTGCATAATTAAACTGACTTAAAATTGTGCCACTGAAGCTAAAACAGAGTTCTAAGAGCCAAAAAAGTTTAGTTGACAAAGGTTGTAAATTATGTTCTACAGAGTTTATTTAAGTGACTTGTATACCAGGTCAGGTTATGCTTTATTCCTACTGGTTCATGCACAGCACAGTATTTAATCAATAGGAGACATTATAACCATTTCCAAGCATAGTAAATATGAATGTCCATCTTTAATTGTAAACTGTTACATTGCAAGTAATACTGACCTAAAACACCCTACTTCTGTTAATTTAAATAGAGGTAGCAGAAGGTCACAGTTGGGTTGCACTTAGTTTCATAGTAAATGATAATGACCTGATAAATATGGAAAACAATCACATGACTTTACGGTACTGGGGAAATCCATTTACATTGTGCTTTTTGTGCATTCTTGAACTTTTAAATTTGGCCATACTGTGCCTCCTGAATTAGTGCTACTGGGGCACCCTTGCGACAGTACACAGTGCAGTGTCTAAAGACGGGAGGCGTACCAGAAGTCCAAACATAAGGTGTGTGATAGACATTATATAGTTTTCTACCCATTTGTTAATTGCCATTCCGGTTATATTTTGAATTGTAGACTTTTTTCAATATTCTCAATGTGCTCATTGTAAAGACTTATTATGAATGTGTGGTTTTGGGAATCAGTTCATTTTATATTTGTGTAAATGAAGCCTCAAGAGCTACGCATGAGGTACCGTCCTCACAGTGAGTGAGGAATTACGTTAAACAGTATACGTTCTCAAAGTCTCTTTTTATACTTCGTTTTAATTTTCTAGTTTGTATTATTTTGTGAGATCAAGGTGAAAATGCTGCTTAAGTTGAAGATACATTATACAGTACCTTTTGAAACGTTGGTGTATTGTATTTAATATGTTACAAGTCTTTTACCTGCGGATCATATCTCCATAAATAATGATTGCGATTTTAGTTTTTCTTCCCAAATATTGCTGAGTGTAACTTCACCGTGGAAAAGAGTAACTGTTTTGCATTGAGAGGGTGTCCTGAAAAAGCAGGATTTTTTTGTTATCTTGATCTTTCCTATAGTTCTATCTGTGATGGTGCCGCCAAAGGTTAAAATTAAAGCACAGTTGTAACTGAAAGACCCATAAGTGTACAAATTGTTAATTATGAATATATGAATCTGTAAAGTTTATATGCTGCAAAAAATAATGATTTACTATGTAAACTTGAAATATCCACTATCATCTAGGAATAACAATATTTACAATGAATATTTTGATCAGTTTAGTTCCTTCAGAAAATGGAATAACTAGGTTACTCAAGGTAGTAGTTAAGGCTTTTTATGCCAAGACTCATTTCAGGGAATAATTTATGTTTCACAATTTTATGGCACTAGTTGGTATATAGTGAATTTGACATATGTACAGCAGTAAAATAAACTTATTTTGCTGTAACACAGTTGGAATAAAGCTTACATGATCTTAAATGTCACTTTGCTTTCTAAAGATAAAAACAAATGCTTAAGCCATGTCATTCCTCTTAATGACATCCTAGTTATGAGTAATACTCTCGTGTAGCTCTATAACACAGCAGTAACCAAAAGATAAGAAGGGTGTCTGAACAGGGGTTTTAAACAACAATTGTGAAGTTTTTATCAGATGACCATTTTACCAGTAAATTATTCCCTGTTTGAAATCTGTATAATGGGCACTCAAACTGGAAAATCATTAAATATGTGTACATTGTTAACAAATCAACTCTGTTACAGTTTAAAGGAATGGACTGGTTAATCTCCAAGTAAGTTTTCTCTCCAGAAATGGAACTTTCCCTTTTGCAAGTAACTGGTTTTGGAACGTTTGTTTTAAGTTTACTTTGCCAGTTAATTTTTGCTCATGGCAAAGAAAATTCCATTTGGTGAATCTAATAGCAATACTAAAGGTTTTGTTTTCCATTAGCAGAATGATTATTCAGTAGGGAACCCCTTGCTGATGAAACAGATCTGGATGACTGAAAATATTTATTTGAAATAGGTTAGTGATTTTTACATTTAGGAAAGTTTCTGTATTGTATTCTGCCTGAATTGTTTTGTCCCTATTTTTGTAAGTTTCCACATTTTAGCTCTCCTTATTTTTGACCAGCACTATTTTGGTCTGGCAAGTCACTTTTGTTGTTTCTTTAAATCACTGGTAAGTGAATGCAACATGGAGCCTTGATAAAATGAGCAAACATTGCACTGTGGATACATAAGTATGTATGTCTTTGTTTATGCACTATTAGAAATGAGGGCGTTGTATATAGAATTTTGCTTTGAAGCAATATTTGCAAAACTTGAAAACTTCTGTATCTTGGTGTTTGGAATAAATAAATAGGTTTTTGTTGGTTAAATGTTAAAGTCTATTTTTGTTTCAATTTAATCATTATTCAAGCTAGTTATAAATTAGAAAGATAATTTTTGATCTTTAAAGACACTAGATTGGTGAGGTAATTTTTTATTGGAGCAACTTTCTGTTTGTGAGGGAGACAAGATCTGGAGCTTCCACAGAGCTCTTCTGAATTAGATACTGTAGTTTAGCTGGAATAGTACTGACCCGATACTTGCTAGATTGATCAGTTGCTAAAAAGGCCTCCTCAAAAATGTCATGTATAAATTTTCCCAATAAATAAACTGACCTTTTCTTTACAGTGTAGTGCTCAAAGGGGAATATTTTATAATATTTTTTCTATTTAAGATCCTACTGGAAAAAAAAAACCCTAAAAATATTAAAACCAAATATTTATAAATCGGTTCCTTCATTGCTTGCCAACCAGTGCCTGACAGCAGGAGTTGAAGTCTTCTTCAAGTGCTTGCTCATGTCCATTCCAAGTAGGTGTGCGCGTGCTGCATGCACAATTCACCGGAAAGTTTTCCCTCAGAAGTACCTGCAGGGTCGGCTCTGGTACCCCCTTGTGTCGTGCCGCTATATAGGGGCCTGCCGACCCTCCACCGCCTCAGTTCCTTCTTACCACCCGTGACCATCACTGGAACTGCTGCTCTTGCCTAGCAAGTGCTTCCCTCGTATCAGTGTTCTTTCCAAGTACCTGTAAATAATTCTGTAGTTCATTTAGTTAGCTGTAGGTAATTAGTGTAGTAGAGTAAATGTCTGTTTATCAGATTGTTAACCTCCCCTTCCCTCTGGGGATGGGGTATGCCTGGCTTTAAGCCCTGTGCGTCCTGCTTGAAACAAATGCCAAGGGACGACCTGCACTTGGCCTGTCTCAGATGCCTCAGGGAGTCTCATCTAAAAGACAAATGTAAGATCTGCAGAGGTTTCAAGCCTAGCACCCAAAAGGAGTGCAGTTATGGAGATCGCTCTTCAACCTGCAGACCAGAGAGCAGGCTCATCGACGTCAGTGAGGAGTGCCGCAGCCTAGACGAAGGAATTGGTGCAGAGAAAGGAGACCGCACCGAAGGAACCCCAGCACTAGCAGACATCCCTGGCACAGAAGGAGCCTTGGCACCGGTCCCCAGCACTGAAAGGCTCAGCACGGGCTGAAAAGTGGCACCGCTCCCATTCCCTGGTGCCGCAGAGGAGGAGCGGAGACAGGGGGCGCTCCCCAACACCTAAGTCCAAGCCTAGGGAGGCTACTGAGGTGCATCCCGCGCTGGAACACCTGAACTCTCAGCCTTTGACCTCAGTGCTGTTGACTTCGGGCCAGAGGAGGGCCTCGTCAAGTCCAGCGCCAGTGGTCTCCCCACAGGGGGAGAGGGGAGAGGAAGATATTCAACTTCCCTCCACTCCAGAGACATCCGAGGCAGCCAGAGACATTATCAAAGAGATGGCTCTGCCACCTCCTCCTGACTGCCCTCAAGATCATGATCCTGTACTGAGGAGACCAATGGTACTGTCCTGGGGCAAGCCAGCCATGATGGCGAGGTAGAGGTCCTCATGGCCCCAGTTACTGGCACCGCAAGGCAACGCCCTCCCATGGTGGCCGAGGAGCAAACAGCTCTCATCTGACTCCAAGGCAGAGTCATACACCTCATGGAGAAGCCGGCAGCACAGCAAACAACACGGGCATACTCCAGAGCCGTGGGAGGCACAGCCGTTTGTGGTACAATGGGCCCTGCAGTGGCAGATGCCATCTCAGTGGCTGTTTTGGACACATTGGGTGTACCATCAGGCCCAACAGTCCCTCTCAGTAAGGTCCCACTCGTTGTCTTTGAGCACAAGAGACTGGCCCTCCCACTTCGCAGCAAGTGCCTTGCGCAGTGCCATAGAGAGCTCGGACCCCGACACCGGTGCCCACATCACACACGATTCCGGTATCAAGGATGAAGAATCAGGTCAGGACTCATCAGGTGTACAGGACCCAGGGGTCAGAGCATCATCATCCTCTTCACTGGATGAGGCGGTCGTGGGGGCCCGGCCTGCGCCAGTTCCAGAAGACAGCAGGGCGCACCAGGAAGTAACTGCTCCAGAGGGTTGCTAGAAACATGGGCCTTCAGGCAGAGGAGATTACCAAGGGAGGGGACCCCATGGTGGATATTCTAAAACCTGAAGTCCTTCTAGGGTGGCTCTCCCTCTCATAAAAACCATCAAGGACAACACTGTGGCTCTGTGGCAGACTCCCGCCTCTCTGGCCCCAATGGCCAAATGGCTGGAGAGGAAATATTTCCTCCCCACAAAAGGGCACGAACATTTTTATACACATCCACCTCTTGGGTCACTTGTGGTGGCAGTGACTAATGAAAGGGAGCATCAGGGGCAGCAGGGTGCCACTCCTAAAGCGAAAGAAGCCAAGAAGCTGGACCTCTTCGGGAGGAAAGTTTATTCCACCGGGGGCTCCAGCTTAGGATAGCAAACCAACAGGCTATCCTTAGTAGATACGCTTTCAGTTCTTGGCTCTCTGTGGAGAAGTTTGGAGACGCACTGCCCCCGACACCAAGGCCGAGTTCGATGGGCATGTTAAGGAGGGAAAAGCAGTCTAAAAGACTTCACTTCAGGTGGCACTGGACAGTGGCTTCCAGAACAATGTCATCAGGGGTGATGATGAGACAGAGCTCTTGGCTCCAGGCTTTAGGGCTGCCTCAGGAGGTGCAAACCACCATACAAGATCTCCCATTTGAGGGCCCAGCCGTTTTTTCTCTCAGACAATAAACTGCAGTCTAAAGGACTCACGAGCCACCCTGAAGTCCTTAAGGCTCCACACACCAGGACCACAAAGGAAACACTTTAGGCCACAACTCTTTCCCTGCTTCTACCAGGGCTCATCCAGGCGGGACACAAACTGCCAAGGGGGTAGAAACAATAACAGACGAAGGCCTCAAAGTCCCCCCTCTGACAGAAGCTCTGGTCGCCTGAGACAGTCCTTGGGAAACAAGCAGAACTTTTGACGGCGCGCCTGAGGATGGCATAGCATTCAGTTCCCCGGATCCACCCCTTTTATTTTCACACCGTCTATCCCATGTTCACAGTGCATGGTCCCGAATTACCTCAGATTAGTGGGTTTTTCACACTGTGAAACTGGGATATTTTCTCCAGTTTACCTCACACCCACTCTCCCTCCCCTTCCCTGTCTCTCCCCAGGGACCCCTCTCATGAGCAACTCCTGCAAAAAAAAAGGTGCAGGCGCTTCTGGAAGTTGGAGCGGTGGAAGAGATCCCTCGGGATCTCAGAAGGAAGAGAGTTTACTCCCAGTATTTCCTAATCCTGAAGACCAAAGGAGGGCTCTGCCCTGTCCTCGACCTCCGGAACCTCAACAAGTACATGAAGTTGAGATTTCGAATGGTTACTCTGGTCTCGATTATCCCTTCTAGGGATCTGGGTGTTTGGTACGCCGCCCTCAACTTGAAAAACGCATATTTCCATGTTGCCATCTTACCAGGTCACAGGAAATTCCTTTGTTTTACTGTGGGTCAAATGCATTACCAATTCACTGTCCTACCCTTCGGACTCTCAGCAGCTCCCCGCGTTTGCAACCAAGTGCATGGCAGTGGTAGCGGCATTCTTGAGGAAAAGAGGTGTACAGGTGTTTCCCTACTTCGACGACTGGTTAGTAAAAGGATGAAAACAGCTCATCAGGACCACATTCGACAGATTGGGTCTTATTCTCAATGTTGAAAAGTCAACTTTGATTCGGACCAGAAGAATAGAGTTTATAGAGCGGTGCTGGATGCGGATCTTGCCAGAGCCTTCCTTTCACAATCTCACTTTTGTGCGCTGCAGGCCCTCAGAGAGAACCTGAGGCGGTACCCTCACACAACAGCCCGGAACAGCCTGAGGCTGTTCAGTCATATGGTGGCATATACATATGTGGTACAGCACGCAAGGCTGTACCTCAAACCTCTACAGAGCTGGTTAGCCACAGTGTACCAGCCGGCTTGCCACAGCATAGACAGTATGGCCGTCCCCCCCCCCATCAGGGTTGGAATCCCTGACCTGGTGGTGCAACCCAACCAATGTACGCGCGGGAGTCCCCTTTTCAGCTCCGCAGCCATCAGTTTGCCTGGTGACGGACATTTCAGTGATGGGCTGGGAAGCCCACATGGGACAGCTAAGAAAACAAGGCCTTTGGTCCCAGTCAGAGCTCCTTCTTCACATCAACATGAAAGGGTTGAAGACAGTATGTCTTCTGAGATCATCTGGACGGCAAAGTGGTATTGGTCCTTACAGACAACATGACAGCAATGTTTTGTATAAACAGACAGGGTGGAGCTCGCTCCTCTCCCCTGTGTCAAGAACCCCTCAGACGCTGGGACTTCTGCATTGCACGATAGATACACCTGGAGGTCTCATACCTGTCAGGAGTTCAGAACACGTTAGCAGACAACCTCAGCAGGTCTTTTCTCACGTACGAATGTCTATTCATTCAAAAGTCTTGAACACCATCTTCCAGAGGGGGAGAATTCTCCAGATAGACTTGTTTGCCTCAAGGTCCAACAGGAAGTGTCTCCAATTTTTCTCCTTTCAGAAGCACAGTCCGGGATCAATAGCAGATGCCTTTCTCATCCCATGGACCAGCCAGCTGTTCTACGCTTTTCCTCCTATCCCACTCATTGTGAGGGTCTGCGAAAGATCAAGCAAGACAGGGCATCAGTGTTCCTGATAGCCCCAACCTGGCCTCTGCAGCACTGGTACATCTTGCTATTCGACCTTTCTGTAAACAGTCTGGTCACCCTTCCAATGTTACCGGATCTTATCACGCAGGATCACAGGTCGCTTCTCCACCCCAACCTCCAATACCTTCATCTTATGGCCTGGAGGCTTCATGGTTAAATCCCCTGGAACTCGAATGCTCAGAGCCAGTAAGGGACATGCTCTTAGGCAGTAGGAAGCCCTCCACAAGGGCTACATATCTGGCTAAATGGAGAAGATTCTCGGCATGGGTCGCCCACAGGAGCATTCAAGCCTAATCAGCCCCAATCCCCGTGATCCGGGACTATTTGTTGCACCTGAAACATCTGGGCCTATCACAGTCATCAGTAGGTTCACCTGGCAGCGATCTCAGCCTTCCATCCAGAGGAGGCAGGCTGCTCAAGTTTTGCTAATGTAATGGTATTGCGGTTCCTGACGGACCTAAACAGACTGTATCCCCCTACTCACCAACCAATCCCTCCATGGGATCTCAACCTTGTTTTATCACATTTGACAGGACTCCCATTTGAACTTCTGGCATCGTGCTCCCTTTTATATGTGTCCTGGAAAGTAGTGTTTTTAGTAGCCATCACTTTGGCCAGAAGAGTCTCCAGGCTCAGGGCGCTTACGTCGGAGCCGCCGTATACCATGTTTTTTAAGGATAAAGTTCAATTCTGTCCCTACCCAGCATTTCTACTGAAGGTGGTATCCCAGTTTCACGTAAACCAAGATATCTTCCTCCCAGTCTTCTACCCTAGCCACATGCTAACAGTCGGGAGCATAGACTGCATTCCCTGGACATCAAAAGGGCATTAGCCTTCTATATAGAGAGAACTAAACTATTCAGAAAGTCCACCCAGCTCTTCATGGTGCTGGCAGACAGAAAGAAATGCTTTCCAGTTTCTTCTCAGAGAATTTCTTCATGGATCACTTTGTGCGTCAGGATTTGCTGTGACTTGGCGAACGTGCCAGCTCCCAAGCTTACAGCTCATTCGACGAGAGTCCAGGCCTCATCAGCAGCCTATTTGGCCCAAGTTCTGATTTAGGACATTTGCAGGGCAGCCACATAGTCCACCATCCACCTTCGCTGCTCATTACGTGATCATTTGACAAGACAGAGACAATGTTGCATTCGGCGGAGCTGTGCTTCTAGTCTAGGTCCTTGAGCTCCGACCCCTCCTCTTTGGTCTGGCTGGGGAATCACCTACTTAGAATTGACATAATCAAGCACTCCAAGAAAAAAAGACAGTTACTTGCCTGTAAATGGTGTTCTTTGAGGTATGTTGCTCATGTCCATTCTATTACCCAGCTGCCTACACACCTCTGTCGGCGCCAACCAGCAAGAAGGAACTAAGGAGGCGAAGGGTCAGCAGGCCCCTATATAGAATGTCATGGTGGCGCGACTCCAGGGGGTACTAGAGCCAACCCTGTGGGTACTTCTGAGGGAAAACTTCCCAACGAACTGTGCATGTGACATGCGCACACCTACTTGGAATGGACATGAGCAACACATCTCGAAGAACACCAGTTACAGGCAAGTAACCATCTTTTCTCCTATGAGAGTTGATGGCATCACAAATATTTGTATCATTGTAAAGAATACAGCAGGAGAAACACAGAACACTGTACTTAAGCTTCAATCAGGGTGGATTGATTTAAATTAAATTGATTTAAGTTGCCAGTTTTAATCATGATTTAAATCAGCATGCAGGAAACCGTGGTTTAAATAATCAATTTTAATCTTGTTTTGCATTTGTACTTGTTTACCTAAAGAGAGGTCAATTCTTAATGGCTAGTAACCATTAAAACATTTTGATTTGTAGCTAAAAACAGCCTTTACAGTAAATTTGGTACATTTTTACTAAACAAGAGGATATGCTGTGTCTATACAAGTTTATTAAAGCAACTATGTAGCTTAATATATATTTAATCAGATTCTTAATTTTTACATTTTTTTATGGTTAGAAAATGGTGAATGATGCATTTTTCATTTACCAGATAAATAATTTTTTTAGTCATGATTTGTTTCAAGCTGCATTTGGATGGAAATTGCTGTTTTTGTGATTTTTTTTAAATTCATTTGATTTTTTTATTAGTGTTCTAAATCTTACCTCTAAAATGTTCTGGATATATCTTTTTTTTCTTCGAGTGCTTGATCATGTCTATTCCAGGTCTCGTGCATGTGTGTGTGCGCGTGTGCGCACCACATGCACTGGAGATTTTTCCCTCAGTGATATCTGTAGGACCAGCTCTGGCGCCCTCTGCAGTGGTGCACGTATGCGCTGGTATGAGGGCACTGCCAGCCCCTCCTCCGTCTCAGTTCCTTTGTACCACCAGTGACAATACTGGAATATACTTGCCTCGGCAAGCCTTCTGCCAGTGGTTTCATCTGTAGATTTAGTGTACGTAGTTTAAGTTAATTAGAGTTAGTAGTTAGATATAGTTGTAGTTAGTTCCATGGGAACATAGCCCCAGGGGCGGAGCATGTCCCAGTCCCCAGGCTTCAAACGATGTGCTTCATATAAGAAGCCCATGCCCATAAACGATCCTCACCAGAGCTGCGTATAGTGCTTGGGTGAAACCCACATTTGAGATAAGTGCAGAATCAGCAGAAATTTCAGACCCCCACACTAAAAAGGTCCAGGACATCAGGTAAGAGCACTTGGGATGGAGTTTTCTCTCAGACCGGATTCGGAGCCTGGCTGCTCAGATTCCGCACCCCAGCACGTCGGCATCAACTCAAAGCACTCCGCCAGCACCAAGTTCATCCCATCCCCAGTCACCATCCCCCGTGCCAAATAAGTGGCACAAGAAGCTTCATGCCAGAGCCTTGGCCCCTAAGAAGGACAAACAGGGAGTGGGGGATGAGCTGAGATTTGCACCAGCTGCTCATCTTCCCAGGAACTTGGGTTGGCTACAGCCTCACCCATTAGAGCTCCTAATCCTCCTCGGGACCCACCACTGACTCCTGGCAGCGGTAGGGGTACCTGGCATCTCATGGTGCCATCGAGGCCTTAGGCCTTTCAAGGACTTGCTCTCGCTCCTGGTGCAGCTCACTCCTCAGTAGGAGAGACCGCCACGCTGAGACCTCATGGCAGCTGGCCAAGAGTGAGCTTGCCTGCACAAATCTCTGACATCTTGACACTACTCTCCAACCCCCCCATTAGTCACTGACACAATGGCTTGGACCATGGCACTTCAGGAACCTGTGGGGATTCCCTTCTGCAGCAGGGTCACAGTTGCACCATCCATCTTGGAAAAATCTGAGAGATGCTCAGCGACAGTGTCACGCCCGCCCCCAGACTTGAATGAGGAACCAGACTAAGCTGCCGGGCTTAGCGGTACCCTTGGAAGAGGCTACCCTGGCTACAGAAGAAGTCACCCACTCCACCCTTACCTGCCTCATCATCGTCATTGCCTGATGGGGCGGAAGCGGGTGTTTCTGCCACAGTCCTGCAGGATGACTTTAGAACACACCAGGAGCTACTCAAGAGGGTATCCGCGAATTTGGGCGTGGAGGCAGAGGAGCTGAAGGAGCCTACTGATGCACTCTTTGATATTTTGGCAGCAGCAGCCCCTTCCAGAGTTGCTCTTCCCATCCATGAGGGAGTTGTCAAGGCTTTATGGCAAACCCCCTCCTCTCTGCCCCTCACCTCTAAAAGGACTGAGAAAAAATATTATGTGCCTGCCAAGAGTTCAAATATCTGTACTCTCACCCATACCCAGAGTTGCTGGTGATGTCAGCTGCCAACAAAAGAGACAGACAAGGGCAGTCAAGCTTAACACCCAAGAACAAAGACACGAAGAAGCTGGACCTTTTTGGCAGAAAGATTTATTTGACTGCTAGCCTCCAGCTCCACATATTGAACCAGCAAGCCCTGCTGGAAAGATAAGATTATAATATATGGCATTTCATGGCCAAATTTGCTGACTCCTTGCCCTAGGAGTCTAAGCAGGAGTTTGTGGCTATTTTGGAGGAGGGTGAATCAGTGGCCTGAGCTTCCTTCCAGGCAGCCTCTGACATGGCCGACTCACAAACCAGAACAATGACGTCAACTGTCTCTATGCAGAGGGCCTCATGGCTATTGCCATCTGGCCTATCTGTGGAGGTCCAACAGTCCATCCAGGACCTCCCTTTCGATGGTGTCGCA
Organism: Emydura macquarii macquarii; assembly: GCF_026122565.2. NCBI lineage: Eukaryota > Metazoa > Chordata > Testudines > Chelidae > Emydura > Emydura macquarii. The sequence goes on along the minus strand of NW_027131307.1, from coordinate 12,787 downwards.
CTGTTCTCTGACCAAACAGATGCCAGGCTGCACGGCCTAAAGGATTTCAGGGCCATACTCACCTTCTTAGGCCTATACACTCCATCTGCATCCAGGAAACATTTCAGACCCAAGCAAATGCAGCAGTTCATGGACCAGGCCAGGAGTGAGCCCTACAAGAAAAAGAACGAGGGGAGTAAGTGAACTCAAGATCAACCCCGTGCCGGCGCTTCCCCAGTCAGGCTCAAGCTGCTATCCACCAGGTGGCAGGCAGGCCTTTTGAGGATGTGTCTGGGGGCGGTCTAGCAGACTTAACCCAGCAGCCAAACATCCCCTTCTCCTCAAACTGCCTTTCACCCTACCTTCCTGCATGGGCAGCTATAATATTGCATAAGTGAGTGTTAAGCACTATTACAGTGGAGTACACCCTTCAGTTTATTCCAATCCCTCCTTCCCATCCCCATCCGTCTTCAGGGACCCTTCTTACGAGCAACGTCTCGTTCAGGAGGTGCAAGCTGTCCTACGGGTAGGGACCGTACAAGTTCCCCTACAACTAAGAGGGAAAGGGCCCATATTGGACCTATGTCACCTCAACAATATCTCAAGGAGCTGTGGGTCTGTATGGTCTCCTGGACCTCCATCATCCCCTCACTGGATCCTGGAGACTGGTACAGCTCCCTTGACTTAAAGGATGCATGCTTCCATATTTCCATTTTCCATGCACAGATGGTTCTTACATTTTGTGGTGGGAGATAACTACTACCAATTCACGGCCCTCCCATTTGGCCTATCAACAGCACCAAAAGTGTTCATAAAATATATGGCAGTAGTTATGGCCTACCTCAGATGAGGTGTACAAATTTACCCTTACCTCGATGACTGGCTCATCAAGGATCACTCAGCTCAGGTCCGGCATAGTATCACAGTAGTCTGTGCCATCTGCCAAGAACTAGGCCTGCTGATAAACCAACAGAAATCTACATTAGTACCTGTGCAAAGAATATAGTTTGTCAAGGCAGTCTTTGACTCTACCTGAGCCGAAGCATTTCTACCACAAGCCAGACTTTAAACCATGTCAGACCTGATCACCCAGGTCACAGTTCACCCCCTCAACACAACGAGAGTTTGCCTCAGACTGCTGGGTCACGTGGCAGCATGTATCTACATGGTACAATACGCAAGAATGTTCCTCAGACCCTTTCAAATGAAGCTAGTGTCTGTTTATTCCCTGGCAAGACAAAGCCTGGATGTGATCCTTACAATCCTGACTCAAGTACTTGCCTCATTGGATGGTGGACAAACCCTGCCCACATAGCAAGAGGGGTTCCCTTTGCAGCCCCCTGCCCAATGTTCTCCTTGGTATCGGATGACTTGGACCTAGTGTGGGGAGCCCAGCTCAGATCCTTCAGGACCCAAGGCCTCTGGGGTCTGCAGAGGAGCTGACATTACACGTAAATGTCAGAGAGCTCAGGGCAACCCATCTAGCCTACAAAGTGTTCCTTCCCCAGATGTCGGGAAAGATAGTATGGGTGTTGACAGACAATACGGAATTAAGGTATTATGTCAACAAGCAAGGAGGAGCGAGATCCTCAGCCCTCTGCCAAGAGGTGCACTCTGTCTGTGGGACTTCTTCCTGGAACATATGATCCACCTCAAAGCCTCACACCTCACAGGGGTCAAAAACATGTTGGCAGATCACCTCAGCAGGTCCTTCTCTTCTCACCACAAGTGGTTCCTGTAGTCAAGGTTGTCTTCTAGAGGTGGGGAACTCCTCAGGTAGACCTATTCACAACCAAACGGAACAGGAAACATCACCATTTCTGTTCCCTACAAAGACCCCACAGCAGCTGACTTCCCAACACATTTCTCCTGTAGTGGTCAGGAGGCCTGATGTATGCCTTTCCACTGATCTCTCTCGTCCACAAAGTCCTCATAAAGATAAAGAGGGACAAAGCGTGAGTCATAATGATTGCTCCAGCATGGCCCTGTCAACACTGGTTTGGCGTGTTGCTGGACCTGGCAGTGGGAGCCTCTTAGACACTCCCGGACTATCCAGACTTGATTTCACAGGATCATGAAAGGTTGGCTGTTACATCCAAACCTTGCCTACTTACATCTGATGGCGTGGATGCTTCATGGTTAAGCGTTGAGGAGCAGGCTTATTCCACTCAGTTTCAGAAAGTCCAGCTGGAAAGCAGAAAACCCCACTACTAGAGCAACTTGCCTTGCAAAGTAGAAATGCTTCTCCTGCTGAGTGGCAGAATGAAACCACTCCCCGACCCAAGTATTGTTGCAGTCCATTCTGGAGTACTTACTGCACTTGAAACATCAAGGTCTGGTATTACCAGCAATCAGGGTACACCTGGCAGCTATCTCAGCCTTTCACCCGCATATCCAGGATAGATCAATCTTCTCCCATGAGATGACAGCCAGATTCCTGAAAGGCTTGGAAAGGCTCTTTCTGCAGGTCAGAGACCCAGTTCCCCCATGGGACCTCAGCCTAGTTGTGTTCAGACTCACTGGGCCTCCCTTTGAGCCGCCAGTGAGGCCTGGGCTCTGGTTGAGTGCGCTGTCACAGCTCCTGGAAGCAGCACCTTTGCCTGCTCGTAGCAGGTTTTGATACAGGTGGTGATCCAGGTGGAGATGTGCTGGGTGGAGATAAGTGAGCCCTTCATCCAGTCCACCACTGCCACGAAAAGCTGCGTTGACTTCCGGAATGGCCTGGTCCGCTCGATGTAGTAGGCCAAGGCTCGTCTGACATCCAGCGAGTGCCATCTCCGCTTCTCCTCCGAACCGTGTGGTTTGGGAAAGAACACGGGGAGGAAGATATTCTGGTTATAATGGAACTGAGACACCACTTTAGGTAGGAAGGCTGGGTGGGGCCTCAGTTGGACCTTATCTCTATAAAAAACGGTGTAGGGAGGCTCCGAGGCTAACGCTCTGAGTTTGGAGACCCTCCTAGCCGATGTAATGGCCACCAGGAAAGCTACCTTCCAAGAGAGGATGAGCAGAGGGCATGTAGCCATGGGCTTGAAGGGGAGTCCTGTCAACTTGGCGAGGACCAGGTTTAGATCCCAGGGAGGCACCGGGTCACGGACCTGGGGATACAGCCTCTCCACCCCCTTGAGGAGCCTGACTGACATGGGGTGGGAGAACAGGGAATGCCCTTCCATCGGCTGGTGAAAAGCCAAGATAGCTGCCAGGTGCACCTTCAGGGAAGCCAGTGCTAAACCCTGGAGCTTCAGGTGGAGCAGGTACTCCAAAATCGCCTCTATGGGCGAACCGGACGGTGGGACACCCCGGGACTCCACCCAACAGGTAAAACGCTTCCACTTGGCCCAGTACACAACCTGAGTGGAAGGTTTTCTGCTGCCCAGCAGAATCTGTTGGATCTGCGCCGAGCAGGCTCTCTCTCCCTCCGTCAGCCACAGAGTCTCCATGCCGTCAGGTGGAGGGAATCCAGGTCCAGGTGCAGCAGGTGACTCTGGTCCTGTGAGAGCAGGTTGTAGCGCCTCGGGAGCGGGATCGGCGTATCAATTGACAGGTGGAGCAGCATGCTGTACCACTGCTGCCACGGCCAAGCTGGCACAATCAGTATCATATCTGCTCTGTCCCTCTTGATTTTCAAGAGGACCTTGGGCAGGAGTGGAATGGGGGGAAATGCATACAGGAGGGTCCCCGTCCAGTCTAGAAGGAACGTGTCGGAGAGGGAGCCCAGCTCACGACCTCGAAGCAAGCAGAACCTTGGACACTTCCTGTTCCAGGATGACGCGAACAGGTCCAGTTGGGGAACCCCCCACTTCTGGAAGATTGAAGTCACCACCTCCGGGTGCAGTGACTAGTCGTGGCGGGTAAGAACGACCTGCTGAGGCGGTCCGCCTCGTCGTTCCTGACCCCCGGGAGGTGAGAGTAAGACGTGAAAATCGTGCCTCACAGCAAAGTCCCAAAGACAAGTGGCCTCCTGGCAAAGAGCCGAGGAGCGCGCTCCTCCGTCTGTTTATATAAAACATGGCCGCCGTGCTGTCTGTGAGGACCTGAATCGTCCTGCTCCTCAGGAATTTGATGAAAACTTTGCAGGCCAAGCAGACTGCCCTGAACTCTCTGATATTTATATGGAGAGCCCTCTCGTCTGGTGACCATAGTCCCTGGGTGCTCAGGTCCTTGCTGATGTGGGCCCCCCCCCACCCTCATCTGAGGTGTCCATTATCAGAGTCACTGAGGGAGCCAAGTCTCTGAAGGGAATGCCCCTCAGAACCTCCCCGGAGTCCTTCCACCAGTCCAGGGAGAACAGTACCTGAGCGGGAACCGTGACCATCTTGTTCAGCCAGTGTCTGGCTGGTGCATAGACTGAGGCCAGCCACCCTCGGAGAGGCCTGAGCTTGAGGCAAGCCAGCCTCACCACATAAGTACATGCTGCCATATATCCCAACAGCTGAAGGCAGTGCCTGGCTGTCGTCGTGGGGGACCTGTGAAGATCGCTGATTATGGCGGTCATGGTCTCGAACCGAGTCTGAGGGAGGAAGGCTCTGGCCTGGGTGGCATCCAAGGTGGCCCCTATGAACTCTATGCGCTGCACTGGGGTGAGAGTAGACTTCTGCTCATTGATGAGCAGCCCCAGTCTGGTGCATGTGGCGCAGGTAAGAGCCAGGCTGTTCCGCACATGGGCCCTGGACTTGCCCCGGATCAGCCAGTCGTCCAGGTAAGGAAATATTTGGACCCTTCTGCGGCGCAGGTGGGGCTGCAACCACTGCCATGCATTTTGTAAATACTCTTGGCGCGGACGAAAGACCAAAGGGTAGGGCTGCAAACTGGTACTGGTATCCAGCTACCATAAACCTTAAGAACTTTCTGTGACCTGGAAGGATAGTGATATGAAAGTACACGTCCATCAGGTCGAGGGTGGCATACCAGTCCCCTGGATCTAGGGCAGGAATGATGGAGGCTAGGGAGACCATATGAAACCTGGTGCGCCTGACAAACTTGTTCAGGCGGCGGAGGTCCAGAATTGGCCTCAGGCGCCCCTTGGCCTTGGGGATTAGGAAGTACCATGAGTAGAATCCCTTTCCCCGTTCCTGTGGAGGAACCTCCTCTATTGCACCGAGCGTGAGGAGGGAGTTGACCTCTTGTATGAGGAGTTGGTTTTGAGAGGGGTCCCTGAAGAGGGACTGGGTAGGGGGAGATTTGGGGGGAAGGCCGTAAGTTGTAAGGCATAGCCCTTGAGGACTATGCCAAGGACCCATTGGTCTGGTAATGGCTTCCCATTTGGCGTAGTAAGGCCGAAGCCTGTGGGTAAATAACTTGGAGCGATCCAGTGGGAAAGGAGGCGTGCCACCCTCGTGCACCCCGTCAAAACCTTTCGTTGGGTGCATTGCTGGGACCCCGGAGGGGGCCCTTGTCGGTTGCGGCGGTTGGGCGGCCGGTACCTGTCCTGACCCCTCTTGGGCTGAGTAGGTCTGGGGGGCAGCCTTGGTAGAGGTTGCGGTTGCCTCTGGGCCTGAGGGCGGGTCTGGCGCCTCGAGGCCTGGGGGATGTATAGCCCTAGGGATCTCAGGGTGGCTCGTGAGTCCTTTAGGGCATGGAGCTTTTCGTCCGTCCTCTCAGAGACGAGGCCGGTGCACTCAAAGGGGAGGTCCTGAATTTACTGTTGGACTTCCTGTGACAGACCAGAAGCTTGGAGCCAGGAGCAGTGGCGCATGACGATAGCCAAAACGATCGCCCTGCTGGCCTTATCTTCTGCGTCACTGGCTGACTGAAGTGCCACCTTAGTCACCACCACACCCTCTTGCGACACAGTGGCAAAGTCTGCGGCCTGGTCCGGGGGTAACCCCGAGGAGAACTTCTGTAGAGAGGACCACAGGTTCAAATTATATTTTCCCATGGGGACCTGAAGGTTCGCGCCCAAAAAGGTCCAGCTTCTTGCTGTCCTTATCTTTAGGGGTGTTGCCCTGGCCGCCCTGGCGGTCCCGTTGGTTCACTGCGTCCACTACGAGCGAACCTGGAGTGGGGTGCGTATATAGGAATTCAAACTCCTCCTTAGGTACATAGTATTTTCGCTCAGCACCCTTCGAAGTGTGGGCCACTGAGGAGGGGTTTGCCAGAGGGTCTTGGCTATCTTCATAACCCTCTCATGAATGGGCAGGGCCAGTCGTGATGTGCCTGCTGCCTCAGAGACCCTGAAGAGGGGGTCCTCCTCCTCCGACAGTTCCTTAATCTCTAAGCCGAGATTGTCAGCCACTCTCACCAGGAGGTCCTGGTGGCCCCGGAAGTCAAAGAGGGGGGCCCTATGGTCCCTGGCCACTGCCTCATCCGGAGAGGAGGAGGAGGACTGTGGAAGGGCCCCTGTAGAAGGGCCTTCCTCTGGGTCAGACCCGTCCTCTGAGGGGTGGCCCTCCTGTGGACAGGTTGGTGGGGGCACTGGTTGGGCCACCAAAGAGTGAATAGAGGTGGTCCCTTGGCCCATCTGGGTACCCCATGGCCCCCAATATGGCCATTGCCAGGGGCCTTGGGGCCATATAGATGCAGGCATAGGAGCCTGCTGAATCACGTCTGCGTCGTCCCTTGGAACCCGAGCTGCTTGACCTATGCTTGTAGGTCCTGGAAGGGGAGTGGCTCCGGAACGACGACAATCTCCGGTGCTGGCGTCTGCAGTGCTGATGAGGAGAGGAGCTGCTGGAGGAGCTGTAGGTGGAACGCCTCCTCCATCTGGAAGACTTATGGCGACACTTCCCAGATCTGGAGTGGGAACGGTGACGCCTACGTTGTCACGGTGCAGATCGTGAGCGCAATGTATCATGCGATGCCGAGGCGGGCTCCGCACCGGAGTATCGGAGCACAAACTGAGGTCCCCGCTCAAGGTGGAACTGTACCGTCTTCGCCTTGAGCGTTTGTCTCTCGACCGCCCTTGGTGCCGCGGTGTTGAGGAGCTCGACGACTCGGAGTCGGAGCGAGGAGGGGAGCCCGCACTCTCGACCCTCCTCAACTGTCTGGGGAGAGACCTCGATTCCCATCTCCTCCACCCACCGGGGAACCCAATGCGGGTTTACCCCGAGACACCGGTCCCAGAACCCTCGGCCGAGGGGGGGACGGAGGCGTGGGCAGGCCCATGAGGGAGCATGCCGCGGCGAACACCTCCAGTGTTAACGGCCCTTGCAGGGGCGCTCCCTCACCCCAAGGAGTCGGGGGAGGCTCCCTACGGGGAGATGCCAGTGCCGGAGTACTCTCCATGGCACGTGGCTGGGGCATCTCCTGTTGTACCCCCTGCTGTCCCGGTAGCAGGGAGGAATCCATGTGTGCGGCCACTGGCCGCTGCTTCTTCCTTGGTGCCGACGACGGTGCCGGTGCTGATGGAGCGCTCCTCACCGAGGAGACGCTCGGTGCCACTGGAGAACGCGGCGGGTCGGAGTCTGGACGAAGAGCAGACTCCATCAGAATCGCCTTCAGCCTTGCGTCCCTCTCCTTTTGGGTCCGGGGCTTGAAGGACCTATATATTCTACACTTATCCTTCCTATGTTGCTCTCCGAGGCATCGGAGGCAACGGTCGTGAGGATCACTCACGGGAAAGGATTTTGCACATGTGGTGCAGGCTTTAAAGCCCGTGGAGCCGGGCATGGCTCTGTTCTAGCCCCTAAGGGCACTATCTTACACAACTACCTAATCTACTAAGAAAAACAATTAACAAGAATGAATAGCAATACTTGTGGTATGCAAAAGGCAGACGTTCCAGTAACCTTCACAGGCGGAAAGAAGGAACTGAGGGGCTGCGGGGTCGGCGGCGCCCTATGTACCGCGGCATGAGCACAGTACTCCAGGGGGCGCCTGAGCCGACCCTACGGAGCTAGCTAAGGGGAAAAAAGTTCCGGGAATCTGTGCACGGGGCGCGCACACATCTATAATGGAATGGATATGAGCAATCACTGGAAGAGAGAACTTACCCAGTCACCACCCTTACTCAGCACCTAATTTGCATGCTGTTCATTGGTTGTATGAGGGAGACTGCACAGATGATGGATTACTTGGCCCAACTGACTCAGTTCTTCAAAACCACAACACAACCAGTGCACACAGTAACCCCAAACACATACAGCCCTTCAACACAGCACACACCCCTCATTTACCCACTGCACAAATCTCCCAACACAAATCACAAAATCCCACAGAACAACTCCCCAGACACAAATCAACACAACCACCCACACAAAACACACAATAAACCCAAACACAAATAGCCCCTCACTGCAGTGCAAACCCTTCATTTGCTACCCATACAAATCCACATAACTCCCCCAGCACACTATCCACACACACAACAGAACCAAAATATACAACCTCAAACACACAGCCTTCGACCACTGCATGCTCCCCTCATTTGCCACCTACACAAGTCAACACACATTTCCCAGCCCAATCCACAAATAGATCAACAAAACTCTCCCATCACAACACACACACTTGCCCACCCTCATTCACACTTACATAAAACCATAATTGTGGGTCATCACTGGTATTTTGATAAGAGATTTTACTGTGCTTGATGCTGCACACAAAATTTTCTCCCAGAAGTGGCTCTGAGAATCACTTTGCTCTCCATTCTACACATAGCATACTGCTCAGAGCAGCTGCAACAGCAGACTTGGTGATGTGAGAGCAGCCATGATGGGGATGAAAGAACATTTATGCAAAGAGACATGGGACAAAGGAGATAAGACTGGCACTTCCCTGGGTCTATGGAAATACAAATAATATAATAGAAACTAGAAGATGTAACAGGAGAAAGAAATGGAGAAAATTCAACTTCTCAGAAACTGGGCCTTTTTCAATTTCACACCAAAAGTCCTGCTGAGGCATTGGGCAGGGCCAACTTATCTGAACAGTATGATAAGAAAAAGGGAGCATAGGCTAGTATTAAAATGCTTTCAGCCCTCAATCATCTTTCCAGGGCCCCAGTCTCCTCTCCAAGCAGGCTCAAAACCTTAAGCACATTTAAATTTTTCACTTGCTCTTTTTTCTTCTTCTCTGGCGCGCGCCGCCGCCCCCCCCCCCCCCCCAGTTTCATTCTCAGTCACCTGTAACATTGGCCTGCAATTCATGGATTGAAAGGCCGAAAGAACCACTATGGTGTAGCCTAATCTGCACAGGACAGAAAATTTCATCAAGTGATTCCTGAATCAAGCCTTGCTGGATGAGGTAGAACATCTCTAGAAAGAGGCCTCCAGTCTTGATTTAAAGATTTCAAATTATGGTTAATAATCCATTCCTAGGCAAATTGTACCAATGGTTAATCACCGTCACTGTTAAAAAATCTGTGGCTTATTTCTAGTGGTATTTGCTTGGCTTTGGCTTTCAGTCATTGGATGTTGTTGATTTTTTTTTTTCTGCTAAATGACAAAGCTGTTCACGATCAGAAATCTCTTCTTCATGTGAGTACTTGTAGATTATGATAAAATCACACTCTAGCCTGGGATAAGCAAAATACATTGAGCTTATGTTTCTCACCGTAATGCAAGTTTACCAAACCTCAGCTCATTCTTGTAGCACTTTTCTGAACCCTTCCAGTTCATCAGCATCCTTTGTGAAATGTGGATGCTAGAAGGACATGCATTATTCCAGTGCTGGTGTCACCAATGCCATTTTACAAAAGTAATTCTGCCTCCCTGTTCCTACTCAGTGTTCCCCTTATTATACATCTGAGAACTTCTAGCTCTCTTCTCCACAGCATCACACAGCGGCGTTCCTCTTCAGTTTGTTCCATTAACACCTGAGGGTATGTCTACCTGAGCATATCTCCCAACCTGGGTAGACAGACTCCCACGAGCTCTGCTCAGCTAGCACACTAAAAATAGCAATGTGGATATTGTGGCATGAGGAGCGGCTTGGGATAGCTGCCCAAATCCAAGCCTGCCAGACCCCTTGGCACCAAGCTCAGGTGGCTAACCAGAGTCATGGCGTGTACTGCAATGTCCATGCACGCTGCTATCTGTAACATGCTAGTTCAAGCAGAGCTAGTGTACGTCTGTCTACCCCGGCTAGGAGGCATGCTCCCAGCTGCAATACAGACATACCTTGAGTCCTTTTCAGTGTTACTGCTGTCCATGATACAGTCCCCCATTGCAGGCATTTGCTACTGGATCTCATGGGACCTTCCCAGCTCCTATTTAAATCATAGAATCATAGAATATTAGAGTTGGAAGGGACCTCAGGAGGTCATCTAGTCCAACCCCCTGCTCAAAGCAGGACTAACCTCAGCTATATCATCCCAACCAGGGCTTTGTCAAGCCTCACCTTAAAAACCTCTAAGGATGGAGATTCCACCACCTCCCTAGGTAACCCATTCCAATGCTTCACCACCCTCCTAGTAAAAAACTTTTTCCTAATGTCCAACTTAGACCTCCCGCCCTGCAACTTGAGACCGTTGCTCCTTGTTCTGTCATCTGCCACCACCGAGAACAGCCTAGCCCCATCCTCCCTGGAACCCCCTTTCAGGTAGTTAAAGGCCGCTATCAAATCCCCCTCACTCTTCTCTTTTGCAGACTAAACAAGCCCAGTTCCCTCAGCCTCTCCTCATAAGTCCTGTGCTCCAGCCCCCTAATCATCTTGGTTGCCCTCCGCTGCACTCTCTCCAACTTGTCCACATCCTTTTTGTAGTGGGGGGCCCAAAACTGGACACAATATTCTAAATGCGGCCTCACCAATGCCGAATAGAGGGGAATAATCACTTCCCGTGACCTGCTGGCAATGCCCCTCCTAATGCAGCCCAATATGCCATTAGCCTTCTTGACAACCAGGGCACACTGCTGACTCATATCCAGCTTTTTATCCACCGTTACCCCCAGGTCCTTTTCTGCAGAGCTGCTGCCCAGCTCGTCGGTCCCCAGTCTAATTGGTTGGTCTGTAGCCTCAGCACTTCCTCAGAATGTCACTACGTTGCTTCTCTAACTGTGCTGTTGTGGCTCAATAGCATGGTTTTGTCCTACCTGAAAACTACACAATGGCGTTAAGTGCAAGAAAAGCTACCATTTATGGGAGCAATTACTCTGCTCAGTGAAATGTGCTCCTGTAGTCAGAGTATGCAATGGCATGAAAAACCTGGGACTTGATACCCAGTATTTTTTGGATTTTGTATCTACTGAAATAGGTTTTCAATATCATTTCAGTCTTTTACTAATGAGCTGCATTGCCCTGAGCAGAGCAATTGTTTAAAGGGATGATTTCAGTCACTATCTCTATGGACTCATTTGCCCTTCTTAAGCAGAATTACTTGAACAGCTGATAATATTATAGTGTCACTTTGTGTGCTTTCTTTCATGCAAGAGCCTTCTGAGGTAACAACGGGCAAAGAACAGGAAGTTTGGACAGAGCTCTCCTCCATTGGGGCAGGAGCAGAATTTAAATCTGTGTAAAGTGACATCTCACTGGGTGGCTGTGTTTTACTCACCATCATTACACATCTGCAGCTAGCTACAATGCAAACCTGCTATTAAACCTTACAGATGAATAAATTAATTCTTAGATACTGTCTGTGGAAGACTTAAGAACTCTAGACATCATTACCAGATCACTGCTCATGCATTCAGGTGGGAGGATGCCACCTGATTACATTTTGATTTCAGTCAGGTTCAGCTATCAGATGGAGTTCAGAAACATCTTATGCATGTTTCCCCCTCTCCGGGCCTTACTAAAAGGGCACTATTGAGGAATTTTCTATAAAAAGCCAGATGCTTGTCCTGAAAAATGTTTAGTCAAAACCCAATTACCTTAGAAATGTAGGGCCGGCCAGGCCCTCAATAGGTAATCTGGTCCATCACCTGTGCTGAAGCAGGACCAGGTATGCCTAGACAATCCTTAGAAGTTGTTTGTCTAGCCTGTTCTTAAAAACAGCTTCGCTATGTAACCTAGTGCAGTGTTTAACTAGTCTAGAAACATGGCAGCAGGTGACATCAGTGTTTGCGGTGGGCTCCCAAGCAGCTTCTGTAAATCCTGATTTGGAACCCTTATTGGTATAGGCTAATGTAGTTGGAAAAGAAGTGGATGCAGCAGCCTGCATATATAAGCATTTGTCTGTTTATCTTTCAAAAATATTTGTAGTTGGTTCTGTGGAGTTTAGACACACTAGTCCACTTTCCACACAGCACAAGATCATATTGGACGTATTGCTCAATTCCTTTTAGTTTGTCAGCTGCTGATGGCAGCACAAAGAAAGCAGGAATCACAAGCACAGCCCTGTAAATGGACTCCAGACCACTAGGGTGAGTCGTGCTGGAATCAGAACAAGAAGCAGATTCCTTGCCCCCTTCCTATGAAGTTGTCAGATACCCTTTCCAGAGGTTTTGTGCAGTTGCATTACAGCAGTACTGTGAGACTATTGACAATTTAGGGGGACGCTCCTGAGTGCAGGAGCAAGAACGCTGATAGCTCTGTCAGGAATCTGACTGGTTTGAGTGGAGAATGAGAAAGTGGTCTCTTGGCCTTCAAGTGCCCTGTGGGTATGCACTGTGGGCGCGCATAGTGTCCAGGCACCTGGGACTGGATGTTCTTCAACAGTGGTTTGTGTTGGTCTGTGTCTGCATCCTTTATCTTGTGCTCCCAACCAAGGGCATATGGGGCACTGCAGACCGACTGCTTCTCCAGTTCGTTTCTACCACTCTATGTCCGTAGCTTTTGCTCAAACTTTTGTAGATAATTTTTATACTAGATAGTAGATAAATCATTCAGTCTAACCCACTGCCAAGATGCAGGATTTGTTGTCTCTAAACCAAGAAAGACGACTATCCACTGTCCTATTGAAAATCTCCAGTGAAGGCGCTTCTACATC